>NC_136133.1:4606730-5931424 GCF_965212315.1 Lampetra planeri | reverse complement strand
ATTATCTGAACCGGTCCCGGGGCCTCCCCCTAGGACGACCCAGCCTCAAATGAGTACCTGGTGCGGTGTGCAAACGTTGCCAAATAGGGAGACAAAGGCGGCCGGGCGTAGTGTCTGCCACCCACCCCATCGTGTGCCGTGCTGGCCGTAATAGGTGCTCGCAAACAGCACTTGCCTCAACTTATACTCTTAGGTTTTTTTCGGTAAAGTCACGTAGGTAAAAAAAATTTAAAATTAATAAAAAGTAAAATAAAAATCACGACGTTTCGGAGGCAACACAAGCTTCCGTCTTCAGGTGGAACCGTCATAGCACGCTTGCTGTATCAAGTAAACTGTCTGTTCAGGGCTATACGGGGGATCTTTGTCTTTTGTGCAGCAGGGTACGTGGTCCTGGCCACGCACCCCATCGTGTGATGTGCCGGCCTTCATAGGTGCTCGCTTACAGCACTTGTCCCAGAAGTCGGTTGATGCTATACGGGGGATCTTTGTCTTTGTTACACCTATGCATGCCTCTTGCATGCGTGTTACATACACATCGCTGTGTATGTGAGTGGGCGGTATACGAACTTGTAACTGAGAGACAACTCATCATGGCGGGATGTTAACTCCCTCGCCTGGTGTGTCGGAGGTCGTGGGATTCCAACCCTGACACCTGTTGTATATTTGGAGTTTTCGTGTCTTTCTCCCTCTCTTTCTCTCCCCGTGGTCGCGTGCATGGTTTTTTTCCGGGCCCTCCGATTTTCCCCTCCACATTTAGAAACACGCGTTTCGAGTGTCTGGCTGCTGTACATTTGCACGTAATAAGCCGACTTCGTTGAGCTATCATCTGTGGTCAGGTCGCTGCTAAATATAGCTCAGTGGGCCTTGCCTGGTAAAATAGAAACATAGTTTATAACTTAATTTGGAGCTTTCGTGACTGCAGGAATTACTCTTTGGTTCTTTCGGTAAAGTCACGTCGCATAGCCTGGTCGATTACGTATTTCAAAGATTGCTAAGTTAGAATTTAAGTGTGAAAATTCCAAAGAGAGACAAAACATTAAACAAGAGGAACGGAGACACACAGACAGATCAGAACATAAGAACGACAAAAAACGAGTGGAGACAGAAACAGTACACTAAATACACAGGCAGAGAAAACAAAAAACCCAGAGAGAAAGAAATAGATAAACTTGAAACTTCCCCGTAGAAGTGGTTCAATCTTAATTTGGAGCTTTCGTGACTGCAGGAATTACTCTTTGGCTCTTTCTTTACCGAAAGCACCAAAGAGTGCATAGTTTATAGTTTACACCGGGAAAATATGGTGTAGGCATTCAGCCCGAGTACATTATTGCAAAATATACGCTGCTGGTGGCGACTCGAGCACTGAAATATACGCAGGCTCTTCAGGAGCTGCTGAATGGGGTTTTTGTTGTTGTTGCTGTTGCATAGATCGTTTCATCGTCTGAACATCGCCTATAATTGCAAAACCACCCGACAATGCTGCTCCCCCGATCTCGGCACGTCTCAGAGGCTAAGCACGCCCTGAGCCTAGATTGCGCTCGGATGAGCCGCCGTCCAAATGCACGTATCAAACGACTGCTGAAGAGGCTGCTGGAGGGGCCGATGTTGTCGGCAGAGGGCACAGCAGAATAGTCAAACGTTGTAACTGTGATGTGCTCTAACACAGCGAGATGACCCCTTTTCTGGGGGTGTGCGAGACATGGGCCAGATTGTTTTTTTGCTACGAGGTGAATCATCGAAAGCACAAATTTAACACGGGCACGTAAGTCCAACTTACTTTGTTTCATCAAATCCCTTTGTAGTTGATAATTGTTTTTTTACCCTTTTATCTGGCAACAAAACTGACACCTTTTTTACGAGGAGTCATGTTTGCATAGACCACAATACCTGCAGTCATAATGCAAACAAAAAACATAACTCTGATAATGTATGCACTGTCCTTGAAGTTGATTGGTCCACACCCGAGACAGCTTTCCTTAGAGCCTAGTCTCACATGGGTTGAAACCAGATAACGCCAAAAGGCGCACAACTCAAAGACAATGCACCATCAGAGTATGAGAGCTCGGGGTAAGCATTTACACCATTGGAACCTCATTTGCCAGTAAAAAATATGATCATTGGTTTTTTACCCTTCTATCTGGCAATAAAACTGACACCTTTTTACAAGGAGTCATGTTTGCATAGACCACAATACCTGCAGCCATTAACATTATACATGGTTTCACGATTGAGAACCAAAGGGGTACGAGGCTGCAGTGAAGTTGAAGAACGTCTGTGCTTCCCGTCTTCATTAACACACCCCCCCACTGACCAGCGAGGTGAAATATGGTCAAATAGTCCCCAACGACCAGCTCGACTGTGGAGAAATCCCTCATTCAGCCGTGCGTGTAAAATGTGATGAGGCCTGTGCGTCTCGCGAGACAATTATTTTGCGCCTTGCGTGGTCCGCTGTGGGGCTTGCAAGCGCCTAGAATGAATTCGTCCCAATTCTTGAGTGGCAATCCTTGCCACAGCCATTGCAAGTGAACTATGGTGACCGAGCCAGATGTGTTTATGGCTTTTTATCTACGCAGCTCACTCTTGGTCTGCCGCGCGGTGTGTCCTTTCTCCTCGCCTCTCCTGAGGCCTGTAAAATGTAAACATCGTATGATATACATTGCATCCCTTTTGGAAATATTTCAAATTATGCTGTTTTTACTTGAGAATTCGTTGTTTTGCTCTTCCGATTTAAGCAAAGGCATATATTAAAAAAAATGAACCCGTAAAAACAAAGTTTTTCACTATAAATCCTTTATATGCGTGGCGGCTAGAGTCCTCTCGTCCTCTGGCTTGAGATGGCTGCCACCTATGGGTCAGATGATTGCCTGCCACCATTAAGCAATTGGTAATTAAATATCATTTCTTTTTTCCTAAAAAGTGTAAAATTTTGGGAAAAAATTTTCACGAAAATAAATTGTCACGCACAACGAGTCTGTGTGCAAAATGTCAGCTCGATTGGATCACGGGAAGTGGGTTAAAAAATGACCGAAAGATTTGCACGGTCGTAAGCGTGCAAGCAAGCAAGTTAACTTAATATAAAGGATTTAAAAAGCGAGGTAATGGAACGAACCAAGGTGTTATTGGGTTTAAGTGACCTAGATGAATGGAAAATGCACCACCTGCGCCCCCCACTGTACCACATTGTTGTGTTTTTATCCGCCCAATGCGCTCCGCTCGTTGTTGTGAGCGTCGCTCCTCCGCCCTCCGTTGTTGCTGGAGGGCGACTGCCTCCAACTGCCCAGTAGCAGCAGCAGCGTCCTTCACGAGCCTCCTCCACAGAGGTCGAACTTAACACCTCTGCCGCCTGTCATCGGCAAGTCCACTCAGCTCCAAATCTCACGTAACACATCAAGCCACCTATATTTTTTTTCGCCTGTTCTGTGCCTGTTTAGCCCCCCCTATTTCCAACAAACAAAAAACGCTTAAGCATATGGTATTGGCTGGCCTGCCGGAGGTGCTTACTGGAAGGACTGTGTCCAGATCGTTCAATGATATGTGAGTTCCGATTTAAAGCTTTCGTGACTGCAGGGATTGATCTTCTTGGTTCTTTCGGTAAAGTCACGTAGAATGGAAATAATAAAATAATAAAAATATAACATAATAAAATAATTCTCACGACGTTTCGGCCACAACGCAAGCAGCCGTCCTCAGGTGGAGAACAGGTCTGTCGAGAAGACAGAGTCCGAATGAGGTGTGGGGTGTGTCATTCGGACTCTGTCTTCTCGACAGACCTGTTCTCCACCTGAGGACGGCTCCTTGCGTTGTGGCCGAAACGTCGTGAGAATTATTTTATTATTTTAATATTTCTTATTTTATTATTTCCATTCTACGTGACTTTACCGAAAGAACCAAGAAGATATGTGAGTTCCTCATGCAATCCGGTCTGGTTACACCCAGGATGGATCGCAGGCAGGGCCGATGTAGGATGTTCCTGCAAAGGGGCACAAGTTTTCGCAAAAGCACGGAGAAGGGGGGGGGGGGCCTCACCGTGGCCGAGAACACCTGGAGCTTCGTATGGAGTGATAGGCCAGGTAGCTTCCACACTGCGTTAAGCTGATACACATTTAACCCGCACCCACGATGCACATCCCCCACCCGCTATAAGCCTTCACAGACAGATGGAGCAAGTGCTGTTAGCGAGCACCTATGAAGGCCGGAATGGCACACGAGGGGATGGGTGGCCAGCACCTCGCCCCGCTGTCTTTGTCTCCCTAGCGGCGACGTTTACACTCCGCAGCAGGTACTCGTTTGAGTGCCGAGTCAACCTAGGGGAGGTCCAGGATCGATCCGGATAATCGTCACTGAACGGGAATTGAACTCTGGTGGCCGGGTTCGTAGCACAGCGCGCTAACCGTTGCACCACCGCTCCCCACGATGCACACGCACGAACACCAGCACAGGTTACACTGAACGACGCGTTGGCTCGTATCCATCCGTTATAAATTGTTACCATGGCGACTGGCCGTAGCTATGGGCGGTTACCATGCCAACAACCACTCATCTCTCTCCCTCCATCTCCGTCACCCCTCCGAATGAGCATAACGTAACTTATCACACATTATCGCGGTACAAGCCCACGGCTATCTTCGTCATCGAAATCGCTGCGGATGACACGGATCGAGGATATTTGTCCCACGTGTGTGAGGCTGTGAAAAAAAAACCCGTGCCGGAATGTTCATTGGAATCCATTCAGCCCCCCAAGAGTGTGATTAGGGGTAAGATCGCGTGACGCGGGCATTGGATACCTTTTCGATTTTTTTTTTGGGGGGGGGGAGGTGGGGTAGGGCTGGGATTTAAGCGCAGTTTTTATGGTTTCTGGAAATCTTATTGATATAGGCTGTGGGGGAAAAATAACCCGGGATGCTAACGATCTCCATCAGATATCAAAAGCTAAGCAGGCGTTGAGCCTGGGTGAGTCCGAATCAGAATCTTGATTTAGAGACGACTGCAGGAGGCGGAATCCGATGAGCTATGAAGCTCTTTTTCCACAGATGTCCAGTATGGGGGGGGGGGTCGGCGAGTTACAACAACAGCAACAACATCAAACAACGATACCAGGTGCTCGGATGGGTAGGTCAACGCGTGCGGAGGAGTTGCCACAGGGGCTTGTATGTGGTGAGCAGGTAAGTGGCATATTCTTGGTTCTTTCAGTAAAGTCACGTAGAAGGAAAAAAATTAATAATAAAAAGAAAACAATAAAATTCTCACGACGTTTCGGCCACAACGCAAGCAGCCGTCCTCAGGTGAAGAACGGAGCTGTCGGAAAGACACGTCGTGAGAATTTTATTTTATTATGTTTTATTTTTATTATTTTATTATTTCCCTTCTACGTGACTTTACCGAAAGAACCAAGAATATGAATCCCTGCAGTCACGAAAGCTTTAAATCGAAGAGGTAGGTGGCAGTGCAGCAAACTTCGATTGCTGCTACGCTGCTCCGTCACGGCTGCCGGCCTTCACGAATTTCTGAGTCACCAGAGATAAGGCCACACGAGGGGGACAACACGACGAGAAGGGCTGCGTGCAGAACGAGAGAGAGCGAGAGTGTGAGCGAGAGAGTGGCCGAGAGAGTGGCCGAGAGAGTGAGCGAGAGAGTGGGCGAGAGAGTGAGCGAGAGAGTGAGCGAGAGAGTGAGCGAGAGAGTGAGCGAGAGAGTGAGCGAGAGAGTGAGCGAGGGAGTGAGCGAGAGAGTGAGCGAGGGAGTGAGCGAGAGAGTGAGCGAGAGAGTGACTGAGAGAGTGAGCGAGAGAGTGAGCGAGAGAGTGGGCGAGAGAGTGAGCGAGAGAGTGAGCGAGAGAGTGAGCGAGAGAGTGACTGAGAGAGTGAGCGAGAGAGTGAGCGAGAGAGTGAGCGAGAGAGTGACTGAGAGAGTGAGCGAGAGAGTGAGCGAGAGAGTGACTGAGAGAGTGAGCGAGAGAGTGAGCGAGAGAGTGAGCGAGAGAGTGAGCGAGAGAGTGGGCGACAGAGTGAGCGAGAGAGTGACTGAGAGAGTGAGCGAGCGAGAGAGTGAGCGAGAGAGTGAGCGAGAGAGTGAGCGAGAGAGTGGGCGAGAGAGCGAGCGAGAGAGTGACTGAGAGAGTGAGCGAGAGAGTGAGCGAGAGAGTGGGCGAGAGAGTGAGCGAGAGAGTGAGCGAGAGAGTGACTGAGAGAGTGAGCGAGAGAGTGAGCGAGAGAGTGAGCGAGAGAGTGACTGAGAGAGTGAGCGAGAGAGTGAGCGAGAGAGTGACTGAGAGAGTGAGCGAGAGAGTGAGCGAGAGAGTGAGCGAGAGAGTGGGCGACAGAGTGAGCGAGAGAGTGACTGAGAGAGTGAGCGAGCGAGAGAGTGAGCGAGAGAGTGAGCGAGAGAGTGAGCGAGAGAGTGGGCGAGAGAGCGAGCGAGAGAGTGACTGAGAGAGTGAGCGAGAGAGTGAGCGACAGAGTGAGCGAGAGAGTGAGCGAGAGAGCGAGCGACAGAGTGAGCGAGAGAGTGAGCGAGAGAGTGAGCGAGAGAGTGAGCGAGAGAGTGAGCGAGAGAGTGAGCGAGAGAGTGGGCGAGAGAGCGAGCGAGAGAGCGAGCGACAGAGTGAGCGAGAGAGTGAGCGAGAGAGTGACTGAGAGAGTGAGCGAGCGAGAGAGTGAGCGAGAGAGTGAGCGAGAGAGTGAGCGAGAGAGTGGGCGAGAGAGTGAGCGAGAGAGTGGGCGAGAGAGTGAGCGAGAGAGTGACTGAGAGAGTGACTGAGAGAGTGAGCGAGAGAGTGGCCGAGAGAGAGAGCGACAGAGTGAGCGAGAGAGTGAGCGAGAGAGTGAGCGAGCGAGAGAGTGAGAGAGTGAGCGAGAGAGTGGGCGAGAGAGTGAGCGAGAGAGTGAGCGAGAGAGTGAGCGAGAGAGTGGCCGAGAGAGAGAGCGACAGAGTGAGCGAGAGAGTGAGCGAGAGAGTGGCCGAGAGAGAGAGCGACAGAGTGAGCGAGAGAGTGAGCGAGAGAGTGAGCGAGCGAGAGAGTGAGAGAGTGAGCGAGAGAGTGGGCGAGAGAGTGAGCGAGAGAGTGAGCGAGAGAGTGAGCGAGAGAGTGAGCGAGCGAGAGAGCGAGCGAGAGAGTGAGCGAGAGAGTGAGCGAGAGAGTGGGCGAGAGAGTGAGCGAGAGAGTGAGCGAGAGAGTGAGCGAGAGAGCGAGCGAGAGAGCGAGCGACAGAGTGAGCGAGAGAGTGAGCGAGAGAGTGAGCGAGAGAGTGAGCGAGAGAGTGAGCGAGAGAGTGAGCGAGAGAGCGAGCGAGAGAGCGAGCGAGAGAGTGAGCGAGAGAGTGAGCGACAGAGTGAGCGAGAGAGTGAGCGAGAGAGTGGCCGAGAGAGTGAGCGAGAGAGTGAGCGAGAGAGTGAGCGAGAGAGTGAGCGAGAGAGTGAGCGAGAGAGCGAGCGAGAGAGCGAGCGAGAGAGTGAGCGAGAGAGTGAGCGACAGAGTGAGCGAGAGAGTGAGCGAGAGAGTGGCCGAGAGAGTGAGCGAGAGAGTGAGCGACAGAGTGAGCGACAGAGTGAGCGAGAGAGTGGCCGAGAGAGTGAGCGAGAGAGTGAGCGAGAGAGTGGGCGAGAGAGTGGCCGAGAGAGTGAGCGAGAGAGTGAGCGAGAGAGTGAGCGAGAGAGTGAGCGAGTGAGTGAGCGACAGAGTGAGCGACAGAGTGAGCGTGAGAGTGGCCGAGAGAGTGAGCGAGAGAGTGGGCGAGAGAGTGGCCGAGAGAGTGAGCGAGAGAGCGAGCGAGAGAGTGAGCGAGAGAGTGAGCGAGAGAGTGAGCGAGAGAGTGAGCGAGAGAGTGAGCGAGAGAGCGAGCGAGAGAGCGAGCGAGAGAGTGAGCGAGAGAGTGAGCGAGAGAGCGAGCGAGAGAGCGAGCGAGAGAGTGAGCGAGAGAGTGAGCGACAGAGTGAGCGAGAGAGTGAGCGAGAGAGTGGCCGAGAGAGTGAGCGAGAGAGTGAGCGAGAGAGTGGCCGAGAGAGTGAGCGAGAGAGTGGGCGAGAGAGTGGCCGAGAGAGTGGGCGAGAGAGTGAGCGAGAGAGTGAGCGAGAGAGTGAGCGAGAGAGTGAGCGAGAGAGTGAGCGACAGAGTGAGCGAGAGAGTGAGCGAGAGAGTGAGCGAGAGAGTGGCCGAGAGAGTGAGCGAGAGAGTGAGCGAGAGAGTGAGCGAGAGAGTGAGCGAGAGAGTGGCCGAGAGAGTGAGCGAGAGAGTGAGCGAGAGAGTGGCCGAGAGAGTGAGCGAGAGAGTGAGCGAGAGAGTGGGCGAGAGAGCGAGCGAGAGAGTGACTGAGAGAGTGAGCGAGAGAGTGAGCGAGAGAGTGGCCGAGAGAGTGAGCGAGAGAGTGGGCGAGAGAGTGAGCGAGAGAGTGAGCGAGAGAGTGAGCGAGAGAGTGAGCGAGAGAGTGAGCGACAGAGTGAGCGAGAGAGTGAGCGACAGAGTGAGCGAGAGAGTGGCCGAGAGAGTGAGCGAGAGAGTGAGCGAGAGAGTGAGCGAGAGAGTGAGCGAGAGAGTGGCCGAGAGAGTGAGCGAGAGAGTGAGCGAGAGAGTGAGCGACAGAGTGAGCGAGAGAGTGGCCGAGAGAGTGAGCGAGAGAGTGAGCGAGAGAGTGAGCGACAGAGTGAGCGAGAGAGTGGCCGAGAGAGTGGGCGAGAGAGTGAGCGAGAGAGTGAGCGACAGAGTGAGCGAGAGAGTGACTGAGAGAGTGAGCGAGAGAGTGAGCGAGAGAGTGAGCGAGAGAGTGAGCGACAGAGTGAGCGAGAGAGTGAGCGAGAGAGTGAGCGAGTGAGCGAGAGAGTGAGCGAGAGAGTGGCCGAGAGAGTGAGCGAGAGAGTGAGCGAGAGAGTGAGCGAGAGAGTGAGCGACAGAGTGAGCGAGAGAGTGGCCGAGAGAGTGAGCGAGAGAGTGAGCGAGAGAGTGAGCGAGAGAGTGAGCGAGAGAGTGAGCGACAGAGTGAGCGAGAGAGTGAGCGAGAGAGTGAGCGAGAGAGTGAGCGAGAGAGTGGCCGAGAGAGTGAGCGAGTGAGCGAGAGAGTGAGCGAGAGAGTGAGCGAGAGAGTGGCCGAGAGAGTGAGCGAGTGAGCGAGAGAGTGAGCGAGAGAGTGAGCGAGAGAGTGGCCGAGAGAGTGAGCGAGAGAGTGAGCGAGAGAGTGAGCGAGAGAGTGAGCGAGAGAGTGGGCGACAGAGTGAGCGAGAGAGTGAGCGAGAGAGTGAGCGAGAGAGTGAGCGAGAGAGTGGGCGACAGAGTGAGCGAGAGAGTGAGCGAGAGAGTGGCCGAGAGAGTGAGCGAGAGAGTGAGCGAGAGAGTGAGCGAGAGAGTGAGCGAGAGAGTGGGCGACAGAGTGAGCGAGAGAGTGAGCGAGAGAGTGAGCGAGAGAGCGAGAGAGTGAGCGAGAGAGTGAGCGAGAGAGTGAGCGAGAGAGTGAGCGAGAGAGTGAGCGAGAGAGTGGGCGACAGAGTGAGCGAGAGAGTGAGCGAGAGAGTGAGCGACAGAGTGAGCGAGAGAGTGAGCGAGAGAGTGAGCGAGAGAGTGAGCGACAGAGTGAGCGAGAGAGTGAGCGAGAGAGTGAGCGAGAGAGTGGGCGAGAGAGTGGGCGAGAGAGTGAGCGAGTGAGCGAGAGAGTGGGCGAGAGAGTGAGCGACAGAGTGAGCGAGAGAGTGAGCGAGTGAGCGAGAGAGTGAGCGAGAGAGTGAGCGAGTGAGCGAGAGAGTGGGCGAGAGAGTGAGCGACAGAGTGAGCGAGAGAGTGAGCGAGAGAGTGAGCGAGAGAGTGGGCGAGAGAGTGGGCGAGAGAGTGAGCGAGTGAGCGAGAGAGTGGGCGAGAGAGTGAGCGACAGAGTGAGCGAGAGAGTGAGCGAGAGAGTGAGCGAGAGAGTGAGCGAGAGAGTGAGCGAGAGAGTGGGCGAGAGAGTGGGCGAGAGAGTGAGCGAGAGAGTGAGCGAGAGAGTGAGCGAGAGAGTGAGCGAGAGAGTGAGCGAGAGAGTGAGCGAGAGAGTGGGCGAGAGAGTGAGCGAGAGAGTGAGCGAGAGAGTGAGCGAGAGAGTGAGCGAGAGAGTGAGCGAGTGAGTGAGAGAGAGAGTGAGCGAGAGAGTGAGCGAGAGAGTGAGCGAGAGAGCGAGAGAGTGAGCGAGAGAGTGAGCGAGAGGTGGGGGTTTTACATAAAGCTAAGTTAAAAAATGTAAAAAAAATTTTTTTACGAAATAATGAACGAAGCAAAGTGCCGAATACACCGAACATCTTCTTGTTTCCACTGATCGTAAAAAAAAAACACGTCAAAGTCCACGCCAAAATTAACTCACAAACCCATCCGCTGTGCTCCTCTCTCCTGACCACCCTGCGGGGTTTGTCAGCTTTGCTTGCCTGCATGAAAGGCATCGAAAGCGAGGGGACGCGGGAGGCACAAAGCCGCGCCGTCGATCGATGCCTCACGTTTTAAACCAATTTCACAAACGCGCAACGATGAATAGGGCTGGAAACCCACGCTCTCCCACCCCGCGTAATGGCTCCGCACTCCCACACACTCATCCCACGGGCACCCTTCACACTCGTTTTTATTTTTTATTTCAGACACACGGTGTCTGAAATGGTGGGGCATTTTCACGACGAAGGAGCGGTGGTGGCTGTATGGTGGGTCACCGCGTGAATGTGGCGAAACTCTCATCCCGTGGGCGTAGTCGATGAGGTGCCATATATATACAGGGCCTCCTCTGCTTACGAACGAGTTAGGTTCCAGAGGTCTGTTTGTAACTCGATTTGTTCGTAAGTCCAACTTTCCTACTGTCGTCATGCTGTACACCATGTACATTAAACACGGGGAGTGGCTTTAAAAGTTGTATAATCTCCTGTAAATGTAGATGCCACTGGTTCTTCACGTTCTGCAGATGTAGATGCCACTGGTTCTTCATGTTCTGCAAATGTAGATGGCACTGGTTCTTCACGTTCTGCAGATGTAGATGCCACTGGTTCTTCACGTTCTGCAGATGTAGATGCCACTGGTTATTCACGTTCTGCAGATGTAGATGCCACTGGTTCTTCACGTTCTGCAGATGTAGATGCCACTGGTTCTTCACGTTCTGCAAATGTAGATGCCACTGGTTCTTCACGTTCTGCAGATGTAGATGCCACTGGTTCTTCACGTTTTGCAGAAGCCACTGCTTCTTCACGTTCTGTAGATGCCACTGGTTCTTCATGTTCTGCAGATGTAGATGCCACTGGTTCTTCACGTTCTGCAGATGTAGATGCCACTGGTTCTTCACGTTCTGCAGATGTAGATGCCACTGGTTCTTCACGTTCTGCAGATGTAGATGCCACTGGTTCTTCATGTTCTGCAAATGTAGATGCCACTGGTTCTTCACGTTCTGCAGATGTAGATGCCACTGGTCCTTCACGTTCTGCAGAAGCCACTGCTTCTTCACGTTCTGTAGATGCCACTGGTTCTTTATGTTCTGCAGATGTAGATGCCACTGGTTCTTCACGTTCTGCAGATGTAGATGCCACTGGTTCTTCAAGTTCTGCAGATGTAGATGCCACTGGTTCTTCACGTTCTGCAGATGTAGATGCCACTGGTTCTTCACGTTCTGCAGATGTAGATGCCACTGGTTCTTCATGTTCTGCAGATGTAGATGCCACTGGTTCTTCACGTTCTGCAGATGTAGATGCCACCACCGCCATATATTGCGCGACGGTTGAACTTACGACTCTCGGTCCAAACAGGCAACTGGACATACGGACGGGTTTGTTCGTATCTCTGAAAGTTCGTAAGTCGAATATTCGTAAGTAGAGGTGTTCCTGTAGTTGTACTCTACTTCCACGCACCTTGCGCCTGTGCTCGCCACAGTCACCAACCCGCAATGACCGAGCGTAGTCCAATACGGCCAATCAGCCCCAACAAACCTTGCACAGTGTGGGGAAGCAGCCCTCATCCAGTAGTGGATAGACCGGGGGACCGGGGGTCGGCAGCCTACGGCTCCGTAACCGCGTGCGGTGTGGCCGTGACCGTTATTTATTCAGGACCCACCACAGTCTCGTATTCACCACACAGTGCATTGGGGGCTCTTGAAATATTGAAGTTTTTTTTATTTTTTACGGAATTCGTCACAAAACATCCGAAGGTGTCAAAATGTAGCAGCAGCGGCAGCGGGAGCAGCAGCGGTGAAATCGCGCGTCCTCGAAACGGGGGGCTCGGGTAAGGGTGGAGAAAGGGGTGGTGGGGGGGCCGAGAGAGAGGTTGGGTGTAGCCGGGAGGTTGGTTAACAGAAACGGCAAAACGCATCCACTGGGGGCCCTCCTTTTGCTTGAGAGGGACGGGGGAGGGCACACACAGCCCACGCGTGATGGCCTCGACTGCTGTTTGAAGTGGTTCCCCCTTCACCATCAATAACAACGTCGAGGTCCGTCAGTTTCAGCAGCTTACATCTGCTGCGATCGTGCGTGTTGTCGAAATCAATCTGCCCGTCCGCCTACCCAGAAGCTAACTCCCAACCCGACCGCAACAGGGCACGGGAGTGCAGCCATTTGCAACGGAATCAAAATGTATTATATTTTCTACCCACGTGACTTTACCGAAAGAACCAAAGAGTATGGATCCCTGCAGTCACGAAAGCGAGGCATGGGCCAGATTGTTTTTTTGTTAGGAGGTGAATCATCGAAAGCACAAATTAAACACGGGCACATAAGTCCAACTTACTTTGTTTCATCAAACCCCTTTGTAGTTGATAATTGGTTTTTTACCCTTCTATCTGGCAACAAAACTGACACCTTTTTTTACAAGGAGTCATGTTTGAATAGACCACAATACCAGCAGCCATAATGCAAACAAAAAAACATAACTCTAATAATATATGTACTGTCCTTGAAGTTGATTGGTCCACACCCGAGACAGCTTTCCTTAGAGCCTAGTCTCACATGGGTTGGACCAGATGACGCTACCACATTGGGAAGTGGGTTAAAATTGAGTTACAAGATTTGAAGATACAACAACAACAGAGTGAGTTAAATAAAAGCATGTAACAGAAAATCACGCCTTTTAGAGTAGTTGGCTGCTCTACATTCCCACGTGATGACGAGCCACTTCGTTGAGCTATCATTTGCTCCCAGGTTGCTTCTGCAAAAGAGTCATATAGTTCGGTGGGCCCTTACTTGGTAAAATTAAATACATGAATTGCTCCAGCACAGTTGAGTGATCGGCAGGGAAACATTGTAAGTCCAAACCTCTTCCAAGACTCATCTTCTTGGTTCTTTCGGTAAAGTCACGTAGAAGGGAAATAATAAAATAAAATAAATAAAACATAATAAAATAAGTCTGTCGGGGAGACAGACCTGGTCTTCACCTGAGGACGGCTGCTTGCGTTGTGGCCGAAACGTCGTGAGAATTATTTTATTATGTTTAATTTTTTATTATTTTATTATTTCCCTTCTACGTGACTTTACCGAAAGAACCAAAAAGATGAATTCCTGCAGTCACGAAAGCTTTAAATCGAAACTCTTTCAAGACGTCTTGGCTGGTGTAGAAAAATCGGCCAAATGCGATCTTCGTGAGGCTCTCTCTAGCGGGAGTCCTTCCGCCAGCAGTGACGTGAGCAAGCAATTTCAGGGCTGCGCCCTTACATTTGCTTTTGCCTTCTTTCCAAAGAGCAGATGGATGTGTGTCTCATCAATGTAGCTGGCTTGCCAGGAGAATGCAGGACAGCAAATTGCGGACTAATATAATGCGGTTTTTAATGGGATCGAGTGTTGTCCCCTCGCACGCTTCGGTGTGGTTTCCTCCCACGTGTGTACAAACCATCTTCATATGTAGAGGACTGCAGATGTTGGGCAATCGATGGTGGTGCCCTGCTGCCGTCCAAACCTTTGTGTCTGTGGCTCCTTGGCGATTGTGTGGAGCAGAGTCATCAGAATATTTATTTATACCGGAGGAATCCGATGAGCTATACAGCTTTTGTCCCCTCCACCCAGCCACACATCTCCAGTCGGGGGCATTTTGCACGAACGACTACGGGATATACAGCACCTCCCGATTAGCATAGCATGGTTGGCTCCGTAACGGTGCGAAATAAGTTCAACATAGGTAACATACATGGCTGACGATTTGTCGTGTGGCGTGCTGGGGGGGGGGGGGGAGAGTTTGGCAAGAGACGGAGGAGTGAGGCTATAGTCGAGTTTACAGGAAGACGGAGAGAGAGATAAAAATGGAGCGATGTGTACGGAGATGCAAGCGTTGAGTAGTCATATTAGAGAAGCTGTGATATTGAAAATATATGCCGTTAATCAGCCGTTTAGTTATATGTATTACCAGGTCTTTACACAGAGTTAATACTATTCATGGGTTTCTGCACGTTTAATTATTTTCACTGATTGCAAGACTTGGTTGTATTTAAAGTCGTGATTCGTGTACAAGTGCCAATTTAAACGTCATTAATTTCAACAAACGTTACTTTCATTCGTAATTTACTCAATTTTACATGCGTGCGCCTGTGCGCGTGTGTGTGTGCACGTGTGTGTGTGTGCACGTGTGTGTACGTGTGTTTACGTGTGTGTGCGCGTGTGTGTGTGTGTATGTGTGCTTGTGTGCACGTGTGTGTGTACGTGTGTGTGTGTGTGTGTTTACGTGTGTGTATGTGTGTGTGCGTGCGTGTGCGCGCGTGTATGTACGCGTGTGATTGTGCGTGCGTGTGCGCGCGTGTGATTGTGCGTGCGTGTGATTGTGCGTGCGTGTGCGCGCGTGTGATTGTGCGCGCGTGTGCGCGCGTGTACGTGTGCGTGCGTGTGCGCGCGTGTGATTGTGCGTGCGTGTGCGCGCGTGTACGTGTGTGTGTACGTGTGCTTGTGTGTGTGTGTGTACGCGTGTGTGTGTGCAGCGTCATAGACGACGACAGTACCACCAGTGTACAATCTCAGCGTCTCGACAAGAAGGTGAGGTTCACATCAGCAGCAGCAGCGTGAACGTCATCGCCCGTGATCGATCCGCTGCTGAATGCACACACCTCCCAAAGCTATCAACTATCGCACGGGATCCCGCAATGCTACGATCCATAATATCGAACACCTTGCAACACGAGCTGTTACCATCGCTCCATCTTCAAGCGGTCGTTGGGAATTCCACTGTTTAAATCCGTCGGGAGTCATCTTTGGCATCCGGCCACGTCCAATTCGTATTCTTGGTTCTTTCGGTAAAGCCCCCTGTTTTCTCTCCGCCTGATGAAGACCTGCTTGTGTTGCGATCGAAACGTCGTGGGTTTTTTTCCTTTTATTATTTTCAATTGATTATTTTTCATGTTATTTTATATTTTTTTTATTTTCATTTTATTTTCTATCCACGTGACTTTACCGAAAGAACCAAGAACACGGATTCCTGCAGTCACGAAAGTTTAAAGTCAAAATTGTGCACATCCAATTCGCTTTATTTACGAGCTCATCACACTGCACAGGTGTACAGGGTACACAACATATCAAATCCTTACTGTATAAATACAGGGTGCTGAGAAAAAATGTGAACACTTCTGAGAATTTGCAACAACACCACGATAAATGCGCCCTCCGGGCTCTGGAGACCACCTGGAGAAGATTCCAGGCACGCGTTGATAATGATGGGACTTTTTGAAACGATTAACATATATATTTTTTCATGTTACAGTGTATTATCGGTTCTTTTCCATTAAAAACGATAGTCCCATGTAAGTGTTAACATTGTTTTGAAGCACCCTGTATAATTACATAATAACATAAGATCGTGTAAATATTTACACGATCTAAATATTTACACGATCTAACAAAAAAAGTTTTTATGGATATTGGTCGCGAAAGCCTACGTGTTAAACCAAAGAGTATAAAATCATCTCTGACCTCCCGCAAATCACGTGATTTGTGTGGCCACGCCCACTCTGAAAACCTCCCCCTGCGCCTCTCCTCTCACATTCACCCTCCCATCGTCCATGACATCTTAGCCCGGTCATTCTTTCTCGCCATGGTGGTGAGATGTTAACTACCTCGCCTGGATTCTAGGATGTCGTGGGTTCGAGTTTGCGTGTCTCTCTGGTTTCCCTCTCCACATTTGGAAACATGCGTTTAGAGTATTTGGCTGATAAAAATTTCCACATGAGTCACTTCGTTGAGCTATTATATGTGACCAGGTCGCTTCTGAAAAAGAGCTACTTTATAGCTCAGTGGGCCTTACCTGGTAAAATTTATTTTAAAAATAATTTCTCCCCTCCTGTGCAGCGTTCCATCTTTCTTCTCCCTGCTGCTCATCTTGAGCCGTACCCTCTTCGTTCACTCTTGCAGACTTCCGTCCCGGCATCCTTTTCCCCAACGAAGTGCTGGCTTATCATCATCACGTGGATGATAGAGCAGCCAAACACTCTAAACGCGTGATGTCGATTCTTAATGTGGAGGGGAAAAACCGGAGGACCCGGAGAAAAATCCACGCGATCACAGGGAGAGAAAGACACGCAAACTCCAAATATATGCAGCAGGCGTCGGAGTCTGGATCGAACTCACATTTAAATTCAAGTGTGTGTGTATACTGGCCTTCATAGGTGCTGCTCACTAACAGCACTTGCCTCTCAACAGCCTGATGAAGGCTACATGGGGGAAATTTGTCTTTGTTTTGTACTGCCCTTCGTGGGTGCTGCTCGCTAACAGCACTTGCCCCGCATCAGCCTGATGAAGGCTACATGGGGGATATTTGCCTTTGTTTTGTACTGCCCTTCGTGGGTGCTGCTCGCTAACAGCACTTGCCTCTCAACAGCCTGATGAAGGCTACATGGGGGGTATTTGCCTTTGTTTTGTACTGCCCTTCGTGGGTGCTACTCGCTAACAGCACTTGCCTCTCAACAGCCTGATGAAGGCTACATGGGGGATATTTGCCTTTGTTTTGTACTGCCCTTCGTGGGTGCTACTCGCTAACAGCACTTGCCTCTCAACAGCCTGATGAAGGCTACATGGGGGATATTTGCCTTTGTTTTGTACTGCCCTTCGTGGGTGCTACTCGCTAACAGCACTTGCCTCTCAACAGCCTGATGAAGGCTACATGGGGGATATTTGCCTTTGTTTTGTACTGCCCTTCGTGGGTGCTACTCGCTAACAGCACTTGCCCCGCATCAGCCTGACAAACGCAACACGGGGGGGGGTGGGTGGGGGTGGTTGGTTGGTTGGGATCTTCGCCTTGCCCTCGTGTCTCGTGTACAGCGCGCTCTGGTAGAGCATGCCCAGCGCAGGCGTCGTCACGACATGGTCACGGTGCAATCGACCGCCGACGCGAAGGCTCCCGGCGGGAGCCGCGGCGTCGCGAGGGGCGCCCGCAGGCCGCAGCACGCCGAGGAGCAAGCACCGCTCGTCGACATCGTGAGCCAGCCGGCCGGTACGACGCCCCCCGAGTTGTGCGCGGCGGCGATTTTCCCTTTAGATTTGAAGCTTTCGTGACTGCAAGGATTGATATTATTGGGTTTTTCAGTAAAGTCACGTGGATGAAAAATAAAATTATAAGTTAATGAAAGTAAATTTCGATTTAAAGCTTTCGTGACTGCAGGGATTCATCTTCTTGGTTCTTTCGGTAAAGTCACGTAGAAGGGAAGTAATAAAATAATAAAAATAAAACAATAAAATGAAATAATTCTCACGACGTTTCGGCTACAACGCAAGCAGCCGTCTTACTTCCCTTCTACGTGACTTTACCGAAAGAACCAAGAAGATTAATGAAAGTAATAATGGGAATAAAATAATACATTCTAGATTTGAAGCTTTCGTGACTGCAATGATTCATATTCTTAGGTTTTTTTTCGGTAAAGTCACGTAGGTAAACGGAGTGGTAGCTCCTGCAATCTCTCATTTACTTGATACAGCTGTCGTGGCTGTGACGGTACCACCTGAAGACGGAAGCTTGTGTTGCCTCCGAAACGTCGTGATTTTTATTTTATTTTACTTTTTAATGTTTTTACCTACGTGACTATAGCGAAAAAACCTAAGAATAAAAATAATAAATCACGACGTTTCGGAGGCAACACAAGTCTCCGTCATCAGGTGGGACCGTCACAGCTAAAATTACTGCATCAATTACTGCATCAATTCCTCTTGATATGCATATTCTTTTGTTAAGGCTCCCCCTTTCTTCCCCCCCTTCCAAACCAGCTTATATACATGCTCCAAGCTCGTGTGCTGTTTCATTCAGACGCTGTCGCCTCGACAGACCTGGTTTTCACCTGAGGACGGCTACTTGCGTTGTGGCCGAAACGTCGTGAGAATTATTTTATTATGTTTTATTTTTATTATTTTATTACTTCCCTTCTACGTGACTTTACCGAAAGAACCGAGAAGATACTGCATCAAGACTTGAGTCAGTAATTTTAGCTGTGACGGTCCCACCTGATGACGGAGACTTGTGTTGCCTCCGAAACGTCGTGATTTATTATTTTACTTTATTTCCATTATTACTTTCATTAACTTTTAATTTTATTTTTTACCTACGTGACTTTACCGAAAAAACCTAAGAGTAGAATTTTCCATTTGTCGCCACTTTCAGGCTGCACCGGTGGCAAGCCGCGTGCGTGCGTACGTACGTGCGGTGTGTGTCTGTGTGTGTGCAGGTACTCCTCTACTTACGAACGAGTTATGTTCCTAGAGGTCTGTTCGTAAGTCGATTTGTTCGTAAGTCCCAGCTTTACTCCTGTCGATTTCAAACGTGTTGTGCGGCGTGTACACTAAACGCCCAAGCCGCAGCAGTGCGATTGTGGCCATGCATCCAGGACTACGGACCCGTATAACGTGCTCTCCTTCAACAGAGGAGGAGAAATAGCCAATCCACACGAACTCTCTCACTCTCTCTCATTTATGTATGTTGAACTTCTTTCGCAACGTAAATATCCAACTGTGTTACCATCTAAATTTGAAGCTTTCGTGACTGCAAGGATTCATACTCTTAGTTTTTTCGGTAAAGTCACCACGTAGGTAAAAAATGAAATTAAAATTAATAGAAATAAAATAATAAAAAATCACGACGTTTCGGAGGCAACACAAGTCTCCGTCATCAGGTGGGACCGTCACAGCCAGATTTGCTGTATCAAGTGAGGCAGTGATTCCAAGATGCAAGTTCTTAAATACAACTTAACTTGTATTTAAGAACTTGCATCTTGGAATCCCTGCCTCCGAAACGTCGTGATTTTTTATTATTTTATTTTTATTAATTTTAATTTCATTTTTTACCTACGTGACTTTACAAAAAAATTAAGAGTATGTGTTACCATCGCTTAGAACCTATTTGGCTGCTATGAACTTCCACATGATTTAGCCAATTCGTTGAGCTATCATTTGTGGCCAGGTGGCTTCCATGAAAAAGAGCTCTGTAGCAGCTCAGTGGGCATGACCTGGTGACATTGTTTTAAGTTTATTTTTAGTAGTATAGTTTCAAACGAAAGGATTTCAACCCACGTCTTGTGTGTACGGCCGCCCTTGCACAGAATCTCGTCAACAACAAAAAAAACCCCACCTGTGATGAGGTAAGTGCTGAGAGATAAAGTGATGAGAGATGCTGAGAGATAAAGTAATGAGATAAAGTGATGCGAGATAAAGCTTATTTACGTATTATTTAAGGTCATTCATGAAAAAGGTAGGTTTTGGGAGGAAAATATGATTATCCGCGAAATTTGCTCTTCACAAGCATCTCCGGAACGCGTCCCTCGTCGCGAATAAGGAGGGAAACCCTCGATTTAAAGCTTTCGTGACTGCTGGGATTCATCTTCTTGGTTCTTCCGGTAAAGTCACGTAGAATGGAAATAATAAAAATAAAACATCATAAAATAATTCTCACTAGAGAATAATAAAAATTAAACATAATAAAATAATTCTCACTAGAGAATAATACAAATAAAACATAATAAAAGAATTCTCACTAGAGAAGATAATTATTTTTTTATTTTTATTATTTTCCACATTCCCATAACAGGTCCCATTCTCGCCATATCATGATCACAATTGAAAGATCGCACTTGAATTTCGATTTAAAGCTTTCGTGACTGCAGGGATTCATCTTCTTGGTTCTTTCGGTAAAGTCACGTAGAAGGGAAATAATAAAATAATAAAAATAAAACATAATAAAATAATTCTCACGACGTTTCGGCCACAACGCAAGCAGCCGTCATCAGGTGGAGAACAGGTCTGTCGAACCCCTCTTACACGTAATAGCAGTACTCTGCCCCATTCTTGGTAGTTGAGACATTGGCAGATTACGACGGGAACAATGTGATGAGAATGAGATTTCCTCCAAAATGAGACCAGATTTCCTTATGGAGGGTCAAGACTAAGCTCTGAATGCGAGGCGGAGACAGAGTCCGTCTCGCCGAGTGCTATCTTAACCTTTGTTGCAGCCTTGCACCCCTTTGGTTATCAATCGTAAAGAAAATGAATAACGTTGATAAATACATCGGGTTTGGTGGAACAATGTAAGTAAGTTGCAACTTACGTGCTCCGTGCTTGATTTGTGTTTTCCATGATTTACCTTAAAAAAAATGTTGATAAGAACCACTGCTTATAGCCGAATCTCACCACAGCGTCTGCGAACACGTGGACCCATATTAAAAACATCGCAATGCTCGCGCCGTTAAGAGGATATGCGCACGCGTGTGTAGCGGTGGCGCAGTGGTTAGCGCGCTGCGCTACGAACCCGACAACCCGAGTTCGAATCCCGCTCACGACCAACACCAGAGACGATTATCATTATCCGACCCACTTTTGGGTCTCTCCTCGGTCGACCCAGCCTCAGATGAGTATCTGGTGCGGTGGTGTAAACATCGCCACTACAGAGGGAGACAAAAGCGGCTGGGCGTGGTGCTGGCCACCCATACCCTCGTGTGCCCATGCCGACCTTCATTATAGGTGCTACTCGCTAACACAGCACTTGCCCCAAAAGTCTGTCAAGGCTATATGGGGGATCTTCGTCTTGCGTGTGTGTGTGTGAATGCGGGCGTGATGCTGGCCACCCACCCCCTCATGTGCCCATGCCGGCCTTCATCATAGTTGCTACTCGCTAACAGCACTTGCCCCAAAAGTCTGTCAAGGTTATATGGGGGCTCTTTGTGTGTGTGTGTGTGTACTGTACATAGGCCTCGGCAAGGTAAGGTAAAAGTGTAAAAACAACGAGCCTACCTTTACCCTACCTTCTACCTTACCACAATACAATCACTCTACCCTACCTTTTACCCTTTAGCAGGTAAGGTAAAAGGTAAAAAGCAACGAGCCTACCTTTTACTCTACCCTTTACCCTTACCCCTTGGCATGTCGACACCTGTACCTTTACCCTTTTACCCGGTAAAAAGGGTACAATTACCTTACCTTGCCGAGGCCTATGTGTACATGCGGGCGTGATGCTGGCCACCCACCCCCTCGTGTGCCCGTGCCAGCCTTCATCATAGGTGCTACTCGCTAACACAGCACTTGCCCCAAAAGTCTGTCAAGGCTACACGGGGGATATTTTGTCTCTGCGGGGAGGGTAGCAGGAGGCATCCCCTCGTGTGGAGAGGAGGAGGCGGCGCCACTGACCAGCCGCGTGCAGGTGCTGACCCTGCGGGAGTGTCCGGCGCTGGGGTCCGTCATGGAGCCCGGCTCGCAGAGCGACGTGCGCTCCCCGCATCACAACCCGGAGCTGCGGGACGCCCTCGCGCATCGCGGTGCGATTCGCTGCGGGCATCCGCGCACTCCCCCCCCCACCTCCCACCACCTCCCCCACCCCGCACATCACCTGCCTTAGCGGCGTAGCTAGCAAGTGTGCAGGCGGTGCAGCTGCACCGGGAATACCGAGTAGGCTAGGGCAGGGGTCGGCAACCGAAACGGCAAGAAGAGTCATTTTTTTTTCGAATTCGGTTAACCCCACCCCCTCCCCCCCACACAATATTTCAAGAACCGCGATGCATTGTGGTGGTGAATACGGCCCTTCATAAATACCGTCGTGAAACAGTCCCGAATGAGCCACGTGCGGCTCCGGAGCTGCAGGTTGCCACGGTGAACTGGACTTCCATGGTGAACTGGACTCCCACGGTAAACTGGACTTCCACGGTGAACTGGACTCCGATGGTAAACTGGAATCCCACGGTGAACTGGACTCCCACGGTGAACTGGACTTCCACGGTGAACTGGACTTCCATGGTCAGGAGTCGGCAACCAAAATAACAAGAAGAGACATTTTTCGTTCGGCTCCGGAGCCGCAGGTTGCCGACCCCCTGGGCTAGGAGATGGAGGAGTTGGACTGGTGGCTCCAAATTGATTCCTTGCGCCAGCCCAGTAATTATGGAACGTTGGGCCAACTTGAGGCCAATGTTTCCCATCACATGCCCAACGTTGCCATGTTTTGCGTGGGATGGCCTGGGTTCCGCTACTGACCTGTCACACAACGATCCCATCAGTTGTCACGGTTCGGGTCGTGATTTCATTTGGAGGCTCCGATCCTTATTGAGGTTCCGATCCTTACGTGTCAATTTTTTTTCCCGTGCCTCTCATTAAGTAACCCACTCTTGTGTGGCCGATTCGATTGTAGGTCATACACAAAAACGGGCACATGTCCAACTCCCCATAGGTCGAGGGATTCAAAACTATTCTATTATTTTAGAGATTTGGCAGTTAACGTTTAAACTTGATCATGACCGACACGGCTTGGCAGGCCTTTGTGCAGCAGGGGATGGGCGCAAAGGGTGTCAATAGTTTCGCTATAATAATAAATAAGAAGAATATAACAATTGTTCTGGATTGACATCTACACCAAAAGCTAAGATTGTTTTATTTTTCGATTTAAAGCTTTCGTAACCCCACCCCCTCCCCCCCTCACATAGAATGGAAATAATAAAATAATAAAAATAAAACATAATAAAATAATTTTCACAATTATTTTATTATATTTTATTTAATTCTCACAATTATTTTCTTATGTTTTATTTTTATTATTTTATTATTTCCATTCTACGTGACTAAGATTGTTTGCTCAGGACAACCACACATCAGCGTTCACCCGATTCTCTGGCATGGCTGGTGGTGGTGGTGAATCTTTGACCTGCCTGGCACAAGCCACTGTGGTGACATCACCGCCACTTAAGTGGCAAAAGGCGACTGTTTGTTTGTTGTTGTTGTTGTTCCGTTGTCGTCGTCATCATCGCCGTCGACCCTTTGACCGCGCACGTTCGCACGTGCACGGCGAGCAGGCCTGACGGGGAGCCTGAGTTTCGAGGAGGGCCAGGAGGGCTTCGAGGAGGAGGGCAGCGCCGACGATCCGGCCGAGAGTCTCCTCGCCCCGCCGACGTCGTCCCACGCGCACGGAGGGGTCGCGCGCGACGGCAAGGCGCGTTGCTGGCGGTAACCGCGCGGCCGCACGCGGCCACACGTGGCCACCGCCCCGGCCGCCGCCCCGGGTCGCTGCGTTAGCTGAAGGGACCCCCACCCTGATGATAACGTGCCGACAAACGGTGATCGCAAATTGCCGTGAACGAAATTAAGTAAATGAATCCACGATACAGGTGATTTTTAAATCCTTTATATTAAGTTCACTTGCTTGCTTGCGCGCTTGCGTGCTTGCTTGCTTGCTTAGGACCGTGCAAATCTTTCTGTCGTTTTTTAACCCACTCCCCGTGATCCAATCGAGCTAACATTTTCCACACAGACTCGTTGTGCGTGACAATTAATGTTCGTGAAAAAGAAAATCCAAAATTTTACACTGTTTAGGACAAAAATATTATATTTAATTACCAATTGCTTAATGCTGCAATGCAATCATCTGACCCATAGGTGGCAGCCATCTCAAGCCAGAGGACGAGAGGACTCTAGCCGCCACGCATATAAAGGATTTATAGTGAAAAACTTTGTTTTTACGGGTTATACTTATTTTGGGGTTAGAGCGCGTAGATATAAAAATGTGTCGTTAAACCCGCCACCACCCGGCACAGCCAATTAGTAAGGTTTGGCACGTAAACGGAACGTGTGTTGGAGAGCAAAGCCACAACATTTACAATTGTGGCTGTACTAGTAACGAATTGGCATGTTCTGTTCACGTGACAAACCTTACTAATTGACTGTGTCGGGTGGTGGCGGGTTTAATGACACAATTGTATATGTATGCCATCTAAGCCAAAAAACCTGTATTATGGATGCTATTGGTCGCGAAAGCCTCAGAACGTTACGACAATAAACGGTACAAAAGAAAGAACACGATAAGAGTGCAAAGTGTAGGAAAGGTAAACAAATTACTATAAAATATCTACAAGTAAAACCGAACTATGTTTTTGTCTTACTAGGTCAAGGCCCACTGAGCTTTTAGCTTCTTTTTCAGAAGCGACCTGGCCACAAATGATAGCTCAACAAAGTGGCTTATCGCGTGGAAATTTATAGCAGCCAAATACTCTGGGGTGAGGGGGTAGGTGGAGATGGGGGGGGGGGCCCAGGACGTGTGTATGAACTTTTTTCACACCGTACTTAGCCAACCGTGGTAATCGGTGGTGCGGGAGAAGGACAACAAATAAAACACAAAAAGCAGTTCTCAAGAAATAATATTCAATCCATATTGTTTGGGTCTTTCGGTAAAGTCACGTAGAAAGGTTCAAAAAAAATAACTAAACACTACGACGTTTCGATCGCAACACAAGCATTCGTCATCAGGACGTTCCAGATCTTTCGAGGATTTGTGAGCTCCTCACACAATCCAGCCTAAATGTTTCTAACCGGTGAAGATGTTCCATTAGGGGGGTCCACGTTTTGCAAGCGTAGAGAAGGGAGGGAATGACTGTGGCCGAGAAGACTTGAAGCTTCGTGCGGAGCGACAGACCAGGTAGCTTCCACACAGTTACGCAACCGATAAAAAGATAATGCCGCTTGACTGGAGATTGGATCACCGTTCTTTCCCTTAATGATGGTAATAGGTGTGGTGCTGCAGGTTACTTTTTGATAGAGCTAAATAGGGATTTGTGATCGCGGGTCACTGAGGCAGACTCCATCTCCTCAGCAACCCGCGACCACCACCCATCCTTGCAGCGCCTCATGGCTCTCCGAACCTCTGAGTGAAGGCTGCGGTAAGCCTCCTCATTCTCTGACGTGGGATGCTGTAGACAATTAGAGTGAGCCTGTCACTTTTTCTCAATCATCATGAACACCTTCTCTGTCAGCCAGGGTCTCTGGGGAGGTCTGGACCGCATATCCAAAGCAGCCATTGCAGCTGCATGAGTCACAGTCCTAAACCTCGCCCATTTACCCTCGACATCAGGTGGAGTGGTGGATGATGCCAATCCAGCCGCAAGCGATGATGAAATTCTCGCTTGCAACTTTCATCAGCTAACTGAGACCAGGCCACCTTAGGTTGGAATGGGGTCCTGGGTGTACACCCACCAACGGAGTGGAAGAATGGCAGGCGCATCTTACAGATGACTAGTCGATGGTCAGAGGGCAGATCAGCTCCACGGTAGGTCCTGGTGTCAAAGACATGGGCTCGCATCCACTGGTCCGTCACTATGTAGTCCAGCAGATGTTCTTGTTTGGACCCGGCATGCATCCATGATGTTGTGTGGATGCGCCGATGCCAGAACAGCGTGTTGGTAATTACAAGCCCATGGGCTGCACAAAAATCTAGCAGCCTCCTACCGTTGTTATTGAGCTGATCTGGCTCATGCCTTCCAATCACTCCAGACCAGGTGCCAGCATCATGACCAACTTGGGCATTGAAGTAACCCAACAAGATGACTCTATCCCGAGGGGCCACTTTAGCCAGCACCTATGACAGGAGGTCATAAAAGACATCTGACTCATCGGCCTTGCCTGCGTCCCTCCACGGATGTTCGTCTTCAGTGGGGGCATAAGTAACCACGACCACCACTCCTCACCTCTAGTTGATGGGAAGGTGAGCCCAAAGTAGCCTGGGACTTACAGCTTCCCACACCTCACCGCTACGCTCCCACGCCCCCTTCATTATTTCATTCAGATGAAGAGCCACACCCTGTTGTTTGGCAGTCTCCTGCCTCGAGTAGAGTACTGTCCACCCCTCATGGTGGCAGGAGCCAGAGCCAGTCCACCGGACCTCCTGAATACCACAGAGATCCAGGCGGTACCAGTCCAGCTCCTGACAGTGGAGTGGCAGCCTCTCCTCTGCAGTGAGCATTCGAAGATTCCACGTGTCCACACATAGTTGTTTTTTGTTTGTTTCTGGAGGAGCCCCAAGGGTAAGGATTCAGTCTCCTGGCTCTTCCAAATGGGGCTTGGCCAGAAGACATCTTAGATGCCTGTCCCCCCGGGGCCTCCGGCACAAACTTATTTATTAAATTTTGTCGTTGTGGTTTAGTGGTAATTAATTGAAGGTGGAGGGGTTACCAGCCCCTCGCACCCGTCCATAGCCCCCATTTGGCCGCTGTGGTGGTTACAAAGCCATGAGGGGAAAGGCCAATCGGAATTCGCCCCGCCCCCCCACAGCACTGCCCACTACAGCGTTGCCCGTCCGGCACCACGAGGAGATAGGGGGTTGTTTTGCCGGACTAGCCACACACACACACAGAGACACACAATCACACAGCCACACACAGAAACACACACACTCACGCCGCCGCATCCCTCCGTGCCTGCCTCTCTCTCCCCGCGTGTGACAGGAGGACGGGGCGTCCTGCGGGGTCCGCGGCGGCGACGGGAGCCCCGGCGGGGGGTTCTCGCCCCCGCTGGCGGTGGGTGACCTCGAGGCGTTCGCTCTGCGCCCGGCGCCCCAGGGTGGACCCGTCAAGTGCCGCATCACGCGCGACAAGAAGGGCATGGACCGCGGGATGTTCCCCACCTACTTCCTGCACATGGATCGCGACGACGGCAAAAAGGCGAGCGCCGAAACACCTGCGCCGCCACCACCACTCCCCCCCCCCCCCAGCGGGTCGATCGATCATTTCCCGCACCCTTTGGTGAATTCGCACGGTTGGCTCCGTGCGGTGCGAAAGAAGCTCTCAGCGCAGGCAGGCAATCGCCGCAAAAAAAACGTCAGGACAACGTGCACGCGACGTCGCGGTGGCTAGGAGATGTTAACGACTATGACATATAAGGATTGGTTTTACCCTTTCTGGCAATAAAACAGGTGTTAAGATGTTCAAACAACAACAAATCAATAACTTTTTGCAAGGAATCATGCCTGCGTTAACCACACAGAGTACTTGTGGTGAACATGCAAACAAAAACATGCTCTGGTCGATTGGTCCACACCAGAGACAGCTTTCTTTGGTGTGGACCAACCAGTTTCAAAGACAATGCCATATATTACCAGAGCATGTTTTTTTATTTGCATGTTCACCAAAAGTATGCGTGGTTAACGCAGGCATGATCCCTTTCAAAAGGTTTCTGATCGGTATTTTAACATCTTAACACAAAAGTTTTATTGCCAGAAAGGGTAAAACCAATGCTTATATTTTGATACTGGCAAGAAAGGACCCATGATAATACTGCTACTACCTCCGCCTGGTATACAGGAAAGGAGGAGTGCGTGGCTTTCGATCCCGACCCTGACGCCAGTTGCATATTCGGAGTGTACTCCTGTTTTCAGTACGTATGTACGTTGTTCCTTAACTGTGTGGTTGTGCGTGTATGTGTTTTTGTTTATATCATAGGTGTTTTTGCTGGCTGGTCGTAAGCGGAAAAAAAGTAAAACTTCTAATTATCTGCTGTCCACGGACCCTACCAATCTGTCCCGCGAGGGGGAGAGTTACATCGGCAAGCTCAGGTAAGTTGAGGTTCCGACCCTCTGCACGACTAAACCAACCCCCCCCCCCCGCCCCCCTTCATTAAATCACACTTGGCAGATTTATTCCATGAACATTTAATCGGAGTCATTCCAGCGCCTCCTTTACTCAAATGAGCAACTTTGTGGTGACAATTCCACATTTTGTATTGCTGGGGGTGTCAGTTTATCCAAGAGACTTTGTTAGGCGTATGTTTTTTCAAGGAAAAGGAGCTGAGTTTGATTCCCATGTCCCACTGGTTCTTCACGTTTTGGAGATGTAGATGCCACTGGTTCTTCACGTTTTGGAGATGTAGATGCCACTGGTTCTTCACGTTCTGCAGATGTAGATGCCACTGGTTCTTCACGTTCTGCAGATGTAGATCCCATTGGTTCTTCACGTTCTGCAGATGTAGATGCCACTGGTTCTTCACGTTCTGCAGATGTAGATGCCACTGGTTCTTCACGTTCTGCAGCTGTAGATGCCACTGGTTCTTCACGTTCTACAGATGTAGATGCCACTGGTTCTTCACGTTCTGCAGATGTAGATCCAATTGGTTCTTCACGTTCTGCAGATGTAGATGCCACTGGTTCTTCACGTTCTGCAGCTGTAGATGCCACTGGTTCTTCACGTGCTGCAGATGTAGATGCCACTGGTTCTTCACGTTCTGTAGATGTAGATGCCACTGGTTCTTCACGTTCTGCAGCTGTAGATGCCACTGGTTCTTCACGTGCTGCAGATGTAGATGCCACTGGTTCTTCACGTTCTGCAGATGTAGATCCCATTGGTTCTGCACGTTCTGCAGATGTAGATGCCACTGGTTATTCACATTCTACAGATGTAGATCCCATTGGTTCTTCACGTTCTGTAGATGTAGATGCCACTAGTTCTTCACGTTTTGTAGATGTAGATGCCACTGGTTCTTCACGTTCTGCAGATGTAGATGCCACCACCGCCATTTATTGCGCGGCAGTTGGAACTTACGACTCTCGGTCCGAACAGGCAGCCGGACATATGGACGGGTTTGTTCATATCTGTAAAGCGTTCGTAAGTGGAATGTTTATAAGTAGAGCAGTCCCTGCATTTGCAACGGTTCCCCCAAACCACTTCCCTCCGGCTGCGCTGTGGCCCTGCCGACAGGCGGTGGGAGGCCTTGGGGACTACGGCTCGGCAAGCCCGCTGGATGAGAATGACGGAACGTGGGTCGGGTGGGTGGGTCAGGGTTCCCCCATTTTGTGTTCGCTGTGTGCACGCGCAGGTCTAACGTCATGGGCACCAGGTTCACAGTCTACGACAACGGGATCAAGCCAGACCGCACTGGCATCCTTGGCGATGGATCCAACCTGCGGCAAGAGCTCGCTGCCGTATGCTACGTAAGTGTCAAAGTCCGCGGGCGTGGGTGTCTTTTGTCACGCGGGCATCGGCGTTTTTAAATCCTTTATATTAAGTTCACTTGCTTGCTTGCTTGCGCGCTTACGACCGTGCAAATCTTTCGGTCGTTTTTTAACCCACTTCCCATGATCCAATCGAGCTGACATTTTGCACACAGACTCGTTGTGCGTGACAATTTATTTTCGTGAAATTTTTTTTCCATAACTTTACACTTTTTAGGAAAAAATATATATATTTAATCACCAATTGCTTAATGGTGGCAGGCAATCATCTGACCCATAGGTGGCAGCCATCTCAAGCCAGAGGACGAGAGGACTCTAGCCGCCACGCATATAAAGGATTTATAGTGAAAAACTTTGTTTTTACGGGTACATTTTTTCCGATTGGAGTCGTTTTTTTCTGTGTAACGTTATTATGCAAGTCATGGGACCGTTTTTTTGCCGGTATCAAAGTGTGAAAAAAATATATATATGTTTTACCCTTTCTGGCAATAAAACAGGTGGTCTTAAGATGTTCAAACAAGTAAACCCGTAAAAACAAAGTTTTTCACTATAAATCCTTTATATGCGTGGCGGCTAGAGTCCTCTCGTCCTCTGGCTTGAGATGGCTGCCACTTATGGGTCAGATGATTGTCTGCCACCATTAAGCAATTGGTAATTAAATATTTAATTTGTTTTCCCTAAACAGTGTAAAATTTAGGATTTTTTTTCACGAAAATTAATTGTCACACACAACGAGTCTGTGTGGACAATGTCAGCTCAATTGGATCACGGGAAGTGGGTTAAAAAACGAGCGAAAGATTTGCACGGTCCTAAGCAAGCAAGCGAACTTAATATAAAGGATTTTAAAATATATTCACCTGTGGAGGACGCGGGGATCGATCCCGCGACCTTTGGCATGGGAAGCGAGGGCGCTACCAACTGCGCTACTCCGCCACGGCCTGTGGAGGGGTTACGCTCTGGGCTCTTACACTCTGACGTTCAGCCAAAGCCATGAATGCGTTCTATTTGAATATATGTAAAATATTTTTTTTTTGCCTAAAAAGTGTAACATTTTGGGAATTTTTTTCACGAACAATAATTGTCTGGCACAACGAGTCTGTGTGGAAAATGTCAGCTCGATTGGATCACGGGAAGTGGGTTAAAAAACGACCGAAAGATTTGCACGGTCCTAAGCAAGCAAGCAAGCACGCAAGCAAGCAAGCAAGCACGCGAACTTAATATAAAGGATTTAAAAACAAATCGAACACTTTTTGCAAGAAATCATCTCTGCATTAACCACACACGATACTCGTGGTGAACATGCAAACAAACATGCTCTGATATGCGCATTGTCTTTTAAACTGATTGGCCTACACCACAGACAGCCTTCTTAACGTACGTACATCCGTGTGTATGTAAGTATGTTGATGGCTCAAGTTTCTATACTACATTACATATCTGCAATGTCGCCTGTACGTATGTTTGTTGAACTTCTTTCGCACCTGTGCATGGCCCAAACCGTGGCAGCGGAGGTGCAGAGGAAGGACAAGATACTAAACACAAAAAGCAGCTCTGTAGAAATTAGTTTTCAAACTGGATGACTTTTAAAGTGCGTGGCTTCCTAATATCGGAAGGAAGAGCGTTCCAGACGGCCGCATAAGCGCATCTGAAAGCGCGCGATGCGGTGACCGCCATCTTTGTTCGATGGTTGGCCAAAAGCCTCTGCGAGGATGACCGGAGTTTTCGTGATGGGTTATGCTATTATTGTCTAAGTAACCGTTCACTCTCATAGAGTAATTGGGTTTTTTAGCGGAGCAGTATTATTACGTAGTATCCGATTGCAAAAAATGTGGTGGTGACGATTGTTCTTCAACTCGCTGGAGGGTGAGCGCGTTGTTAAAACGCCTGTTACGTGTGGCAATGTCATTTGTTGGACTGTGTTGGGTGGTGGAGGGTTCTTAACGACACAACTTTGGGCAGATCGTTACGTGAAACTGATCCAAAAGTCAATTGTGAATCGGAGACATTGCCTGCGAAAACGAACGCGTTCATTATTATAATGCGCGTGTAACGGTATTGCCATGGATTTTTTTTACTACTCTCCCAGTGATTTGAGCTTTTTAAGTGCGTAACATTGTTATTCTTTACAAAGGAGAAGTGCTCATAGAATACTGCGGTGTCGGACTTACTCAGACGATGTGACCTTCATCATCCACAACAAAATGGAATGTGGAGCACATTCAGTTTCGTGTGTGTGCTAAACCATGGACAAATACCATTGGAACCTCATTTGCCAGTAAAAAATATGAAAATTGTTTTTTTACCCTTCTATCTGGCAACAAAACTGACGGAGTTATGTTTTTTGTTTGCATTATGACTGCAGGTATTGTGGTCTATGCAAACATGACTCCTTGTAAAAAGGTGTCAGTTTTGTTGCCAGATAGAAGGGTAAAAAATCAATTATCATATTTTTTACTGGCAAATGAGGTTCCAATGGTGTAAATGCTTGCCTCGAGCTCTCATACTCTGATGGTGCATTGTCTTTGAGTTGTGCGCCTTTTGGAGTCATCTGGTCCAACCCATGTGAGACTAGGCTCTAAGGAAAGCTGTCTCGGGTGTGGACCAATCAACTTCAAGGACAGTGCATACATTATCAGAGTTATGTTTTTTGTTTGCATTATGACTGCAGGTATTGTGGTCTATGCAAACATGACTCCCTGTAAAAAAGGTGTCAGTTTTGTTGCCAGATAGAAGGGTAAAAAACCAATTATCATGGACAAATAGCAAAAATAAGCCACACTTTATTAAACTATAAATCAGTGGCTTTAATGCGTAGGCTTTCGCAACCAATATTATCCATAATCGAGGTTTGTGGGTTAGATCGCGTGAATATATAAATGTGTCGTTAAACCCGCCACCACCCGACACAGCCAATTAGTAAGGTTGGTCACGTAAACAGAACGTGCCAATTTGTTACGAGGACAGCACACCATCGGAGTACGACGTTTCGCCAGTAATTACAACGAGCATCATCGGGCGGACGGCCAGATTTGTGGAGAAATCCTCCCGTTTCCTTCTTAGGGGCTGTCCATAAATGACGTCACGCGATTTTGGACTATTTGCCTATTTTGATGTGACGTCACATTTCTCAAACCCCCCCCCCCCTTCGTCACACATCGTCACAAATGTCTGACCGCCCAAGCAAACTCACAGTCAACATTTCACGATATATATAGACAACACGTTCTACTTAATTAAATAGACTTTTTAATAAATGCTTTCTCCTACAACATCAGAGTGCAGCGCCACATTAAATAAGCACTACAATGACAATAGTTTAAAGCGATTTGAAGCATGTTTTATTTGGGGGGGGGGGTCAGAGCTTTGTGACGTCATATTTGAGGGGGGGGTCTGGCTTTTTGTGACGCCGTGTGACGATGGGGGGTGGGGTCAAAAATCGTCCAAAATTGCGTGACGTCATTTATGGACGGCCCCTTAAGTTCGTTGCAGTCGACGCAACATTTGGTGTCGTTGTTGTTGTTGTGATGCTGCTGCTGTTGATGATGATGATGCTTTGATGTGTGTGTGTGTGCCCGATGTTTAGGAGACCAATGTTCTGGGATTCAAGGGACCGAGGAAAATGACGGTGATCATCCCTGGAATGAACCGGAGTCACGAGCGCGTTCCAATCAAGCCCAGAAACGTGAGAAACTTCAATACTTCTACACTTAAATTTCGATTTAAAGCTTCCGTGACTGCAGGGATTCATCTTCTTGGTTCTTTCGGTAAAGTCACGTAGAAGGGAAGTAATAAAATAATAAAAATAAAACATGATCAAATAATTCTCACGACGTTTCGGCCACAACGCAAGCAGCCGTCCTCAGGTGAAGAAACAGGTCTGTTTTATTTTTTATTATTTTATTACTTCCCTTCTACGTGACTTTACCGAAAGAACCAAGAAGACTTCTACACTTTTTAAATATTTTTAATTCACCAACTAAGGCCCCACTGAGCTATGTAGCTCTTTCGCATCAGAAGCGACCTTGCTATCACAAATGATAGCTCAACGAAGTGGCTTATCACGTGGAAATGTAGAGCACCCGCATACCCTAAACGCGTGATGTTGATTCTTAACGTGGAGGGAAAAACAGGGGGACCCGGAGAAAAATCCACGTGAACACGTGGGAGTGGTGCTGGCCACCCACCCCCTCGTGCGCCGTGCCGGCCTTCATAGGTGCTCGCAAACAGCGGTGGTGTAGCGGTCAGCGCGCTGCGCTATGAACCCGACCACACGGGTTCGATTCCCGCTCACGGCCAACACCAGTGACGATTATCTTAATCGGTCCCGGGCCTACCCCTAAGTCGACTCAGCCTCAAATGAGTACCTGGTTGCGGTGTGTAAACATTGCCACTCGGGAGACAAAGGCGGTCGGGCGAGGTGTTTGCCACCCATCCTCTCCTGTACCCGTACCTGCCTTTCATAGGTGCTGCTGGCTAACAGCACTTGCCCCAACAGGTCTGTTGAAGGCGATAAGGGGGGGAGGGGTTCTTTGTTTGACGTGTGCCACCCAGGACCCTGGTGTCAAGCTGGCACAGCAAGAACACCAGCAGTTCCACCACTGGTGGATTATATTTTTTACGCCTGAGGACGACCGCTTGTGTTGCGATCGAAACGTCGCGATTTATTTTATTTTATACCCACGTGACTTTACCGAAATAACCAAAGAGTATGCATCCCTGCGGTCACGAAAGCTTCAAATCAAGAAAGAACACCACCGTTTTCTTGGTTCTTTCGGTAAAGTCATGTAGAAGGGAAATAATAAAATAATTATAAAAAAACTAAATAAATGTTTATAATTTTTTTATTTCCCTTCTACGTGAATTTACCGAAAGAACCAAGAAGATGAATCCCTGCAGTCACAAAAGCTTTAAATCTAAATTTAGAACACCACCGTGTGTGACGTCCCCTGTCTGTGCGTTGTGTGGCGTGTGGCGCCCAGGAGCACGAGACCCTGGTGTCGCGCTGGCACAACAAGAACACGGAGCACACGGTGGAGCTGCACAACAAGGCGCCCGTGTGGAACGACGACACGCAGTCCTACGTGCTCAACTTTCACGGCCGCGTCACCCAGGCCTCCGTCAAGAACTTCCAGATCGTGCACTACAACGACCGTGAGCTCACGTCGTTGGCTAAAATACAAAGTACACCACGACGGTAGTAGATGCGTAAAAGTGTTGTTTGTTGTTTGTTGTTCGGAAAAATGTAAGGAATCGGAAAGAGAGGAAGGCCTAATAGAGAATGGCTTGACGATGACGACGACGTAAGGAGATTTGCGACGGAAAGATGTGGCCACTACTTTGAGCGTATTGGCAACAAGACAGAGGAAAGTGGAAACAAATGACGAAATGTGCAGTGGACAGCTACGGGGCAAATCTGCCCATGGATCGTGGTGGTGACGATGATGATGAGCCCCGCAGGTCAGAGGTCAGAGCCCTGAACATTCGCTAACACGTGGGTCGGGTTATGAGTGCGTTTTTTTTTTGCTTTATTAGAATAGCAGGCTTCTGTATCTTGGTCCGTATCAGAATCTTTCTTTAGACTGCAGGAGAAATCCGATGAGCTATGAAGCTCTTTTTCACAGATGTCCAGTAGGGCGAGTTACATTAAGAAACAATGCAAAAGGCGATATGAGTGCAAGATGGAGAAAAGGTAGGCAAGGTATGAAAAATAAGAATAGGTTTTACCCTTTCTGACAATAAAACAGGAGGTGTTAAGATGTTCAAACACCAAACAGAAACCTTTTGCAAGGAATCAAGTCTGCATTAACCACATGGCACTTGTGGTGAGCATGCAAACAAAGTGCTCTGGTAATATATTATGGCAGTCTTTTAAACTCATTGGCCTACACCAGAGACAACCTTCTTCATGGCCTAGTCTCACCAGTGTCAGACCAGAGAACGCCAAAAGGTGAACAGTACAAACACAATGCACGTATCAGAGCCTTCATACTTTGATGCTGCCAAAAAGGTCCCATCATAAAGGAAAGTCATTAAAAATAAATCCGTAAAAGTTTAGAAGTACGAATTACACAAGTACTGTACGTACAATTCCTGCCGATTTGTCAACACCAAATGCAAGCTTGAACAAGGCAGCAAAACAACAACAACAACAGTCCCAGGCCACACCAAGACAACACTCAGTCCATCAATTACACTGCACATTCAATGCATGGGTGAGGTTCAAAGTTCAAAGAGACACTGGCAAATGTGGCTGTATCTGGCGCTAAGATTCTACTTCAGGATACATTTTATTGAAGGAAGATTAACAATGTGTAGATTTGAAGCTTTCGTGACTGCAAGGATTCATATTCTTAGGTTTTTTCGGTAAAGTCACGTAGGTAAAAAATTAAAATAAAAATTAATAAAAGTAAAATAAAATAAAAAATCACTACGTTTCGGAGGCAACACAAGCTTCCGTCTTCAGGTGGAACCGTCACAGCACGCTTACCTAAGTGACTTTACCGAAAAAACCTAAGAATATTAACAATGTGCCTCGATTACGCCACGTTAAACGATGTATGCAGGTACTTACGGCATAAATACAAATGGAGAAAGCATCAGCCATCGTATATTTGCTGATGGCGTCGTCATTATGCAGTCAATTATGGAAATGAACCACGGAAAAACGTTAGAATAACTCTGTCTAGGAGGCTGCAAAGTCGGGATCAAGATCAATTCGAGCAACGGAGACCCGAGTTCGATTCCCACTCAGGGCCATCATCGGTGACGAATATCTGAACCAGTAACGGGCCTGCCATCGTTCGACTCGGCTTTATATGAGCACCCGGTGCGGTGTGTAAACATCGGCACAGGCGTCCAGGCGAGATACTGGTCACCCCCGCCCCCTGCTCCCCCCACCACCGTACGTTTGCCCTGGTCAGCCTGCCTTCATAGGTGCTACTCACGAATAGCACTCGTCCGGGCATTCTGTTCAAAGGCTACGCAAGTACGCGGGGATCTTTGTCTTTGTTCGCCCGCAAAGGTGGCCGAGCGTGGTGCTGGCCACCTGTCTCCCACACACACCATGCGCTGTGTCGGCCGGCCTTCAAAGGTTCTACCCGCGAACAGCACCCGGCCCCAACAACAGACTGTTTCAAAAGGCTACACGGCACGCTCGGATTCTCTGTCTTTGTTTTTGCACGTGCAGCCGAGTACATCATCATGCAGTTTGGCCGCGTCGCCGAGGACATCTTCACCATGGACTACAGCTACCCGCTGTGCGCCCTGCAAGCGTTCTCCATCGCCCTCTCGAGCTTCGACGGCAAGCTGGCCTGCGAGTGAAACCCACCCACGGCCACTCGACCGGACGTCGCCTCCGAGGTGGTCGAGCAGCGTGGACCCCGGCACGGATGCGTAACCGCCGATTCGGAGTCGCGACGCTCGCGGCTAGGTTTGGGCCCCCGTTCTGTGTGTGGTTCCCTGTGTGCGACGTGAGCGAAAGGCGGTGGGAGGGAAAAATAACAACAACAACAAGAACTCGCGTGAAAAGCAACGCGCTAAGTTTCGTACGAGTTCGTTGTTTTTTTTTAGGAACCCCCGTGGGTCGTAAAGCCGCCGTGAGGGCGTTAACATTGGGCTGAAAAGACACAGGCCAAAGTAACCTTTTTGAAACAGTCACTCATTTATGAATACGAGTTTTTTTTTTCTTCTGAATGTCCAATGGCAATTTATGAAAAATCATTAAAAAACAAAAACGCACGCCGGTCAAGTTCGTTTGCTCGTCGCGTGGAGGTGGCGACTCCACGCTATTTGCTGAAAGCAAAAGCCAGCGATCAAGCAGTGGAGGGAAATAAGCAAACAGTAAAGATTTGAAAAGTAAAAAAAAATCGCTAATATACACCCTTAAAAAAAGCCGCTGTGTAACATAAATGCAATAAAGCCACCCTATATGCCAATTATTAAAAACACGATGTTTACAGTTAAATGATTATATTTAATCTATACAAAACTATACATTAAAATAAACAAAAACATGATGGAAAACGAGGTTATTAATACAATTTAAATGTAAAATAATATATTCAAAACGCTCTTCACCTATTTTGTTCCAAAGTAAACATTGATATTACGGGTGAAAACATTGCATTTTCCTTAACTTTTAACTTTATAAAAGGCAACATCATCGATTGTGGCAAATTTAATGACCTTGGTATTAATTGAACAGATCACGGGTTACGTACGGAAAAAAACAGAATCGTATTATTATATTTCCCCCAGTATATTTAACACATTTTGAGCTTGGCTTTTACTCCTGACACGAAATGAGAATAATTTGCGCCACTCGTAGAATGATAGTCCAGCGCTTGTTGACTGAGCAAATTGTGTTTTAATTGATATGGCAACTCTTTTGTTACATAATAGCTACCTCTGAGATCCCTTAAAGTGATCTCTGGTCAGCACGGTAGGGGGTAGCGCTTACCCGCCCGGCCACTGAGAGTGATGATCATTTCATGACAGTGAAACCATTGTTTGAAATTCTCAGATCCGGCAATTTATAGGCAAATTAAGTGCAGGGGTTATTATTGTGCATTCATTTGTGACCGAGCTGAGACCATGAACTCACTCCACCTTGAACCTCTGTGTCATATAATCATCGTGAACAATATTGGCCAATATTCTGTCTTCTCGACAGACCTGTTCTTCACCTGAGGACGGCTGCTTGCGTTGTGGCCGAAACGTCGTGAGAATTATTTTATTATGTTTTATTTTTATTATTTTTTTATTTCCATTCTACGTGACTTTACCGAAAAAAACAAGAAGATGAAAATTCATATTCTTAGGTTTTTTTCGGTAAAGTCACGTAGGTAAAATAAATAAATTAATAAAAGTTAAATTAAAAATAAAATAAAAATCACGACGTTTCGGAGGCAACACAAGCTTCCGTCTCAAGGTGGAACCGTCATAGCACGACTGCTGCATCAAGTAAGAGAAATTCCAAGAAAACAGTCCTCGTATATATACTGGTTGAGGGTGGGAGGAGCCATTGTGAGGTCCGGTGCGGCTGAAACACGCTGCAAGGAATGAGCCTTTGTTGTGTAGACTGGTTGAAATGGGAGGTTCCAAGAGTTGTTAAGGTGCTGTTGATGTAAAGCTTCAAATGTAGAAATATTGGCCAAACAGACAGAAACAGAAGCATTTCTCCACAATTATGGCTGTCACCTGACGAGGCTGGTTGTAATTACCGGCGAAACGTCGAATTGTGAATGTTGTGGGTTTACTGTCCGACATACAGGTGCTCTGAACTAGTAACTAATTAGCACGTTTTGTTTACGTGACAACCCTTAACAATTACGGCTAAAATTGGTCGTGTAAGCCTACCACGTGTTAAACGGAAGAAGAAATACTTTCCCGTGCGGCTAGATGAATGTTTTTCAGAAGATTGTCAAAATAACAAAACCGTGAAATGTAAATTCGTCCAAATCTAAAAGCAATTATACATCCACACACACTTTGCAAGCGTAGCTCAATTAAATCTTTGCAAGCAATTAATCTTTGCAAATGTCAAGCATGGTATAGACGCCAGTGTTGAACAACAGCTTTACGGATGTAAATTATCGTTGCGATAGTGTTAATATCCAACTGCGTTAGATTTTGTACCTCACCGAAAAATATTTTCATCAGCAGTTGTAAAAATGCCACATTCACAGTTAACATCATTGCATTTAAATATACCGATGATTTTTTCACTTTCTCAAATGCTCGGATTAGCAGGGCAAATGACAAAAAAAACCGGAGATGATTTCCAAAGGAAAGATTCCTTTGTGTAATTCCTTTAATTCCTGGCATTGTCAGAATTTTAAGAATATTTTTCAAACAGAGCGATGGGGGGTGGAAAAACGATCAAAACGCGACAAAGCTGTGAATTTGTGACACGCATCAGCGAGAACCTTGCACACACAAACGGTGTGCACCCCAAACTTTGAAAAAAAAAACCACGGAACTATTCTTTTGACAATGAACTTGCAACAGTTACTTTGCCCTGTGGCTCAAGCAAGCCACGTGATCCCTGCACTGATGCGACGTGGTTTTAATTGAGTGTTATCGGCCAAAACTACATCGTCTTATGGTTTTGGCCCGACCCCAGACTCAGCATTACTGTAATTACTCAAGTTTTTCCAGCTTTCCACATTAGTCGTGACACACAGCCATCTGCCAGTAGTTAACGCATAATGACAGCTGTTGTATTTAAGTTCATTGTATTAAGAGTAATATTTTTGTTCTGCTTATTAGATATATAAATATGGAGGTCAGTATGGAGAGTATTTCCCCATAACTGCACAACCACTTTTATTAAGCCAATAGCCAGTGACGGTTGGAGAGAGCCCCCTGGTTAACCCAGGGACCTAAGTTAAATTCCCGGCCACGGCTTAACATAAGTGGCGAGTGAATTTTCAATTGGTTCGAGGCTGGCACCCCCTGCACCAGCCCGCACTAACCAGCCTGGTGAAGTATGGTCAAAGCAACACCCACAGCGTGGGGAAGCCAGGCCTGTCCGTTCCCAAGTTGCTCGTCGCGATGCCTGAGCAAAACGACTGAGGAAGCCTGACATTTCCATTTAAACTACTGCTCTAAACCAAATCGTTTATAAATCCCCTAACAGAGAGCAAATACTAATGACCACACCGTCATCGGGCACTTCGGCATCAAAAGACGTCTTACTCGTTTAAAACATTACTCCGAAGCCAGCGGAATGAGCGAGGCGGTCGAAGGCCCGGTCAATGCTCGAGCAATCATTCGTGCCACCAAGCCGTTCCCAAAAATCCTTTTTTTTAAAACGTAATTCCCCAAAAACGTGATTGCCTGGATATCTCTGATTGCAACCAAGTTGTGCATCTTCTTGCGAATGAATAGCAAGCAATCATTGGAGTGACTTTCACTCTGCCCCCCCCCCCCCGCCGCCCAGCGCGATAAACATCTCGCACGCGAGCACTCGCTTTGCTCTCGTTAGCGCCACGAAAATTAGACGTTCCGGCGATGCCCCCTTAGGCCACGGCTGCACAGTCAAAGCACAATTTTGTACTCCATTGCCCGCAGCTGCACAACTTTGCACCGGTGGCGCACGATTGTCCAACGGATGGAAACGCTGGGACTAAGTTGTTAGCGGTGTTGCTTCCTCCCGGAGGTGCCAGTCCAGCTGGAGTTAAAACCGCTGATTAATCTGCAACATTGTAGTAACTAGGGTACCGTAAATCGTATCAAAGCCAGGGTCGTCTCACTGCCTTGCTTGGCTTCTCCGTGTGGCAGAGGTCGCAAACGGGTTTTGATTCCTTACCCGTACCCGGCCGCACCAGGGTCGCAAACGGGTATCCGTACCCGGCCGTACCCGTACCCTACCCGTACCCGGCCGGGTACGGGTAGGGTACGGGTATCGGGTACCTGATTGCGACCTCTGGAATGAAGCCATGTTGCAGGCGCAGGTGGGTTGATTCTAGGAACTTGAATCGTGAGAAGAGACAAGACGTTGGGAAATGAGTGACAAACGGTGACTCACCAGTGACTCACGGCCTACCCGTACCCGGCCTCACCAGGGTCGCAAACGGGTACCCGTACCCGGCCGGGTACGGGTAGCCGGGTATCGGGTAGGGAACGGGTATCGGGTACCCGGTTGCGACCTCTGCCGTGTGGTGTGCCCCCGCCGTTTTTAACACGACCATCGTTATATTTACAGCAGCAGCAGCGTTCAATCCACAGCGACTTTGAGGCAGGCGACACTCTATAGAGGCCCCCACGGTCTCTCGGGTGGCTTTCAAGGTACCAACGAACTCGGTGGCTCCGAGCGCCGTTCCACTTCGGCGTGGCAGCGGGGGGCCAGCAAGAAAGCTAAATTCCTGTAAGGCGCCGTGGGAGTGTTGTTGAGGCGTGTGTCGGGGTGGTGGTCCGTGTTGCCACATGTTTTGTTTCACCTGTGCGCTAAACGGGTGGTGTTGTTGTAACGGGTGATCCGTCGATGGTGCCCGGCGGTAATGAATTGCATCGTGCTGGGTCTTCTTTAAACAACAACAAAAACGTTGAATAACTTATGGTTTTACAAAAATGTTAATTGTTTCTCATCGTCAGCCAACTGCAGTACTGGCTCAACGTGTGTACTCGACGCATTATTTTGTTTTCCTGTTGCGTCCCGGTCGTAACAGCAAGTGGGGTAGAATCCACTACGATTCGCTGATTTTCTGACGTTGAACCCATTCGCTGCATCCTAAAACGCTTTTTGTTTCGACAAAATACAAAGGACGCGTTGCTGTTTCATTCCGTCGGCGAGTAGGATACGCTTTTTAATGGCCGATTGCATTCCCTCGTTATTCGCGAACCCGCTATCATCCGCGATGTTGGCCATCCGCGAATCGCATCTGGAATGCTACGCGACTGCGTCGAGAGAGAGCAAAAGTGATGAGAGATAAAGCGATAAGAGAGAATGCGATGAGATAAGTGATGAGAGATAAAGGTATGAGATAAAGTAATGAGAATGCGACGAGATAAAGTGATGAAGAGATACAATGATGAGAGATAAAGCTTAGCTATGTATTTTTTTAAGGTAATTCATTTAAAAGATTTTCATTGGCTAATATCATTATCCGCCAAATTTACTCTTCACGAGCATTTCCGGAACGTGTCCCTCGTCGCGAATAACGAGGGAAACCTCGTCGGCATTTGTAGTTGTCTTGTCGATTTTTCCCAAGCGACGTTCCATTGAATTAACGACACCTATTTGAACAAAAGAAGTCCATTCGCAAAATAAGTATAACCAGTAAAAACAAAGTTTTTCACTATAAATCCTTTATATGCGTGGCGGCTAGAGTCCTCTCGTCCTCTGGCTTGAGATGGCTGCCACCTATGGGTCAGATGATTGCATTGCACCATTAAGCAATTGGTAATTAAATATAATATTTTTGTCCTAAAAAGTGTAACATTTTGGAAAAACATTTTCACGAGCATTCATTGTCACGCACAACGAGTCTGTGTGGAAAATGTCAGCTCGATTGGATCACGGGAAGTGGGTTAGAAAACGACCGAAAGATTTGCACGGTCCTAAGCAAACAAGCGAACTTAATATAAAGGATTTAAAAAAACACCCGTAACTGCAAAGCGCCAAACATCCGTTCCGTGCAAACGGTACGTTTCGTACGGAATGACGACAATTGTGAGTTTTTTTTGTAACGAGTGGTGGCTGCCCGTGGCATTCTGGGTCTTCGTCGGAAAGTAGCACGTTGTGTGCCCCACAATTGCACGTGATTCAAAACGTTCTGTGTCAACGCGTTCGGTGGCATTAATTAATACACACCGCTTGCGCGCGACGCTTCATTTTATACCGTTGTACGGACACCTGCCGAGGTTGCTTGTGGTGATTGCTCGAAGTACGGCCAATTCACGCGATCGTGTCTACGTGGCGTGGCTTCTGACACAGTGACCCTAACGATGTTGATTAGGTGACACTCGATGCGACGGCAGTGATTTTGCCGATCGTCGCGATGGTTTATTGGTTAAAATTGCCACTCGCTTGTGTATACATTCCACTAAATTGGGTGGATTGACCCCAGCAGTACGTTATGTTGTTCACTTCCTAGATGTACGTGACTTTGTGAATAAATCGTGCTTGCTTACAACTCCAAAACGCACGGCCTTGCTCCTTTTACAGTTACCGTGTATTTTTTGTTGCTAACGAGTTAACCCCGCACCTCTGATTGCATAGCTACCAACCCATAGGGTTTACCCCGTATTCTTTAGAGTTTTCAGGTCCATACGCCGTACACCTGTTGCAATACGGGCAACTTTTTTTCCCTTGCGATGGGATTTTTTAGGATGAAAATTGAGATTTATAAGGGCACGGGGTGGCCAATGAGGTCTTAATTGGTCTTTAGGTAGGGCACTGGTAAGGGGTTGACAGCTATGGAGATTTGACAGCGGGATTAACACTTAGAGGAAACCACAACCAAAACAGACGTCAGCACGCTGCGTATCCCTTGCCTGTCGGACATGTGAAGATTCATTTTGGAGGGGAAAAAATTAACCCGTAAAAACAAAGTTTTTCACTATAAATCCTTTATATGCGTGGCATCGGTATTATTTTATTATTCATTTGTTTTTCTTGAATAAGAGTTTCATTTTTATCACATTGGTATTTTGAATTAAATGAAAATTTTTTTTTTCCTAAAAAGTTGAAAATTTATGAAAAAAAATTTCACGAAAATAAATTATCACGCACGAGTCTGTGTGCAAAATGTCAGCTCGATTGGATCACGGGAAGAGGGTTAAAAAACGACCGAAAGATTTGCACGGTCGTAAGCGCGCAAGTGAACTTAATATAAAGGATTAAAAAAATGCACTCATTGTCCAGCCCGACACCTTTTGCTTATTGAAACATATGGGAGTGATGTGCTATATAAAGTGCCACGAGACACTTAACCTTAACATTTTGCCTTCGTTCTGAATTGGTCTGTAATAAGGGAGGCACTCGGGGGTTGGACAGGTATGCCGATTAGCACGATTGGCCACGTATACGGCTTGCGAAAGAAGCTCCAACTTACGAGGGTTGATTAAAAAAAAAGCACCGGGTGCCATTTTAATTGAGACAAAATTAAAGGACATACCTGATCAAATTTAACACCCTCAAAGTAGTTTGGTCCTGATCGAACGCAGAAATCCCAGCGGTCCTGCCATTCGTCGTGGCATCTCTAATTCTGTTCTTTTGGGGCATGGCTTTTCAGTCCCCGAATTTAATTTTGAATGGTTGGCCTAATCCTGAAATCCCTTCAATCCAAAAAAACTCAGTAATTTGGTGCCAACTCTGGTTGGTGAGGTGGATGTGCTCCATTTTCTGAATCGCAATGATCTGATGCACATCAGCGTAACAATGCAATTATATTTGTTGCACTACACACCTAACAAGGTCGTGGGCCACATCACACCATTTGTGGATCAGTCTGCCACGATAAGCCGAAGTGACATTTGGACTGGTCACATCTTGGCCAAGCATGTAGTGCCGTGTTCTTCACTAATTTTCAGAGGGAGGGCCCCACTTTTGCAATAAGACATCAGTGAGGTCCACACCACCACCTTGTAAGGAGTGTTTTCACATTTGAGTATTGTCGGGGAGGGGGGGCAGCACATTGAAGGCCACCCTTTTAGTTACGCCATTGCACATGGGATATGGCAATGCTGTAGGCAGCCCCAAAATGTCTGCACATCTCGTGTGGCACCATTAATAGGTATCTCTTTCAATGCTGGACAGTCAAAAGGACATCGCTAAAATGTCATAAGAAAAACTAAATTAGTCAACGTTCATAATTAAATTTCCATACTTAAAGCATACTTGGTCAAACACAACACAATTTATCATGCTTGTCAATTTTTATTTTTGCTTAGAATGTTACACACATGACATGCAGCGAAAGCAACTGGTAGAGGTGGTGGGGGGGGGGGAGAACCATCACAAAAGCACTTTGGATGAAGAATCGACATTTAACTCCCTGCTACGTTAGGAAGCAAATATGGCAAAGCAACTAAACATTAACGCGTTGTCATGTGTTAACGTTATGATGGAGATTTAGCTGCTGCTGCCAAGGGTGAGCTTGTCGAACAGATATTCTCCCATGCCAGACTGCGATGCTCCAAGGCGCTTGAGGTTGGTGACGAAATCCCCAAGCTTTTTGATGGCCTCCACTTGCTCCTCGAGGTAGTGGCTCTCCAGGAAGTCGCAGAGCTGCAGAACATTAAAAACCACAAGACATAGTTAAAGCATTGTTAAGAGATGCTAATCAAAACATTAAACCAGATTCAAAACGAAGTACGTCATCAGAACGGGAAAGGTTGAGAGGCACATGTGTTCCACTATCCCTCCAGCAGCGTACCTGAGGGTCGTTCTCCTTGCTGCCAAGGGCGTGCAAATCCAGCAGCGACTGATTCACGTTCTTCTCCAGCTGCAGCGCCAGCTGCACGGCCTCGAGCCCACTGCCCCACTCGTCACGCTCAGGTTTCTACACGCACACCCACACAAGGGAAATGTGAAACGTCTCTACGTTACCTTCAACACCACAACCCCCCCCCCCACGCTTTGTGCAATAGCTTTAACGCTACTAAGATGCATGCAGGCCTTCTTTTGCACGCACCGTATGTAGTTAACCGTGCTAATCTGAGGTGCGGGATAAGTCAACGTGTAGGCGAAACTTCACCAAAAAATATATTTGAATAATACCTTCACGTCTTTGAGGACAACACGCCCGCCACGTTTGTTCTGGTAGGCCATCAGCTTCTCAGCATGCTCGCGCTCCTCGTGGGACTGTTCCTTGAAGAACTTGAAGAAGTTGTTCAGCGCCACGTCATCACGGTCAAAGTAGTATGCCTGCAAATACGAAGCAACAACAGGATTATTCACGACGCTCTCAGTCATTTTACGAGCTTTTATTATTGTAGACGCCACCTTGGGTGTGTATGCTGCGGGCCAAGCGCTACAGCAATAGACCTGTGCTTCTGACTAAAATCACAAGTCACCCCCATGTGGCTACCCATGGAATTACATGCAGAAACATTACACGAATGTTTGCATTAAGTATCCATGGACAAATCTCCCAACTATTTAAGGCAAAAACGCTCTGCCCTCACCCCCCTTTCCAACTCTTAAGGGGCATTTTCTCCAAAAAGCCAGCCAATGACTGAAATAAAAACATTTCTGCTGTAAGCCAGCTAGACGAGTTTTTTTAATTACATACTGTAAGCGTAAACAGCTTCTCCCCTATGCGGTCATTTCGAGCACGTTTCCACACGCCACCTATTATTGACCCACGTTTGCCCAAGTAACAAAGTGTTCTTTGCCTGTCACGCGAACCCTCTCTCCGTGGCAAGCCAACGCCCATCTCGCTCCATTCAATGCCCCCCTAAACCCTTCCCAGGCCAGCTGGCCCGAGGCATCTACAAACTCTCGTTTAACTACAAACACTTGCTTAATTAGCCACATTGGTAAGCTTCATTTATTGAAGAAACTACTCTGCTCGCAAATATTTCTCTCCGGCCACCGAGAGACGTTTTATTTTCCACGTGGTAATTTCTGCTCGTTGTCTATCAATTAGCCCCCTGGCCCCCCCAACTGTCCTAAATTACATCCACAACCCCAAATGTATCTCAATCGAGTCGTGACCTTCAAGTAAGGTGACAATGCATCGTCGAGATGGAAGGGTGGTGGATTCATCCAGCAGTGGATTAGAGTTTGTTTAACCGGAGGGTCGGTCGCAACCCTTTGTGAGACGACGATTAGTCCTTCATGTGCACGAGTGGCTTGGGTGGAAGTGGGGGAGGGGAAATTACCAAAATAACGAAAGCTTTAGCGGCTGCTGTCGATGGGCAGAGCCGATGGAGAGATTTTTTTGAATGCTGCGTGTTCGCAACGCAAACGAATGTAAAATTACATTTAACAACAAAAAAAAGACGGGAACGCGTCAAAACAACGTTCACATTTCACAGACGACGATACAAAGCAGAATGGTAGACGATTCAATGCGCTACCACTCAAGATTTTTTTATTTTTAAGTTTTAGTAAAAATGTAAATTTTAACAAACGCGCTCCGCATCAGCCGTTATTTATTTATTTTCCACGGCCGCCATTTCGCACCCGCCTCGGTCACCACCGACCCATCGTCGCCACCTCATCGCCCACAACCACCACCACCACAACCCCCCCCCCCCTCGTTCATCATTACTACTACCACCACCAGTACAACACACCTCATCCACCTCGAAACAAAAAAACAAACTTCGTTCCAGATGGTGGCACGGCTCGGTTAACGAGCCCTTGCCACCCCACCAAAACCTATTTCCTCCCCTTAAAAGTTAATCTTCACCAACACCGCCACAGCCTCTTCGCTCGCCAATAAAAAAAACAAACCCACACACGAAACCCTCCTGAACCAAACAAACGAACGAAACCCGCCTCGATAACCCCAATTAATTCCGTCGCCCGAAACACGCCAACACCGCTTTGCCCGTCCCCTCTAACAAAGCCCGCCATTGCCTCACCACACGCCCTTGACGTTCGCCACGCGATAAAGAGGGCTTCTTCCCCCTACGTGGACAGCTGGGTTATTTGTGTGCTTTACCATGGAGAGGTAGACGTAGGAGGCAGACAGCTCCATGTTGATCTGACGGTTGATGGCCGCCTCCACATCCTGCGCGTAATTCTGGCGAACCTGGGAAGTCATCGTGCTTCTTGCTTCTCGTTTGCGAGCGTAACAAATAAACAAAGAGCTGTTTTAACAAACAGGCCCAAAGGGTTGGCTTGTGAACAGGAGTTATTGACGTCTGCTCGTTTACGAAGCGTTGAGGCGGCGAGAGTCGAAGTGGTGTTCCGTTCAAACACTGTTGAAGCAGGAACGCAGCTCGACTGTGGCGCACGAAGCTGAGGCTCCCTCTATTTATACTCAGCGAGGAGGTGGGGGAGGAGCCACGGAATCGCGATCCGCTTACCCAGCGCGCGGCACTATTAACGGAATCGCGATTCCTGCCCAGCGGGCGACTCTAACGACGGAATCGCGATTCGCGGAGAGTTTGCGACTCTAATACGGAATCGTGATTCCAGGAGGTGGGCGGCTCTCGCACACACAAAAAACGCGCGTGACACAAAACAAAGACAAAGGTCGTCGTCCCGCACTACCCCCCGTATAGCCGGGACAGATTGTTAGGGCATGTGCTGTTAGCGAGTAGCAAACCTATGAAGGCTGGCACTGTGGCACAAGAGGGGGGGGGGGGGGGAGTGGCTGGCCAGGCACCACGCCCGGCCGCTTTTGTCTCCCCAGTGATGATGTTAACACACCGCACCGAGTTTCATTTATTTATTTAATCATTTATTTGGTATAGCCCTGTGAGCCATGCGGCTCTTAAGTCGGGTGCAACCGTAACATACAAAATATAAACGGAGTACATCCTGGAATAAACCAGGTAGCCGCACACAAACTCAGTGACGGGACAGATTTGATCAGAACCGGTCATGCCATCTCCATTATTGACATTGTGTGTGGCCTTCAGCCATGAGTGAAGTGATGAGTGGAAAGTGATATCAGAACGGGGTTATGCCATCTCCCCTTTCACCATCCCGAACTGACCAGCGTGGTGAAGTATGGTCGCAAAAAAACAACCCCATGACTGAACGGTGTTGTGTGTGGCCTTCATCAATTGACGCTTTGAGAATGACTGTGATACATTAATGTATATTTGTGCAGTGTGTGGGCACACGACGGAGTTCTGCTGATATCATGCTTTTGTAGAAACGAGACCAACTTAGAATTAAAAAAAAACACATCCGCCAATAACACTTCCTTAAAAGGTAAACCTTATATAATAGGCAAACGTCGCCTAACCCTTGTTTTGACGTTTAAGCCAGCGCTATTAATGATTGTGTTCAGGTTTGTGTCCACTGTGCACCCCTGCCAATGCAATAACACCACCAGATTCGTTTAATTGTGGCAGTGCGTTGGCTGTGGTACACAATCGTACATTCATAAAGTGTACATATGTATTTCCTTTAAAGTGAGTATTATTGGCACGTGTGTAGTAGGGCTTTTGATTTAAAGCAAGTCTCATTTGTATAAAGGCATACATTATTAGAACGTTGTGCCATGTCTCCACATATTAAAAACACGTATTATTCTATCGGCATACTGGCTTCCCAGACCAATTCAGGTATTTCCCATCAGCAACATTTGTTTAAGCATTCATACTCTGGACCGGTTTTGACATTCTTGGTCTCATCAGCAAAGTCAGGCTTGTTTAAAAAAGGCTGCCAGATGTTATTGCCAAGAGCATATTCCTTCTCAAGTAAGCAGCCCTGTTCAACGAGACAAAAGGCAATATTGTGGCTGATGATAAACTTGATTCGTTCAAGTAACCTGGCCCTCATGATGAGACAATGTATGTCGAAATCGGAGTTTGCTTGCATTCAATACACGCTTCTGAAATACTGGGCCTGTGTAAATTAAAATATCGTTTGTACGTGGACTCTAATCTTGCGTACGGTAATATGTTCGGGAGCTAAATGCCAATGTCGAGGTCTGCTAGCTACGAGATGTCTAGCAGAGCAACTTGTGCACAAACACAGCAGTGGGTATACGGCAGATGACAAATTTAGACTCGAATAAACAAAACAGGTGATGGAATAAACTGCGTCTAAGTAGTTATTTCCCCCCTTAGTTATTCTTTAACAATACGGTTTGACCGTGGTATATCCTGGTGTCACCAAGACATTCCACAGTGACCCATTCCCCGACACATTTAACCAAGTATCTTTACGTTACATTACACTTGAGATGTAAGTTTAATAACAAATATAAAACAACTGCCCGCAGGTTGCCCACGAACCCCCATTGGTCGTTGCATATCATCATCCTGTCACAAAAAACATCACGATTATTCTTTGGTTCTTTCGGTTAAGTCACGTCTAAAGATAAAATAATACATTAAATAATAGCATATTACGACGTTTCGATTGCAACACAAGCAATCATCATCAGGCATAAACGTCGTAATATGCTATTATTTTTTTTATCTTTAGAAGTGACTTAACCGAAAGAACCAAAGAATAATTCCTGCAGTCACTAAAAGCTCCAAAATTAAGATTACATCACGATTGCACGACGGCATCGTGATGCGAAATCGTGACAATGCACTTGTGGGGACCGTCACGCGCCTTTCGGCACCAAGCGATGAGTCAGCAAGGTGACATCATGGAAACAAGCAACAGCCGGCATCGGGGAAAAGTCCCATCTTTACCCAACTCGAGTGCGCAATCGATTCTCTTTCACCACTTCGCTTATGATGGTGTGTCTGTCGTGCTACGTATAGTTTATATGTGCGGTATACAGTATCTGTCACGTCTGTACCACGTTCCTTATTTGTCCTATCTCGTCTGTCCTGTCGTATTTGTGCTGTCTGCCTTGTCTGCAATGTGTCTGTTCCGTCTATCTTGTCAGTACTAACTGATTCAGTCCCTCGGTCTCGCCTGTACTATGTGTTCTTTCTTTGTCTGGGTTTGTATGTTATTGACCGTCTCCTTTTTTAATGTCTATACCCAGTAAACACGGAACGTTCGGTCAACGTTGGTCCAAATGTTCAAACCACATGCTGCAACAACGTACTCAAGGTTGTTGCACATTTACTGGCTAATCTGTAAATGTATATGGTCGGTCCTGACTCCTTTGGTGCTGCATATATCTCGTCTCTCCTGCCCGCCTTCAGTATTCTTTCATTCCATCTCGTTATTCCCACGAAACCCATAGGGATGGGCTGAAAAAATAATAAAATCATGTTTTGTTTTACACGAATCGAAGTTACATTCGTCGATTTGCCTGTCGTCTTAATGCAAAGGGAGTCTCTTGTTGAATGAACGAGGTGAGTGTGTGACAACCACACAGACACACACGGGGAGCGGTAGTGTAGTGGTTAGTGCGCTACACTACTAACCTGACCACCCGAGTTTAGATTCCCACTGGGCCTCCCCTAGGTTGACTCAGCCTCACACGAGTACCTGGTGCGGTGCGGGACAAAAAAAACCCATCGCCACTGGGGAGACAAAGGCGGTCTGGCGTGTGATGCTGGCCACCCCACCCCCTCGTGTGCCGTGCCTGCCTTCATAGGTGTTCGCTAACAGCACTTTCCCCAACCGTCTGTCGAGGCTATACGGGGTGTGTGGGACTTTGTCTTTGTGGCACACGCCCCAATCAAAGGAGGTGGTGCCCTCGTGTGTGTGTTTCTCTCTCTCCTGCCAGCGGCAGCCTCACGGTGACTCGGCACTTTTGCGCACGTGCACGTGCATCCGGCGTGAGGTCACAACAACAGGGCGAGGGAGTTTGGGGCCGTCCATAAATGACGTCACGCACCTAGGGGGGGAGGGGGGGGTCAGACATTTGTGACGATGTGTGACGAGGTGGGGGGGGTTTGAGAAATGTGACGTCACATCAAAATGCGCAACTTTAAATTAATATAGACAACACGTTCTACTTGATTAAATAGACTTTTCAATAAATGTTTTCTCCTACAACATCAGAGTGCCACATTAAATAGTTTAAAGCGATTTGAAGCATGTTTTATTTTCAAAATCTAAATATGGGTTGGGGGGGTGCAGAGCTTTGTGACGTCATATTTGAGGGGGGGGGTCTGACTTTTTGTGACGCCGTGTGACGAAGGGGGGGGGGTCAAAAATCACGTGACGTCATTTATGGACGGCCCCTTTGTGTAAAAACGCGTGAACTTCTTTCGCGCCGTACGTAGCCAACCGTGTTTAATTGGAGGTGGCGTTATTGCATCGACTGGACCGTCTGTGGGGGGTTGGGGTGCAGGGCCCCTCGTAGCTTTATCGGACTATCTGCAGTTTAAATAAAGAATCTGAAAAAAACAACCTAATATTGATCTAATATGCCGAGTAATGCACACGCCGAGAATGTCAATGCAACGCGAACGACATCTGTAAATGTGACAAGAAACACCCATGGTCATGCAACATTGCAACAGACCGTAAAAGCACCACCCCTGTTACGTTTAGCGAGCGATGTGTCACAACCGTGACTTGGCGTATTGTGGCCTACCGATGTGGCAACAGCTCTACAAGTTAAGTAGTATATCCCCCAAGAGGAAGCATTCAATAATAATTGTATAACGTCCTCGTTGAAATAAATGTTCCAGAGAAAAACACATTCTTGCGGAGGGAGCTGGTAGGAACGTTGGGTTGCTCGGTCAATGGCCAGGGTCAACGGCGGCGTGGTGTATTCCGCAAATATGCCCGACTGTGAGGGCGGGCACAAGCCGGCGTGAGTAGGTTAAACATTGAGTTTTATAAGGGCATCACGGGGTTACCAGCCCCTTCTCACGCAGCCCATCCCTCCCACCCCCACCCAGCCCCACCCTCCCCACCCAGCCCCTCCCCACCCTCCCCACCCAGCCCCTCCCCACCCTCCCCTCTCCACCTAGCCCCACCCCTCCCATTTTTGGATGCACGACGGACGGACACAATAATCCCCTGTGGGCTGGTGGAACCAGGTGGTTACTACCAGTATAAATTGGCAGAAGGAACTGTTGCTAGAGGGGAAATTAAACTTGCAATCTTATTTTACTTCTGTACGTACTGGCGATTTGACTGCATTTAATATCAAAAGCCACGACCAACAAGACTCTCTATAATTTAGTGTCTCAAATGGCGTAGGAAACCAAACCCGACAAAAGCGATGTCGTTATCTCGTGGCCAGTTACATGAACACGCCTTAAGTAACGCATTACTGTGAACTGATACCGAATAAAATAGGAGTTAGTGGAATGTTACACTTAAGTATGTGTGTTTTTTTCTTGGGCCTTAATCATGCACTTTCAAATAATTAAAATACAGTATTGTCCTGTTTTTGGATGGCAGTATATTCAACATTCACTTACGTTTGACTTCCGTGGGCGCATTATTTATTTGTCTCAGAGCTTCAGTCGGCACTGGAATAATTACCAGAGCGTACTTTGATCTTCGAACTATAAGTACAGTGTGTAAACCAAGCCTTGGTCAATCTACTGCTGGATGCTCACAATGCCAAACACCAAAAGGTCAGACGTCGGGATACTGCTAAGAACAGATGTTAGAGGCCATGTATATGACGGTAACGGTTGTGCAATCTTGCATCAAGAAAGAACGCCATTAAGTCTTGACTTAAAGCTTTCGTGACTGCAGGAATTCATATTCTTTGGGTCGTTCGGTAAAGTCAAACTTTTATAAACAGTTTACCTTTAGAAGCTAACCCCCTCTTCGTAATGACGAACGCTTGTGTTTCGATCGAAACGTCGTAGTTTTTTGTTATTTTTGGTTATTTTCTTTGAACCTATCTACGTGACTTTACCGAAAGACCCAAAGAAAAAGCACGCCATTGTGAGGAGTGTTGTCATCAATGGGATGTTCACGTTACATACGCGTATGGAATGTTTAAGTTCATTACCCCCAACATCAGAATTGTGTAGTGAGAGTATGCCTTGGCGACAAAATGGCACTGAAGTTATAAAACGACCTTCATGACAATTTGTTGACTGCATTGATGAGCTTGGATCAATTCAAGAAGACTCGAGATTTTTTTTTCAAAGTTAGCTATGAAAAATAGAATTGTGCATTTTATGAGGAAGCAGACGGATTGTAAATATTTATTTATGTGTCATGCAGTCATACATATTCTGACTCAGCCTTCTGGAAGTTTAGAGAAATAGCTGGGTTGCCACGTGCACTAAAGCTTCCGGGAACGTCTCGAGAACTGCCTTGTACCGGCTCGAGCAGGTTCCCTCAATAATTAATCTTTGTTTTGTACAAACACCGGAGATCAGAACACGCCCAGGGGACTTTGCCAAGGGGTACAAGCCCTGCCATGGACCGCGCCCAGCGTTGTGTTTGATGTTTATTTATTTACCGTTGTTTACTCACGACTTGAATTTATCTCTGAGATGTACTGAAGACATTGGTATGGCAGCAAGAGCAGTTTATGCGAATACTGTCGCGGGAAGTCACACGTTGGGCGCAGCGGTCCATTCGCTGAACTATGAGCGATTTATGAATGAATGCCACCTAAAAAAAACTACAGTAGAGAGTCCACCAGACGAAGTCAGAGAGGGGCCACACTTTTCTTTATTTCGCTCGAGCTCACGCCGTCTGGTGGACTCTTGACACGTCTGCACCGTAGCTCGGACACTTGATGTTCATAACGAAAGCGTCATTTCATCATCATCATTAGACCTCCTTTGCCAGTACCAAAATATAATATGGTTTTCTCCCTTTTCTTTTGGCAACAAAACTGAAACCTTTTAACAAGGATTCACGTCTGCATTAACCACAATACTTGCAGTCAAAATGCAAACAAAAAACACACTTTGATAATATATGCATTGTCCTTGAAACTGATTGGTCCACACCAGAGACAGCTTTCTTTTGAGCCTCGACCCAATTGGTGCTAGACCATAGGACGCCAAAAGGCGTACAGCTCAAAGACAATGCACTATCAAAGTAATGAGGGCTCGGGGTGAGCATCTACATCATTAGACATGAAAGCGTCATTGTTCACGGTTCTATGATTGCGTATGATGCCAATGTGTTAAGGAGATAAATGCTCAATTGTCGAGGTCTGCTCGCCACGAGAGGGCTTTTGGAGTTCTGCTGTTTTTTCTCTGTTCAAGTTCAAGTTAATTTATTAGGTATAGCCCTGTGAGCCATTCGGCTCTTGAATCGGGTGCAACCGTAACAAACAAAAAAACAAAAACATGAACAAAAAACATCTTAAAGTGAATATGTGACTGAGTGCAAACAGAAAATCCAATTAAAGACAGCAAAATATTGCAGAAAAAACACCGCACACCAACGCTGTGTGCAAAATCCCAGTGGGATGCAAGTCAAACAACAACAACAATGTCAACGTGACTGACTGCCAGTAAGTGTACTCGGCTGTACCCTTTTTAAGTCAGGTATGCAATGAGCAGCTGCAATTCATGATTGGAAATAAAATAACAATTTGTCCAATGTCTCTTTGCGTTTGCTTTCAAGCGTTGTTAGCTTCGTCCAAGAAGATCATAACCGCGAAGTTTTCGACAGCTTTCAATAATTTTTCGATTTAAAGCTTTCGTGACTGCAGGGATTCATATTCTTGGTTCTTTCGGTAAAGTCACGTAGAAGGAAAATGATAAAAATTAAAATATAAAATTATCACGACGTTTCGATTGCAACACAAGCAATCATCATCAGGTGTGAAAACCATCAGGTGTGAAAACCACCTGATGATGATTGCTGATGATGATTGCTTGTTTCGATTGCAACACAAGCAATCATAATTAGGTGGTTTTCGCACCTGATGATGATTGCTGATTATTATTGCTCGTGTTGCAATCGAAACGTCGTGAGAATTTTTTTTGTATTTCCCTTCTACGTGACTTTACCGAAAGAACCAAGAATATAGCTTTCAAGAAGTCCTGCAAGATGAGCTGCGGGTTCAGAATCATCTCGTTCATCCTCACAATTGTAAAACGTCAACCTGTTTTGCCCTCTCGATTTATAATTACGTATTAATTTTACCTTGATGTTTTTTTTTTAAATCATGCGTGTCACGACCATCAATCATAACCACCACTTTTATTATCACCGTCGTTATCATCTCCATCTTCATGGGAATGATGGCGAGATGTTAACTCTAGATTTGAAGTTTTTGTGACTGCAAGGGTCCATACGCTTTGGTTTTTTCGGTAAAATCACGTAGGTAAAAAATAAAATAAAAATAAATTAAATCACGACGTTTCGGAGGCAACAGGTGGCACCGTCACAGCAAAATTATTGTATCAAGTGATACAGTAATTTATTTTCTTTTTCTTTTTTACCTACATGACTTTACGGAAAGAACCAAAGAGTAGAGATGTTAACTCCCTCGCCTGTTATACATGAGGTCGTGGGTTCGATCCCGAGCCTGCTGCCTGTATATTTGGAGTTTGCGTGTCTCTCTCTCTTTGTGGTCGCGTGGACTTTCCTCCCCGGTTGTGGACCTTACCCGGTCAAATAAAGATAGTTTATAGTTTAGTTTTATGTTTATCATCAACCATGTTTATTACAGTCATCATAAATCATCATGTTTGTCATCGTCTTGTTCATCATCGTGTTACTTCGTTGAGCTATCATTTGTGGCCAGGTCGCTTTTGAAAAATGTACGAATACTGTAGCTCAGTGGGCTTTGGGGCCGTCCATAAATGACGTCACGCGATTTTGGACGATTTTTGACCCCCCACCCCCTTCATCACACGACGTCAACAAAAGTCAGACTCCCCTCCTCAAATATTACGTCACAAAGCTCTGCCCCCCCCCCCAAACAAATAAAACATGCTTCAAATGGCTTTAAACTATTGTCATCGTAGTGCGTATTGAATGTGGCGCTGCACTCTGATGTTGTAGGAGAAAACATTTATTAAAAAGTCTATTTAATTAATTGTCGAAATTTATTAAAAGTTGCGCATTTTGATGTGACGTCACATTTCTCACACCCCCCCTCGTTACAAATATCTGACCCCCCCCCCCCCTAGGTGCGTGACGTCATTTATGGACGGCCCCTTTGCCTGGTCAAATAAAAAAAATGTTGTGATTTGCTTACCATTTATATATAGTGCTTTGCACTCCTATCGTGTTTTTTTTGTATTGTTTGTTGTTGTAATTTTCTCAACCGCCCCTCATGAATATCTGCGCAAATAAAGAAAAGAGCTTCACAGCTTTTCGGATTTCTCCCGTACAAATCGAGATTCCGATTCTGAGTGTGTCAACAAATCACTTGGTCGATTCTACTACAAAGCTCGCCGCCACCCCCCCACACACAAAGGAATACATAGAATCGATAAACGACAGGAATCGATTTAAAACGAAATCGTTACAAAGAATCGAATCAAATAGTGGGCAGGCTACGTCATTCAATTCCGGGTGGCGGCGCGTTCGAGTCGGAGTTTTGGCGGGAAGTCGCCAGGGTAACGCGGACTTTAACGTTAATTCGCTAATTATAAAGATAATAAACAAAATACACGACGCGCTATTAGTGGGGCGGCGGAACTGACTTTCTAAAGTGTGAATAGTTTAATGTTTATATTCTTGGTTCTTTCGGTAAAGTCACGTAGAAGGGAAATAATAAAATAATTCAAATATTAAGCAATACATTTTTTATTTTATTATTTCCCTTCTACGTGACTTTACCGAAAGAACCAAGAATATGAATCCGTGCAGTCACGAAAGCTTTAAATAAAAAAAAGTTACATGTTTATTGTTGAGTTGAGTTGCTTGAACGCCTGTTGTGTGTTCGCGTGAGCGGGAAGCAACTCTTTACGGCGTTAACACTTCACCGCGCGAGTTTTCTATAAATTAACTATAACTTATCAAGTATAATTCATATCTGTCAACCCACAGGGTATTACCCCGTATTTTTGTAGGGGGAAATTAAGATTTCAGGTCCATACGACGTACAGCTGTCTTTTCTTGGATTTTCTGTTTGCACTTAAGTCACATATTCACTTTAAGATGTTTTTTGTTCATGTTTTTGTTTTTTGTTTGTTGCGGTTGCACCCGATTCAAGAGCTGAATGGCTCACAGGGCTATACCTAATAAATGAACTTGAACTTGAATACGGGCAATACAATGTTGTGTGATTGTGAGTTTGTAGGATGAACATTGAGTTTTATAGGGGCACGGGGTGACCAATGAGGTGTGAATTGGTCAGGTAGGGCACTGATAAGGGGGTTGACGTCTGTATATTTGACAGAGGGATTAACAAACACTTAAGAGGAAGCCACATCCCAAAAACACATTGTAGATGTTGTCAACACGCTGCGTATCCCTCGTCTGTGCAACGTGAAGATTCATTTTGGGGAAGAAAAAAACTTTACATTCAATGTCCATCCTGACACATTTAGAATCGGAAAGGGTTTTTCGCCATGAAAGTTCGCACAGACAAGGAATTTACTTTGGCCGGAAGGTGCATACATTCAACATTTAGGAATCTTAAATAAGTGGTTTGCAAGTCTAACTATACTAAAGGTACAAGTCTAACTAATTCTAAGGAGCTAAAGTATGTTGAAGCCTATGGGAGTGATGTGACTATAAAGTTTCATAATGACCTTAACACTTTGCCTGCGTTCTCACTGACAAAGGTTCAAACTCTGTTCAGTCAAACTGCGACACGCGCGCACACAGCGTCGGTATCTACAAGGTAAGAACTTTACTTAAAAGCTTTCGTGACTGCAGGAATACATATTCGTAAAGCCACGTAGATAGAAAATGAATAAAAAATAAAAATAAAATCACGACGTTTCGATCGCAACACAAGCAATCGTCTTCAGGTGAGACGATACGTCATCGGATACGTCATCGGATGTCACCTGAAGACGATTGCTTGTGTTGCGATCGAAACGTGATATTTTTTGATTATTTTTCTATCTACGTGGCTTTACGGAAAGACCCATAGAATAAGTTAAGAACTGCTTGTTTGGGTCGCATCTTTAAGGGCCCACCACTCGTGCTCCAATAAATGTCGATTGAAAACGAATTTCTTTAGAACTGCTATTTGTGTTTAGTTTTGTTGTCCTTCCCCTGCGCCTCCAAGTAGCAGGGTTCGATACGTACGGTGCGAAAGAAGTTCGACATACACTGAGCTGCAGAGCGGAGGAAGTGTTACTGCTGCATTTTGAGAAAGAGACAGAGGGATAACGAAAGACAATGAAACAGAGATGCTAAGCGAGATGAGATGCAGAGACAGGGATAAAAAGATAGACAGAAACAGAAATACAGAGACATTTGCCAGTTTATTGAAAAGCTAAAAAAAATGCTATTCAGTTTAAAAGTCAGATTCGCAAAGTATCCAAGGTATTTTGCTATTTGGTTGAATAGTAAAAAGTGCTATATACCAGTTTGGTGCATGCATTTTTTTACACGCTTTTGTTTAACTCACTCTGTTGTTGTCGTTGTTGTATCCTCAAATCTTGTAACTCAATTTTAACCCACTTCCCAATGTGGTATCGACTGCAAACTTGATATACTTATGTCATACTGATGACAATACTATATTCTATCATAAAAAATATATATTTTTAAACCAATTTTTTTATATGTTATGTTTTGGCTTGGGTCTTATTGTCCACGGTCAACTAACGTTGGCTGTATTTGATCACGGTCCCTTACGTTATGGCAAGCTTCAGGGCCACTTCCTGGAGTTGTGGAGATCTTCCATTACTAGTACATTTCATAAAAGCGTGTTTTTAAAAAAGTTTTTTTCTAAATATTACTTATTTTGATTGCAGGAGGCACACTGGACTCTGGAGGCATTGAATGAACAGCGCACAAGTCACCTTTGAAAATGAACCCGGAGACTGCGGCGGAAAGCAAGAGAAAGAAGCACACAGCCAGCTTCTCAGGTGCTCGCATTTCTTGCGGTGGTGCTGAGGCGCTCGCATGTGTGTTCACACCAAGATCACCAGCATGGTAAAGTCTGTCACAGTACAGGAGTCCCTCGGTTAATGTTTTTAATCCATTCCACGAAAACTACTGTTCATCGTAGTAAAAAAAAAATGGAAAATAGGAATTACATGTTAAAAGCATAAAATCCTTCCAAGACGATTAGAAGTTGACCTTTTGGACCCTAAAAACATAGCTTATAACGTTTAAACACTTAATTTATACACATAAGAACATGTTAAATAATGATTTATTTTAAAGCAAATTGCTTTCCTACCCTTTTCCTTATGCGAATTAACTTTAGGGGCCATTCCAATCACGATTAATTCACTTACAAGTTGAAAAACAAGTAAATATCACTGAGTCTCCACAAGAGAGACAAGCGGCTTCCACTGCCAAAACAGAAAACGCAATGTAAACAAAGGCAGTCGAGGTCTAAACGCTCATAAATGGGTGTCGCTGATTGGCTGAGGGCGTGGCTCAGCCCCTCTGATGAGCCCTAGGATTGGCCAAAATGGGCCCCCTCGTGCATATAACGTAAACGTACCGTTAGACAAAATGTTAATGTTCATCGGAACCATGGGGTCCTGTGGGAGGCGAAACGTTAACCGAAAAACCGTTAACCGATGTCACTGTTAACCGAGGGACTACTGTGTGTGTTTGACGAGGTTTAAAACTTGCTGATACATACACCTTATTCTGCATCTCTATTCAACTATGGGATTCCTTCCATTGTCTGTTTCCCTAAGTTCTTACAAACTTGTTCTCGTAAAAAAGCACATGTAAACTGTTATCTGTAACACTTTCAGCTGTACTGTTTGTTACCGGCTGCTTGGGGTTTTCAGGCCTTTAGGACTGTGCTCAGAAGTCATGATTTTAAAAAGTGCACGTTAAGTATAAAATACATCATTCCTAGCTGCAATGCAATGGATAAAACTGGCTCGGAAATGCTTTCTGCACAATTTCCGCGAAATATTAAAGACGGGAAAAAAACGTTGTTTTGCTTGTCTGCCAGAAACATAAACGGACATCAAACTCTGACCTAGTACGACACTCAAAACAACGTTGAAAAAATATCCACTGTATGCTTTCGACATTGCTCAATAGTTGCACATGACTCGTCCACGTGCACTTGTGTATACAACGCAGTCAGTTTTTTTTTTAAACATTCAGCATGGGAACATCATAGGGTGCAAATAGTTCTTATCTCTGTCGCCAGCCCTGGGGCAGTGAAGCAAATCGTACATTTCAGTGGGCGAATCATTTTCAGCGGCGGAACAAGAACGGCTGGCTTTGCCAGAAACTATTATTCCAAAATTTTACACTGTTTAGGGGAAAAAAATTAAATATGTAATTACCAATTGTTTAATGCTGCCAGACAATCATCTGACCCATAGGTGGCAGCCATCTCAAGCCAGAGGACGAGAGGACTCTAGCCGCCACGCATATAAAGGATTTATAGTGAAAAACTTTGTTTTTACGGGTTAATTTTTTTCAACCGATGAGGGTATATTTGGCTACGTTAACCCTTGAAGCGCTCGACATTCGTAAGTTGAGTGCTAAAACCACAGTGCCTCCTGGCTGGACTAAACATAAAGTCAAGTTCAAGTTTGCTTTGTTTCACCAGGTGACCTCGGTTACTACAATGATGTAAGGAGAAAAAAAGTACAGCAAATATAATTCGGTGCAAAAAGCAACCACGGTACAGAAGGAATCGAACACAGTGCACACACATAAATAAACCAATCTGAAATACCGAAGCATTGTCAAGAGCCTTGTAAACTGTCATAAAGAGGAAATGTGTAAGAGGAGGATTACATTTTACGGTTCCTAATTTTTGTTAAATTAATAGCTTTCTCTTAGTGACTTGTCAAACTCTCTTTGACCACAACACAAATTGAACGTTGTCCAATACACACAAAGGATGTGTGCAGATATGCAAAGTGCTGACAGCGGCCAGAATAAGTAATATTTAAAAATACTTTTTTAAAAACACGCTTTAATGAAATGTACCCTACTCGTAATGGCAGAACTCCACGGCTCCAGGAAGTGGCCCCGAAGCTTGCCATAACGTAAGGGACTGTGGTGATTTACAGCCAACGTCAGTTGAGCGTGGACAATTAGACCAAAGCCGAAACATAACATATAAATATGAATGTTTAAAAATATTTTTTTATAGAATATAGTATTGTCATCAGTGCGGCATACGTATACCAAGTTTGCAGTCGATACCACATTGGGAAGTGGGTTAAAATTGAGTTACAAGATTTGAGGATAATGTTGTATACTAAACCCTTCTTCCAAACTTGATATTTTTATATATTATCTTTTTACTTGATATATAATGAATGAAAACACCCCAAAGCGCAGCAAACTGCAAAACACCAGGTGTTGTTAAGTAATGAACTGGAGGAGGGCTAGGATGACAGAATTTGCAACCTTGCCTCAAGGAAAGATAAATCCAGGGTGAGTGGTCAAACGAAGTGGGTCAGCTCAAGGTTGTGTACACAGGGGAGGGAGCTGATTTAAACAACCTGCGCGTCTGAACGTGAGGGGGCCTTTGACCTGAAATTAAGAATAACACTCCCAGAGCAGAAGGTTGGATGGCCACAGTGAGACGAATAAGAGCGTTGTATATCTCAAGGATGCAGACTCAGCTGAATAGCAAGGCTGCAGGGGTCACCAGAAGTTCGCATTCGCCTAGTTAAGACGAAAAGCTCAATTATTCTGTATTGCTATTAAAGTAACGTTAAAGTCGGAATTTAACAACAGGATAGGCTAAAGTTATTGATATTCACACCCACTCCAATTAAACCAGGCCACAAGTTACGCCTACTGAACCATCACCATCATTAAGTCAATATGAAATGTTATTTCCATACTTTAATATACAACTCGACCCAAAGCATATGACAATCAGAACCTTCCTAAGTCAAAATTTAATCCCACCCAGACAGGAGCGAATAGTCGATATAAGGTTGAAGAGGGAAGGAAATTAAGAGCACGGCGAACTGCAAACGTAAGCAAAAAAGCCGGGAACACACCAACCCAGCGACCCACCAGCCCAGCAACAGCGAGTCGGGCTTCGACAGGCCATAAAAGTAGAAATAATAACTCCCGGGGTCAGGGGACATCAGAAGAAGCAAGCAGACAAAAACCAGAACTGACTCCAAGGTTCAACCGCCCTCACCTACAAGGAGTGACGGAAATTAATGAGGCCTTGAGTTAACGGCGTCAGCTGGACAGCAACAACAACGGCGAGCAGAGACAGAGTGAGGCAAAGACTGCGAGGCTATGAAATGCAACTTCATGTCAGTAAAGCCCTGACCTACAAGTTAAGTTAAAGACATCACAATACATAATATCGTACATAACATCAATGTTAACGCTATTCACCGTCAACTATATTCCGCTTATATAACCATGCAGACACCAAGGAATACGAATTCCTAGGATCAAGAAACTTACCCCTTAACCTAAGATATCGGAAATAAATTAATAATAATAAGCCTATGCATGAAAAGACAAAAGTAAACTTATGAAAAGCCAGGATAGCGGGATAAATCACCACCAGGTCGAAATAAAATACATAATAAAAGAGCGATGTTAAACCCAGGGTCGGAGAGAAAGGGAGATCCCGGCCGTCTTTGTATCCCCGCAGCGCGGGATGGGAGTGTGTATGTGCTCGGGGAGGCACCTCCACTTGGGTCAAGCACCACGATGGGAAACGACACACCTTAGGTTACATACAGAATCATAACTGGGAAATGGTAAGGGACAAATGTTAATTTAAAACTTTTTAACCATGTCTGTGTGCGTCTGTGAGGGTCGGAGGGAGTGTGCCCCTCCCTCCAAGTCGTGCAACACGGACAGAGGCGCCTGTGAGACGATTTGTAACGTCTGTGTTTTGGTTCATGAAGAAGGCCAGACAAGAGATAATATTGCACCCAGACAGAGAGACGATTTCGAGGCAATTTGTAGCATCTGATTGTTTGCTCATGGATTTTATGGAGGGAGTATGACAACGGAATATACCGTGGGTGATGCACACAAGGACACACGGACGTACGGACACACACATGGACCCACCTACCTACGGACAGATCCTGACACAGCAAAAATCGAAAGAAACCCCGCCTTGTGGGCAGGACCCAAAGGGATTTTTCGGCATAAAAGAAAGGACCCTGAGCATTGGAAACCAGTTCGACCAGGAGGGTCAACTCATCAGCCGAGTTCGACCAGTGGGTCGGCTCAGGAGCTCGACCGGGAGGGTCGGCTCAGGAGTTCGACCGGGAGGGTCGACTCAGGAGCGAGCTCGACCGGGAGGGTCGGCTCGCCTCATCTTCAGCTCGACCGGGAGGGTCGACTCAGGAGCGAGCTGCGACCAACGGGTCGGCTCGACTCTTCAGCTTCTGGGACTCAGCCGAGTTCAGCCGGCTCTCGGGGCTCGACTCAAGCGGCTCTTCATCTCCTCTGCAGGCGGGCAAGACCCGCTTGACAGCTCAACTCGGCCTGCGTGGGCCAACCTCTGCCGAGTCGGAGGTCTCTCTGCAGCTGACGGTCGCGGTTTGGCGACGTGGCGACGACGCTGCGAGCGAGCTGTGGGCGCCACCTACCGACCGGGTTCCGAACTACGACAGCGTATCAACAGGCATCCAAACCAATTCAACACGGCGACAGGAGAGCGACTGATACGTATGACGCGCACCGCCCCCTCACCACACGACCACCAGGCGTCTGTTTGACATAAAGAACCGACTCCGAACATTGACTATTCAAGACCACTCTTACCACTCAAACACACTCGAACCCATAAGCCATCCGTGGCTGTGAAGAAACACTCGAGACCGAGTGATGGCCATCCGTCGTTTATAAGAGTATTCGTAATTTTTATCTTTAATATTTAGTGGGCTGTACTCTTAATCGCATAAATTCCCAACAGATCCATCAATACGAATTGATTCTTGGCACCTCCTTCCGCCGAGCCACGCTCACGTGGGGAGTGGTGGCCCACCAGATCCTTATCAGGTGATCTGGTCCCCAATTAGTAAATTTGATATAAGATAACGATCTTCGGAAAAGGAGCACCGTCGCAGGCCCTTACTCCGAGCCATTCTGTTGTCAGATAACCTGCCGATGTATCTGTTGAGATTGGTGCCTTTAAGAATAATAACTGTTTTGATTGTGTTTTTTTTATCGCCGTATAATCTTTCAAGTATCTTTCAGGCATAATCGCCGCACGTACTCGCATCCTCTACAGAATATTCAACTGTCCCGTGACCCAAGGTGCTAACAACGTGATAAGGGTTGCGTATGATCAATAAGGAGGGCGGTACTGCGTGAACAATATTGAGTATAATCATTCATTAAAGTTAAGGTTTTTCTTAGCATAGTATTTGCATGTTAACGACTCTCTCTCTCACTAACAACCATCGCGTTATGCGGGATCCATGTGCCGTTGTCAAAGTGAAATCAGACAATCATTGATGATACTGTATTGATGCCGTGTTGACGTTCCGGGATTGAGAGTTCGCATACTATATCATAGTTGAGGTTGAATTAGTAATAAATTGATTAATACAGAAGTGGTTGTGTGATTCCTTCCTGAAATCTATGCATAAGATCTGCTTCTGCGTTGAGATCTGAACTTGGTGACCTTAATAAACACACATACATACTCAGTAAATGTTAAAGCGATAACGGGGTGAACCGGGGACCTAAAGATAAGCGAGAATGAGATGAACCTAGACAACGATGCCGAGTTAATCTAAGTTAATCTTGCATACTTACACCACACCTGCATAACTGCATACGATTAATTGCCTTATTCCGATCGATAACCCACCCTCGTCACCGAGGCGGGGTCTGGTTATCATAACGACTTGCATTATCATAATTACACCCACTCGCATAATTACTACGATTACCTCTCGAATTGGCATAACTAAATGTGCATAATTACATAAATTAACATATTTCCGGATAATTACACATTTGGCCAAATTTCATTTGATTATTATTATTTTCACTGAATATTCATAACCCACATATACAACATAATAATTTAACCCACGCACGCATACAACACATCAAAATTTTGATACCCAACATATACAACAATACGACAACAACAACAACAGACCGTGAGTTAAATAAAAGCGTGTAAAAATATTCGCTTCTGCTGTGTTGTTTAAGAGTCAGCAGACTACTTATTGCTGAGAAAATATCGTGTCTGTCTGCCCGCTGGATGCTTCATTTGTTGGTGAAAAAAACCCTAAACCAATTGTTACGCAACTTGCCGCACAGCATACCAATGCGTTTTGTTTGAGACAGATTAGAATCGAAATACTTCAATGTAAAACAATGTTTCAAATAAATTAATGTTTGGATTTCTTTTGTTTTTCAGATGTTAACACAGAAATTGAACAACTGTATGAAGCAATCCCTGTGCTCAGAAGCTTCAACATTATTAGAAAAATTGGAGAAGGTTGGTGCATCTTTCTGCTAAAAATTATTTATAGAAAACAAAAATAATCAACATATTCAGTGCGTTGAATGTTTTATGAACTAATATTTTTTTTTTAAATCGCATTCTAGTTAACTGTTAAATAGCAAAAATAACCCGTTTGAAAGCATTGAATAACCTTGGTTTCTAGTATTGAATGTCTTTTGAAATACTCATACAATTCAGTAACATTCCGTCAATCCACCCTCCTATTATCAACTCTCCCTAATATTCCATCCCCCAAATTAATCGGTGGGTTTTCCTATTATCTGAGTGATTATATTACTTGCAGATGAGAGAAGTAACTTTTAAGTGGCAGAAAATTAATCCTAATATACGTGCTTGAAAGGCGCTCATTGTGCACACAGCTTCTCGGTAGTGGTCTTCATAGTCTTGGTGGTGGTCATGGTGGTCTCAGTGTTGGTCCCTATCGTGGTCCCAGCGGTTCTGGGTTTACAAGCTGTGTTCCCAGTAGTCCTGGTGAGCCCTCTCGTAGTCCCGATTTTCGAGTGCTCCCAATGTTCCCAGTTTTCTTTGTATTCCTGATTGGCCGAAGGTAGTGACAATCAAAGGAATGGCACGGCACCCGTAGTCGCGCTGTGATACGTGGATCAAAAAAATCACTCGAGACGCCGGTGTATGGCAGCAAGAGCAGCTTATACGAATTCTGTCGCAAGAGGTCACACGTTTGGCACAACAGTCCTTCGCTGACCCTGCGTGATGAATGAATGAAGTGACAATCATGATGCTCGACCATCAGCGACGCTTTACATCCTCTCGGGAGTCAGCATCACACACCTGGATGTTTGTGGAAAATTAATCAGATTGTTGGGCGTTTACCCCTGCTTCTCCGCCTCTCATGTCAGTGTGGCTAAGAGGCGTTTCACTTTCTATAATTTTCTTTGATCGCAGGCACATTCAGTAGTGTCTACATGGCCAAAGGGAAGGTGCGAAGATCTGGTGAAGAAGAAATTCTGGCTGTTAAATACCTCATTCCCACCAGCCATCCACTCCGCATCGCCGCTGAGGTTCAGTGTCTCATGGAAGCCGGGTACGAGCATCTTTCTCGATTCAAGTAATACAATTCAACATAGCTGAGACGTTCCAGTGCTTACTAATGTGAGTGCAGTTTAAAAGTGACTTGGAATAGTTCGTAGAATTTTAATTGCATTTTAGTATTTGCACGATCATATTTATTGTTTACCAGATTTTGATAAATTTCGATTTAAAGCTTTCTTGACTGCAGGGATTCATATTCTTGGTTCTTTCGGTAAAGTCACGTAGAAGGTAAATAATAAAATAATAAAAATTACATTCTCATGACATTTCGATTGCAACACAAGCAATCATCATCAGATGTGAAAACCACAGCCACTTTTTTTTCAAATTTTCTTGCTGTGGTTTTCACACCTGATGATAATTGCTTGTGTTGCAATCGAAACGTCGTGAGAATTTTATTGTTTTATTTTTATTATTTTATTATTTCCCTTCTACGTGACTTTACTGAAAAAACCAAGAATAAGATTTTGATAACATTGCAAAAAACACGTGCTGTATTAGTGGAATGTGGGTAATAAATAAATGATTAAAACGTAGCCAAGGGTTTGTTTTACCACCAGTCAAGTAACATCTATAACCATTTACCAGTGAGATTTCTGGGGAGTCATTCTAGCAGTGTTGCTTTAAACCGCGAAACTCTGCACCAAACAAACTTCCCCATCCCCGAGCACCAAATTGTATTGTATATGTGACGTGACGTGTTACGTATGTGCCAGTTGATACCCTGGACACCTTTGCAAGTAACATGTTCCGTCGAAAGGGATTTTCAAGGATTAATACTTTCATAAATCTATGTCTGTATGTTAAACTTATTTCGACATCATACGTAGCCAACTGTGCTAATTGGAGGTGCGGGAGAAAAACAACAAACTAAACACAAAAAGCAGTACAGTAAAATCTTGGATTGCGAGCATAATTCGTTCTGGAAACGTGTTTTTAATCCAAAGCACTCGTATATCAAAGCACTCGTATATCAGTTGTGATCACGTGACGCTAGGCAGACAAAGCGTATACTGTACGTACTACTCGTATTGTAAGACCTCGCTCGTTTATCAAATTAATATTTATTAAAAAATTTTGCTCGTCTTGCAAAACACTCGCAGACCAAGTTACTCACAATCCAATGTTTTACTGTATTTAGTTTGTCTACCTTTGCACTTCTGGTTAGCACGGTTGGCTACGTACGGTGCGAAAGAAGTTCAACATGCATACAAATTAGATGAGGTCAAATGTATAATGTTCCATCTCCGTAGTGCTGAGTGACTGAAGGGACTGACATCACCCCATTATTGTAAGAAAGAAGGGCATGAGTCAGGCCCACCTCATGACTGGGAATGGAGGTAATAAAGTGAGCATTTTATCTTAAAAAAAAATCTTCCTTTGTTATTGAGTAACGGATCTGGTCGTCTGCATTATCATAAAACAAAACTGCCAATATGCAATTTTCACTGGTGGAAATGTCATTCCCATGGCATGATCAATCTGCCGACTTTTATTTCTCACAATGTAGTACGGATTTTATGGGCCAACCAGAGCTCATGGGTTTAACCGACCGACGGACCTGCGGTAATGGTGACGGTGACACGAGGCAGTAAATATATACGAAATTATATTTTTCATGACGCTTACCTTTTTTTTTGCAGAGGTGTTGACAATGTGATGGAAGTGCTGCAGTGTCTCAGAAACAAGGACCATGTGGTGATCATAATGCCCTACCTGGAACACGAGGTGTTCTCGGTAAGTTAAACCTGTTTGTTGCTCATGTTCGGCTTCGGAGATGTTGTTCAAATGTGATGTTTTTTGCTTACTGCCGCGTTGTTTGGCCCTGAACAGGACCGTTGGCGTGGCTTGTGTTGTTGCTCTGAAGACCGGGAGATCGGTGATTGATGTTCGGTCACTGCGTCGATGGCATTAGTGGTGATGTCTCACTTAACAGAGTGGACCTGCGCAAAGACTGCCATCTTCCACTGCCATTATTGTCATCGTTTCCATTTTCAATGTTTACCACAATTTTACTACTTGCTACACTGTCACATGCCAATTGCTCAATACTGACTGGATGTCTTGGTTATATTGAGTCAATATAATTTCAGTTCATGAAGTGTTTTCTGTTAAGACAATAAAGAATGCATTCAAGACCAACAGTTCAGTTATTGCAGTATTCCCAAGTCAAACCCCCTTCAACATTAGCACTTTACCTGTGTTGGAAATTCCACATTCCCATAGTCGTGCCATACCTTGGGACAATGATTGCTCATTTCCCATAAATAAGGACCATGGAGATGCCGGTGCAGGGAAAAAGGAGTAGAGGGAGACTGAGGGTAAGATGAAAGGATAAGGTGGAATGAGACATGAGAATTGTGGATGTGACTCGAAACGATGGACACAATTTGAAGTACATGGAGAAAAAAAATAAAAGGAGTTGAACCTTAGGCAGAAATGGGATATTGTGCTGAAATATCTTGCCGCGGTGGTCAGATGTTAATTCTCTCGCCTGCTATGCAGGAGGTCGTGGGTTTGATCCCAACCCTGACACCTGTATATTTGGAGTTTGCATGTTCTCCCTGTGGTCGTGTGGTTTTTTCTTCTGGTCCTCTGGTTTTTCCCGCCACATTTAGAAACATGCGTTTATAGTATTTGGCTGCTATAAATTTCCACATTGTAAGCTACTTCGTTGAACGATCACTTTAGGCCACGTCGCTTCTGAAAAAGAGCTAAATAGCTCGGTGGCCCTTACCTGATAAAATAAATCGTAAAAATAATTTCTCCCCTCCTGTGCAGCGCTCCTTCTTTCTTCTCCCTGCTGCTCATCTTGAGCCGTGCCCTCTTCGTTCGCTCTTGGAGACTTCCGTCCCGGCATCCTTTCCCTCAACGAAGTGGCGGATTATCATCATCAGTTTGATAAGGAGAATAGCAAAAGTGCCACTCGTACTGTCATCCCTGGAGGAATGATCGTCAAAATTGACCTCAGTCAGGGTTGAGATTGAATCGGCCCACTACTGATCCACGACCTGGCCAGATCTCAATGGGTGTTTTTCATTGTTTATTGCCCAAGTTTTCTCACTACTCTCCTCTGTTAACGTCCCTCTCCCATTTCCACAGGAGGTCGTTTCTGTGATGGACGTGATCGAGGTGCGTGAGTACATGAGAAACCTCCTGGTCTCACTGGTGCGCATACACAAGCTTGGCATTATTCATCGCGATGTCAAGCCCAGCAACTTCCTGTACTGCAGAAAACAACAACGGTATGTGGCGAAATTTCGATTTAAAGCTTTCGTGATTGCAGGGATTCATATTCTTGGTTCTTTCGGTAAAGTCACGTAGAAGGGAAACGTCGTGAGAATTTTATTATGTAAATTGATTATTATTTTATTATTTCCCTTCTACTCTACGTCACTTTACCGAAAGAACCAAGAAGAAAGTTGGCATATTACAACTGTTTAGAACCCCCCTGTGGGTGTTGCCTCCGAAACGTCGTGATTTAATTGAGTTTTCATTTATTTTATTTTATTAATTGTTTTACCTATGTGACTTTACCGAAAAAAACAAAGAGTATGAATCCTTGCAGTCACGAAAGCTTCAAATCTAGAACATTTGTTTTAACTTTCCTCTGTCTTGTGCCAATATGGTCAAGTCATGCAACATCTTTCTTCGGGCACCAATCTCTTATGTCGTCATCAAGCCATTCTCTGTTGGGTCTTACTCTCTTTCCAGTTCCTACCATTTTTCCCGAAGAACACACTTTTAATTTTGGTGTTGTTGTCCATTCTACATATGTGTCCAACTAGTGCCGGTTTCCTTCTCGTCACTACCTGCATCAGGGCTTCTTCTACGTGCAACCTTTTTCTTACTTCTATATTGGTCACTCTTTGTGTCCGACTTGGATGCAGTATCGTTCTGTAGAAATACATTTCGAGTGGCAATATCTCATCTCTGTCAGTCTGAATGAAGAGTCGAAGCTAGACAAAAAAAACTAAGACCGTTAAAAAGTATGCAGAGCTAGCCTACTTCAGCTTGCTGTTTGATCATTGGTATGATTGTTTGGCCACCTTAGGTATGCGCTAGTCGACTTTGGACTGGCGCAAGGAACGCCGGATACTTGCATCCCGTTGCTGCGGAGGCTGCAGGAGACCGTTGGTCTGAGCGGAAGCATTTACCAGAAGAGGGCCGGCGCACGGCTCGCTAAAGCCAACAACATCAACATCACCACCACCACCATGCAGAAGCAGGGCAAGAGCGCTCAGCTGATGAAGTCATCGGTGAACTACAACGAGGAGGTTAGCATAACTACGCGTAGATGAGAGGTACCGACCGTCAACCCCAGCTGAGAGGTTTACTTTCAACGAGTCCCCGAGTTTATTTACATCCAGGTGACGACAGTCTATTGGGAAAAGTGAGCCATTTGCCGACAGGGAGAGGTAAGTATTAAGGGAAGATGCAGGAGTACATTGATTTCAGGGAAGCCTTTTCGTCTCTGTCTCAATGTTGCACTTGCATACCTGTCAACCCCTTATCAGTGCTGCCTACCTTATCACAGACAAATTCAGACCTTATTGGTCACTCCATGCCCTTATAAATATCAACGTTCATTCTACAAAGTCCCATCACAAGGGAGAAACACAAAAAAATGTGATTTTCCTTAACTCGGTTTCCCTGTACAAGAATATCGGTAAACCGTATGCTTTGACAGGTATGCACTTGTGTCACGGAGCACAGCAAATCAAAACATGTACTATCTGTAGTAGCTACGGGACATACCCTACCCACGCATGTTGTTACACACACGTTATAAACATAGAAATATCTCCCCTGTAGCCTCTTTATGTACTGTAGGGGTAAATACAACGAGCGGGTATTCATTAACGCCCGCACAGCACACCTTGGGAGGTTTGTGGGGCCACCACCATGCATGGCTTTCTTTGGTCTTCAAAGAGATTATGTTTACACAATGCATCAGGTACTCATTTAAGCCTGGGCCAACCTATGGGAGACCCACAATTGGTATGGTGACCACGAACCACAGGTGTTATCTATGGCTGGGACTTGAATGCATAAAATATATAGGCTTTTGTAACGTGGTGCACTGACTACTGTTCCATTGTTAAATGTGGTTTTCATGAACAACAGCAACATTACAATGAAAAACTATTATTTACCATACATCAACATGAACTTGTATTGTCTGAATCACCAGTCTTAAAGTAATTGATGCCACATATTTTGGGGCTTGCAAGTACTGCAATCTTGCAAGAGTTCATTTTACAATACACGTGTTGTGTAGTAAGAACGACGCGGAAGCGAGTTGTATAGGGGCTAACGCCGAACTGTTTATTAGGGGCTCACGCCTAACTCGTGGGAAAGGGTTAACACAACTTGGTACTAACTAATCTCCCCAAGGGAAGGGTACTGGGAGTTCCCTACACCCTACCAGGCTATCGGGCTCTTCCCTCAGCACTGGCCGAGGGTTCAGCCAACTCGGCCAGCCGGGTAAAGTAGCCCTCTAGCCTGGCGCTAATTCCCCTTTTACCCGGGGTCCCTACTGCCCCTACCACTCGCTCCCCTGGCTCCCGGCGAAGACCCCGTCTACGTCACCGGTCCCCCCTCAAATACCCCGAGGGGACATGACGTCACTCCTCCTGAGGCGAGTGTGACATCCCGTCATCACTCTACTCCTCAACACAGGCGATAATAAGGTGTCTGTTGAGGTGGCTGGGTGGGTCGGAGGTCAGGGCACCAAGTTAGTCCCTCTGAGATCCTGGAATTGTATTTGGGCGTTTGTGATTAAACCAATGGATCTTTCATCTCATGACATGATGCCAAAAGCACAATTGCTTTGCTTCGGCGCTATGGTATTGAACCACAATACCTTGCTGATCTCGTCAAGGAGCATAAACCATCATGCGAACTCCGGTCATCCTCGCAGCAGCGTTTGTCTAGGCATTGAACAAAGACGGTCACTGCATCGCGCGCTTTCAGATGCACTTCTGCGGCCATCTGGAATGCTTTTGCTTCCTATATTAGGAAGCCACTGGAGCTATACACTTTTAAATCTAGATTGAGAAGTAATTTGTTTAGAACTGCTTTTTGTGTTTAGTTTGTTGTCCTTTCCCCCGCACCTCCAATTACCATGGTTGGCTACGTACGGTGCGAAAGAAGTTCAACATACATACATACATGGTCTGGATAGAAAAAGGTTGCAATCTTTATTACCAATGAGCCACATTAATTTGTCTGAAAGGTGAATAATTGCTTTCATATTCTTTTGCGTGCTTGTTTAGTGCAAAGCAAGTAAGTTAACACACGTAGCTGCGATGACGGCCAAGAAGGCTGTGGCTCCCCCCATTGCCATGCCTCGATGTGCGTTGCAAGAAAAGACTTGCTCCTGTTTCGGGTATGATCAGGTCTGCAAGCTCTGCTTGGCCAGGTATGTTCGATTATTGTGTGTGTGTGTGTGCTGTGGAGTTTCCAGAATGGTACCCATATTCCAGTCTCTGGCTGTCTATTACAGCATTCTATTATATTATCTCAATTTTAAGTTATTTCAGTCCCCAGTGAGAATTAATATTTTTCCCAAAATTATTTTATTCATTTGTATTGACAACAGTCCATACTATTTATATTCTTTGCGTCTTTCGGTAAAGCCATGTAGATAGAAAAAATAATCAAAATATCACGACGTTTCGATCGCAACGCAGGCAATCGTCATCAGATGAAAAAATAGCTAGAGAGCTGCTGAGGCAGGATGTTATAAAGGTTTGAGATGGGTGTAGCCCAAGGGTCATAAGCGACGTGGGTGGGGCTAGTGATGAAATTTGCATGTAAATGTAAGATCGGAGAGCTGAGCTACCTCCACTACGACGAAGCTGTCGGAGGTGGCCATTGTATTGTGAGAGATTAGCATGTCAATGTAAGATCGTAGATCCACCGGCACATTCCGTGGGGAATGGATGCAAAGGGGGAACTGAGGTTTTCTTTGACATTTCGAAGAACGTAACAAGTAATAAGTTGGGCTCGGGATAAATATGAGCAAAACAATGGTCATGCACAACAGGATCGACAAACAATTGGGAGATACCTATCATAGGGTTTGTCAACGTAAGCCACTGCCATTCTATGGATAGTTCTAAGTGCACGGTGATAAAGTATACAAATTAATGTGAATCACTTGGAAAATGTTGAATGACTCAATGTTGTTATCTATGGCTGGGAGCTGCCACGGTGGCAAGATGTTAACTACCTCGCCTGGTATGCAGGAAGTCGTGGGTTCGATCCCGACCCTGACGCCTGCTGTATATTTGGAGTTTTCATGTTCTCCCCGTGGTCACGTTTATTTTTCTCTGGGTCATCCGTTTTTTCCTTCCACATTTAGAATCAACGTGCGTTTCGAGTATTTGGATGTAATACATTTCCACGTGATAAGCTGCTTCATTGGGCTATGATTTGTGGCCAGGTCGCTTCTGAAAAAGAGCCATATAGCTCATTTGCCCTTACCTGGTAAAATACAAATAATGTTGTTAGTTTCATGTTCAACTTATGTATGGTCCATCTACGTTCTAGTGATGCCTCTTTCTTTCATTAGATGTTAACGTGCTAATTTTAACCCACTCAAAAATGTTCGGTTATTGCGAGCCAACCTGATAGGATGTATGTTTTGTTTTCAGAAGCCCACAGCCGTCTCCGCGGGCTGGTACGCCTGGGTTCCGAGCCCCAGAGGTTCTACTAAAGTGGCCCTATCAAACCACAGGTGCCACACATTTGACCATAGCATCAATCGGTATTTATTGCCGGTGATGCGCGAATTATATTTTTGACTACTGTTCTGCTACATAAGGGAAATTCAACAAAGGTGTAAAAGTTATGATTCTTAGCTTTCAATTTTCGAGGGTTCCAAAAGCAAATGTTGGTTTTCATTCGTTTTCTCTCTGTAAATGTGCCAAATGTCACCTTTCCAGCCCTTGTAGAACAATTTTTTTTACTTATGACCTTTGGATATCAGATGCCAGCACCAATAGCTCATACTGCCCTCTAGTGGCCGTATCCCAGCATAACTCTTATCTGTATAAAATCTTATTGAGCATGTAAACTGTTGATATGCAAATACAAATTAACACTATATACACGTTCTTCCAGTAATCAAAACTGTTGCAATGTCAAGTTAATGTTAACCGGCACATGGTTATTTGTCAGAATAACATGTACAAACCATACGTTTGCTTATTCAACAACAGGACCAAACAATGGTTCCACATATTGCTGCATTATTGTTCATTATCTATGGCAAATATAAAATTGCACTATTGTATGTGCTATTGGAGTGTCTCCATATTATCAACAACGTAAGAGTATTACCAGCACTTATAACGGCTATGTCAATTTCTAAGATTTGGTCAAATTACTTTTGATTCTGTGCATATTCACGGCCGTGTTCGCCGCCGCCTTTATTCTGCTATCGCTTGGCTGGGGCCACGCTACTGCGACTTGATATTTGAAGTGGCTCCCCCGATAGTCGTCGTACTTTATACTCAATGTCAAGCCCAAGGGTAAACCCCTCGGCGCTGATGCCGAGCAAGAGTTGCTTTTTTCCCCCTCCCCAACGTGTTTGTGACCTTAAACACTGTCGTGTGTGAGATCGCAGCCATTGACATTTGGTCGACGGGCATTATATTCCTCTGCCTCCTGAGTGGCCGCTACCCCTTCTTCAAGACCAGCGACGACCTCACTGCGCTGGCTCAAATCATCGCGTTGCGCGGAAGCGCAGAGGTGGCTGCTGCTGCTAAAGCTTGTGGTTAGTAATGCAAACTATTGACATGTTTTTACTTTTAGCAGGTCAGGCCACACTGAGCTATATAGCTCTTTTTTTAGAAGCGACCTACGCCACGCAAATGATAGCTCAACGAAGTGGCTTCATCACGTGGAAATGTACAGCAGGCAATTACTCTAAACGCATGTTGATTACTAAATGTGGAGGGAAAAACTGGAGGACCTGGAGAAAAATCTACGTGACCATGGGAAGAACATGCAAACTCCAAATATACAGGTGTCAGGGTTGGGATTGAACTACCGATCTCCTGTATACCACACTCTACTTGTGGTGAACATGCAAACAAGCATGTTCTTATAATATATGGCATTGTCTTTGAAACTGATTGGCCTACACCAGAGACAGCCTTCTTTAGGGCCTAGTCTCACCATTGTCAGACCAAAGAACGCCGAAAGGCGAACAATAATGTGGCACACTCTGGCATTTTTGAATTTATGAACGCTTAGCATCAATCAAACAAGCAACCGAACAATCTAAAAAATCAGAAGCTGCTAATTTTTTTGATTTTTTTCAACTGAATTTTTTAATGAAATATATACAATCCTATTGGAGCTTATCTTCATGTGTGTTTACTTTACAACCAGAAAGAACAGACCCTACAACATGTAGCGACGACGCAGTGCCTGATCCACAAATATAAAGGAGACATTACAGCGATGATATGTTCCGGTGCTCCTGACGCGGTTGTCTGGCTTGACCCACCTGCATGTGACATTACAGTTGTTGCTCTGCATCAGCCGTACGACAAAAAGAAGATGATACAGTTGATTATCGATGAGTCGGTCGCATCAAGATTCAAATATTACTCGCTGTTCAGTGACCAGTCCACCCTTATGTACCTATGCACACACAAGTGTTCCAGGATGCAGGAGCAATTGCATGAAGCACTTACACATTCCATGGCACAAATAATTGCAACTGTAGAAATGTTTATTGCGTTGGATGTTAAGTTTCCACAGCCTTGAGCAACGTTTATATTCCAACTTTATTCGGGTATGACGGACCACAGAGGCGAGCGACGAAATGAGGAGTGGTATTGTAACAAGATTGTTACGAGTGAGTGCACGTCTATTACACACAGATTGTGATCGCTTGGTGGTTTGTTTCGCAGCCGTGAACTGGATAGCAGCAATGTGTAGTGCCTTCAGGTACATTTTCCACAAAACCTCATTGCGGCAGTCTGGGATGAGCATCTGAAGCGTTTGTCCCCTTCCTCCTGAAAACTGACAATGTTTTTTGTTTTGTTTTATGCAATCACGTGCATAATTCTGGAGGATGAAAAGTTACATTTCAAAAATGTGTTTTTAATGTAATGCATAAAACACTTTGCAAGAAATGTAAGGGCATCTGTGTTGTTAAAAAAAATGAGTGCTTAAGGCAGCAAGTACATCCGTGCTATATTTATTATAGGGGTTGAGAACAACGAACTTTAACAATCAATAAAGAGTAACATCATCCGGCCTCTTGATCGTAGGTGCATATGGAGGATGCGAAGGCTTTGATGGCACGACGATTTAAGCAGCATGGGCATTTTGAAAACAAAGTGGCAGAAAGGCATTTGTAGGCTTAAATCAGGAAGAGTAGATTGTGATTCATTGGGGTCCTTGTGCCGAAATGGTCGATGGAAGATTATCTCGACAGGCATTGGTATGGGCACCCAGAGACCTGGGACGTAGGGGCAGGTGGTCGGATATCGTAAGGATAGACCAGAGGAGATGGAAATTGCTAAATGTGGCAGAGGGAATGAAGCAATGGCAATTATTGGTCTCATGATAACTTAATTGTGATTGTATTCTGAAATCTTGAGTAATTACATTTAAATTATGTGCAACATTATTTCGATACCCTTCCCCGTGATAAGGTCAATTATTCCACCATACTGTCTTGCACACGAGACAGCATGTGATGTTAATCTAATGGGAAAATGATCATGCATTTTTGTTTTATATATATATGAATGATTCTATGTATCAGTTTCAAATGTAAGAGACTGTTGTCTGATATATTATAACATTCACAAATATTTCTTTATTACAGGAAAGATGATGATCTGTAGTCGTTACTGCAGAAGTACTGATTTAAAAGAGCTTTGTGAATGCCTGAGAGGTGACGCCTCTGTGAAAGGTATGTACATTAGCCTAGAATTGCACATTATACGAATTACACACGTACCTTTCGCATCTCTGAAACGAGTGAAAATTCCAGTTATCTCGAGTAATAATTTCATTTTTTTAAAGCAGTGGTGTGACACTTTTTTTTTAATTGGTGGCCCTCAGAATGTTGTGGAAATTCCACATTCTGATGGCAAGCACTGTTGTCAAAACGTGGTACGATTTTTTAAAAGTCTTTTTCAGAAGCGACCTAGCCACAAATGATAGCCCAATCAAGTGGCTTATAATGTTGCAATTTATAGTAGCCAAATACTCTAAACGCATGTTGATTCTATATGTCGAGGGAAAAACTGGAGAAGCCGAAGAAAAATAACCGTGACCACGGGAAAAACATGCAAACTACAAATATACAGCAGGTGTCAGGGTCGGGATCGAACTCACGACTTCCTGTATACCAGGCGAGGTAGTTAACATCTTGCCACCGTTGGGCCCCAATTTTGACACTGAGGAGACAATGGGATGAGTTGATGACACGATGAAAGTGCAGCAAAACACTTGTGTGCAGTGCGGGAATGGCGCGGCAATACTCCTTGAAGCAAACCTGACGAAACGTGAATCGGCATGCTCGTTAGACTGGCATTGGTTGACATTGACCCAGATGAAGTACATTCTGCTCCGGTCAAACGTCTCTAAGGTCTCAAGATCTTTACAGCAGGATCATGCAATTGCTATGTTCAGCCGTTTTGTTATTAGTTTTATGTTGGAAAATATTGAGGACGCAGACAAAACCTGTGTACGGTCGGGGGGGGGGGGGGGGTGTAACACTAAAATCCTGATATATAACAGCAATCCAGAATGTATTTTCCTACGAACTAAAGGCCAGTAAAATAACCTCCATGACCCAGGCCTCTAATCCTGCAATGCAATGACAAAAAGCGCTGTACACACATCTACAGGCCACTTCGTAAGCCAGAAGGTTGATTGTTCCTTACGCATGACTAACTCTGTCTGATCCATCCAAGTCGCGTCTAAAGAGCTGCATTACGGTCCCCACCATGCCCCGCACGGCAACGAACATCATTGCAAATCCCCCCCAGGCTGTGGAGATAATAGGATTTGTGTGTATGATGATTACTAGCAGTGTAAAGGATTCACGCCACCCTCCCCTCCCTCCCTCCCTCCCTCCTTTTTTAAAAATTTATTTTTTTATAACGATCAGACGAGAAAGATGCTCGGTCTTTCGGCACTTTACTTCGTTCATCATGTCGTTTTTTTTGTTTGCTTATGGGCTCCCTTTTTTAATCAAAGATATAACGTGGGTTTCCCGTGTAACATTAGTCCCATTGTGTGTTACTGTGTTCATAGACACCAACAAGAAAACAAATCACCCTCAAAAACCTATCACCAGATCCCCTGCTGCTGCGCTACCAGCACCATAGCGGCGAAGGCACCTGCCTGACCTCCCTCCCCTCCCCTCCCCTCCCCTCCCCCCTCCCTCCCCTCACTCCCTTTGATCCAATGAAATATCGCGTTTCACAGTTGCTATTCATTTCGCAGTATTGATTCTTGTTTTTCAATGGCAGTCAATGGTATCGCCTCTTCTAGCTTGAATGGGTCATACAAACCCATTTACATGCAGCGTTTAAGGAGTGCAAAGCATCAATTATGACACGTGAAATTGTATGCACGTTGTGAGATTAACAATTAATATATTATTCCATCTATCTGTTCGCATATATAATGGTTGCCTATTTTTATTATTGGCAGTGATCCTGCAGTTGAAATGCATCACTTGATTTACAATTATAATTTCCACTTGTGATAATATAACTGACGACAAATCACATTCTGATTACTCGCACCTGCGATTAGCAGGATAGGCCACATACGGTGCCAAAGAAGATCAATATGTGTACATACATTGGCAGTAGTGTTGGTTGGTAGTGCATTACCAGTTGCACTTTTTTGTAATCATAAATGTAAGAAAGTGTAGGTCACACACTTGCTGCTCCCATGTGCACGTCGGTGGTTGTTGCCATAGCCACCGAAGGAGGGTTTTTTTTCTATTATACCATTTCTGCTTGTGGTATTCTTGCAACGAAGCTAAAAAAAGGTTATCTTCTTGGTTCTTTCGGTAAAGTCACGTAGAAGGGAAATAATAAAATAATAAAAATTAAACATAATAAAATTTCGATTTAAAGCTTTCGTGACTGCAGCAGGGATTCATCTTCTTGGTTCTTTCGGTAAAGTCACGTAGAAGGGAAATAATAAAATAATAAAAATAAAACATAATAAAATTTCAATTTAAAGCCTTCGTGACTGCAGGGATTCATCTTCTTGGCTCTTTCGGTAAAGTCACGTAGAAGGGAAGTAATAAAATAATAAAAATAAAACATAATAAAATTTCGATTTAAAGCTTTCGTGACTGCAGGGATTCATCTTCTTGGCTCTTTCGGTAAAGTCACGTAGAAGGGAAGTAATAAAATAATAAAAATAAAACATAATAAAATTTCGATTTAAAGCTTTCGTGACTGCAGGGATTCATCTTCTTGGCTCTTTCGGTAAAGTCACGTAGAAGGGAAAGAATAAAATAATAAAAATAAAACATAATAAAATAATAATAAAAATTAAACATAATTATAATGTTTTATTTTTATTATTTCCCTTCTACGTGACTTTACCGAAAGAACCAAGAAGATGAATCCCTGCAGTCACGAAAGCTTTAAATCGAAATCTAAAAAAAGGTGTTTGGGTCCCAAATTGTGTGTTAGCGCTGGCAGGAGTTAAAAGTTGCGGAAGTGTCTGAACGAGTAAACTTCACCGATTATTTCGACTGTGTGTGCGCGCGCGTGTTTTGTCACTTTTGACTCTGTTGTTTTGTCTAGCTGTGCCTGATGCAGACCAAGCAAAGACCCCTGCGGAAAAACGTAGCAAAACAGACGCCCACGTCGAAACTTCTCCCACTGCTGGGACTGACGGCACAGACGGCGGCGTTGACGCCAGTCGACGTCCCGCTCGTCGCACGCTGCCTTCCGACGCAAGAGACGCGTCTTCGGGTCGAGGTGGGCCAGAAGCTGCCCCCGGGAGGGATTGGCGCTGCAACGATGTCTTGGCGTTTGATCTGCTCGACAAACTCCTAGACCCGAACCCACACACGCGGATAAACGCTGCGGAAGCCCTACGCCATCAGTTCTTTGTTCGGTAACAAAAGTCAACGGCGTCCTCACACTTAAGTTGTTCTGACCTCACCTCCCTTGGTGGGTCCCGAGCTCGTGGTTAATAACACTGGTCAACACACTGAATCCAAATATGGCATCAATTTTTGTCTATCACATCAGGTTTTTGAGATATCAAATATTGCATTTTCAATAAAAACTGCAGAAGAAAAATATTAAATAAATGTGTATATCTACATAAAATTATATTATAAACACACTTTCCTAAAAATACAGCACCATATTTTAACATTAAAGCAGTCACTGACTCGCAACAACTTGCAATCATAAGTGACAGAGTTAATTTTGGGTAAAATCAATGAAAATGGGGTATGCCGATAGCATAAAATGAGATGTGATAGAGCAAATCTGAGATCACATTTGGAATCAGCACCCTGAAATTAGTCTAGAACAGCTGCAAAAGTCCAGGCCAGAAAAAAATATTTTTTTTGTTGACCAGTGTAATTGGAAGTTCCTAGGCCGATTTTTTTTGTTATGGTCATTTTTTTTCTGTAAGATCATTCCTGCTGGCTTCCTGCAAAGTGTTTCATATATTTTTTAAACAACCCCTCAGATATAATGGCCTTTGTTAACCCCTGATATGCATTTGAATTCATGACCTTGCAAATGGGATATTTTGCCACGCTGAAATGTCACTCATGTTTATTTTGAATGATATGCACATCATCTCTGTTTACTGTTTCGGATATTAATGCCGATAGCTTGTAAACAATTTACATTGGTTTATTAAAAAAATGTGTTCAGTTAAACATAGATTTTTCCACAAATCAAATACATTTTGCTTTTATGCAAGGTTACAAGGAAAATACTACGCACAATTCATGTCCATATTTGTGACCAAAATGTAGCCATTCTCCAGTGCTGCAGCATTAACTAGAAGATGAAAACACTGCAATTACAAAAAAAAATGTGTCGTCCTCCCCTACGTCTTCTGCGTAAATGTCCCAACTTTCCGCTTCCACCGTGCGGTACAACCCACAAAGCATCGGGAGAGCTGTACAGCTAAACGAGAACATTCCTCCGCATTCGTACAAAAGAAGCAAAATTACGTGCTGCCGTATCTTGCAGGCACGTTGAACCTTGGCCTTAAAATGCCGTGACGTGAAATCGGGCTTCGGAAAAGCTGGTGGTGCTAATTTTCACAATTACACGAAATATATTGCGCACATTTTCTGGATATTAGTGTTATGATTATACCGGCTCTACCCGACTTGTCCTTGGTTGCAGGCTGCAGTCGACCGCTGGGGAATCGCGTTCCACGATTGTCTTTGCCACAAATTCATTCTGCAGACTCAAGAGGTTATAAGCGCCATTATAGTCTGTCATTGGTGCATTAAATATCTCCAGATCTTGGAAGCTCAGCAGTGTTGAGCCTGGATAGTGCTTCCGATTGGTGAACCACGGTCCATCAAATAGGTTATTCATAGGTGGCTACAAGGGGCTGTGATGTGTGCTTGACACCAGAGGGCAGTACAGCAAAAGCCACTGTGCTGTACATTTGTTCTGATGTTTGTTGTTTAGCCACGACGATACTGCCCATGCCTGAGTGTTTGTTTTTTTATCTGTTTAGCCTGAATTGTTATATACATTGAATAGACTGGCCCTCACCACAGGATAAGGACAGTTCCACCACTGACTCGGCACAAGAATGAGCATCGCACAGTGTTCGATTCAGCAGGAAGATATGTTGCCCTTTAAAAGCCTTGTGCCTGGAGATTTACACGGTGAAATACTCTCGATTATAGTAATCCACAAGTGTCCTTTTTTTTATTTCACCTTGTTTACAAAGCATCCGTTTTTACCGGGGAAAATATTTTTTCCGTACTTTTCCCCAACGCACTTTACCACAGCACAGTCAACACAAAGACCTACAATTTGAGCGCGGCGTGGGCAAGTGTTATCCAGACGTTAGTTACAACACTTGGAATGTCCCTTAAAAATGATGGAATAATATTTAATGTGTATCGTGGTTTCCACGAGCCAGGCCACCCATCTTAAACACACACTCAGCCTGGGACATTGCTTGCACGCATTCCACACCCACACGCGCCTTCTGTTGTACCCACTATTGTACAGTTGTGCAAGAGGAAATGCCTAGGCATTAAAAAAAAATGCCCTCTACTCAATGTATAATATAGCCGAGTGCAATGGTCACAAGGCCATACCACCCTCTTAATTCTGTGAGCTCGGGACGTAGCGATACAGTACTCATTCCACATGCGGACTGACAGCGTGCACCCACTAGATGTTGTACATTTTGTTCAAGAAATGCTTCAACGTAAGTTTTATAAGGAATGCATATTGCAAAGTATTTTTTAAAATGTTTTTCACACGTGCATTTGAATTGTAACGTTTTCGTGTACACTGGTGCACGTGGTGTCCATTTCCAATAAGTCTGTTGCACCTAAGCTGTACAAACGACTGTGTTTTAGCTGGGGGGGGGGAGGTCGTTGTATCGCACAGGTCCACCTTGGGTTTCCAATTACTGGTTTCCAATTTCAGGTACCACAGGCAAGTGGTTTCATCCACGACTGGACGTGGGAGATGGTGTTTAAGGCACCGGTCCTAGGGTAGATGGGTTCTCTTCAGATGCCACATGCATTTTACACAATGGAAAGCCCAGGGTGAGGTTTGCCATTTTTCAAAATCTGAGCTGCCTGGCGTGTAGGGGCACGGTGGTGGCGAGATGTTAACTACCTCGCGTGGTATGCAGGAGGTCGTGGGTTCAATCTTGACCCTGACGCCCCCTGTATATTTAGCGTTTGCATGTCTCTCCCCGTGGTCGTGTGGATTTTTCTCCTGGTCCTCCGGGTTTTCCCTCCACATTTACAATCAACATGCGTTTCGAGTACTTAGCTACTATACATTTCCACATGATGAGCCACTTGTTTGGGCTATCATTTGTGGCTAGGTCGCTTCAGAAAAATAGCTGTATAGCTCAGTTGGCTTTACCGGGTAAAATAAAGAGTATGTAATCATATCATCTGTTGTACAGGGATCACCAAATATTGTCCTGTTTATGTGTTAAATGTTCCAATTTAAAGTGCATTGCATTGTTTTCTGTATGCCTATTTTCTTGTTTACTGTGCGTTACATTCGTGTGCATTACTTGAATGAATAAAGTCGAAGGTGATTACAACTTTATTTTTTATCCGACATCTCTCAAACTGCTTGGCCGGTTATCATCGGATCATTTGAGAGGTCCAAATTTAATCAGAAATTGGACCTCCGATGTTCTGATGCTTGTGACTTGTGAACCGCAACTCTCATACATCATCACTCTTATACATCATCACTCTTATCTGCAAGGCCGCACATCGTCCAAGGGATGCAGTCTACGTTTGATTCTTCCTGTTTTCATCCGCGGATATCTGAGGATTCACAGATAGGCTCGGTGATGGATGAGAAACGTAATGGTCAATGTAATGTTGTGGTTGTATTGAAGTTATTTCTCTGTGGGATGCAGCTTCTGTGCTTACAAATGCCTTTTTTGGTCAATATTCAAACCATGTGATGGCATTACGGTTTTAAATTTGAAAGATTACTCCTTGAATTGCGTGCCTTGGAAGATTTCTCGAATTCGGATGTACAGCAACATTTACTTTCTCCAAACGAGTCTTTTTTTATGTTGTCCGTGTAATGACTTAGAATAAATATAATAACCTATAGCCCTTTTGTAATCCACAGCTGAGATGAAGACATGCCCATGCTGCGTTAGTTATTACGGAGGTCGTTTGGCTGTACATCATGCCGTGTTATAATGGAGGTTGTTTAACTGTACATACCCATGCTGTGTTAGTTATGATGGAGGCTGTTTGACCATTCATCACCATGCTGGTTAGTATAGGTTGGTGAAGGGGGAAACCCAGGCCCAGTTGAGATATCACTCGCCAATCAGCCATTAAACATTCCCGCGGAGGGAGCTGGTAGGAACGTTGGGTTGCTCAGTCAATGGCCAGGGTCAACGGCGGCGTGGTGTATTCCGCAAATATGCCCGACTGTGAGGGCGGGCACAAGCCGGCATGAGTAGGTTAAACGTTGAGTTTTATAAGGGCACCACGGGGTGACCAGCCCCTCCCCACCCAGCCCCACCCAGCCCCTCCCCACTTTCTCCACTCAGCCCTACCCTCCCCACCTAGCCCCACCCTCCCCTCCCCACCCAGCCCCTCCCTGCACGACCTGACGGACACTAATCCCCTGTGGGCTGGTGTCACCAGGAGGTTCCTACCAGTACCAAGTTTGTAGCGCAGTGCACTAACCCTTGTACCACCATTCTCCCATAGTACTCATGCTAACATGTCTCTGATGAGTGTAAAATGGAAACTTTCACAATACTCAAAAGTGCAACGGAAGTGGGTTAAATGTTGGGCAATTCTCATCATCCACCAACAACAACCATTTTTTCTTCTTCTATATATGAGCAGTGACATGACTTGCTGGAGCGCATTCGCCGCTTATTGCACCGTGGGATACAATCGTCACAATCCGTGCCGTCTACTTAACAATGGGGACGTTTAAAGATCCCCTGCCATCATTCGCAAGAGCAGGCCATTGTGTGCCACCCTCTCGAGAGTCAAAAAATTGTCAAATTACAAAAGACTGTAACCCACAAAATTACTCGGTTGGGAGTAGAAGGAGTAGACGCGTCCCGGGTCACCTTTTTGCAAATGAGACTCGTCCTGGACTCTGACTTCTCACTTTGTTAAAAAAAAAATAAACCTGAACTCGTAGGCATCATCCCCAACAGTTATCACCGTCCAAAATAGTCATCACTCTCCATCGTCATTAAAATCGGTCCGTCATTAACATTGCCATACATTCACTTTGGCAATTTCCTTCCCCAAAATTTCAGGCGATTGCCAGAAACGTGAAGAAAGGCCTCCTATTTCGGTCTTTAATCGAGGAGGTGGGGGGGGGGAATTCTTCAATACATACAGCCAGAAGTTAAGATTTAACGCTCCGGGTGCGAAGGTGACAACCGCCGTGATGTGCGCGCACGTGGTGTGACTGTGCCCACGTGGTGTGACTGCCCACGTGGTGTGACTTCCCACGTGGTGTGACTTCCCACGTGGTGTGACTGCACTCGCTCTGTGCAAATGCAGCGCTTTTGTCGCACGGAGAGCACAACTGCTCGCGCATTGCTCAGATGCAGCCGAGCCGGATAGAAAGGGGAGGACGATTCACAGGGCAACCGCAAGGGATCGATGACGGACGAGGCGGTGTTACACGCGGAGACGTGACGACGATGCATCGTCGATTCATCGATTGATGAGGATTCTAGTGTTCGCCACGGACACGAACGGCCCTTTTGAGCTGCGCGGGTTGTAGGGGGGTTAAATTATCATACTTCACACTGATCAGTGCGGGTTGCTAATGGTCAGCTATAGAGTTATTTTTCAATAGCGGCATGGCCACAAATGATAGCTCAACGAAGTGGCTTATCATGTGGAAATGTGTAGTGACATCGTGGGATGTCACTGCAGTGCCGGCCAGAGAGAGGCACGGCGTGCGGTGTAGCGACATCGCGGACACCACAGCGGTGTGGGTGTAGTACCGGCCCTAGAGGGGCCCGGTGAGCGCTGATGGATAGCGCGAGATGCCACCACGCTTGGCGTGCAGTGCCAGCCCCTACAGGATAGGGTGTGGGAGTGCCGGCCGTAGGAATGAGGTTACTAAAGGCCATGGCACTCTGGTTGACCCGAGGGGACACGTGACCAGTTAAGCCTACAAAGGGGCCCCAAGTGGGGGCTAGGGGTGGTCACGTGGTTAGCATCCAGATCCTTTCCGAGGATTCTGGAAGGTGGGCGTGGCCAAGCGCGGAGCCAGCCACGCCGCAGAGAATATAAGCCGGGTCCTGAGAGGGACCGGCGTTGTTGTTCCTCCTGGAGGAAACCTTCGTCTACGCTCTACGTTTTCTGTTCAACGAGTCTCCAAGACGTGGACCTGGACCCAAGCTGTGGACCCGGTCCGTAGTAGCTAATTACGTTGTAATTAGTGTAGTTAGCCTGGTGGTCACCACCATAAGTTGTTATTCTGTTAAGGAGCAGTTACCCCGTGTGTTCAAGTTCATTTATTAGGTATAGCACTGTGAGCCATTCGGCTCTTGAATCGGGTGCAACCGCAACAAACAAAAAAACAAAAACATGAACTAGAAAACATCTTAAAGTGAATATGTGCGAACAGAAAATCCAAGAAAAGACAGCAAAATATTGCAGAAAAAACACCGCACACCAACGCTTTGTGCAAAAATCCCAGTGGGATGCAAGTCAAACAACAACAACCACAAGACAACTTAGATTAAGGCCATCAGTCTAACTCTGTACTACAACAAACAAACATGCCAAACCAAAAAACTTTTCAAAATCTCCAAAATAAAGCAATGAAACAGTGATCATAGGAACTGACGGAATTTTCACAATAAACGACATAAACAACATGTACTACCAAAACCCTGCAGCCATAGCTGGCTGCATGAGTCACTCCACAACAGCAGGAGCATCAATCGGAGTATTATAATTTTTCAATGCACCTTTAAGATCAGCACACTAAATCAAAACACAGGTCATACTTTGCAGCAATCATCCGGAGCGAAACATTTTTTTAGGCCACTGAATAGCACTGGCAGCTAGGGGTGTACAACTCCTCTAGAGCAGTTTTGAGTGAAGATCTCATAGGTAGTGACTCAAATTGCAATTTATTAAATAAGTTCAATTTAAATAAATGTGTTGCCTCCAAGTCTATGCGACTCAGTCGAACTCATTACAAATGTATAGCAGCCAAACGCTCTGAACACGTGATGTTGATTCTAAATGTGGAGGGAAAAACTGGAGGACCCGAAAAAAAATCTACGCGACCACGGGGAGAGAGATGTAAATTCCAAATATACAGTAGGCGTCAGGGTCGGGAACGAACCCACGACCTCCTGTATACCGGGCGAGGTAGTAAACATCTCGCCACCGGGGCGAGATATCAGCATGGAAGTACAGTACGGAAATATATTGTGTATGCACTTACCACAATGTATCTACCCGCTACATTCATCATACACGGCATTGAATTCCGAGCAAGAGTGGGTTGTTTTGAATTAGTTTGCGTTGTAAGTATTTCATGGGCTCCCACGATCACTGCTTCCACTGGATTCCGCTACATTAATTACAATGGGTGGAGCAAAACATCTCTCGAACCGTGAGCCCGACACTTGAAAAGGGAGTCAAATCATGAAGGGTCCCAGTAATTTAAGAAAAATAAACTCCGAAATTTGGCACGTTCCTTGGAATACTCGGTCAATGAGTCGCGAGTCGAAAGCGCGCAAAGTTTGCGAGAGAGGTCGCGCGCGTGACTGTTTCGCGATTGCAATCGGAGGCAACTGTCGGTCAATTCTATAGTCGGTGAGCTGCATTCATTCCCGGGTGAAGGGATGATCATCATAATGATGTTGCACCTGTTAAGGGCACTCCAAACCGCAACCGCTTTTAATTCATAAAAATTATTAGGATGGTTGTTGCAAGCACTTCCCCGCCATTTATCTGACCACGGGTAATAAAAAAAATCGATAACCCACTTCCTTGCGCATGTACACCCTAATGAAACATGACATGTTTCCGTTTTTTTTGACAGATAAGAACCAGGTGCCCTGAGATTCGATTTAAATGAATGACAACGTAAGAAATATGTATTATGATAATAATGTGTGTCCTGTAATGTGATATTTAGAGAATTGTAAATGGGTTTCTACCATCGAATGAACGGACCACTATATCAGTGTTTCGATTTAAAGCTTTCGTAACTGCAGGGATTCATCTTCTTGGTTCTTTCGGTAAAGTCACGTAGAAGGGAAGTAATAAAATAATAAAAATAAAACATAATAAAATAATTCTCACGACGAAATCATTCTCACGACGTTTCGGCCACAACGTACCTGAGGACGGCTGCTTGCGTTGTGGCCGAAACGTCGTGATAATTATTTTATTATGTTTTATTTTTATTATTTTATTACTTCCCTTGTACGTGACTTTACCGAAAGAACCAAGAAGATATATCAGTGTTCTTCAGTAATTTTCAGTGGGGGGGGGGGGGGGGCACTTTCGTCGATAAGACATCCTCAGTGTGAAACCATTGGGGGTTTGACAGCAGCACGATGTTGATGATGGGGGGGTGATAATTGTTTTTTTTACCCTTCTATCTGGCAACAAAACTGACACCTTTTTTTACAAGGAGTCATGTTTGCATAGACCACAATACCTGCAGCCATAATGCAAACAAAACACATAACTCTGATAATATATCAGAGTTATAAACAAAAAACATAACTCTGATAATATATCAGAGTTATGTGTTTTGTTTGCATTATGGATGCAGGTATTGTGGTCTATGCAAACATGACTCCTTGTAAAAAAAGGTGTCAGTTTTGTTGCCAGATAGAAGGGTAAAAAAACAATTATCATATTTTTTACTGGCAAATGAGGTTCCAATGATGATGGTGGGGTGTTTTCACCATTTGTGTCTTGTCGGGGGGGGTGGGGGGGCCGCAAGTCAGGGGCCGCCCTATAGGCCAACAGGGTCCGCCAGTGGCCCATGGGCCTTGCAATGAAGAACACTGGTTTATTGTGCAGCATTGTGTATAGTGTAGTGTCAAGCGTAGTGTATAGTGTAGTGTATAGTGTAGTGTGGAGCGTAGTGTATAGTGTAGTGTATAGTGTAGTGTGGAGCGTAATGTATAGTGTATAATACAGTGCAGTGTTCTTCACTAATTTTCAGTGCCACTTTCGCTGATAAGACATCATCAGTGTGAGGGCCGCCACACATTTGAAACCATTGTTGGGTTTTACAGCAGCACGACGGCGACGATGATGATGATGACGACGGGGGGGGGGTGGTGTTGTCACTTTTTGCGTCTTGTCAGGGGCCGCCCTAAAGGCCACCAGGGGCCGCAAGTGGCCCACGGGCCTTGCAAAGAAGAACACTGCTCCATAGAATTAACATGAAGCTGGATTCACGACCCTGAAGGTGCACGCCCGGGATACACCTGCTTTGGGGGCAAGGATTGGTGGATCATATCCAGATTTGTGATTCCCAATCCCGCTGAGCTGCAAAGTGACCAGGGATTTTACAGTTCTGCAGGTGGGTTCACGAACCCATCTGTGTGGACTTTTATTTTACTTTTATTAATTTTAATTTTTTTACCTACGTGACTTTACCGAAAAAACCCTAAGAATACTTTTAGATGTTATGCTCTTGTATGCATGGGTTATCACTTCCCACAACATGCTTACAAATGGAATTGCAACATCCCAACACAGGACCTCCTTGACAGTCTTGGCAGTCAATACGGCTTTAATGGATAAATCAATTACACTGTTATTTTTTCACTCGCGAAGTCAATTCCAAATTCGCCGAATTCGAAACATACCCCCAAATTACTCGAGTGGGATTACATAGCAATTTTTTTAAAATCAGAATTTATATTTATACTGGAGGAATCCGATGAGCTACAAAGATATGATTTCACAGATATCAGATACATCTTCTTGGTTCTTTCGGTAAAGTCACGTAGAAGGGAAATAATAATATAATAAAAATAAAACATAATAAAATAGTAATGTAATATAAGAATAAATAGTTATTTTTATTATTTTATTATTTCCCTTCTAAGTGAATTTACCGAAAGAACCACGAAGATGAATCCTTGTAGTCACGAAAGCTTTAAATCGAAAGATATCAGATACCTCCGACGTGACTTTACCGAAAGAACCAAAGAGTAATTCCTGCAATCACGAAAGCTCCAAATTTAAGATCGAACCACTTCTACGGGAAAGTTTCAAGTTTATCTTTTTCTCTCTCTCTGGGTTTTTTGTTTTCTCTCTCTGCCTGTGTATTTAGTGTACTTTTTCTGTTTCCACTCGTTTTTTGTCGTTCTTATGTTCTGCTCTGTCTGTGTGTCTCGGTTCCTCTTGTTTTATGTTTTGTCTCTCTTTGGAATTTTCACACTTAAATTCTAACTTAGCAATCTTTGAAATACGTAATCGACCAGGCTATGCGTTAATTGTGTGTTGACCGACTCTCTGTGTTGTATTACATAACATTTCGATATTTTGCTAGGTTATTTAATTTAGTGTGTTTTTTCTCCCTCTTCCCTAATGTTCAAGCTTGCGTACTTTACTACGCGTCTCTTCGTACTCATTGACATGTAAAGTTTTTCTCTAACCCCTCCCTCTCTCTGCCTCCGCCCCCCTCTGTCTATTTAAGGCCTCGCCACAGAGACGATCTCCCTCTCTGTACCTGTGTTACTCTCTCTCTCTCTCTATGTATCTTGGTGATATATGTCTGCTTATATGTCTGTCTATAGTTTTCTGGTTAGATTTTTGTTGCTATTTCATTTATGCCTGATAATGATTGCTTGTGTTGCAATCGAAACGTCGTAATATGATATTATTTAATTTATTATTTTATCTTTATACGTCACTTTACCGAAAGAACCAAAGAGTAGAGACTCATTCCCGTTTGAGGGCCAAGTGCTGAGTCACCTTGGGCCACACAGGGACAGCTGCCACTGGGTGGGGGTGGGGTGGATGGCTTTCCAAAATATCTCGAGATGAGATGTGACGTAAGTCAAGCGATCTGAGATGCCACGGTGGAAATGAGGGGCGCTTCATCGAAAATCGTCGTCATTTATCATTACGCATCACGTCCACCACCTAACCCTACCCCCATCCCGAACTAAAATTACATTGCAGGTGTGTCGAGTCGTGTCATCGTAAGAAGCATAGCGGCCGGGAATTATTACCAAAAAAGCACTTAGTGGCTAAGAATAGACCCGGAAGATCTGCCTGTCATGTGCGGGGTTGTGAATTGAACCGGGCAACGATACATCATGGATCGATGCCCGAGTGGGGAAATGCCGCTGCTGGCTACAGAGGAAAATCAAATGCACACAAAATTAACTAAACAAATTCGAGAAAAAATATGAAACAATAACAAAAATTCCAACAATTAACCATAAATGCCAGAAAAAAAACCATTGTTACAAATGACAAAAGTAACATTTCCTAAAAAATGCACACGGTGTAAAATATCGTAGCGCTACTGGTGCTGGTGTTTGTTGCTGAACGCCAGGTTGTTGTTGCTCACTCGCATGCGTATGCAAAGCGAGATGCACGATAACTGCATTGTTCGTACCGTATTGTGTCTTTAGATCTCTTTTTTATTAACACTGTCACTGTGAGACTGTCTTCCTCCAAACCCAATACACGGGTACAACTAAAATAATATATAGTTATAGCCGACGTATTATTATATATGGCTTAAAAAGATCCACAGCTATTTTAGTCCTGTATAATGCACGGGCATAAGTAGTACTAATCACATACCTGCATTTCCCCTATCCCCTCCCTTTGATGCTGCTAATCCTGCATAATGCACGGGCATAAGTAGTACTAATCACATACCTGCATTTCCCATAAATATGCTCAATTCCTCTTGATATGCAAATTCCTTTGTCAAGGTGCTCTTCCCCCTCCAACCCAGCTTAAATATACGCTGCCAAGCCTGGTGGTGTTCATTCAGATGCTGTCTTTCTGACAGACCTGTTCTTCACCTGAGGACGGCTGCTTGCGCTGTGGCCGAAACGTCGTGAGAATTATTTTATTATGTTTTATTGTTATTATATTATTATTTCCATTCTACGTGACTTTACCGAAAGAACCAAGAAGATATTTTAGTCCTATTTAAAAAAAAATACTAGGGAAGGCCCACTGAGCCATATAGCTCTTTTTCTCGCCACAAATGATAGCTCAAGTTAGTGGCTTATGATGTGAACATGTATAGCAGCCAAATACTCGAAACGGGTGTGTTCCCTAATGTGGAGGGGAAAAAACCGGGGGACCCGGAGAAAAATCCACACGACCACGGTGAGAGAGAGAGAGAGTCACGCAGTCTCCAAAATACAGCAAGCGTCAGCGTTGGGATCGAACCCACGACCTCCTTGCATTCCGGGCGAGGTAGTTAACATCTCCTAGCCATTGCGGCGAGTCGGGAGAAACGAGTTGGGGGGGTGGGGGGCACAGTCATAACTTGCATACCCCCCCCCCCCATTGAAAAAGTCGCTGTGCCCCTGCCCTCTGATAACGCCTGTGCGGTGTGTGCTGCTGATTTGGCTCCGTCGCTTTCAAAGTCCCACAGACGCAGCCGCAGTGCTCACGAATTCACTTCAATTTGGCCTCCCTTCGACGCACGCTGGGGACTTCACTTTGTACATGCCACGCGTGAGCGTCTGCGACGGAATCATCGATTATTTTAAATACTCATAAGTCAGCTTATTTGTCAAACTGATAACATTTAGTATTCAATCTAACCCCTAACAAGTAAACCCGTAAAAACAAAGTTTTTCACTATAAATCCTTTATATGCGTGGCGGCTAGAGTCTTCTCGTCCTCTGGATTGAGATGGCTGCCACCTATGGTCAGATGATTGTCTGCCAGTATTAAGCAATTGGTAATTAAATATTTAATTTGTTTTCCCTAAACAGTGTACAATTTTGGGATTTTTTTTTCACGAACATGAATTGTCTCGCACAACGAGTCTGTGTGGAAAATGTCAGCTCGATTGGATCACGGGAAGTGGGTTAAAAAACGAGCGAAAGATTTGCACGGTCGTAAGCAAGCAAGCACGCAAGCAAGCAAGCACGCAAGCAAGCAAGCAAGCGAACTTAATATAAAGGATTTAAAAAATATATTTATTGTGAATAATATTAGTCGCGAGAGTCTACGTGAAAATAATATGTCGTTTCACTCTTATTATTTACATGCAACCATTGTTATCATTGTCAGGATTAGATTGTGGGTTTCGTTCAACTGAAATCCAGCGCCGACAGAACCCACTGTGGATTATGGGCGACACACTGAATGCAAAACAGCTTAACGATTGCAAATGCATCTTCACAGGTTGACAGTCAGCATGGCTCGCGATGAAACTTGAGCCTTTTCCAGCTAAATACAAACGCCTCCGAAACGCATGCTCGCACGCGGAGAAAGTTTCAACATTAAGACAGCCGCGCTGCACAGCTCCCCTGCGGTGTCTTTGGGCTCATACCGTGCGTTGTTCGGCACGTCCCACGTGTAAAAAAAAAGCATTGGCAAGTGCAGCGTTTAAACTAAGACGATTTTATTTTTTATTTGTTACCAGGTAAGGGCCCACCGAGCTGTATAGCTCTTTTTCAGAAGCGAGTTGGCCACAAATGACAGCTTGACGAAGTGGCCTATCATGTGGACATTTATAGCCAGCCGCATACTCTAAACGCGTGTTGATTCTAAATGTGGAAGGAAAAACCTGGAGAAAAATCTACGTGACCACCACGGGGAGAGAGACAAGCAAACTCCAAATATAAACGACCTCATGTATACCAGGCGACGTAGTTAACATCTCTTCACCGCAGTAACTTAGGTAACAAACGTTGGACATCAGGGTGCAACCCGATTTAAAACAACGCATCGGAGCGCTACAAAATATATTGTGCATTTGTGTGTGCGCCGTCTATTTTGAATAATATTTTTAATAGATAGATACAAAAAAAAATCCCACTTAGGTCCATCAGCCTGCGGTCATTGTTGGCCAATGTTTTTTTTCCAGCAGCATTCTTTGAATCAGGCAAACTCCGAACCACCGTGACGCACACCCACCGCGTGGCAAAAAATTGATTTTTGTCCCTGGAGAAAATTGCTCTTTGTCGCTCGACTCATCGGCTAGTGTTCGTGACCTTAAGCGAGGAAGCGACTTCACTCTTCGCGATATTAGGGCTTCGCTACGATCTAATAAACTGCCTTCCCGGGTCACACGCCCTCCTTGAGAACTCTCTCCAAACGCGATGCCAATAAAAATGTCCCAAATTGAGTGGGCTGTTGTGTCTCGCGACATCGTGAGGAATGGCGATGGCTTTTGTGGGGTTGAGAGGTCTTCATCCAGCAGCGGATTGATCACTGTAGCTGCTTCTGATGATGAATTGTAACCAGAAGGCAAAACACAGAGGCAAATTATTCGGTCATCGTACTACATTGGCAGCGGTGCACAAGACAAAAACACCCAAGGCAAGCGGTATTAAAACAAATCTGAGAAACCGTGTTGTGATCGCCAGTGATGTCAGTGAATGTGCCAGAAACGTGATATAAAAAACTCTGCCTGTTTGTGTTTTTGTTGTCGTCGTTGCTGCTGCTACTGGGACCATTCCATGAAGACGGCGCTTGGGTACTGGATGACGCATCGCCCTGACCTACTATACCCTCCAATCATCTCACATATGGATAACGCCAGCGCTGCACGAAGCGGCTATCACACCGAACCAACTATGCGTTCTCATACCCTCTGAGCAGTGCCCTTCCCAAGATGAAATATGTGGCCGTGACCTTAATGCGCGGTGAATGCCCATGAGCGGAATTAGCGTAATATGAGAACGAGGGGTTTGAGTATAGTAGGGGTTCTCACGGCTGTGTGTGTGAAAGTCAATCGCGGCTATCCGAGTTCGATTTCTGACCACGGTTAATGTCAGCGGCGAGTGAACTACGGACCGGTCCTGGACCACTCTCTCACCCTCGCGGACTGACCGGCGCGGTGAAGTATGGTCAAACAACCATACCCCCCTCCCCCCCCCACGACGGAGACGCCATGGGGAGGCTTTCATCCAACAGTGGACGGACAAAGGCTTGTGAATTACCGTTACTATAACTTATCAGTGGGAATAATAAGGATCGATATTCAACCAGGAAATCCTTACCGAGTAATTTTCAGGTGGAGGCCCTGCAATGGGATGTTTGACCAATTCATTTAAACAGGACCCTGCGGGGTGGGCTGGTAGGAATAATACTAATACCGGTACAGGGATATCGACCGCACACACACGCGCACACACGCGCATAAACGTACACACGCACACACACACGCACACACACCGCACGCACACACACATACATGCACGCACGCACACGTAATGAAGTTGTGTTGCTACGCTTCCAGTTCGCCGTGAATAACGATCCGAAGCCCAATAGCGCCCATTCATCACGCCGCTCGAGTGGGCCGGACACGCACACACGCACGCACACACACGCACACAGTCACACATATACACACACGCACGCACACACAGACACGCACACACACGCACACACACGCGCATACACACGCACACACACGCACGCACGCAAACACACACGCACACACACACACGCACACACACACACGCGCAGGGGGAGCGGGCGGCCATCTTGTCGGACGGACGGACGGACAAACGGACGCGGACGGACGGACGGACAAACGGTCGGACGATATAATCTATTGGTGGTCTGGTCCACTTCGTTCCTACCAGTACTAGCCAACTGTGGGACCCGTGGCGCACCGAAGGAAGGGGTGAAGGGTCAAGGGTCTAGAATCGAGATTGAAAAGGATCTACATTTTAATTTTGGAGCTTTCGTGACTGCAGGAATTATTCTTTGGTTCTTTCGGTTAAGCCACGTCTAAAGATTATTTAATTTATTATTTTATCTTTAGACGTGACTTAACCGAAAGAACCAAAGAAGGATCTAGATTGCATCTAGATTGGATCTAGATTGAAAACGCATTTCTTTCGCAGCAGCTTTTGGCGAGCCACCGAACAAAGATGGCCACTGCGTCGCGTGCTTTCAGATGCGCTTCAGCGGCCATGTGGAATTCTCTTCCGATATTAGTAAGCCACTGGAGTTGTGCACTTTGAAATCATCTACATTGAAAAGTCATTTGTTTAGAACTGCTTTTCGTGTTTAGGGGCCGTCCATAAATGACGTCACGCACCTAGTGGGGGGGGGCGGTCAGATATTTGTGACGATGGAGGGGGGGGGGGTTGAGAAATGTGACGTCACATCAAAATGCGCAACTTTAAATAAATATAGACAATACGTTATACTTAATTAAATAGACTTTTTAATAAATGTTTTCTCCTACAACATCAGAGTGCAGCGCCGCAGTAAATACGCACTACAATGACAATAGTTTAAAGCGATTTGAAGCATATATTTTTTTTGGGGGAGGGGCAGAGCTTTGTGACGCCGTGTGACGAGGGGGTCAAAAATCCTCCATAATCGCGTGACGTCATTTATGGACGGCCCCTTAGTTTACTGTCCTTCCGCCGCACCTCCGCGGTCAGCGCGGTTGGCTACGTACGGCGCGAAAGAAGTTCAACATAAATACGTACAAGGACGCAACAAATGGAAAGATAAAAGGACCAGGAAAGGAAAGAGATAAGAGACAGATCGATAAACAAAGATGATCAGTCTTCATCTTCTTGGTTCTTTTGGTAAAGTCACGTTGAATGGAAATAATAAAATAATACAAATAAAACATAATAAAATAATTCTCACGACGTTTCGGCCACAACGCAAGCAGCCGTCCTCAGGTGAAGAACAGGTCTGTCGAGAAGACAGAGTCTGAATAACACACCCCAGGCTTGGAGCGTCTATTTAAGCTGGGACGGAGGGGGGAAGAGCGCCTTGACAAAATAATTTGCATATCAAGAAAAAAATTGCATATTTATGGGAAATGCAGATATGCGATTAATACTACTTGATGATCAGGATGGACACGGATTGCAGAAACTGGAGCACAGAGGTCAGGGGAGATGACAGGGAGGAAGAGGCGATGATGTTGCAGCGTCTGTTTTCACAGGGGGCGGGAACGAGGTAGGGACCATAGACCGAAGTGTCGTAAGTGTTGTACAACAATGGATATCGCTGCAGTTGAAAATTTGAATAGAATTTAACTATGCATATATTTGCATTCTATTTACATAAATTATAATGATCGCGCAGCGTCCAACGCTATTGGCTGGTCCCCGCGCGCGGCCACGCCCACTCGGCCTCCGCCTCAGCCAATCAGGGCCGCGCTCCCGCTTATCCGCGCTACGATTCACAAAGCCTTCGATGATCCACGCTGAACTCATCAATGTTGGGATTTACAAACACCCATCTTATCCGCGTTGTGAATAACAAACCCCGCGCCTATTCGCACTGTGATTTACAAATACTTATTCGTGGCGCGATTTAGTCATTCTTATATAAGCTATGGTTTATATTCTTGGTTCTTTCGGTCAAGTCACGTAAAAGGGAAATTATAAAATAATAGAAATATAAAACAATAAAAATTCATCATCAGGTGTGAAATCCACAGCAAGAAAATGTTTTGCTTGCGTAGCAGTCGAAACGTCGTGAGAATTTTTATTGTTTTACATTTGTATTATTTTAGTATTTCCATTCTACGTGACTTTACCGAAAGAACCATGAATATGAATCCCTGCAGTCACGAAAGCTTCAAATCAAAATTTAAAGCTGTGGTTTATAAATAACCCCCGCTTATCCGCGGCAGGATTTACAAAGCCAGCACTTATTCGCGCTGTGATTTACAAACAGCACGTTTATCCGCCCTGGGATTTACAAACCCGGTGCTTATCCGTTCGGTGATCAACAAAACCCGGCGCTTGTCCGCGTTGCGATTTATAAACCCGGCGCTTATCCGCGCTGCGATTTATAAACCCAGCGCTTATCCGCGCTGAAATTTACAAACCCGGCGCTTATTCGCGTTGCGATTTATAAACTTGGAGCTTATCAGCTCTGCGATTTATAAACCTGGCGCTTATCCGCCCCACGATTTACAAACTCGCGCTTATCCGCGCTGAGATTTACAAACCATACCCTTATCCGCGCTGCGATTTACAAACCGTGCACTTATCCGCGCTGCGATTTACAAACAATACCCTTATCCGCGCTGCGATTTACAATCCATGCCCTTATCCGCGCTGCGATTTACAACCCCGACGCTTATCCGCGCTGCTATTTACAAACCCGGCGCTTATCCACGCTGCGATTTACAAACCCGGCGCTTATCCGCGCTGCTATTTACAAACCCGGCGCTTATCCGCGCTGCGATTTACAACCCCTGCGCTTATCCGCGCTGCGATTTTGAGCGAGCTTGTGAGCGCGCGAATGGAGGAGGAGGAGGAGGCGGCGGCTACCTGAGCTGAGCGGCGGCGAGAGGACGCATCACGACCACGGCCATTGGCGAGTGAGCAGAGAGCCGCCCTTCGCTCTTTCGTCGAGAGCCGCCGTGCGTGAGCGAGGTGGAGGGCGGTGGTGGTGGCTGCGTGGTCGTTAACGGAGTCGTTGTTGCAGCAGCGGCAGCAGCATGGGGCACAGCAGCAGCAGCAGCGTGTGACAGTGAGTGGGGTGGGTGGGTGGTCAGGATCTATGTTTTTTTTTTACGTAAAAATTGTCAATCTGTGATATTCGTGATCAATATCAGCATCAGCATCGTCGTTTCATTCTTGTCATCGGTCTCGTCGTCGTCATCTTCAGCATCATTCAGCCCCGTGTCGTTGCACTCACTGGTGGTTTGGTGAGTGGGTGGATTTTTTTACATATTTTTTACATCTTTTAATTTAATGTTGATATAATTATCGTGACAATTATCATGCTCAGTTAATCGGCATTGTCATCCTCACCATCATCTGGACACTGGTGGATTCATGTGTGTTGCTCTTAACGCACTCATCATCAGCCGGCGGTGTGTGTCAGACCACTGGGTTGGGTTGTTGGATGAACGATTGGGGAGGTTGGGGGCTTGGATGGGTGGTTAGGTGAGTGGTGGTTGACTGAGTGGGTGGCTGGGTGAGTGGGTGGCTGGGTGAGTGGGTGGGTGAGTGGGTGGCTGGGTGAGTGGGTGGGTGAGTGGGTGGCTGGGTGAGTGAGTGAGTGGGTGGCTGGGTGAGTGAGTGGGTGGCTGGGTGAGTGGGTGGGTGAGTGGGTGATTGGTGGTTGGGTGAGTGGGTGGCTGGGTGAGTGGTGGGTGAGTGGGTGGCTGGGTGAGTGGTGGTTGGGTGAGCGGCTGGGTGAGTGGTTGACTGATTGAGTGGGTGGCTGGGTGGCAGGGTGAGTGGGTGGCTGGGTTAGTGGTGGTTGACTGAGTGGGTGGGTGAGTGGTTGGGTGAGTGGGTGGTTGACTGAGTGGGTGGCTGGGTGAGTGGCTGGCTGGGTGAGTGGGTGGCTGGGTGAGTGGGTGGTGGTTGGGTGGCTGGGTGGGTGGTTGGGTTAATGGGTGGCTGGGTGGTTGACTGAGTGGGTGGCTGGGTGAGTGGGTGGCTGGGTGAGTGGGTGGCTGGGTGGTTGACTGATGGGTGGTTGACTGAGTGTGTGGCTGGGTGAGTGGGTGGCTGGGTGAGTGTGTGTGCGTTGTTTGCATGCGTGGCTGGGTGTGTACGTTGGGTGGTTATGTCACAGGGTGGTTATGTAGCTGTGTGGATTGGTGGGTGATTGGTTGTCTGGATGGTCCGATGGCTGGGTGGATAGTTGGATGATCAGATGGCTGGGTGGTTGTGTGCTTTTGTGGGTGGTTGGTTGGCTGGGTGGGTGGTTAGGTCGGCTGGATTTTTGCCTGGATGGGTGGTCATGTGGCTGGGTGGTTTGGTTGGCTGTGTGGTTATGTTGCTGTGTGGTTAGGTGGCTGGGTTTCCAGCTGGATGGGTGGTTATGTGGCTGCGTGATTTGGTTGACTGGGTGGCGATGTGGCCGAGTGTGGGGTGACTGGGCGTGTGGCTGGTTGGGTGGTCGAGGTGACAGGTGCTAATGGACAGCCGGCCCTGGACAATGATGCATGGATGTCATCTGATGGAGAAAGGGATGCATGGAGATGCAGCCCTCCCCACAGCGCCGTGTGAATAATAGGGGGGGGGGGTTGCATTTATTTTCTGTGTTTTATAATTCACTCCATTGTTGTAAGTGGCGTTTGGTAGGTTTTCAGGGCGGTGTCTGGTGACGTTGGTGGAGGATATATTGGCAGAGGGGGGGTGGCGGTGTACGTCATTTTAGAAGCATCTGCTTCTTTTAGGATGGGAAAGGACGTTATAAATTGAAGGAGGAATCAGGTTTTTTTGTTTGTGGGATTTTTTGTTTGTTATTGTTGATACCATCCACCAAAGGATTGCACAAACCCACTGCAACGGACCTAGTGCAGAGAGTGTCGCCTGTGTGCAAAGGCATCCTCGTGTGTTTTGGGTGCGTTTGTAAGCGCGCGTTCATTGACCCGTCTGCCTTGCGTTCGATTCTCGTGCATTAAATTAGCACTCCCTTCGGTGCCTTGTGCAATTCGGCGCAGACGGTGAAAGTGGCCGAGCCTCCGCGCGGTACAGTCGGGGCCTGACTTGTCCTGAAGGCTGTCATTGTCGTCTGCGCTGTCGCAACCGAAAACCCATCGTTGTCAGCTGCCACTTTTTGCCCACTGCCCGGGCGCGACGGCTGGGATTGCGCTAAAACCGAACGGCCCCGCAGCCCCGCGCAGATCTAATCCATATTGCTGCCACATGCGCACCGGAATAAAGCGACCCATTCATCGGCCCCCATTCATCGGGATCGCGCACCATCTCTTGAGCCGTCGTTCCGCAGCGAGGGGCCCGTAACTTTTGGAGGCAAAAATTGGGCGCCCATCGCCGAGTGGGTTTTTGACGCCCGGTTCGAGGCGAGCGTGGATGCGCGACGCTATCGTGATGCCGTGTTCGTTTGTTCGTCCTCGCACGCGCGCGAGTTTTGCTTCGTGTCTCTTCGAGGAATTTCGAGCGCGCGCATCTTGCCGGGACCGTTTTCACCATTGTGTTTCCTCCGCGGTCATCTGTCACCACGGGCAGTATAAATATATATATTTTTTATTTTACCAGGTAACGCCCACTGAGCTCTATATTTCTCTGTTTCAGAAGTGACCTGGCCACAAATGATTGCTCAGTGAAGTGGCCTATCATTACGTGGAAACGTATAGCAGCCAAAGTGCTCTGAACGCGTGACGTTGATTCTAAATGTGTTGGATGAAAACCGGAGGACCCGAAAAAAATCCCACGCGACCACGGGGAGAGAGAGAGAGACACGCAAACTCAAAATATACAGCAGCAGGCGTCTGGGTCGGGATCGAACCTACGACCTCCTGTATACCAGGCGAGGTAGTTAACATCTCCTAGCCACCGTGGTGATGATAGGGAGACCAATTCAAACTCCAAATATACAGCAGCAGGCGTCAGGGTCGGGATTGAACCCATGTCTTCCCGTATACCAGGCGAGGCCGTTAACATCTCGCTTAATGAGGTAACAATCTCGCATGGTTGATTGCGTCAACGCGATTGAGGAACGCGTAAGGTGGCAACGGTGTTAAAACGACTGAAAACACGCTCGCGTATCGGGCCGTGAGTGAGTGTGGCTTTCGTGATTCCTGCCAATGCAACGCTTGAGTGGAGCCGCGCCAAAGCGCTCAGCTCGCAACTGGACGGTCGTGAGTTCGATGTATCTACAAGATGGATTTGCCCCCGTACGTGGGGAGTTAACGGCGGCGAGCAGGCAGCCCTGTTAACGCGGGCGTATCGCTGCCGTCAAGGTGTTGAAATTGTTGCAGTCGGTTACCTCGAACCCCGGCCAGTCAACATGAGCGTGGCTATATGCCACGCTCAGTGGATTGTAAATCTTGTCGGGCTTTCTTGTGGTTGCTGATGCTGCTTCTTCTCGTCTCACGGCCGCTGACGTGGATGCAGAGCAACGGACCACAGTTTCACATTCAAGGTGGTCAAGCCTCGGATAACCGCGTCAGGTGCAGCGGAGTGAATCGCTGCGATGTCTCCTTCGTGTTTGTCTATGGACTGCAGTGTTGAGTCTATGGACTGCAGTGTTGAGTCTTTGGATTTTAGTGCTGAGTCTGGGCAGTGCTGAGTCTATGGTGCAGTGCTGAGTCCATGTTCTTCTTCCATGCAGCTGATGTAGATGCAGAGCAGCAACTACAGTTTCACATTCAGGTGGACAAGCCCAGAAAACCAGCGGAATGCATCGTCATCATCATCATCGCTGTGTTTGTGGATCGGAGCATGATAGCGTCGTTACACGTTGTAATCTATGGTGTCTTCTGGATGGCCACAATCGCACCACCACTACCGTAGAGTTTTTAATTTTACATTTGTGCATCTGGTAATCCGCATCTACTGCCATGGTCTGTTCAGCGGTTGCGGTTTAGGGTGGACCATGAGCTTCGTGGAAGATCATACCCTTGGGTACTGATACTGCTTTTGAAAGATGATGGAAAAATGTGAGTGTGTGTGTGTATATAGAGTGATAATTATTATTGAGTGGGAAGTGGTAGTGTAGCGGTTAGCGCGTTGCGCTACGAACCTGGCGACCCGGGTTCCAATTCCCGCTCACGGCCCACACCAGTGTGACGATTATCTGAGCAGGTCCTGGGCCTCCCCTAGGTCGACTCAGCCTCAAATGAGTACCTGGTGCGATGTGTAAACCGCCACTAGAGAGACAAAGACGGCCGGGCGTGGTTTTGGCCACCCACCCCCTCGTGTGCCGTGCCGGCCTTCATAGGTGCTCGCGAACAGCACTTGCCCCGACAGTCTATTACAGGCTATATGGGGGATCTTTGTCTTGTGGTTTTGAATTTTTTTTTATTGATTAGAGCGACGTTTGTGGCTCACCTTTCGGGGACTTTGATGAAATGGGCACGCGCATCGTTCCCTAAAGACAGCAGCGGTGTCTGCAGCGGCCAGAACTCAACTTGAGAGTATTTCTTGGTTTATTCGTGGGCTGGTACGTTGGTACCGCTGCGGATGTCTTATTGCTACGGCAAAGCTGCTCGATCTGCACGGTTTGGCCGCGTATGGCGCGAATGCAGTTCAACGCGCGTGCGTACATTGCAATCTCGGGTCATCATCACCCTTTCGGCTTTCCAATTACCGAGCCGTCTTTCGGTACAGCTTGCCTGCCTGCCCTGCGCCTTGGCTAACCCGGCTATTTGAGGCCATCACCATCCAAATACCTGACCACGAGCTGTCCTCAAACGCCGGTACATCCGGCTTCACCCTCCCCGCCTCGTAGTCCTCCCCGCCGACCACCCACAATTCTGGTGCCTCACCTTGCCCCCGAATTGCGCCTTGCGGTGGATTTTGCCCGACGGTGCCGCGGGTTGCGGTGGTTGGCGGCACGCTGGGCTCCCGATCCCGCGGTTGCCGGTTCGGCCCCCCCACCCCCCCGACGGGAACGGTCGAAACAGCGGCGGGCCGCGGTTGTTCGACCTTCCACCTGGCGCTCGCCCCAATCAGCGGCAGGTCGCGCGTGTTAGGGGGCGAAGCCGTGGGTCCTTCCGTTTCTGACTTGAATTTTTTTCTGACCCACCCGGTAATGGAGAACTGTGCAAAAAAAACGCTTCGTAGCTCATCGGATTTTCTCCTCCAGTGAACGTAGAGATTTCTGGTTCTCCCGAGACGTCTCGACGGAGGTGCGCATGGCAGTGCAGACCAAACGACCTCTTGAGGGCCTTTCTAGGCGAGGGCCGTCTGTCTGCCAGCAACGGGGCAAACAGACGATTGAAGGCCATGATAGAGGTTTGTTTTGGGTGAGATCGCGTGAACGTAAACGCGTCGTTAAAACCCGCCACCACCCGACACAGCCAATTAGTAAGGTTTGTCACGTAAACAAAACGTGGCCAATTCGTCACTAGTACAGCACTAGTGTGTAGTGTAGTCGTGTATAGTGTTGTGTATAGTAGTGTAGTGTATAGTGTAGTGTATAGTAGTGTAGTATACTAGTACAGCACACCGGTGTGTTGGAGAGCCAATCCGCAACATTTACAATCGGAGTACGACGTTTCGCCGGTAATTACAACCGGCATCATCAGGCATACAGCCAGATTTGCGGAGAAATCCTCCTCCTGTTTCGTTCCTCACATAGAGTATTGAAGGGCTGCACCTTTATCTTTTTTGTGTTGTTTAAATTCCCAAATGCCTTGTTTGGTGAGGAGAAAGTCCATCGGCGGCGCACGCGACCACTTTTGGAAAAAACCTGATTTTTCCAGCGGCAGGCATCGGGTTTTTTCTTTAATCCAATTAAACTCGATTTCGGGGAATTAAAACCTGGTTTAATGAATACGAAACTCTGATCCGAGGCTTAGGCTGCTTCCTCGTCGGTGCTGCTATCGTACTCGGGGGGGCCGTCGGGCACGGGGTAGTCGTAGAATGCGGCGGGCAGGTTGGTCGTGATGAACACGAGCTTCTCCTCCACAATCGTGGGCACCGCCAGTGAGTTCCTGAGCTTGGAATGGATGAATCCCATCGTTGAGAAGTGCGGTTCTGCAATTAGAACCAATTAAACCGGAATTTTCCCAATCTCAGATGATCAGGTTTAATATAAAAAGACAATTAAACCCGATTGTAAAAAACCCGACTGTGCCACCCTTGGTTGGGGCTCAATGGTGGCTGTGTGCGTCCCCGTGCGTGCATGCGTGCGTGCGTGCGCGTGTGCGTGCGTAGCCGTAAAGTGCTGCGGCCGTTTGACTGCGGCCGCTTTTGCGTCACTGTCGGGGTCTTCCTATCGCCGCTGCCCGAGGCCCCGCTATCACCGCGGAGATTTGTTCCTCGCGGCTGATTCGCTCACTCCAGCTCCATCTCGTCCGCGCATATCGGCGGTCCCCGACTCTTTTAAAGTGTTTGCACGGAATCCCGTGAGGTCGATATCGCCCCTTTTTGTTCTTTAACCCTTTAAAAATTTTCCCACGTTTTTGGTATGGTTCTCAAATTCTTGAGAAGCCAACGAACGGTTATTGTTGTATTGATTGGTTTCTGCTCCGCACCTCCTATTTAATCATTGCTCAATTGTCACTGACTTTAGACAATAAAAAATGCGTCACCTTTCTTGTGAGACTGATTCCGTCAATGGGTAAGATGCGTGGGCAACGGTTCAAATCGGTAATTCTGGCGATGGCTCCACCGGCATCGTCTTGATTTATAAAAAAAATGTGTCAACGATCGTTAGTCTAATGAGGCTTTTTAAGCAGTAGGCCGGCGGTCCAGTAACTTTGGGGACATTACATAAACAAAAATATACGTTTTCGGAAATGTTCTTCAATTTTGTAATCGTTCACCGGTGTCAGCAACACCATGGCGAGGAAATAGCGTTGTTAATTTCTCCGTTGAACACGTAGCAGTGGTGGCGATAGTAGGCTTTCGCAACCGATATCATTCGTAATGAAGCAGTTTATTGTTTCGGGACAGATCGCGTAAGTATACATGTGTCACTATGAGACCTCCTTTACCAGTGGCAAAATATAGTAATAGGTTTTTACCCTTTCAACTGGTACGCTTTTTGGCGTCATCTGGTCCAACACCAATGGAGACTAGGCTCTAAGAAAAGCTGTCTCGGGTGTGGACCAATCAACTTCAAGGACAGTGAATATCATTTTCATCATCAGAGTTGTTTATTTTTGCATTTCGATTGCTTGTGTTGTGGTTATTGCAAACATGATGCCTTGTATAAAGGTGTCAGTTTTTGTACCAGTTGAAAGGGTAAAAACCTATTACTATACATGTGTCCTCAAAGCCTCCACCACCCGACGCAACCAATTAAGTAAGGCTTGTCACGAGAAACAAATGACAGCCGTGTGAGAGAGAGAGAGGCAAGGAGCTGCGTGAATTTCTCAGTAGACGAGGCTGCGAAACTTGCTTGTGCGCGTCGTCGTCGCATTTGATATGCACGAAGCCCCGAGGCCTCCACAGCACGCTGACGAGCGTCGTCATTTGAGCGAGGGTCCGCGCGTCGTGCCAGGAGGCGGATGACAGAAGGTGCCGTAGCTCCGGAGGGCAGCCGTGCGAGAGAAGGAACCGCGTCGCAGAAACCGCGGATGGAGCTGACGGAGTGGGGGCGCCACGGTGGCTAGGAGATGTTAACTACCTCGCCAGGTATACAGGAGGTTGTGGGTGCAATCCCGACCATCACGCCTGCTGTTGTATATTTGGAGTTTGCGTGTCTCTTTCTATCATCATCATGGTGGCTAGGAGATGTTAACTACCTCGCAAGGTATACAGGAGGTCGTGGGTGCGATCCTGACCATGACGACGCCTGCTGTATATTTGGGAGTCTGTGTGTCTCTCTTTCTATCATCATCACGGCTAGGAAATGTTGACTACCTCGCTAGGTATACAGGAGGGACGTGGATTCAATCCCGACACTGACGCCTGCTGCTGTATATTTGGAGTTTGCGTGTCTCTCATCATCATCACGGTGGCTAGGAGATGTTAACTACCTCTCCTGGTATACAGGAGGTCGTGAGTGTCAGCCCAACGCCGGGTCACGGTTCGAGAGATGCTTTGCTCCACCCATTGTAATGAATGTAGCGGCTTCCAGTGGAAGCATGGATCGTGGGAGCCCATGACATACTGTACAACGTAAACAAATTCAAAACAACCCATTCTTGCTCGGAATTCGATGTCATGTGGCAGGGGGATACATTGTGGTAAGTGCATACAAAATATATTTCTGTACTGTACTTTCATGCTGCTATTGCGTCACGATGGCGAGATGTTAACTACCTCGCCCGGTATGCAGGAGGTCGTGGGTTCGTTCCCGACCCTGACGCCTGCTGTATATTTGGAGTTTGTGTGTCTCTCTCCCCGTGGTCGCGTGGATTTTTCTCCGGGCCCTGCGGTTTTTCCCTCCACATTTAGAATCGACATCACGCGTTTAGTGTATTTGGCTGCTGGGAATTTCCACGTGATGAATATTTCGCAGACCTTGCAGCACTCATCCGATACGCCCTCTTGACATGAGTCTGTATGTCGGGATTCTCGGTAGATCAAAGTAGCCGACAACGTCTGCGCCGAGCACTGCATCGGCACGCCAAACGACGCCCCTCCCATGCATACATCGTCCTGCTACGTCAAATAATCAATTGTAACAACAGCAATGGACCCCATTCGCTCCACCACAGTGCTCGTGCCAGGCTAGCTGTCCTTTTGAGCCCACGTGACCTACAACACACGCACACCGCTGTCGCACGGATGCGCCCACTCAGGCCGGCGCGTTTGTGTTGCCGCCGTACGTTTGAGCGCGCGCGCGCGCATTACGCGTACGCGCGTACAAATGCAATTTCGAGCGGACCGCTTCTGCCCATCTACTCGAGCGTGAGCGAGCGCACGAGCATCGATCCGCGTGCCCTCCGATAACTCTGTTCGCACGCTCCCCGAGCGTTCGCGTGACGCGGGTGCCCGCCGCGCTCTTGCGTGCGGTTGCGTCGCTGTCGTACGAGCGCGGAGAAGTTTCGTTGCCACTCAGACTTTGTGGGGAAAAATTCTAACCGGAGCCGTTGCATAAGAACGGAGGAGCGGGGGGGGGGGCAGAAAACAGAGCGTGTAACTCGAGATGTGGGAAAGTGTTTACCCCCCCCCCCCTTCGATTTTGTTGTTGCACCGATGGCTCCGTTCATCGCGACGACGAAGCAGGCCAGAGACAGAAAAATCACGCGGCGATCTGTGCGTGGCTTCCCCCGTTGTTCTGTGTGCACGTACGTACGTTGAACCTCTTTCGCGCCGTACGTAGCCGGCCGTGCGGAACGCAGGTGTCGGGCTGATTGCTGAGTGTGTCTTCTCTCAAGCGTTTTGCCACGTATCACGACGACTGCGGGATGTTCGTACGTTGAACTTTTTTCGCGCCGTACGTAGCCGGCCGTGCCAATCGGAGGTGCGCGTCAGACGTACGCGGGATTCCTCACGGGCTGACGTCGGTGAACGTGTCCCCCGCGCGGTGCCCGGCGAAAGCTTCGGGAGAAGGAACGTTGGACACGCAGCTCGAGCCGGAACACCACGCGGCCGCGGGAACGCACGTGTCGAACGTATGCGTCCCACGTACGTGTCGAGCGCACGCATCTAACGCACGAGTCAAACCTACGCGTCAATCGCGTAAACGTACGAGTTAAACTTACACGTTTTGCAGTAGTTGGTGGAGGATCGCAGATGAAGCGGGTGCAGTGGTACCTCGGTGTATGTCGTTAATTCGTTCCAGGAGGTAGGACTTGTACCGAAAATGACGTATACCAAGCGAATTTTTCCCGTAAGAAATAAAGGGAAAGGAAAGAATCCGTTCCAGAGTATAAGAAATGATATTTTACATGGCATATTATACATTAATGGGGCTGTATAAAATAATTTAGACACTACTTATTACTAAAATGCATACATAAATTGAAATAAATGCATAAATAAATTATAATAAATTGAAATAAAAATCTAATTGAACGTCACTGTACCTTACTGAGTGGAGTTGATAGCCTACGAGGATGGTGGTGATGAAGGGGAGGGGGAGGAGGAGATGTTATTTTTTGGAAGGAGAGTTCCCTTCCATTAACTTCAGGAAGCTGAACATTTTTTTTTCTTAACTTGGACCTGGTTGAGGCTCGTCAGGTTAGAGTTTTACTAAAAAACCAGCAAGGCTTGTGCACTGAACAAGATCTACTCTACAGCCAGACTGAGGAGCGGCGCTTTGTTTCAGTTGTGAACGGGGTCTACGTGGGTATGCGGTGACTCATCCTCACCCACACAAGTTCTAGCAAGCGCGTCGTATCCCAAGCAAGACGTCGTATCCCAAGCAAGACGTCGTATCCCAAGACATTTTTTCTCCTTCTTGGTTCTTTCGGTAAAGTCACGTAGAATGGAAATAATAAAATGATAAAAATAAAACATAATAAAATAATTCTCACGACGTTTCGGCCACAACGCAAGCAGCCGTCCTCAGGTGAAGAACAGGTCTGTCAGAAAGACAGCGTGACTTTACCGAAAGAACCAAGAAGATGAATCCCTGCAGTCACGAAAGCTTTAAATCGAAACATTTTTTCTCGTCAAAACACGACGTATACCAAATGCGACGTATTCCAAAGCGCTCGTATACCGAGGTATGACTGTAATTGGCTTTATAAACACAATTTCTAACCACGTTGTTGAGCGGGTGCACATTAATAATAATAATAATTCTTCTTCTTGGTTCTTTCGGTAAAGTCACGTAGAATGGAAATAATAAAATAATAAAAATAAAACATAATAAAATAATTCTCACGACGTTTCGGCCACAACGCAAGCAGCCGTCCTCACGTGGAGAGCAGGTCTGTCAAAGAACCAAGAAGATGAATCCCTGCAGTCACGAAAGCTTTAAATCGATAAATAATAATTACATTTATAAAGCAGATTTCGTCAAGGATCTCAGAGTGCCGTACAAAACACAGCGACAGTAATCGGCGTGACGAGAACTCGTGAAACTAAAAAAACTAACAAACGGTAAAAGCCGCTTACTCGTTTGCTGAAAAGTTTAAAAAGTGTACAGATGAGATTTAAGACGAGCTTTATAAATATGGCCACAGACTCTGAGATCCTGACACCTCGTGGGAGATGGTTCCAGGAGAGTCTGGGGCCCACAGTTGTAGTTTTAAGTGTCGCACTGCCACGCTGTTCCCGCAGCTTCGTCATGGCTTACAGCACAACTATTACTACTATTTCGATTTAAAGCTTTCATGACTGCAGGGATTCATATTCTTGGTTCTTTCGGTAAAGTCACGCAGAAGGGAAATAATAAAAGAATACAAATAAAACATTAAATTCTCACGACGTTGATATGGTAACTCCTTTGTCAAGGCTCTCTCCTCCTCCCACCCAGCTTCAAGGGCGCTGCCAAGCTTGGCGGTGTTCATTAAGACGCTGTCTTCCCGACAGCTCTATTTCTTCACCTGAGGACGGCTGCTTGCGTTGTGGCCGAAACGTCGTGAGAATTTTATTTTATTATGTTTAACTTTTATTATTTTATTATTTACCTTCTACGTGACTTTACTATCTTTACTTTATCAGGTAAGGCCCCAACTGAGCTGCTTGTGCCAGGCTGTTAGGTGTGCTTTCGAGGCCACGTAAAGTATATAACGCGCGCACACGCCGTCACACGGATGCGCCCAGTCGGTTGGTGCGTTTGTGTTACCACCGTGCGTTCGAGCGTTCGCAAATAATATGGCTCAACGGAGTGGCTGATAAATTGTGTGGGAATTTACAGCAGCGAAATCCTCTTAAACGCATGACCTTGATTGTAAATGTAGAGGGAAAAACCGGAGGAAACTCACGACCTCCTGTATACCAGGCGAGGTAGTTAACATCTCCTAGCCACCAAATTTAGAAACAGGTGTTTAGAGCATTTGGCTTCTATGAATTTCCACACGATAAGCCACTTTGTTGAGCTATCACTTGTGGCCGGGTCGCTTCTGAAAAAGAGCTGTACAGCTAAGTGGGCCTTACCTGGTAAAAAAAAAATTGTGAATCGTTAATAATTCTCAGACTTTTGTACAGTCCACTGCTGGAATTCGACGTCGGTCACGGGTTGTTGTTTGCACATTCGTCGCCACGCCGGTCGTTGCGGGTTGGCGAAGTGGGTTGGGCCGCTACTGATTCGGATATCGTTTGCCGCTGATGTTAGCCGTGGCCGGGCATCGAACTGTGGTGGCCAGGTCAGAGGTCGCAACCGGGTACCCGATACCCGTACCCTACCCGATACCCGGCTACCCGTACCCAGCCGGGTACGGGTACGGGTAGGCCGTGAGTCACTGGTGAGTAACCGTTTGTCACTTATTTCGGGTAGGGTACGGGTACGGGTAGGGAACGGGTACCCGTACCCGGCCGGGTAGGGTACGGGTAGCCGTTTGCGACCCTGGTGCGGCCGGGTACGGGTAAGGAATCAAAACCTGTTTGCAACCTCTGGGCCAGGTTCATGTCACAGCGCCCCGACCACTGGGCCACCGCCTCCGACGACACAAAGGTCGGTTTGCAGCCCCCGCATATTGCTTGCCCTTGTCATCGTGGGGCCTCCACTGGAGCGACTTTGAGAGGGAATCTGGTCCGCTCTGCGACGCTGGCCGGATGCGCCGGCGGAGGCGAGCGTTACCCATGCTTCACCCCACCGCCGCGCGACTTCCGTGCCGGAACGTGGAATTGCACCTGGCGACCTCCGGCACGACGCGACGGCAGCTCCCGCCCGTGGACCCTCCGAGGCGTCCGCGAATCTAAACGGCTTCGGGAATTTGTGGACCCTCGCTCGACAACCCTGCGGATAAGAAGGGTTCGGGAACAAGAGGAAGGCCGACAGGAAAGAGTTCTGCCGCATAGCAGCCTGGCGGGGCGGCGATGGGGGGGGGGCGGCATCGGCGGTGACATTTCTCCGGCGTGAAATATCTACAAACAACATTGCAATCTGCATGCCGCTTTCGTCAGAGATAATTGCGTCGGTGCAACGATACGGGGTATAAATAGGCGCTGGGGGAACAGACATATCAGTTGGCATTCTGTCTCTGTCAATGCGAACCACGTGATGGCAGTGGCCGGGGCGTACAACGACTAATAATAACTCGCAGCCCCCCCCTTTTGTCGATCCGCTGCTGACGTGAAGGCCGCCCCAGCAAGCCGGGTCATCGTGGCGATTGTTTGAAGGTGTCGGGGGGGGGGGGTCGGGGGGGTTGTGTGGGGAGAAAGAACCAGGGGACCCGGTTCAAATACAGCTCGCCAGAGTGCGATGTGGCCCATTCACTTCGAACATCCCTCTCTCCAGGGTCGGATGTGCGATTCATTTGTCTGTTCCCGTTGTTATGGCCGTTGTCACCGTCGCTGTCGCTGCGTGAATTGCGCACGCCCCGCGTGAGGACTTGGGCCACGTCAATTGATGCCGTCCGCTTTTTTAGTTGAGGGAAGTCGAGAGAATTGCGGCGATGGCGGTGAGCTTTAGCGGGAGGGACGAATTGAAAAACGCCAGATTGGGATGGAGAAGAGGGTGGGTTGGGGGGGGGGGTATCAACTAAATAATTGGGCAGCGCTTACACAGTTGGGGTATGATTCGGATGAGGGTCGAGAGAGGGACGCGGGGGCGCAATATGCAGCGCCCGGGCGCCGGCGGTGCAGAGCCACCGGTTGACCTTTGGGCGGTGCAGAGCCACCGGTTGACCTTTGGGCGGTGCAGAGCCACCGGTTGACCTTTGGGCGGTGCAGAGCCACCGGTTGACCTTTGGGCGGTGCAGAGCCACCGGTTGACCTTTGGGCAGTGCAGAGCCACCGGTTGACCTGCCGGCGGTGCAGAGCCACCGGTTGACCTGCCGGCGGTGCAGAGCCACCGGTTGACCTGCCGGCGGTGCAGAGCCACCGGTTGACCTGCCGGCGGGCGACGGTGCCGGAGTCGCCCACGTGCGACAAACCCCCGGACTGCAGACGACCCGATCCTGATCGCTCGAGCGGCCGCGAGCTCGTGCGATGGAGAGGGTCGCGTTGATGCGTTTTGGACAAGGCGGCGGCCCCCCCCGAGGTGGAGGGGGATCAGAGGTCGCAACCGGGTACCCGATACCCGTACCGTACCCGATACCCGGCTACCTGGCCGGGTACGGGTAGCCGTTTGTGACCCTGGTGCGGCCGGGTACGGGTACGGGTAGGCCGTGAGTCACTGGTGAGTCACCGTTTGTCACTCATTTCGGGTAGGGTACGGGTACGGAACGGGTACCCGTACCCGGCCAAGTACGGGTACCCATTTGCGACCCTGGTGCGGCCGGGTACGGGTAAGGAATCAAAACCCGTTTGTGACCTCTGGGGGGGATCGGCGGCGCGGTGACGGTGACGGTCTGTGCTGAATAAAGCCACGGGGTCCTGTCAGCAGAGGGTAAATAATAGATGCTGTACATGACTTGGGACGGTTTTGTTGCACGCCGGCAAAGTCTTGTGGGTAAATCCGGCGCGAGCTTCGAGCGTCGCTGTCGCGAGCGTCCGCAATGTGCCGCTGTCAGCACGACGCTCGGGGCGAAAGGCGCAAAACAAATGCTGCGATTCATTTGTCTAGTCCCGTTGTTATCGCCGTTGTCACCGTCGCTGTCGCTGCGCCGTGCAAAATCGCGCTCGCCCCGCGTGAGGACTTGGGCCACGTCGATTGATGCCGTATGCTTTTTCAGTTGAGGATGTCAAGAGAATTGCGGCGATGGTGGTGAGCTTTAGCGGGAGGGATGAATTTAAAAATGCCAGATTGGGATGGAGGTGAGGGTGGTGGGGGGGTATCAACTAAATAATTGGGTGTTGCGTGGCACGTGGGGAAGACAGCAGCTCGTTTTGCCCCATAATTAGCGGATCTGGGCAGATGCTGAAATTAACTGGCTGGTAAACAAAAAAAACACATTCAGCATCGCTGATGGGAGTCATGGATGCGCAACTCCACGCTCACGGCCGCTGTACGGTGATGACAACGCGGCTGAAGTATTTGTGAGCCTGACAGAAATCGGACTTGCAGAGATGTGTCCAGGGTACGCACGGACGCTGAACTCCTTTCGCGCCGTGCGTAGCCAACCGTGCTAATCGCGGACGTGCGGGGGAAGGACGAAAGACTGAACGCGAAAAGCGATGAGAAAGAAATTCTAGATCTAATCCAGATACTTTTCAATCGCGATCCTAGATCCTTGTTGCTAGTTAATTTAATTGGTCAAACATCTCATTACAGTACTTCCACCTGGTTGAACATAGATCCTTATTATTATCATTATTACTGATAAGAAATAGTAATGGTAATTCACAAGCCTTTGTTTGTCCACTGCTGGATGAAAGCCTTCCCATGGCGTCTCTGTTATTGGGGGGGGCGAGTGGTGGTTTGACCATACTTCACCGCGCCGGTCAGTGCGTGTCGGTGAGGGTGAGAGAATTGTCCAGAGCCGGTTCATACATTGCAAGCGAGTTTACAACCTCGATGATTTCAAAGTGCGCCATCTCCCAGTGGCTTCCTGATATCGGAAGGAAGAGCGTTCCAGACGGCCACAGAAGCAGAATCTGAAAGCGCGCAATGTAGTGACCATAAATAATAATAATAGTTATACAATAACAATACTTACATTTTATATAGCAGTGTCATTCGTGCCAACAGCATCCCACAATTCTGTACATTAATTATATATGAGGACCAAATCCCACGTACGCGCGTTGGCTACGCACGTCACGAAAAAAGCCACGCACACACACACGCACATACACGCACGCACATACACACGCACACTGAGCAAATGAAAAGCCTACTGCCAAGCAAAAATATAAAGTGACTAAACAAATTAAGAAACGGCACCAGAGCAAACAACAAGGTTATCGCAACGGAGGAATGAGTCCATGAGGTAGAGTGCGCCGCTGGGAGACTCCACCAAGGTGACCTTTGACCTGTGACCTGGAGAAGCTCCGTCACAGCCGGTGACCAGCAGGCATCTCGCAGAGACCCCCCCCGCCCCCCTCAATCCGCTGACCCCCATGCCTCTGCCACGGCCCAAACGCATCGGCGGTTGACGTCGCGCAGGACGTAGCGTGTGACGTCGCACAGGATGGCGCGTGGGATGTCGCGTGCTTCTGCATTGTGGGGAGCGGTGGGGTAGCGGTTAGCGCGCTGCTCCACGAACCCGGCGACCCGAGTTCGATTCCCGCTCACGGCAAACCACCGGTCACGATTGCCTGAACCGGTCCTGGCCCTTCCCCTAAGTCGACTCAACCTCAAATGAGTACCGGGTGCGGTGCGTAAACATCGCCACTGGGGAGACGAAGGCGGCCGGGCGTGGTGTTGGCCACCCACCCCTTCGTGTGCCACAGTGCCGGCCTTCGGAGGTGCTCGTTAACCGCACTTGCCGCAAACATTCTGTTGCAGGTTATACGGGGGAGCTTTACCTTTTGCCTACATCTGCACGCGACGCCCACGCGTGTGCTTAAGCGGTGAGTTGGCGCCCGTAAATAATGCAACTCTCCAGTAATAATTACAATTGTTCAGCCTCGGTTCACGGGGCTCGGAGCCCAAGGCACACTTTTGGGGATCGTGAGCGCTTGCTCTTAATTCGCGACGCTCAAATTGACTCTGCGGTAATTCCAGGGCTCTCTCATCCTTTTTATTTTATTTTACACGCTTTTTATTAACTCACTCTGTCTGTTGTATCCTCAAATCTTGTAACTCTATTTTAACCCACTTCGCAATGTGGTATCGACTGCAAACTTGGTATACTTATGTCATACTGATGACAATACTATATTCTATCATTAAAAATAAAAAAATAAAATTTTAAGCATTATTTTGCATATGTTATGTTTCGGCTTGGGTCTAATTGTCCACGGTCAACTGACGTTGGCTGTAAATAACCACGGCCCCCTTACATTATGGCAAGCCTCGGGGCCATTTCCTGGAGTCGTTGACTTCTTCCATTACTAGTCCGGTACATTTCATTAAAGCGTGTTTAAAAAAAAGTTTTTGAAAAATATTACTTATTCCATTGTCTTCTGCGAGCGAACTGGTCTTAACAAAAAAAAAACGCCAAACAGAAAATGAAATCTTTCATTTTTTGCTGTTGAAGAGTTTCCACCTTGGAGGGAGCATGCGTGTAATTGGTGGCCTGGTGATCACAGTGATGAGCGTATTGATCGACCTCTGGGGTACGCGGCGGTGGTGGCAGCGGTCGCGGGCGCACGCGGAGCCCGATAGTTGAAGACCGCCGTGCCAAAACAAGGCCCCGTATTGGATGAGAGCAACAGGAGGACGTGCGTGACACGCTGCCCACGTCACACCACACGCTGCCCACGTCACACCACGCGCTGCCCGCGTCACACCACGTGCTGCCCACGTCACACCACACGCTGCCCACGTCACACCACACGCTGCCGACGTCACACCACACGCTACCCACGTCACACCACACGCTGCCCACGTCACACCACGCGCTGCCCGCGTCACACCACGCGCTGCCCACGTCACACCACACGCTGCCCACGTCACACCACACGCTGCCCACGTCACACCATGCGCTGCCCGCGTCACACCACACGCTGCCCACGTCACACCACACGCTGCCCACGTCACACCACACGCTGCCCACGTCACACCACGCGCTGCCCACGTCACACCACGCGCTGCCCACGTCACACCATGCGCTGCCCACGTCACACCACACGCTGCCCACGTCACACCACACGCTGCCCACTTCACACCACACGCTGCCCACGTCACACCACACGCTGCCCACGTCACACCACACGCTGCCCACGTCACACCACACGCTGCCCACGTCACACCATGCGCTGCCCACGTCACACCACGCGCTGCCCACGTCACACCACGCGCTGCCCGCGTCACACCACACGCTGCCCACGTCACACCACACGCTGTTCGCGTCACACCACACGCTGCCCACGTCACACCACACGCTGCCCGCGTCACACCACACGCTGCCCACGTCACACCACACGCTGCCCGCGTCACACCACACGCTGCCCACGTCACACCACACGCTGCCCGCGTCACACCACGCGCTGCCCACGTCACACCACACGCTGCCCACGTCACACCACGCGCTGCCCGCGTCACCTGGCCGGGAGAGTTCGGTGCCGAAAATTGTTGCACGCGGTCGGCTATAGGTCAGCCGAATGCAGCGGGGGCAGAAGACGCGGCGTGGCACGGACCGCGCGCAGTTGGCTCCGCGCGGTGCGAAACAAGTTCGGCACGCGTACGTGGAGGACATGCAAAAGTTTGCGATACGCGCATGCCACCCGAGGGTGAAGGGGCACGATGAATGGGGTGCTTTTGGCTGTCGGTCCACACTGTCGTGTCGGTACGACGGCTGTGTCTGTGGGATCCGGGACACATTCCGCCGACTGCTGTTGACAGAGGGGAGGTGGCAGGGGGGTGGCGTGTGTGGGGGGGGGGCCTTCCTTCATTCCACTTGCAGGGAGCCAGCGTCTCGATCCGCACGCGCGCCGGAATGCGTCACAACGTGGGGTTGGTGCTCGGGCAACGGGCGGGTCGGCAACCTGCGGGCTCATTAAGGACAGTTTCGTGATGCCGTTTATTACGGACTGCCGTCTCGTATTCACTCACGTCCATTGCGGCTCTTGAAAGGTTTTCGTTTTTTTTTTACCGACCGAATTCAAACAACAAAAAATAATGGCTCCTCTCGTTGCTTTGGTTGCCGACCCCTGTGCTAGATCAAGCCTCGGGGTCAGATCCACAGAGTTTGTAGAATATCCGTGCCATTTCCTGAGCCGCGTTTTGCAGAATCTCCCTGCGATTTGTGAGCTGCGTTTTGCAGTTCCTGCAATTCCTGAGCCGCGTTTTGCAGAATTTCCCTGCGATTCGTGAGCCGCGTTTTGCAGAATTTCCCTGCGATTCGTGAGCTGCGATGATTCGGGCGGAGGGAATCGCAGGACTCCACATCGGCGCCGCGGGTGGCAGGGTGGGGCGGCCGGCGCGGGGGCCCCCCGCCACCCCGGCGTGCCGCGTGGGTTCCGCTTAGCGCGGTCGGCTACGTACGGCGCGAAAGAAATTCAACGTACGCAACACGTACACGCACGTACGCACGTGTGGCGCATTCCCCAAATCCGTTGAGGCGGCGACGTCACCGCGAGGTGCCGGGAGGCCCCAGGCCTCGCCCTGAACTTGGCCTTAGTTTTTCATTCTCAAAGTGGCTTTGTGGCACCCCACCCACGACTGCAGGCAAATTGCCAAAAGAAAAGAAACTTTGCCGCGTGAATGAGACGGAACTGGTTTTGTGTTGTGGCTTTTTGCCGGCGCAAGTTTGCGGAGAGAATCTTGCTAGATGGCCCTTGATGTGTGGCAGAACCTCGGGAGTTGTGTCTGCGGGTGCAAAACGTGTGCCCCCGTCTGAAGGAAGCTACGCAGTGGGTGGCATGGGCGAGGTGTAATCGGGACTGAACCGGACGAGAGGTGTCTCTGAAATGTATGCGTTTGGGAACGGTTCACACTTCACTTCGATTTTTTTTTTACAAAATCACTTTCTTGTATTACTTTGTGGGTGACACCCACGGGTTGAGCGCGCTCGATCTACCCGTTTTGTTTTCCCAGCGACGTTTTAAAGAATTCCCAGCAGAGTGGTGCGTGGTGGCAAGTTTGTCGGTGAGGCGGTGACTTTTACTATTGTCTGAGCAGATATAAAAACAGAAATTAAAGTGTTTACTTTTCCGCTCGGTTAAATGAAACGATCACCGCTTTCTTTTTTCCTTGATATTTGTTGTGCCAGGTTTCCTGAAGCGGAGATAATCCAGTTGTTACATCATAATCGGAGGGTTTGTATCACGGTTCATTGTCAAATTTTGCCAACGTGGAGATATCGATAGGGGTGATTAATTTTGTTTTCAAATATCGTGTCAAGTAGACATTTTTATATTTGCTCTGCAACTAACATATGAAGGCTCACTCTCTAAAGTTTTACCAAAACAAAGCCAGAAATGTTCCTTTACAACCACCCAACCACCACCCAACAACCACCCAACCACCACCCAATCACCACCCAACCACCACCCAACCACCACCCAACAACCACCCAACAACCACCCAACAACCACCCAACCACCACCCAATCACCACCCAACCACCACCCAACCACCACCCAACAACCATCCAACCACCACCCAACAACCACCCAACAACCACCCAACCACCACCCAATCACCACCCAACCACCACCCAACCACCACCCAACAACCACCCAACAACCACCCAACAACCACCCAACCACCACCCAATCACCACCCAACCACCACCCAACCACCACCCAACAACCACCCAACAACCACCCAACAACCACCCAACCACCACCCAATCACCACCCAACCACCACCCAACCACCACCCAACAACCATCCAACCACCACCCAACAACCACCCAACAACCACCCAACCACCACCCAATCACCACCCAACCACCACCCAACCACCACCCAACAACCACCCAACAACCACCCAATCACCACCCAACCACCACCCAACCACCACCCAACCACCACCCAACAACCACCCAACAACCACCCAACCACCACCCAACCACCACCCAACAACCACCCAACAACCACCCAACCACCACCAAACCACCACCCAACAACCACCCAACAACCACCCAACAACCACCCAACCACCACCCAACCACCACCCAACAACCACCCAACCACCACCCAACCACCACCCAACCACCACCCAACAACCACCCAACAACCACCCAACAACCACCCAACAACCACCCAACAACCACCCAACAACCACCCAACAGCCACCCAACCACCACCCCACAAAATAGAATCGCTGCAACGAGTCGTGCAAGCTGGGGACATGGGTGAGTGTGTTTTCTCTCGCCAAGTGAGAACTCAATAGACCACGATAGCCATGTTTGCAACAGGGGCACCATGGTGCTGAGATGTTTACTACCTCGCCTGCTATACAGGAAGTCGTGGGTTCGATCCCGACCCTGACCCCTATATATTGGAGTTTGCGTGTCTCTCTCTCTCTCCCCGTGGTCGCGTGGATTTTTCTCCGGGTCCTCCGGTTTTCCCCTCCACGTTAAGAATCAACGCCACGCCTTTAGAGTATTTGGGCTGCTGTAAATTTCCGCACGATGATAAGCCACTTGGTTGAGCTGTCGTTTGTGATCAGCGTAGGTCGCTTCTGAATAAGAGCTCCTATAGCTCAGTGGGCCTTAGCTGGTAGAAAAAAAAATCGTTCATAGTTTCATAGAACTCAAGTGACCACAATATGCTTATTTACAACAGTGAGCCAAGTCACCGGAGTGGTGAGGTCTTGGGGTGGGTGAGAAGCGAGGGAAGGTTGTTGTCGTGGCAAGGCGGCTGCGGTTGCGGCTAGGAGATGTCAGGGTAGAAGAATGTCAGGCTAGGAGATGTCAGGAGATGTCAGGCTAGGAGATGTCAGGAGATGTCAGGCTAGGAGATGTCAGGAGATTTCAGGCTAGGAGATTTCAGGCTAGGAGATTTCAGGCTAGGAGATCTCAGGCTAGGAGATCTCAGGCTAGGAGATGTCAGCAGATGTCAGGCTAGGAGATGTCAGGAGATTTCAGGCTAGGAGGTCTCAGGCTAGGAGATGTCAGGAGATGTCAGGCTAGGAGATGTCAGGAGATTTCAGGCTAGGAGATCTCAGGCTAGGAGTGGTCAGGAGATGTCAGGCTAGGAGATGTCAGGAGATTTCAGGCTAGGAGATCTCAGGCTGGGAGATCTCAGGCTGGGAGATGTCTGGAGATGTTGCGGCTAGGATTTTGTCAGGATCGATCTCTGCCGAGTCTGAGGTGCGGATCGTCAACCCTCGCTCCCCCATCCCCGTCGTTTTGCGTGGTGGGTTATCTCCGTTTTGCGTGGTAAATTATCTCCGGTTTCTCCAGGTTTTTATTTTTATTTTCGACCGCCAACCACGCGAAGCCAACCTCTATCTCGAGTGGCATTTGCTAAAACGTCCCCAAAAGAGCAGGACCCTCCCGAAACAAAACAAAAACACAACACAACAAAAAGAGTCGCGGCTCAGTGAATCTTTCCCCCGCGAGGGAATGGGGGGTAAACAATTGGCAGAGTTAAACACTGCAGCGGCAGTAATAGTCGGCGTCGTTGTAAACACGTTTCTGTAATGAAGTAATGCCACTTTATTTCCTCCTGTATGCTGCCGTGTGTTTTTATGTCGATGATGAAGTAGACTTCGCTACGGACGCTTGCCTTTCTTGCCTTCCCCCCCCACTCGCTCTCCTCCCACGCGCCCACCCCCCTTCCGCCCCCCGTTGTCTGCTACAAGAGGATGAAATGCATGGAGCATGATTCATTGCCTGCCGTTGGGTTTTTCCCCCCTCTCCCTCTCTCTCCTTCCCTCCATTCTCGCCCATTTTATCTCAGAATCCTTGAAGGTTGGAGACTGGGGAGAAGTCAGCCATAAGGCACGGCTTAGAATTGTTACCGTGCGGTTGGAGACGCACGGAACCCCCCCCCCACTCGCGCGCGTCGGACGAGCGAGACGACCGTGCGCTGGGCGGTGTGTTTAGTCATCGCTGGAAATTCCCTGAGCCGCGATTCCGCCTAAGCCGCTTGAAGCGGCAAAAAATTAAGTAGCGCTCAGAAAATTCAGTCGTCGAGAGCGCCGCGGGCCTTCTGGGAAATACTGGACATCTGTGGACAAGAAAAGAGCTCTGTAGCTCATCGGATTCCTCCGGTGGTAATTAAATTGATTCTTATTCTGAAAAGGAAAAAAAATACGTCGCAGGCAATGGCGGAGCCAGGATTTTCAGGTAGTGGGGGGGGGGCAACCCCTCCAGCAATGAAAAATGATAGAGGAGTTGTTAGTAAGTGAGGACTTGTCCCTTGATTTTTATTCGAGGCGTGTGCGGCGATGGCGCAGCTATCGATCGAGGGTCGAATTCGAACCGCGTCGTGTGATCGGCATCGCGCTCGCTGAAGGTATTGATGCCTGCAGGGAAGTCGTGTAGACTGTAGACGCAACTGCGCACAATTCTGAGTCACTTTTAACCGCTTTGCCGTTACTTTTCGCCAATTATGGACTCAGACTATTGTCCTATCATCTCATAGAGTCCCTGGCACGTCATAATATGCTACACAGTGGCAGTGGGGGTCGCAAAATACAGATTTATTACTAATAAACCTCAATGATTCGATCGAAATTAGGGATTTCGATCGGATCATTGGGGGGGGGGGGGGGGCACGTGGCACCCCCCCCGGAGCAATGGCCCTTCGGTTCAAGGCACCGCTGTTGACGAACGTTTTCGAGTTGGTTTTTGTTTTCGCCACGCGTGCTTGTGTGCACCACCGCCCAATACCAGCAGCATCACCAAGTGGTTTAAGTTTATAAGGCAGGAAGCTTTGTGGAGTTGCGGCGCACGTTGGTTGTGAACACGAGTTCCGTGTTCGATTCCCAGCCATGGCTCACGTCGTTTGCGAGTGAGAGGTGAACCGGTCCGGGCTTCCCCTTGACTCACCTGCCATAGCCTGCGTGGTGAAGTATGGTCAAACAACCCTGTGACTGGCGCGACGTGGGGCGGCCTTCAGCAGTGCACAAACCACCATCATCGCGCGAACTCCGGTCATCTTCGCAGCAGCGGCTCTTGACGAAGCCATCGGACGAAGACGGCGATCACAGCGTCTCGCGATTTTGGATGCGCTTCTGCGGCCGTCTGGAACGCTCTTCCTTCCCGATATTAGGAGCTGTAATCTACGTTGAAAACGAACTTCTTTAGAACTGCTTTTTGTGTTTAGTTTATTGTCCTTACCCGCCCACCCCCGCACCTCCGATTAGCACGGTTGGCTACGTATGGTGGGAAAGGAAGTTAAACGTAAATACACACGCACACAGACAAGACGAAAGGCCACCGATTCTTGACTCGAATCGCTTCGCTGAATTGTGGGCATTCTTTGCATTGCAGCGGTGGGGGGGGGGTGCATCATGACCGCCCCTGTCCCAACATTTTATCGGCAAAACTAAGAGCAATTTGTTCATGCGCCCGGACACCGAGTCGCATACCCACAGTATCCAATACACACACACAGGTCATTGTGAATGACGGAGTCGTGTACATTATCGTGGTGTTCTAGAAGGGCTGGAAAACTGACATTTGTCACACACATTGTCTCGCTTCTAACTAAAGCAAGTGCAGTATTTACATGCCAACAGATAAAAAAAAACGTGGGTGCCCAAAACGTATGGCCGAGAGAGAGGTCACTGGTTTTACTCATAGGGGAGAAGGGCTGAGGAGCCTAACGTTCTTCATTGCTTTAGTCCGCACGCTAAACGCTTACAGACACGCCATGTCCATTGGCTGCGAACTGGGACATTCTTATCGTGCGGGCGTGACACTGAAGCCCATGTGAAGCGGGCAAAGTCCACCACCGGATTCTTCGTCGGTGAATGGGGATTGTGTTGCTTTGTGAGCGTGCTTGTGTCTGTGCATGTGTCTGTGCGTGTGTCTGTTCGTGTGTCTGTGCGTGTGTCTGTGCGTGTGTCTGTTCGTGTGTCTGTTCGTGTGTCTGTGCGTGTGTCTGTGCTTGTGTCTGTGCGTGTGTCTGTTCGTGTGTCTGTTCGTGTGTCTGTGCGTGTGTCTGTGCGTGTGTCTGTTCGTGTGTCTGTTCGTGTGTCTGTGCGTGTGTCTGTGCGTGTGTCTGTGCTTGTGTCTGTGCATGTGTCTGTGCGTGTGTCTGTGCGTGTGTCTGTGCATGTGTCTGTGCATGTGTCTGTGCATGTGTCTGTGCACGCATGTGTGCGGTCGTGGTGTAGCGGTGGTGCAGCGGTTTGCGCGCTGCGCTACAAACCCGGCGACCTGAGTTCGATTCCCGCGCACGGCCAACACCACCAGTGACGATTATCCGAGCCGATCCTGGGCCTCCCCTAGGTTGACTCGGCCTCAAAATGAGTACTTGGTGCGGTGTGTAAACATCGCCACATGGGGACAAAGGTGGCCGGGCGTGGTGTTGGCCACCCACCCCCCTCGTGTGCCGTGCCGGCCTTCAAAGGTGCTCATTAACAGCACTTTCCCCAACAGTATGTTAAGGTTATATGGGGGACCTTTGTCTTTGTGCGCGTGGCTGCCGCATCCACGCCCGTCGGTGTTTGTTCCCTCGCGTCGTCCTCGTGCGTCCCAAAAGCCCCGCCGGAGGGCACGGGCGGTCTCGCACGCGGTCTCCGTTGTATCGGCTGCTCGACGCGGCTCCGTTCAGGTGTGCGAGCTCCTCTTTGCGAGCCTGCAGACACGTTCACGCGTGGGGTGGCACGGTGTCTCTGGCAGTCCGGCGATTCTGTCTTTGCTTACGACTGAGGGCGAGTGCCAGCAGATAATTTTTTGGCACTTTGCTACTAATGGATTAACATGATGACGATCGCTTGTGTTGCGATCGAAACGTCGTGATTTATTTGATTTTATTTCGATTTAAAGCTTTCGTGACTGCAGGGATTCATCTTCTTGGTTCTTTCGGTAAAGTCACGTAGAAGGGAAGTAATAAAATAATAAAAATAAAACATAATAAAATAATTCTCACGACGTTTCGGCCACAACGGCTGCTTGCGTTGTGGCCGAAACGTCGTGACAATTATTTTATTATGTTTTATTTTTATTATTTTATTACTTCCCTTCTACGTGACTGAACCGAAAGAACCAAGAAGATTATTTGATTTTATTTCTCACTACGTGACTTTGCCGAAAGAACCAAAAAGTATGGATTCCTACGGTCACGAAAGCTTTTTGGTATTTGCGCAAAGTAACTCCGGAACGTACGTTTGTTTATGTCGTGAGAAGATGCGTATGACTAGAAAACCATGGTTAGCGTCGCTGTGGAGGTTTTTGCTAAGAAGGTAAATCAACGGACAATTGGCTGGTGCTTCCACGCCTGAAGCGCCACTTTAAAAAAAAATTTTTTTACACATCTCACCGACCACATGGCCTTCTGGGAGTGATTTTTTTCCCCAGCAGTGTTGGTTTAATACAGTCCAAGGGAACTCTGCACCGGTGTCGACATTCAGTGTCTGAAGCAGCAGAGTCCCGGCACGCTTAAAACAATGCTGGTGAATTTGCCAGATGTTTTATGAATACGGGTCCTAGTTCAATTCCAATGTTAGCCTACGGGTAACAGCAGTGGCGAGCGATATCTGAAATGGTCCTGAGCCGATACCCTTCCCCACAAATTGACCAGTGTGGTGAAGTATGGTCAAACCACCACCAGCTTGACCAACGATCCACAAATGCGACGGAGACATCACGGCGATGCCCCGCTGCTCCCGACGCCGGATGTCTGGCTTGACCACCTGAACGTGAAATTATATTTGTTGCGCTGCATCTACAGAGCAAGAAGTCTTTGAGATAAGTTCATAAATGCCATGTGGATATGTAACGTATGAGACAGACTGCAGCGTGTATGTTTGCAGGCGATGCTGCATGTGTGTGGTGCCTTGTGCAACTCCGCAGGATTGTGTCTGCACGTCTGCGTGTGCGTCTGCGTGTGTCTGCGTGTGTGTCTGCGTGTGTGTCTGCGTGTGTGTCTGCGTGTGTGTCTGTGTGTCTGCGTGTCTGCGTGTGTGTCTGCGTGTCTGCGTGTGTGTCTGCGTGTGTGTCTGCGTGTGTCTGCGTGTGTGTCTGCGTGTGTGTCTGCGTGTGTGTCTGCGTGTCTGCGTGTGTGTCTGCGTGTCTGCGTGTGTGTCTGCGTGTGTGTCTGCGTGTCTGCGTGTGTGTCTGCGTGTGTGTCTGCGTGTGTGTCTGCGTGTGTGTCTGTGTGTCTGCGTGTCTGCGTGTGTGTCTGCGCGTCTGCGTGTGTGTCTGCGCGTCTGCGTGTGTGTCTGTGTGTCTGTGTGTGTGTCTGTGTGTCTGCGTGTCTGCGTGTCTGCGTGTGTGTCTGCGTGTCTGCGTGTGTGTCTGCGTGTGTGTCTGCGTGTCTGCGTGTGTGTCTGCGCGTCTGCGTGTGTGTCTGCGCGTCTGCGTGTGTGTTTGCTTGTGGGGAACAGCAGTGTGGCGGTTGGCGCGCTGCGCTACGAACCCGGCGACCCGAGTTCGATTCCCGCTCACGGCAACCACCGGTGACGATTGTCTGAACCGGTCCTGGGCCTCCACTAGGTTGACTCAGCCTAAAACGAGTACCTGGTGCGTTGTGTAAACATCCGCCACTGGGGAGACAAAGGCGGCCGGGCGTGGTGCTTGCCACCCACCCCCATGCGCGTACCGCTCCGGCCTTCATAGGCGCTACTCGCGAACAGCACTTGCCCCTACAGTCTTGTTAACGCTATACGGGGGTGGGTGCATCTTTGTCTTTTTCTTGGTTCTTTCGGTAAAGTCACGTAGAAGGGAAGTAATAAAATAATAAAAACAAAACATAATAAAATAATTCTCACGACGTTCCGGCTACAACGCAAGCAGCCGTCCTCACCTGAGGACGGCTGCTTGCGTTGTAGCCGAAACGTCGAAACGTCGTGAGAATTATTTTATTATGTTTTGTTTTTATTATTTTATTACTTCCCTTCTACGTGACTTTACCGAAAGAACCAAGAAGACGAATCCCTGCAGTCACGAAAGCTTTAAATCGAAAAATCGTTGTCTTTGTATGCGTGCCTCTAGGTGTTAGCGATGTGAGCGAGGGCCACCGCCATGCCGGGGATCGTGGTGTTTCGACGGCGTTGGTCGGTTGGAAGCGACGACCTCGTTCTTCCGGGGATCTTCCTCTTCCTCCTGCACGCCGTGTGGTAAACCCCCCGCCGCCATCCATCGGGCGGGCGTCCTGCGCCCGTTCGGCACACGCCGCGCGCGCTCAACGATCGACGTCAAACGTCCGGGCGCCGCGGGGGTGGGTGCGCGCAAAAGCCGGTCCCCGCGGCCACTTTAATTTCACGCAGATGTCACGAATCGGTTGGTAGCAGAAATTGAAAGGAACAACCCCGTCAAGGATAACGGTGCGTTTTTTTTTTATTCTTACAAACGATAAGCATGACCCCCCCCCCCCCCCCCATTGTCAATGAGGCACACAGATATGCGTGAAGAATAGATATTTAACTAATTGCAGATTCGCAGGTTTAACGTACGAATCGCAACCACGGACACGGGTGGAGGCAATGGCAGCTGAATGTTGTACGAAGAAGCGTAAAGAGAGGCTTCTCTGCTTGCTGATCTTGTCAAAGAGCATGAACCACCACCATCACGCGAACTCCGGTCATCCTCGCAGCAGCGGCTTTTGACGAAGCCATCTGACAAAGACGGCGATCACCGCGTCTCGCGATTTTGGATGCGCTTCTGCGGCCGTCTGGAACGCTCTTTTTTCCCGATATTAGCAGCTATGCACTTTTAATCTATGTTGAAAACGAACTTCTTTAGAACTGCTCTTTGTGTTTAGTTTATTGTCCTTCCCTTCACACCCGCACCTCCGATTAGCACGGTTGACTACGTATGGTGGGAAAGGAAGTTCATCATCATCAGCAGCAGTAGCAGCAGCAGCAGCAGCGGCAGCGGCTTTGGCTAACCGTCGAACAAAGACGCTCACCGCATCGCGCGCTTTCGGATGCTCCTCTGCGGCCGTCTGGAACTGCTCTTCCTGCCGATATTAGGTAGCCACTGGGAAACTACGGCACTTTTAAATCGACGTCGTCTATATTGACAAACTCATTTCTTTAGAACTGTGTGGCCAGGTCGCTTCTGAAAAAGAGAAATATAGCTCAGTGGGCCGGTACAATAAAAATTATTGTAGTTATTTTTCAGTTGGGATGCATTGACGCGCAAAACCCCAAGATGTAGCGCTCTCATGCATATTGCGGTTCTCGGCACTGATACTGGACACTGGGGTGTGAATAATTATAATAATAATGATGATATACATTTCAACTTGTAACGCGCCGCATGCTACTCGCTCGCTCCCGCCGAGAGAGGACGACTCGGAGGCGCGAGGAGGAACCACAGACGAGCGGGAAAGGCGGCAGCAGCAGTCAATTCCACTCCTCCAAGCTCTGCGGTCCTCTATATACCGAGGTGTTGTCGGCCAATCAATGAGTGTTCATGTACGTGGGAGGAATCCGGAGCATTTGGAGAAAACCCACGCGTTTGCGAGGGCGCAACGCTGTATCCCATACGGACAGGGGGAGATGACATTATTCCACACTTTCTGAACCGCCTTTCTCTCGGCGAGCCGGAGTGCGAGCACCTCCTCGACGCCCACGGCAAGGGCTGCTTTGTACGTATGTGCGTCGGACTTCTTTCGCACCGTACGTAGCCGACCGTGCTAATCGGAGGCGCCGGTGGGGGTGGGGGGGGGCAGGGACAACAAACCAACCCTCGCCGCTTCCGCATTGCTGGATTACCAGGCCAAGTGCAACGTAGCCACCGACCACCGGAGCTTTCCAAAAAGGAAGTTGAAGGCGGTGGTTGCACGGATGGGTCCCGTGCGCCTTTGTCACAGGTGTCGTTGAGCCGGTGGGAAGTGAGCGAGTGGAGCGAGTGAGGCTGTGTGTGTCTTCGGCTCGTGATGGGCGCGTTGAATGGGGTTGTGAGGCTCAAGTCAAGAGACGTGTGCTGTTTGGCAGGCCGCCCACTCAACGGCCTAGTAAGAGTGGAGTTCCGCTGGGGCGTTCAAATTGTGTCGTGATAACGAGCGTTGGCCGTGTTGTTTGGCAGTCCGGTGCGTCGTCACTCGAGGAAAGCAACTCGAAAATAAACTTCCTGTGCCCATTGAATACAGGCGGTGGCACGTCGGGGTGCGGGGAAATTTAATGGGAGGATCGGGTTGGCGAACTTGCAGGTTTTTTAAACAAAACATGGCCGCGGTTTTAAACGTGCGATTCGAGCGGTGAGCAATCGTTCACGGATCGTGAGGTGGCTTTCGTTACGAGGCCGTAGGATGTCCACCAATTTAGGGCTCTTAAACGAGACGGTGGGGGGGGGGGGGGTGTAAATTGTCCACGGTTGTTGATCGGGGGGGGGGCGGGGCGGGGGGGGGTGGGGGTGTAAATTCTCGCGTGAAACACCTGCGGCGTTGCTTTGTTGAACCAGCTCGGACCGCACCTCCCCGTCCGCCCTGCGACGGCGTCGCCGCTCTCACGGTTCGCGAGCGCTCCCAAGCCGCACGAAAGGTGCTCCCAGCCCGGCAGTCAAGAAACCGCGTTTTTTTCTCCACACAACGACGAACGGTCGCCTTCAGAGTGACACGCTCCGTACGCAATCGCGCAAGACGACTTCCGGGGCCGGAGGGGCAAAAAAAGCGACCGAGAGATTGCGTCGCGGTTGGTCGCGTCGAAACTTTGCCCCCCCTCCGCCTCCGCCACCGACCGCAACCGCCCCAACGGTTGGCCGCCATCGCCACCATCGCCACCATCGCCGCCATCGCCACCATCGCCACCATCGCCACCATCGCCGCCATCGCCGCCATCACCACTATCGCCACCATCGCCACCATCGCCGCCATCACCGCCATCGCCGCCATCGCCGCCATCGCCGCCATCGCCGCCATAGCCGCCATCGCCGCCATCGCCACCATTGCCGGCATCGCCACCATCGCCACCATCGCCACCATCGCCGGCATCGCCACCATCGCCACCATCGCCACCCTCACCACCATCGCCACCGCAGTCGTTGTCCGCTGTCACCACGGCGTCACGCGCGCGCTGTCCCCCCCCCCTCCCCCCCCAGGCTCGTGGTGCTGTGCGTGGTGCTGTTCGGCGTCCACTTCGACGCGGGCAAGCTATGCTCGCCCACGCTCGTCGACCATGGCAAGGGCTACCTGGGCATCCTGCTGGCGTGCACCGTCGCCGAGGCGGCCATGGTGTGGATGAGCATGCGGGGCAGCATACTGTACACCGAGCCGCGGAGATTCATGCAGCACATCATCTACATCCGACTGGGTACGACGCGAGCGCGGGGGCACACCGCGCGAGGAGCGTTCGCCCCTGGCGTCGCTTTTGTCGAAAAATCTTCATTTGTTATCTGTCAACAGCAACAACAACAACGTACGTGAGCTGGCGGCCCGGGCTGGTGAGAGCCTCAGCTGTGATTAAATGTGGTGTCTCAGAGTGCGGTGAGTCGATGGCGTGAGCCCCGGTCGTCAATGACTTTCAGAGACCCGTAGACTCGCTCAGAGACTTGCACAGAGACCCGTAGACTCGCACAGAGACTTGCCATAGATTCCTATAGACTCTCACAGAGACTTGCACAGAGACCCGTAGACTCGCTCAGAGACTTGCATAGAGACCCGTAGACTCGCACAGAGACTTGCCATAGATTCCTATAGACTCTCTCAGAGACTTGCACAGAGACCCATAGACTCGTACAGGGACTTGCCATAGATTCCTATAGACTCTCACAGAGACTTGCACAGAGACCCGTAGACTCGCTCAGAGACTTGCACAGAGACCCGTAGACTCGCACAGAGACTTGCCATAGATTCCTATAGACTCGCACAGAGACTTGCACAGAGACCCATAGACTCGCACAGAGACTTGCCATAGATTCCTATAGACTCTCACAGAGACTTGCACAGAGACCCATAGACTCGCACAAAGACTTGCATAGAGACCCATAGACTCACACAGAGACGTGCACAGAGACTTGCACAGAGACTCATAGACTCGCACAGATAATTAATTGCATAGAGACCCATCGCCTTGCATATGGCGAGTTGTGATTCAATCGGGGGTATCTCAGAGTGCCAGATATTTCCAGTTTACAATTACTGCAGAGACACACATCACATAGGGCGGTGTGCACATCACTGTGCCGCCACTCCTCAGAGTTATATGAATTTGATACGATAACACAGACAGACAGATAAGGATATGATTGATTGCTGTTAAACAAAAAAAACCTCATCAATTTTGACATTCAGGTGGCTCAACCACAAAAGGCTTCCCAGCGGAATGTTTTACAGCACGCTTTGTGTGAGCGGGTACATTTCTCGTCGGCAAGACGTCGCCTAATAAACGGATGCCGCTCGGATAGCTGGGTGATATGGGTAAAGGAGAATCTTCCACGAACTCTGTCGGGCCATGAAGGGACATAATAACAACATTATTTTTTTTTTCGGTAAAGTCACGTAGGTTAAAAAAAAAAAATGAAAAGAACTAAATGTAGTTGTTTTCATTTATTGTTGTTGCAATTTATTTAATAATTTTTTTAAAAAAAACTACTAAATGTAGTTTTTTCATTAATTTAATAAAATTTTTTAAAAAACAACTACATTGAGTTGTTTTCATTTATTGTTGTTTTCATTTTTTATTTAATTTTTTAAAAACAACTACATTTAGTTGTTTTCATGTATTGTTGTTTTCATTTATTTCATTTTTACCTACGTGACTTTACTGAAAAAAACCAAAGAGTATGAATCCTTGCAGTCACGAAAGCTTCAAATCGAGAAACAACTAAATTGCTCGTTAAGAACACTTAACGAGTAAACGGAGAGTTGAGGATCACCGTAGTCACCTAAAATAAAAGAGGATGTTCGATCCTTCGGGCCCAAATCCCTTCTGTTCCCAGTGCTTTCCCATCGGCGTTTGTTTGAGCCGGCAAAACAACCGGGAGCGCCGGCAAATGTCGTAGCAACGCTCCGGCAGTAGCGACGACGACGCGTCAAGGGATACCACGTTAATAACGGAATGTTTACGTAAGCTTCTTGGATCTCCCGCATCGTAGATCATTTACGAAAGCCGCGTCTCTTAAAAAAGAACAAACAAAAAACCTCAAGTGTTAAAATAATAAAATCGGCTGACTTGAGCCACTGAAGCAGCAATAACCGAATGAAAAAAACATGCCCCACCGAAGTGGGCAAAACCACTTCCGCGGGCGATTCGCACGTACAGGCACGCAACGTGACACTGGCAGCTGTCCATCCCGCATCGGATTTTATGTTCCTGTCTGGCGGCATCTAGGCCCGTTTATCCTTGTTCTAATCGGCACAGTAATGTAGGCGTGACATTTAGAACTTCATATTTCTAAAAAAAAATTCGTCATCATCATCATCATCGGGATCCTTGGGGCAGATAGCCCGTTGGTATCCACTGCACATTTTGTGCAGCAGACACCTACGGGCAAATCTGTCCTCCGCACCTGTAGCGGAGTGGACGCCTACACAGTGCCAAAATGTTTGAAGAAATACGGAGGCTATTGTATAGCCTTTCAAACCATTCCTGCAATCGGGGGGGGGTACCTCTTAATCTACTGGTAAAGATGGGAAAAAGACAACAAAAGGAGAGGGAGTTTCCTTGTACAAATGCCTGCAGTCTAGCTCAGCGCACCACTTCAAGATGCCCGCAGCCGCTGCGGCGGCAGGCAGTCGTGCGTGGCAAAAGCCCCGAGAGGAGAGGAGAAAGTTTCAACGCGCGGCAGCCCACAGCCCACGACGACTACGCTTGCGAACGCTCGGAGTGATCGCTCCGCTCGAACTACTTTTGCGTGTTCGAAATCCACATCCTCGCAAAGCTGGAGCTCGCCACGTGCGGCCTTGTTTTGCGGCATTGTTTTTTTGCTTTCTCGTCTTCTTTGGTCGCGAGCGGGTTCGTGTCCTCAAAATGTTTGCCCGTCCTTTGCTTACGGAGACAAAGGCAAATATTTCTCCCCGCCCCCCCCCCCCCTCCCCTGTATAGTTTTTAACAAACAGTTGCGGCAAGTGTTGTTAGCGAGCACCAGAGGTGGGACAAAGTCATTGTTATGCAAGTCCAAGTCGAGTCGCAAGTCATCAAATTCATGACTCGAGTCCACATCTCAGAGGTGGGACAAAGTCATTGTTATGCAAGTCCAAGTCGAGTCGCAAGTCATCAAATTCATGACTCGAGTCCACATCTCAGAGGTGGGACAAAGTCATTGTTATGCAAGTCCAAGTCGAGTCGCAAGTCATCAAATTCATGACTCGAGTCCACATCTCAGAGGTGGGACAAAGTCATTGTTATGCAAGTCCAAGTCGAGTCGCAAGTCATCAAATTCATGACTCGAGTCCACATCTCAGAGGTGGGACAAAGTCATTGTTATGCAAGTCCAAGTCGAGTCGCAAGTCATCAAATTCATGACTCGAGTCCACATCTCAGAGGTGGGACAAAGTCATTGTTATGCAAGTCCAAGTCGAGTCGCAAGTCATCAAATTCATGACTCGAGTCCACATCTCAGAGGTGGGACAAAGTCATTGTTATGCAAGTCCAAGTCGAGTCGCAAGTCATCAAATTCATGACTCGAGTCCACATCTCAGAGGTGGGACAAAGTCATTGTTATGCAAGTCCAAGTCGAGTCGCAAGTCATCAAATTCATGACTCGAGTCCACATCTCAGAGGTGGGACAAAGTCATTGTTATGCAAGTCCAAGTCGAGTCGCAAGTCATCAAATTCATGACTCGAGTCCACATCTCAGAGGTGGGACAAAGTCATTGTTATGCAAGTCCAAGTCGAGTCGCAAGTCATCAAATTCATGACTCGAGTCCACATCTCAGAGGTGGGACAAAGTCATTGTTATGCAAGTCCAAGTCGAGTCGCAAGTCATCAAATTCATGACTCGAGTCCACATCTCAGAGGTGGGACAAAGTCATTGTTATGCAAGTCCAAGTCGAGTCGCAAGTCATCAAATTCATGACTCGAGTCCACATCTCAGAGGTGGGACAAAGTCATTGTTATGCAAGTCCAAGTCGAGTCGCAAGTCATCAAATTCATGACTCGAGTCCACATCTCAGAGGTGGGACAAAGTCATTGTTATGCAAGTCCAAGTCGAGTCGCAAGTCATCAAATTCATGACTCGAGTCCACATCTCAGAGGTGGGACAAAGTCATTGTTATGCAAGTCCAAGTCGAGTCGCAAGTCATCAAATTCATGACTCGAGTCCACATCTCAGAGGTGGGACAAAGTCATTGTTATGCAAGTCCAAGTCGAGTCGCAAGTCATCAAATTCATGACTCGAGTCCACATCTCAGAGGTGGGACAAAGTCATTGTTATGCAAGTCCAAGTCGAGTCGCAAGTCATCAAATTCATGACTCGAGTCCACATCTCAGAGGTGGGACAAAGTCATTGTTATGCAAGTCCAAGTCGAGTCGCAAGTCATCAAATTCATGACTCGAGTCCACATCTCAGAGGTGGGACAAAGTCATTGTTATGCAAGTCCAAGTCGAGTCGCAAGTCATCAAATTCATGACTCGAGTCCACATCTCAGAGGTGGGACAAAGTCATTGTTATGCAAGTCCAAGTCGAGTCGCAAGTCATCAAATTCATGACTCGAGTCCACATCTCAGAGGTGGGACAAAGTCATTGTTATGCAAGTCCAAGTCGAGTCGCAAGTCATCAAATTCATGACTCGAGTCCACATCTCAGAGGTGGGACAAAGTCATTGTTATGCAAGTCCAAGTCGAGTCGCAAGTCATCAAATTCATGACTCGAGTCCACATCTCAGAGGTGGGACAAAGTCATTGTTATGCAAGTCCAAGTCGAGTCGCAAGTCATCAAATTCATGACTCGAGTCCACATCTCAGAGGTGGGACAAAGTCATTGTTATGCAAGTCCAAGTCGAGTCGCAAGTCATCAAATTCATGACTCGAGTCCACATCTCAGAGGTGGGACAAAGTCATTGTTATGCAAGTCCAAGTCGAGTCGCAAGTCATCAAATTCATGACTCGAGTCCACATCTCAGAGGTGGGACAAAGTCATTGTTATGCAAGTCCAAGTCGAGTCGCAAGTCATCAAATTCATGACTCGAGTCCACATCTCAGAGGTGGGACAAAGTCATTGTTATGCAAGTCCAAGTCGAGTCGCAAGTCATCAAATTCATGACTCGAGTCCACATCTCAGAGGTGGGACAAAGTCATTGTTATGCAAGTCCAAGTCGAGTCGCAAGTCATCAAATTCATGACTCGAGTCCACATCTCAGAGGTGGGACAAAGTCATTGTTATGCAAGTCCAAGTCGAGTCGCAAGTCATCAAATTCATGACTCGAGTCCACATCTCAGAGGTGGGACAAAGTCATTGTTATGCAAGTCCAAGTCGAGTCGCAAGTCATCAAATTCATGACTCGAGTCCACATCTCAGAGGTGGGACAAAGTCATTGTTATGCAAGTCCAAGTCGAGTCGCAAGTCATCAAATTCATGACTCGAGTCCACATCTCAGAGGTGGGACAAAGTCATTGTTATGCAAGTCCAAGTCGAGTCGCAAGTCATCAAATTCATGACTCGAGTCCACATCTCAGAGGTGGGACAAAGTCATTGTTATGCAAGTCCAAGTCGAGTCGCAAGTCATCAAATTCATGACTCGAGTCCACATCTCAGAGGTGGGACAAAGTCATTGTTATGCAAGTCCAAGTCGAGTCGCAAGTCATCAAATTCATGACTCGAGTCCACATCTCAGAGGTGGGACAAAGTCATTGTTATGCAAGTCCAAGTCGAGTCGCAAGTCATCAAATTCATGACTCGAGTCCACATCTCAGAGGTGGGACAAAGTCATTGTTATGCAAGTCCAAGTCGAGTCGCAAGTCATCAAATTCATGACTCGAGTCCACATCTCAGAGGTGGGACAAAGTCATTGTTATGCAAGTCCAAGTCGAGTCGCAAGTCATCAAATTCATGACTCGAGTCCACATCTCAGAGGTGGGACAAAGTCATTGTTATGCAAGTCCAAGTCGAGTCGCAAGTCATCAAATTCATGACTCGAGTCTGACTCGAGTCCAAGTCACATGACTCGAGTCCACATCTCATAGGTGGGACAAAGTCATTGTTATGCAAGTCCAAGTCGAGTCGCAAGTCATCAAATTCATGACTCGAGTCTGACTCGAGTCCAAGTCACATGACTCGAGTCCACACCTCTGGCGAGCACCTATGAAGGCTGGGACGGTACACGAGGGAGTGAGTGGTCAGGAGTGGAGTTTATACAGACAAGGCCCAATCTGTGTTACCAAATCAGTCTTCACATGTTGCAGACATTGGTATTTATATCGTCTTTCATTCTTTCCTTACTTCTTTCGTACGCCCATTTGAAAAGCAACTTACAAAACATGGGGCTGTGCACTTTGAAATCTAGATTGAAAGTAATTTGTTTCCCACCGCACCTCCGATTACCACTGTTGGCTACGTACGGTGCGAAAGAAGTTCAACATACTGCTTTACATTTCCTCGTGATAAGCCACTTCGTTGAGCTATCATTCGTGATGGCCAGGTCGCTGCTGAAAAAGAGCCACATAGCTCAGTAAAATAAAAATCGTTTAATAGTTGTAATAGTTCGTTTTATTTGATGGATAGCCTCCGTGCCTCCTGTGCAAGCGTGCACTGGGCAGGGGTCCGTCACGTGGTGCACAGATTCACTTCGCCACAACAGGGCGGCTCTTTCATTGATACAAAGCGAATCCTCGCCACCATTGTCTCTTCGCTGTCAGTCTGACCTCACGACCAAGCGGGCGACCGGACTGGCGAGTATTAATAAAATGTCATTATCAAATGTTTCCACCTCGTTGGGCAGAACTCCGTCGTGGACAATTTGAATCACAATTTAAATTAATGCAAAAGGATCAAATTGAACACAAATTGCCACCGTAAATGTGCAAAGCGCGAGGCCGTTATTTCCCCAGAGATGAAATTAGCATCCAAATATTCTCTTCTTCGTGGTGTAAATTTCCGGGCCCCGCACGTCAAGTCCCTGCGTTGTGGACCGGCGGCACCACGGCGGCGTTGGCGGTTCGCTGCATGCGGCGCCCGTTTAACTCGGCCGCCTGAGTTCAATTCCCGGCCACGGCTAACGTCACGGATGACCGATATTTGACCCGATCACGAGGTCGCCGGTTTACCGCTCCCCCCTCTGACACCCCCACCCCCCAATTCACGCTGACCACCGTGATGAAGTATGGCCAGACGGATCCCAAGAGCCGGCACGACGGTGGGCGACCTTCGTTCAGCAGTGGCTTTGACAAAGGGCTGTAAAACAATGACGGGGTGAGATGGGGTTTCGTATCAACTCAACTATTTTTACTTTACCTGTTCAAGGCCCACTGCGGCCACAGAGTTATTTTTCAGAAGCGACCTGGCCACGAACGATAGCTCAACGAAGTGGCTTATCACGTTGACATTTATAGCAGCCAAATAAACGTGGGCGGAAAAACTGGAGGACCCGGATAAAAATCCACGCTGGCCACAGGGAGAGAGAGAGAGACATGCAAACTCCAAATATACAGGCATCAGGGTCAGGGTTGAGCCCACGATCTCTTGTAAACAAGGCGAGGTAATTAACATCTCGCCACCGTGATGATGAGCATGAAAGGAAAGAAGGGAGTCGAGCAGAGATGATAGGAATAGACACGAGAGGCCATGCTGCGTCTACTGTGGTGTCCCTAGCTCAGCCGCGCCGCGTTTTGTACGTAGTTGAACTTATTTCGCACCGTACGGAGCCAACCGTGCTGATCGGAGGTGCGGTGGAAGGGTGACGAACTAAAACACAAAAAGCACTTCCAAAGAAATGAGTTTTCAACCTCGATAAAAATAACGCGATCGAAGCCAAAAACCTTCGTTATGAATAATGCTGGCCGCGAAAGCCTACGTGCTGAACTCGATTTGAAAATGCATAGCTCCAGTGGCTTTCCGAATAGTAGCACAACAACGCGCGTGTGACTCATTGTTGTGCAGCGAAAAGTAAGAGTCGCACAGCGCATGGGAATTTTCACAGTCGTCGATCAAGCTTTCGTCTCTCTCCCCGTCGCCGGCATTACCTTGGCGTTGCAAGAAATCTACGGATAGCAGCACGGGCAACAGGATTAATGAATAACGGGGGATGACGTAACGCGCGAGGCCTTTCGTTGTCATTATTAGACGCGCGCGCATGGCGCGCGGGCCAAAACGCGACCCCGTCGACGAATGGCAATGTAGCATTTAATTTGAGAAAGCGTTACGTACGGAGATGTTTTATTTATCCTCTCGCTCTCAAATTATTTTCGTCTGCCCCGCCCCCCCGCCGCTCCCCCCAACCTCTTAATTTACGCTCGCAATTTTACGCTTGTGTGGGATTGGCCTCGTTGCGCCCTGCGTCGTGATTAACGCGCGGCGAACGAGTTGTTGGGCGCGCGACTTCAGCGTTGCCCGACTCCGCCACGGTTCTGAGCGAACGTTGCTTGACCTCGTTTCTGCTGGATACAAATTGGGTGGGGGGCGGTGGGCGGTGGGCGGTGGGGCGGAGGGAGAGAGCGGGGATCCGTGGTGGGAGTTACCGAGATTGAACTTGGTGTCTGATCTGTCACGCACTCCCGTCTGCAAATCCACGGGGATCTGCAGATTACAGGGGGGAGAATCGTAGCAGCCCCCCCACCCCCCCCACCGCCTCCTCTGACCCTGCAAAGAAGAAATGATTTTGGGTGAGTGGGTGGATGATGGATAAAAGGATCTAAAGGTTTTATTTTGAATATCATATCATCACCCCCCCCCACACCGACTTTACGAATTGGCTGTGTCGGCTGGTGCTGGCGGGTTTAGCGACACGTTTTTATTTACGCAATCTTACACCCCCCCCCCCCCAAAAAAAAACCCCTTGATTGTGATAAATATTTGCCGCGAAATTCAACTCCACGTGTTGAACCCATTAAAGCGCTTGCCATGTTGTATAACTCGGCCCTTATTACGGGTACCACATTCGTTTTGGAGGCCGGTTTATATTTTCGAACGCGGCCGTGTTTTTTTTTCCGGCTTTCGTGCTCACGCCCCGTTGTCCCTCGCTCGGACGCGTCGGGCGGGCTGCCGGCGTGGGGACGAGCGAAGATGCTCGGCCCCGGCCAGAGGTCGCAAACGGGTTTTGATTCCTTACCCGTACCCGTACCCGGCCGCACCAGGGTCGCAAACGGGTACCCTACCTGATACCCGGCCGTACCCGTACCCTACCCGCACCCGGCCGGGTACGGGTAGGGTACGGGTATCGGGTACCTGATTGCGACCTCTGGGATGAAGCCATGTTGCAGGCGCGGGTGGGTTGATTCTAGGAACTTGAATTGTGAGAAGAGACAAGACGTTGGAAAATGAGTGACAAACGGTTACTCACCAGTGACTCACGGCCTACCCGTACCCGTACCCGGCCGCACCAGAGTCGCACACGGGTACCCGTACCCGTACCTGGCCGGGTACGGGTAGCCGGGTATCGGGTAGGGTACGGGTATCGGGTACCCGGTTGCGACCTCTGGCCCCGGCCCTTTGACGTCTGATTTCCGCCCCGCCCCGCCCCGCCCCGCCTGCCCGTTTTCGTTTCAGCAATTCTCGTTGTGGAATTTGTCTACTCCATCGTCGGCGTGGTGTGGATACTCACATACTACTTTTCCTGCGACGACACCGTGGCGCGCAGCGTCACCGCCGGTGAGTGAATCGGAATATTTGTTGTCTTCATAATTAAAACTTTTTTTGGGTTAGATCGCGTAAGTGTAAACGTGTCGTAACCCTCCACCACCCGACACGGCCAATTAGTAAGGGATTTGTCACGTAAATTACCAGCGAAATGTCGTACTCAAATTGTAAGCGGTGTGGCTTTACTTTCCAACACACCGGTGGGCTGAAGTAGTAACTGATTGGCGTTTTGGTCACATGACAAACCCCTTACTAATTGGCTGTGTCGGGTGGTGGAGGGTTACGCCACGTTTATACTTGGGCGATCGAACCCAAAACACCTTTTACTATGAATAATATTGGTCGCGAAAGTGTCCTACGTGTTAAGCAGATTTATTGTTTACTTGGAGGAATTCGATGAGCTATGAAGGTCTACAGCTGTCCAGTAGGGGAATAGGGTCCGAACGCTACAACAACAACAAACGGTGCGAAAACACGACAGGAGTGCAAAGTACAAGAAGTGCGTGGGGAGGGGTCAACTTTTTTTTTTAGTTCGCTTGTCATAGGATCCATCGATTAAAACCAACGAGAATTAGCATTTTTTACTCTCGCGTTGGGTTGAATATTTTAAAAAAGGTGTGCGCATTTATTTCACGTCGTTATCAACATCAACCGTGATTGCAGATTCTGCTGATTGAGAACGCATTCATATTTCCCGTGTCACAATCAGAATATGTATTGTATACGGGAGGAATCCGATGAGCTACAAAGCTCTATTTCACAGGGGTAGGATGAAGCGGGATGCTCACGGTGGGGAGAGACCGGGTGTGGAGACAGGGGTAAGATGAAGCCGGGCGATCAGAGTCGTTGCTTCCGGCGGGGGAGAGGAGTGTACCGTGCCATCGCGAGCTTGTAAGGGTTGCTGACCCCGTGCCCATAGCGGACATCTGTTGAAACGGAGCTCCATGGCTCGTCGGATGCCTCCGGCAGACTAAATAAAGATTCCGACCCCGAAAGATTCCGAGGGGTTGTCGTCGGTCACGAGATGCTCAAGTGTACGCCACGTGGGCAGGAAGCGGGTGATGTATTATCTCGGTGAGGCAATAGCTGCAGCAGTTGACGCTTAAGCGCCAACGCTAACGAACACCTTCACGGGAAGTCTCAGCGGGGGGGATCGGTGTACGATGAAAGTGCCCCGACACCCCCACCTCCTTCACCTGCGTCGTATTACTCTGATCATCCCCTCCTGCACGTGCGCTATGCTCCAGAAACCTTGCGTCAGATCCCCTTGGTCGAACTCTGCTGAATGGGAGGTCGCTCCTTCTCTGATGCTGCTGCTGCCGCCTCTGTCTGGAAACCCCCCTTTTCCCTTCCGCTGTCTGAATCTCCAACGTCGCTCCCCCCTCCCTTCCGCCGTTCAAGCCCTGACACGAGACCCTACTGTGTATTTTCCCCACAGCGATCTCCGTGTCTCTGCCGCTATGCCCTGGAGTCTCCCCCCACACCCCCCCCTCCCGACCTTCACCCTCTTCTTCTCGCCTCCAAAAATAACCTCGGGCAAAAAACCGAACCGCAACGAGCCCTCCGTGCGTCCCGTGAAAATGGGGTCGCGCCCTAGCGCGCGCGCGTGCCTCGTCGCCGCCCTTCGCGGGGCTCGTCGAGATGCGGCAGCATGTTCTCAGACGCTCGCTTCGTCGTAGTCGTCGTCACGCAGCGTCGGACCGGTCCCCGCTCGAGGGGGGAGGGGGGGGGGTTACTCTTTGGTTCTTTCGGTAAAGTGACGTATAAAGATAAAATAATAAATTAAATATTAGAATACTACGACGTTTCGATTGCAACACAAGCAATCATCATCATCAGGTATAAATGAAATAGCAACAAAAATCTAACCAGAGAACTATAGACAGACATATAAGCAGACAGATATCACCAAGATACACAGAGAGAGAGTAACACAGGCACAGAGTGGGAGATCGTCTCTGTGGCGAGGCCTTAAATAGACAGAGGGGGGGGGCGGGGGCGGAGAGACGGAGGGGTTTAGATCGGGGTGGGGGGGGGTTGTTCGTCTATCGGGTCCCCACTCCGTGCGACCCGTCGTCTCGACCCGCCGTCTAGACCTCGACCTGCGTCCCGTCGAGTGCCGCCGCTCGTCGCGGTACGACGGAGGACGGCGCAGGTGCACGGGGGCCCGCCTTAGCCGCTTGTCGCTGGGCCCTGCCCGTTGGCACCACCCAAGTTCACTCTCATTAGCGGGGGGTTCATCACTGATAATGTGGTTTGGGTTCGCCCCCCCCACATAACAGCTCTACTACCCCCCCCCCCCCAATCCTCGCCCACCCACCAATTTTAAGAAAAGCTGGAGACAGGCTTGATGTGCGGATATGCACCCAGCCCGGCACGGGCATAGCGATGACGTTACCAAGAGCATCAGATGCTGCTCGTCAGGGTTTTCTGCATGTCAATGAAGGCGTGCCGATGTTATGTAACTGTGTATTGTGCCATCACAAAAAAAACGTTGCGTGTACATACTTGTGGTCCTTTTGGAATACGAGTTGTCTTTTATACTGAGTGTGTTTCTTAATCGTCCATACAGTTTCGATTTAAATCTTTCGTGACTGCAGGGATTCATCTTCTTGGTTCTTTCGGTAAAGTCATCACGTAGAAGGGAAATAATAGAATAATAAAAATAAAACATAATAAAATCATTCTCACGACGTTTCGGCCACAACGCAAGCAGCCGTCCTCAGGTGAAGAACAGGTCTGTCGGATAGACAGCATCTGAAGTTTTGAGTCTGGTGGTGTAAATGTAGCGCCGGTGAGAAAATCAAATAGAATGCAGCCGATCTCATTAGGCCTCTGAAACCTAAGCGGGTTTGAGCCTGGGTAGTGTTTGGATGCATAGAGCAGCTGCTGTAGGCTGCCACAGCAGAGTCACGTTGTCAGCAGAGGGCAGTGCGGCGAAAAACCCATTGTTGCCGCTGTACTTTGATTCGGTCTCTATGCTCCCCCAGATTCATGAACTTGCACTGATCGACACGGCGTAGCACGGGGAGGTTCTTACCCAGCAGTGGAATGACAAACGGGGCTGTACGTGTGCGCACGCGTACTAAACCGTCAGTGGGCCAAGTTAGCACGCTTGCACGCGCGACGGGGAGAGTGTGCGAGTGTGCGGCAGCGGAGAGAGAGAGCGTGACCGCGATCGGAAGACCCGCACGGCACGCGGGAGCCCTTGGCCTAGTCGGTGGATTGACCAGAAAGGGCTGAATTGTATTTTTTTATCTTCTTGGTTCTTTCGGTAAAGTCAGGTAGAATTGAAATAATAAAATAATAAAAATAAAACATCATAAAATAATTCTCACGACGTTTCGGCCACAACGCAAGTAGCCGTCCCCAGGTGGGGAACAGGTCTGTCGAGGAGATAGTCTGTCGAAACGTCGTGAGAATTATTTTATTATGTTGTTTATTTATTATTTTATTATTTCAATTCTACCTGACTTTACCGAAAGAACCAAGAAGATGAATCCCTGCAGTCACGAAAGCTTTAAATCGAAATGTATTTTTTGAGTGAAGTTGGCATTCGCACACGACTCCCCCCCCACCCCCCCACCACACGCTTGCCATCTGCGTCCCTTCTTTTGGCAGGGATCGTGACGTGCAACTGGTTTGTGATCATTGGAGTGTGCATCACGCTCACCTGCGTCTTCGACAGCACCGGCAGGACTTTCGTCAAGCTGCAGGCCAGGAAGAGCCGGCAGCGGTCTCTCACGACCTTTAACCTTCGGTGAGAATGTTGATTCCCTCCTCTGGGCCGGGATGGTGTGGTGGTGTGTGGGGTTTGTGGACCTATCTCTCCAGCTGTTTTAGCAGCGCCCTGCAAGTCCAGCTGTTTTAGCAGCCGCCCCGGGAAGTCCCGCAAGCGCGCAGCCGGAAGGCAACTTGGGTGCCGTGTTGAGTGCGGAGCGACTGATTTGTCGATCGCGGTCGGGGTCGAGAAGAAGCCATGGGCCGATGCTGTCACGCCACGCTTCTGCGTTTCCATTGTGAGGCAGATGGGCGCAGCGGCGAGTGCTCCGTTATCCAACGCTGTGGTGTCTGGTGGTTGGTGGATCACGCAGCTCTGCCAAACTGCAAGGTGGCCACGAAGATAGGCAGCATAGCACATGGGTTATATAATCCCTTTGTGTGTACCTTTTGACTAGTTTCACAATTGATGACGAGCCACGGTGCGGTGGTGGCCACGGTGAAACGCGTGTGTGCCACCATCTCAAGGGATGATCTGGGTGAAATATTTCAGTGAACGAATAACAATAACTTTTTTAAAGGACTGAGAGTGGCACGAGCTTGCAGTTTCAGGGGCTGCACCTTTCCCCTTTTTACGGCACCTAAGCTTGGAATGACGTTGAAATCCCGCTTTTTATTTTCATTCGACTCGCTCAATGTTTTCCGTAATCCTGGGCGTCTCCACGGACAAGCAAACGTCCGATTTTATTTTATTCATGAAACCCCTGAAGGCGCAGGCAGGAGGGCCGGCGCTGAAACTACCTCCCCCACCCTCCCACACTTCCTGGCGACGGTGTCGCAAGCACGCGTGATGCGTGCGTGACCTCACGCGCCGTCTCTACTCGGCAAGCAAAAGGGAATTAGGCGAAAGACAAAGACTCCACGCGATCCAAAATGCCACCGCCAGACTTCTCGCCCACCCATAAAGACAAAGGTCCCCCGTATAGCCTGAACAGACTGTTGGGGCAAGTGCTGTTCGCGGGTAGCAGCGCCTATGATGGCCGGCACGGCACGTGAGGGGGGAGGGTGGCCAGCACCACGCCTGACCGCCTTTGTCTCCCGAGTGGCGATGTTTACACATTGCACCAGGTACACATTTGAGGCTCAGTCGACCTAGGGGAGGCCCAGGACCGGTTCAGATAATCGTCACTGGTGTTAGCCGTGAGCAGGGAATCGAACTCGGGTGGCCGGGTTTTGGAGCACAGTGCGCTAACCACTACGCTACCGCTCACCTCAAAATGCCGATGCCAAACTTCTCACTCACCCACACACACAAACGAGTTCACGTTACCCCAATATTCCAATCCCTCTGCCGGCTTCCAATCCATTCCCAGACAATTTTCAAGATCACACTCACCGTGATCAAAATCTGCCTCTCTCCGTTGCATGTATGTATGTATGCTGAACTTCTCTCCCGCATCGTACGTAGCCAACCGTGCTAATCGCGGGTACATGCAGTGTGCACTCCGGTAACGCGTGATGTTGATTCTAAGTGTGGAGGGAAAAACCGGAGGACCCGGACGAAAATCCCTGTATGCCGGGCGAAGTTGGTTAACATCTCGGCACCGTGGCACGGAGGAAGAGCCTGAGAGGATGACGCTACAGTGAGGGAAAAAAGTATTTGATCCCCTGCTGATTTTGTACGTTTGCCCACTGACAAAGAAATGTTTTGCAGAGGGGGTCAAATACTTATTTCCCTCATTAAAATGCAAATCTATTTATAACATTTTTGACGTGCGTTTTCTGGCTTTTTTGTTGTTATTCTGTCTCTCACTGTTCAAATAAACCTACCATTAAAATTATAGAACGATCATTTCTTTGTCAGTGGGAAAACGTACAAAATCAGCAGGGGATCAAATACTTTTTTCCCTCACTGTAGGTAGACGAGAGAGAGAGAGAGAGAGAGTGGGACGGTGCGTGTAACCGCACGCACGGTTTGGCGCGTGCTTGTGGCGTGCAGGCATCGGATGGAGGAGGGCCTCACAAACAACTGGGCGCAGAGGCTCAAGCTGTTCATGTGCTGTGCCAGAACCAAGGACACGCAGACCGTAAGTACTCCCCGGGTCGCCTGCCTCTGCCACGGTCTCACCCCGCTTCGTGATTACGAGGTCCGTCGGACCTTACGTTAAATAGTGGTTTGCTTCATAATAAACGTTTTTGGTAAAATTTTCACGACGTTTCGGCCACAATGCAAGCAGCCGTCGCTGTCTTTTTGACAGCCCTGTTCTTCACCTGAGGACGGCTGCTTGCGTTGTGGCCGAAAGGTCGTGAGAATTTTATCTTATTGTGTTTTATTTTTATTATTTCCCTTCTACGTGACTTTACCGAAAGAACCAAGAATATGAATCCATGCAGTCACGAAAGCTTTAATTCGAAACGTTTTTGGGTTAGATCGCGTTATTTATAAATGTGTCGTAACCCTCCACCACCCGACACGGCCAATCCGTAAAAAAAGTGTCACGTTGACAAAAGACAAAATAGTTCACTGCTTCAGCCCACCGGTGAGTTGAAGAGTGAATCCACAACATTTACAGTTGTTGAGTACGACGTTTCGCTGGTAATTACATCCAGCATCATCGGGAAATTTGCCAGCATGGTGAAGCCCTCCACTTGCTCCCGGTCTTAAATAGAGCAGCAGCAGCAGCAGGGTGACGTCATCATTTAAGTGCTCTTCGGTTCTTTCGGTAAAGTCATGTATAAAGAGAAAATAATAAATTTAATACTAGCATACGACGTTTCGATTGCAACACAAGCAATCATCATTGTAATAATAAATTAAATACTAGCATACGACGTTTCGATTGCAACACAAGCAATCATCATTGTGTTGCAATCGAAACGTCGTATGCTAGTATTTAATTTATTACTTTCTCTTTATACGTGACTTTACCGAAAGAACCAAAGAGTAATTCCTGCAGTCAAGAAATCTCCAAATTAAGTATCATTTAAGTGGTTTGCTGGCATCATCCCGAGGGTTCTCTGGGCTGACACTGGTGAGACTAGGCCATAAAGAAGGCTGTGTTCTGGTGTAGGCCAATCAGTTTTCAAAAGCGATGCATTTATTATAAACAGAGCATGTTTGTTTTCATGTTCACCACCAGTACTCTGTGTGGTTAATGCAGACTTGATTACTTGCAAAAAGGTTTCTCTTTGGTGTTTGAACATCTAAACACCTGTTTTGTTGCCAGACAGGGCAAACCCTGATAGTAGGTTTTTACCCTTTTAACTGGTACAAAACTGGTACCAGTTAAAAGGGTAAAAACCTACTATCATAATTTGCCACTGGTAAAAGAGATCTCATAGTGTAAGGGCAAACCCTCTTCTTATTTTTTCAGTGTTTGCTCATCTGATAACGCGCGTTTTTAAGTTGAAAGACACACACAGGATAAGCGGCGGTGCTGTGAGAAACGGCCCGTGAATCCTGCAAGGCTGGGGATGTGTTATGATTACTACTACTACTACTCTTGTTTTACCCAGCAATGCCTCGCCGAGTCTCGTGAATTTTTTTAAGAAGGGTCCACCTCTTCTTGGTGCTTTCGGTAAAGTCACGTAGAATGGAAATCATAAAATAATAAAAATAAAACATAATAAAATAATATTTCATTTTTATTATTTTATTATTTCCATTCTACGTCATAATAGTAGGTTTTTACCCTTTTAACTGGTACAAAACTGACACCTTTATTCAAGGCATCATGTTTGCAATGACCACAACACAAGTAGTCAAAAAAGCAAACAAAAAGAAGCAACTCTGATAAGGATGATAATATGCACTGTCCTTGAAGTTGATTGGCCCACACCCGAGACGGCTTTCTTTAGAGCCTAGTCCCCATTGGTGTAGGGCCAGATGACACCAGAAGGCGTACAACTCAAAAACAGTGCAATATCAGAGTATTGAGAGTTCGGGGTAAACATTTACACTATGAGATCTCTTTTACCAGTGGCAAAATATAATGGTAGGTTTTTACCCTTTTAACTGGTACAAAACTGACACCTTTATTCAAGGCATCATGTTTGCAATGACCACAACACAAGTAGTCAAAAAAGCAAACAAAAAGAAGCAACTCTGATAAGGATGATAATATGCACTGCTTTTTTGACTACTTGTGTTGTAGTCATTGCAAACATGATGCCTTGAATAAAGGTGTCAGTTTTGTACCAGTTAAAAGGGTAAAAACCTACTATTACATTCTACGTCACTTTACCGAAAGAACCAAGAAGATGAATCCCTGCAGTCACGAAAGCTTTAAATCGAAATTTAAGGGTCCTCCTGCCAATTGTTTGTAGTTAGGGGGGGGGGGGGCATGGGCGGGGGGGGGGGTGCAATGATTGCTGTACGTATAATCCCGATCGAGTAATTTCTGTATGTTTGACAAGGCACGTGGTGATGCATCAATTAATATACACGCTTCGAATTGTGCATGCATGAACCGTTGATTAATTTTTTTTAAATATACGTTGCACGTAATTGCTTGACATGCACTCTGCAGACATTCACCCCTGGTTATATATAACCTAATAAAAATAAAAAGGTTACATCCACTGTACTACAAGCGATGAGATCAGCTCATGCGCAGGTGCTAAGTAGGATTGTTACAATTTAAAGCTTTCGTGACTGCAGGGATTCATCTTCTTGGTTCTTTCGGTAAAGTCACGTAGAAGGGAAGTAATAAAATAATAAAAATAAAACATAATAAAATAATTCTCACGACGTTTCGGCCACAACGCAAGCAGCCGTCCTCAGGTGAAAACCAGGTCTGTCGAGGCCTCGACAGACCTGTTTTGTTTTATTATGTTTTATTTTTATTATTTTATTACTTCCCTTCTACGTGACTTTACCGAAAGAACCAAGAAGATAGGATTGTTACATCGCGGAGGGCAGAGGAGCGACGCTCGCAACAACGAGCGAAGCGCCGGGTGGCTAAAACAACAGCAAGTTGGCACAGTAGGGGGCACAGGTGGTGCAAGCATCTGCCGGTCATATCTGTGAGTCAACCCATGGCACCAACTGGGTCTGTTCCGTGACCTTCTGCCAGCAGGCGTTCGATACGTCACGTGGCCTTAAAGCGCGCACAGCCTGGCACAAGCGCCATGGTGATGTCCCTGCCACTTAGTGGCGAATGGCGGTGGTTGTTGTTACATCTCAGGGCCGTGGAAACCAGTGGCTCCTTGGGGGGGGGGGGGGGGGGGGTGATGGGGGGGGGTATAATTCAGCAGTGGATCGATTGTGTCTGATGATTATGATGAAGGACAGTAGAAAGCCCTGGGAACAGAATGAATAATTTGCACCTGAAAGATATGGGGAGTGTGGATGATGCAGATTTGATCATTCGTACCTCAGATCGGGTGCTGCAGGTTTCATCAGTTGATCCTCATGGCGGTACCCCGGGGTACCAAATTATACAAAATGTCCGAGGCAATTAAAATTTTATTTCTGGGACACTTTTTTTTCCAGGGCTGTTACTTAATTCTGCGACTGGGGTACCAATCAAGCCGAAATCAGTGCCACTCCGTGATGTCGAAACGCCAAACATGAACATAAACACTTAACGCTTTCGTGACTACAGGAATTCATATTCTTTGGGTCTTTCGGTAAAGTCACGGTCTGTGAACCTATCTACGTGACTTTACCGGAAGACCCAAAGAATATCAGCATAAAAAATCCGTTATAGAAAAAGCTCGTCGAGATGAGTCGATTGCCGCATCACCGACCATCGACAGACTAAAAATACTGACTGCATCACGGACATGATGCGAGAGCCGGGGTACTTTGGAACCCCGGTGTACCGCCATAAGGTTCAGTTGTTACTCCTGAATCTCTTGCAAAGATGTAATTTAATTCACTGAACGTGCGAGAATAGGGCTTTCGCTCTGACCGGGATGAGTGCATGAATATTTGATAACGTCGGGGTCATTGTCGTAGCAAGGGTCAGACACGGCGAGCGCGTCGAAGCTTCTTCTGATCAGCAGTTCCCACGACTCTGCCTCTCCGCTCCCACGCGGCCGTCGCGTGACGCGTTTTCCCCACGGCCCCTGCCCCAGGACGCCTACTCCGAGGTGGCCGTGCTGATGGCCGAGTTTTTCCGGGACTTGGACATCGTTCCGTCGGACATCATCGCCGGCTTGGTGCTCATGCGGCAGCAGCAAAGGGCTCGGAGAAACGCGGTGCTGGACGAGGTGAGTGTGGGCTCCCAGTCACAATTCATACGGCTCTTACCACTGGCACATCCGAGCTGAGCCGGCGCGGGGCTTTCACTGTGCGGGTAGGTCTTTTCGGTAAAGTCACGCAGGCAAAAAAGAAAAGAAATAAATTGAATCACGACGTTTCGGGCGCAACACAAGCATCCTTCTTCAGGTGGGGACAACGTAGCGAAAGCACAAACGCTTAAGTGGGTCTCGGAGATGGCTGTGACGAGGGATTATATAGTCGCGGGGCCTGGAGGTTTTTTTTTTTCCCACTGGCAATTTACCGTGTCCAGCCGGAACCAAACCGTTATTACGCTTGGCCTCGCGAGACATTAGAATCTGACTCTGGGGGGGGGGGGGGGTGGGGGGGGCAACCAGGTTCCAGGGGCAGAGCTTGTAAATTTCGTCATAGGTTGTACGTATGTTTGTATGTTGAACTTCTTTCGCACCGTGCGTAGCCAACCGTGCTAATCGGAGGTGTGGGGGGAAGGACAACAAACTTAACCGCAAAAAGCGGTTCTAAAAATATGAGTTTGTCAATCTGGATGATTTAAAAGTGTATAGCTGCAGTCGTTTCCTAATATCGGAACGAAGAACGTTCCAGACGGCCGCACAAGCGCTGCGTTGACACGAGACCCGACTCGCTCACGGTGCACGACAACGAGTGGCACGGCTCGGGTTCGGCAGTGGAAAAACAAAGCGGGCCTTCTCCTGAGCCATGTCTCTCTTGCTCAGTGCAGCTCCGGTGCCGTTTGTTTCTACAGTGGATGATGTTATTGATTTTCACCTAGGTGTATTTTTTTTGCCCTATTTCTAATCTTGTATTTGTCCTTCGTGTTAGAAGGGTGTGATATATTCTTGTTTGTGACATTTGGTCGTATTTCATGATCAATTCTCTAAGTGGGGTGCGTTCCCCTGAATTGTTTGGGCTAATGCCATTATTATGTCTGAATAAAATCAACTTGGGGAATTTGGTTTTTCTAAACAAACAAATCCAGAGGCAATTATCCTCACAGCTGAAGAGCATGACCATTTGGAAGATCAGTTTTTGTGTTCTATCGGGTACGAGCCAAATAAGTCACCTTGACAAGGGAGACTTCAGATTAAATATTAGAAGTGACACAACATGGGAGGGGAAAAAAACTGATGTCAAATATTTTAAGTGCAAACAACAAATTTTAGAAAACCGGGGGAAACAAAATTGAAAAGGAAATTCAAGCTCCAGGACTCTTACCAATATCAAATCTCTGTGCAAGGAGTGGGTTCACCTCGATTTTCAAGCTTGCGTTATGCACTCATTGAATTGCGTTTGTAAGAATCGCGTTTTTTGTGCGTGTACAATTCACGTAATGTGTTTACTACGTGACCTCTGCAGCAACACACTCGTGGCAATCGCGATCGCTGAAATTTAAAACAAATAAAATGAAAACGTGCTCTTGAATCGGATCGCAATCGTGAATCGCATCAAGTCATCAAATCGGTGAATTAATCGATAAAGCTTGTATCGTTTATATTTGTTTGTATACTGAACGTCTTTCGCGCCATACGTAGCCAAGTGTGTTGATCGGCTCAGCTTTGGCCACGTAACAATTTGACCAAATTTGTGACCTTCAAAAGCCCTCCTCCACCCTACACAGCCAACTAAACAAATGTAATTCTCATGCGTACAAGCGTTTAACAAATGCGCGAACATTTTTTTGTTTCCGCTCATCCATGACGGTGAGTTGAAGAACGATCTTCACAACCAAATCTCGGGACAAGACCTGACGCTTCGTTTGAAACTGCGTCATATGTCAGCCAAGCCTGGTAGTGCTCATTCAGACGCTGTCTTTCCGACAGACCTGTTCTTCACCTGAGGACGGCTGCTTGCGTTGTGGCCGAAACGTCGTGAGAATTATTTTATTATGTTTTATTTTTATTATTTTATTATTTCCCTTCTACGTGGCTTTACCGAAAGAACCAAGAAGATGAATCCCTGGAGTCACGAAAGCTTTAACAGGGCAGAATGTGTTTGAGCATTGGGCTCTAAACCGTTAGCGGAGCAGGTTACAAAGTGTGTGGTGCGGTATGGCGTGGAGTTGGCACGGAAGTGTGGGAGAGCAATGCCCTACGACGGTGTTCAGGCATGGGTTTCCTCACTCGTGATGTCTAACCATCGCTGCTGTCTCTTCTCCTTGTGTTGTTGATCTATAGGCAAACAATGACATCCTGGCCTTCCTGTCTGGAATTCCCATCGCACGGAAGACTGAGTATCTGGACCTCAAAAAATCTGTAAGCAGCGCACTCGATTTTACTTATTCTCAATCCATCATTTGCCACACGTTTTAGCGAGATGAGAGCCCAATATATATTTTTGTTTGTAAGACGCACCGAGGAATCGTTAGTTGGCCATCAATAAAAAAATCGAATTTAAAACTATTTTGTCAATTATCATGCTGCTTTAACAAATTGCAAGTCCGTGTCGGTCATGGTGGTTGATTGAGCATACTTCACCGTTCTGGTGAATGCTGGTTGGTGAAGATGGCGTGCGCGAGACCAGTTCGGACACCGCTTGCCACCGATGTTAGCTGTGGCCGGGAATCAATCTCAAGTCGCCGGGTTCATAACACAGTGCGTTAACCGCTGCACCACCACTCGGTTACAAATCATTGTCCCCGACTGGCAGGCCAAGTGCCGAGTCACCTTGGGCCACACAGGGACAGGTGCCACTGGGGAGGAGGGGGCGGGTGGCTCACCATTTGTCTCGAGATGATTTCTGTGACGCAAGTCGCTTACCGCATCCAACGCACTCTCCGAGACGCTCCGGTTTAAAAGAGCATGCCGTCAATAACGGAAACATTATCATTGTCATCGTTGTAATGTGAAAAGTTATGCAAACTGGTGAATGTTTTTTTTTCTGGCTTCTGAGTCCAGCACCCGATGACCTGCGGTAGTGGCGATGTGTCGTGATCACTCGGCAACTGAGCTGCACTGCCTTGATCCCCCATCAGACTTGGCAGGCGCTCTGCATTTTTTTTTGTTATTTCACGCACTGAGATCACTTTAGCACTCGGGTCACCCTCCTGTCTGCCGATGCAATATTTACGTTTGCATTGAACATGCACGCCCATCATGACAGTAACAAATAACAGCCTCCGTAGCCCGGCTGTAAAATGTGTTGGCATGATGCCCTATACCTCTGAAGGGTAAAGGAATTCACAATAATAATTGTAGTGGTAGTGGCAAATCCGTGCACGTTCAGCCCTCTCATCAATCCAGTGCCGGATGAGGGCCTCTCTCACGCTCTGCGGGGTCATGTTGGTTATTTTTCCGGAACTTCAACCCTGGTCAGTGTGCGGGTTGGTGAATCTTCTTGGTTCTTTCGGTAAAGTCACGTAGAAGGGAAATAATAAAATAATAAAAATAAAATATAATAAAATTATTATCACGACGTTTCGGCCACAACGCAAGCAGCCGGTCTCAGGTGAAGAACAGGTCTGTCGGAAAGGTTGGTGAATGTGCGGTAAAACGTCGTGTAAAAGTACAGCACAACAATGAACGTTTTTGCGCCGCCCGTCCTGCCTGCCCGCCCGCTGGCAGTTGGACACCTCTACCCACAAGCCCCGTGGGGTGCGCCCATCTGAGCCTCGATCTATGCTCAACCCCAGCTTAGAATTTGGAGGTCTGACGAAGATCGCTCACATTCCGGGTGACTTGACAATGGTTTGTTTAACTGTCTGGAAAAAAAGTTTTGCCGCACCGCGATGTTGTATTTGTTTTGCAAAGCCCTTTCTTAAAGCGGCGTTTTTGTTTTGTGCGGGGGTTCGCATGCTTGTGACGTCTTTTAATATTGTGCTTTGTGTAGTCGTGAATAGCCCGGGTGAAGGTTTATCTTCTCTCTCGATTTCACTCGCAATTAATTTTCTTTGGTCACTCATGTTGGCTGCAGTTTGGCATGGAGGGGTGGGCCCTCTATTTAGAATAAGAATATTTATTGTATACTGGAGGAATCCGATGAGCTAGAAAGCTCTTTTTCACAGATGTCCAGTATGGGCGGGTAAGAGCTTTACAACAACAAACAATACAAAAGCATGATAGTGGTCCAATGTATAAGAAAGGTAAACGCATCACCGAAACACATACAAATTAATCTAAACCATCCCCATCCTACAAGGCAAAGCCCACTGAGGTATGAACTTATTTTTCAGAAGCGACCTGGCCACAAATGATAGCTCAACAATGTGGCCCATGATATGGACATTTGTAGCACCAAAATAATCCAAATAATCTTAATATTAGTGGAAAACTTTCATCAAGCAGTGGATAGACAATGGCTGATGATGATGGCAATGGTGCGTTTTGATGATTTTCTCAAGTAGAATACATATTTTGGAAGGATGTCTACATTTTACTTTGTCTTATAAAGTTTCTTAAAATATTTAAATCTCATGATTGGCACTTGTTCAGACAAAAAAAAGCCATAATTGCAAACCCTGCGATTGTCACACAGCTGATATATTCTTAATTGCTGTGGTGATATGGCATTGTGTGCCACGGTACAGACTTAAGTACCTCATCCCTATTCTTTCGGTCTTTCGGTAAAGCCACGTAGATAGATCAAAGAATAAAAAATAATAAAAATAATAACAATATCACGACGTTTCGATCGCAACACAAGCAATCGTCATCAGGTGAGAAATATCGCGGGAGAGCTGCTGAGAATATGCCTGATCCTTTTGCTTGTCGCAAATTCACGTGGAAAGGGTGGCTTGCGCTAAATGATATTCGCGCGCGGTGAGGGAATGAGATAAGCGGACAATACCTTTTATTGTTATATCTGTCCCTCCACGTAAAAATTAAAAAAAACATGGGTGTTTTTTTCTAAATACAACCCATCGGCCCACCACGGCCTTCTGGGAATGCATCATTTCAGCAGCGTTGATTCACTCAGTAGCCAAGCCAGAACGTCACGCCATGTGCATTCAGCGTACACACTGCGTAAGCTTGCATACACACTGCGTACGCTTGTGCGCAGCGTGCACCGTGCTTGCGTATGCAGCGTGCACAGCGTGCACTGTGTAACTTCAGCACGTTTCATTTTTGCAAGCAATTTCAATAAACCGTAAATAATTGATTCTCGCAACTTCATCAAAGTATCGCGCGCGTAAGAATAATTGTTTTCAATCGATGAAACGTGCACTCTACACACTCCGCTGATTTTGAAACACGTACATTAAGCCTTTAACTTGACTACGTCGCTCGATTTCTGAAACTGCCCGAGGTTGTTCCACGTTGTTTCCAGTTTTCTATTCTGTGCTGCGTTCCCTGTTGGATAAGCGACACTGTCAACTCTCATTATATGAAAACACTTCCATTGACGAGGTAGACAATTACATTTGTTATTTTTTTTTAAATCTCTCACCCAATTGAGATCCAATTACGCGACTGCCATTCTGCGCCCGTGACGTGAAGTGGGTTAACATAGGTAGGAGGAGGCTGTACATTATTTAAGAAGAGAGTAACAATGATTCCCGTACAGCCCATCAATGCGGGACGGATCCCTGCAACTTAAGGGCACAACGACCTTTGATTTTTATTTCAATGCAAAGTGTGGCGACAGTCTGCCACAGGCTGCCACACAACGCGAGATGGAAGTGGAATCACGACTGGAACTCTTCAAGGGAGGCCTCACGAAATTCTCAAGTGCTGCGGTGGCGAGATATTAACTCCATCGCCTGGTATACAGGAGGTTGTGGGTTCGATCCCGACCCTGACAATGGCTGTATATTTGGAGTTTGCGTGTCTCTCTCCCCGTGGTGGCGTGGATTTTTTTCCGGGGCCTCCGGTTTTTCCCTCCACATTTACTATCAACATCAGGCGTTGAGAGTACTTGGCTGCTGTAAATTTCCACGTGATGACGAGCCAATTCATTGAGCTATCATTCGTGGTGAGGTCGCTTCTAAAAAAGCGCTAGATAGCACAGTGAGCCTTACCTGGTACAAAAAAAAAATGGTTTGTTTTATTTTATTGTCATGTGGATTTGTCTCCGGGTCCTCCGGTTTTTCCCTCCACATTTACAATCAACATGCGTTGAGAGTATTTGGCTGCTGTAAACTTCCATGTAATAAGCCACTTCTTTGAGCTATCATTTGTGGCCAGGTTGCTTCTAAAAAAAGAGCTACATAGCTCAGTGGGCCTTACCTGGTAAAAAAAAAAAATTATAATCGATCTGCTACTCACAATCGAATGGAGTTGAATGGACTAAATGGGCCCCGTCTCGTTTCCAGCCTTGTTTTGGATGACAATAATTATTTTTCTCATGCAAAATGGCCTGGCAGATATTTCCACACACTGGCTGTCGCGTTTCTGTGTTTTTTTGTAAAAGAACCCTTATTTTTGACAAGGGGCGTGCCACGGTGGTTAGCGCGCGCTGCGCTGTGGGACCGGGTGATCCCGAGTTTGATTCCCGCATCATCATACATCGCCCATGGTCATCGGCATCCCCCTCACCAACCCTCACTGCCCACGTGGTGAAGTATGCCCTCCCCCCCTTAACCAAGACGGCATGAGGTGACCTTCATACAGCAGTGGATTGACGAAGGGCTGTATATTATTTTGAAAACATAAATGTATTTCCTCCTTCACCCAGTGGTGGATTGATCGTGGCTGATGATAATGATGATGAAAGTTCTCGGCAGAAAATCCTGTGTAACGGTATATGGTGTTTTTCTTCCCCCATCTTGAATTAATTTCCTGAGGTGTTAATACACGCTAAATATTGTAGGGCTGAAGTTAATGTTATTTTGCCTGTTTATAGCTTAAATTGTATGTATTAGCAAACTTAGGTGAAATGGGATTCTATTGGATGGTGTTAATGTCTCAAGATTATTGTGCTTGAACATGTAAACCGATTTCTCAGCGCATGGTGATATCACGCCATCTGCAAACAAATGCGTAATTTTAAAAAAATCGGAATCCACATCTTTATTTATCCTTTTTCACAGGCGCCCAGTAGGTTAACGAGTGAGGTTTGAAATCACATTCTCTACATGACTTCGTTCGCACCGCCGCACGTAGCCGACGGTGCTAAACAATAAGAACGACGAACCAAGGGAAAGAAACCTTTCTCAATTCAAGTGGGCCATGTTTTGATGCGTCGTCTTCTGAGGCCCCCAAATGGTTAATTATCCCACGGGTTCAGTTTGTCAGTTTGACCTTTTAAAAGTTCAACGTCAGCCCGTCGCTGCTGCTCGTATTGATGTGGTCCTTTTTATCAATTGACAATTTTTTTAATCGCCCGTTCCTGGGCTCGTTTCAATCAGGCGCTGTGCAGCGTGTAACAGATACGGCGCACTTATTTATTAATTAATCGCCGTAAATTCTATTGAATTATTCCAGGAGCATAGCGATGCTCTCCCTTCCCGGGGATTTTGAGTGGCGACATTATAAAAGGCGGATTCACTGTGCATGGTCAGTGAAATTACCATGTTGATTGCGGTCGATGAGTAACGTATGCACATCGGTTAGCACGGTTGGCTACGTACGGTGCAAAAGAAGTTCAACACACATACACGCATGCGTACGTAAAGAAGGCCGTCTCGTGTAGGCCAATTAGTTTCAAAGACAATGCGTATATAATTATCAGAGCATGTTTGCATGTTTTGCCACAAGTGCGTGCGGTTAATGCAGACTTAATTCCTTGCAGTAGGTGTCTATTTGGTCTTTGAACATCTCAACACCTGTTTTATTTCCAGAAAGATTAACGCCTATTATTATTTTTGTATTATCTTGATACTTGGAAGAAAAGTCCGAAAGATATCCATATATACGTGAGCATACATGCATATTGAATAGTGTGAATATTCATGAGCGTACAGCATTATACGATAACGAAATATCGTGAAGCATGTGATGTTCGCACAGAATCGATTTTCCTCGTGACGACGATGATGCCGGTGTTCTATCCGAGCTGGATTTTTTTCTCTCCATGTTCTTGTGGTATAATGTTTCTGAAGCGTTAATAGGACACTTTGCAGTTTTGGTATGTTTTGAAACAGAAGAATAACTCAATTGATATGATAATCGTGGCCTTCATGAAGCCGTTTTTTTTCATGGTGAGTGAATCGTACAATTTCGTTTTAAAATGGTGCACAAGGGTGGCGCAATGTTAGCACAATGATTGCGCATGCGTCTTGGTAATACACGAAGAGACTAGGGCGAGGGTCATTAATTGTAGGCAGCTGAAACCTTGCCATTGTTGCAGAGTAGCCCCCCCCCCCCCCCCCCGTAGGTTCTCCTCTCCATGTCATTGCATGGCAGTGGCGGCAGCAACTAGACATGGCAGCGATAGAAACTAATGGAACAGAAGCGTCAAATTCAGTGAGGGCAGTATGAAAAAGCAGACTTTTCCATGAGGCTCCGGGATAGACACCTGTCTGCAGGCATTGTCGTGCTGTTTGCAAACTGCCTTGCTTCTCGGTGTTCAGGAGTTGTATTAGCTGTAGGTGCAGACACTGCAGCACAGACAGCGTGCCGTGTTGTTTTTTGGTGAGTTTAATTAGCTGTAGGTGCAGACACTGCAGCACAGACAGCGTGCCGTGTTGTTTTTTGGTGAGTTTAATTAGCTGTAGGTGCAGGCATTGCAGCACAGACAGCGTGCCGTGTTGTTTCTTTGTGAGTTTAATTAGCTGTAGGTGCAGGCATTGCAGCACAGGCAGCATGCCGTGTTGTTTCTTTGTGAGTTTAAATAGCTGTAGGTGCAGGCATTGCAGCACAGGCAGCGTGCTGTGTTGTTTCTTGGTGAGTTTAATTAGCTGTAGGTGCAGACACTGCAGCACAGGCAGCGTGCCGTGTTGTTTCTTGGTGAGTTTAATTAGCTGTAGGTGCAGACACTGCAGCACAGACAGCGTGCCGTGTTGTTTCTTGGTGAGTTTAATTAGCTGTAGGTGCAGACACTGCAGCACAGACAGCGTGCCGTGTTGTTTCTTGGTGAGTTTAATTAGCTGTAGGTGCAGGCATTGCAGCACAGGCAGCGTGCCGTGTTGTTTCTTGGTGAGTTTAAATAGCTGTAGGTGCAGGCATTGCAGCACAGGCAGCGTGCCGTGTTGTTTCTTGGTGAGTTTAAATAGCTGTAGGTGCAGACATTGCAGCACAGGCAGCGTGCCGTGTTGTTTCTTTGTGAGTTTAATTAGCTGTAGGTGCAGACATTGCAGCACAGGCAGCGTGTCGTGTTGTTTCTTTGTGAGTTTAATTAGCTGTAGGTGCAGGCATTGCAGCACAGACAGCGTGCCGTGTTGTTTCTTGGTGAGTTTAAATAGCTGTAGGTGCAGGCATTGCAGCACAGGCAGCGTGCCGTGTTGTTTCTTGGTGAGTTTAATTAGCTGTAGGTGCAGACATTGCAGCACAGACAGCGTGCCGTGTTGTTTCTTGGTGAGTTTAATTAGCTGTAGGTGCAGGCATTGCAGCACAGGCAGCGTGCCGTGTTGTTTCTTGGTGAGTTTAATTAGCTGTAGGTGCAGACATTGCAGCACAGGCAGCGTGCCGTGTTGTTTCTTGGTGAGTTTAATTAGCTGTAGGTGCAGACACTGCAGCACAGACAGCGTGCCGTGTTGTTTCTTGGTGAGTTTAATTAGCTGTAGGTGCAGGCATTGCAGCACAGGCAGCGTGCCGTGTTGTTTCTTGGTGAGTTTAATTAGCTGTAGGTGTAGACATTGCAGCACAGACAGCGTGCCGTGTTGTTTCTTGGTGAGTTTAATTAGCTGTAGGTGCAGGCATTGCAGCACAGACAGCGTGCCGTGTTGTTTCTTGGTGAGTTTAATTAGCTGTAGGTGCAGACATTGCAGCACAGGCAGCGTGCCGTGTTGTTTCTTGGTGAGTTTAAATAGCTGTAGGTGCAGACATTGCAGCACAGACAGCGTGCCGTGTTGTTTCTTGGTGAGTTTAAATAGCTGTAGGTGCAGACATTGCAGCACAGACAGCGTGCCGTGTTGTTTCTTGGTGAGTTTAAATAGCTGTAGGTGCAGGCATTGCAGCACAGGCAGCGTGCCGTGTTGTTTCTTGGTGAGTTTAATTAGCTGTAGGTGCAGGCATTGCAGCACAGGCAGCGTGCCGTGTTGTTTCTTGGTGAGTTTAATTAGCTGTAGGTGCAGACACTGCAGCACAGGCAGTGTGCCGTGTTGTTTCTTGGTGAGTTTAAATAGCTGTAGGTGTAGACATTGCAGCACAGGCAGCGTGTCGTGTTGTTTCTTGGTGAGTTTAAATAGCTGTAGGTGTAGACATTGCAGCACAGACAGCGTGCCGTGTTGTTTCTTGGTGAGTTTAATTAGCTGTAGGTGCAGGCATTGCAGCACAGGCAGCGTGCCGTGTTGTTTCTTGGTGAGTTTAATTAGCTGTAGGTGCAGGCATTGCAGCACAGGCAGCGTGCCGTGTTGTTTCTTGGTGAGTTTAATTAGCTGTAGGTGCAGGCATTGCAGCACAGGCAGCGTGCCGTGTTGTTTCTTGGTGAGTTTAATTAGCTGTAGGTGCAGGCATTGCAGCACAGGCAGCGTGCCGTGTTGTTTCTTGGTGAGTTTAATTAGCTGTAGGTGCAGACATTACGGCACTTGTAGAAATGCCATCAGTTAGCGTTATCGGCTCTGGTGAAGATGAGTGCAGGTTTTCCGTGAGGTACGTGATGTGTGTAGGTAAAAGTCCGTAACAAGGAATTGTAAATAGCGAGTGTGAGAGTGAATCGCCGTGTAGGGAATGTTCAATAAATAATGTATAAGTGAATTTGTAAGCGTAGTTGGCACGCGAAAACGAAGCCACAAATGAGTGAAGCGTAAGGCTGGAAGTTGTTGGAGGGTGTTATTGTTAGTCGCGATTGAAGCAATTATCAAGAGTGTGTGAGCGGTGGTGTGTGCACATCTATAATTACGTGAACGTGAGTGTGTACATGTGCATGCGTTTTGTCTGCTTACCAGGCGATGTAGACTTGACGTATGTGTCACACGTAGGCTTTCGCAACCAATTTTATTCATAATATAACCCAAAAAACCTTTATTATGAATGTATTAAAATTGTAAATGTTGTGGATTTACTCTCCAACACACCGGTGGGTTGAAGTAGTATACTAAGCTATACACTACGCTATACACTACACTTTACACTATACTAGTAACTAATTGGCGCGTTGTTTACTTGACAAACCTCACTGGCTGTGTCGGGTGGTGGAGGGTGACGACACATTTATACTTAAATATCGATTTAAAGCTTTCATGACTGCAGGGATTCATCTTATTGGTTCTTTCGGTAAAGTCACGTAGAAGGGAAATAATAAAATAATACAAATTAAACATAATAAAAAAATTCTCACTACGTTTCGGCCACAACGCAAGCAGCCGTCCTCAGGTGAAGACCAGGTCTGTCCGGGAGTCTGAATGAAACACCACCACGCGATCTACCCCAAAAACCTTTATTGTGAATCGATGTATGTAGTCGTAGCTTTTGCGTAGCGTCCGTGTTGTTTAGAAGGAGGTAGGTGGTGCTGGTACGTAGACGTTTTAGAAGAGTAGATGTATTGTGTGAATATTGCAGTGTGTGTGTTGGAGGTGAGCTGTGCACGTGCAGGTATCGCAGTAAACGGCGGTAGTGGGTGAATTTGGTGGGATAAACGCGGGCCTGATAATAGCGGAGGATAACGTGCAGCGGCATGGGGGAAAGGGGGGGGGAGGTGTAGTGTGCAGGTGTTTCAGGTGTTGCAGGTGAGCCGGGAAGGTAAAACACACTCACTCATCCGTGAGTATGCACGGAAACTTTGAGGTGTGTAGGCTTCATGGTTTTGGTACAATTTGGTTCACACACACACATACACACACGCAAAGTCTGCTTTATAGAGATTGCTGAAAATCGTTTTTGTTCTTCCAGAATGTCATGAGCATGTACAAGGACGTGTGCTACTACATGCACTACGCGCTGGCTGCGTATGGGTGGCCCATGTACCTCATCAGGAAGCCGGCCTGCGGACTCTGCAAGCTTATGGCCAACTTTTCGTGAGTACTGCGCTTCGCTGGCGCCAGCGTTGGCCCCTTGCCGTGCTCTCGCGTTGCACCGAAGGCTCATGGTAGCACCCGGCGTAGTGGCATCACTCAGAATACGCTTCGGGACGCCAAAGGGGTCTCGCACTGTTACAGCAGTTGGGGAGCACAGGTGGTGGGCAGGTGGGGCACGTAGACACAGGTGGTGGGCAAGTGGGGCATCTCAGTCAGTCATCCCAAAACACCCGGCTCCTTCCCCGTGACCTCAAAGCGCCCCCTACCCTGACGCAAGAGCCGCGGTGACATCGCCTCAGCTCGGTGGCGAAGGGCAGCAGCGGCAGCAAGCTGTTGGTGTTGTTGTCGCTGCGCCGTGTAAACCGTGTCAGGTGCTGCTGCCTGGGCTACTGCGTGCGGAGGCACCGATTCTCTCCCAGCCTCACGGTGCAGGACGACAACTGCTGCCAGTGCAACGTGGCCGCGATCCGCCGCCACTTCCTGGACGAGGGCCTCTCGGGGGTGGAGATTGTCTTCGCCTCCATCCACGACGCGGTGAGAGCTTCGCACGGCCCGTGCGCGAGCCTCGTACGCACGCGTGTTGAACTTTTTTCGCACCGCATGAAGACGACCACGCTAATCGGGGGGGGGGGAAGGATGACAAACTAAACACTAAAAAGCAGTTCGAAAAAAATGAGTTTTCAATCTAGATTTTACAAAGCATAGCTCTAGCGGGCTTGCTAATATCGCAAGGAAGAGCATTCCAGACGGCCGCAGAAGCGGTCCGGTAGTCTAAGATCAGCATGCAAGTAGCTTTGCCTTTCATTTGGCTATGTTGAAGTGCAACATTTGCATATTTCATCCACAGATTTGATCTACATATGGAAAGTTGAACGTGTTATTTTCACGTCTTTTCTATTGCGAGTTGTATCAAATGCATTGTATTATAGTGTTTGTATGTACGTATGTATGTATGTTGAACTTTTTTGGCACCATACGTAGCCAACCGCGCTAATCGGAGGTGTGGGGGGGAAGGATTGCAAACTAAACACAAAAAATCAGCTCGAAAGAAATTAGTTTTCAATTCGATTTAAACGTGCATAGCTCCAGTGGGCTTCCTAATATCGGAAGGAAGAGCGTTCCAGACGGCCGCAGAAGCGCATCTGAAAGCACAGCGCGATGCGGTAACCGTCTTTGCAGAGATGTATGTTGAACTTCTTTCGCACTGTACGTAGCCAACCGTGCTAATCTGATCCTCGCCCGCACGGATGTGTTCAACGCGAGTTGACGCGGCGCACTCTTGCCGACGAGGCTGTCGTACCGTGGCTCTTTGAGTTCTTCACCGGGTGAAACACGCCAGCGTGAGTCCGTTGCTCTATCGTTGCTTTCCCTGGACAACGGGATGTCGTCGGTCGACGGGTACACGATGCTTTTGGGGCGTCATCTCTCGCTTGACAAGAGTGGCTCGCGTGGAAGCTGCCATTATCCACTCCAGGAAATAAGCCAAAGCTGAGGTCGAATCATTTCGTTCGCTCTGCCCGTCAGTCTGTCTGACTTGGCGTCACGAAGATGAGTCGGTATGAATAAAATTTCAGCGCAAAGTTTTTTGTTGCTTTTTTGGGACCTGCCCTGTAGAATTCCGGCCTAAATTGATCGAAGGTTCGACAAAAACCTGGTGATAGATAAAAAATAAAAACACCCCAACGCTAAAATGGGCTGAGCCACTGCCCAAGGCGTTGCGTGCCGTGCGTGCGTTGCATCCCCGGACGCCGTCTCGCGTCTTCGCGCGTCACGCGCCCCGTCCGACGTCGCCTCGTTGCGCCGGCTCGGACGTTATCGTTATTGGCCGCTTGATCGTAAGCGCTCCCGAGGTCCAACACACTTCTTGGAATCCGTGCAATGGGCGAGGTTCACCTTCATCGTCGCTCTTTCAAACGTCTTTCTGGCAGGCCAGTGCACAACGTTGTCATTCGTTTTTCACGGGCTTGCCATTCACGACAGTGGGTATTTGCGAGGGTGTCTGAAATCTGTTGATTTGTTTCCACTGCACCCGTTGTTAATCATTTGAAAGCAATTCTGATTTCAGCCGCGTAAGGGAGGTCTGAGTGCCACGAATTTCCATTCACACTGCACCTCGTCCAGAGCAACCGCCAAGCGCGTATTGCCACTCGGTACAAAGAGAGGCAGCAGGTTAACCCCCTCCGCCTTAAGATCTTGGATTATATAATAAATAATGAAATCCAGAGACACTGTGAGGGGAGGATAACGGGGTAGGTAAATACAGGAGGGATTAATGGTTATTTTTAGACGTACAGGCTCGTTGAGCTATGACAGCCAAAGCACTGGTCTTCTTCACTTAATATTGATTGCGCGTCCTGTGTTTATATATATGTAGTGACATAGGCCGTCACTACTGTGTCGGCCCGTACGAGGGCTGGGGGCCCCAAGGGGTGCCTGGGGGTCACGTGGTGGAGGGTCCCAGACCTTCCCAGAGGTGGGGGAAGGGAGGCGTGGCCTAGGAAGGGAGGCGTGGCCTGGGAAGGGAGGCGTGGCCTGGGAAGGGGATATAAGCGGGGTGTGGATGCAGAGCGGGGCTGTTGAACTCCGAAGTGAAGACGACATCATCGGTCCTCAAGTCCCGGGTCGTCGTCCTGGACCAGGCAGCCCGCAGCCTGCCTGGTCCACTCTGTGTCGTGTTTCAGAGTGTTAGTGAGTTGAGGAAGGTGGTCACCACCTCATGTACAGTGTTATATTACTTACCGTTTAATACATAGTGTTGCCTCCAAGCTGTGTGTTTGTGCACCTAATTCGAAGCCACTACATATATATATACACTGAGTTGTCTATGGCTGGTCTGCGCTGTCCCATAAACCACGCTCACTCTATGCTTGGCTTCAGCAATTACAGCGTGCGGCTTGTGAATACACGTGTTCCCGTGATTTGGTTGAAATGGGAAATGCAAATCTGTCCGACGAACAAAATCGTACTTGCGCCTTTAGAGCACGGGTGGAATTTAGGATTTCCTGTTCGTGAACGGAGCAGATCGATGAACTCGTTGTCCAAAATGGTTTTTTTTTATGACGGGAATAATCGTGGTAGTATTTTTCTTTCAAAGGAATTTACTTCAAATTGAATTCCACAAATTTGACTCGTTATTTTTCAAAGAGCTTTTTGCACGTCGGAGAAGAGCAGAGTGCCCGGAGAAAACGCACGCACACACGAGGGGCTTACGCCTTCTCATTTTGTTTTCTTTCCAGTTTATTTCGAACCGTAGGGCCGTTATTAATCTGTTTTGTTTTGCAGCTGAAAGTTATTTTCGCGGCCTAGAAAAATCCGAAACCCACTTCAACAAATTCCGCGCTCGGCTTCTTGCTGGGAATTTGAACCCTTCACCATTCCGAGCGGTGGTGTAGCGGTTAGCGCTCCGCTGCGCTACGAACCTGGTGACCCGAGTTCAATTCCCGCTCACGGCCAACACCCAGTGACGATTATCTGAACCGGTCCTGGGCCTCCCCCAGAACAACTCAGCCTCAAATGAGTACCTGGTGCGATGTGTAAACATCGCTACTGGGAAGACAAAGGCGGCCGGGCGTGGTGTTGGCCACCCACCCCCCTCGTATGCCGTGCTGGCCTGCATAGATGCTCGCTAACAGCACTTGCCCCTACAGTCTGTTAAGGCTATACGGGGGATCTTTGTCTTTGTGCGTGGGTGTAGTGGGGAGTGGTTTGTTCAACCAGTCTACACAACAAAGACTCATTCCTGGCAGCGGTTTCAGCCTCACCACCTCTACATAACAAAAGGCTCAGTCCCATTTACACGCACCTTTACATCAGCTGCACCTTAACAACTCTTTTCAACCAGTCTACACAACAGAGGCTCATTCCTAACAACGTGCTTCAGCCGCACCGAACCTCACAATAATAATATCCAGGGCCTACCTTGGCTCCTCCCACCCTCAACCAGTATATATATGTAGTGGCGATACGCGCTGGGGTAGCGATCAGGTGCCAGCGCGTCGGGATTGGATGTGTGTGTGGTGACGCGCGCTGGCGGTGAGGGATCAGGGGTCAGCGCGGGATCGTGTGTTGTGTGGTGCTGATTGGCTGGGTGCCGGTGACGCGCTGGTGTGGGAGTGATCGGGTGGCAGCGCGGCGTGATTGGGTGATGAGTGGAAACACGCGCTGGGGGAAAGCGGATCGTAGAGATAGCGCGTCGTGATTGGTTCACTAAGGAGCGATGCTCGCATCGAGGTCCGCATCCGCTCCGTCTCCCGGGAGGAGGGACTATATAAGGTGATGCGCACAGGCGCACGGGGAGAGTGTATCCAGCGAAGACTGAAGACGGAGAGGAAGAGACAGGGCCCTGCGGTACCCAGTCCCGCTGTCCTGTGAGGACCCGGACTCGGTGTAACCCAGAGGCGGAGTGTAGGGGGAGCATGCAGTGTCAGCATGCGGAGTGTGTAGCCAGAGAGCTAGAGTCTACACGAGACGAGTGACGTGTGTAGCCAGAGAGCTAGAGTCTACACGAGACGAGTGATGTGTGTAGCCAGAGAGCTAGAGTCTACACGAGACGAGTGATGTGTGTAGCCAGAGAGCTAGAGTCTACACGAGACGAGTGACGTGTGTAGCCAGAGAGCTAGAGTCTACACGAGACGAGTGACGTGTGTAGCCAGAGAGCTAGAGTCTACACGAGACGAGTGACGTGTGTAGCCAGAGAGCTAGAGTCTACACGAGACGAGTGACGTGTGTAGCCAGAGAGCTAGAGTCTACACGAGACGAGTGATGTGTGTAGCCAGAGAGCTAGAGTCTACACGAGACGAGTGATGTGTGTAGCCAGAGAGCTAGAGTCTACACGAGACGAGTGACGTGTGTAGCCAGAGAGCTAGAGTCTACACGAGACGAGTGATGTGTGTAGCCAGAGAGCTAGAGTCTACACGAGACGAGTGACGTGTGTAGCCAGAGAGCTAGAGTCTACACGAGACGAGTGATGTGTGTAGCCAGAGAGCTAGAGTCTACACGAGACGAGTGATGTGTGTAGCCAGAGAGCTAGAGTCTACACGAGACGAGTGACGTGTGTAGCCAGAGAGCTAGAGTCTACACGAGACGAGTGATGTGTGTAGCCAGAGAGCTAGAGTCTACACGAGACGAGTGATGTGTGTAGCCAGAGAGCTAGAGTCTACACGAGACGAGTGACGTGTGTAGCCAGAGAGCTAGAGTCTACACGAGACGAGTGATGTGTGTAGCCAGAGAGCTAGAGTCTACACGAGACGAGTGATGTGTGTAGCCAGAGAGCTAGAGTCTACACGAGACGAGTGATGTGTGTAGCCAGAGAGCTAGAGTCTACACGAGACGAGTGGAGTGTGTAGCCAGAGAGCTAGAGTCTACACGAGACGAGTGACGTGTGTAGCCAGAGAGCTAGAGTCTACACGAGACGAGTGACGTGTGTAGCCAGAGAGCTAGAGTCTACACGAGACGAGTGACGTGTGTAGCCAGAGAGCTAGAGTCTACACGAGACGAGTGACGTGTGTAGCCAGAGAGCTAGAGTCTACACGAGACGAGTGACGTGTGTAGCCAGAGAGCTAGAGTCTACACGAGACGAGTGATGTGTGTAGCCAGAGAGCTAGAGTCTACACGAGACGAGTGGAGTGTGTAGCCAGAGGCATAGGGTCTACACGAGACGAGTGATGTGTGTAGCCAGAGAGCTAGAGTCTACACGAGACGAGTGACGTGTGTAGCCAGAGAGCTAGAGTCTACACGAGACGAGTGACGTGTGTAGCCAGAGAGCTAGAGTCTACACGAGACGAGTGATGTGTGTAGCCAGAGAGCTAGAGTCTACACGAGACGAGTGGAGTGTGTAGCCAGAGGCATAGGGTCTACACGAGACGAGTGATGTGTGTAGCCAGAGAGCTAGAGTCTACACGAGACGAGTGATGTGTGTAGCCAGAGAGCTAGAGTCTACACGAGACGAGTGACGTGTGTAGCCAGAGAGCTAGAGTCTACACGAGACGAGTGACGTGTGTAGCCAGAGAGCTGGAGTCTACACGAGACGAGTGGAGTGTGTAGCCAGAGAGCTAGAGTCTACACGAGACGAGTGATGTGTGTAGCCAGAGAGCTAGAGTCTACACGAGACGAGTGACGTGTGTAGCCAGAGAGCTAGAGTCTACACGAGACGAGTGATGTGTGTAGCCAGAGAGCTAGAGTCTACACGAGACGAGTGATGTGTGTAGCCAGAGAGCTAGAGTCTACACGAGACGAGTGGAGTGTGTAGCCAGAGGCATAGGGTCTACACGAGACGAGTGATGTGTGTAGCCAGAGAGCTAGAGTCTACACGAGACGAGTGGAGTGTGTAGCCAGAGGCATAGGGTCTACACGAGACGAGTGATGTGTGTAGCCAGAGGCCTAGAGTCTACACGAGTTAAGTACAGAGTGTAGCCAGGGAGAGAGAGTCTACACGAGTTAAGTAAAGTGGGTTGTCGGAAGAATATAGACCACACGTTGTATTGTGACAAGTCAAGATTTAATAAAAAGTGTGTTACCCGTCAAGAAGTTTCCTGCCGTCATTTCCGATACTTCATATACAAGGACTGTTTTCTTGGAATTTCTCTTACTTGAAGACGGAGGCTTGTGTTGCCTCCGAAACGTCGTGATTTTTATTTTATTTTTATTTAACTTTTATTAATTAAAAATTTTTACCTACGTGACTTTACCGGAAAAAACCTAAGAATATAGTTTTAATAGTTTCAGGAATATACATACCAGATGATGTGCAGCACATGTACGAAGCTCCTTCCTGGATGGCTCCAGCCAATCACAAAGCGTAAGACAAAAAATACAAGTCTACAGCTACAAAGGACTTGCATTTTACATGAAAACGGTTTTTTTAATGTAATTAAAATTTTACATGAACATTTAAACAGCAGAAATTGGAACCCTCATCTCCGAAATTGGCTTTGAAGGTGAACGGCATAATGCCTATTTAAATCAGTGATGCTATCGCGTGTGGTTTTAACTAATTCATGATTATGTACTCGGCCACAATGCACGGGCTTGCACTTTCACGCGTGCGCGCGCGTGTGTGTGCGCGTGTGTCTAATTCGGCGGGGAGGGGTCGTGCAGCGGTTAGCAGCGGCCACCTGGGTTCAATTCCCGCTCACGGCGAGCGCCCGTGACGATTATCTGAACCGGTCAATGGCTTCCCCGACGTCGACTCAGCCTCAAATGGGTAACCGGTGCGGTGTGTAAACATCGCCGCGAGGGAGACAAAGGCGGCCGGGCGTGGTGCTGGCCACCCCCCACCCCCTTTGTGTTCCGTGCCAGCCTTAATAGGTGCTACTCGCTGAGAGCTCTTGCCTCCAACAGTCTGTTAAGGATACACGGGGGGCCTTTGTCTAATTAGGGAGCCGCGTGCAAAGCGCGCCGTGTTTCTGGGTGACGAGCAGAGACACGTAGGGGAGCGTGATGGAGCACAGCGGGGGAGCGGTGGTGCAGTGGTTAACGCACGGCGCCACGAACCCGGCATGCCCGAGCTTGACTCCCGCTCACAGCCAACTTCGGTGACGAATATCTGGGCCTCCCTGAGGTCGACTCGACCTGAAACGGGTGCCTGGTGCGGTGTATCAACATCAGGGCTCGCGACCGGCTGGGCATGGTGCTGGCCATGCCGCACGTCTGTGCGCCGTTTCCCGCTTTAACAGGTTGCTCGCGAACGCCACTCGTCCCAGCTGGTCTGCTCGGGGATATGCGTGGCGGCTCTCTCCGTTTGTATTTGGCGGAACACGGCGCCTGTTCGTCATCGGAGGCGAGGAGATGTCTTTTTAAATCCTTTATATTAAGTTCACTTGCTTGCTTGCTTGCGCGCTTACGACCGTGCAAATATTTCGGTCGTTTTTTAACCCACTTTCCGTGATCCAATCGAGTTGACATTTTGCACACAGACTCGTTGTGCGTGACAATTTATTTTCGTGAATTTTTTTTTCCAAAATTTTACACTTTTTAGGAAAAAATAAATTATATTTAATTACCAATTGCTTAATGGTGGCAGGCAATCATCTGACCCATAGGTGGCAGCCATCTCAAGCCAGAGGACGAGAGGACTCTAGCCGCCACGCATATAAAGGATTTATAGTGAAAAACTTTGTTATTACGGGTTAATTTTTTGGCAAACCCAAATATAAGCATTACCAAAGGTGCGCTGCTGCTGCTGCTGCAACCTGTTGTGTCACAGCCAGAGGTTAATAGTGCCCGTGTCATTATTTTTCTGTTGGAAACTACTGCGCTGTAATGTGAGCTTTTCATCACCGCTGTCGCTCTCGCCCCCCTACACGACTAAATGATTGTCCCGGGGGGGGGGGGGGGGGTTCACTCGCCGTTGTTATCCAGCCCGTGGACATGCAATGTCGTCGCCCCGTGTGTGTACAGCCAACTACGCGCGGTATCACGGTTGTTCAAAAGAGACAAATGAACGTGACGATTTCCCCCCCCCCACCCCCCATCTCTCTGAAAAACACATGGACCCATTTAAGCCGGTGCATGCACGCGCACCGCACACACACACGCACGGCGACTGAGATTTAACACTTAGCTTTCAGCCGTGAGAGTCTTAAGACTACCGCGGCACGGGGGAACCGAGCTTGAAGCGCGGACTGGATGTTGTTATCTTAGAGGTCGCGATGGAATAAAGATGAGATCGAGAAACCGAGCTTGAAGAGTGCACTAGATGTTGTTATCTTTGAGGTCGCGATGGAATAAAAGATGAGATCGGGAAAACCGAGTTTGAAGCGCGGACTAGATATTGTTATCTTTCAGGTCGCGATGGAATAAAGATGAGATCGGGGGGGGGGGAATCTTGAGCAACCAAATGGAAGAATAGCATTGGGAAATGGGGATGTGAGAGAGACAAATCATCAATCTCCTTTCTTTAGCCATGTGAGAGCCCGCTGGGTGTGTGTGTGTACGTTGAGCTTCTTTCGCGCCGTACGTAGCCGACCGTGGCACTCGTATTGTCTTGCAATTGGTGCCGTTCAACCAGTTGTGAACCCATTCAGATCTGTCATTGCTTGTGATTGATGACCTTTGTTTAGGTCCACCGAGACTCTTGGTCCATTCCATACAATGCATCGTTTAATGTCCTCCGCGTAATCTCGAGAGAGAGAGAGGCTTTTCAAGTGATTGGTATGATTTTTCTTTTTAGCCAGGTGATAGTCAAGAGTGATTGGCCTTTTTAGGTGTCATGAACAGGCAAGTAATGTGCATGTTTAATTTGCGGTAAATTTAAAAAGTAAAACATTTGGCTGCGGTACGTTAATATTTTGTGCGCGTCAAACCTACCCGTTGCAGGGCTGGGTGAGCAGATTGCGAGTTCGATTTTAGCATGACGGCAGGAAATCGTCGGGACAAATGTATGTTCGTATAACACGTGGGCTTTCGTGACCAATATTATCCGTAATAATTGGGATCCTATGATTGAATGCGCATTATAAATCCGGAGTATTTATTCATTATTATTATGAAGGTTTTTTTTGGACATCACCTTTAGAACGCGTCAGAAACAGTAGAGTTGTAGCGCCGTGTTTGTCGATGGGGCATTGCGTCGTTATACGTTGAATGGTCCGTTCTGGATGACCACAGCGGCACACTACTACTGGAGAGATGTTTTATGTTCCATTTGTGCATCAGGTATCCGCATCTGCCATGGATTGTGCGGATGCAGTTTAAGCCGCATCTTGTGACGTTGCCGACAAAGATGATTCTGGCTGATGTTGATGATTAAAGTGACAATGATTGATGGTCATGATGATGATGAAAAAGGCGCCGGAGTTCAGGGAATCGAACTCAGGGGGCTGCCTGATATTGATGATTAAAGTGACGATAATTGATGACGATATTGATAGTGATGAAAAACGGGCCCGAGTCGGCGAATCGAACTCAGAGAGGGGGGGCGGGGGGGTTGCCCCCTTCTCTGCGGCGAAGACCCCGGGGGCTATTGCCATGGCTGCCCGTCCCCTGACGCTGGATGCCCCCTTCGGTCCCGCGCGTGTTTCTTTGTGGCGGCCGCAGGTCTACGAGACGCCCTTCTACGTGGCCGTGGATCACGACAAGAAGCGCGTTGTCGTGAGTGTGCGGGGGACGCTCTCGCTCAAGGTGCGCCTCCGGTGACGAACAATTCGCTGCACGCGTACACGCGCGCGTCAAAATGACCGCCCTCACGGTTCTCATCTCCCTCGGTGTCGTACGTTGAACTTCTCTCGCACCGTACGTAGCCATCCGTGCTCATCGGAAGGTGCGTAGAAGGACAACAAACTAACCACACAACAAAAAAAGATAATTCCGCCACCGCCGTCAAACGGTTTACGTGGTGAGATATTCTCTATCGCGACCGCGTGGTTGTCGCTGAGGCCAGGTGGGCGCTGCGACATGTCACACGCAGTGTCACCGGGGCACGCGAAGCTTGAACCTGCCGTCGTTCCCGTAAATAGACGGCGTCTCTCCCGTCGAAACGCAGTGGACACAATGCACTGGCGGCGGAGTGGACGGTGCAAACGACGTGTCGATGCCAAGGGAGAATGATTCTGACCCTTAACTGCACGCGCTCGTATCGGTGTGTTACCCTTTGGTACGTTAGATCGAATCGGAACAGGAGGTGATTCGAGTGCTTGAGCATGACAAAGACACTTGGGTTGAATATTTCAAATTGGCCGTGATTTCAATTGGTGCATGCTCATGTACGCTCGTTTGTCAATCCACTGCTGGATGAGGGCCCCCTCCCTCCAACGCCGTGCAGGCCATGGGGGTGGGTTTACTTGACCATACTTCACCACGCTACTCACTGTGGTGTTTGCTGAAGTTTGGGAGCATAGAAGTACTGTACAACAGTGGATATTGCTTCACGGAAGTCTCTTGCCCACCGTACAATTAATCATTGTTGTTTTTCAATGCTATATTCTGTCGTATTGTTATATTTTTTATATATATTTGAAAAAATCATGCTGTATATGTGTTATCCACTACCCGGTCTCCACCTCCACGGCGCGACGCGTGGCTGTGTGCTTTGTCTCCTTCAGGATGCCCTCACGGACCTGACAGGCGACGCTGAACCCTTGCCGGTGGAAGGACATCCTGGCACGTGGCTCGGGCACAAGGTAGAGAGAGCTTTGCCGTTCATATCCAGTGCATCCCACGACAGGGTGAATTCTTCAGAGGGTGGCTGCAGCTGTTTTTTTTTATTTTTACCAAGTAATCCCCACCGAGATATTTAGCTCTTTTTCAGAAGTGACCTGGGCCACAAATGATAGCTCAACGAAGCGTGTGGACAATTATTGCAGCCATATACTCTTAAATGCTGATTCTAAATGTGGAGGGAAAAAAACAGAGGACCCGGAGAAAAATCCACGTGACCACGGGGAGAACATGCAAAATCCAAATCTTATACAGGTGTCAGAGTCTGGATCAAACCCACAACCTCCTGTATACAAGGTGAATGAGTTAACATCTCGCCAATGTGCTGCCCCAGGCCTTTCTCACAGCGAGAATGGCTTGGGTCAGGGGTCGGCAACCAAAATAACAAGATGAGACATTTTTTCGAATTCGGTCAATAAAACGCTCAATATTTCAAGAGCCGCAATGCCATGTGAGTGCGAGATGACGATCCTGAATAAATAACGTCACGAAGCAGTCGTTCAAGATATGTGGATAACGCTTTGGTTGTCTGGCCACATGGTAAAGATACACTTAATGCATTTCTAGATAATGTCAATTCGCAAAACCCAGCCATCCAGTTTACCATGGAAATGGAGGTGAATTGCACACTCCCATTCCTGGATATTTTGCTCGGACAGTGGCCAAAATGGTAAAATAACACACAGCGTTTACCGAAAGGAAACGCACACTGATGCCTATCGGAATGCAGATTCGCATCATCACCCTGCACAGAAATCCTCTCTCATCAAGACGCTCATGCATCGGGCTAAAACAGTGTCAGATGGTGAACGTCTGAGGACAGATGGGTCCAGAGATCAGAGAGAGGTGGATGGCTTCACTATTCTGGCAAATCACCCGATGATGCTGGATGTATTTACCAGCGAAACATCATACTCAAATTGAAAATGTCGTGGATTTACTCTCCAACACACCATTTTATTAATTTCCAAGTAATTGCAATTTTTACAAAAACTTCCCACGAAATGTCAACTATTGTACGAATTCTTTACATTTATTCCAAATTTTTATAGTAACCCTCGGTTTTCTGAGAAAAAATATGAGCCGCTGTTTTGTATCGGTGCAATGTGCTGCTGCGGCTTGCAGCTTTGGGAGCCTGTAGGTTCGCGCCGGCAAAGCTGGCCTTGTGGGTGAGATACCCACCGAGGGTTGTCGGGGTGCTGAGCCCACCACGGACACTACCTGGGGCTCGTGAGGCTCCAAATCCCAAAGAACCACGTTCTCAAGCAACTGTGCATGTGTCTGTGTGTACGTTTGTGTGTCTGTGGGCTCAGCCTGGTCACAAGTGACTGCATCGAAATAAAACCCAGACTGGATAACTTCGCCAGGTGTGAACGATTGGGGGGAGCGGTAGTGAAGTGGTTAGCGTGCTGCGCTATGATACTCGGTGACCCAAGTTCGATTCCCGCTCATGGCCAACGCCAGTGACGACTATCTGAGCCGGTCCTGGACCTCCCCTAGGTCGACTCAGCCTCAAACATCGCGAGACAAAGGCGGCCGGACGTGGTGCTGGCCACCCACCCCCCTTCGTGTGCCGTACCGGCCTCCATAGGTGCTCGCCAACAGCACTTGCCCCAACATTCTGTTACAGGCTATACAGGGGGATATTTGTCTTTGGGCTCAGCCTGGTCACAAATGACCGCATCGAAATGAAACGCAGACTGGATAACTTCGCCAGGTGTGAGCCGGTTGCTGGTCACGCGATCGAGGTGCGTTGAGCGATGAAAGCCGGTTGAATCGGTGGAACAAACAGTCTTGTCAATGCGCCGCCCCGTTGCACCAGTTCGAATGCAGGGCTTTACGCCGCGCCGCTGTGCTCTTAAGTCTGCGCCCGTGTTGCTGTGGCGAAGGCAGCGTCGGCGTGTGATCCCGTACCTCATGCATTGCCTGTGTTGTGTGTCGCCTGTCGCTCTTCAGGGAATGGTTTTCTCTGCCAAGTACGTTAAGAAGAAGCTTGAAGAGGAGATGATTCTATCCCAGGCCTTCGGACGAGACCTGGTCAGTGCAGGTTCTTGCGCTCGAAAGTGTTTTGTTCAACGCGTTGCACCGCCACGTCTCAATTTGCTTCAGCGCGAGCTAACACGGCCATGAACAGTAGTTTGCTCGATTTAAAACGAAACAAAACTATTTTTTATTTGACCAGGTAAGCAATTGGTGGATAGCCCAGCTGAAACTGAGTGACCGAACGACGAACACATGGATCGATCGTGTTGACTGCTGGGGATCAAACCCCCGGGTTTTCCCTCCACATGTAGCATCAACGCACGTTTCAAGTGTCTGGCTGATAACAATTTCCACGTGATGCTAAGCCACTTCGTTGGGCCACAATTTGTGGCCAGGCCGCTTCTGAAAAAAAGAGCTACACAGCTCGGCGGGCTATATAGCGTACCTGGTGTGTTAAAAAAAAAACGAGTTTAAAAAATTAACGAGTTTAAAAAATTAACGAGTTTAAAAATAACTGGCCCTGGGGTAGGCCACGGTCTACCCCAGGGGGATGGCGCCCGCCGGGGGTGACAAACGACGGCGTGGGTCGCCACGGGGAGGGAACGTGCAAGAGGAGGGGAGGGGGGGACGTCCACTCTGGAGAGTGACGACTTCGGATCGTTTGAGCAGGAGCCACACGGGTGGATCCGTTTCACCGCGAGGCGTGTGTGAGAGTTTGGCGAGGGCTTTGGTCGTGGGCGGGGGGAGTCTCTCACGATCTCACCAAAACAAACCCAATCACACCTCTACTGTGGATGATGTTGGTCACAAAAGCCTCACCTGTTAAACTCGCTCACGGCAGTCAGCGCATGCCTGTCAACCCCTTGTCAGTGCCCTGCCTTATTACAGACCAATTCAGACCTTATTGCTCACCCCGTGCCTCTAATAAATCTGAACGTTCGTCCTACAAAGTCCCATCACAAGGGAGAAACACAAACAGATAGACAATCACCACTACTACACTCACCACTTGTACATTCACCACTACATACCTGTCAACCCCGTATCAGTGCACTACCTTCTTACAGATCAATTCAGACCTCATTGGTCACCCTGTGCCCCTTATAAAACTTAACGTTCATCCTACAAAGTCCCACCATCACAAGGGAAAAACACAAAAATAAGACGAAAAATGTTGCCCGCAATGAAACGGCTGTACGCCATATGGACCTGAAAACTGAATTCCCCTGTATAAGACTACGGGGTAAACCGCATGGGTTGACAGGTATGGTAGTGGGGAGCGGTGGTGTCAAAGCGGTTAGCGTGCTGCGCTGCGCTACAAACCCGGCGACCCAAGTTCGATTCCCGCTCACGGCCACCAACACCAGCGACGATTATTTGAACCGGTCCTGGGCCTCCCTTAGGTCGACTCCAACCTCAAATGAGTGCCTAGTGCAGTGTGTAAAAATCATCGCCACTGGGAAGACAAAGGCAGTCGGGTGTGCGGCTGGCCACACACCCCCTGATGTACCATGCTGGCCTTCGTAGATGCTCGCTAATAGCACTTGCCTCAACAGTCCGTTAAGGCTATAACAGGGGATCTTTGTATTTGTCTTGGTAAGTATGTTGAACTTATTTCGCACCGTACGTAGCCAATCGTGCTCATCGGATGTGCGGGGGAAGGACAACAAACTAAACACAAAAAAGCAGTTCTAAAGAAACGAGTTTTCAATTTCGATTTAAAAGTGAACACAGCTCCAGTGTCTTCCTAAAATCAGAAAGGAGAGCAGTTCCAGACGGCCGCATCTGAAAGCGCGCGATGGGGTGACCGCTTTGGTTCGATGGCTGGCCGTGTTAACGACACAGCGATTCGTCGATTCAAATCTCCTCCCGCTCCCACGTTGCACACGCATAAAAGTCGCGTGCGTGGGAGTTGCGTAATTTGCAATTTATGTAAATGATATTTGAATGTTATGCTAATGTCACACTTAGGCTAATGGAGGGGACAAACCCCAGACAGAACGAACAAAAAATCGACACTAAGGAGATGGTAGGAATGTGACAAAAAAACTCCCATGGGTTTCTCGAATCGAAGCGTTGACCCCTAAGCCGTGACGGATCATCTAATCGCGGGGGCGACGAGTGACTTGTTAACGTGCCCTGGCGCGCTATCGCGTACAAATCACCGGTTTTAGTCGAATAAAAAAAAACAAGTGACTGCCGATGTACGCTTGCGAGTGTGCACGGTTGTTGCGGTGTATCAATTTAAACGAAACCGGGCGGGGGGGGGTGGGGAGCTCCCATAAATCACCGACGTTACCGCATTGCACCGCGTGCACGCCCACCGCTCGTCACGATGCTCGGCCACGCTCGTGTGGGTTCATACGGACTCCCGTGGCCCGTTGCGTAACGCAAGCCTTAAGTGATTCTTACCTCACGCGTGATGCCCCATCAGCCGTAAAGCAGTACTGTACCACGGGGGGGGGGGGGGGGGCGGAGAAAAGATCTGCTCAAGTTCTCCCCCTCTCTCACACCTGCGGTTTTATGGGAATGGCAAGATCGTAGGCAGATTTTGTATTCGGCAGAGGCTTTTTTGGAATTCATATGGACATCGAATAATTTTTTGTAGACCGGCTCGTTGGTGAGATTGAATGTCAAGTGTCAACTGACGTGTAGTTTTTGCTGGCATTCGCTGGGGGAAAAAATGGCAATCGCGATGGAAATTAACGAGGATTACTCCATTTTATGCCAAACGTCAGCACGACTCCTCCTCTCGAGCCAGGGAGTGTGGGAAAGTCTGCCTGCCAGAATATAAATTAGGCCCTCTTTAGTCGTACATGAACATTTTTTGTCAACAAAAGTCCAAACTTATGGTATATTGTTGTTTTGTTTGTGTACGTGTGTTGTTGTTGGCGTGGGGCTACGTGTGTGCGTGTGGCGAGCGGTAGTGTAGCGGTTAGCGTGTCGTGCTATGAACTCCGCCGACCCGAGTTCTAATCCCGCTTATGGCCGACACCGACGACAATTATCTGAACCGGTTCTGCGCCTCCCCTAGGTCGAATCAGCCTCAGACGAGTACCTGGTGCAGTGCGTAGTAAACATTGCCACTGGGGAGACAAAGGCGGCCCGGCGTGGTTACTGGTCACCCACCACCTCACGTGCCACATATGTGCTGATACTCGCTAAAACAGCACTTGCCCCAACAGTTTGTTAAAGGCTATCGGGCGGAGGGGAGGGTGGTATCTTTGTCTTTGTGTGTGTGTGTAATCACTCCGTCTTGCAGGGCCGAGGCACGAAGCACTACCACCTGGTCATCGTGGGCCACTCCCTCGGGGCGGGAACCGCTGCCATCTTGTCCTTCATGCTCCGCCCGCAGTACCCCACGCTCAAGTGCTACGCCTACTCTCCCCCGGGAGGACTTCTCAGGTGGCAACTCACAACACTGCGCACGAGACAAAGACAAAGATCACTCTCCCCCCACCCACCCCGTGTAGCCTTCACAGACTGTTGGGGCAAGTGCTGTTTAGCGAGTAGCTCGCGATGCGGTGACCCTCTTTGTTCGATGGGCAGCCAAAAGCTGCTGCTGCTGCTGCTGCGAGGATGACCAGAGTAGTGATGGTTTGTGCTCCTTGACGAGATCGGAAAAGTATTGCGGTTCATTTGTGGCGTGCACTTTGTGTGTAATGAGTGCGACACCAAGAGACCGCGGCCTCGAGCGATGAGGGCCGCTCTGCCCCTGGCGACGTGCGGGGATGCGCGTTGGGTGCGATGGGATGTGAACATCGGGAAGAGATGTGGACTGGTGGATACAATGTCCGTCGATTTCCGTAACATTTACAAACACGAGCAAAGCTGTTGGCAAACATTTTTCTCATCCCAAGGCCCTTCGCAATTATACTTTCGATTTAAAGCTTTCGTGACTGCAGGGATTCATCTTCTTGGTTCTTTCGGTAAAGTCACGTAGAAGGGAAGTAATAAAATAATACAAATAAAACATAATTTTATTTTATTATGTTTTATTTGTATTATTTTATTACTTCCCTTCTACGTGACTTTACCGAAAGAACCAAGAAGAATTATACTTTCCTTTCGAATTATATATATATTTTAAAATGCTTTCACAAATTACAATAAACGACAGTTGACAATGTGGAAAGGTATTGCGATGGAGCGAACACAGATGGAACTCCTGAGAAAGGTACCAAATACTGGAGAGAGAGAAAAAAAACCACGTGAAAAATCTGATAATTGGTTTTTTACCCTTCTATCTGGCAACAAAACTGACACCTTTTTACAAGGAGTCATGTTTGCATAAAACAAAAAAAACAAAAACAAAAAAAACAATTATCATATTTTTACTGGCAAATGAGGTTCCCATACAACGTGAAAAATCATTTAACTCGCAGCCAGCAAACACGGCGGCGGCAAGTGTTGCTGAAATCAACTTTCAGTGTAAAAATACCCCAAAACAACCGGAACGCTTTGGCAGTGCGCTTTAAAGGGTTCGAATGACCATGCTGCCAAGTGCCGACTGTCCTCACGTGAACCGAGTCTCTCAGTGGTGGCGGATCAGTGCTCTGAGCCACCCGGCCACCTCTGCCGCCCCCCTTTTGTTGTGAAGTGAGCTCTTGCAGGGCCGGCTGCTATGGTGATAGCCTGTAAGGAGCAACGTAAGTTGATGCCGGGAAAGTCGATCACGGTCTGAGCAAATACATATTTTTTTAGGTAATTGGTTGCCGCGGTGGCAAGATATTAACTACCTCGCCTGGTATGCAGGAGGTCGTGGTTTCGATCCCGACCCTGACGCCTGTATATTTGGAGTTTGCGTGTCTCTCTCTCCGTGGTGGCGTTTTTCTCTGGGACCTCCGGTTTTTCCCTCCACATTTCGAATCAACATCAGGCGTTGAGAGTACTTGGCTGCTTTAAATTTCCACGTGATGACGAGTCACTTCATTGAGCTATCATTTGTGGCGAGGTCGCTTCTGAAAAAGTGCTAGATAGCTCAGTGAGCCTTACCTGGTATGAAATAAAATAATTTTGTTTTATATTCTTGGTTCTTTTGGTAAAGTCACGTAGAAGGGAAACAATACAATCATAAAAATATAAAACAATTAATTTCTCACGACGTTTCGACTGCAACACAAGCAATTATCATCTTGCAGGGCTGGCAGGTGATGATGATTGCTTGTGTTGCAGTCGAAATGTCGTGAGAATTTTATTTTTTATATTTTTATTATTTTATTGTTTCCCTTCTACGTGACTTTACCGAAAGAACCAAGAATATGAATCCCTGCAGTCACGAAAGCTTTAAATCAAAATTTTCTCTTAGTTTAGATTCAATAATTATTTTACTTTCTTCGAGTTCGTCACCCACCGACATAGTCCGGTGCCGTCGGTGTGTGGGCACAGGGTCTCGCACGGTTGGTATTTGGCGCTGAAATTTTCGGCTGCGCACGGCTTCTCTAGCAGAGGCAACACCGGGGCCAGATTAGGCATCGTCTGACCTTTTGCCAGAGACGCAGTTATTCCTTTGATTTGACCCGTGGACACAATTAGTGGCGTAATTGCGGATAGAAGGGAAACGTACGAATGTACGTTGAACTTCTTTCGCACCGTACGTCGCCAACCGTGCCAATCGGAGGTGCGAGATAAAGAGGACACCCACCACCATCACGGAAATGGAGTTATGAGATGGTTTGACGTGCAGCCGTGAGATCGGAGTTTGGCATCACAGATCCATAAAGGATGATGATGGTAGACGGGCGTGCTGGTGCCTTCCTACAGCAGCGGATAAATCGAGGCTGATGATAAATCCGTGTTATGCTGGAGAGGCGTCCAGGGGAAGGGGTGTAAGTCACGCTGTGCAGTTTGGGGGGGGGCTCGTTTGGTTTGGGGGGAGGCATTGATTATTCAGTAGAAATACAAAACTTATTTTACCAGGCCATGCCCACTGAGCTATTTATAGTGATTATGCACGCCGAGGGAAAAACCGGAGCGCCTGGAGAAAAACCCACGCAACCACGGGGAGAGAGAGAGAGACACGCAAACTCCAAATATACATCAGCAGGCGTCAGGGTTGAGATCGACCCCACGACCTCCTGTATGCCAGACGAGTTAACATCTCGCCACCGTGGCGCCTGTCATCATCATACAGTCATCACATCATGAGCAGCCACAATCCATTCACTGCTGGATAAAAATTATTCCCAATTAATTCCGTCACAATTCCTTGCGTTGGCAATGCACAGCCATCGCTAATGGTCTCAACTATTTCTGTAACGATGAAGGATAGAGCTCGAATCGCCATAATGACACGGCATGGGGGAAGCCTTCATCCAGCATGCCAATTGGTAAAGGACTCGAATAAGTTATTACAACTATTATATTGCCTATGAATCTCCTAATTAAATAGAGGCTCCATTACAGAATAACTGTATCGGCTTCTCGCGTAATTTTTTTTGTAGCCGCTTGCAATCCAAATGAACAAGCTCGTCAGCTTGTTTTGCACCACGGTGGCGAGATGTCAACTACCTCGCCTGATCCTGACCCTGACGCCTGCTGTACATTTGGAGTTTGCGTGTCTCACTCTCCCCGTGGTCGGCTACATTTTTTCCTCTGGGTCCTGCGGTTTGTCCCTCCACGTTTAGAATCGACTTCACGCGTTTACATTTTCACACGATAAGCCACTTCGCTGAGCTATCATTTGTGATGGCCTGGCCGCTTCTGAATAAGGGCTTTACAGCTCGGTAGGGCCTCAACTGGTAAAATAGAAATAGTCCGCCTGGACAGTCACGGCGTTTGAATAGTTAAAAAATATATATCGTTTTTTTTATAGTTTGCTTGATGAATAGCCTCCCCATGGTGCTTCGCTGTGCGGGAGCCTTCCCGTCGTGCAGACGATCGCGCTGCTCTCCGCTTGTCAGTGCGATGAACGAGTGGCTTCGTGTCGCTGCTCTGTTTCAGCGAGTTCAACACGCAGGAGGCTTTCGCGACCAATATCGTCCATAATAGAGGTTTTTTGGGTTAGATCGTGTCACTTAGTAAGGTTTGTCACGTAAACAGAACATGCCAATTCGTTACTAGTACAGCACATCGGTGTGTTGGAGAGCCAAGCCACAACATTTACAATCTGAGTACGATGTTTCGCCAGTAATTACAACCAGCTTCATCAGGCGACAGCCAGATTTGTGGAGAAATCCACCTGTTTCGTTCCTTAAATAGAGGGGTAGATGTGATGACGTCACTTGTGAGCCCTTCTTGTGCGAAGTACGGTAGGGGGGGGGGATTAATGAATGCATATAAATGAATATGGATATCCGTTGCCGTTTGGGTTATTTATATGGTAACCAACGTTCATTATGCATGCGCATTATGCAAGCCCATTGCTCTTGTACTTCCTGTCGATTGTGCGTCTTTTTCTCTTTCAGTGAAGCAGCGATGGAAGAGTCCAAGACCTTCGTCACGTCCGTCATTCTGGGAAAAGATCTGGTCCCGAGGTGAGCCACGCACCACACCACACGCACCACACGCACGGCGGTACTGACGGTAGACTCCTCCCTTGCCGCCCGTGCCAATGTCACCTCGGGTGGGGGCCGGGGGGGATGGTCAAAACTAAAATTATCTGGAAGAATCAATTTCACGAAGGAAATTGTGTTTCCCCTGAAATCGTACAAACGACGATATAAATTTATCCATTTAAGCGGCGCATTGCACGGTTTTTAACACCATCCGATAAAATGGCGTGGCGGTTTGCTTAATCGGTTTCTCGCTGCATGGTTTCAATGCTTTTAAGGGCCATCGCTGAACATTAACCTGGTCCCAAAGAAAGGCATTCCACGGGGCTATCTCGTTGGACAAAGGTCTGTGGCGGGTGAATGAAAGAAAAAAACAACACCTCAGGAAATGGATTGACACGCCAAAATAATGTTAAATCATCCACATATTGGAATTGTTTTTTTTTCTTCCGGGGTTAAATAATAAAACATGCAATGGTTGACGATGCCTTCCAAGCGGTGATACCCAGTGGCGGAAATGGGCCGATATATACGGCACTACGCCAGTCCGACACTTCTTGGAACACCAAACGCGTATCAGGCCCCCTGGTGTAAAATGCACAAGGATATCCAATCCATTTCCATGGCCTCTGTGTGTGTGTGTATGCTACGAAGATGAGCGAGATATTGCCCAAAACATCACCTATTATATACACTCCCCTGTCAAGGCCACGGTGTTATTGACACATGCGTCGGGGTCGTTTGTTATTTAAACGTGCATACTACTGCCACTGTTTCAGAACAGTTCCTACGCTGCGACGTTTTCGTACAGAGGGGAAACGGCAGTGAACTTACGTTTGTGGCTCCTCCACATCCTAAATGAAACCTCAACCCACATACGATCACCGCAAACAGCTGACCACTTGGCTCGATAAGGCCAACGTTTAGACGCTTGCGGTTTTCGGGCACGGTTGTAGATAAAATTGTCTGGTTGTCCGTCTCTCTCTCTCTGAGTGGTTCACAATGGCCGTGTTGGAGACGCTCAGGCTGACACTGCTGAGATCTTACATTAACAGTCCTGCGTCTGAGTGGCTGTGTGTCTCTCTCTCTCTCTCTGTGGTTCATAATGGCCACGTCGGAGATGCTGAGGCCGCACAAGACGAACATCGTACACCGTTTTCGGAAAACGCTCAGCCCGCCGTAGACAAATTAATGGCCCGTGCATACCACTGTATACATCAATGTCCGTTTCCATGGCGATGCTCGGGGTTGTAAAAGAGAGAGCGCGTGGGGATTTCAATGACAGCGCTTGTGCTTAAAGCATCGAGCCGGAGAGAGAGCGCCTCCCCGCTCCGGCGATCGCCGGAGTGTCGCCATCCACGTGACCTTTCACCCCCGCGTCCCTTTGCCCCCACCGCCGCCTTGCAGTGGCGGGGGAAAGCGCCACACCATCCACACACACCCCCCCCCCACCGGGACTCTCCCTGGTGGGAAGCGGCCGGCTTGATGCCTCAATAACAAACGCCACTAGAGAACGGGGATCTGCTTCAGTGGTGGATATAAGGGGGGGTCGGGGGGGGTGGGTAAGGGGGGGGGTAAGTGTGTGCCCCCCCCCCCCACCCCAATTGTATGTAAGTATATTTATCAGCGAAAATACATTGCGTATTCTTTGTTCTATAAATGCATTAATGTAAGGTCGTATTTCAAAAAGCTTGGTATTTCGTGACGTTCGTGGCAATGGCCCTCCAATTGAGCGCGGTTGGCTATGTATGGTGCAAAAGAAGTTCGACGTACGTACATACGCACGTGTAAAGAGCAAGGCCAAAGAGAGGTAGAGGGGATGAGAGTTGGAGGCTGCGCTTGTAGAGCGCGGGGCGTGACAACAGCAGAGGGGAGAGTTTGACGACGGACCTCAGCGGGTTGCGACGCCGTGCTCCCGACTGGCATTGGGACACCGCAGGTATCTTTTCGGTGATCACAAGCTCCCTGCCCATAGACTCGGCACTGCCCATAGACTCAACACTGCCCATAGACTCAACACTGCCCATAGACTCAACACTGCCCATAGACTCAACACTGCCCAGAGATTCAACACTGCCCATTGACTCAACACTGCCCATAGACTCAACACTGCCTATAGACTCAACATTGCCCATAGACTCAACACTGCCCATAGACTCAACACTGCCCATAGACTCAACACCGCCCATAGACTCAACATTGCCCATAGACTCAACACTGCCCATAGACTCAACACTGCCCATAGACTCAACACCGCCCATAGACTCAACATTGCCCATAGACTCAACACTGCCCATAGACTCAACACTGCCCAGAGACTCAACACTGCCCATAGACTCAACACTGCCCATAGACTCAACACTGCCCAGAGACTCAACACTGCCCATAGACTCAACACTACCCATAGATTCAGCACTGCCCATAGACTCACCACTGCCCATAGACGCACACTGTCCATAGACTCAATACTCCCCGTAGACCCAAGACTCCCCATAGACTCAACACTGCCCATAGACTCAACACTGCCCAGAGACTCAACACCAGCCATAGACTCAACACTGCTCATAGACTCAGCACTGCCCATAGACTCAACACTGCCCAGAGACTCAACACCACCCATAGACTCAACACTGCTCATAGACTCAGCACTGCCCATAGACTCAACACTGCCCATAGACTCAACACTTCCCATAGACTCAACCCTGCCCAGAGACTCAACACCACCCATAGATTCAGCACTGCCCATAGACTCACCACTGCCCATAGACGCACACTGTCCATAGACTCAATACTCCCCGTAGACCCAAGACTCCCCATAGACTCAACACTGCCCATAGACTCAACACTGCCCAGAGACTCAACACCAGCCATAGACTCAACACTGCTCATAGACTCAGCACTGCCCATAGACTCAACACTGCCCAGAGACTCAACACCACCCATAGACTCAACACTGCTCATAGACTCAGCACTGCCCATAGACTCAACACTGCCCATAGACTCAACACTTCCCATAGACTCAACCCTGCCCAGAGACTCAACACCACCCATAGATTCAGCACTGCCCATAGACTCACCACTGCCCATAGACGCACACTGTCCATAGACTCAATACTCCCCGTAGACCCAAGACTCCCCATAGACTCAACACTGCCCATAGACTCAACACTGCCCAGAGACTCAACACCAGTCATAGACTCAACACTGCTCATAGACTCAGCACTGCCCATAGACTCAACACTGCCCAGAGACTCAACACCACCCATAGACTCAACACTGCTCATAGACTCAGCACTGCCCATAGACTCAACACTGCCCATAGACTCAACACTTCCCATAGACTCAACCCTGCCCAGAGACTCAACACCACCCATAGACTCAACACTGCCCTTAGACTCAACACCGCCCATATACTCAACACTGCCCATAAACTCAGCACTGCCCATAGACTCAGCACTGGGAGGCAACCAGTCTCTCTGGTGAATGGCTGTTGTCGTGGAGAGTCTTATTATAACTAAAACCCACGTGACGAAGGGGAGAGAGACACCGCAAACTCCAAATATATAAATCGAGGCTGATGATAAATCCTTGTTATGCTGGAGAGGGGTCCAGTGAAAGGGGCGTGAGTCACGCGGTTGGGGGTGGGGCTCTGATGGGGGCGGGGTCATTAATGATTCAATACAAATATGAAACTTTTAATACTAAACTTATTTATTTTACCAGGTAAGGCCCACTGAGCTATATAGCTCTTTTTTTCAGAAGCGACCTTGCTACAAATGACTGCTCAACGAAGTGGCTTGTCATCACATGGACATTTATAGCAGCCATATCATCTGAACGCACTCCGATTCTCAATGTGGAGGGGAAAACCGGAGGACCCGGAGAAAATTCCACGTGGCCACGGGGAGAGAGAGACACGCGCAAACTCCGCAACATACAGCAGGCATCGAACCCACGACCTCCTGCACACCAGGCGAGGTGGTTAACATCTAGCCAATTCTTGATTTGAAGCTTTCGTGACTGCAAGGATTCATATTCCTAGGTTTTTTCGGTAAAGTCATGTAGGTAAAAACATTAAAATTAATAAAAGTAAAATAAAATAAAAATCACGACGTTTCGGAGGCAACACACCTGAAGACGGAGGCTTGTGTTGCCTCCGAAACGTCGTGATTTTTATTTTATTTTACTTTTATTAATTTTAATGTTTTACCTACGTGACTTTACCGAAACATCTAGCCACCATGATGATGATGTTGAGAGAGAGAGACACGCAAACTCCGAAACATACAGCAGGCGTCGGGGTCGGCGTTGAACCCACGACCTCCTGCACACCAGGCGAGGTGGTTAACATCTCCTAGCCACCGTGATGATCATGATGAGAGAGAGACACGCAAACTCCGAAACATACAGCAGGCGTCGGGGGTCGGCGTCGAACCCACGACCTCCTGCACACCAGGCGTGGTGGTTAACATCTCCTAGCCACCGTGTCTTCCAAGCGTTAAGGGGCGAGAGCGCTGGGTTTTACGTTTGAGAGTTCGCTCCGTGCCTCGGCCCGCTCTGATGCTCCCCGCCGCGACGATGAAATGCCGGCCTTGTTGCGTGCGCGCCGCGCAACGCAGCGGGGAGCCGGGTGTGATGAATACACAGCTCCTTCAGGTTGACAGAAACCCGCTTGGAAATGCAATTTCTTATGAAACAGAACCCAGGGTGTGTAAACTTTAATATTTGTTTTATAAACGTAGATTGATTTCAGGGAGTTAATAATGGATTGGTTTGAGTGATGTTTCATACCTGCGGGGGACACCAAAGCGAGCTGTGTGTGTGTGTGCATCGTGGGAAGCGGTAGTGTATCGGTTAGCAAGGCCGTAATTTTACTATATATTGTGGGGGACACACACCCCCCCCCCCCCAATATTCAAATATGCTCAAAATGTCCCCCCCCCAATATATTGCTAAAAAATAGATTTATGTTTATATGATTGTGGTTATGGTTGTACTTTATAAATCCCTAATCTCTGCCATTACATGCAATGAAACAAGAAAAGGTAAAAAAGAAAAAACAGAGCAATGTAATACAATACACTATTAGACATTATTGTAAAAAATAAATAAAAAGTCCATCTCATGTGTTAGTGAATTTTTAAAATATTTTAGGCAAGAAATTTGTTTTAAAATATAGATTTTTTTTTTGGGGGGGGCCCCCAGACCCCCTGGAAGATTTGGTCCCCCCCAATGTTGACTCCATGGCTACGGCCTTGTCAGCTAGTACGTCGCGCTACCAACCTGGGTTCGATTCCTGCTCACGTCCAACACCAGTGACGATTATTTGAACTGGACCTGGGCCTCCACCCTCGGTAGACTCGGCCTCAAATGAGTACCTGGTGCGGTGTGTAAACATCGCCACTGGGGAGACAAAGGCGGCCGGACGTGGTGCTGGCCACCCACACCCCCTCGTGTGCTGTGCCGGCCTTCATAGGTGCTCGCTAACAGCACTCGTTCCAACAGTCGGTTGAAGGCTTTACGGGGGATCTTTGTCTTTGTGATATATATGCATATGGAAGCTGCGTAAAGAAGTAACAAAATATAATTTTTAAGGCGTCTGAATGCAGCACGCTGGCGGTAATGTCAACTTCCTCGCCTGATATACAGGAGGTCGTGGGTTCGATCCTGACCCTGATGTGTATATTTCGTGTCTCTCTCTCCATTGCCGTGTGGATTTTTCTCCGGGTCCTCCGGTTTCCCCCCCCCCCCCCCCCCCACATTTAGAATCAACGTCACAACGCGTTTAGAGTATTTGGTTACTGCTGTACATCTTCTACGTGATAAGCCACTTCCTCGAGCTGTCATATGTGATAGCCGGGTCACTTCTGAAGAAGAGCTCCACAGCTCAGTGGCCCCTTAACCTGGTAAAATAATAAATAGTTTAATATTTAAAAAACGTCAGAGCATGGGGATGAAATGGGGAAGAGGTGAAACGAGGAGGCTGATGCAAGCGACTGGGTAATTGAGCCATGAGATCGTCGAGGCTTTGAGGCTTGGCACTGACGGAGTGCGGCAAAGGGGGCTGCTGATTTATTAACTCTACCCCGACGTGGACGCCAGGCTGCCGAGCCATCCGTTTGTCATCTTTATCACAGTAACAATGTGCACCAAAGACAAAGATACCCCGCGTAGCCTTAACAGACTGTAGGGGCAAGTGCTGTTAGCGAGCACCTATGAAGGCCGGAACGGCACACGAGGGGGTGGGTGGCCAGCACCACGCCGGCCGCCATTGTCTCCCCAGTGGCGATGTTTACACACCGCACCAGGTACTCATTTGAGGCCGAGTCGACCTAGGGGGAGGCCCAGGACCGGTTCAGATAATCGTCACTGCTGGTGTTGGCCGCGAGCGGGAATCGAACCCGGGTCGCCGGGTTCGTAGCGCAGCGCAGCGCTAACCGCTGCACCACCGCTCCCCTCTATGTGCACCACTCCCACGATCGCAGAACGGGGTGCCGACGCGGTGTCTGTGCTGTGCTTTGACAGGATTGGGCTGCCCCAGCTGGAGACGTTTCGCAGGCAGCTGTTGGACGTGCTGACAAGGACCAACAGGCCCAAGGTACTCAAAATCGTCGCCCGATACCAGCGCTCCCGCGGCCCACTCGCAATCGTCGACACGGGCCCGGTGACGCTCATTTGGGTCCCCCCACTCCGAGGGGGTGAATAGGCCGAGCCGACCACGGCCAGGGATTGAACCCATTAAAATCTCCTTCGCGATCGCGAGCCTCACACTCTTCGTTGCTGGCTCCCCCCCCCTCAGCCCCCCTCTATCCTTTCCTGTAATTGACATCAGCCGTCGCACCGAAGGCAATCCTTCGCCACTGACTTCTGCCATCCTCACTGTCTGTTCCAGCGTGAGCCTCGTCCATGCTCTGATGTTATCCATCCGTTGTGGTCCTTCGTCATCCTCGCGCACGTGAACCGGGCATTGTGCCCTGCATAATCTGCTGTTCCAAACAAGTTCCATTTATGTCTTCGCTTTGTTTTTTTTATTTGCTAAGTAGTGGGGATTTGTTTTAGCTTTTTTTTTCTGTACGGAACTGGATAATTGATGTGCAGCATCGTGGGATGCAATTGCATGAATTACACTATATAAAATGAAATTATTTTCATTTTTTTAATTCTCATGAGATGACCATAGTAGGCTGAGCCTTCTTGATTTTATCACCTCTAACAGTTTTCTTTCAACACCCGCTTTCTCCAGAACCCGTTCATTTGTTTTCTTTTCAGTCCACCCACGATGCACGCAAAATATCCGTCTATCTATCCATCGTCAGCAATCGTAAACCCATCGAACTGTCCGTACGTACGTATGTTTGCACGAAGTCCTCCTCACCGCCCTCTGCCACCGTGCATCGCAGTTTTCGCGTCGTTCACTTGGACTCTACACCGCAGTCTAAATAAGTCCACGTTTGCTTCTGAACTCAAATCGAAGGTGCCATTTCCGCGCCTGCTCGCCACACTGCCAGACGAGCACATTGAAGCCACGACGAGGGTGTGCAGTTCAGCCTCCACCGTTGCCCCGCTGTGTCCCCGTGCACACTGTGGGTGGTTGGGAGCGTCGGCGAATCCTCATCGGAGAGATGAAGAGCCCCAATTGCGGGCTGTACTCTCCAACACACTACCGGGAGTGCGCTGAAGTATTAACCAATTCGCGCGTTTCGTTTACGCGACGCAACCTCACTAATTGGCTGCGTCAGCTGGTGGCGGGTTTAACGACACAATTTATATTTACACGATGTAACGCAAATAAAAAAAAATTGTGTTCGTATAGTGCATACTCTTAGTTCTTTCGGTAAAGTCACGTAGGTAAAAAATGAAATAAAAATTAATAAAAATAAAACAATAAAATCACGACGTTTATTGTTTTATTTTTATTAATTTTTATTTCATTTTTTACCTACGTGACTTTACCGAAAGAACTAAGAGTATGAATCCTTGCAGTCACGAAAGCTTCAAATCTAGAATTCGTATAGTGCAGCTGCACTGCATGCGCAAGGCTGCATTGCCACATGCGCTAAAGGCGTTAACCACTGGCACGCGAGGATTTCCTCGCTTTCACCCCCCTCCCCGCCACCATCCCGTCGATGATGCCATGAATTGTCACGAATCGGGGTGACGATTTTCATTCAGGAATCGATCCTGTTCTGCTCTGTGGTGCATGCGTCATCTCGAGTGGAATGCGGAGTTTGCTTCGGACGCATGCGGACGGAAAGCGTGACAGATCGCTGTGCGGTGTTGCGCGATTCGATGCATCCTTCCCGCGAGCGTAAGAATCAATTCTAATCAACGAATTGATGCATCGTTTAATGCCTCCAAGGCACTTGTACATAATTTATTTTTATAAAAGAAACAAAAAAAAACCTGTATTCAATCACAGTATAGTGGTAGCGAGGAGACTGATTCCATTAGTTGATATGATCTGGAGGGCATTAGAGCAAACGGCCCTATGCCCAAGATATACATTTTTAAACATTGTGCTCGAAGCTATTGTAGCAGGGCTGCGAGAGAGAGACAGAGTGTGGCTTGCAGCGCGGGGATACCACTGCGCCGGGCTGCAACATCAGCACGTGCAGCTGCTCGTAGCTGAAACAAAACAATTATCAAGTGTGTATCCGCAATACAGGTTTTTGGGTTAGATCACGTAAATATAAATGTGTCGTTAAACACACCACCACCCGACACAGCCAATTAGTAAGGTTTGACACGCAAACAATGCATTCAAATTCATTGCTAGTGTAGTGATATAGAATTGGTCACTACGTAGCATAGCGCTGGCTGTTGTCAGGGAAGAGGATCTGCAGCTTGAAGCAGCTCTGACTGACAGCAGGCCACGTGATAGACCCGAGAGGGATCTAGGGTAAAGGTTACGGAAGGGACACGTCGAGAGGCCCGCTAGTAGGTTCCAGAAGGGGGGCGTGGTCAGGGCGGAGCGAGGCCACGCTGGGAGGATAAAAGGGGACCTCGAGCGGGAGCTCGGGGCTGTCGTTTGGAGTGGGACCCCTGACGTCGTCGTTGCTGTTGAAGATCGTCGCCATCGCCGCTGTCGTCTTGTACCTTCGTCGCTGTCATCGTCCACTTGATAATTGCGCTGCTAGACGTAGTTGGCTGTCTTAGTTCAGCGCCGTAAGTGTCAGACGGCTAGCGTTGTGTTGTAGGCCAGCAACCAGATTAGAGTTGCGTTCAAGCTAGAGACAGAGCGTTGTGGAACAGTGTGCTCGATGTTTAATTCAAGAATTGCCTCCAAGAAGTTACGTCCCCAAGTCAGTCACATCACTAGTACAGCACACCGTTGTGTTCGAGAGTAAACCAACAATATTCACAATTCAAATTCGAGATGTTGTGCGTTTACTCTCCAACACACCGGTGTGCTGTACTAGGGCCGAATTGTCACGTTTCGTTTACGTGACAAACCTTACTTATTGGCTGTGTCAGGTGGTGGTGGGTTTAACAACACATTTTTTATTTTTCGCGATCTAACCCAAAAACCTCTTATGGGTAATATTGGTCGCGAAAACCGACGTTAAACTAATTATATGTATGTTGAACTTCTTTCGCACCCACACGTAGCCACACGTGCTAATCGGAGGCGCGGGGGAAGGACAACAAACTAAACACTAAAAGCAGTCTCTAAAGAAAGGCGTTTTCAATTTTGATGATGTAAAAGTGCAGAGTTTCAGTGGCATCCGAATATCGGGAAGGAAGAGCATTCCGGACAGCCGCAGAAAAGTCAACATACATGCATAAAATCCACAGAGTAAGGACATAACAGCAGTGCATCGTTCCAACTGTGGAAACATTTGACTGGCTTCCAGTGAAAGGAGGCATCAATTTCAATATCTTGATGTTGGCATGCAAGGCAATTCTGATTGATGGACATGCCCTTTTCTCACCTCGTGAAACACACATCTCCTGGTGGTCTCGCCGACCCGTCTGGCTGGTGCTGTTGTCATACTTTTTATAAAAAAAAACCCAGCTCCTAACACTGTAGATCCTCCTCCTTATCATCCCCCTCCTCCTTTCGTGCGATGTCTGAGCGATGTCTGCGCGGTCGACGACAGGGAATCATCGCCATGGAGAATTCGCGTCTTGACATTTCGTGAAGGTGCGAATGGGGCCCCTCGCGCATACAGTGATAATTTCTGCTACGTTCGGAGACGTTAAGAAAAGGACTCGCCGATCTCGTGCAAAAGGTCTCTTTGTCCTCTAAGGCCTCGTCCCGGAATTGTCATGGCAGCTGCTTCTGTCACCACGGCTTTCCAAGTTCTGCGCAACGAGCCGCTTAGCTGCGGGGAGATTACATTAGCAGTCACATTTCTGGGATAGGGGCTCACGCGTAAGTTAGATTTACAGTAAATACATCTCCGTGGTTTACGCGTTTCAGACTTTCATTGTGCAGCTTTTCCCGGGTGCCGTCTTGCGCGCCTCGCACATGGCATGCCACGGGTAAAGCTGCCAAGGAGCGTCTTGGCTCCGCGCCCTCGCCTAGAACTCTCATCTCGGGCGCGGATATCACAGCCGCTCCGCAGATTTATTCATTAATTACCTAGCGTTCACGTCATCAGTAGTCGTGCGCACATGGTCGTCACATGTTCTGGGCGCTGCGAATGAGAGAATGAATAACAAGTGGGCTGACCCCTGTGGACAACAGGGTTCACGGGTATCGGGATGGCACGCTGGAGGATTACGGTTGGCTACGTACGGCGCGAAATAAGTTCAACATACGTATGTGCAGAGGAGTGACAACCGTTACGTCAAGCACTCCCTTGCTTTGCTGTAACACCGGCAGACGTGCCAAGTCCCCTCCTTCGGCAATCCCTCACATGTCGGTTGGAATGATCGTTTTCCATCATCCTCATCATCATCACCGACCTCCTGCCCGTGGGTCCGACGATGGGGCCCCGGTGAGGCCAACGATCCGCGGTCGACGGACTCTCGCCGCCGCTGCTCGCGCGCCGCGTGTGTCCGAGCGGGACGCATGGCCCTCATGGCGGACCGTTGTTACTCGCTCTGCGGCAGCACAGCTGCGTCTGCCGCTCATACTTTAAACTTTTTTTTTTCATTTTTTTCTCTTTCTTTCTTTCCCCCGTTGTCATCGTAGGGTTTCGAAGGGCTGGACGCCAAGTGCCGGAGTCGTTAAAAAAAAAAAAAATTCCAGCTCGTGGCCGCCATCCTAACCAAGCCCTCGTTGTATGTGCCTACGTTAAACTTCTCTCGCACCGTACGTAACTAACCGTGCTAATCGGAGGGTACGTTCCTTCCTTGTCGTCGTCGCCGCCCCCCCCCCGCCCGCCCCGCAGTGGAGGATCATCGTGGGGGGCACCAAATGCCTGCGGAAGTCGGAGCTCCTCACCGAGGCGGAGGCGAACCACATGGTGAACAACAAGCTGGGCAGCTTCCACAGCGACATGTCCCTCACGCCGTGCTCCTCCATCCCGCTGTACCCGCCGGGGAACATCGTCCATGTGGTGCACAACCACCCGCCTGACACCTGGTACGCCAACCGAAATGTGAAACGTGACATGGTGCAGCTCGGACTGGAGGCCACCCCTGCAATGATAATTCCGCTACTTAAAAAAAAAATTACATCCAATTTTATTTACTTTTCCCAACTACAATACGCTTTTAAAGTTGCTGTCTTTGCTGCTGCTGTTGAAGTTGCTGTCAATGTTAATATTCTTGCTGCTGCTGATATGGAGTGGCGAGATGTTAACTCCCTTGCCTGGTATACAGGAGGTTGTGGAGGGCGCGGTGGGGGTGAGGCTCTCGTTACATTCTCTGCAGCGAACGTAACGATGAATCCACCCCTGTCGCCCCCCCCTCCCTTCCCCCCGCCTCCCCACCCTCGCTAGCAGCACGTGCCCCAACAGTTTGTTAAAGGCTCTATGGGTGTATCTTTGTCACTGTCCACCGGTTGGTGCAGCTGCTGGAAACAGGAGGAGCCCACGTACCACGCGCTGTGGGCTGACAACAAGAGCTTCCACGAGGTGGTGATCTCCCCGGCCATGCTGCACGAGCACCTGGCCCACGTGGTCATGGACGGCATGCACAAGGTAACGCGGCCGCTACCCCAGGGCCCGCGCGTTCACTCGCTCGGTTGCTGCCACGCTCCTTTCGCAAACGTTCCTTCCAGGGTTGTGGCGCAGCGGTAACGCTTCGGCGCCGTCGCGGCAAGACGGGGCGGGGGAGGGTGGTGGGTTTCGTGCTCCATTCCGTCGAGATCGGCGTTCACCGCGCGGTTGTTTCCGTCGGCACAACCAGGTGCTGGAGAACTACAACAAGGGCAAGACGGCGCTGCTGGGAGCCGCCAAGATCATGGTGAGCCCCACCATGGACCTGGACCCCAATGCCTGCCTCGGGCAGAACAACACGGCGGAGCGCAAGAGCGATCTCAGCCTCAGGTAAACGCGCGCCGCTTCGTGTGTTGTACGTACGTCCGTTGCACTTCTCTCGCGCCGTGCGGAGTCAACCGTGCCGATCGGAGGAGCGGGGGAAGGACAACAAACTATGGGTCGCTGTGTGAGTCTGTGTGTGTGCAGTGTCAACGATTCAGAGACAGAGTTTCTAAGAGGCACTTTTTTCATTGGCAACTTTCACGATCTCGTCCGCACGCTCTCCACAGTAGCTCAGCCTAGCCTGGACACAACACTAGCCGTCTAACACTGACGGCGCTGACTGAGAGAGCCAACTACTATCTTGTAGCGCAATATCTAGCGGAGACGTTTAGCGACGAGACGACAGCAACGATGAGATGAGTCCACTCCCAGAACCGGCAGCCCTGAGCCCCCCGCTCTCGTCTCCTTTTATGCTCCCAGCGCGGCCTGGCTCCGCCCTGACCGCGCCTCCCTTCTCGAAGCCACCAGCAGGTTCCAGGGGCCTCCAGATGGGGTCCTCTGTGACCCTTGCCCTAGTTCCTCCCCTCTGCCACACACATTGTGCCCACGCCCTCACCGGCGTGTGTGCTGCCTGTCCACTACAACTGCCACTGCTGTCCACCAGCCGGCGCTATTGCACTACATATTATGTACAAACTTAATTTGGAGCTTTTGTGACAGCAGGAATTACTCTTTGGTTCTTTCGGTAAAGTGACGTATCAAGAGAAAATAATAAATTAAATACTAGCATACGACGTTTCGATTGCAACACACGCAATCATCATCAGGTATAAATGAAATAGAAACACAAATCTAGTATACTTATAAATGTAATGTAATACAACAGAGAGTCGGATAACATAACAGTCAACACCCTACCTGGTTGATTACGTTCTTCCCGAGAATGCTACATTTGAGAGAGAGATAAAGCACAGAACCAGAGACATATAGACAGACATTTAAGTAGAGACAGATATCACAGAGATACATAGAGAGAGAGACGTACATCGGCACACAGAGAAATATGTACGTACGTTGAACTTATTTCGCGCCGTACGGAGCCAATCATGCTGATCGGAGGTGCGGGGGAAGAACAGCGAGAGAGTTTGGAGTGCAGCTTCCAGTGGGGCGACAGTATTGCCCCCATCACCTAGAGATCAACGCTGAGGTTGTGGATTAACCTTGATATATATATCAAATAGCCGGCCAGGTGACTCAGCGGGAGAGTGAGCGGTTCTTAATCAGACGATTGTGAGTTCATATCTCGCGTTGGGTGAAGGGGCGGGTGGATTCAGCCCCATCATCCCCCCCGGGATCGATTAAATATTCGCATCATGTTGTTGTGGACATTTATCCTGTGGATAAACTCGTGCCTACCACGGAATTTTCCACCTCTGTCTGCTCAGGGCTATAGACAGAAGACGAGCTGCGCCCTCAATGCTCCGATTAGCACGGTCGCATCTCCGATTAGCACGGTTTGTCCACGTACGGCGTGAAAAGAAGTTCAGCATACGTATGTGCACTGCCCATTCAGGCAGGAAATCACCGTTTTTGTATATTTTTAAAAAATATGTTTTAATATTTTTTAATTATCACTATGCCAAACCACGGTTGCCCCGCGACGATTACGTCCGCGCGCTCCGCTCGGCCTTGCAGGAGCAACAAGGAGTCGGAGCTGTCGTGGGAGTACACGCACCCGGCGGAGCGCGAGGTGGGATCGGGCCGCGCCGCCGCTGTCGACCAGCTGCTGAGGGACACGCGCGAGCAGCTCGTCGCGGAGCTCAACGAGCGGCGGGCACCGCTCGCCACCGTCGAGAGCCTCTCGGACAACGACTCCATCGGCAGCTTCGACTCGCGGCGCTCCTCCGGCTTCCGCAGCGTGCGCAGCTCGCCCAGCCTGCGCGTGGTGATGGAGCGCGACGAGCCGCCCTGCTACTACGTCGACCCCGTGATCCCCGAGGAGAACCCCTCGCTGAGCTCGCGCAGCGAGGCCGCGCCCCACGACGCCGTCTCGAGAAAGTCTCCGGAGGCCCTGGGGGGCGGCTACGACGACGACTACGGCGGCGGCGGCGGCGAAGAAGGCGGCGGGGGGACGGGCGCGGCGAGGGACTCGTCCGACGTCGGCGACCGGCGGCGGCCGGCGCCGGTCAACGTGCAGCCCCCCAAGGGGGGCGTGGAGGCGCTGAAGGGGGACCTGGTGAGCGGCCTCGCGAACGAGAACGGCAAAGTGAACTGCGCGCCGTGCTCGCGCAGCAGCGAGCGCGTGTGCGCGCCCAGCCCGGACGTGCGGCAGTTCTCGGATTTTATCGACAGCGTGTTCAACTTGGACAACCGCAGCAGCTCCTTCCAGGACACGTACCGGCTGGCGTTCGAGGACAGCCTGGACGAGCTGAAGGAAATGGTGAAGTCCGTGAGCGAGCGGGAGATAAGCGAATGCGGCAAGGTCAAAACGAAGAGCGCCGGCAGCCAGGCGGCCTCCTCGGAGGCCATCACGACGTCGGGCATCTCCGTGTCACAGTCGGGCCCGATGAGTCCCTCCAGCGAGGCCTGCACGACGAGCTCCACGCTTTTGGCAAGCCACGAGCAGCTCATCGCCACCAAACCGGGCAACTGTCACCGGGACAGTGAGCCGGTAGACTGCTACGTCTCCACCATCTAGAGGTCCTCTTGATGCTTTTCACTCGCCCGCCGCGGTGTAAACGGAGCGAGCCAAGTCGGGAAAATAAACCGCCATGGGAAAGGATAGCCCCGGGGAGACTTAGCAAACTTGGCGAACGGGGCACGGGAGGAGGGGCGGTGATAGTCTTTGGTTAAACTCAGACTCCATTGCGGTTGTTCGTGTAGGCGGTGTAGACGTGCCCCGGGTAAGGTGGGCGTGCGCTTTAAGCAAAGCGTTGGTGCTCGGCTTTGACCCGAAGCTTCGTTGAGACGAGGCGCGAAGTCGCCGCTCGGCTCGAGCTTGGGGGTCGTGCAAAGCGTGGCGCCGTGATGCGATCTTGATTGGGTGAACGTCTGCACCCCGCGCGTGCGGCCTAGCCTCGACCTGAACCTTTTGCAGCCTTTGGACACAGAATTGAATTGAAATGCATTTTCGCTCGGGATGGGTTTGCACTCTTTGTTTTTGTTTTTTTGTTGTGCCACTTTGTGGAACTTGCCACTGTGGTGGGGTTATGCCCCGAGCTTCTTGGGTGCTGAGGGAAAGTGGACCTCTACGAAGTACCACCGCATTCGGTGGAACTTAAGTGGGAAATTTATCGCAAACACAATGTCGGTGAGAGTGGAATCAAATCGAGGAAAGGAATGGGTTAACATCACAATTGCATGCATGCATGTCTTGCACATACGATATCCTCTATGCACTGACAAACGTAATTTAATTCAGCGAAATCACGACACCGGCACTTGTAGAAAGTCACGTTAAGCTAAAAAAAAAACGTTTAAGTATCCTCCCTTGCAAATAACGATTCCCCCAGCCCCATTAACTGGACAAAAATGTATTGAGGCCAAGACGAAATTTCACATGCTGAAATATTCCGGCTGTTTTTTTTTTGACGACCTAATGTACGCATCACTCCTGTTAATATGTGGTGGGGGGGGGGTATCTTATCAGCGATGTATGTCATCTGCACATCAGCTCTTCCTTTTATCCATTACTTCTTGGGATTCGAGTAACACTTGCGGGAGCGCATTTGATCTTTCCTGCGATCTCCTGGAGGCGTTGAGGCAACCGCTTTTGTCCCGTCCACAGCAATCTGTGGGATGACAGCTCTGTGTCGCCCTCGAGAGGGAGCCGCCTCCATTGTACGCAGACGCACCCATTACGCCCGATCCATTGGCTTCACCACGGATGAGTGGGTCTTCTGGGACAACGCTCATCTCGTCCTTGTTACGGACAAGGTGAATCTCCATGCAGTGCTCTCGGGTAATATCGCGGGCAAAGCCCAGCGGAAGTCCACGATCGCCGGCGTCTTTGGCAAAGGACGCGGCCCTTGGAGAGACGGACTAACATCGCCCCGAGGCTAACATTGCCCATAGACTAATAAGTTATTGAGTAATATTGTGACCAGATAACATGAGTTTGGGGGGTGGGGGGGGGGGGTGACGGTGAGGCTGGCACTTGAAATGGAGAGAGAGAAAAAAAATCCTAGTTGCAATTTGCGTCTCTTCTCATCCCATTCCGGCAGCTAGAAAAAACACACAAAACAACCAAAAAAATATTCCCGTTATGCTCTGAAGTTTATTTTTTATCCCTGTAATCATTGATGACCGTCGAAAAAAACGGTTGGTTCGGGGGGACCCGAGATGTGAAAAACAACTTTTGGGCCACACACGCACGCACACACGTTGCGTAGATATATCTATCATGGCCGATTTGCCAATCCACGGCTGGATGAAGGCCCTCCCACGCCAGGTTGGCCGCGGTCGCTTGACCGCACTTCATCGCGCTGTTTAATGCCGGTTGCGGATGGAAGGGGTTGGGTGTGTGTGCGCGCGCGCAAGGCTCCACCATCTTCTTGGTTCTTTCGGTGAAGTCACGTAGAATTGAAATAATAAAATAATAAAAATAAAACATAATAAAATAATTCTCACGACGTTTCGGCCACAACGCAAGTAGCCGTCCTCAGGTGGAGAACAGGTCTGTCGAGGAGACAGAGTCTGAATGACAAGCCCCAGGCTTGGAGCGACTATTTAAGCTGGGATGGAGGGGTGAAGAGCGCCTTGACAAAATAATTTGCATATCAAGAAGAATTTAGCATATTTATGGGAAATGCAGATACGCGATTAGTAGGCTCCACCAGTTCACATAACGACTCGCCGCTCACGTCAGCCGTTAGCTGGGAATCGAACTCGGCCGACCGGGTTGGTACAAGAACACACCACGGCGAGGAAGAAGTTCAACGTACATACACGCGTACTGTAACCGGTTCTCTAAGGCCACCTCGTATCCTGGGTGTCCGACTCATTTCACCTCCACCAGCACTGCCTCGGGATGTTGCTGGGTTCCCGGTGGCCGGCTGCAGCACGCTCCGCCTGATTTGACGACCGAGGTGGGGAGAAAGCGCACTTGGTCATCCTTCAGTGAATGGTCACACCTCTTCAGTTGCTCGATGGAGGTGACGTGAACCCAGTTGCGTACACCACGGAGCGTTCAAACGTTTTGGCGGTTACACAGGTGCACGGTATTTTCCCGCAATTCGCAACCCTTGCAGGGCGGGTGGGGCGCGTCACCGCAAGCAGTTTGTCGTGATGTCGAAGCAGTCAGAAGACAGAAATGTCAGTGAAGCTAATTTTATTTTAGACTCTATTATGAGGATCGGTCTGCTACGCTGCACCGGTGTACCGCCAATACGTCCTTGTACGTTGTGGAGCACGCGCACGATTCGATGCACGCGTCGCGGGTTCAAGAAGCGACGTTCAGGCTACGTGCCGGCCTTCGACACTATCATGGCGGAAGGGAAGCAGTGCATGTAAACCTTACCGACGATTCCTCAAAAGGGTGAAACCGGTGCATTCGTGTCCTCTAAACTATTTAAAAACTATTTTTTATTTTTCCAGGTAAGGCCGACTGAGCTTTATAGCACTTTTTCAGAAGCGACCTGGCCACAAATGATAGCTCAACGAAGTTGGCTTATCGCGTGGAAATTAAGAGCAGCCAATTACTGTAAGCGCGCGTTGATTCTAAATGTGGAGGGAAAACCAGAGGACTCGGAAAAAATCCATGCAAACTCCAAATATACAGCAGCAGGCGTCAGGGTGGTGATCGAACCCACGACCTCCTCCATGCCAGGCGAGGGAGTTAACATCTGCGGCGCCTTGCTACATGATGCTCCTCTATATAAGTTGCGCTCTGCTGGGCAGATGGGCATGTAAGGCAGTCGCCCTCCCCCCAACCGCCCCCCTCCCCCCGCTAAATGGTCAGTTCCCCCCCAAAGCCGGCCCCCCCCCCCTCCTTCAAAATTGTTAGTGCGAAGTCCAGTGATGTTCGTGCAATGTTAAACACCATTGGCGTTTTGTTGTTGTTGTTGATGTTCAGCGTCTCCTCTTGCGCGTCGTCGGGAGTGTGAGCGAGAGCGGAATGCGCCGTAGACAAAAGTAGATCGTATCGTCGGTTAGTCTGTCCGGCGCCCCTGAGTTTTGAAATGGTCCCTTCTTTTACATAATGGTCACGCTGTAGGGCTAATGCACGCTATTGCAGGTTATACTTCCACGACTGGTTGTAGTAGGAGAATCTGCAAGGCATTGTGGATTTGGTGGCAATGATTCTCTGTGCAGCCTAAAATCACAATTTTTTTTTTACATTTTTGTCGTCGTCTTTCCGCCGCGCCTCCGATTAGCACGGTTGGCTACGTACGTTGGTGCGAAAGAAGTTCAACGTACGGACGTGCGAAGCCTCACTGAGTCTCGAGACTCTTTTTCAGGAGGGTCCTGCCAAGTTTGTCGCGGTAGGGGCCCGGGGGGGGGGGGGGGGGGCGATGTTGCTACGTGCGTGATCCCCATTGAGTCATTTGCAGAAATTTTTTTCGCATCGGAAATTGTTTTTGTTGGCCAACATCAGTTGCGGTCTACGTTTTGTTTAGCGGGAGCAGGGGGGGGTTGTGACCGTAGTGGAGATGGGCGAGCGCTGTGGGCAGGGATTAAAGTGCGTAGACGCACGCTTCAAAAACTATGCGTCGAGTTACCCATTTCTGCCGATGGGTTGGAAGAACTTGCGTGCGTGCGTGCACACCCAACCGTAGAGAGGATTTCTAGCTCGGGATGAAATATTGAATCGACCGCAAATGTCTAAATTATGTAAGCGGAATTGATTCAAGACCCGCTTGTGTGTGTACATATATATTTTTAAAATTCACAAGAGACAGCCACACGCGTTATCTATCTACGTACGCACACATCTATCTACATTTGATGTAAAATGTCACTGTTATGTAATTGTGCTCAACTCGCATCAGACTCCTACAGCGGTCGCTCCAGCCTGCTTTATGCAAATCTGAACACGTACGTCGACCGTGTTTATGCTGCGAAAATTCGAAAACCCCCTTGCGGTGAGTCATACAAGTTAGGTGGGGGTTAAAACACACTGCGTCATTTTGAACGGGGGTGGAATGAAATGTTACACGTATTTATACAAGTGTTTTTTTTGTTTTAAATTTATTTTGATTGTCGTGTCATTTTTGTCATTCGTTGGGAGAGTCGCGTTACGTCTGTGCACCCCAGTGCCGGATGAAGCAAGTGCGGGGCCTGTAGCATATGTTATAAAGGGGCCATAAATAAAATAAAAAAAACACGTAAATATTAAAACACACATTTTTTACTTGCGTAGTAAAGTAATTGTAGTTTTCTATTTGCTATACAGCCAGATAATACGACAAATCACTAACCTTAAACACCCAGTTGTTCTTTAAAGTTTAAGGCAGTATAGTACTATAGTAATAGAGCAAGTGCAAAATCACTGAACCGGAATTGATAGCTTGAAAGCATTTAGAGCGGGGCCCTTGAAAGTGCGGGGCCCGTAGCATATGTAGCTACTTTTGCTACGAGGATCATCCGGCACTGGGTGCACCACCGCTCGTCAAATCAGTCATCCTAACCCTTTACCCCCTCCCAACAGCAAGAGGCAGTCCCGTAAAGTCATCACGACCGTGTGACCTCGTTGATGGAAACAATAATAATTCCCAGTTGCGATTAATTGGTGTTTCGGCTCTGTCGATATTTGTCGATATTTGGTGGGTCCGCAGATAATAGTGGTCATTGTAGATTCAACCGACTCCTGCAGCAAACCGAATTTGTAGATTATATTCTATGCTTGCGCACGATAGCAGCAGCAGTACGGTTCAGGAGCCAAATGCCAATGTTGAGGTCTGCTGCTGGCCAAGACGAAAGGGCTTCAGCAGAGAGATAAAGAGAGTTCGCGTCGTTTTAATTTAGTTTGTACGTTCGAATACCACGTCCGATCACTTTCTGGCCCTTAACAAGAGCATTCTCAGCATTTAGCTCAACTGATCGTATGTAGGATTCGAATAAATGCCTAGGTGTCGGTATCAGTTGTGTTTTAAGGTCACGGGGAAACGCGTAACTGGTGGGCCACACCGAGAAGGTGGTGGGCCATCTCCCAAACCCAATATGTAGAAAAGAGAGTGACGCAGATAACAAACAAAAAACTACAACCGCGTATCTTTGACTTTCATTGTATTCGCAAAGTTTACCGGATCAAAAATGTTTAATTTTCAAACTTGTTGTTGTTGCTTACCTTGTACGTCCCCTTTGCTTGTTCTTGATGATGAAAATATTGTTTACAGATCTGTTCCAATCTCTAAATAACAAATTGGATACGCTCTACTTGCTGAACGCATTCGTGGTGATGTCGCACTCAGGATTTGAATATAATTGCACAAGACAATATTTGTGTATGAGGGTCATTCAAAATCCTTCTCGTTAAATTTTCATAATTAGTTGACGTGCTAATCCACACAATATTATCTCAATAGGAAACGTGCCCTGTAATATGCTCATTGTTCAAAGGGCCTTGGTCAGAGGTCTTTCGTGATGAGACCTCGGTGTCAGCGAAGGGAATTCCCTCCCCGCCTGGCATTTTGAACCATCAATACCTTGCTGATCTCGTATGATAATTGGTTTTTTACCCTTTTATCTGGCAACAAAACTGACACCTTTTTTACGAGGAGTCATGTTTGCATAAACCACAATACCTGCAGTCATAATGCAAACAAAAAACACAACTCTGATAATGTATGCACTGTCCTTGAAGTTGATTGGTCCACACCCGAGACAGCTTTCCTTAGAGCCTAGTCTCACATGGGTTGGACCAGATGACGCCAAAAGGCGCACAACTCAAAGACAACGCACCATCAGAGTATGAGAGCTCGGGGTAAAAAAGGGTAAAAACCAATTATCATATTTTTTACTGGCAAATGAGGTACCAATGGTGTTCTTGCTGTTCTCGTCCAGGAGCATAAACCATCACGCAAACTCCGGTCATCCTCGCAGCGGCTGCATCGCGCGCTTTCAGATGCCCTTCTGCGAACGTCTGTCACGCTCTTCCTTCCGATGTTAGGAAGCCACCGGAGCTATGCACTTTTAAATCGTCTATATTGACAAACTGATTTCTTCAGAGCTGCTTTTTTTGTATTTCGTTTGTTGTCCTTCCCCCGCACTTCCAATTCGCACGATTGGCTACGTACGGTGCGAAAGAAGTTCAACATTCATACATTTATTATGCCTCCCCTCCAGTGAATACAAGGGAGATGAGACATTACGACTTGTGAGTGTGGGAGGATGTGGGGGCTAGGGGCGAATATTGGATTATATCGAGGGTTTTGGATTCTAGGATGTTGAAAGGGATATTGCAGATATTTGATAATTCTCGCGTCATTCGTGTTACTCCATGCCACTAGACACGACTTGTTTTTCTGGGACAAGTACAGAAGGGAACTCGTGTTTTCGAAACAATCTGAAAGGGTGACGCTGGTTGCAATCACCAGCGAAACGTCGCGCTCAGTCGTAAGTGTTGATTGGTTGCTCTGCAACACACCGGCGGTGTTGAAGCAGTCACCAATTATATTCTTGGTTCTTTCGGTAAAGTCACGTAGAAGGGAAATAATAAAATAATAAAAATATAAAACAATAAAATTCTCACGACGTTTCCACTGCAACACAAGCAATCATCATCAGGTGTGAAATCCACAGCAAGAAAATTGTAAAAAAGTGGCGTTTTTTCCCCAAATTTTCTTGCTGTGGATTTCACACCTGATGATGATTGCTTGTGTTGCAGTCGAAGCGTCGTGAGAATTTTATTTTTTTATATTTTTATTATTTTATTATTTCCCTTCTTCGTGACTTTACCGAAAGAACCAAGAATATGAATCCCTGCAGTCACGAAAGCTTTAAATCAGTAACCAATTGTCTCGTTTTGGTCACGTGACAAACCTTACAGATTGGCTGTGGCGGGTGGAGGTGGGTGTACGACACTTTTACATTTACGTGACCTAACCCCCCAAAAAACGTTATCAACAATAATATTGTGAAATCTGAAACTACTAGCACGAAATGCTGTATCTAGGCTCGATTTTTCACATGATTTTTTTTTCTTCTGAAAATCAGGAAGCATCTGCCGAGTATGAGGTGTTCATGGGGAGAACTTGATAGCAAGGAAAGTCAGTTTTACACGTGACAAACCCTTCGCCCTGTACGTACGTTGAACTTCTTTCGCACCGTACATAGCCAGCCGCGCTAATCGGAGGTACGGGGGAAGGACAACAATCTAAACACAAAAAAGGCAGCGTTACCTCGGCCATATCCCCGTCGACAGGGACGCCGTTCCATATCACACCCAAAAGCCGTGGACATATTTCTCTCCTCTCTGGCGTTGTGGACAACAGAGTCGTTCGCACTATTTTGAGGTCACCTGCGTTTTACTGAGGCATAATCACGCAGTTAAGACTTCCTGTTATTTTCAATGTTTTTTTTATATATAGCAAGAAAAGAAAGAAAGAAATGAACGTCTTTAGTTTACAAATATGATGGGAGTTGGTTTCACTGACCACGACTTGATTTATAATGATTATAATCTGACTTGTGTACATACAAAACGTGTTTTTTATTGTTTGCTTTTAATTGTTTACATTTACAAAAGATATCTATATATACCATAGGAGTAAACAATTGTTTTCAAAAACATTGTTTTTAAGCGATGACGCTTATAAACTTGTCAAATGTTTATTTCGGTTGTATATATATAGTCCATTTTCGCACATGCAGCGAGGTACGATAACCGTTGGTTGGTGGTGATGGTCGTGGTGGTGATGGTGTGGCTGTAACATCAAACGTTTCTGAATAATTGTACAACGTGAGTCCATTTTTTTGTTTTACAATATATAATCATGTTTTTTTTTTACGGTGAGTCACAATGTGTATGTACGTAAAAGGGGTCAGAGTTGCGTGATCCGCATTGCGGGGGCTGCAGACGTTGAATATTATTTATTTGTTCTTTAAACACGCACGCACGCACCAGTGCGGAGGATTGAAGGCCCGGCGATCAATTCCCTTGTTGCGACAGAGATAAAAAAATCAAGCGTGCTATGGCAATTTCTTTTGCCTGTTCGTCTCTTTAACTTAGGCTAATTTCATTAATAACCGATGGAGTTTTTTTATCGATGCGTAAATCATTCCCGCTGTTGGGTTAATAAAAAAAAAATCACCCGCTTTTGTGCGTTTTAAAAATAGCACTTGTATTCAATTGCCAAAAAAGAATCGTGACATCCCTTGGAGGGGAACTGTCACTTTCATCACGATCTTGTACATCATCGTTCAAAACTGTTTCTGGTATTTAAGTGGAAACGTTCGGGGGGGGCGGTGGTGGTGGTTCCGGAAAAGCGCTCATCTTGTACGACACGCAGCCGCGAAATACGCGTGGCCGTATATCGACGTTGCCAGTCCACCCCGTGATCGTGAAGCTTGTGCTTCCGTGAACGAAGGAGAGCCGTGGTCGAGCGCGCTGCACGGTGGCTCTGTCTCAGCCTCAATGCTGCACGTGCAGAGGTCGCAACCGGGTACCCGATACCCGTACCCTACCCGATACCCGGCTACCCGTTTGCGACCCTGGTGCGGCCGGGTACGGGTAGGCCGTGAGTCACTGGTGAGTAACCGTTTGTCACTCATTTCCCAACGTCTTGTCTCTTCTCACTATTCAAGTTCCTAGAATTAACCCACCCGCGCCTGCAACATGGCTTCATCCCAGAGGTCGCAATCTGGTACCCGATACTCTACGGCCGGGTACGGGTAGCCGGGTATCGGGTAGGGTACGGGTACCCGTTTGCGACCCTGGTGCGGCCGGGTACGGGTAAGGAATCAAAACCCGTTTGCGACCTCTGTGCACGTGAGATGTGTGCCGCTCAGTTTAACGTGAAACACGGTCCTAGCGGTCGCTGCCAGCGGCAGCAAGTTGGGGGGGGGGGGGGGGGCAGGCTAGGCTTTTTTTATTATTATCAGAATCTTTATTCATACCGAGATGTCCAGTACGGGCACGGGGTCAGAGAGTTACAACAAGAAACGATGCAAAAAAACCGATAGGAGTGCAAAGTACAGGAAAGGCAAGCGAATCACACAGACAGAAAAAAAAGTAACCGAGACATGTCAAGTTACAGCGGTGAGATTTCAACTAATTATAACTAAATCTGGCTGTCGCCTGATGAAGCTCGTTGTAATTACTGGCGAAACGTCGTACTCAGATTATAAATGTTGTGGCTTGGCTCTCCAACACACGGGGGTGCTGTACTAGTGACGAATTAGCACGTTCTGTTTACGTGACAACCCTTACTAGTTGGCTTTGTCGGGTGGTGGCGGGTTTAACGACACATATTTACGTGATCTAACACCAAAAAAAACCTGTGTTATGGATGATATTGGTCGCGAAAGCCTCCTGCGTGCGAAACGGATCCTCGAATCATAACCCAGAAATCTCAGCAGTTCATTGACCTGCCCAGCGCTCTGGGTCTATATCAACCGGTGGCGACGGTGAGGAATTTCCGAATGTCGATGACCGAAATCTCCTTTGCCGTGGTGAAAATGTCGTCTTGCGGTGTTGCCTCGGAGAAATTGGAACGTCTCGCGCGACGCTCAGTCGGATTACTTTATTCACCAACGGTTTTGAATTGAAAGTCACCTAATCAACATTTTAGTGATTTTTCTTTTTAAGTGCAGATTAGACTTCATCCAGCCGTTACTCCCCATAGCGTAAAATGTTTTATGCTCACGATGGACATTGATGTTGGACTATCCTTAAATAAGTTCCATCAAACGCACTGGAGCTATGCACTTTTAAATCGAGATTGAAAACTCATTTCTTTAGAACTGCTTTTTGTGTTCTCTGGATCTTTCGGTAAAGTCACGTAGATAGAAGAAAAAATAATAACAATAAAATAATAAAAAATGAAAATAAAGTGAATAAAAAATCATAAAAAGATCACGACGTTTTGATCGCAACACAAGCAGTCGTCATCAGGAGATTTTTAATATTTTTTTCTATCTACGTGACTTTACCAAAAGACCTAAAGAATATGAATTCCTGCAGTCACGAAAGCTTTAAGTCTATGCTTTTTGTGTTTAGTTAGTTGTCCTTCCCCCGCACCTCCGATTGGCACTGTTGGCTACATACGATGCGAACAAAGTTCAACACATATATAGATGCAAACATTGCCTTGTGTTCAAGGAACGGGCAGCACTTGATTCTTTAAAACTGTCTAATCCACGGGTCACATACCTCAACGAGTGTCATTTACAGCATCACCAGCAGACGGGAGTGATTTTAATGTTTATACCGCAACAGTGGTCTGCATTGTTATCACCCATTGTCATTTGCTTTCACCAGTAGAGACTCCTTTGAGCTGTATGATCTTAATGACCTTGGCTTCTTGCTCCTAAGACAGAAGTGTCGGTGACAGATGTATATAACCTTTTCCAGCAGAGCCACCTTGGGGACATGTTTAAAGCCAGTAGCAGCTCACGACTTGGGCCAGTTGTCGCGTCACAGCCCCAAAGGACAAAACCTGCGGTGTGTCACACTGCTCCCTGGAGTAACGAAGGCTTGATGGAGATCAGAGTGATGCCGTATTTTAATCTGGGCACTGTAAAACTAAACCGAACTGTTCTTTGGTTGACCGGGTAATGCCCATTGAGCTATACACATCTTTTTCAGAAGTGACCTGACCATCACAAATGATAGCTCGACGAAGTTGCTTATCGTGTGGGAAGTTATAGCAGCCGCATACTCTGGACGCGTGATGTTGTTTCTAAATGTTGAGGGAAAAGACGGGGGGACCCGGAGAAAAATCCACGCGACCGCGGGTAGAGAGAGAGAGAGACACGCAAACTCCAAATATACAGCAGGCGTTTCTGTCCATCGATCTCACGACCACATGCATATCAGGCGAGGTAGTTAACATCTCCTAGCCACCGTGGTGATGATGATAGAGACAGGCAAACTCCAAATATACAGCAGGCGTCAGGATCGTCATCGATCCCACGACCACCTGCATACCAGGCGAGGTAGTTAACATCTCCTAGCCACCGTGGTGATGATGATAGAGACACGCAAACTCCAAATATACAGCAGGCGTCAGGGTCGGCATCGATCCCACGACCACCTGCATACCAGGCGAGGTAGTTAACATCTAGCCACCGTGGTGATGATGATAGAGACATGCAAACTCCAAATATACAGCAGGCATCAGGGTCGGCATCGATCCCACGACCACCTGCATACCAGGCGAGGTAGTTAACATCTCCTAGCCACCGTGGTGATGATGATAGAGACACGCAAACTCCAAATATACAGCAGGCGTCAGGGTCGTCATCGATCCCACGACCACCTGCATACCAGGCGAGGTAGTTAACATCTCCTAGCCACCGTGGTGATGATGATAGAGACAGGCAAACTCCAAATATACAGCAGGCGTCAGGGTCGTCATCGATCCCACGACCACCTGCATACCAGGCGAGGTAGTTAACATCTCCTAGCCACCGTGGTGATGATGATAGAGACACGCAAACTCCAAATATACAGCAGGCGTCAGGGTCGGCATCGATCCCACGACCACCTGCATACCAGGCGAGGTAGTTAACATCTCCTAGCCACCGGGCTCGGGGTAAACAAGCACTTCCTTTCGACTTGCATGACTTTTACAGCCAGGTAATAGCTTAACGAGACCAGAAGTTGTAACAAATAAATAGCCACTCGTCAAACAAATCCCAATATTTTAATTCTGGGTATGCATGCCGTTGTAAATATATCAGCTTGCTTAAACAAAATCCGTTGGCATTATTCTATTTTTATTGCGTTATAGAATATATGATTGCATGTGTATATGTACAAGTGTACAGTATATATATTAAACTTGGCGTTGGTTGGCCTGTAGACACTTTGTGCGAGTGTCGGGCCAGAAACGATGCACCCTTTCTAGCCGATGGCTTTTTGACCAACGCTCAGAAGATCCAATCGACTCCCCCCATCGATGACCACACGGAGAGAAACGTCGTCTCGATTAGACTCCTCTGCTTGGGTGGTGTGAACTTTGCGATGCTTTGTGAGACCCCCCCTGCCCTGACCTGCCCTGCCACACCCCCCCCCATCTGCTTTCACAAATATGAGTTGTTTACATGCCAATTTCATTAATGTCTCTTCCAGAATGCACTTACATCGCCGTTTAGGTATATTAGACATTTTTTTCGTTTTTTTAACGGACAATTTTGGAAATGTATTTGCTCGTGGAACTTTTTGGGTGACCTGTTTGCTCATTTTGGAGAATGTGAAAACTGTCGTTTTTTTTAACAATATATTTTGAATTTAAATGAAAAAAAAGGTAGTCGGTCTCTTAATGTCAATTATTATCTTCCGCCAACTCTCTTTTTCTGCTCAGAAAAATTGGCAATCGTCCAGATTGTCGGTTTATTAGGTACGCTTTGCTTATATAAGGCAACGTTCGGTAATTAATTCGTGGTGGAGTATTTTCAGCCTGAAACAATTTTAATTTAGTTTGAATATTTTACTTGTGATTTTTACCACGTCTTTTTTTTTACAATTTTACAGTGGGGTTTCTTATGTAAAGTTCAGGATTTCCATCAGCAGAGTTTTTGATGAGTGACTTCGCTTTTATAATTTCTGTCATCTGTGAAACTGCTTGTGACATTGAGGCTGCAGAGGGAGTCATGTTGTTTGGTATAAGAAGGCATTAATGGTAATAGCTCATACAAAACATAAAAATATATCGACCTGTACTAAGTAATGGAGCCACATCATGTTGAATGAATGTATGCTAATTGTAATAGATTAAATTAACTTCACATATAATCCAAGAATACAGAATTGCTGGCCTTAAAATTAGCCAAGTATTTCAAACGCACCCAAAAAGATGTTTCAACTACTCTGGGCTTGGCTTGCCTTTCGACGTCTTTGCACCTTCGCAAGACACGCGTGCCCGTGCATCTTGCGCTCACTTTAAAACCCAGTAATTCTCCCATTCTTTCACAAGCATGCATGACGTATTATCACACATCCCATCGACCCCCTCTTAATCCACAAATTTACTCATTTGGTTTTCCATCAGTTGCATTATAGGTGGAGTGGAATTTTTGCCGTTGTGAATTGCACACTATTGTTTGTAACCCCCCCCTCCCTTCCCTACTGTGGACTGGACATTGAAAAGTGTTTTCAGACTGATCGCCCGATGGAGCCGCTTTATCAAGGCTAACGTGAATTGCCATTGAATGGTGCTTGGGCACACCGTAGATCTGCGTTTTTAGTAAGTGGCACACTGGAATGCTGCGCGTTACACGTGTGGCATTTTCCGGCGCAAGATTCACAGGTGGTAAAAATAAATAAAAGTTAGACGATCAGAATTAAAGCCCCAGAATTCTTGAGAAAGGGGAGAAAAAACAGGGGTGACAGAGTGAAAATGTACACACTTTAAATGAGCACACACGGGAAGACCAAGCCCATCCATCGCATCTTACATTCGGCTCCGTAAAACGAGCCATATCCCCAACAAGTGTTGCGTGTGCCCATTGAAAAGCCCACAGATAGGTGAAGATGTCAAGCACGTGTCAGCCCAACGTGTAGCCTGGAAGTCGATGTAAACAACGTGTGCTTTAAAGCCTGGTGACAAGAAACGTCACTCTGCGTACCATGTTTTCACGGCATGGACAAGATGATCCATAAGCATGTGTATGCAGCGTGTAATCCTGATTACAGAGAAAACGTTACCATTATTTGAAATGACCTGGTATACAGTCTATTCTGAGTAACGAGTAGCTACGTAAATGCATAACTTCTATAAACGTAGGTACTGCTGGAACAAAATAGAGAGATTAGTCCAGTGAAGTTGTACGTGACCAACTATTATTAGAATGTCGCTAAAATGATAAATTTACCGTTTTACACAAAAGTCACTAAATTAGTTTATGACCGTGAATAATCAAAAGTTGGATTTCGTAGAATTTCAAACCAAAAAAAATGTCTAGAAAAAAAAGTTCCGTGTCCATTAAAGTCGTGTACATCGTCGGTTTGTTAAACGTTGTTTTTTGCCATTTGACAATACTTTAGAAGTGCTTTCATTTTTTTCATATTGAATAAAAATAAACCTACATGCACCGATTCGGTTTTCTTTTTTTTTCATTAAATGCGTTTTTTCTTTTAAAGACCCGTCTGCCAGGATGTTGTCCCAAAAATAAATCCAAAACAATATCCTGACGACAACGCAAAGGGGAATTTAGTAAACTTCTGCAAAAAAAAAAAACCCCCAATAACACATTGTGGGAGTGAACTCCGTGCTTGAGTGGTGTTGGAGAAATGGGATCGGCGTGATGATCATCGTTCCTGGGATGCCCTGTCGAGCCATTTAAAAGCATCTTGCCATGTATTTTTAATTTCAAAATGAATCGCATTGGGATAAAAGCGCTACGCTTCTGCGCATTATTTTTAATGCGTAGTTACATTAAAATATTTCGGTCGTGCGTCTTCTCTGCATCCCGAAAGGAATTGGCACTTTATTAATATAATCTTTTAGGTCAGAGTCAAAGTGTCTCCGTGCTCAAATAAGGTGAGGGTGAAGATGATCTCTGTTGGTCATCCCTGGGCTGATGGCGCAAGTGCACATCGCTGTGAAGATAATCAGTCTCCGAAAGCATGCCCACTGTTGATCTCCGACAGTGCCACTCGTCTTCTCCACCCAAAGAGAGAGAGAGAAACGATGGACCTGATTTGACCTTCGAGTTTTGAACACGACCGAATAGTTGCAGTGCCTCTTGCCATAGAACCTGTGTAGTGACTGACTAAGAATAGGAGGCGCTCTTTATTAACAGCCTTAACAGTTCACACTTAACAGTTCACACAATGGTGTAAATGCTTACCCCGAGCTCTCATACTCTGACGGTGCATTGTCTTTGAGTTGTGCGCCTTTTGGCGTCATCTGGTCCAACCCATGTGAGACTAGGCTCTAAAGAAAGCTGTCTCGGGTGTGGACCAATCAACTTCAAGGACAGTGCATACATTATCAGAGTTATGTTTTTTTTTGCATTATGACTGCAGGTATTGTGGTCTATGCAAACATGACTCCTTGTAATAAAGGTGTCAGTTTTGTTGCCAGATAGAAGGGTAAAAAAACAATTATCAGTTCACACTTGCTAACTACGGCTCCCAGTCAGGACAGCTGGCAGGCTGCCTGACTAGCGACGCCGAGATGGTGAAGACGGAGAAGGCGGCGAAGACTCCAGCAGCAGCAGCACGACGGGATTCCCACTCCAAACGACAGCCCCGAGCTCCCCTCCCGGGGCCCCTCTTATACTGTCAGCGTGGCCTGGCTCCGCCCCTGGCCACGCCCCCCTTCTGGAACCTACCAGCGGGTTCTCGATGTGACCCTTCCGTGACCTTTCCCCGAGATCCCTCTCTGGTCTATCACGTGACCTGCTGTCAGTCAGGAATGCTGTAAGCTGCAGATCTCCTTCCCTGCCAGCAGCCAGCGCTATGCTGCTACGTGACCGATTTTATGTCACTACACCTGCTGACCATCAACCCATTGGGGGTGAGCTTGAGGGTTTGTGGGCTGGTGGGTGAGCTGACAGGAAGGATAATTTGAGGGTGAAACTCATGGCGAGTTGAATGAAGAGCTGAGGTTGAGTCGGGTGGTGAGTTCGTGAAGGGTGCAGCTTTTACATTTTGGTAGAGAATGTTGAGTGACTTGATACAGTTCACGTAAATTTTACTCAGATTTTTTGCAACATCTCAACAAAGCAAATGCGATCAAAGGGGCATTACGTCGGGATGCACAATTGGTCCATTTTCAAATTGTGAATGATCATTATAAAATAAATCAAGATCAGATTGGATGATCGGACCGACTGAGTGAATGTGCCCGGCGACGACGATTCGATCAGGGGATTGGACAACGCACATGCGTTTATCCAGTCGCTAGGAGCCCAATTGGCTTCATGTTAACAGGAAGGAGTAAGCAGTAATACATATACAGGACTATTCGTCAACGTGTAATGTGCTGCATAATGTGCACGTGTGTTCGGAAACAATATTTCGTAACTAAACTCAACTCAACTTAAATTTAATTTTTGCCAGGTAAGGCCCACCGAACTATTAGCTATTTTCAGAAGTGACCTGGCCACAATTGATAGCTCAACGAAGTGGCTTATCATCGCGTGGAAATTTAGAGCAGCCAAATAACTCTGAACGCACGTTTCTAGATCCAACCATTACACCACAAGAGTAACCTGGGGCATTCATCTACGAACACGGTGGGGGGGGGGCACGATTGACGTCAGGGGATCTTTAACGTCCACCGTGCGTGAAACAAGACGGCACGTAGTATTATACTGGTAGGAACCTCCTGGTTACACCAGCCCACAGGGCATTCTTGTGTCTGTCCGTCCGTCGTGCAGGGAGGGGCTGGGTGGGGAGGGGCTGGGGAGGGTGGGGCTGGGTGGGGAGGGTAGGGCTGGGTGGGGCTGGGTGGGGAGGGGCTGGTCACCCCGTGGTGCCCTTATAAAACTCAACGTTTAACCTTCTCACGCCGGCTTGTGCCCGCCCTCACAGTCGGCCATATTTGTGGAATACGCCACGCTGCCGTTAACCTTGGCCATTGACCGAGCTACCCAACGTTCCTACCAGCTCCCTCCGCAGGAGGAATGTGTTTACGGTTGTAACACACCGCAGTAATTCATCAGGGGCGGCCGCTCGATTGGAACCGTTCACATCCGCGACAGAATGGCAATCACGTGGCTGCCAGGCCATGGCCGCCGCGATAGCTAAACGTAGCTTCTCGGTTAAAATCAATGTTTACTGCTCGAATGGGTCATCGGTTTCAGCAGTCTTCATGCGGTTACCGGTAATGAAAGGAAAAACAGCGATTTTAAAAAACGTCGAGTTGTAACAATGGTCCTCCAAGGGGGGCACCTTGGTGATATTTGTAAATCTCGTTTGAGAATTTTCGGTCACAATATGCAAAATTACGTAAATTGCTGAATACAAATTCGAACGACGGTGTTCACATGTGGAGTTGTAATTAAGGAACTGACTTAATTGTGCACGTGTACACGAGAGAAGTGTAAATTTAAAACACTTTCATTTCAGCATGGTGAAATGTACTTGCTGCTAACATCAGCCATGGCATACTAGCGCCACCCAGTGGAACAAACTGCCCCACTTGTGTGTACGTGCGTGTGTACAGACACTCCTCTACTTACGAACGAGTTAGGTTCATAGAGGTTTGTTCGTAAGTCGATTTGTTCGTAAGTCCAACTTTACTCCTGTCGATTCCAAACATGTTGTACGGCATGTGCACTAAACACGGTGAATGGCTTTAAAAGTTGTTTAATCTCCTGCAGATGTAGATGCCACTGGTTCTTCATGTTTTGCAGATGTAGATCCCAATGGTTCTTCACGTTCTGCAGATGTAGATGCCACTGGTTCTTCACGTTCTGCAGATGTAGATGCCACCGGCTCTTCACGTTCTGCAGATGTTGATGCCACTGGTTCTTCACGTTCTGCAGATGTTGATGCCACTGGTTCTTCACGTTCTGCAGATGTAGATGCCACCGGCTCTTCACGTTCTGCAGATGTAGATGGCACTGGTTCTGCACGTTCTGTAGATGTAGATGCCACTGGTCCTTCACGTTCTGTAGATGTAGATATCACTGGTTCTTCACGTTCTGTAGATGTAGATGCCACTGGTCCTTCACGTTCTGTAAATGTAGATATCACTGGTTCTTCACGTTCTGTAGAAGTATTGTATTGTGCGGCGGTTGGACTTACGACTCTCTGTCCGAACAGACAACTGGACATACGGACACGTTTGTTCGTATCTCTGAAAGTTTGTAAGTTGAATGTTTCGTTTCTCTTTAATCATTTTTCGGACGAAACAATGTGGACTTATCCGGAACAAGAATCACAGCATCGCCCAATACCCCTCCCCTCGATCCCCCATCACCCCTCCCCTCTATCCCCCATCACCCCTCCCCTCTCTCCCCCAACACCCCTCCCCTCTATCCCCCAATACCCCTCCCCTCTATCCCCCAATACCCCTCCCCTCTATCCCCCAATACCCCTCCCCTCTCTCCCCCAACACCCCTCCCCTCTATCCCCCAACACCCCTCCCCTCTCTCCCCCAACACCCCTCCCCTCTATCCCCCAATACCCCTCCCCTCTATCCCCCAATACCCCTCCCCTCTATCCCCCAATACCCCTCCCCTCTCTCCCCCAACACCCCTCCCCTCTATCCCCCAACACCCCTCCCCTCTCTCCCCCAACACCCCTCCCCTCTATCCCCCAACACCCCTCCCCTCTCTCCCCCAACACCCCTCCCCTCTCTCCCCCAACACCCCTCCCCTCTATCCCCCAACACCCCTCCCCTCTCTCCCCCAACACCCCTCCCCTCTATCCCCCAATACCCCTCCCCTCTATCCCCCAATACCCCTCCCCTCTATCCCCCATCACCCCTCCCCTCTCTCCCCCAATACCCCTCCCCTCTATCCCCCAACACCCCTCCCCTCTCTCCCCCAACACCCCTCCCCTCTATCCCCCAATACCCCTCCCCTCTATCCCCCAACACCCCTCCCCTCTATCCCCCAATACCCCTCCCCTCTATCCCCCAATACCCCTCTCTATCCCCCAACACCCCTTCCCTCTCCCCCCCATCACCCCTCCCCTCTCTCCCCCAACACCCCTCCCCTCTCTCCCCCAACACCCCTCCCCTCTCTCCCCCAACACCCCTTCCCTCTCCCCCCCATCACCCCTCCCCTCTCTCCCCCAACACCCCTTCCCTCTCCCCCCCATCACCCCTCCCCTCTCTCCCCCAACACCCCTCCCCTCTATCCCCCAACACCCCTCCCCTCTATCCCCCAACACCCCTCCCCTCTCTCCCCCAACACCCCTCCCCTCTCTCCCCCAACACCCCTCCCCTCTATCCCCCAACACCCCTCCCCTCTATCCCCCAACACCCCTCCCCTCTCTCCCCCAACACCCCTCCCCTCTCTCCCCCAACACCCCTCCCCTCTATCCCCCAACACCCCCCCCCCCTCTCTCCCCCAACACCCCTCCCCTCTCTCCCCCAACACCCCTCCCCTCTATCCCCCATCACCCCTCCCCTCTATCCCCCAACACCCCTCCCCTCTCTCCCCCAACACCCCTCCCCTCTCTCCCCCAACACCCCTCCCCTCTATCCCCCAACACCCCTCCCCTCTATCCCCCAACACCCCTCCCCTCTATCCCCATCACCCCTCCCCTCTATCCCCAACACCCCTCCCCTCTCCCCACAACACCCCTCCGCTCTATCCCCCAATACCCCTCCCCTCTATCCCCCAATACCCCTCCCCTCTATCCCCCAATACCCCTCCCCTCTCCCCCCCAACACCCCTCCCCTCTCCCCACAACACCCCGCCCCTATATCCCCCAACACCCCTCCCGTCTCTCCCCCAACACCCCTCCCCTCTCCCCCCCAACACTCCTCCCCTCTCCCCCAACACCCCTCCCCTCTATCCCCCATCACCCCTCCCCTCTCTCCCCCAACACCCCTCCCCTCTCTCCCCCAACACCCCTCCCCTCTATCCCCCATCACCCCTCCCCTCTCTCCCCCAACACCCCTCCCCTCTCTCCCCCAACACCCCTCCCCTCTATCCCCCATCACCCCTCCCCTCTCTCCCCCATCACCCCTCCCCTCTCTCCCCCAACACCCCTCCCCTCTCTCCCCCATCACCCCTCCCCTCTCTCCCCCAACACCCCTCCCCCCTCTCCCCCAACACCCCTCCCCTCTCTCCCCCAACACCCCATCCCTCTCTCCCCCAACACCCCTCCCCTCTCTCCCCCAACACCCCTCCCCTCTCTCCCCCAACACCCCTCCCCTCTCTCCCCCAACACCCCTCCCCTCTCTCCCCCATCACCCCTCCCCTCTCTCCCCCAACACCCCTCCCCTCTCTCCCCCAACACCCCTCCCCTCTCTCCCCCAACACCCCTCCCCTCTCTCCCCCATCACCCCTCCCCTCTCTCCCCCAACACCCCTCCCCTCTCTCCCCCAACACCCCTCCCCTCTCTCCCCCAACACCCCTCCCCCCTCTCCCCCAACACCCCTCCCCTCTATCCCCCAACACCCCTCCCCTCTATCCCCCATCACCCCTCCCCCCTATCCCCCAACACCCCTCCCCTCTCTCCCCCAACACCCCTCCCCTCTCTCCCCCAACACCCCTCCCCTCTCTCCCCCAACACCCCTCCCCCCTCTCCCCCAACACCCCTCCCCTCTATCCCCCAACACCCCTCCCCTCTATCCCCCATCACCCCTCCCCCCTATCCCCCAACACCCCTCCCCTCTCTCCCCCAACACCCCTCCCCTCTCTCCCCCAACACCCCTCCCCTCTCTCCCCCAACACCCCTCCCCCCTCTCCCCCAACACCCCTCCCCTCTATCCCCCAACACCCCTCCCCTCTATCCCCCATCACCCCTCCCCCCTATCCCCCAACACCCCTCCCCTCTATCCCCCATCACCCCCACCCCCCTTCAACCCAGACTCATTTGAATAAATTCTGGAACTATTTCCGGGTTATCGCAGCGTTCGGGGGAAGCGGCGGCGATCGTGGGAGGAGTCAGCTCGGAACCGGAAGTGGGTGCTGGGTTCACTTCCGGTGTAAATAGACTGCAAGAGAAGGCGGCGCCGCGCTGATTTCGCGCCCGCTTCGCGCGCCTCAGTTAACAACAACAACAACACGCACTTAATAACAACAACAACAACAACATCGTTATAGATTAGCAGCAGGAGCGAAGACAACAATGCAAGCTTCGGAGCTTGATGCGGTGGTGGAGGTGGTGAAAGGCGGCGATCAGAACGCGGTGCTCAAGGCGCTGCAGGGATTCAATTGCGTGGTGAGGCAGCAGCAGCAGCAGCGACTTTCCCACTCCACTCCCATTCATCCCTCCCTCACTGAGCGTCCACCGTTGTCTCTATCCCAGTGGTTTTTCTCATCCTGGGGGGGTGCACGCTTACTCCCTGGGGGTGCGAGACGTGGCCGGGTTTTTGTTGTTGCTGCTAGAAGGTAAATAATCGAAACGCACAAATTTAGCAAGGGCGAGGTAAGTTACAACTTCGTTTCATCAAACCCCCTATGTGTTTCATTGGAACCTCATTTGCCAGTAAAAAAATATGATAATTGTTTTTTTTACCCTTCTATCTGGCAACAAAACTGACACCTTTTTTATGTTTACATAGACCACAGTCATAATGCATTATGACTGCAGGTATTGTGGTCTATGTAAACATGACACCGTGTAAAAAAAGGTGTCAGTTTTGTTGCCAGATAGAAGGGTAAAAAACCAATTATCCCCTATGTGTTTGTTAACATACGAGGCTGCAGTAAAGGTTAATGAGCTGGATTGAAGGCTACCCACGCCCTCTGCGCCCACCCCCGACGTTCGCCGTTGCGTGGTGTGTGGCGATTGTGCCCGGTCGGGTGGCGGAGGGTCTTACGACACACGCGACTCAGTGCTCTGTCCTGTGAACCACCGGCAACATACACAAATATAACTTGTAAATGTACATTATAAATAACAGCACGCTATATACAAATGCATAAACATGCTAAATGCAAAATACAATACCCACCTATATCATTGTGCAGCAATACGAATACTATGCAAGTAAGATGCATACAAAAGTTATAAAAATATATAAGAACTATGTTACGTAACCGGGTTATACTAACATACTTTGATTAAACCCTTCCTATGAAGTCAGATACAATGATTGGAAAATTAATCTTAAAATAACTGGTTTTGCCACGTGGGAGATAGTAACCTGAGCACCAGAGAACCCCCACGGAGGACCATTTGGGTCCATGAGCACTTTGTATACTGCCACTACTGGCCACTAAGTGACCCAGCCTGTGTGTAGGCGTTTTGCATATGTCCTTAGTGATTAATCAACCGATTGCCTCCTAAGAGCTGTGTTACAGGTGTGTGCCTCGGCAAACAAAATAGTTGCAATTTTATTTGAAACGTGGTCTTGATAACAGTATTCACTACTTATTGCTTTAATGGCGCAATTATGGCGATGCAGTAATGATTGGGGCAGTTAAACTATGTACAATGCAAATGCAGATTGTGATAGTTTGAGATTAATTCTGTTGAATGTCTAGTGTCTAGCATGCCTCAATAGTAAGATGTTAAAATGAATGTATCGTGCATTGTTATAATATTGCAATACATTTAGATTTAAAGCTTTCGTGACTGCAGGGATTCATATGGTTTTCACACCTGATGACGATTGCTTGTGTTGCAATCGAAACGTCGTGAGAATTTCATTGTTTTATTTTTATTATTGTATTATTTCCCTTCTACGTGTCTTTACCGAAAGAACCAAGAATATTGCAATACATGTTCAGGATGAATTTCTGTGTTGGATAGCCAAATATAATACCTCGGCAATAAAAAATGCCACAAACATGATTAATAAAAAATGGTATGAAATAAACTGAAAAGTGCACAATTAACTACATTGAGAGACCAAAAAGAGGAGGACTTGGTTTTGAGATCATTGGGCAGTAAGGGTGTTAGAAGGAATGATGATTGAAGGCAGGAGTATAGGGGGGAGAGGACTATCACCCAAGAGGAGATGGAACGATGAAATCTCCTGTGCAGGTATGAGGTTGATTCGGGTTTTATTGTGAGAGGAATTGGTGACGACTTGGGGAGGCCTTCATCCAGCGGTGGAGTGATTGTCTTATGATGATGAATGAATAACTAGCTGTAACTATTGTATAATGGTTAACATATTCTGCATGCATTGTTCCAGGCTGTGCTGTGGGCATAATATTCAGGGATTTATTTAGATGGCCACACTGCAAGCCGCATGGGGCGGCTTATTAATGCTTGTGTTTAACTGCTAAGGGGATTGTACAGTGGCACCTGTGTAATGCCAAGTACTCTAGAGAAAGACAATCCCCATGTCCCTTCACTCAGTGACCTCGATGCTAGAGCTGCAGAGAAAATTCTGCTCTGGGCATTACTGCTGCTGCCGCCAATCACAGTAGGTTTTGGAGCCCATAGGGCTTGGTATTGTGTGCATTAATGGGCGCGCCATAGCTTTGCATGGGCAACAAAGGGTTCATGGTAGGGTTTGGGCTACCAATTGATTGTAACGATGTTTTTCGGCGCAGCTTTGTTTTGCACTTAATATGCCTCGGCACAACGACTTAAAATTTGCTGGTGTCTTAAACGGTAGGGCCTTGCCGCTTGCAAGACGATTATTTTAACAGTTGCCAACAGCCGTGTGCTGCCATGTTTTGTGCAGTCTTGTGGCTTGCGTAAGGGCTTTCTGGGTGGCAGCACAGGCTCTGGGTGTGGCTTGGGTCATGCAGCTTGGTGCCATGCTGTTGCAGGGAGCATCCTTTCTTGGAGTGGATCTGCAAATAGTGTGCAGGGCACATGGATTGCACCATGTTCACAGCCGGTGATTAAAAATATATATATTTAATGAGACGAAGTTGCATGCAATAAAATTGTACCGTTTGTCTTGTGCTTCATGCTACAGGAGCATGAGAATGTCACGTGGTACATTTAAATGCCACGTTTGTCTGAGAAAGCTGTGGTTAATAATGATGTTTTTTCTTATGAATGTTAAACAACTCTGCACAAATCAAAGCTATTCACCATGTTCATCTTTAACATCACCTTACAATATAACAAAATGTCAAGAATAATGAAATATATGGAAACCACATTTTTTTTCTTCCTAAAATGGAACTGCTACACTGGGATTTTATGAAGAATGTAATGAATATACATTTTTTATGGGAATTGGACAAAGACACCGGGGGGTTATTGACAGTGACATGGTATGATATTTTCTGAATATTGTCATAGGTAAATGTGTGTGTATATATAAATGGAGAAAACATTAACATCTTTGATTTGTTGATGTATGTATTATAGCATGCAATGCGAATGTTCTAAACTAGATGATGGAACAACTTTATTCAGAAGGTTGCACAGTGGGGGCTCAAGATAAATAGGTACAAAATAAAAAATATTGTACAACAAGTTAGCTAACCAATTGATGTTTTTTGGAGGGACAGAACTGGAATACACCTATAACCTGGAATTCATAGGGCAGTCATTGAAGCAGGACTGGGATCAAACTGATGAAATGAATAGGTTGAAGAAAGCAGTGGTGTGTTCAAAGAAGAGCATTTGAAATCGATGTATATTACCTGCTGCGATATATGGGTCACGCTCATGGCCGTTAACACAAAATGGACCAAAAGCTGACAAGTGCGCAAAGAAGCTCGGGCAAGTGTAATTGTTGGAATAACACCGAGAGACTGAGAGGAACACATGGATTGGAGCACAAACGTGAGTTAGAGACCCTCACGTTGAATTTCAAGGAAAGCAAGTGGGCTTGGGCACAGAAAAATTTGCACGAGAGTATCGTGGTCAGCGTTCAAGACAGAATCAGAATATGTATTTATACTTATACTGGAGGAATACAATAAGCTATAAAGCTCTTTTTCACAGATGTCCAGTAGAGACCGATGGCACAGTGGCAGTAAATTGAGGGAACGCCCAAGAACACATCCACCGTGGAGGTGGAGCAAGTGAGATCAACTTTACTCATGAACGTCACAATGGCTCATTTATTGACTTTGTTTTTTTCTCCTTCCAGCATTCACAGACGTTCATGTTTTCTGAAAGTGACAAAGATTTGCGGGAGGTGAGGATACACTAAAACAATGTACACGCTTACATAATGCCAATAATTTGTTGCAGTTGTGAGTGCTTTGCATACTAACAATTTACATTTCACACTTAAAGGTGATATTCTTTTAAATCCCAAATTAGAAAAAGAGCCAAAAGAATATTATTAGACACAGGTCTCGAACAACAAGTAATGAATGTTAATATATTCCAGCCTAGTTAAATATGGTGCTGTAATTTTTTACATTAATGTTTTTGTAGTGCAGTATAGCATTACTATCACTACAAAAGGTGACTGCTCGTGGTTTTTTTGCCACATCACCCCGTGCGCCTTGCTGGCCTTAATACGTCCTCTCTCGCAGACCTTGCCCCAAGAGTCTGTACGGCTATAACAGGTGGGGGATTCTTTGTTGTGTGCGTGAGTAGACGCTGTGTGAGGCGGTGCTCTGCTTCCTACGCCGAGACGTTCAGCCGGCTTGCCAAGCAAGCGCCCTCGAGAGCCTGCGCGTGCTATCGCGTGACAAGACGGCGCTGGGGTCGCTCGCCACCGAGCAAGGCCTTGGTGTGCTGGCGCGCCACGCGGGCCTCACGTACTCTCCCACCGCGTCCGTGTGCGAGGTGGTGACTCCCTCCGCCTCGCACGACACTCCCTAAAAATGTAACGAAGAAAAGAACGGTTTCACACGTAGGCTTTCGCGACCAATATTATTCATTATAAAGGTTTTTGGCTTAGATCGCGTAAGTATAAATGTGTCGTAACCCTCCACCACCCGACAGCCAAACAGTAAGGGATTTGTCACGTAAGCAAAATGCCAATTAGTTACTACTTCAGCCCACTGGTGTGTTGGAAAATAAATCCACAACATTTACCATTTGAGTACGACGTTTCGCTGGTAATTACATCCAGCATCATCGGGCGATGCCCAAATTTGAAAAAAGAGCCAAAAAAATATGATTAGACACAGTTCTCAAACAATGCCCGATGATATCTTATCTCAGTGATGATCATGACGACGACGATGATGTTTACTTTCGGATTCGGGCAACTTCTGTCTCCCATCCTTGGTTTCAGCTACCAGACACAGAGACCATGACGGAGGCGCTGAAGTGCCTGTGTAACGTGGTGTTCAACAGCCCCGCTGCACAGCGCTACTCGGAGGAGCTGCGTCTCGAGTCCGGAATTGTCAGCCGGCTGAAGATGTCTGCCGCGCTCACGCACGACGTCCGGTAAGAACGCACGCACGCACTGGAGCTTGCACTCTGAACATCTGTGAAAAAGAGCTTCATGGCTCATCGGATTCTGATTCTGAACATATCTTGCTGCTCCACAGTAAGCTAGTAAGTGGGGAAGTTACAGGCCGACGATGACATTAGGCAGGTAACGGTTTACCGATTAACGATTACTGTTATAATAACCAAATATTGCCTGTATGAGATGACGTGCTACATGAAAGTTATTGATAATAATAAATGAAAGTTATATTTTTTGAATCCTAAATTTACATCGACGGCAATAGAGTGAATGAGACCAAACGTAAGACGGAAAAAAAAAACTATAAGATAATCGATTACTTGATCGAATCTTGACAGTTTGTTGTATCATCGTTTTATGCCTTCTTGTTACATCCCAGTTTGCTATCTGACTGGATACAGGGGTGAAGCAAGACGCATGGGTAACATGACACAATATCCCGAAATATGACGCCACAAAAACAACTTCCACTCTCTCGTCAAATGTTTCTCATAATCAGCCTTCATGTGGTCCTTTATGCACACTAAATGTTTACTTCACGTAATACATGCAAGCTTTGTTTATTCGCACAAATGCTGAGGGCCTCTCTGTGAATAGTTCGGCCCTCTGCGTTGGTGGGGGTTGGTGGTGGGGGGAGAGAGAAGAAAACGATAGAATGACAAGAAGTAGCGAATAAAAACATTGTCAACTGGTGTTACAGCAGTATCTCTGCTTGCCAGTGCAATCTACAGATGAGTTCAAGGCAGAATTGCCATTGCATTATTGAAACTCAACTCCCTCTACATTTGTATTTTATTTTACCAGGTAATGTCCACCACTGAGGTATATAGTAGCAAATTTTTTTCAGAGCGACCTGGCCATCACTAATGAACGTTCAATGAAGCGGCTTATCACGTGGAAATGTAGAGCAGTCGTACATTCTAAAATGCATGATGACAAATGTGGAGGGAAAAAACCAGAGGACCCGGAGAAAAATCCACGGGGAGAGAGACATGCAAAACTCCAAATTTTCAGCAGGCGTCGTCAGTCGGGATCGACCCCACAACCTCCTATATACCATGCGAGGTAGTTAACATCTCCGAGGCACCGTGGCGCCCCATAGGAGGACAGTCGAGGTGGGGTGGCTTTCCAGAGAAGGCGTCTCTGTACGGCCTCATGAGAACGTATGGCGATTATGGGTGCTGCCAAGCCATACATTAATTTATTTTTTAGTAGATGGTGTCTTTTTTTCCAGCTAACATTGCACAACACATTGGCACGCATGCAGGGATATGGTCACGTCAAGGCTGCGACTGATAAAAGTTCCACAATGCTAACAACGACGGCGTCGGTGTATTTTTTTTTTACCAAACACAGTAAAAAAATTGCAAATATGTGCATGTATGTGACTCTCTGGGTTTATGATTTGTAATTTGTTTAATATTACCACAGAACATACACTACTGTACAATTTATTTTCAATTTCACTAAATTAGTTAATAGTCAGGACTCCCTTTACAGGCGGTGGTGGCACTCATCCATAATTCAGCACTAGACGGAGCAAGGGTTGGTGGTTTACACACATGCATTCATCTACGTCTATTCCATCATAGAGGTTTTTTTTGGGGATAGATCACATAAATATAAATGTGTCGTTAAACCCCCCGCCACCATCCGACAGCCAATTAGTAAGATTTGTCACGTAAACAGATCATGCTAATGCATTGCTAGTAGAGCACACCGGTGTGTCGGAGAGTAAATGGACAACATTTACAGTCTTGAGTACGACGTATCGCCAGTAATTACAATGAGCTTCATCAGGCGACAGCCAGATTTGTGAAAGCCTCCGTGTTAAACTACATCTGTTCCATCTGTATGTTTTCCCCGGGTGCTCTGGTTTCCTCCCACATGTATTAATGCATTGGCTGAAAACACATTTTGTTGAGAGATTTGGCCTGGAATGGGTATATGAAACACCTCAGCCTCATTAATGCTCAAGTGCACAGAAGCATGCTGCTTTAGCACTAATACAGTTCACAAGAGCTTATCAACCCTGTTTGTGTTACTGTTGACCTTGCTTTTTCAAGCTTACAAGTCTCGCCTTGTGGAAAGTATCACAGGTGTATCCGCTTATGAGTGGTGTGGACAGAACTTCGGTTGAAAATATCTGGCTCTGAAAAAGAGGGAGTACAATGTTTTAGACAGTGAGGACATCGTCACAGCTGCTAATTTACCTACGCTGCGAATAAAATTAAAACAAAACATTGACACAAATTTGTAACGGAAAAGTGGGAATGCAGCCAGAAACGGTGCAAACGTTTGCCCAAGCACTGGGGCCCCTGTGTTGGGATGTCGTTTGGCCAGTTCCCTTAACGAGTGTGTATACATGTGAGAGAAAACCGGAGTACCCAGCGGATGGGGGGTAACACTCCATACCCGTACCGGGGTAGGATTGCAGATGGAAATTAATCCACTTGTTCTAGGGCAGTGATTCCTAACCTTTACTGCAACCTTGCATCCCTTTGGTTCTCAATCGTAAAACAAGTTACAATGTTAATTAATACATTGGGTTTGCTGATACAAAGTAGTTTTTGTACTTGTGTGCCCGTGCTTAATTTGTGTTCCGATGATTTACATGACTCTCATTGGAAAGATGTGATTAACCATGCAAAAAAGATTTAACTACACTTATTTGGCCAATCTTATTTGACAGACAACTATTACAGGTTTACCATGTTTAGTTGTTTTCTCCTTGTCACAGGTTGAGTCACAAACCGTACCTCTCCATAACAAAGGCTCACCCTCTTAAGCCTCACCTTACCATATGAATAAAAAAGTGTGCTGTACTTGGCCCTTACCCCCCCCCCCTTCTCCAACCATTATATAAACGGAGTGGTAGCTCCTGCAATCTCTCATTTACTTGATACAGCTGTCGTGGCTGTGACGGTTCCACCTGAAGACGGAAGCTTGTGTTGCCTCCGAAACGTCGTGATTTTTATTTTATTTTACTTTTATTAATTTTAATGTTTTACCTACGTGACTTTACCGAAAAAACCTAAGAATGTGACTCTCGCCGTCGGGGGACTCGCAGGTTCTTCGACCTGCGCCTCCTCTTCCTGATCACGGCGCTGCGGCTGGGCGTGCGAGCGCGCGTCTCTCGCGAGCTGCGCGGCCTCGCCCTCCTCACCGAGGCCCTCGAGTCCATGCTGGCGCCGCCCTCGCTCGACCCGCCCGAGCCCTGCACCCTGTCGCCCCCGCTGAGCAACTCCTGCCCTTCCTCCGCCTCGTCGTCGTCGTCGTCGTCGGCGACGGCCGTGGGCAACGGCACCGGGATGAGCCTGCGCGATATCCACGAGACGGCGGCGCTGCTGCCGCAGACGCCGCCGCCCTGCTCTGCGTCAGCGAGCTCTCCGGCCGCAGCTTGCAGCGATGACAGAGGAGGAAGCGAAGAGGTTGGGCTCGGGGATGACGAGGGCGCGCCGTTGTACGGGACTAACTGCCACCTGTCCCGGCAAGACGTAGAGAGGGCCATGGAGATTCTCAAGATTCTCTTCAACGTCACCTACGACTGCAGCCGCAGAAAGGTAGATGAGGTGAGTGGGTGCCACCTTTGTACGTACGTGGTCAGGCGCAGCCCTCTTATGTGTGTCACTTGGTCGGGCACTTGACCCCCCCCCCCCCCCCCCATATCGGTGGGTTATGAATTCTACCCTGAAACTATTGTAGATTATACGTTTGGTCCTGTCACCCTGCCTCTTGTTACTGCCATCATTCGGTTATCTATGGAACGTTACGTCCATTATCTTAATGACTAATCCATTTCGGTAGAGCTGCTGTTATCCTATTATCCCGAAATCTTACTCTCTGGGAAAGCCACCCGACTTTGGAGGATATACAAGTTTAGTTGAATTACGGATAAAATTCGTTTCGATCATGATAGTTGCTCGAGTGAAGATTTTGCTCTGGCATTGAGCCAGCCGTGCTTTTTGATGTGATGTCCAGACTCAACGTATCAATTTATTTCGTGGTTCATGTCATAACCTTTCAAATGACACCGCATTTGTTGAGAGTGGTGGAGTGATCTATGAGGAGATCTCCAAAAAAAAAAATGCTTATTATTTAGATTGCTTTGCAGATTTGGCTATTGTGTCATCCCTGGTTTATAAGACTGTGTAACAATTGTTTATTTTTTTTGTTCCTGGGTAGTAAGTTTTATTTCCTAATTGCTTATGCCTCAAAAGTACAGAAAATGGCTATTATTCCCCACAAACTTTGCTTGTGTGACCAGGACTGATATTTTGAAATGTACCTATTTTCCAGAACATTCCAGATAGATTCAGTGCTGAGTAAATTTGGAGTAACTTCTCGAACATTATCGAACTTTCCAGTAAAAGAAATAGTAGTATAAATACAGGGGCCTTTAAGCCCACCAGTTCATTTTAGTTCCAGCTGCCTAAGTGGATACATATCTGCATTTTTCCGAGATTCAATCAAGAGGCTGCAAGCATCCGGCAGACGCATTTTGCTATGTCGGCGGCCAATTTATCAAGACAATAGCGAAAAAGTACTCTGTGGAAGCATCTGCTTAGATGTGTGAGGCCTACAAGGCATATTTCGGCATGCCTGTCGGGGATCAAGGCAAACCCTGGGCACCTCATTTCACCTGTAAGCAATGCAAAAAACTCTGGAAGGTAAGATGGACAATTGTTGCTCGGAATTTTATGTTATAAAATTTAGAAAATTGTAAAAAAAAAAAAAATTATGTTTTACAATTTTCAATGTTAATTTGAAAATATTTCTGAAAAATGTTGCGAGAATCTTTTACAGATTAGTCATGGGGGAAATAAATGTATTTTTGTAGGGGGAAATAAATGTATTTTTGTAGTGGAAAAGAGAGCCATGAAGTTTGCTATCCCAGGAATTTGGCGTGAACCCACTGACCACTCAAGCCAACTGCTACTTCTGCATGGTGGACCCTTCCAAACGTCGGACTGGCAAGAATGCACCTGCTATCACGTATCCGGACCTTCATCCATCGCCCCGGTGCCACACTGCCATGAGCTCTCCGTACCCACTCCTCCAAAGAGAGAGCAGCCGTCTTTAGATGAGAGCAGCAAGTCAGAGAGTGAGGAAGACGTTGTAGATACAGATGACCATTTCAGACCTGGAGCTGAGGAGAGAAACTCATACTACCCCATCCAAAAAGACATCAACGACTTGATTAGAGATCTTGGTCTCACCAAGTCCAATGCTGAGCTTTTGACGTCTAGGCTCAAGCAGTGGAACTTGTTGGATGAAAGTGTGCAAGTCGCATATCAGAGGAAGCATCACCAACCTTTTTGCAGCTTCTTCACCCATCAAGATGGGCTCTGCTTCTGCCACAATGTGACCAGTCTGGTCGAGGCAATCGGAATCGCCTGTAACCAAAATGAGTGGCGCCTCTTCATTGACAGCTCATCCAGGAGCCTCAAAGCCGTGCTGCTCCATAATGGTAAACAAGTACCCGTCTCTTCCCCTGGCTCACTCAGTGCCCCTCAGAGTATTACAACAGCATCAAGACCTTGCTGGACGCCTTGAAATGTGAGTACGGCTGGGAGTTCATCGGAGACTTTACAATGGTGGCATTCCTGATGGGTCTCCAAGGCGGTTTTACCAAGTTTCCCTGCTATCTTTGCCTTTGGGACAACAGGGACTACCACAGTCAGGACTGGCCACAGCGGACCGAGTTCTCTGTGGGGAGGAACGTCAATTGGGAACCACTGGTGGACCCCTGGAAGGTGCTGATGCCACCACTGCACATCAAATTGGGCCTCATAAATTTTTTGTCAAAGCTGTAGATAAGGAGTCGGCAGCCTTCAAGTGCCTTCAAGACTTCTTCCCTAAGCTGTCTGAGGCAAAGGTCAAAGCCGGTGGCTTCGTTGGACCACAGATAAAGAAGATCCTGGAGTGCAATGAATTCTCCAAAAAGCTCATTAGTGAGGAGAAAGCGGCTTGCAACAGCTTTGTCGCAGTGGTTTGTGGCTTCCTGGACGATCACAAGGTCGAAAACTATGTGGAGCTGGTTGAGACTGGTGAATAAGTATGGCACAATGGGCTGTAGGATGTCCCTCAAAGACCATATCCTTGATGGTCATCTTGATAAATTCAAGGATTACATGGGAGCGTACTCGGAGGAGCAAGGCGAGCGCTTCCACCAGAATATACTGGACTTTGAACGCCGCTACCAAGGACAGTATAACGAGAGCATAATGGGAGAATACATTTGGGGGCTGATTCATGAAAGTGATTTACAGTTTTATCGTAAATCTCGAAAAACTACTCGCTTCTAAATCTTTTGTAGTCATTTTTGTATTACTTTGGTATAAATACAAGTTAATTTAGATTCATATATTTTTTATGACTTGATGTGAACGAAAAGACAAATTCGCCCGTTTTCTCTTTGAAAATAGGTCAATTTCTAAATATCACTGTCCTGGTCACAAAAGCAAAGTTTGTGTGGAATAATAGCCATTTGCTATACTTTTTAGGCATAAGCAATTAGGAAATAACACTTACTACCCAGGAACAAAAATTGTGTTAGATAGTGTATCTTCCACGAAGCTCATGGTCCACCCTAAACCACATCCGTACAAACCATGGCTGATGCGACTACCTGATGCGCAAATGGACAATTAAAAACCCTCCAATGTGCGACTGTGGTCATCCAATGCCCAATCCACAAATACGAAGGAGACATTGCAGCGATACACTCCGCTGCACCGGATGTGGTTATCTGGCTTGACTACCAGGATGTGAAATTGTCGTTATTGCTCTGCGTCTACATCAGCCAATCCAAAATAAGAAGACTGTTTTGTCCAGCAGAGGGCAGACAGTGACTTGTGTGTACCCTATGTTTGAGTTATTTCTGAGAGTGCTTCACGATTGCCACTTCACTTGCAGATTTTGTATACAAGGTTCAGTATTGTGAACTAAATTCAAACCAGCCGTCAACATGTACGCAACAAACGATATCACCAAACCTGGCACGCACAACAGCTTGAAACTCCCAAAACAGATGGGTTCAGATGTATAAAAAAAAAACTGATGAAAACATAACTGTTTAGGGCGTATTCTACGTCTGAATGGGAAATCTAAAAACATATCCAACGGGCTCCTGTTTTAAATTGATGCCATTCACACGAACAAACATTTTTTTAGACGGTAGTTATTTGAGAAATCGCATGAACGGGAAAAGACAAAAACGAAGCTGTGTTCTGAGTGCAGGAATGGTGGCTTTGAGGTGAATGATTGGCCAACAGTCTCTGCGCTCCCCAATGAGTGAATGTGGATGGGGTGAACGGTCCCGCAGCTGCCCGGCCACCTACCTCTCGCATGTAACAAAAAGTGCAACGCATTGGTCAATAACACTGACGTGCGTTTGTTCGTCCGTTTCTCAATCCGCTTGTCCTGGTGAGGGTCGCGGCGGCAGCAGCAGCATGTTGAGTAGTGGCGGTCCAGACCTCGCTTTCCCTGGCGACAGAGACCAGCACTACTACACTATACACTACTACGCTATACACTACACTATACTATGCACTACTATACACACTCTAGCTCTTCTTGGGGAATTCCCAGGCGTTCCCAGGCCAGCTGAGCGACGTCATCCCCCCAGCGTGTCCTGGGCCGGCCCCGGGGTCTTTGCCCAGTGGGACGTGCTGCCCAGTAGAGTTCCAGGGGGAGTCTACCGGGGGGCATCCTTGCCGGGTGCTCGAACCACCTCAACTGGCTCCTCTCGATCCAGAGGAGCAGCGGCTCGACCCTGAGGCTCTTCCGGATTACTGAGCTCCTCACCCGATCAAGGAGAGTGAGACCGGCAACCCTGCGGAGAAACCTCATTTCGGCCCCTTGTACCTGCGATCTCATCCTTTCGGTCATTACCCAAAGCTCAAGATCATAGCTGAGGGTGGGAATGTAGATCGACTTGTAAACCGTGAGCTTTGTTTGAGAACTCAGCTACCGCTTTACTACCACGGAACGGTACGGTGCACTCAAGACTGCGTACGCCGCACCGATCCGCCGGTCGATCTCCCGCTCCCACTTACCATCACTCGCGGAAGAGACTCCTCCACTGAGGGCAGCTGTTCCCCCCTCACCTTGAGAAAACAATCCACCATCTCCCGGGAGTGAACCTTGACCTCAGATTTGAAGGTGCTGATCTTCATCCCAGCCGCTTAACACTCGGCATCAAACCGTTCAAGTGCACGCTGGAGATCACAGATTGACAAGGCAAAAGAGTACAACGTCATCTGCAAAAAGCAGCGAAGCCACTTCCATGCCCTCGTACTGGATACTCTTCATACCTCGGCTGCGCCTTGATATCCTGCCCTTGAAAATTACAAACACTGTCATCAAAGGAAATATACAGTTGATCATCGATGATCCGGCGCGCGATTATCTGGCAGTCCCGATCGTATCCGGCAGAACTGCTCCAAAGGCTGTACACCAGTCCGGCGTTTGGCACCATGTGCGTGACAAAAAAAGTAGCTATGCTTGATTCTAGATTTGAGGCTTTCGTGACTGCAAGGATTCATATTCTTAGGTTTTTTCCGGTAAAGTCACGTAGGTAAAAAATTAAAATTAATGAAAGTAAAATAAAAAATAATAATCACGACGTTTCGGAGGCAACACAAGCTTCCGTCTTCAGGTGGAACCGTCACAGCACGATAGCTGTATCAAGTAAATGAGAGATTCCAAGAGATACTACCCTGTATATATACTGGTTGAGGGGGGGGGATGGGCTGGGACAGGCCCCCTTTTTTATATTATTATGGTAAGGTGCGGCTTGACACGGCTAGTCTACATAATCAAGCTATGCTTGATTTCGGTGTCAAATATATACAGCACATTATACACGACATACAACTTCAACAGTGAAATACTGCACGCGCATACATTTTTCATGACTTAACAACTACAGGGATGAAAACAGAAAATATACACCGTGCGATCCGGCGAAAAGTGCGTTGTGTAATTCGGCGTTCGCGTAAGTTCGGCGATCGTCAAACACGTGGTCGTTGAAACAAAAGCAAAGTACTGCGCACATCACCCCATGCAGAGTTTTCTATTGGAGTGGTAAGTACGGTCCAGTTAATACGGTTACTTTTTACTTTAGGAATTTTTTTTTGCCTTTGTTTATTTACGCCAATTTCATATAGTAAACAAAGTTAAAACACAAAAAACGTTGCACAACACCGAAAAAAATAAGCTCCTTTAAATAATGATGCGATTTTCCGACGTTTAAAAAAAAATCCGGCACCCCCTCCCCGAAACCGCCGGATAATCTATGATCTAGTTGACGTCCTTTGAAGGTAGTGTTACAGATGAATGCGTTGAGCTTGTTTTGTTAATTGTGCTTTGTGCGCCATTACCAACGCAGCATCGTCACATTTTTAGTAAATCAATGACCTTGTTGGGACCATGGCCACCACCCTTCGTCATTCCCTTGCAAAACAAGTGGTGCATCTTATAAAGGCGACTGAACAGAGTGAGATGCGTGGAGCGCGACGCATATCTTACACATATCAAGTCCTGGCGGCTCTCCTAAATGAGGCGTGTAGTTGGGTCAGTGGCAGATTGCAGAGCACAAGTCTAAGCACGCAAGACGATAAGAACTTTAGCAACTTAAACACGAACACGCCATTCACCCCGTGTGGCTTCGCAAGCCCGACTTTATTTATTAATTCATTTAAAATATTTCTGGATGTCAGCTTTTACTGGCTGCTGTGGGGTTTTTTTTTTGCGTCATTTTATGCAGAGCTGTCTGTGTTCAATTATTAAATAATACAGGGCGATGCAGTTTTAGCCACGCTGATGTGAACTTCCAGCTAAGGAATGCATGAAATTGTGGATTTTGACCTCTATCTGGTTTCGCATTTGAACTGAACTGGAAAGAGTAAACCGCAATGCCCCATTGTAGGTGTTTGCATGCGTACTGGTTGTGTGTGTATTTGTGAATATGCCAGTGGGGAGCGGTGGTGTAGTGGCTAGCACGCTGTGCTATGAACCCGGTGACCGGAGTTCGATTCCCGCTCACGTCAATCGACTCGGCCTCAAATGAGTTACTGGTGCGGTGTGTGGTAAACATCGCCACTAGGGAGACAAAGGCGGCCGGGCGTGGGCTGGCCACCCACCCCCCTCGTGTGCCGTGCCGGCCTTAATAGGGGCTCGCTAACAGCACTGGCCCTACAATAGTCTGTTGAAAGGCTATACGGAGGATCTTTGTCTTTGTGCATATGCCATCTGTGTACCAACGATCGGTTTGTTATCTGTGCCCGATCTTCTTCCATTGTGGGAGTCGGCAACCATTCAGCTACCCAATTGAAGCCCGCAGTAGCCTGCTCTTGCCTCACTGTTCAATGCTGAAAATAAGAACTTTATCATTTCAAGCTGGAGCTGAAAGGTCTTTGAACTGCCACCTCTGTGGCTGCTTCAGTCGTGTATACCAGGTCCAAGTTCACCGCAGGCCCTTGCAAATAGAGGAGGTGTGTTGCAGCTTTCTCAGAGAAAGAAAAGATTCCCATGCTTCCATACCACGTGAGATGGACCTACCATACATCAGTGGTCAGATAAGCCATTCAGTACGTAAGGGGTCGTTTGGTATTAATGGGTGTTACGACGGAGACAAAGAACATCGGCAGCCTTTGACTGCGAGTTTTGGAAACCCTTAAACACACGTGTCTTTTCCATCAACTTTCGGAAGCTAGCCTTGAATGGCCCTCAAGTGGCCTCAAAGTGCCCCTACCATGGAGAAAGTGCTGCAGTCACGTCACTGCCACTTAGTGGCAAATTTATGGTTGTGTGTGTCCAGTGGCTTGGTGGACGTTGAGTGTATTGCTCTAGAACCCTCGCAGCTCATGTTTTGATTCTTGACCTTGTGCTTATCATTGGTAATTCTGCCATTTGCATGCGTTGCCCAAAAATGTGTGTGTGCGAACGCACGCATGCCCAAACGAGTGCACTCGTGTCTCTTAACAGCCCGACGTGGATTGTCCTGGTGTGTGTGTGTTGTGTCGCGGTTAGCGCACGGCGCTACGAACCCGGTGAGCCCAGTTCGATTCCCGCTCATGGCCAACACCAGTGACGATTGTCTGAACCGGTCCTGGGCCTCCACTAGGTCGACTCGGCCTCAAATGAGTACCTGGTGCGTTGTGTAAACATCGCCACTGGGGAGACAAAGGTGGACCGGCCGTGGTGCTGGCCACCCACCCCTCCGTGTGCCATGCCGGCCTTAATAGGCGCTCGCTAACAACACTTGCCCCAACAGTCCGTCAAGGCTATATGGGCGATCTTTGTCTTTGTGTGTGTGTATGGATCTGTCCCCTGGTGTGCCTGATTTTGCAGGAGGACGCCGCACAGTATTGCGGCCTCGTCTCGATTCTTCGTCGCTGCCTCATGGCCACTGCAGATGGGGAGGACCGGACGGAGGAATTTCATGGGTTCGTCATCTTGCCTTCACCGTCTCTATGATTATGCGTGGCTGCCTGTGCATGCACGGATTGTGTTTGCCATACGACCTGGTTATCGGTAACAGTTAAATAACGTATCCGTTAAGGTTTACTGTTACGTTCGTGTTACAAGAATCTTACCTTCCCTCGGAGATTTTTTTACAGTTTTGCACATTATATACAAACGAAAGTTACGTGCAACAACAAGTTTGCTGAACAATTCAAGACATGTATATATGTCAAGGGTGAGAAGGAAGCGGAGTGAATAAGGAGAAAGGCATCACAAACCTTGAGCAGAAAGGGAGCTCGTTCTAACACTGGTGTCGTGCGGCAGCGGTTACAGCTTGGGAATCCATCTCGTTGTATTTACGTGCATTGGACTTCTTTCGCGCACCGTACGTAGCCAACGGTGCGAATCGTAGGTGCGGGGGAAGGACAACAAACTAAAAACAAAAGTTGTTCTAAAGAAATTACTCATAATCAACGTTTTTGGGTCTAGATCGCGTTATTTATAAATGTGTCGTAACCCTCCACCACCCGACATGGCCAATCAGTAAAAAAGTGTCACGTTGACAAAAGACAAATAGTTCACTGCTTTAGCCCACCGGTGTGTTGAAGCGTGAAACCACAACATTTACAATTTGAGTACGACGTTTCGCTGGTAATTGCCCGATGATGCTGGATGCAATTACCAGCGAAACGTCGTGCTACTCAAATTGTAAATGTTGTGGTTTCACGCTTCAACACACCGGTGGGCTAAAGCAGTGAACTATTTGTCTTTTGTCAACGTGACACTTTTTTACTGATTGGCCGTGTCGGGTGGTGGAGGGTTACGACACATTTATAAATAACGCGATCTAAACCCAAAAACGTTGATTATGAATAATATTGGTCGCGAAAGCCTACGTGTTAAAGAAATTACCTTTGAAACAAAATAATTATTATGACCGCAGGCATACAGTGAACCTCCTGACGAACCTGCCACCCTCTTCGCTGGAGGAGCTGCTGTCACCCCCCGTGCGACCCGGCTCGGCAGAGTACAATGGGCGCAACATGGACGTGCCGGTGGCCCTGCTGGGCTTCATGGAGAAACGCCTCGACCGGGTGAGCGTGGCTAATAGTGTAAACAAGTCTCAGTTTTTGTTTTTCATTTTAAACTGGAGAGTGCTAAAAAAACCAGGATAAGTCTCATTTGCAAGAGCGAACCTGGGTCACTAAAATGACGAGAGCAAGTACAACCATTGGTGCAATTAGCAAAAATAAATAAATATATAAGTTGGAGCGAAAACAATCGCGTTACGTAAGAAATCGAAAACGGTGCATGTGCGTAATATTAAATTGTTTTTAAGTTTCTAGTAACAAAAGTTGGCTGTGCCGCAACAAAAATACGTAAACTTAAATTCAATTTTCTTGGTTCTTTCGGTAAAGTCACGTAGAAGGGAAATAATAAAATAATAAAAATGAAACATAATAAAATAATTCTCACAACGTTTCGGCCACAACGCAAGCAGCCGTCCTCAGGTGAAGAACAGGTCTGTCGGAAAGACAGCGTCTGAATGAAACACCACCAGGCTTGGAGCGTATATTTAAGCTGGGTTGGAGGGGGAAGAGCGCCTTGACAAAATAATTTGCATATCAAGAGTAATTTAGCATATTTATGGGAAATGCAGATATGGGATTAGTACTACTTGTGAAATGCGTAGGACACTGTCTTCCCGACAGACCTGTTCTTCACCTGAGGACGGCTGCTTGCATTGTGGCCGAAACGTCGTGATAATTATTTTATGATGTTTTATTTTTATTATTTTATTATTTCCCTTCTATGTGACTTTACCCAAAGAACCAAGAAGATGAATCCCTGCAGTCACGAAAGCTTTAAATCGAAAAATTAAATTCAATTAATACCGTAACGGTTACATATAATAGGTTGTGTACTAGCGCCATTCCGTTTTTTTTTTGCTGTTGTGCTGCCATTCCAGAAATGTGTAGGATTCCTGTCTGGCTGTGTGAAGCCACTTCCGGGTGGGATTTTTCAAATATTTGGTTTCGCGTCCCTCACTGCTAAACAAAATTGATGTGAGATAAAGGCCCTTACCGAGCGCAGAAGACACAGTTCAGGCAAGGACAGTCTGTAGTTGAGTTAATTATTCAGCGCGTGCAATGAACACAACACTTAAGGGGGTACGCACTGATAATTCCTCAGCCCTGATGGCGTGGAGCGGAGCAATTACTGCTCATCCTCGGTTCTCACACCGGGGAGTGGTGAGCGTAAAGAGACATTTTGTGCCCCTTTAAATAATAAAAGTGATCAATGTCCAGATTTTACCACAGTTGTTTTTTTTACTTACTACGGGAAGCTCTCTGGAGCAGTGATGTAAAACGACGTGAATTGCTGCGTCTTTCTCACGGTTGTACTCGTAATTAAAATGTCTCAATCACAGTGATGATAAATTGCGTTTGTGTTCATCGCTGTTGACGTGCAGGTTGTCGTGCGATGTGCGAAGTGCGCCTTGATTTCTGTTGCATTTTAAGCGTCGTATGAGAAAGTTGTCACTCTTAATCTGACTTTCCACCACTGATTGTGTGAGTTTCCTTCACGTATTAACAATACAGGATGATTTTATTCGAGAGACCCCTCAAAAAAATCAGGTGGAAATTATTGAGAACATTTCATTTCAAAGCCTCTGCTACCAAGTGTGCCACTGATCTCAACACGCATTAAACCTTTCAACGCTCGCCTCTGTGAGATATACGAAGCCATCGCTTTCAAGGTATTCAATCGCATGTTGAGAAGATTTAAGTAAGAGGGTGTATTTTAAATCGGGTGAGTGATGTTTGTAATTGGACCACCCCGTTCGTTGGTGAGAATGGTGGTCTGACTTGTGGCGACAGGTGGTGTTTGTGGGATATTTTGCTTACACTTGTGTATGCTGATGAATGGCTACGTATGTTCTGGCTGCCTTGGTGTCCCTTTTATTTCCGTCTACCAGGGCCATCGTTTGAAAGAGAACCTCACCCCAGTTGTCAATCTGCTCACCGAGTGTTCCCGGCAGCACAGTGACATGCGCAAGTTTCTCCGCAACCGGGTGAGGATGTTGTGTGTGTGTGTGTGGTTTTTTTCCCTGTTAACAATCGGATTGATTATAGTTGAGTTCTTTTTGGTTCTTTCGGTAAAGTCACGTAGAAGGGAAGTTACTTCCCTTCTACGTGACTTTACCGAAAGAACCAAGAAGATGAATCCCTGCAGTCACGAAAGCTTTAAATCGAAATATAGTTGAGTGCATTTGATATTCGCGGCATTCTAATAGCGCAGGGTGCTCGCGAAGGTGATTTGTTCCACAGACGGTGGTCTGCAATGGTTTCACAGCAGGGACGGTGTTACAAGTGACGACATCACATTTATCCCTCTAAAACCGAAACAGGAGGATTTCTCCACAACTCTGGCTGTCACCTGATGAGGCTGGTTGTAAATACCGGCGGAACAGTCATGGTACTCGAGTTATAAATGTTGTGGGTTTACTCTCCAACACACCAGGTGTGTGCTGAACTAGTAACAAATTGGCATGTTTTATTTACCGTGACAAACCTTACTAATTGGCTGTGTCGGTGGCGGTGGGTTTGACGGCACATTTATATTTACACGATCCAGCCCATAAAACCTATTATGGATTACCACGTGTAATTGCACTCAAGTAATTTACGGGTAGTTTGTGCAAACAATGGCCTTCATAATGATGTCAAGGGATTTTAAACGTCCCCTGAGAAGCGCTAACAAATAACCAGGGTGGTTTGATGGATTCAAATTGTGAACCCCATCTAAGCACTACCACCGCATGGCCTTGTGGAAGCCCTCGGTACGTCTTCCGACCTGAAGACATACCGATAAAGTTCCGTTCCGATGGCGTACACGTACGAGGCTCCCACAAAGCATTGCGGGAGGGCATGTGGCACAGTTTGGCGCCAGCTATCATAGAGTGTGGTCGTGTCGCTACAGTTCTTTCCGGTGAGTACAGTGTCTTTAAAAACAACGGCGCTTAGTGGCTCTACATAAAATTAACACTTAGCCGCTTGTGCGTTCCAGGATTTGGCGGTGAATGGGACACGCACCCTGCAACTTGCAGACTTCTCAGAATGGGAGGGTTAATCTCTGATACTTTGGCACGCACCGAGATTGCCTCTTGTTTACAGCAATGTCAAGCAACGGTGTGCTGTGGGTAACAAGTTTCACATGTGGTTTCTTATCTGCAATGACGAGCGTGCTCTGTTCAGCCCGGACACTGCATCTGTGTAGGCCATATGTGAGTAGGCCATATGTGCAAGTGTCATGGTGCGCATTTGATACGTTTGAAAGGTTACCCGCAATATGACTCGATTGGGGGAACATGTAACAATCATCTCCCCCTACTGCAAAACTACTGCAGGCCGTGTTTATGGAACATCTCGCATTAGCGATAGGCTTGCACTCTTAAAATAGCGCATATATCGCATATACTAATGATATGATTGGTCCTCGTGCTTGGAGTGACAAATGATAATTTCACTTACTATTTGGGTCTTTCGGTAAAGTCACGTAGACAAGTAAAAAAAATAACAAAAAACTACGATGCTTCGATCGCAACACAAGTGGTCATCTTCAGGAAAAGGTGGGTTGGCTTCCAAAGGCAAACTATTTTCAGGGTTTGAAATGGGCGTCGCCCAAATGTCAGCAGCCAATGATAATGTAAGTGGTGGGCAGCCAACCCGCCGGTGGTTGGTTTTCCACCAAGCAAAGGACTGCCAGGTGAAAATTAGCATGTTAATGAGAGATTAGCATGTTAATGGGAAATCTCAGAGCCGCAACCCAGGGGTCGGCGCCACGCGAAGTGACTGTGTTGGTGTGAAGCTTGTGAAATGGGTGTGAAGCACTACTAACTTCGGAAGGTGGTAGGATGGGAACATCATAGCCAGTTATGACTTAAACTGGTTGATAACGTCTTTCCAATGATTGCTCGGTTTGTACCCATCTTCTGGGTTGAAATTGTGTCTGTGTCTCTATATATGGATGGCTTCATGAACGAATCTTTGTTGATATCCAGTGGGCTTGCAAAGTACCTTCGCAAGCCCACTGGTACTTTGAAAGCCCACTGGCTATCAACAAAGATTCGTTCTTATTTTTATGTTACCTTTCTCAGAGGAAACATATGCCCTTCATCATATGCCTAAGATAACATGATATCACCAGGTGCAGCGATGCTGTCGTGTTCCTGCCTTTCAATGCTCGCGATTGGCCTATGGGCATTAGCATAGAGAGGTCGGCAAACCCATGTGCTCCGTGGTAAACCTGCCAGTGCTGAAGAGATGTTCATCAGCCTCTCGGCACACTTCCCCATACCAGGGGAGGATTTGACACGATACTCGTAGGGTGCCGGTTTGTGGCACACGGTGGACTGCCTTCCAAAAGCCACCAGGAAGAACGATAGAAGAAAACTTGCAGCACCTTTTGTGCGGTTGAGGCTATGGAGTTTCTCCAAAGCGAACGGTTCAGTGGTCTGATCACCCAATCGTGTTCTGTGATCACTAACTCAACAAGTTAGTGATGTCCATAGGTACAGAAGGCAAAGGTCGCATTCTGGAGTAGCTGTCACGTAAAAAACTCTTTAAGTTAGGGCTTGCACATTGGGTTTCATAGAATCATCACGACCCGATGATAGAAACCAGTGGCCTTGGTCATGCAATTTCTGCCTCGTGGGTTGGGGTTGGGTGAGCGGACTTCTGATTTGTAGGGGATTTCTGGTGGGAGCTGTTAAAAAACACAACGCTAACAGTAGATTCATCCTCCATACCCTTCAGTTCCGGTTCAGGAAGAAAGACACTCATAAGCTGCGACATCACCAGCCATAGCCATTATAAATTGGCAAGAGGCCGCACAAATTGTTTTTATACAATGTGCAATAGCCAAAGAATTAGCTCTGATGTCTTGATGACACATTGCAGATTCTGACGAAAGGCTGGCTGTACAGGCACACTGCAACATCTTAAATGGAGACTCGGCCCTAAATGTGCTGATAAAATATCTACCAGTTTGGTTTGCGCATTTAAATATCTGCCTCACATCGTATTGGCTCAGATGCCAGTGCTTTTCATTATGCATGTACTTTATTGTACAGACATTGTCAACGCTGCTTAATGCAGGAGATCCTGCTTCAAACGAAGCCAATTACGAGTGACCAATTCTGTTTTCAGTGGGTCTTCCGAGTGGTAAATGTGGTGGTTCGTTCCACCTTGGCTTGAAGCATTTTTATGAAGGGCGCAATTACGGAGTGTCACGGTGGCTAGGAGATGTTTACTCCCTCGCCTGGTGTGCAGGAGGTCGTGGGTTCCATGCCTACCCTGACGATGCCTGCTGCTGTATATTTGGAGTTTGCGTGTCCCTGTCGCTCATCATCATCACAGTGGCTAGGAGATGTTAACTCCCTCGCCTGGTGTGCAGGAGGTCGTGTGTTCCATGCCGACCCTGACGATGCCTGCTGCTGTATATTTGGAGTTTGCCTATCATTTGTAGCCAAGGCACTTCTGAAAAAGAGCTAATAGTTCAGTGGGCCTTACCTGGTAACATAAAAAAATACAGTTATTTATTTTAACTCCCCGATAGTCAAATTAAGCACTCGTTTTAAAGTGAAATGCGTGCATATTTCTTGTTGATACGTCAGGTTGTGTGCTAAAGCACAGCAGGGTATAACTATCGTTCCTGCTGGGTAACATGAAGAGTGTCACTGGGGGGTAGAGCCGCCTTTACACGCCAATGATAATCATGATTTCGATTTAAAGCTTTCGTGACTGCAGGGATTCATCTTCTTGGTTCTTTCGGTAAAGTCACGTGACTTTACCGAAAGAACCAAGAAGTTAATCATGATGGCAACCGTGACAGCGGCGGCACGGTGAGATTGTGGAGGATTGCGGGGGATGGGGGGGGGGCAGTTAGCTACCAGAAATATTTTTGTTAGTTTTAATTTATAAATTCCTTTGTATTGCACTATCAACAAGTAATCTGAGCATTTGAACTTTTGTTTCCCCGTTAAATTGCGTGTGCATGTGCTCGTGTGATATTATATGTGTGTGTAGATGTGCCTGGGTGCACTCTGTTACAATCGCAGCAACGCAGATCCGATTCCTAACCATAAACATCCGTGTTGTTTGGTATCGATACCTGATAGCTTCTATGTCCACTCGGTAAAAAAAGAATAATTGACTGGGTGGCCCAGAGGTGACGGAGCAATGAGCTGGACTGTACAACAAAATGACCACCATCTGAGATCTTCTTGGTTTTTTGGGTAAAGTCACGTAGAAGGGAAGTAATAAAATAATAAAAATAAAACATAATAAAATATGTTTTATTTTTATTATTTTTTATTATTTTTTTATTAGTTTATTACTTCCCTTCTACGTGACTTTACCGAAAAAACCAAGAAGATGAATCCCTGCAGTCACGAAAGCTTTAAATCACCATCTGAGAGTTAAGCATTTCAATTTGACTGCCACACGACGAACATCTATGGCGAGCCACTTGACAGAGCGCAGCATACGCAGTGTGGCTAAGTGGTCCCTTAATAAAGATCTGGGAAGTAGTCCAATGATGTCACCTTCTAGAGTCGATTTCCCGACATGGCATGGTGCACTGCTGTCTGTGAGAGTTCCACATGGGCATGGTTTATCTCGCTGGTGAACATACTTCATCGCGATCGAAATATAATTGCGAAAAAGGAAAGTAGCACCTGGTGTGCATGTCTACGACGCATTGCCGTGGAGGTGATGGTGACTGGACCAGCATGCTTGTGACTACACCTTCCCCTTGTTGCTTGTCAATATTACTATGCATTCTTCAGCAACAGCACAGAGGGCGCCACGGTGGCAAGATGTTAACTACCTCGCCTGGTATGCAGGAGGTCGTGGGTTCGATTCTGATTTCGACCCCGACGCCTGCATATTTGGAGTTTGCATGTTCTCCCTGTGGTCGTGTGGATTTTTCTCCGGGTCCTCCGGTTTGTCCCTCGAGATTTGTAAATGTGCGTTCAGAGTATTTGGCTGCTATAAATTTCCTCGTGATAAGCCACTTCGTTGATCTATTATTCGTGGCCAGATTGCTTCTGAAAAAGAGCTGCACTGTGGGCCTTACCTGGTAAAATAACAAATAGTTATAGTTTGGTTTTTCCGCACAGTTTGTCCCCAGCGTAGAATGACAATCTACTAAGGTGGCGATGTTTGTTGACGTTTTGTTCGTGCCAATCTAGGTGCTGCCCCCATTGAAAGATGTCACAAATCGTCCGGAGGTGGGCAACACGCTGAGGAACAAGCTGGTGCGCCTCATGACTCACATCGACACCGACGTCAAGCACTGCGCTGCAGAGTTCCTCTTCGTGCTGTGCAAAGAGAGCGGTAGGATGCTTGCACCCTGCAAGGAGCACCACGCCACACCTCCACTCCGCGTCGCGGCAACACGACATGAGCCTGCAGCCTGGCAGAACGATTGTGACGAATGTGGGAACTAATAATGCATATTGCTGATAATTCACAATTTATTTTTTGGGTTGGGCCACATCGTGATCCGAGCAAGTTTGCGCCGTTAAGAACCTTCCACCACCTGACACAGGCGAACGAACAAATTCACCGTCAGGTGCTCAAGCGTATAACGCGCCGATGATTATTGTTTCGGCTCACCAGTAGGTTTGAAGAACAATCGTCAACAGCCAAATTTAGCAACTGGACGCGATGCTTCATTTGAGACCACGTCGAACATCAAAATCAAAGAAGTCCTTTCGCTCGTGGGAGAGACGGCTGTCGCGTTGTGGACACGTCGCCCCGTCTATGACGCGCAAACTCCTGCAGCAATCTTGATTTGAAGCTTTCGTGACTGCAGAAATCCATAGTCTTTGGTTCTTTCGGTATATGCAGCAAGTTGCGTGCTTCGGTTGGCGGTCGACGTTCGAAGCGAAGCGGACCGCGACCCTCACAGAAATGGCGCCGCTCCCTTGGTCGCCCCCCCCCGCCATGATCCGTGGATCAAACAAATAACTCGACTCCGGTGTAGGATAGCAAGGACACTTTTTGCGATTGCTGTCGCAAGCGGTCACCCGTTTTGACGCAAACGGGTCCTTCGCTGACGACGCGCTATGGTTGATGGATCGAAGTGACGTTTTCCTAACGCGATGCGATGCGATGTTAGATCATTACGTCACCTAACTCACGAGCCAAGTGCGAATCGTAAATGTTGGCTGTGAAAACCTTACTGCGTGTTCAGTTTGGTGTTCACGTTGAGGCCGTGCAACGTTGCCAGGTTGCCAAGTTGTTGCGGTATGTGTGACGCAGCAGCACAGAGACACCTGGGGGGGTTAAGCGGTTTAGGTAACGTGACCCGCGGATTATTTCAGCGGACGATGCACGGGAAACTCCCCTTTGCTACGAAATATTTTATCCACCCTGTTTGCAAACATCGTCACGGATAACAGGATTGAGCATTTATCGGTGATGTTGAAAGAGTGCTGGAGGTAATGTTCTTCGATGCGTCTGTTGACGGTGATGTTGATAATGCTTCTCTTGAATGTATCACCGCGGTTTAATGTAGCTTTATACAATACAGTGTGAATGAATTTCGCACGTAAATGTAGCTTTGTATTAAGACAACTTTTGATGTTACTGCTGTTGGTAGGTTTGATTTTGCCATTGGTGATGAAAGCTATGCCTCTGTTAGAATCATGGGTTCAGTTGACACTTTTAATGTGTTAATGATAAGTATGCTATTGATTTTTTTTATAATGTTGGTATTGTTTTGATAGTGAGGTTGGTGTTGATGTTGTTGTTATCTGTCCTGTTGTTGATGGGGATACTGTGGCTGCTTATGTTCATGTTGGCGTTGTTTCTGGCACTTCTCTTGTTGGCATTGGCTGTCGACGACAATGCCAACCGAAATATGAAACGTGACATGATACAGCTCGGACTGGAGGCTACTTTAAAAAATGACATTCCATTTTATTTACATTTCCCAACGACAGTACACGTTTAATGTTGCTGTCTTTGCTGCTGCTGTTGAAGATCCTGTAAATGTTAATATTCTTGCTGCTATGGAGTGGCGAGATGTTAATCACCTCGCCTTGTATACAGGAGGGCATGGGTTTGATCCCGACCCTGACGCCTGCTGTATATTTGGAGTTTGCATGATCTCCCCGTGGTCGTGTGGATTTTTCTCCGGTCCTCTAGTTTTTCCCTCCGCATGTAAAATCGACATACGTTTAGAGTACTTGTATGCTATAAATTTGCACATAAGCCACTTCGTTGAGTTTTCGTTTGTGGCCAGGTCGCTTCTGAAAAAGAGCTATACAGCTCAAGTGGGTCTTACCAACACCAATGGAGACTAGGCTCTAAAGAAAGCTGTCTCGGGTGTGGACCAATCAACTTCAAGGACAGTGCATATCATTATCATCATCAGAGTTGTTTCTTTTTGTTTGCATTTTGACTTCTTGTGTTGAGGTTATTGCAAACATGATGCCTTGTATAAAGGTGTCAGATTTTGTACCAGTTAAAAGGGTAAAAACCTATTACTACCGGGTCTTACCTTGTAAAATACAAAAGTTTTAGTTTAGTTTTGATAACTGTGCTGTGAAGGTAAAAGCGGTGGTGTTGGCGGCGGCGGTGTTGTTGTTGCTCTGCAGTGGCACGCTTCGTCAAGTACACTGGCTATGGGAACGCAGCGGGCCTGCTGGCAGCGCGGGGGCTCATGGCCGGCGGACGGGGCGAGGGCCACTACTCGGACGACTCCGATTCAGAGACAGAGGAGTACCGGCAAGCGAAGCCCAAGTACAGCAGCGCATGATACACAGAGACAAATATCTCCCCTCCCCATATTCTTAGGTGTTTTCGGTAAAGTCACGTAGGTAAAAACATTTAAATTAATAAAAGTAAAATAAAATCAAAATCACGACGTTTCGGAGGCAACACAAGCCTCCGTCTTCAGGTGGAACCGTCACAGCCACGACAGCTGTATCAAGTAAATGAGAGATTGCAGGAGCTACCACTCCGTTTATATAATGGTTGGAGAGGGGGGAAGGGCCAAGTACAGCACACTTTTTATTCATATGATAGGGTGAGGCTAAAGAGGGTGAGCCTTTGTTATGGTTTGTGACAACTAAACATGGTGAACATGGTAAACATGGTACACCTGTAATAGTTGTCTGTCAAATAATAAATAAGATTGGTCAAATAAGTGTAGTTAAATCTTTTTTGCATGGTTAATCACATCTTTCCAATGATTACTCAGTTTGTAACCATGTAGCCTACACAGTCGATGGGGGCTGGTGCTGTTAGCGAGCACATCTACGGAGGCCGGCACGCCACACGAGGGTGGGGTGGCGGTCAGGGCCTTTTCCATGCCCCCTTCCCCCCCTCATTACCTTTGCCCTCCACCATTGCTGATGTTTATACATCGCACCAGGTACTCGTTGAAGGGTGAGTCAACCGAGGTGAGGCCCAGGACTGGCTCAGATATTCGCCACTGGCGTGTGCCGTGGTCGGGAAGCCTTAGCCCGCTGTGGTTCGTGGCACATTGCGACAACCCCCTACATTGGTGTTAGGATAGTGTGGTTCTGGCCGCTCCACTCTCTTGTGCGCCATGCTGGCCTGCATAGGTGCTCACTAACAGCGCCTTCCCTAACAGCCTGAAAAGGCTAAATGGGGGGTGGTGGGGGGGGGGGATCTTTGTCTTTGCACTCATACAACTTGCACACACATACCCAGAGTGATTGTATTTTTAAAAGTGGTAATTGTACATAATTCCGGAAGAAAATGCATTTGATATTCCATACTTGCACTTGGAATACCACAATTGTATGTTTGCGTGTAAGTGTTGCGAGCGGGAGGGTGGAGAGCGGTAGTGCAACGATTAGCACGCTGCGCTACGAACCCCCGGCGATTCGAATTAGATTGCCGCTCGCGGCCAACACCAACACCGGTAATGTTTTTCTGAACCTGTACTGGGCCTCCCCTAGGTCGACTTAGCCTCAAAAATCAGTACCTGGTCCGGTGTGTAAACATTACCACTGGGGGAGACAAAGGCCGGGCGAGGCATGGTGCTGACCACAAATTATGTTTGTGCATCGCACCAGCCTCGATAGGTGCTCACAGCGCTTGACCCCAACAGTCTGTAAAAAGCTACATGGCGGTTCTTTCTGATTTCTCTGCGACACGTGTGGCAGCATCAACCCCATAACTGGACGTGTGGAAGAAAAACTCCCCAACCCCATGGAGGGGATGACTGATGAGCAGAAGGAACATGAAGCTATGAAACTTGTCAGCATGTTTGACAAACTCTCACGGTAAGGGCTTTCTTGTGCACACAAGGCTTTAAAACGGCACGCACATAAGCCATGTAACTGCATGCATTTCCTGCCACCAGCCAGCATGATACAAACAATTGTCATGATTTGGTCCGTCTTGACTTAGTTATCTTTCATGGCCAGCATAGCAGTTTTCAATGGAAAACCGCTCGTGCCATGAGGGCCTCACGTTTCGGTGTGGTGTTGATGTGATGATGTACATCTTTGTGTGGCCTTGCAGGGAGCAGATCATCCAGCCCATGGGTGTGGGTGTGGATGGGAAGTTGGCACCCCTGGAGGAAACCATGCAAAATTCAAGTCCTCCACATTCCAACAATTCAGACTCTGACTCGGACTGAGCACGTCACATGCGAACGTTCGATTACCCCAAACTCAAACCAAATCTGACTCCTTTAGGACACAATGCATTACTCGGTTTTCTCGCACCGTTGATCACTACCACTTAAACTAAATATATCCATGCCACTCTACCGCGCAGCCCCTCGCACGGACTTCTGTCTGAAGCGTTCGGTGAAATATGGGCCCAGCCGTGAAAGATCTCCTACTTCCTGATCGTGAACAATGGCTATCGCTAACTTTAACATCAGCCGAAAAACACAGATGTGCATCGTAAATAGCAGTGAAGACTGTCTATAGATAATGCTCACCCTATTTTGCCAACCTTAACCCCCAAAATTGCTTAATTCTTAACCCTGGCCATTAACACGATCTATTTATTTAACCATAACTCTGACCATATGCTCTAGTTTTGACTTAACATTAGCTTTAGCTCCAGCACAACCCATGGCTCCTCGTGCTGTCTCTCCATTACCTAGTTCTAACTCGGTTCCTGACGTTGTCCCTAACCAAGGCTAAAAACTAGTCTGCACATAGCTAACCACCAAGCACAGGTTTCTCAATGTCTAGCTAAGGTGTAATCAGGAGATGCACATCAAAATTAACTTCCAGGCGGTGGTTTCTGTCATGATGTACCCGATGTATGTTGACCCATCCGATTATCCCTCTGGGGTCAATAAATTGGTTACCAATTTGTTGAAAGTCAATAGTAATTGTCCAAAGGATAGACTTGCGCCCATCATAGGACTATGCGTTTCTTTTTTATGTACCACTGGCTCAGCATCCACCATTGAAGCACTGCACAATGCTCGCATGAGGACGGAGACATGGGCTTTCATTGCTGAATTCTACCCTGATGGTAAAACGTTTACATTCAGATCTCATTGCTACCAATATTGCTCGGTTCCAAAGTAAAATGTACGGTTACAATACAATCACAAATCCATCGGTCAATTCCGAATACACAACCGTAAGATCCCTACTGCAGCCAATTCCATTTAACTTATATCGTACAATTACAGTTTTTATTTCTTTGCAGCGTATGGCATTCCAGTCTACTTTACCCTGTGATGTTTGAAACTAAACTTAACCAAACCATATTTTTTATTTTACGAGTGAAGTCCCACAGAGCTATGTAGCTCTTTTTCAGAAGCGACCTGGCTAGCACAAACGATAGCTCAACGAAGTGGCTTATCGCGTGGAACTGTAGAGCAGTCGTACTCTAAAACGCATAATGATAAATGTAGAGGGAAAAACCGGAGGACCCGGAGAAAAATCCACGCGATCAAAGGGGGAACATGCAAACTCCAAATATACAGGCGTCAGGGTCTGGATGGAACCCAGACCTCTGTATACCAGGCGAGGTCGTTAACAGCTCTCCACCACCATGGCACCCATGTTTGTCTCCTGCCTCCCCCTCAATAGTGATCGCTTACCCGAGTGATGATGAACTCAGTTTTACAAAGCGCTTTTCATATTAGTGCAGTAATCCCTTGCCAACTGCGAATTTACCAACCGCGAGATGTTTTGAGTATACGCGGATTTGCTTCTGGATACCCCCGTCGTTTACCAGCCGTGGTCTGGACATTTGAGTATCCACGGCTGAGCACGGTGTTGAGTTATTAACGTGACGCGTGTGTGTCACTGCGTCACAGCCTGACATCGTTATTACATGACGTGATTCAAGACGTCGTGGACCGATAAAGTTGTATTTATTTTTTCCCGATTTCTGGAAAGGGTTTAATTTGCTCTTACACGTGGAGGTGGTGAGAGTGCTGCGTCAGTGGCCCCGAGGGGGAGGGGGGTGGGCTGAGCCCCCCCTCCTCCTCCTAACCAGCCCTCCCCCCCCCCCCTCATCATCTCATTGTCACCATCATCGTGAATATTAAAGATGTGTAAACGTAATATTTATTTATGATTTTGTGTAATGTACTGTCTTATATTTGGTGTTTAGTTCATTAACAGGCAACGTAGGTAAGCTATGACTAGTCTGACCACAGTAGTGGTTTCCTCTAGCCCCCTATTACTTCCCATATTCCCTGGACTTCACCAATCGCGGATTTACCTACCGCGGCATTTTCCAGGAACCTAACCCCCGCTGTTGTGGAGGGATTGCTATAATCTCAAAAGCGCTCTCCATCAGAGGTAAAAAAAAAAGTTAAATGAAAATAATGTTAAAATCAAACATTGAACAGTAAAAACCAATCCGAATACAATAAAACAAAAGATCAAACCAAAATCGGAACTTTTGACAGATAATTATTGGTGGAACCCAGAGAAACTATGATAAAATAATCTGGTTGAACGTATAAGTCACAATCTCCATGAAATACAATCAACCAGCAAGAAAATCCATAGAAAAAAAAAAATGTTTAGGCTCGATTTAAAAGAACCGACAGTTCCTGATGTGGATATAAATAATGTTCCACAGACTTGGTGCATGCCCTTGTATGTATGTTGAACTTCTTTCGCGCCGTATGTAGCCGACCGTCCTAATCGGAGGTGCGGGGGAAGGACAACAAACTCGACACACAAAGCAGTTCTAGAGAAAACCTTGATTCCCAAGGTCAACAAATGTTCCCAAACAAGGTTTCTGCTTAATACCTGGAAATGGCACGGTGTGTGTGTGGCATATTATGCCTCGCCGAATACATTCTGACTGCTGGTGTTGTAACTTTAGAGAAATGCTGCAGTGGGCGAAACGAGACCTGTGTCAGCTCCGTTTGTTAAAAACCTAGTTGGCAGTTGTTAGAAGATGTCTGTTTTTTTGCAAGAGCAAGCCCCAAACCATTTGGGGCTCTTAGGGTGCATTCCTCTTGATGTGGCTTTACGTAGTTGTAGACACCCATTCTTGTGTAGGGAGGGATACAAGCGTGGCTTTCTTGTTTTGTGTCCTCCCGCGCCTCCGATTGGCACAGCTGGCTGCGTACGGTGCGAAAGAAGTTCTACCGAAACACATGCAAACGAGACACGTTTGCATACAGTGCATGGATTTTCTTCATTATCTCGACGCTTTGTTATTGCCGTAAATTTGCTAATTGGTTATGGCAAAAACCCACCCTACATGAAACGCAAAGCTTGTGGATTTATAATGTTTTATTCATTCCAGCTCCGTTCAGATACCTAAAGCGAGTCCACTCAAAACAGTTAAATAATACAGCTCCAAAGCCCGTGACTGTGCAGGCCTGTTGCCTAGATCACTCGCCTGGTCTGCAGTCAACACGTGACCTCAAAATTCTTGCCGTTGCAATATCCCAACTATCTGGCTCCAGCCCTTCCCCTTGGGTGGGTGATCAACCCTCTCTAGTGCCAACACCACTAATGGTTGTTTTGGTAACCTGCCCTTTCCCATCCTCTTCCTGTTTACATCCACATTAACCTCCTCTTCCTGATTACGTTTGTAAGGCGTGTCTGCCCCCCCCCCCCCCTCTTTTACTGTCATACAAATTTGCAGAGTCCTTCACATTCGTCGGGACCAGAAGCTGCTTTTTTTTTCGTTGACCCGTAAATTCACGGTCATTGCTGGCGTCTCAAAACACATGTCTGATAACCGTACAATTCCCCCGAGTACACGTCCCTTGGATTATGGAGTTCATAAGAAACTTCTCGATTTGAAGTTTTCGTGACTGCAAGGATCCATACTCTTGGTTCTTTCGGTAAAGTCACGTAGGTAAAGAAAAAAAACAATTAAAAGATAAAATATTAAATTAATTAAATCACGATGTTTCGATTGCAACACAAGCAATCTCCGGCTTTTCTCCCACTTCAGTAAAATTACTTGCTGTTGTTGTCACACGTGATGATGATTGCTTGTGTTGCAATCGAAACGTGATTTAATTTGTTTTTATCTTTTAATTTTTTTTACCGACGTGACTTTACCGAAAGAACCAAGAGTATTCATAAGAAACTCTCCACGTGATTTTTTTTGGCCACCTGCAGTTTCTTATTTTTAGAATGACATCTGCGATAAAGGTGTACGAACCCAACCCTCGCCACTGGCAACAACTTGTTTTTTTGTTGCAAAATAGATACGCGGACAATGACTCCTTCATATCTATATCTCGAAACGAATGAGGCATCATTGCTCCTGTATTTTGTTGCGTATAGTCCACAACAAAGATGCTCATTATTTCGTGTTTTTTGTTGTTGTTGCAAAGCTTAGCCTAAGGTCCCAGTACTTAAAAAGGCCAATGACGTTCAATGTCCCATGCAAAAGGCCGTAGCGAAGAAACCTACATCATCCACAAACCTCCAGCCTCAGGTGCCAGGAGACTCATTGTGATTCCTGGATATTCTGCTGCCTATCCATTGGCCAATGAGCACATGGTTGAGCACAACACTGAACACGGGAACAACATTTGCCCCCCCCCCCCGTCCCCCTGTCGAATATTTAATCAGTTCTTTCGCACAAACCATTCAGATCTGTTATACAATACGAGCTTGTTGCTATTGTGAAAGTTAAAAATTCGTAATTCCTATACTCTGGTTCTTTCGGTAAAGTCACGTAGGTATAAAATAAAAGAAATCACGACGTTTCGGGCGCAACACAAGCGTCCGTCATCACGGTCACTTGTGTTGCGCCTGAAACGTCGTGATTTATTATATTCTTTCTACCTACGCGACTTTACCGAAAGAACCAAAGAGTGGATTCCTGCAGTCACGAAAGCTTCCAATCAAGATCGTCATTTCTAGTTTACGGTTCATAAAGCGTTGACGACAACCGCGCAAGTTATCTCTAAACGTAAAGTAAATTTTAAATTGGTGATATGCTTCAATAATAAAAAGAGGCAATTCGGGCAAGTAATATGAATGTTCACAGCACAAAGGTAGTGTGACAGCTGATACAAAGGATGTAACAAAATACAATAAACGTTAACAACTTTAATCTAGGATTGAAGCTTTCGTGACTGTAGGAATTACTCTACTCATTGGTTCTTTCGGTAAAGTCACGTATGGATAAATACAATTAAAACTAAAATTATTTTATTTTAAAATAAAATTGTTTACGTATGGATAAATACATTTTACGTATGGATAAATAAAATTTAAACTATAATTTCATTTAAAAAGAAAATTATTTTATTTAATTTCTCCATACGTGACTTTACCAACAGAACCAATGAGTATGGTAACAACTTTATCAGCATTCAAGCTCATTGTGCTGAGGCAATGTTCGTCACATTTAAACCATTGGGGTTCTGACAGCAGCACGATGATGATGGGGGAGGCGGGGGGTATTGTCACGTGTTTTTTATTGTCAGGAGCTGCACTAAGGGGCCATCCATTTAGTAGGTACGCAAAAATCGGTCAAAACTTGACCCCCCCCCCCTCCCTGTTCTATAGAACGGCCAATATTTAATCCACACAGAAACGATCAAAGCTTAATAATATGAACGTGTTTAAAAAAACCGATAATCCACCGCCGGACTATCTAACTCATTTGAAGGCCGATGTAGACAAATTATTGTCGAGGCTTCACCCCCCCCAACCGTTTCCAATGCGTACGCACATTGTCAGTTGACCCCCCATACGCAAACGTACACATTTGGGTTAACCCCCCCTCCCCCCTCCATGCGTACGTACTGAATGGATGGCCCCTAATGTCCACCAGGGGCCCCCAGTGTCCCGCGGGGCCTTGCAGTGAAGAACACTGGGGCTAAGGGCATCACTTGTGAAGCGCGTACGTTGAACTTCTTTCGCACCGTACGTAGCCAACCGTGTTAACCGGAGGTGCGCTATTTTCAAGCGCGGCCGAGAAAGAAAAAAAAAACTTTGTTTGCTTTTTAAAGTTGCGGTAAATATTGTAGTGATACTCGCCGTACATTTTGTTTCTCGATAAAAAAAAAAGATCGATTTAAACGTTTGCAGCAGCAATGGGAAAGGGACGTTTTGGAGCTTGGTATCATTCGTAGCAACTTCCCGACGAGAACACGTGTACACGGAGAGTTGCCGGGGTCCTCACCTTCCAACGCTGCCCGATAAACTCGCCGCAGCTCCTCCCGGCTCCAAACCCATCAAACCCCAAACGCGCCGCTTTTGACGTAGTCACATTTCCGTCCGCCTGTTTGTTCTATCGAGTAAGGTTGTGGTGAAAAGGCTTTGCCTGCGTTAACCGCTCAGCTACCGCAAACATTATCCTTCATGTAGTGGTATAAAAAAATATATCCGATTTCCAGTCGCGTAGCAAAAGTTGTCTTCAGATTCGGTTCCTATTCATTTCCTTTAAGTATCGATAACCTCTCTGTCTCAGCGTCGATGCTGCACTCCTGATTTCTTGCAAGGATGCAGTTTTATTTTATTTCAACCTCTTCTAGACTTAACCTACTGTTCAGCATGATCTACCTTTTGCAAGTTACCTTCCCCCCCCTCCTGCTACCTGATGTTTATCAACGATTCTGCCCAGTTACAGTTTTGTGATTTACCCCTGTTGAAAATTGGCTTCAACTCGGCCAAACTTTGTGCCGCTGCGATCCTTCGATTTGGCCACGTTCCAGCTCTTGTGCATTCTTTAAGCGGAATATCGGTTCAACAGTCGCGTAGTAATCCCATCACGGGGCTTTCTGTGCGATGGACGGAAAAGGCCACTCGAAGGATCGTCCGGATGTCCTGGGAAAAAGAAAATTCACTTCCGCGGGTTGTCGGCCTCCAAAAAGGATGGCGGACTTGAAGATTTCCCGAATGTATTTCATCTCGTGATATGCCCTTTGGCACAAATGGAATACATTTATAAATGTGTCGTGAAACCCGCCGCCACCCGACAGCCAATTTAGTAAGGTTTGTCACGTCAACAGAACAAGCCAATTCGTTACTAGTACAGGACAACGGTGTGTTGCAGAGCAAAGCGATCTAACCCAAAAAAAACTTGCATTATGGATGATATTGGTCGCGAAAGCCTACGTGTTAAACTGGAATAAATTTGTATAGAGGAAAAAAATCGATTAACTTGACACTTGGGCGTGCGTTGTTAGCAGCAATGGATGAACACATTGCTGCCATCCGGACTTCCGTACTCAATTTAAAAACTAAAATTAAAAGTCTAGCTTTATTTTTCACATTGATTTTTTTTATATTGGGGGAATCGTTTATCTCTATTTAGTAACGTCAATAATTCGGCTGTCTGAAGTGGTGCAGGAAGGTGTTGTACATCAGACATGTCATCGAAGGACACCACATCCAGGTCTCTCGTCATTTTGCATCGCCCGGTAAATCCAAAGAGCATTTCGTTTCAGAACTGGAATTTGCCAAGCATCTGGTGGCATAACGCAATTGGTAGAACACGGCATGGAAGCACAGCACAGGACACATTTTATTTGTGGTGAGTGGAAGCCACTGGAGATGATACAAGCGTGAATATGGGTCTTGTTTTGCTTTTGCAGAATCGATAACCGCTTATCTATACAAACTCCAGTCCGCTTAATTGTGGATAATCCCGGTGGCATGTGACTTGTGCTTTACATACGGCTGTTCCGTTATCATACACACAATGCTACACTGGAATACAACTACTCGAAGATTTTGATGTCGTTTTACCTGTTATATAGTCGTGTAATTCAAATGTACTTGAGTATTAGCATTAATTGATTCCTGTTTTTCAGTACGACGAACCCTATTCGTACATTGTTTAGTGCTATTAACGGGTAAAAAAAAAATACAGCCTCGGAATGATTTAGTGCACAGTTTTAGTAGCGTCATAGCTTTTTCACTGCTCCCGAATTGCAGTTGGACTATTAAAGGTTTTTATCTTTCCCCCTTTTCAGTGAACAAACTGTCGTGTATGCCTTTTACTTTCCTGCTTGCTTCATTTCGTGAAACAGCGCAACCGACGTGCACGGCAATGTTGAGAAATTAAAATAATAAATGCCCGTATTCGTAAAAACAAAATCTTCCTAAGACATCCAATCAAAACTAACACTCGTGTCCAGGTGGAGCTTCCTAATGAATACCTCAAAGCGTTGGAATGATCTTGTATTGCGCCTAAACCAATCAACCTGCAATCGATGCTTTATTCTCTACGACCGCATTTAATGCAGTTTTAATCATTAATCGTTGCATCTCGGTTGCTAATTTGGGCGGATTGAATAAGCAAGGATCACAGTTCGAATTTGTTCGTGAGACGGGTACGGTTATGGATGCTTGATTCTAACTGTGCGGACCTTTGACCGCATGACCCCATGTTCTCTATGTGTGGCCATTCACCAGGCACTCCAGTTTCCCAATGCGGAGGACCCTCCTGATAAGGGAACTCTGCACCAAGCGCTCACTCTCTCACTCCTCTCTGACTTAATTTTCCTTCCCCACTTAATTGCACGGCCTTGCGTGTAAGCTTCAATCGCCTTGCGCATTTGCAAGTGTCGTGCGCTCTGCTGAGACGATGTCTGAGAGCCGCATGTGTTCAACTTTTGCACAAATTCATTGCCATTCTGGACCTATCTATCTTCCCCTCGACTTATCCACCTCCATTCGCTTAAAGGCGTTATTGTTGTTGGATTTGGGCCTCTTCCCTCCAGGATATATACAGGGTGCTTCAAAAAAATGTTGACACTTATTATGGGACTATCGTTTTTAATGGAAAAAGAACTGATAATAATACATTAACATGATAACAAATTAAATGTTTAATAGCTTCAAAAAGTCAAAGAGTCTCCATTTGTTCGCCATCGTCGTCAACGCGTGCCCGGAATCTTCTCCAGGTGGTCTCCAGAGCCCGGAGGGCTCATTGCTCGTGGCGTTGTTACCGATTCTCAGAAGTGCTCGCATTGTTTTGAAGCAACCCTGTACATTGTGCAACCGATCCGCTTGCTAGACGCCACTGCCGCTTTTGCTAATTCCACGGAAACATCGCGAGGTCTATCGTCTCCACGAGAAACAATGCGTGGTACCTGAGACGATGCCTGCAAAGGGGGTTGGGGGTGGGATTTGCTTCCCAAGCAGAAAATTAAAAACAATCCCTCAGGCTTCCATTCCACTTCGCCAAACTGTGCGGACAGAGAGTCGCGTCGTTTGCGCTATCCTACGGGCAGAGTATTGACAATCCTCCTTCCTTTACCTTTGCTTTATGAGCACCAAATTGCGTGTGTGTGTGTGGGGGGGGGGGGTAGGAGGCTTTTTTGTTGTTGTTTGTAAACCCCCGGCATTCGGCTGAAAGCTCTTCACTTGCGCGACTCTTTACCTGTTGATTCTCGCCACTGAGCTTGGTTATGTACGCCCAACAACAACAACATGTCCCCTCCAATAAAAGCTCCCGGTGTTTGACTTTGGCCTCGGCGTTTCTCATTGGCCAGCCGGCGCGATGGCGAGTGCGCGCATTCTTCAAAAACAAAGAAAACATTCGAGGAATGAAGTCGGGTCTCCCTTTGACCCCGTCAGGATGACGGACGCTTTAGCGAACTCGCTTTTTAACAATGTCCAGTCTGCTTGCTCGCGGGATTGACCAACGCCAATTGCAGCCTCTTTAGAGCCTTCTCGAATTCAATTATTTTCACATTTATTTTCAACTCGCCTTTCAGCCCGTCCAAGGACGCGCGGGTGTATTGCAGTAAATCTGAAACTTGCAAGAGAAATCAACGCATCCATTCGTGTGCAACTTATAAGGGCGCGGTGACACAGACCTATTTCATTTATAAAAGTTATAATCCCTTGTTCATCACGACGTCCTTTTTACTTCGATGTCTCAACAGCGTTACGGAGATCGCGTGACGTGAGGGTTCTGCCTTTGCAGTGAGGGTTGTAAGTTGACGCCGAGGAGGGGGGAGGAGGCGCCTCGGCCCCCATTTGAAGTGACGTCACCCGCTAATTATTAATGGGGGGGGGGGGGTGTCCATTTGGAGGACGTCACCTGTTCATGATTATTAATGAGGGGGGCTGGTCGACGTGGAGTGACGTCACGAGCGTTAAGGACATTCCTGGGTGATTCTCGTCGGTATTTAGTTCTTCGCATTCTGCCCCCCACCCCCCTCTTTTTTTAATCGTCCCCTTCTCGCTCTTCTTGATCTTTTTGTTAGGCAAGCTACCACGATTCGGCACCCTCCAATCCCAGTGGCTTTGCCGGGCTCGCATTACCTCCTTTGTGTTCATGTTGGTGCAAACCACAACACTCCGCCGCTGATCGCGTCAAGGAGCATAAACCATCATCACGCAAATTCCCGGTCGTCCGCACAGCAACGGCGTTTGGCTGCTAAGCCATCGCACAAAGAGGGTCACCGCGTCGCGCGCTTTCAGATGCGCTCCTGCGGCCGTCTGGAACGCTCTTCCTTCCGATATTAGCAAGCCACTGGGAGCTATGTACTTTGAAATCGTCTAGGTTGAACACGAATTCCTTTAGAACTGATTTTTGTGCGTGTGTTAGTTTTCTTGGTTCTTTCGGTAAAGTCACGTAGAAGGGAAGTAATAAAATAATAAAAATAAAACATAATAAAACGTAATAAAATAATATAATAAAATATATTATTTTATTATGTTTTATTTTTATTAGCACTAATGCAGTTCACAAGAGCTTATCAACCCTATTCTTGGTTCTTTCGGTAAAGTCACGTAGAAGGGAAATAATAAAAAAATAAAACATAATAAAATAATTCTCACGACGTTTCGGCCACAACGCAAGCAGCCGTCCTCAGGTGAAGAACATGTCTGTCGGAAAGACAGCGTTTTATTTGTATTATTTTATTATTTCCCTTCTACGTGACTTTACCGAAAGAACCAAGAAGATGAATCCCTGCAGTCACGAAAGCTTTAAATCGAAATGTGTTAGTTTTGTTGTCTTTCCGCCACATCCTCCGATTGACACGGTTGGCTACGTACGGTGCGAAAGAAGTTCAACATACAGCACGTACTCTATCCACCCCGAGCAATGCCGTTAACCGAGCGCGTGCACGCGAGCGAGTGAGTGAGCGAAGTCGTAAACTGGTTTGACACGAGTGGAGGGGGATCGTCGTTTTCGTTATTTGTGACAGAGAGAGAGAGAGAAAAAATGCCAATAATTGACAACAGCTTGTGTTTTCGCACGGCTCCATTTAATGAGTGACATTTGAAAGGGAAGAGAAAACCTCGTCCTCCCGATGGCTCAATGAATAGCGCGCGTGTGTGGGAGGGGGGTGGGGTTATGGGGATACAACAACGAGCGGAGCGCAGGGCGGATAAAACGCAGCAAGTTGACACGGGGTACAGCTGGTGGTGCATCCAACAGAATCCATCTCAGTCAACCAACCCACGGCACCTTCAGGGTCTGTCTCGAGACATGTCAGCGAGCGTTCGACACTTCACGTCGCCTCAAAGTGCACCTGGCCTGGCACGGGCGCCGTGGTGACGTCACCGTCACTTAGTGGCGAATGGGGGGAGCGGTGGTGGAGCAGTTAGCGCGCTGCGCTACGAACCCGGCCCCCCCGAGTTCGATTCCCGCTTACGGCCAACACCGATGACGATTATATTATCGGAACCGATCCTGGGCCTCCCCTAGGTCGCCTCCGCCTCAAATGAGTACCTGAGTGCGGTGTGTAATATCGCCACTGGGGAGACAAAGGCGGCCGTGCGTGGTGCTGGCCACCCACCCCTCGTGTGCCGTGCCGGCCTTCATAGGTGCTCGCTAACAGCATTCGCCCCAACAGTCTGTTTCAGGCTTTTCGGGGGATTTTTGTCTTTGGGTGTTTATGTGGTTGTTTGTGGTGAAATTGTCCTGTTTCGTGTGAACGCCGAGGCGGCTGGCGGGCGGGGGGGGGGGTCGGCTAGGATTTCCACATTCGGTGGGGGGGGGGGTAGTGGCCAGTGGATGGTCGTTACTGTTCCACTCATGTTTGGTGATGATGTTTTGCCCAGCGCGCCGCGTTCCCTGGGTTCGATTTTGCAGTGGGCCGCCCTGCCACTAATGCCGATTGATGCGTCGACTCAGAAGAGGGAGAGAACGAGCAGAGAGGGCACGTGGCACTTTCCCTCTGCGTCACAGTGTGCCACGTGCCCTCTGCGTCACAGTGACACGTGCCCTCTGCGTCACAATGTGCCACGTGACTTGTGCGTCACAGTGGCACGTTCAAGATCCCGCGACGTTACTCGTAGGGAGTGGGCCATTGTGTGCCGGACGTCAAATTGACCGAGAGTTTGGAGAGAGAGAGTGGATGACGAAGAAGAATACAACATTTTAAGCAGCAAATCGTCCAATTGAAATGAAACGGCAAATGGTTTCGGACACTTTTGGATGGTGGACCCCTCCTGGGAAAGAAAACAAAACCGTGAGATTCGATTATGCTTTCCCAGGCTAGCTAAAAATATATATACATAATAAAACAAGCTTAATTCAATCTGTGACCCTATACCAGCCCTGCAGAGTGTCCGGATCGCTGGGGCTTTTTATACGCGGCAGAGCGGCGGAGGAGTTTGTGGGTGAGTGGGGGGGTGAGCGTGCTCTGGAACATCACACACCACATGCTACTGCCGGCCTGCACGCTCGTCCGCGCCCTAGTGAAATATAATCCCTTTTCTTAAGTTTTTTCGGTAAAGTCACGTAGGTAAAAAAATTAAAATTAATAAAAGTAAAATAAAATAAAAATCACGACGTTTCGGAGGCAACACAAGCGTCCGTCTTCGGGTGGAACAGTCACAGCACGATAGCTGTATCAAGTTCCACCTGAAGACGGAAGCTTGTGTTGCCTCCGAAACGTCGTGATTTTTATTTTATTTTTATTTTACTTTTATTAATTTAAATTTTTTTACCTACGTGACTTTACCGAAAAAACCTAAGAATATGAATCCTTGCAGTCACGAAAGCTTCAAATCTAGAAACAATCCCTTTTCTCCGATTGTCGAAGAGCCCCCATGTTAACTGTAACATACTCTTTGGTTCTTTCGGTAAAGTCACGTAGGTAGAAAAAAATAATAGATCACGACGTTTCGATCGCCACAGACGATTGCTTGTGTGGCGATCGAAACGTCGTGATCTCTTCTTTTTTCTACCCACGTGACTTTACCGAAAGAACCAAAAAGTATGGATTCCTGCAGTCACGAAAGCTTCAAATCAAGATTGAGTGTAACAGTTAACTGGTGGTATATATTTATTGCTGATATGTACAGAAGTCACGATTGGAATTACACTTCAGAGCTCTTAAATCGCATTTCGTATGGCGACGTTTTACGCCGCGATGGCGAGATGTTAACTACCTCGCCTGGTCCAGAGGAGGTCGTGAGTTCAATCCTGACCCTTACGCCTGCTGCTGTATATGTGGAGTTTGCGTGTCTTTCTCTCTCCCCGTGTTCACGTGGATTTTTCGCCGGATCCTCCGGTTTATCCCTCCACATTCAGAATCGCCATCATGCATTTTAGAGTATTTGTCTACTATACCTTTTCACGTGGTGATGATGATGATGATAAGGCGGCCACTTCGTTGAGCTATCATTTGTGATGTCCACGTCGCTTCTGAAAAATTAACCCGTAAAAACAAAGTTTTTCACTATAAATCCTTTATATGCATGGCATCGGTTTTATTTTATTATTCATTTCTGTTTTTCTTGAGTAAAAGTTTCATTTTTATCACATTGGTATTTTAAATTAAATATGAAATTTATTTTTTCCTAAAAAGTGGAAATTTTTGGAAAAAAATTTTCACGAAAATAAATTGTCACGCACAACGAGTCTGTGTGCAAAATGTCAGCTCGATTGGATCACGGGAAGTGGGTTAAAAAACGACCGAAAGATTTGCACGGTCGTAAGCGCTCAAGCAAGCAAGCAAGCGAACTTAATATAAAGGATTTAACAAAAAGAGCTCTGACATTGCTCAGCGGTGGGCCTTACCTGATGCAATAAAACAAAGTTTAGATAGAGTTGCGTTTCTATGATTCGATGGCAGCTCTGGCTTTAACTCTACCGTAGATTGCACTGGCAAGCAGAGATACTGCTGTAACGCCAGTTACAATGTTTTATTTTCTTGGTTCTTTCGGTGAAGTCACGTAGAATTGAAATAATAAAAATAATAAAAATAAAACATAATAAAATAATTCTCACGACGTTTCGGCCACAACGCATGCAGCCGTCCTCAGGTGGAGAACAGGTCTGTCGAGGAGACAGAGTCTGAATGACAAGCCCCAGGCTTGGAGCGACTATTTAAGCTGGGATGGAGGGGCGAAGAGCGCCTTGACAAAATAATTTGCATATCAAGAGGAATTTAGCATATTTATGGGAAATTCCTCTTGATATGCAAATTATTTTGTCAAGGCGCTCTTCGCCCCTCCATCCCAGCTTAAATAGTCGCTCCAAGCCTGGGGCTTGTCATTCAGACTGTCTCCTCGACAGACCTGTTCTCCACCTGAGGACGAAACGTCGTGAGAATTATTTTATTATGTTTTATTTGTATTATTTTATTATTTCAATTCTACGTGACTTCACTGAAAGAACCAAGAAGATGAATCCCTGCAGTCACGAAATCTTTAAATCGAAATGTTTTATTTGCTACTTGTCATTCGAAAGTTTTCTTCTCTCTCCCCCCCACCACCCATCCCCACCAACAAAAAGGGCCGAACTGTTCAGAGAGACCCTCAGTATTTGTTGCGAATCAACCCGAATTAAATTTTACTTACATAGCAAAATTCCTGCTATAAAATTCAATAAAAAAGTGCTTTGCAAGACACATTTAAAAGCGACTGACGCAATTTAAAGAACAATAAGATGAATACGTAAAAAAAGACGTAACACTATGATGAACTAAAAGTTTAATAAAAAGAATAATACGCACAGAATCGTGTTTTTAAAAAGTTTTGTTTAAAAAATATTACTTATTTGTAAAAAAAAAATTGTTATTTTCTTTGAACCTATCTAGGTGACCTACTGGACTTTTCAATCCTCTCCGACCGTGCACGACCTGACGTCGCCTCGCTCGTGGCAAAGTCACCGATTTGTCGTCGACAAAAAAAAAATATGTTTTTCTCACACAACGCTGGCGACGTCGATCTCTCCAGTCGAGGGCGCTCTTATTTAGGCATCGCCGAGCGCTCGCCACGAACGAAGCTTCGCCTCGCACCACAACGCGTGGCCGATCTCGTGCAGGGTGCAATGAGCCATCGCGCGAACCGCGGTCATCCTCGTAGCGGCAGCAGCGGCGGTGGCTCGTGGAAAAACCGTCGAACAAAGGCGGCGGCGGCTACTGCATCGCGCGCTTTCAGATGCGCTTATGCGGCCGTCTGGAACGCTCTTCCGATATTGTCAAGGAGCGATGCACTCTGGACTCTGAATTGAAAGCTCACGCATTTCGAACTGATTTTTTTGTTTTAGTTTGTTGTGTGTTCCCCCCCACCCCCCGATTAGCGCGGTTGGCTACGTACGGTGCGAAAGAAGTTCAACATCCGTACACACAAAGTAATTGTCCGCACATTCCAGTGCAGGCTCCTCTGCTGCAACACTCACGGGCTCGTATCGACTTTCCCTTGGCTGGCAGACGTCAATGGGACCCCCCCCCCCCCGCCTTGCCCCCCCCCCGCCTTGCACCCCCCCCCCCGCCTTGCCCCCCCTCCGCCTTGTCCCCCCCCCGCCTTGTCCCCCCCCCCCCGCTTTGCAAACCCCCCGCCTTGCCCCCTCCCCGCCTTGCACCCCCCCCCCGCCTTGCTCCCCTCCGCCTGCCCCCCCCCCCCGCCTTGTCCCCCCGCCTTGACCCCCTATGCCCCCTATGCCCCTCCTCGCCCCCGCTACCCCCCCCCCGCCCCCGCTACCCCCCCCCCCGCCTTGCTCCCTCCCCCCCGCCTGCCCCCCCCCCTGCCCCTCCTGCCCCTCCCCGCCCCCCCCCCCCGCCTTGCCCCCCCCCCGCTTTGTCCCCACCGCCTTGACCCCCCCTGCCCCCTATGCCCCTCCTCGCCCCCGCTACCTCCCCTCGCCTTGCCCCCCCCCCGCCTGCCCCCCCCCCCGCCTTGCTCCCCCCCCACCTTGCCCCCCCCCCCACCTTGCTCCCCCCTCCCTCCCCTCTCTCCCCATATTTTAGTGATACAATCGCCCCCCCCCCCTCGACTCCCCCCGCTTGTTGGTGGCGGGCGGCTTCCCCGAGCGGGCGCCAGCTCCGGCTGACTCCGGCCGGCTCCGGCCGAGTTTGATGTCGCGATGCAAGGAGCCGCCTCGTTGGTTCCAGCCGGCCCCACATACCGGCGGCTCTCTCGATCTCTCTCTCGCTCTCTCTCTGTGTGTGTGTCGGGAAGCGTTTAAAGAGAACCGGATGCGCCTCCAAAGCTCCCCCTTATCTCTTGGCTGCGAGCTGGCACGCACAGACGAAGACAAAGATAGATACACCCCCACCACCACCTCCGTATAGCTTCAACAGAGTGTTGGGGCAAGTGCTGTTGTTAGCGAGTTGCGAGCACCTATGAGTAAGGTCGGCTCCACACAGATAGCAGAAGATAAAAGGCAAAGATCCCCCGTATAGCTTCAACAGAGTGTTGGGGCAAGTGCTGTTGTGAGCCAGTCGCGAGCACCTATGAGTAAGGTCGGCTCCACACAGATAGCAGAAGACAAAAGACAAAGATCCCCCGTATAGCTTCAACAGAGTGTTGGGGCAAGTGCTGTTGGCGAGCAGCACCTATGAAGGCCGGCACGGCACGCGAGTCAGGTGGGTGGTCAACACCACGCCCGGCTGCCTTTGTCTCCCCAGTGGCGATGATTTTTACACACTGCACCACGTATCCATTTGAGGCTGAGTAGACCTAGGGAAGGCACAGGACCGGTTCAGTGGTGTTGGCCGTGAGCGGGAATCGAACTCGGGTCGCCGGGTTCGTAGCGCTAACCACTCCACCACCGCTCCCCTCACGCACACACGCAGGCAACGCTCCACCCAATTCTCGCTCACGGCCAGCATCGGTGACGATGATCTGAACCGATCCAGTGGCCTCCCCCTAGGTCGACTCGGCCTCAAATGAGTACCCGGTGCGATGTGTAGTAAACATCGCCACGAGGGAGACAAAGGCGGCCGGGCGTGGTGGTGGCCACGGACCCCCTCATAGCTGTCAACCCCTTATCAGTGCCCTGCCTTATTACAGACAAAGTCAGACCCGTTGGTCAGCCCGTGCCCCGTTTAAATCTCAACGTTCATCCCTACAAAGTCCCATCACAAGGGAGAATACACAAACAAGTAGACAATCACCGCTACTACACTCACCACTAGTACACTCACCACTAGTACACTCACCACTAGTACACTCACTAGTACACTCACCACTAGTACACTCACCACTAGTACACTCACTACTACACTCACCACTACACTCACCACTAGTACACTCACCACTACACTCACCACTAGTACACTCACCACTACACTCACTACTACACTCACCACTAGTACACTCAGCACTAGTACACTCACCACTACACTCACCACTAGTACACTCACCACTAAACTCACTACTACACTCACCACTAGTACACTCACTACTACACTCACCACTAGTACACTCACCACTAGTACACTCACCACTAGTACACTCACTACTACACTCACCACTAGTACACTCACCACTACACTCACCACTAGTACACTCACCACTACACTCACTACTACACTCACCACTAGTACACTCAGCACTAGTACACTCACCACTACACTCACCACTAGTACACTCACCACTAGTACACTCACTACTACACTCACCACTACACTCACCACTAGTACACTCACCACTACACTCACCACTAGTACACTCACCACTACACTCACTACTACACTCACCACTAGTACACTCAGCACTAGTACACTCACCACTACACTCACCACTAGTACACTCACCACTACACTCACTACTACACTCACCACTAGTACACTCACCACTAGTACACTCACCACTACACTCACCACTAGTACACTCACTACTACACTCACCACTGGTACACTTGTAGTGGTGGTATTGACGTGCGCCGACTGTGACAGTGATAGATCACGGGGCGGCGCGGGGTGCGGGGTTGGGCACGCGTTGTGGGCGTGGTGTGGACGCGCGCGCCGGGAGTGACAGATGACGGTGCGGCGCGGCGTGGCGCCCGGCGATTGGTCGAGTGAGTGGGTGCTCGCAGCGACGTCGGCAGGTGGGGTATAAAGGGGGACGCGCGAGAGCACTCGGGGAGAGTTACCTAGTTGAAGACCCGAAGACGGAGCTGAAGATCTAGTGAAGCCGAGTAGCTCAGTGGCGTTAGTCGCCGAGTGGCTAAGTGGATGTTGGTCATCCGAGTAGCTCAGTGGCGTTAGTCGCCGAGTAGCTAAGTGGATGTTGGTCATCCGAGTAGCTCAGTAGGTGTTAGTCACCTGTAACCAAGTTTGATAAAATAAAGAGTGTGTTACCCGTGAAGTCGTCTCCCGCCGAGTTACTACACTACAACTGGCGTCAGAAGTGAACCTGTCTTCAAGAAGTATGGACACAAGGAAGACTACCCGTACCCACGAGCGAGGTCGGGATGACGACGGCGTACCGGGGACACCGACCTCGGTAGTAGAGGACGAGGAGTTGCCGCCGATGCAGCACTTCGCGGTGATGGCCGACGCTCCGCTTGCCTCCGGCGCCAGCCTTCAGGACGCGCACTCCCGGTTGGCGGAGTTGCTGCTCGCCGCCGCTGCAATCTTGGCCGAGATTTCCGTTCCAGCGGGCGGGAAAACGGCTGCGGGGTTGGAGGAAGGAGCGAGGCTGGCGGGATCCCGCCAAACGGCGCTTCGCGCCGACAGTCTGGAAGTTCCCGCCGTTTTTGAGGGGCCGCCATTGATTGGCGGGAAAGACGGACGCCATGTGGCCGGACACCTCCGCGCAGCGCAGCCCACGTCATCAGCGCGCGCCGGAGCCCTCCATTTTGCGCCTGACAACCGAGCCGACATATTACACAACTCCAGCGGAGCGCGGGAAAATCTCTCCGACGTCGACGACGATCGGGTCCTCCAGCAAAGATTGCCCGCGCTGTCGGCGTTCAAGGCGGATGGGGGCGACTGGGGAGCCTTCCAACGAAGGTTCCTCGCTCATCAGGAGATGTCGGGGTGGTCCGACACCACTGGCCTGCGTGCGTTGCCAGCGATGCTTGACGACGACGCGCTTGCAGCCTTCACATCTGCTGCAAGGTCGTCCCGCTCTACGCTCCAGGCCGCACTACACCTGATGGCGAAGGTGTTCGGGCCGCCCTCCACGTGTCGCCACCAGTTCTACGATCGGCGGAAGGTGGATGGGGAAACGACGCTAGCCTACCGCACGGCACTACTCGCCTTGGCGGACGCGGCTTTTCCCCGCATGGATAAGGAGGGGAAGGACGCCATGGTGACGGAGCAGCTGCTGGTGTTGGCCCACGAGTTGGGGGTCCCCATCAACGTGGCAGACGAGATGGAGATCTGCTCCCTGGCGATCGCCACGAGCATTCACGCGTACGAGGTCCTCAAACGCAGGCCGGGGGTCGTCTGCAAATGGCCGGGGAATGCGGCACTGGCCGCCACGATCGCCGAACCTCAGCCAGCTGCGGTGCAGGAGCGGGGCTTCGCTGCATCGTGTCCGGGGGAGTGGAGAACGGGAGGTCGTTCGCCCGCACGTTCGCCCCGCAAGCTGGAGCAACCGAAACCTACGACGTCCGTCGTCTGCTACAACTGCGGCCTTTGGGGTCACGTCGCAGCCGGGTGCCGGGCCCCGCGTCCGCGCGCCGCAGGACCACGTCGGGACGACGACCAGGGCCACAAGTCATCCCAACAAAACCCGGCAAGTCGCGGCACCTCACACGTTCGGTCCACAAACACGGCACATTCGGGTTGCCGCTTCGCGGTGGGGGGTTCGCGGCTGGGTGCCGGGGGTTCAATTCGGCGAGGGGGGTCCGTACGCGGCCCGCAAGCAGTCGAGTGGTCCGAATTGGCTCACAGGATCGTGGCTGCGTCGGCCGGGTCGTCCGTGGTAACGGGGTTCATTGACGGGGTTGAGGTCCGGGTGCTTGTTGACACGGGTGCGTCGGCCACCATCATCTCGGACCTTATTTATAACATTCTTCCCGTCCAAAGTAGACCCCTTCTGCCGGTAGACGTGCCATTTTATGCGGCGAATGGGGGATCCCTGGGGATCATCGGCCAGATTCGGGCGACTATTTGCATTGGTGACATTAAATTAGCGGGCCCTATTTTTGTATCATCATCGCTGGCCGTTCCCTGTTTGCTAGGTACGGACTTTTTGTTAAAAATGCCCATCAAAATTCTTATAGATCAGGCCTGCATAGAGCTTCCGTCAGGTCGGCGGGTTGCCTTCTTGTCGAGCCCTACCAAAGTGCGCACGGTTTGTGCGACGGTGCAGGCGCTGGCGACTCACACTGTACGGGTGCCCCCGGGATCGCAAATGTTAGTACCCCTTCGGTTCAGGAAGCCACTCGAGGTGGGTGCGGAGGCACAGGGGGTGCTGTTGGGGCCGTCAAACAGAGCCAGTAAGGGCCTCGACTTAGCGGTTGCTCAAACCATGGTGAGAGGGGACAGTGAGCCGTTCGTAATGGTTCTGAATACGGGGTCGCGGCCGGCCGTAATTGCGCAGGGAATGGTGCTGGCTCACGCCGCGCCGCTACCCGTTGAGGAACGGCTCGTGGCTCAAGCAGATTTCACTGTCAAGTCGCATCCTCTGAGTGATGAGGGGACTGAGTGGTTGGACTCGCTGTGTGCGGGTTCAGATAACTTGTCCGGGGTGCAATTGGGAGCATTGAGGGGTTTGCTCATCGAGTTTGCTGACGTGTTCAGCAAAGATAAGTACGATATCGGCTGCACTGACCTGTTGCGCCACCACATAGCTACAGGGGACGCGGCCCCTATTCGTCAGAATCCCTTCCGGCTCAGCCCGGCCGAGAAGGAACATGTGCAATCGGCGGTTAATGATATGTTGGCGGCAGATATCATTTCGCCCTCTTCTAGTCCGTGGGGTGCTCCTATTGTCCTAGTAAAGAAACAGGACGGGTCCTTGCGGTTTTGTGTCGATTTCCGCCGCTTAAACAAAATCTCGATGGCGGATGCGTATCCGCTCCCCAGGATGGATGATTCGCTGGATGCCTTGGCGGGAGCGCAGTTTTTTTCCACACTCGATCTGCTTTCTGGATTTTGGCAATTGCCACTCGATAACGAGTCTAAACCTAAAACTGCTTTCCGAACACCTGGGGGCCTATTTGAATTCAACCGTTTGCCCATGGGCTTACATTCCGCTCCCGCCACGTTCCAGAGACTCATGGAATTGGTTTTGTCGGGGCTCCAATGGGATACCTGTTTGATTTATCTTGACGATATTATCGTCTTTAGTCGGACTTTCGAGGAGCACCTCCAGCGGCTGAGAGCGGTGTTCCTCAGGATGCGTTCCGCTAAGCTTAAATTTAAACCGGCTAAATGTTTTCTGCTTCGGGAATCGGTCAGGTATTTGGGCCATATCGTGAGTCGTTCAGGGATCTCGACGGACCCTGCTAAGACGCATTGTGTCAGCTCATGGTCAACGCCAACCTCGGTCGCGGAGGTTCGTAGTTTCATTGGTTTTGCCTCCTATTACCGTCGTTTTGTCAAGCAATTTGCCACCATAGCCAAGCCCCTGCACGCTTTGACGGCTAAGGGGGTGAGGTTTCGCTGGGGGGCGGAAGAGGAGGCTGCGTTCTGCTCCCTCCGTGACGCTTTGGTGCAGGCTCCCCCCTTGTGTTACCCCGATTTCACACAACCGTTTTTGCTTGACACGGACGCCAGCAATACGGGTATCGGGGGGGTGCTCTCACAGGTGGTCGGGGGGGTTGAACGGGTGGTCGCCTACGGTAGTAGGGTTCTTTCCCCCGCAGAACAACGCTATTGCGTAACTCGTCGTGAATTGTTAGCCATTGTGTTTTTTACACAGCAATTCAGGCCATATCTTTACGGCCGTCATTTTACGGTCCGGACGGACCATGCGGCTCTACAATACGCTATGCGCGTGGCACAGCCATCGGGCCAATTGTCCCGATGGTTGGAGGTCCTTCAAGACTACCAATTCACGACGATTTACCGCAAGGGGTTGCGGCACTCAAACGCGGACGCCTTGTCGCGGTTGCCGCCGTGCACGGACTGCACATGTTTGTTGGGATCAGCGCGGTGCAAACCCCCGGTTGCCGGCACCCCGGGAGTTGCGCTCGCCGCCACTGACACCCCGGGAGAGGACGCCCCCACGGGGAGGGATTCGCTGTTGTCGTTGCCCCTCATTGAGTGGGGCCGCCTCCAGATGTCCGACAGCTCCCTACTTACGCTGCGTCGGAAAGTTGGCGCTCCCGAAGAAGGGGAGGCGCGGGTCGGTTCCTGGGTGTGCAGACAGGGCCTTTTGATGAGGTGGGACAACATGTCCCGGCGTCACGTGCTCGTTGTGCCTGTTGCTATGCGGGTAGGGTTGTTCTGGCAGCTCATGAACGGCTCATGCATCTGGGTTTTCACAAAACGCTCGCCCTAATCCAGCGAGACTATTATTGGCCGGGGATGGGTAACGACGTGGCGAATATTCTTAAGGGATGCGTAGGGTGCGCCAAAAGGAAACCGCCACCATTTGCAGCTAATCCACCGCTGCAATCCATTCAGGTTTCGCGTATAAACGAATTGGTAGCGTTGGACATCTTGGGGCCCTTTCCGGTTACACCAAGGGGAAATAGGTTCCTGCTGGTTGGCGTGGAATATTTCACCCGATGGCCTATGGCATGGCCGCTCGCCAACCAGTCGGCTGCGGCGGTGGCGGACGCCTTTGTCCAGGGTTATGTGTTGGACAAGGGCGCCCCCGAACGCTTGCTGACGGATCAAGGGCAGAATTTTTCGAGCGTTTTGTTGCGCGAGGTGTGCGACCTGTTGGGTACAAAGAAAGTGCGTACTTCCCCCTACCACCCGCAGACTGACGGGATGGTTGAGCGTCTGAACAGGACGATTACGTCTATGTTGTGCCAACAGGTCTGCGACGATCAGGTTGATTGGGACTTACAGGTGCCGGGGGTACTTGCGGCCTATCGAATGGCCCCTCATGCGGCGACGGGGTTTTCCCCATTTTTTCTTATGTATGGGCGGGAGGCCGATCCGGCCATGGACGTCCAACTGGGGATTTCCCAGCCACGTGCAAAATCTAAATTGGCAGACCACATCAAATTTAATATCGCCAAATTGACTGAAGCGCGGGAGGCGGCAAGTTTGAATTCGCGGTCGCGGCAAATTGCAAACGAGAAATTGCATGAGCGGAGGGTGCATACGCATGATTGGAAACCAGGTGATAAGGCCTGGCTGCATTGTCCACATGCACCGTTGGCTACGTCCCCCAAGTTGTTGAGACCTTGGAGGGGACCGGTGGAAATTGTGCGGGTTGCACGACCCCAGAGTATACAGATAAAATGGGGAAAACGCCGTTGGTATGTGCACCCCTCCCGACTGAAGCCCTATGTGGCACCATGTGACCCCGTTCTGTGCCGTTACGACCGGGCGTGTGATGTGACCGTCGACTCGGGGAGGGAGGTGTCGCAGGCTGCTCCTCACGTGTTTCCACCTGACCCACCCCCAGGTGCCTCGGGCTTGACGGCTGCTGACCGTCGGGAGCCTGAACCCTGCGGCACGCACGGGTCCTCGGTGCCTGGCCGATGTCTTTCTGAACCGCCGGCACCACCGGACGTTCAACCGCGTCTGGTGCCGTACGACGGACCGGCAAGGCGGACTCGGGCTAGGGCTCGACAATTTTCATGAAGACGTTTTTTTCTCTATACCGAGCTCACCCGGTGTTCCCCTCTGCCGGGGTATTGTCCCGTTGTAGGGACGCTCGGAAAGAGGGGGACACCGCACGAGTCGTGGAAAAAAAAAAAAAAAAAAAAAAAAAAAAAAATTTTGTCTATTTATTTTCCATTCTGCATACACATTGCTATTGTCACTCGCCGGTTTGTATATATTGTTCTATTGTCGCGGTGGCATTGGTTGATGGTTGCTGATGGTAGTGTTCGCGTCGTGTTGTGTTGTTACGTTAGTTGTTGTTCTTGTTGTGGTGTTGTGTTACGGGGCACACAGGGCGGTTTGTATATTTTTATAGCAGCCGGGTCGGCTGCGAGCTATGTGGTAGGGGGTGATGTAGTGGTGGTATTGACGTGCGCCGACTGTGACAGTGATAGATCACGGGGCGGCGCGGGGTGCGGGGTTGGGCACGCGTTGTGGGCGTGGTGTGGACGCGCGCGCCGGGAGTGACAGATGACGGTGCGGCGCGGCGTGGCGCCCGGCGATTGGTCGAGTGAGTGGGTGCTCGCAGCGACGTCGGCAGGTGGGGTATAAAGGGGGACGCGCGAGAGCACTCGGGGAGAGTTACCTAGTTGAAGACCCGAAGACGGAGCTGAAGATCTAGTGAAGCCGAGTAGCTCAGTGGCGTTAGTCGCCGAGTGGCTAAGTGGATGTTGGTCATCCGAGTAGCTCAGTGGCGTTAGTCGCCGAGTAGCTAAGTGGATGTTGGTCATCCGAGTAGCTCAGTAGGTGTTAGTCACCTGTAACCAAGTTTGATAAAATAAAGAGTGTGTTACCCGTGAAGTCGTCTCCCGCCGAGTTACTACACTACACACTCACCACTAGTACACTCACCACTAGTACACTCACCACTAGTACACTCACTACTACACTCACCACTGGTACACTCACCACTAGTACACTCACCACTAGTACACTCACCACTACACTCACTAGTACACTCACCACTAGTACACTCACCACTACTACACCACTACACTCACCACTAGTACACTCACCACTAGTACACTCACCACTAGTACACTCACTACTACACTCACCACTAGTACACTCACCACTACACTCACCACTAGTACACTCACCACTACGCTCACCACTAGTACACTCACCACTAGTACACTCACCACTAGTACACTCACTACTACACTCACCACTAGTACACTCACCACTAGTACACTCACCACTAGTACACTCACCACTACACTCACCACTAGTACACTCACCACTAGTACACTCACTACTACACTCACCACTAGTACACTCACCACTAGTACACTCACCACTACACTCACCACTAGTACACTCACCACTACGCTCACCACTAGTACACTCACCACTAGTACACTCACCACTAGTACACTCACTACTACACTCACCACTACACTCACCACTAGTACACTCACCACTAGTACACTCACCACTAGTACACTCACTACTACACTCACCACTACACTCACCACTAGTACACTCACTACTAGTACACTCACTACTACACTCACCACTAGTACACTCACCACTAGTACACTCACTACTACACTCACCACTAGTACACTCACTACTACACTCACCACTAGTACACTCACCACTAGTACACTCACCACTAGTACACTCACCACTACACTCACCACTAGTACACTCACCACTAGTATACTCACTACTACACTCACCACTAGTACACTCACCACTAGTACACTCACCACTAATACACTCACCACTACACTCACCACTAGTACACTCACCACTACACTCACCACTAGTACACTCACCACTACACTCACCACTAGTACACTCACCACTAGTACACTCACCACTAGTACACTCACCACTACACTCACCACTAGTACACTCACCACTAGTACACTCACCACTACACTCACCACTAGTACACTCACCACTAGTACACTCACCACTACACTCACCACTACACTCACCACTAGTACACTCACCACTAGTACACTCACCACTAGTACACTCACTACTACACTCACCACTAGGACACTCACCACTAGTACACTCACCACTAGTACACTCACTACTAGTACACTCACCACTAGTACACTCACTACTACACTCACCACTAGGACACTCACCACTAGTACACTCACTACTAGTACACTCACCACTAGTACACTCACTACTACACTCACCACTAGTACACTCACCACTAGTACACTCACCACTAGTACACTCACTACTACACTCACCACTAGTACACTCACCACTAGTACACTCACCACTAGTACACTCACTACTACACTCACCACTAGTACACTCACCACTAGTACACTCACTACTAGTACACTCACTACTACACTCACCACTAGTACACTCACCACTAGTACACTCACCACTAGTACACTCACCACTGCACTCACCACTAGTACACTCACCACTAGTACACTCACTACTACACTCACCACTAGTACACTCACCACTAGTACACTCACCACTAGTACACTCACCACTGCACTCACCACTAGTACACTCACCACTAGTACACTCACTACTACACTCACCACTAGTACACTCACCACTAGTACACTCACCACTAGTACACTCACCACTACACTCACCACTAGTACACTCACCACTACACTCACCACTAGTACACTCACCACTACACTCACCACTAGTACACTCACCACTAGTACACTCACCACTAGTACACTCACCACTACACTCACCACTAGTACACTCACCACTAGTACACTCACCACTACACTCACCACTAGTACACTCACCACTAGTACACTCACCACTACACTCACCACTAGTATACTCACCACTAGTACACTCACCACTAGTACACTCACCACTAGTACACTCACCACTACACTCACCACTAGTACACTCACCACTAGTACACTCACCACTACACTCACCACTAGTACACTCACCACTAGTACACTCACCACTACGCTCACCACTAGTACGCTCACCAGTACTCACCACTAGTACACTCACCACTACACACCTATCAACCCCTTATCAGTGCCCTACTTCATCACAGACCAATTCAGACCATATTGGTCACCCCGTGCCTCTCATAAATCTCAACTTTCATCCCTACAAACTCCCATCATCACAAGGGAGAAACACAAACAAATAGACAAACAACATTTTACTGCCCTATTGAAACGGCTGCACGCCGCATGGACCTGAAAACTCAGTTTCCCTGCACAGGAATTACGGAGTTCAACCGCACGGGGTTGACAGCCGTGGGCCCTTTGTCTTCGAGATCTTCGAAAAGTAAAGCCTCGTCGCCGTTCCCCCTGCGTGGCGGTGCCGTTTGACATCGCGGCTCGCCATCACTGCGAGGCCGCGCACGTGCGTGAGCCGATGAGCGTCGCGCATTCGCGGAAAGGATCCCCCAAGCTGTCAACCTTGCACCAGAGGTCGCACACGGGTTTTGATTCCTTACCCGTACCCGTACCCGGCCGCAACAGGGTCGCAAACGGGTACCCGTACCCTACCCGTACCCGGCCGGGTACGGGTAGGGTACGGGTATCGGGTACCTGATTGCGACCTCTGGGATGAAGCCATGTTGCAGGCGCGGGTGGGTTGATTCTAGGAACTTGAATTGTGAGAAGAGACAAGACGTTGGGAAATGAGTGACAAACGGTTACTCACCAGTGACTCACGGCCTACCCGTACCCGTACCCGGCCGCACCAGGGTCGCAAACGGGTACCCGTACCCGGCCGGGTACGGGTAGCTGGGTATCGGGTAGGGTACGGGTATCGGGTACCCGATTGCGACCTCTGCCTTGCATAGACCAGTAGCGTGACGAGTGTGGGGGGGCAGGCAGGGGATGCCTGCCTGCCCCTCCCCTTCCCCCCCTTGGTGGTCAAAGCTACGAGTTGTTGGGGGGGGGGGGCGCACCTTGACAAGCACCACCACGAGATGTGTTTTTGACAAAAGTGTAAAATAACAACAACATCATCTGAGAATCGGGGTTTCACCCTTTTTTCTGGCAACAAAACAGGTTCATATTTTTGGTTCTTTCGGTAAAGTCACGTAGAAGGGAAATAATAAAATAATATATATATATAAAACAAATCAAAACAGAACAGTTGTGTTAAGTTGTTAAAACACCAAACTGAAACCTTTTTACAAGGATTCATGTCTGCATTATCCGCAATACTTGTGGTCAAAATGCAAACAAAAAACTACTCTGATAATATATGCATTGTCCTTGAAACTGATTGGTCCACACCAGAGACAGCTTTCTTTTGAGCCTCGTCTCAAACGGGTGTTCGACCAGAGGACGCCTTTTGTTTGCATTCTGACCACGAGCATTGCGACTAATGCAGACGTGATTCCTTGTAAAAGGTTTCAGTTTGGTGTTTTAACAACTTAACACAACTGTTTTGTTGCCAGATAAAAGGGGAAAAAACGTAATATCACATTTTGGTCCTGGCAAAGGAGGTCCCATGATGTAAACAACAACAACAACACTTGCTGTCCACGTGTTTCTATCGTGTAATTAGAGCGGTGACGTAACATCGCGAAGAGGTAACTACCAATGCGGAGCCGTAGTGGGGCTGCATTTTGCTCAGCCGGAGCGCCCCACTACAGCGTCAGATGTTCGAGACCGTGAGCGCCACGGCTCGATCTGATTGGGGCAAGGGGAGCCGCGATAGAGAAACATCCTCTAGGTGCGACCGTGCGAGACAAATCACATATTGCCCCCCCACCCCCAATCCCACAACACGTGACATGCGGTGAGGTCAATGGCTGGGGAGGCACTGGCTCGTGTCAGAGCCAGATTCACACACTGACGGGGGCGTGTTCTCACTGAGGGGGCGTGGCCTCACTGAGGGGGCGTGGTCTCACTGAGGGGGCGTGGCATCACTGAGGGGGGCGTGTTAGACACGTCCTCCTCAGTGAGGCAGATGTGATAGCTGCCTCCCCTGGCGCTTTTTTTATTGCAGTATCATGACGAGACCAGCGAGCCTAAATATCTTTATACGCATACGTGAAATAAGTTACCTGGAGTATGGAAGGCGAGGACATGAAATGAAGGGGTCTACAAACATTACATTGGTGACATACTGAGATAGTAACAGGCACGCGCTCATTGCCCGCGCTCCATCCAGTTACTGAGGGGTTGCGCAATCAGAGGGGAGGCTGAGCTCGTCGCTGCCTCACCTTTCGTCTCTTCCTGCATTTGCAGCGGAGCTCCGCAAATTTGGCGATTTTGACTATAAAAATGATTGGAATCGTACAGAAATGACATTTATAACACAGCTCAGTGGGAAAATCTTAATATTTATTTTATTTGATTATTCTTTTTTTTACTTTTCGTACCAGCTATTTTCATTGGAGTATGATAGGTGAGGCTCTGCCTCCCCTGCCTCCCCTGACCGCACGTCCCTGCCCCACACCTGCATCGATTGCCGTAGCCCCTGGGCTGATAACACTGGTCAACACACTTTTTCTGGCATAAGGTATTCCAACGGTTTTAAGGTAATTTTGGGGTGCTGATTCCAAATCTGGCATCAGTTTTTGTCTATCACATCAGGTTTTTGAGATATCAAATATTGCATTTTCAATCAAAACTGCAGAAGAAAAATATTAAATAAATGTGGATATCTACATAAAATGATATTATAAACACACTATCCTAAAAATACAGCACCATATTTTAACACTAAACAAGTCACTGACTCGCAACAACTTGCAATCATAAGTGACAGAGTTAATTTCGGGTAAAATCAATGAAAATGGGGTATGCCGATAGCATCAAAATGAGATGTGATAGAGCAAATCTGAGATCATATTTGTTTTTTTTTTGTTGACCAGTGTTATATTTTTGTTGTTGTTGACCAGTGTAATATACTTTTTTGTTGTTGACCAGTGTAATATATATTTTTATTTTGACCAGTGTAATATATTTTTTGTTGTTGACCAGTGTAATATATTTGTTGTTGTTGACCAGTGTAATATATTTTTTGTTGTTGACCAGTGTAATATATTTTTTGTTGTTGACCAGTGTAATATATTTTTTGTTGTTGACCAGTGTAATATATATTTTTTATTTGACCAGTGTAATATATTTTTTGTTGTTGACCAGTGTAATATATATTTTTTTATTTGACCAGTGTAATATATTTTTTGTTGTTGACCAGTGTAATATATTTTTTGTTGTTGACCAGTGTAATATATTTTTTGTTGTTGACCACTGTTATTCACTGCGCCACTGGGACTCGGCGTGCCTCGTTACATTTGCTTCCAGCGCCACTTCGCTCTGTCCCAGCCGCCTTTATCTCTCTCTCTTTCTCTCGCCGGTGCTGACGACCGCCCCATGCTCTCACTATTTCAGGCGGACACGACGCGCCGCGCTGATACGACGACGGGACACGGTGGTAGCAAGGGGACCGATTCTACGCGGCCAAAATTACTCAACACATTCGTCAATAGACTCAGCGGCCTTAAGAGGACGCTTGCCCGAAACGTCACCCTTTTGATACTTTTTTTTTTCTCTTGAGGCCACAGCGTCATTGACAAATGCGTTGAGTTTTTGTTGTTGTCGTTGTTATTATTATTTGTGATCGCGCAACCACTACCACTGCAGCGCTATCACTGAACAATTCCAAACAAAGGCAAATGACCCCCGTATAGCCTTGGCAGACTGTTGGGGCAAGTGCTGTTAGCGAGCACATTTGAAGGTTGGCACTGTGAGGGGATCGGTGGCCAATACCACGCCCGGCCGCCTTTGTCTCTCCCGAGTGGCGACGTTCACACATCGCACCCGGAAACTCATTTGAGGCCGAGTCGACGTAGGGGAGCCCTATAACCAGGTTCAGATAATCGCCACGGGCGCCAGCGGGCGGGTTCGTGACGCAGCGCGCTGACCGCCGGCGCCACCTCTCCGCCCCACTGCTTCCCAAAAAAAACGCAATTTATATCTCGTGGATTTTCTATTCTTCGAATAATTCTAAATTATTGTATTGCTGCTAATAGCGTGCCTCGACTTTGGGGTGAGAGGGGGGAGGGGTGGGGCGGAGAGGTCACGGGCGGATTTAGCCACAAGACGTCGGCGGGGCGAGGGCCCCGTGTGCGTGGGGCAGCATAGAAGTGTCGCGGGTCACCGGGTTCGTGGTGTCACTGCGTGTTCGTGCTGACCTCATGCGGGCGGGCATGCGTGTTCGTGCTAACTGCATGCGCGAGGCATGCACGTCCGCGTGTCCGTGCCCATGCTGAACGTCGTACGTAGCCAACCGCGCTCATCGGAGGAGCGCGGGGGAAGGGCAACAAACGAAACAGACGAAAAGCAGTTCTCAAGAAATGATTCTAGATTTGAAGCTTTCGTGACCGCAAGGATTCATATTCTTAGGTTTTTTCGGTAAAGTCACGTAGGTAAAAAAATTAAATTAATAAAAGTAGTATCTCTTGGAATGTCTCATTTACTTGATACAGCGAGCGTGCTGTGACGGTTCCACGTGAAGACGGAAGCTTGTGTTGCCTCCGAAACGTCGTGATTTTTATTTTATTTTAATTTTATTTTACTTTTATTAATTGTAATTTTCATTTTTTTCCTACGTGACTTTACCGAAAAAAACTAAGAATATTCTCAAGAAATTAGTTTGTCAATCAAAGATGATTTAACAGTGCGTGGCTTCCAGTGGCTTCCTAATGTTGGAAGGAAAAGCGTTCCAGACGGCCGCAGAAGCGCATTTGAACGCGTGCGATGCAGTGGCCGACGTCTTTGTTCGATTTACTGAGCCAAAAGCAGCCGCCGCCGCTGCTGCTGCTGTTGGTGCGAGGATGCAGGCGCGTGCTCACATCAGCGATACAAAGGCGGGCGGGCGTGGTTCGTGCCACGTCACCCGCTCGTGCGCCGTTCCAACATTCATAGACATTTGTTCGTTTGCTCCAAAATCCTTCTGCGGACGCGGGACCTTTGGCTTTGTCTGCGTGTGTCAGTGTGCGTGTGTCAGTGTGCGTGTGTCAGTGTGCGTGTGTCAGTGGGCGTGTCAGTGTGCGTGTGTCAGTGTGCGTGTGTCAGTGGGCGTGTCAGTGTGCGTGCTGTCTATGTATGGGGAAGCGGTAGAGTAGTGGTTAGCGCGCTGCGCTACGAACCTGGCGACCCGAGTTCTATTCCCGCTCACGGCCAACATCAGTGACGACTATCTGAAACGATCCTGGGCCTCCCCTGGGTCGACTCAGCCTCAAATCAGTACCTGGTACGGTGCGTAAAAACATCGCCACTCGGGAGACAAAGGCGGTCGGGCGTGGTGCTGGCCACCCACCCCCTCGTGTGCCGTGCCGGCCTTCATAGATACTCGCTAACAGCACTTGCCCCAACAGTCTGTTAAAGCTACACGGGGCATCTTTGTCTTTGGTCTTTTGCTATCTGTGTGGAGCGGTGGCGCAGCGGATAGGGCGCTCGCCTTGTCGGCTTTAGCTTTGGGAGTAAAAGCTGCGCGTCTGCGTGCGCATGACACTTGCGTACGGGGAGCAGTGCGCAACTGCGCTGCAAACCTCGCGTGCCACGCCAGTTCGATTCCCGCCCGTGACCAATGACAGTGGCGACGATCTGAACCGGTCCGGTGCCCTCCCCCGACTAGGGCGACTCAGCCTCAAACGAGTTCCCGGTGCACCGCTGTTGGTAGCCGCGAGCGGGAATCCAACCGGGCACGCCGGGTTTCGCGGCGCTGTGCGCCAACCACTGCGTCACCCGCTCCCTGCAGAAGCACACACATGCACACACATGAACACACATGCACACACATGAACACACATGCACACACGCACGCACGCACACGCGCACACACACGCACACACACACATACACACACATACACGCACGCGCGCACACACACACGCACACCCACGCAGACACGCACACACACACGCACACACACACGCACACACGCGCACACACACGCACGCATACACACACGCACACACACACGCACACACACGCAGACACGCAGACACACACACACACGCGCACACACACGCACACACACATGCACGCACACACGCACACACGCACACATGCACGCACACACACACGCACACACGCGCACACACACGCACACACACGCAGGCCCCTACACACACAACGGGACAAAGATACAGATCCCATTTTAGACTGCTTACACTGTTACTAGCAAATGACTTTTGGCGAGCATCTGTCGTGGACCGTGCAGCACAAACAACAGCTTTGGAAGCTCGCAGTGCTCACGCGCATGCCCGGCCGCCTTTGTCTTCCCCCGCTAAGTTTTGTTGAGTGCGTAAAGCTTACGCGTGCACGCACATGCACCGTGTAGCTAAAATATTTAAAGGCTGGGTAAACTTCGGAGAGAGCTTATATTCTTTGGGTATAGATAATCGATGGTTTGTAGATTTTTAAAAAAATACAGATTTCACCGTGCTGGCTTTATAGGCTGTTGTTGGGGCCAGTCCGATTAGCGAATACGCGAGGTAGTGGGGTGGCAAGCACCACGCCCGGCCGCCTTTGTCTCCCCAGTGCTGTTTTACACACAGCACCAGAGACTAATTTAAGGTTGAGTCGACCTAGGGGAGGGCCAAGAACGGGTCAAATATTCTTCACCGGTGTTGTTCGTGAGTGGGAATCGAACTCGGGTCGCCGGGTTTGACCGCGCAGTGTGCTCACCACTGCGCCACCGCTCCCCACACAGATAAAATAGCACACACACACATACAGCGCACATCATTTGGGGGGGGGGGGGGCTACACGTGGGCTTATATCTACACGCGTGTGCATCCCATATAACATCAACATTCTCCCATACACACAAAGTAGAGTCTTGACATCATTTTGGGGTCAGGTGCCCTTGGCGAGCACTTACGAAGGCCGGCACGGCACGCGAAACGGGTGGGTGGCCAACACCACGCCCGGCCGCCTTTGTCTCCCTAATGGCGATGTTTACGCATCGCACCAGGTGCTCGTTTGAGGCTGAGTCGACCTAGGAGAGGCTCAGAATTGGTTCAGATAATCGCCACTGGTGTTTGGTCGTGAGCAAGAATCGAACCCGGGTCACGCACGCACACGCACGCACATATCCCACATGCACACACACACACAGACACATTCCCATGCACACACACACACACATACACATTCCCATGCACACACACACACACAGACACATTCCCATGCACACACACGAGCACACACACATTCTACCGTGCACACACCAACGCGCGCACACACACACACAAGCACACACATTCCCCCAAACACACAAAGACACACACACACCCTTGCACGCACGCAAACACATTCCCAAATGCACGCACACACACACCATGCACGAAACACAAGCGCACGCAACACGCCAATGCACGTACAAAGGCACAAACACACTCACACACTAACTAGCACACACACCCATGCATGCACACACAAAAGCACACCCACACACACGCTCACACGCACAAGCGAGCACACACCCCAGCTTGCACCACACACATCGCACATACCCAACCCCCTATCACGAACACACACACACACATATCCCACATACCCAAACCCTTAACACGACACACATCGCACACACCCAACCCCCTACCACGACACACACACACACCGAACCGAATCCCTCCGTGATCTTTGCAAAATCTCCTCCTGAATTAGCGATCAGCGCCTTGTTTGTGCGTGGGGCACTTCTATTTATTTATTTAAAAACAAACAACTCCAGCCTGATAGAAAGTTAGTAGGCGCAGGCTTTTACCGCCCCCATCCACCCCCCCCCCTCTACTCCCTCCCCCCTCCTCTTCGCCCCTACCCACCACGGTAGAGAGAAGGTCCCGGGGTGGACTTGTGGGGGGTGGGGGTGGTTAGCGGTTAGCGCTACGCCGCGCTATGAACCGGTCCCGAGCATCCCCTAGGTCGACTCAGCCTCAAATGAGTGCCCGATGCGGTGTGCCGTAAACGTCGCCACTGGGGAGACAAAGGCGGTCGGGCGTGGGTTACAGGCCACCCACCCCCTCGTGTGCCATTCCGGCCTTCATAGGTGCTCGCTAACAACAGTCCGCCAAGGCGAGACGGGGCAGCGTCGTCTCGGAGGCTCTGATGATTTGGTGGGGTGCAGGTTGGTTTGAGGGAGAGATGCGGTTTGGTTCGAAATGCTCGGAAGGTCCCCGACTCGCTGTGGCCGCGTTCAAATGTTCCCGTGCGCAGCGAAGTGGCCGGGTCAATGGCGCGGCTCGAAAACAATCCGTGTGAGAACTTTCGCCCGATGTCCGCGGATTCTGAGCGCGACGAGCTGATTTGCAGCAAGTGTCCTCGTGGGTGCAGCGCGAACGTCGCCCTCGGTGATGGTGACCGTCAGAGTGCGACCTCGTGCATCCCCGCTCGGTGCCATCGCATGTGTACGGTGGACAAGAAGTCCAAAGATGCCCCCAATCAAGAGCGCCGGTGACCAAACGTAATTCATTTCGCAAGGAATCCTGTCTGCATTAACCACACACTGTACGTATGGTGAACATGCAAAAAAAACATGCTCTGGTAGTATATGATGCATTGCCTTTGAAGCTGATGAGTGCACACCACAGACAGCTTTCTTTAGAGCCCCGTCTCAAAGTGTTAGACCAGAGGATGCCAAAAGGCGAACAGCACAAAGACAATGCCACTCATAATACAAGTTTTTTGGATTAGATCGCGTTATTTATAAATGTGTCGGAACCCTCCACCACCCGACACGGCCAATCAGTAAAAAAAGTGTCACGGTGACAAAAGACAAAATAGTTCACTACTTTAGCCCACCGGTGTGTTGAAGAGTGAATCCACAACATTTGCAGTTTTTGAGTAGTACGACGTTTCGCTGGTAATTACATCCAGCATCATCGGCCACTATCAGGCCATTTACATCTCGGGATGAGCAGCTACAACATGGGACCTTTCTTGCCAGCATCAACACTTTTTTACTTATCGTGTATCGTGTATTGATGTGGATTTCTCGCCCAAGCGAGCCGATGCTAAACAAAAAAATAACGTGAACCCTTTGGGCGCGACCAGCCTGGTCTCCCCGGCCGTGTCGCAGTCAAACGTCGCGTTTTCCGAAATAAACAAGTAATATATATTAAAAAAAATGTAAACACGCTTTAATGAAATGTACCGTACGCGTAATGGAGGAACTCCACGACTCCAGGAAGTGGCCCCGAAGCTTGCCATAACGTCATTGACAGCCAACGTCAGTTTACCGTGGGCAATTAGAGCCAAGCCGAAACATGACATATTCAAAATTATGTTTTAAAATATATTTTTTTTATGATAGAATATAGTCTTGTCATCAGTATGACGTAAGTATACCACGTTTGCAGTCGATACCACATTGGGAAGTGGGTAAAAATTGAGTTAGGAGATTTGAGGATACAACAACGACAACAGACAGTGAGTTAAAAGAAAGCGTGTAAAAACTACGACTTTCGATCACAACTCAAATGAGTTGTGATCGAAACGACGTTTGAGTGGTGATCGAAACGTCGTGGTTTTTTATTTTTTGCTATTTTCTTTGAACATATCTACGTGACTTTAACCGAAAGACCCAAAGAATATGAATTCCTGCAGTCACGAAAGCTTTAAGTCAAGATTTTACTGTCCAGTAGAGGATTGCGTGAATGGGGAGAGTCGGAATGCGGGGGAGGGGGGGGGTGATTGCGAAATTAATTTCATTGAGTTAGGAGATTTGAGGATACAACAACAGACACAGTGAGTTTATAGAAAGCGTGTAAAATAAAAAAAAACCCACCCACCCCACCCCTCCCATCATAACAGCTCAGCAAACTATGTGCCTCGACATTGACCAATTTGGTGAGCTTCACCACCACCCACCCCCCACCCCCCCGAGCAAACTCCATCGCGGCTGTACCGGCAAGAGCAACCCACCCGCGTGGACTTTTTTAAACGTACGCGCGGTCAAGAGAGCAAACGCATCCGTGACAGGGAACGCATTCCGAGTGGCGTTCGCGTGGCCTCTGCGGCGGTGAGGCCGCGCGCGAACGCATTGGACATTTTTAAATCCTTTATTAAATCCTTTATATTAAGTTCACTTGCTTGCGTGCTTGCACGCTTGCTTGCTTGCTTGCGCGCTTACTACCGTGCAAATCGTTCGGTCGTTGTTTAACCCACTTCCCATGATCCAATCGAGCTGACATTTTGCACACAGACTCGTTGTGCGTGACGATTTATTTTCGTGAAAAAAAATTCCCTAACTTTACACTTTTTAGGAAAAAATGTTTTATATTTAATTACCAATTGCTTAATGGTGGCAGGCAATCATCAGACCCATAGGTGGCAGCCATCTCAAGCCAGAGGACGAGAGGACTCTAGCCGCCACGCATATAAAGGATTTATAGTGAAAAACTTAGTTTTTACGGGTTACTTTTTTTTGTTTTTTGTTTTAATCGAACGATAAATGAAGAAAGGGGGTGAGCCGACTCCTCTCCGTGCGCTCGGGACTCGCCTCGCCTTTGCCAGACGCAGTGTGCGGTCTCCCCAATCCACTCAGAATCTCTGCCCCATCAAGACGATCCCGTTCGTCCCGAGTGCGCGTGTTGAACTTCTTTCGCACCGTACGTAGCCAACCGCGCTGAATTTTGGCCCACGCGCCCACGCGCGTTTCATTTATTAATTTGTCTTCATTCATTAATTTGACGTCTTGATGTATTCATTCATTCGCTTGACTTCATTCCTTTGGCGTCTCGCTGTGTTCGTTCATTCATTTTACTTCATTAATTTCTTTGACGACTCGCTGTGTTCATTCATTCATTTTCCTTCAGTCATTCATTTGACAAAAATACACCACGTGGCCTTAAAAGTTAACAACGTTTCGACGACGTTTCTGACAGCAGCACGACGACGATGACGACGACGACGACGACGACGGGTGGTGTTGTTGTTGTTGTTGTTCACTCTGTGTGTCTGTGTCTGGGTGGCCGCGTGTCAAGGGGCCGCACTCAAGGCCACCAGGGGCCGCCAGTAGCCCGCGTGACCTTGCGACGAAGAGCGCCGCGCCACGGCCTTGTCACCCCAACTCCATTGCTCGCGACGCGCCATAACGCCACGTCTCCTCCGCGTTTTGCAGCGCATTGAAATTGGACGCGTCCCGCGCTGCACGCGTCTGATGATTGTTAAACGCGGCCCCCCCCACCGCCGCCCGCGTCGCGCGCTATGCAATTAACGCTGCCTGCGTCACGCGAGACACGCGTAGACACACACGCACACACAGTCGCACACACACACCGATATATATCTCGTTTGTATTAATTCTAGATTTGAAGCTTTCGTGACTGCAAGGATTCATACTCTTTGGTTTTTTTTCGGTAAAGTCACGTAGGTGAAAAATAAATAATAGAAATAAAATAAATACTAGAAGAAATAAAAATAATAAAATAAATATCTTTACAATCATACAAATAATAGAAGAAATAATAGAAATAAAATAAATAAAATAAAAATAATACAAATAATAGAAATAAAATATGTATTCATATTATTTCTTCTTTTATTTATTTTTATTTATTTTTTACCTACGTGACTTTACCGAAAAAACCTAAGAGTATATCTCATTTGTAATTTGATTCGAGTCTATTAACACGGACAGCGTTCATTGCGTTCGTTGCTTAGCGCCTGACGTATTTAACAAGCATCGGGTGCGTGCGGCGTGGAACGAGTTATTATTTTTGTTTGTTTATGAATGGGGAGGGAGGGAGGGAGGGGGGGAAAGGGAGTCATTTGCAAACACGCGGTGAGACGTTTGATTGCGCCAGAACTGCCGTTTGGGAAATCGTTGCGCTTGCCAGGAGATGGCAGTACAGCAAGTGGGTTGGTTTGATGAGCGAGTCCTCCTCTCGCGCGGTCGGAATTTCTTTTTTTTTCCGCCTCTCTTCCGACGTGACCCGCCACGAGCGCGAGCAGAAGAGCGCGTCGGCTGAGAGAGGCGTGGACCGAGCGCCCCAAGATTGTTGGGTCATCTTGAGAGAAAATAACAACAAGAACAATCACGTGTTCAACTTTTCGATTTAAAGCTTTCGTGACTGCAGGGATTCATCTTCTTGGTTCTTTCGGTAAAGTCACGTAGAAGGGAAATAATAAAATAATAAAAATAAAACATAATAAAATACAATTCTCACGACGTTTCGGCCACAACGCAAGCAGCCGTCCTCAGGTGAAGAACAGGTCTGTCGGAAAGACAGCGTTTTATTTTTATCATTTTATTATTTCCCTTCTACGTGACTTTACCGAAAGAACCAAGAAGATGAATCACGCGTTCGTCTCGAGATTCGGTGACGCGGTTAACCCAAATATATTCCATTGTTATGATCACGATCATCACGATCATCACGATCATCACGATCATCATACATCGGTCATTGTGCTTCCACTGCTGGATGGAGAACTCCCCATCATCCATCTCACTCTTCCTGGGCGCTGCGCGCTAACCACGACACTACCGCTCCTCGATAACACACGAATAAATAAAGACAAAGAACCCTCCCCGTATAGCCTTAACAGGCTGTTGGGGCAAGTGCTGTTAGCGCGCACATTTGAAGGCTGGCACTGTGGCACACGAGGGGGTGGGTGGCTAGAACCACGTTCGGCCGCCTTTGTCTCCCTTGACACTCCACACCAGTCGACCTCGGGGAGGAGGCCCAGGACCGGTTCAGATCATCGCCACCGGTGTGAGCCGTGAGCGGGAATCGAACTCGAGTTCGCCGGGTTCGTAGGGAAGCGCGCTAACCACTGTGCCACCGTTCTCCGTGCGTACTAACACACAGACACACAAACACACAGACACACAGGCACACAAACACACAGTGATACGAACACACAGACACACAAACACACAGACACACAGACACACAAACACACAGTCACACACAAACACAGACACACAGACACACAAACACACAGTCACACACAAACACAGACACACAGACACACAGACACACAGACACACAAACACACAGTCACACACAAACACAGACACACAGACACACAAACACACAGACACACAAACAAACACACAGACACACAGACACAGACACACAGTCACACAGGCACACAAACACAGAGTGATACAAACACACAGACACACAGTCACACAGACACACAAACACACAGACACACAGACACACAGACACACAAACACGCAAACACACAGACGCACAAACACAATCACACAGACACACAGACACACAAACACACAGACACATAGACACACAGTCACACAGACACACAGTCACACAAACACACAGACACACAGTCACACAAACACACATACACACAGACACACAGTCACACAGATACACAGACACACACACACAGACACACAGTCACACAGACACACAAACACACAGACACACAGTCACACAGATACACAGACACACACACACAGACACACAGTCACACAGACACACAAACACACAGTTACACAAACACAGACACACAAACACACAGTCACACAAACACACAGACACACAGACACACAGACACAAGATCCCCCAGTACAGTCTACGTAGACTGCAGATGGGACGAGCGCGTTGATGAATGGACCAGCGCCTTTGTGAAAGTCAGCGAAGCGCAGCAAGGCAACGATGTGACCAGAGCCATGCCCGGCCGCCTTTGTCTCCCCAGTTGTGATGCTTTACACGTCGCACCAGGTTACCAACGTTTTGAGGCTGAGTCGACTTAAGCGAGACACACACACACATGCGTACATGGCTGCCCACTGATATTGGCCATGCCCCGGAGTGGGAATCGATTTCAGGATTCGGAGCTGCAGGTGCGCTAACCACTGCGCCCACCGCTCCGCCCAACTCGCACAAACACGCGCGCACACAAATGCAAAGATCCCCCGTACAGCCTTCACGGACTGTAGGAGCAAGTGCTCTTGGCGGGTGGCATCCCGTGAAGGCCGGCACGAGGGCGTGGGTGGCCAGCACCACGCCCGGCCGCCTTTGTCTCTCCTAGTGGCGACGTTCGCTACGCTGCACCAAGTACTCAGTCGAGGCTGAGTCGACCCACGCGCACACAAAGACAAAGATCCCCCGTGTAGCCGTAACAGAATGTAGGAGTAAGTGCTGTTAGCGAGTAACACCTATGAAGGCCGGCACGGCACACGAGGGGGATGGGTGGCCAGCACCACGCCCGGCCGCCTTTGTCTCCCCAGTGGCGATGTTTTTACGCACCGCACCAGGCACTCATTTGAGGCTGAGTCGACCCAGGGGAGGAGGCCCAGGACCGGTTCAGATAATCGTCACCGGTGTTGGCCGCGAGCGGGTGATCGAACTCGCGTCGCCGGGTTCGTAGCGCAGCGCGCAAACCGCTGCACCACCGCGTCCACAGACAGACACACAGACACACACACGGACACACACACAGACACACACACTCACGAAACTCACAAAAGCGTCCAAACTAACAGTCGTCTAAACTTCCCTTGAAACCCCCCCCCAACCCACTACCCCCCCTAGCACCACTCCCCTCCCACAGCCACGTCAACCCCTCCCTCAAACCATCCTCACCCTCTCTGGCCCAACTCAGTAAGCCCAACCCTCCCCCCTCCTGCTGCTGCTGCTGCAAGCACCCCCCCTACCCCCCCCCCCCCTTGGTGCACGGGGATAAAACGCGATGCCAAACTTAGATCCGCCTCTCTCTCCCCCCCGCGCTGAAAGTCCGCAAGGAGAGGGAGCAACGGCGCGTCTTCGCCGTTCTTAGCGTCACCGCGATCACGGCAGCGGCAGCAGCAGCACCGCTCGCTCGCACCATGGGCCTCCTCCACTCAAGCCGCCAGCCGCGTCCGCACCACCTCAGCCAGGTGAGGACAGGTGACACCCCCACCACCCACCCAACTCCCCGTGACCCACCACGACCTAAACCCCAGCCGCCTTCCTGCCTTAGTCTCGCTCTCTCTTCTTTTTTTTTTACGATGCAGAGGGAATAAGAAGATGCTCGGTGTAGTCGGCACTTTGCTTCGTTCATCATTTCGGGTTTTTTTTTTCAATGCTTTGCTTTATGTGCCCCCCCCCCCCCTTTCACAAGAGATTTCACGCTCTGCTCTCTCTCGCTCTCTCTCGCTCTCTCTCCCGTCCGACACGGGAGTGTCTCCAAGAGCGGTCTCCGTCTTCTTGCAACGGAGACGGCTCCCTCCAACGAGGAGGAGTTCAGATAAAGAGGCATTGAAGGGTGGCCTCGGGGGGGCGGTGGGGGTGGTGATGGGGGGGGGGGGTCTTCGTGCTATGAGAAAACTTTTCTTGTTGTTAGTTTTGCGCCATGAACGCATCTGCTCACCGGGTCCCCTTCGGTAGTGAAGGACCCGCTGTGTATCACGCAGACCCCAAGAGGGACCCCCTTTGCACCGGGCTCCTTCTAAAACGGGGCAACATTCTCCTGCCCCCCCCCCCATCCTTTTTAACGGGGGGGGGGGGTCACCGACCAACGCCCCCCCCCCCCCTCCCCACACCTCCGAGTGGAACATTGTGCGATCCTTTATCAATCCACTGCTTGACCAAGCCCTGCCCCCCTCCTACCCCCTTCCATCCCCCAAGACCCCGTGCCAGTTACTGCAGGGGTTGTGTTGTGTGTGTGTGACCAAGACCATACTTTAGCACTCTGGTCAGTGTGAGTTGGTGAATGGGCAGGGTGGAGGTGGAGAAGGGGTAGAAGGGCACGGGCACCCACTCCTACATCGCTCGCCCCCTAGACGTGGGTCCTCGCTCTGTGTCGTGAGCCTCCCACGAGCGCCAAGCGACGGCACCGGCGCGAGACACGTGGGCTGCGCGCTCTGTTGGGAATCTTCACATCATCAGATTGTGCTTCTGCCGAAGAGGCATGCACACAAACAAAAATTAACCCGTAAAAACAAAGTTTTTCACTATAAATCCTTTTTATGCGTGGCATCGGTTTTATTTTATTATTCATTTCTGTTTTTCTTGAGTAAGAGTTTCATTTTTATCACATTGGTATTTTTAATTAAATATGAAAAACATTTTTTCCTAAAAAGTGGAAAATTTAGGAATTTGTTTTTCACGAAAATAAATTGTCACGCACAACGAGTCTGTGTGCAAAATGTCAGCTCGATTGGATCACGGGAAGTGGGTTAAAAAACGACCGAAAGATTTGCACGGTCGTAAGCGCGCAAGCAAGCAAGTAAACGTAATATAAAGGATTTAAAAACGATATCGTTGAGCTTGAGCCTATTAAATGTGGGGTAGCGGGTGTGTCCACGGGTGGCTAGGAGATGTTAACTGCCTCGCCTGGTATACAGGAGGTCGTGCGTGGGTACGATCCCGACACTGACGCCTGCTGGATATTTTGAGTTTGCGTCTCTTTCTCTCTCTCCCCGTGGTCGCGTGGATTTTTCTCAGGGTCCTCCGGTTTGTCCCTCCGCATTTAGAATCGACACGCGGTTTCGAGTTTTTATCCGCTGTAAATGTTCACTTGATAACGATAATCCCACTTTGTTGAGCCATCATTTGTGATGGTCAAGTCGCTTCTGAAAAAAAAGACCGACTTTATAGCAGCTCAGCGCGGCCTTACTTGGCAAGATAAATAACTCGTTTTTAGTTGGTAATTACAGCAGCCCCGCCGTGTGTGACGGCGTATTAAGGTTATTAAGGAAGTCTTCCCATTGATAACAAGAATGTTCGCGTGCCGCGGTTCGTTCTGACGAGGGGGTCGCCTTATCGGAGACTCGATCAGTCGGTCCGGGTCATGGGTCTTCTCTGTAAATAGTTGCCCTACCAGATCGATACTGCGCCGCGCGCGCGAGTGTGTGTGTGTACGTGTGCGCGTGTGTGTTGTGTGGATCAAACTGGTCCAAGGCAAGATCTGTAAGGCAAGATTATAAAGCCCTCTTACGCGTGGTTTCACATCAGCACGCGTACACGCGTTGACTTCTCAAGACGAGGTGTACAATGTGCTGTCACCATGAGTTTCCACCTGCTCATGTGAAGACCAAGAAGAAAACAACCTCCCCCCCCCCCCCCCCATTGATCTGATGGTATAACACAAATAACAACTTACGACCCCTTTCGCAAGACAACCCCTCCAAGCCGTGTCAAACTATGTGTTAGTTGACCATACTTCACCACGCTGGTCAATGCGAGTTCATGTACCCTAGACGGGAGAGGTGGGCGAGGAGGAGGAGTGCAAATAACCGGCTGCGATATCACAACACGCCCCTGGCGTTTATTCATCCGTGGCCGACGATCCAACTCGGCCGAGCCGCTTTCCGACACTTGCAGTGACGCTAACCGTTGCGCCACCGCTCCGAACCCACCACCGGTGTCCATTGCCTCCCCCTAAGTAGGCAGTACCCGGGCGCCCGATGCTCTCCCCCCCCCCCGCAACTGGCAGGAGCTGCCCGAGGGAGCAAAGCGGAGTTTGTCCCGCACGTGGTGAACCTCTCGCTTCCCGCTGAGACCCGGCGTCTGTCCGCTCCGCGCGTACGAGCTCCGTTACGCTGCAACTTGTTCCGTGCCCGCCGCCGCACCAAGCCGAAACCGCGTGCCGCTCGTCCAGAGCCGCTCGCGTCTCGCTCGCTGCGGTAAAGGAAACGTTTTGTCTCGAGGTTCATGGAATTCATAGTTTATCTGTTCCTCCACCAAAAATGCCCCGAACCCCTCTACCCCACCCTCCCCCCCCCCTCTCTCCTTACTCCCCCCCCCGCCCGCCCGCCCGCCCGCCCGCCGCGTTCATACGAACAGCGGCACAATATCAACACGAACCGATTTCTCTCCAACAATATTTGTGCGAACAGCGGTCGTCCTCCTCCCTTCTGCAGACTCCGTTAAACGTGGGAGAAACCCTCTTGCATTTCATGCCTTTTTCCCCCGTGTTAGTATCAAATGAATAACAATCATTTTTTGCAGCACCACCTCCCCCCTCCCCTTCGTCAATTTCACTGCTGGACGAGGGACTCCCCCGACCACGCAGCGTAGGTCACATGCCGGAAGTGGGGGTATAGGGGGGCGAGGAGGGGGGGCTGATGGAGGGGGGGGGGTTGTTTGACCATACTTCACCACGCTGGTCAGTGCGTGTTCGGTGAACGAGAGGAGCAGGGGGACATCTTTCAGCGAGAGCTCGCCACTCGCAGGATTTGCCGTCGCCCAGGAATCTAACTCGGGTGGGCGGGTGTGTAACCCAGTGCGCTAATCACTGCGCCACTACTCCTTCCTTCCTGCTCATGATTATTTTACTTAAATTCAGAACGACATCGCCGCCGTCCGCTTCTTCCTGCCTTCCCAAGACACCGCAGAGCCTCGTGAGAGACCCAACGCAGAAGATCCCTCTGGGTTCGATCTTCCACGAAGCTGACGGTCCACCCTAAACCGCATCCACTGCACAAAACCATGGCAGATGCTGCACGAATGGAACATGAAGACAGCTCTCCAGTCGTAGGGGTGGTGCGACTCTGGTCATCCAGGACAGACCGTGGTAGTGCAACGTGTAAAGACGCTATAATTTCCCCAATCTACAAATACGAAGGAGACATCACAGCGATGATGATGACAATGCACTCCGCTGGTTATCTGGGCTTGACTACTTGAATGTGAAATTGTAGTTGCTGCTCTGCATCTACATCAGCCGCATGGAAGAAGAACGTGGACTCAGCACTGCACCATAGACTCAACACTGAAGTCCATAGACTCAGCACTGCTCATGACTCAGCACTGAAGTCCATAGACTCATCACTGCTCATAGACTCATCACTGCTCATAGACTCAACACTGCTCATAGACTCATCACTGCCCATAGACTCAGCACTGAAGTCCATAGACTCAGCACTGCCCATAGACTCAGCACTGCCCATAGACTCAACACTGAAGTCCATAGACTCAACACTGCTCATAGATTCATCACTGCTCATAGACTCAACACTGCTCATAGACTCATCACTGCCCATAGACTCAGCACTGAAGTCCATAGACTCAGCACTGCCCATAGACTCAGCACTGCCCATAGACTCAACACTGAAGTCCATAGACTCAACACTGAAGTCCATAGACTCAGCACTGCCCATAGACGCAGCACTGCCCATAGACTCAACACTGAAGTCCATAGACTCAGCACTGAAGTCCATAGACTCAGCACTACCCATATAGACTCAGCACTGACCGCAGTGCAACGTATAACGACGCAACAAAGCCCCGATCCACAAATACGAGGGAGACATCACAGCCGATGATGATGATGACGATTCACTACTCCTGCGCTACTGCTCCTGACGCGGTTGGCTGGGCTTGAGCCACCACCTGAAATGTGAAATTGTCGTGTGTTGCCCTCCAACTACATCGTCAGCCGTACGACAAGAATACGACGAAGAAGAAAACCCAAGAAGACCGCAGAGGCAAAGTTCTCCGTACGCGCCCTCTGTGCAATGCCCCCCGTGTCTGGGCGAACCGATGTGTAAAATGTACAACGCCCTTTTGTAAAAACGTTGGAGGGAAAAAAAAGCCACGTTTTGTATGGAAGTCTCGGTCCGCGGACTTTTTTTTTTAGCCTTTAATCCCACCCAGCCCAGTCGCGAACGCACACACACACACACCACCGGCTCTCATACCATTCCGCTGTCTGCAAAACCGCCGAGATTTGCATACAGCTGTACACCGCGCGGTTGTTTCAGTTTTATTATGAAGTCGCCTGCGAGCTAGGAAGCTCTGCAAGTCGGGGTTACATAAATTGAAAAAAAAAACTCACACGGACCGTGACAGACGCAGCAACAACGTCAGAGGAAGAAGAATTAATGATTGAGGCAAATTATGTTTTTTTATTTTAAAAGGTAAGAAATCATAGAATTTCAAATATAATATTTGTCTTTTAGAAGTTTTGAGCCAATTAAGGAATTTAAAAAAAAGGGCAAGATTCGCGCACAAAAAGTGGCAGTGGTGAAGCACACCGTGTCCCAAGAAACACTAAACGTAGAAAGCACAAAGACAAAGATCTCCCATATAGCCTTAGCAGACTGAAGGGGCAAGTGCTGTTAGCGAACACCTATTAAGGCCGCAACGGTGCACGAGGGGGTGGGTGACCAGCACCACGCCCGACCGCCTTTATCTCCCCGGTGGCGATGTTTACACACCGCACCAGGTACTTATTTGAGGCTGAGTCGACCTACGGGAGGCCCAGGACCGGTTCAGATAATCGTCACTGATGTTGGCCGTGAGCGGGAATCGAACCCGGGTCGCCGGGTTCATAGCGCAGCGCGCTAACCGCTACAGTGCACACACACCGCACACACACACCGCACACATACACACTCCGCGCATACACACACTGCACATACACACACCGCACACACACGCACACACGCACACACCGCACTCACACACACACACACCGTACTCACACACACCTCACACAAACACACACCGCACACGCACACACACACTGCACACACACACGCACACACACCGCACACACGCACACCACACACACACACCGCACACACACACCGCACACACACCGCACACACACACCGCACACATACACACACCGCGCACACACACACTGCACATACACACACCGCACACACACGCACACACGCACACACCGCACTCACACACACACCGTACTCACACACACCTCACACAAACACACACCGCACACGCACACACACACTGCACACACACACGCACACACACCGCACACACACACACCGCACACACACACCGCACACACACACCGCACACACACCGCACACACACATACGCTGTGTACATTTGGAAACCACTGGAACTACGCACTGTGAAACAATCTCGATCGAAAACTCATTTCTTTAGAACTCCTTTTTGTGTTTGCTGTGTTGTCCTTCCACCCTGCCCCGCACCTCCGATTAACACGGTTGGCTACGTACGGTGCGAAAGAAGTTGAACGTAAACACATACATTACATACTCAACTGTTTCAATAAAAAAAAGGAATAATATCTCTCTCTCTCTCTCAGTTTCTCTAATCTTGTCTCTCCAGTCGTTCGACTGGACTTCTGTGATAAAGAGCTTCACAGCTCATCGGATTCCTCCAGAATGAAGTAAATAATTCTAGATTTGAAGCTTTCGTGACTGCAAGGATTCATATGCTTAGGTTTTTTTCGGTAAAGTCACGTAGGTAAAAAATTTAAATTAATAGAAGTAAAATAAAAAAATAAAATAAAAATCACGACGCTTCGGAGGCAACACAAGCTTCCGTCTTCAGGTGGAACCGTCACAGCACGATAGCTGTATCAAGTAATGTCATTCTGTCCTCTACCCAAGTCACTTCTCACGCAATGCCCTCCTGTGCACGCGCAGCGCTCTGTGCGTGCACTAACACCTAAATCATTATCATAATTACGATCACATGACCCTGTATTAACAAAAGAGCAAAACGAAATTCAACGCATTTGGGAACAATACCGCGTGGCCTCAAACGAAAAAAATATAACATGCGACGTTTCGGGCAATGACCCTTTTGCTTACTGAGCACACAGTAAGGTCGTTGCACGCGCTGCAAAGAAGCGTCGCTTGGCACACCCTCGAGGAGGTGTGGATCCTTACTCCTTTTGTAAAGCCACGCTGGTCAGTAATTATTGGAGGTTGCGTTGACGATTGTTGTCGGCGTTATCCACGCTCTCTGCGTGCGCCGCTTGCAAACGGATCGTCCTTTGCGCTCTTCGATGGGCTTCCCTGCACCAGCGCGGTTCTTGCGCGGAAGAGCCACCAGCATCCTCGGCAAATTTGGCGCTCTGCGGAACACACTTTCCCCTGCCGATAAGAGCCAGGGGGCAAGGTGTCTGTGGCGTTATTATTGATGGCTTAAAGCCAGCCGTTCTTAACTGTTGCTGCACCCTAGCACCCCCGCCCCCCCTTTGATTCTCAACCGTCACAAAATGTGTAACGTGAATAAATACAGAGAGAGGGGTTTGATGAAACAACCATTTGTACTTATGTGTCCGTGCTTAATTTGTGTTTTCGATGATTTACCTTCTAAACAAAACAAATCTGGCCCACGTCTCGCACCCCCAGAAAAGGGCATCTCGCACCACGCATGGGGGTGGCGTGATGCACCCCCAGGTTAAGTAGAAAAAGAAGAACCACTGGCTTAACGCGTTGGTGGAACACGTAGATATTTACGAGAACTTCCAACCTCGCTGGGCTGTGGTGGCCAGCAGATGGCAGTACAGCAAATTGGTTGTTAACCCCGCCTTTAACATGTGTTCTTTCTTCTTCTTCTTATGCGAGCCGAGGTCTTCTCCCGTGTCGTTTTTTTTTCCCGCTTGCAAATAAGTCACTTGTCAACACGAGAACAGCCCGCAGAAGCGGATATCGCAGAACTACGTTTGAGATCCCTTCACGTGACCTCTGATCCACAAAGTGAGGGCGTAGGCACTCTTCCCCGTCCACCCACTCTGCTGTAGACGAATGCTCGTCACGTGACAGTCAAAGTGATGTGCTTGCATTATCAGAGCTGGAATTTTGCCAAATTGAGTGCAGAACAAAATGTTATGTACTGGGATGGGATTTGTTTTCGTGCGGTTACTGGTGACCCGGCTGAGACCATGTATGTATGTTTAACTTCTTTCGCACCGTACGTAGCCAGCCGTGCTAACCATCAACGCACTACAGCTGAGACTGTGGTCTAATCGCAGGCGGCTGCCTGGCTATCAACCTCGGCTCCCAGCAGTGCCAGCTCTGCCCAACCCATCCAGTCCCGTGGCGGGCATCTTTAGAACAGCAGCAAATGAAAGAATATGGAAATAACCATCTAACAAAGAAGGGGGGGGGACTGCCCCGCCAGACAAGGCTGCTGTGAGCCATTCTACAGACGAGACAACCTGCGCTTCTGCGGCCGTCTGGAACGCTCTTCTTCCTTCCGCTATTAGGAAGCCCACTGGGAGCGATGCACTTTTGAAACCATGTCGATTGACTACGTACGGTGCGAAAGAAGTTCAACGTACGCACATACTGCATTGCGCGCTTTCAGATGCGCTCCTGGGGCCGTCTGGAACGCTCTTCCTGTAAGTAGGAAGCCGTTACTGGAGCTACGCACTTTGAAATCTAAATTTGCAAACTATTTTCTTGAGAACTGCTTTTTGTGTTTAGTTTGTTGTCCTTCCCTCGCGCCTCCGATTAGCGCGGTAGGCGACGTACGGCGCGAAGGAAATGACGTATCCAGTGACTCCATTTGATATAGGTGAACACAAACCCTGAGCGGATTTTCACCGGATTCAGTCAAAAGAAATCTAAAATCATGTCCAGCCAGTGGATGTGAACCTCCGCACCCTACAGGCGGCCGTGGTGTTGAAGGCACCAGCGGGGATGTGACAGGAGCGACGAGGGGGGGAGTGGGCGTGAGGTTGTAACGGGGGCGGGCAGATTAAGTCAATGGGGGGAGTTGAGGTTGAGGCTGTGGTGGGGGTGGTTTTCTGTATTTCGGTGCAATTGTCTCGGCAATTGTCTCAGGGGAGCTCGGGAGAGCCGCGTGCCGCGTAAGGCGCGTGGCAGAGGGAGGGCTCACCTGGCAGGCTTGCCCAGGGGCTCAGCGCAGCGTAGCGTGGACGGTGACCGTGCATACGTGGAATCACCGTGGTGGCGGTGGTGGCGGTGGTGATGCTAATTATTATGGGGACGCGCTTGTGCAGCGGTGAGCGCTACTCTGCGCTACGAACGCGGCGGGCCGAGTTCGATTCCCGCTCGAGGCCAACACCGGTGGCGATTGTCTGCACCGGTCCTGGGCCTCCCCTAGGTCGACTCGGCCTCGAATGAGTACTTTGGTGCGGTGTGTAGTAAACATCGCCGCTAGGGGAGACAAAGGCGGCCGGGCGTGGTGTTGGCCACCCACCCCCTCGTGCCGCCGTGCCGGCTTTCGCTGACAAGCACTTGCCCCAACAGTCTGTTGAGGCTATACGAGGGATCTTTGTCTTTTTTTGTTTGTTCTAATAATTATTATTAATATGCAGCCCTTTGTCGAAGCTCTGCGATGACGACGAAGCGTGTCCGCCTTGAGGCCTGTTGACTCGTGCCCACTTCGCCGAGATTTGTCAGAACGGCTCAAATGTCACTCGTTGCGAGCGTGAATTCATATAGCCGTGGTCGCGAATTGAACTCGGGTTGCTGGCTCCGTAGTCGCAGTGCGTTGTCTGCATGGCATCAACAATAGGTGCTCGCTAACACAATAGGCGCTCGCTAACACGGTGTTTTACACAGGTGTGTGGGAGTGTGCTGTGGGGAGCGGTGGTGCAGCGGTTAGCGCTACGCTGCGCTACGAACCTGGCCACCCGGGTTCGATTCCCGCTCACGGCCAACACCGCCAAGTGACGATTATCTGAACTGGCCTTGGGCCTCCTCTAAGTCGACTCAGCCTCAAACTAGCTACCTGTTGCGGTGTGCAAACATCGCCACTGGGGAGACAAAGGCGGCCGGGCGTGGTGTTGGTCACCCACCCCCACGTGTGCCGTGCCGGCTTTCATAGGTGCTCGCTAACAGCACTTGCCCCTACAGTCTATGTACAGGCTACACGGGAGGTCCGTGCCTTTGTCTTTGGGTGGGTGGGTTGGGTGAATCTTCGTCTTTGTCACGAGAGTTCAGTCGGTCCGCACTGCGCTTCCAGTCTCGCCGCTCGGGTTTCTCTCTCTCTCTCACTCTCTCTCTCTCACTCTCTCTCTCTCGCTTCCCTTTGGCAAAACAACGAGAGAGATAGAGGGTGGGAGGGAGAGCAAAAAAAAAACGATTCTCTCGGTCAAAAGAGCAGCAGCGGTGGTCTTGCATTGTGGTCAAATTTCAGAACATGTCGCGCTACTGCTGTTTGTGTAACGCGGTTATCCTGGGGCACAAATGTGCGGGCAATAAAAACAACAGCAGCAGCAGCAACAACGAATCAATGTCGACGATATCGACAAGGCGCAAAGAAAGACGTGAGCATGAAACGACCAGAGAGAAATACGAATTATTTTAATAGTGGTGGGGTGGTGGGGGTGGGATTGTGGTGATTTTGTTAAGGAAGTTTTAACCGCTTGCACTCGAAAGTAATGACCGCAATAAGTATAACCCGTAAAAACAAAGTTTTTCACTATAAATCCTTTAATGCGTGGCGGCTAGAGTCCTCTCGTCCTCTGGCTTGAGATGGCTGCCACCTATGGGTCAGATGATTGCATTGCACCATTAAGCAATTGGTAATTAAATATAATATTTTTGTCCTAAAAAGTGTAAAATTTTGGAAAAACATTTTCACGAGCATTCATTGTCACGCACAACGAGTCTGTGTGGAAAATGTCAGCTCGATTGGATCACGGGAAGTGGGTTAAAAAACGACCGAAAGATTTGCACGGTGATAAGCAAGCAAGCAAGTGAACTTAATATAAAGGATTTAATAAGTATAACCCGCAAAAACAAAGTTTTTCACTATAAATCCTTTATATGCGTGGCAGCGAACTTAATATAAAGGATTTAAAAATATATTCGCCTGTGGAGGACGCGGGGATCGATCCCGCGACCTTTGGCATGGGAAGCGAGGGCGCTACCAACTGCGCTACTCCGCCACGGCCTGTGGAGGGGTTACGCTCTGGGCACTTACACTGTTACGTTCAGCCAAAGCCATGAATGAGTTCTATTTGAATATATGTAAAATCATTTTTTTGCCTAAAAAGTGTACAATTTTGGGAATTTTTTTTCACGAACATTCATTGTCTCGCACAACGAGTCTGTGTGGAAAATGTCAGCTCGATTGGATCACAGGAAGTGGGTTAAAAAACGACCGAAAGATTTGCACGGTCGTAAGCAAGCAAGCAAGCACGCAAGCAAGCGAACTTAATATAAAGGATTTAAAAAGCGTCGAACCTTTATTGTTTTGTGGTTTTCTCGAGACGCGGTCTACGAAAGGTGCGCGCGTTTTACGCGAGCGACGCATTCACGAATACCCCGTGGGGTTTGTGGAGGTGCTGTGTGTTTGTTTGTGTATTTGTGTGTGTTTGTTTGTGTGTTTGTTTGTGTGTTTGTGTGTGTTTGTGTGTGTTTGTGTGTGTTTGTGTGTGACTAATTAATCTGGAGTCATTCTCAATTGCACCTACTTACTGGATGTTTATGCACGCGTGTGTGTGCACGTTGGGTGTGTGTATGTTGTGTGTGTGTATGTTGTGTGTGTGTGTACGCTGTGTGTATGCTGTGTGTACGCTGTGCGTATGTGTGTGTGTACGCTGTGTGTATGTGTGTGTGTATGCTGTGTGCGTGTGTGTGTATGCTGTGTGTGTATGTGTGTGTGTGTATGTGTGTGTGTACGCTGTGTGTGTGTATGTGTGTGTGTACGCTGTGTGTGTGTTTGTGTGTGTGTGTACGCTGTGTGTGTATGTGTGTGTATGCTGTGTGTGTATGTGTGTGTGTGTACGCTGTGTGTATGTGTGTGTGTGCACGCTGTATGTGTTCACGCTGTGTGTGTCTGTGTTGAACTTATTCACACACCGCAGCCGTGCACCGGTTAGCGCGCGGCGCTACGAACCCGGCGACCCGAGTTCGACTCCCGCTCACGGCCAACACCGGCGACGATTATTTGAACCGGTCCCGGGCCTGCCCTAGGTCGACTAGGACTCAAATGAGTACCAGGGTGCGGTGTGCAGTAAACATCGCCACTGGGGAGACAAAGGCGGCCGGACGTGGTGCTGGCCACCCACCCCCTTCGCGTGCCGTGCCGGCCTTCATAGGTGCTGCTCGCTCACAGCACTTGCCCCAGCAGTCTGTTAGAGTGCGTTTGACCATACTTCACCGCTCTGGACAAGTATGCGGTTATGTCACTTTTTTAAAAAGAAAAAAAAAACCGGGACTCTGTCCGGAGATGATTCGGTTTCACCGCGGAACAACTTTGGCGACTTTAAATCCAGAGGCGTACCCAGCACGCCTCTGAGCCCGGCTGATAACGTAACAACAAACCCCAAAAAATTGTTGCGAGAGGGGGGGGTGGTGGTGGTGGTAGGGTGAAGGGGGTTTGTGGGATTTAGCACCCACCCCTCCGATCTCACGCAAACACTGAACGCAGAGGCAGTGACCCGTGCCCCCACACCAGAAGCCGTTGTGCCCGGACTGGATTCCTGTTTTGTTGGCTCGCCGCTCGCTCGCCGCCGCCGTCGTCCGCTGTGGCCACTTCGCACAAATAAATAATGCCGCCCGCGATGTCGTCTCTCTCTGTCTCTCTGTCCCTCTCTGTCTCTCTGTATGTGTCTCTCTCTGTTTCTCTCTCTTAGTCTTTCTATCTGACTCTCTCTGTCTCTCGCTGTCTCTCTGTCTCTCTCTGTCTGTCTCTCTGTATGTGTCTCTCCCTGTCTCTCTGTCTGTCTCTCTATCTGACTCTCTCTGTCTCTCGCTGTCTCTCTATGTCTCTCTCTGTCAATCTGTCTCTCTCTGTCAATCTGTCTCTCTCTCTGTCTATCTGACTCTCTCTCTCTCTGTCTCTCACCCTGTCTCTCTCTGACTCTCTCTCTTTGTCTCTCTATCTGACTCTCTCTGTCTCTCGCTGTCTCTCTGTCTCTCTATTTCTCTCTCTGTCAATCTGTCTCTCTCTCTCTGTCTATCTTACTCTCTCTCTCTCTCTCTGTCTCTCACCCTGTCTCTCTCTGACTCTCTCTCTTTGTCTCTCTATCTGACTCTCTCTGTCTCTCGCTGTCTCTCTGTCTCTCTATTTCTCTCTCTGTCAATCTGTCTCTCTCTCTGTCTATCTGACTCTCTCTCTCTGTCTCTCACCCTGTCTCTCTCTGTCTCTCTCTCGCTGTCTGTCTCTCTGTCTCTCTGTCTGTTTCTCTCGCTGTCTCTCTCTCTCTCTCGCTCTGTCTATTTGACTCTCTCTGTCTCTCGCTGTCTCTCTGTCTCTCTATGTCTCTCTGTCAATCTGTCTCTCTCTGTCTATCTGACTCTCTCTGTCTCTCACCCTGTCTCTCTCTGTCTCTCTGTCTCTCTCTCTCTCTGTCTCTCCGTCTGTCTCTCCACCTGGGGCAGGAATAATAATAATAATGATATAATCATCATGTGCTGAGCGGTTACAATCAGAAACCTCGCGCAACGCGCCTCTCAATGCCGCCGCGTTCTCTCTGCAGAAGTGAACTTCTTTCGCACCACACGTAGCCAACCGTAGCTAACCGAAGCTGCCATAGCGTCGATGCCCCCCCCCCCCCCACGTGTGCTCCCCCATCCTCTCCTCCGTGCCCCCCCCACTCCACTCCGTGTCTCAAACCCCGGCGTCACCGCTCGCCAGACGAATCCCCAGAGCGTTGCCACCCATCTCGGAATTTTCTGACAATTTCCTCTGCACGACAAAGCGACTGGGGCGGAGGGTGCCCCCCCCCTCCTCCTCCCTCTCACCCCCCCCCCCCCCTGCCCCCCCCCTGCACCCGCTTGCCCCCCGTCTTATATAACCCGCGTGGCTCGGAGCCAGTGCCAACTCGGCCAGGGCAGGGCCGGGGCGAGCGGCCACGGGGGTTGGAGGGGGGGCAGCGCTCGGGCTGCTGCTGCTGCTGCTGATGATGATAATGCTGCTGCTGATGATGCTGCTGCTGCTGATGATGATTATGCTGCTGCTGATGATGCTGATGATGATTATGATAATGCTGCTGCTGATGATGCTGCTGATGATGCTGATGATGCTGCTGGTGATGATGCTGATGATGATGATAATGCTGCTGCTGATGATGCTGATGATAATGCTGCTTATGATGATAATGCTGCTGCTGATGCTGCTGATGAGGATGCTGCTGCTGATGATGCTGCTGATGATGATTATGATGCTGCTGCTGATGATGATAATGCTGCTGCTGCTGATGATGCTGGTGATGATGATGATGCTGCTGCTGCTGATGATGCTGCTGCTGATGTTGCTGCTGCTGCTGATGCTGCTGCTGATAATGATTATGATGCTGCTGATGATGATAATGCTGCTGCTGATGCTGATGTTGCTGGTGATGATGATGATGCTGCTGATGATGATGATGATGCTGCTGATAATGATAATGCTGCTGCTGATGATGATGATAATGCTGCTTATGATGATAATGCTGCTGATGCTGATAAAGATACTGCTGCTGATGATGATGCTGCTGCTGATGCTGCTGCTGATGAGGATGCTGCTGCTGCTGATGATGCTGCTGCTGCTGATGATGATGATGATGCTGATGATGATGATGCTGCTGCTGATGATGATAATGCTGCTGCTGATGCTGCTGGTGATGATGATGATGCTTCTGATGATGATGCTGCTGCTGCGGATGATGATGATAATGCTGATGATGATGCGGCTGGTGATGATGATGCTGCTGCTGATGATGATGCTGCTGCTGATGGTGATATTGCTGCTGATGCTGCTGCTGATGATAATGCTGCTGCTGCTGCTGCTCCTGTTGATGATGCTGCTGCTGCTGATGATAATGCTGCTGCTGCTGATGATGATTGAGCCCGCGGTGAGATTGAGTAGCAAGACGTGCAACTGTTTGCAATGCATTTGGACAACCTGCTCGCCTCTGTGGGCGAGATGCGATTACGACTCCAACCCTCGCCCCGTCCAGCGCACAGCCACTAGACTCTGAGACACAAATTGCATTGCAGCCTTCGGCTCCGGTCTAAGTGACCGCGCCGACTCAGCAGCTATAATCCTAAGCCCCAAACCCCGAAATGCCAAAGCTTCAATCCTTGCAACCACCCACAACAATTAATCCTGACTTTCGCTCCGACCCTGAATGCCGTGGTGGGGGGGGGGGGGTGGTGGGGGGGGCAACTTAAAATAGTAGGGTCACAATGCCCCCATTGGGGAGTAGAAATCCACTCGCTCACAAAAAAACAGCGTGTTCCATGGGACGGTCTCCTTGTCTCGGTGTCGAGCGGATGACCGGTGACGGTTTCGCCGTTTCTCTACGCGACTTTACCGAAAGAACCAAAGAGTATGGATTTCCTGCAGTCACGAAAGCTTCAAATCAAGATTGACGCCGTTTCTCGTCCAGATGAGTGTGGGCAGCGGAAGGGAGGGGGAGGGCAGAGGAGGGGTCGCGGCGGTGGGGGGGCTTAGTGGGTGATCCAGGGAGAGGGACAGGGGGCAGGGCCCGGCAGCAACGGCCTCTTGTCGCCTCGGTGACCCCGTGACCCCGGTTCGCACGTCCCACACCCCCGGCCCACCCGGGACTCTGCTGGGCCGAGGGGTCACAGAGGGTGGCCCACTCTGTCTTGAGACTGAAGCTCACAAACAGAGCCAACCACGCCCACCAGTCTCACCCCACACACCCACCCACCTGGCCCCCCCACCCACCCACCCACCCCCCCCACTTCTCGTCATTCTTCCCGTGGCTAAGACTCGCTGTGTCTTGTCACGCCGCTCGCGCGCGCCTACATCGTGCGGAGCGGTGGCGGAGTGGTTAGCGCGCCTCGCCACGAACCCGGCCACCGCCGCCCACCGCGTTAGAGTCCACGGCTCGCGGACAGCACCAGCGAGCGAACGTCCGAAACCGGGTCCAGTGCCTCCCCCTAGGTCGACTCAGCCTTCGGTGTGTGACTTAACCAACACGAGCACTGGGGGAGACAAAGGCGTAAGCACGTGCCGCTCGCTGACAGCACTTGCCCCAGCAGTCTGTCGAAGGCTACACGGGGGATCTTTGTCTGAGCGGACGTAATGATTGTTCTTGTACCCCAACTTCACCCACCACCCCTCCCAATCCCAACGACCCCCCCCCTCCAACCCACCACCACCACCCCACCCCTTGCTCCAAAGCCCCAACACCCCCCGCCCCCCCCCCCCATCATTCCTAAGTAATTAAAGATTTGGTTCAATTGGCAGTACATCCCGCGACCCTTGTTGTTCAAGAATGTTTGTAAAAAAAAACGAGAGAGAGACGGGGAGTGCGGCGGGGGCGGCGAGGGTGAGCGGGGGGGGGGAAGAGAGAATAAATAAGTCAACTTTTGTCCCAATTTTCAAAGTAACAAAACGTCTGTGCGGCAATGTGGGCCTCGGGGTTTGGTTTGCGTTGTCTCCGCCTGCAGCGGCGGCGGCGGTCGGAATGGGTTCATCGCCCGTTTGTGTGTAAGGCGACTGATGGTGGTGATGATGATTGGTGGTGGTGGTGATGTCCACACAACCCCCCGACCAATCCAGGGTTGCTTGCTTCTCTAAGCGGCGCTGCGGCTGCCTCCTGGCCAACTGGCCAGGAGGCAGCAAAGGGGAAGGGGGCCCTCCCCTGTTGCCAGCTTTCGGGGCTTCTCAGAGGCGAGGGCACTGCAAGAGGGACGAGGAGGGAGGGAGGGAGGAGGAGGAGTTGATGGAGATGCCATCTGTTTGCGAGTCTTGTCAACAGACCCAAGGTTTTCGTGCTTTCTGCACGGGGTCGCGCTATCTAATTGGACGGCTGCTCTGGCTCTGAGGTCGACTCAGCCTCAAATGAGTACCTGGTGCGGTGTGTAAACATCGCCACTGGGGAGACAAAGGCGGTCGGGCGTGGTTCTGGCCACCCACCCCCTTGTGTACCGTTCCGGCGTTCATAGGTGCTCGCTAACCGCACTTGCCCCTACAGTCTGTTAAGGCTATACGGGGGATCTTTGTATTTTGTTTGTGTCTATGTGGGGAGCGGTGGTGTAGCGGTCAGCGCGCTGCGCTACGAATCCGGCGGCCCGAGTTCGATTTCCCGCTCAGGGCCAACACCGGTGACGATAGTCTGAACCGGTTACTGGGCCTCCCCTAGGTCGACTCAGCCTCGACTGAGTACCTGGTGCGGTGCGTAAAAACATCGCCACGGGGGAGACAAAGGCGGTCGGGCGTGGTGCTGGCCACCCACTCCCTCGTGTGCCGTGCCGGCCTTCATAGGTGCTACTCGCTAACCACACTTGCCCCAACAGTGTGTTAAGGCTATATGGGGGATCTTTGTCTTTATTGTAAGAATAGTTAAGTTACTTAATCCTCTTCATTCCCTCTGAGACATAAGGCAGCACCTTATCAAAATAAATTAACATATATTAACATATTATAATATATAATAGGCAACGGTAATTTTTTGCATAGCATGTATGAATAAGGGCCATTAGCCGCAGTGTTTCCGATTGTATATTTGTTTCGTCTTTGAAGACCACAAATTTTAGGTTGACGAATGCGCTGTGGGTATTTGTTAGTTGATGATGTTGTTGTTGTTTTTGCTAGTTGGATTTGCATGAAAGTGCCATTACCGTTTCCCGTGTGTGACGATTTGTTAACAACAACGACGACGGCAACGAGCATCACGCTCACTGAGTCGTGCTCTCTTTCGATGTGGCAGCCTTGGTGAGCCAGCCGGCTCAAGTGTTGTTTTGTTAGTTACGTTCCTGTCGCAGGAGTCAGTGTCTCCACGGACACACACACACCGCTGTTCACGTCTTTGCCTCTTTTTACAACGCGGCTGCACTTTCATGTGATATTAACGAAACTACATTTGTTTGACTTCACCAGGTCAGACCCACCAGGGGCGGTTTCTTCATTAGGGCGATTGGGCGATGCACCACCAATGTCATTCAACCACAGAGTCACGCTAGCCGTCACTGTGCCTCTGGATATAGTCCAATCAGCGTCATGCTACGTTCTGTGGAGTACCGCCTCTTTTTGGGCGATTTCCCTCCGGCTGAGAATCGCCCCGAGTGGCCCCATAGACTTACATTCAAAGATGTTTTTTTTCGAACGGGGGCACTGCAATGCATTCTCTATGGCTTCCGGGAGGGCTCGCCCTAACGTGTTTACGTCATCATACGTGCTTACGTCATCATACGTAAGCACGTTTCATCCAACAATATAATTTGTCGCCACCTAGTGGAATCTTTAATAAAAGAAACTTGAGTGGTTTGTTTTAATAGTGAGTATAGAAACAAACAAGATGTATTGTAAGAGTCACTTTATTTTTCATTAATATTAAAGAAGTGAAGTTGCCTTTACATGCTTAAGCTGTTAATTTATCCATTGCATGGGTGGACCTTATCCTTATCAATCATCCAGACATTTGCCCCCCCTGAGAGATTTTGCAGGAGCCGCCACTGAGACCCACTGAGCTGTATCGCTCGTTTTTTTCATAAGCCACATACGCCGCAAATGATAGCTCAGCGATGGAAATTCATCGCAGCAGAATGCTCTGAACGCACAACGATTCTGAATGTGCAGGGGGGACAAAACCGACCACGGGGAGAAAGACACACAAACTCAAAATATACACTTTAACACGTAGGCTTTCGCGACCAATATCATCTATAGTATAGGGTTAAGATAAGCTGTCGCCTGATGCAGCTAGTTGTAATTACCGGCGAAACGTCGTACTCAGGTTGTAAATGTTGTGGATTTGCTCTCCAACACACCGGCGTGCTGAACTAGTAAGGAATTGGCCACGTTCTGTGTACGTGACAAACCTTACTAGTTGGCTGTGTCGGGTGGTGGCGGGTTTAACGACACATTTATATATTTACTCGATCTAACCCAAAAAACTTTTTTTCCAAATATACAGCAGGCGCCAGAGTCGGGAATCGAACCCACGACCTCCTACATACCAGGCGAGGGAGTTAACATGTTAACATCTCACCATCGAACCATCCCGTACTCGTTTTCTGACCAGAAAACTTTTCTGTTTGTGCTGCTGCTCATACCTGTGGTCACGCGGCACCACAGATATCGCGTGTAAGAAAAAAAAGTGACAATAGCTAAAACGGTGGACCTCCATCACGCGTAACAAATCAAATGAACTTAAACTTGTTTTACAATCGGTCTCAATTTTGCTTGACGTTGCCACTGTGTAAAAGCAGTGTCGGGCTGGCACTTTCGCCGATAAGACATCGTCAGTGTGAGAGCCGCCACACGTTGTGAAACCATTGGGGGTTTGACAGCAGCATGACGATGATAATGATGATGGGGGGGGGGGGTGTCACTCTTTGTGTCTTGTCGAGGGGGGGGGGGGCGCTAATGGCCACCAGGGGGATGCCAGTGACCCACGGGGCTATGCAATGACTCGAAATTCCGTAGGTTGCCGCTTCGATCTCCGGGCGCGGCGGTTGAGACGAATGTGGCAAGTTTCTTAAATCTCTCTTCGCCGTTGTTCCACCCATCGGCGTGTGTGAAGTAAGCACCTTCACCAGACGTCATCCACCCGGCAGGTGCTTCCACCGCTTCCAAGACGTCTGACCATCGTGGAAGAGTAGGCCAAATCACCCTCAGCACTAGAGGGAACTCTCTGGAGCTCCCTCTAGAGTGGAGGGACCTTCCGCCAGCAGTGACGCGAGCCGAGCAGTTGCAGGGCTGCGCCTTTATCCGCTACCTAGTATTTGAAGCAGATGCAACGCTTTCCGAGGTGAACTCTCTCTCAATCCGCACATTCTTTTCCCAGCTGATGATGAAAGTGTCTCATCGTCTGGAAGGAATGTTGGGTTTGAATGTCGGCGGCTGCCAGCTTCGTGCGGATTGAATGCCAAGTGAAATGCGCGACGTATGGTTATGTGTGTTGGACTTCTTTTGCACCGTACGTAGCCGACCGTTGCTCATCGGAGGTGCAGGGGGGGGAAGGACAACAACCCGAACACAAAAAAGACATACTCTTAGGTGTTTTCGGTAAAGTCACGTAGGTAAAAAAATAAATATTAAAAATACAAAATACAAAAATAATAGAATAACTAATAGAAATACAATTAAAAAATAAAAAATAATAGAAAAAATCATAGAAATAAAATAATAAATATTTTATTTCTATTATTTCTTCTATTATTTTTATTATTTATTTGTATTATTTATTTATTTACCTACGTGACTTTACCGGAAAAAAACCTAAGAGTATGAATCCTTGCAGTCACGAAAGCTTCAAATCGAGAACAAAAAAGGCAGTTGCAAATAAATTAGTTTTCAATCTTGATTTAAAAGTGCATGGTTCCAATGGCTTCCTGATGCCGGACGTGTTTTCAGTGCCCACTTCTTGGCCACAAATGATGGCTGAACGAGGTGGCCTGTCACGTGGAAATGTACAGCAGACAAATACTCTAAAACGCGTGATGTTGATTCTAAATGTGTGTGGGGGGTGGTGGTGGTGGGGGGGGGGAACTGAAGGACCACGGAGAAAAATCCACGCGACCACGGGGAGAGAGAGAGACACGCGCAACCTCCAGATATACAGCGGCAGGCGTCAGGGTCGGGATCGAACCGACGACATCCTGCGTACCCAGCGAGGGAAATAACATCCCAGATTTGAAGCTTTCGTGACTGCAAGGATTCATACTATTAGTTTTCTCGGTAAAGTCACGTAGGTAAAAAAAACGAAATTAAAATTCATCAAAATAAAAGAATAAAAATCTTGATTTTTATTCTTTTATTTTTATTAATTTTAATTTCATTTTTTTTACCTACGTGACGTTACCGAAAAAACTAAGAGTATAAAAATAACATCCCGTCACCGCGGTGGCCCATTTCTTCCGTGAGCCCACAGTTCACCTGCAAGCGACGCAGGGCCACAAAGCGTGCGAGAGAGATAAACAGATGACATTTAAGGCCAACTTTATATCAGCAGACACGGCGTGCTTGGCAGAGGGGGGCGCATTGTGAGGATAGTTGGCACGGCCGACAGGGTTTGCAAGACTGTTGTTGCTCACGGAAGCACGAACAGAAAAAATAAAATACTTTCCATAGCATCGTGGTTAGAACATTACCCGCGGTTTTAAAACGGCGAACAACCGTTTAATAAACCAGCCTCCCCGTTGTAATTATGGTAAACAGTGGCTCCATTTGCGCGACACGCAAGGCCCAAAGGACATGTTTAAATTACATCGGGTGAAACGACGCTGTACGTGCAAAATAACCGCGGCGAATATTTTTTGTGAAGTCAACAGCCTTCTGCGTTTGGCAAATCGCTCCGAATCATCATACTTGCGATGGAAGGCCGCAGTTAATTACGCGCCGCGCTAAAGTTTATATGGCGTGCACAGCGCAGACACGACAAGCCACCTCTGATGCTACAGGCACAAAAAAAGCAAAAAAAAGCCAACTTGCACGGCGTTGACTAAAGCCAAGTTCAACATCGCGGGCCTCCCTGCAAGCCGAGGAACAGTGAGGTGAGCGTGGTCCGCGTTTGCATCCTCGCTGGCGGCAGGGGAGCAAACACAGCCCGAGGAACGGAACGTCGCTGCTGCTGCTGCTGCCACCTTGAAGAGCTCGTTAGAAAAAAACAAATCTTATCCCAACCCGACGAGACATGCTGATGCTGCTGCGGTCTAAACGTGTGCGGAAGTTTACGACTCGGTTGCGATCAATCGAGAGTTTTGCGTTTCACGTCACCCGTCCGCCAAGAAGCCGCGACTTTAAATCCCGGTGCGAATTTACAGGGTCGGCGGGCCGAGCGCGTCAATTTGGTCCTGCGCTTTAAAGATGCGTTGTATGTTGAACTTCTTTCGCGCCGCACGTAAGCCCACCGCTTTCATCCCGAGGTGCAAAACTCGGCTTCGGGTGCGCAATCGAGAGCATGCACGCAGGTAGCGAACACGTTGCGTCGTCATCGTCGACGTTGTTTTTTTATTTAATTTACAAACATTTACGTTGCCCTGCCAGCCAATCGACTGTTGCGGTTTTGAAGACCGTGGCCTCTTCGTCCGTTGTGGCAGTCGTTGTTTGAGCCGCACCTCGCCGCGCCGTTCGTCGCGGGTTGCCTCCGACGTGGTGTTCGGGCGGCGTGCAAAGATCGGTTCCGACGTCGCTCGCCACTGACGATTGCCGATGGGCATGGGCCGGGGTCAAACCCAAGTTGGCCGGGATTCGTAAGTGGAAATTCCCGCTGACCGACTGTGCCACCTTTCCCATGGCAAAAATTTGTCTCTTGTAAAATGCGCCCGTCTCTCCACGAAGCGAATACGTTCTTGTTGTTGTGTGTCTGTAAAATGTGCCCAAGCTTAAGTATATGTATGCATGCGCACACGTAAAGGCAATGGTCCCCCGTATAGCCTCAGCAGACCGTGGGGGCAAGTGCTGTTAGCGAGCACCTATGAAGGCCGCCACGGCACGGCACGAGAGGGGGTGGGTGGCCAGCACCACGCCCGTCCGCCTTTGTCTCCCCAGTGCTGATGTTTTATACACACTTCGTCGGGTGCCCATTTAAGGCCGAATCGACCCAGGGGTAGCACCGAACCGGGTAAGATATTCGTCAGCGATGTTGGCCGTGAGCGAGAATCGAACTCGGGTCACCGGGTTCGGAGCGCAGAGAAGCTTGCGGACACGAGGAGGGTGGGTGGCCCACACCAGTGGCGATGTTTCACGACACACCGCACCAGGTACTAATTTGAGGCTGAGTCAACCTAGGGGAGGCCCAGGACCGGTGCGAATAATCGTCGCTGGTTGTTTCGGTGGCCGTGAGCCTGGAATCGAACTTGGGTCGTCGGGTTCCTAGCGCAGCGCGCTAACCGCTACACCAAGACAAAGATCCCCCGTGTAGCCCGTAACAGACCGTTGGGGCAAGTGCTGTTAGCGAGCACCTATGAAGGCCGGCACGGGCACACGAGGGGGCGGGTGGCCAGCACCACGCACACGCACGGCACTGTATACGTTCCGATGGAAAGTGGCTTCTGTCGTGCGAGAGTTAGGGGGCAAAGCGTTTCACCCCACGTCGCGTTCCTGGAATTGAACAAAGGCCTTTATGATCAACAGCGCCCTGCCTTCATATGTTCTCAAGTCATCGCCGCGTTGATGCCTCCATACATTGGATGCGAGGCGAGCGCGGGGGGATGGGCGCTTTCCCACTCTCTTTATGCCTTCACCCCCCGTTTGATCAAACGCACGCGAGCACGCACATTCGTGGGATGCTCCCCCCCTCCCTCCCCTTCGAATCAGAGATTTGCACGCGATGCTCTTGAACGCACGCACCCACACACACGTGCGGTGTCAATAATAACAGCAGGCGGATCCAGTGTACGGCTCTCTCTCTGTGTGTGTGTGTCTCTCTCTGTCTGTCTTTGGTCGTGAGTATAATTCACTGGAGCACGGAGCAGACGAATGTTGACTACCCCGCCCTCCTCCTCCCCCGCCTTCGTTGAATCCGAGTGAAGTAACTTTCTGAATGCACAATTGGGAATTAAAATACACAATTGGGAGTTCAAACGACGCATATGCTCGCGCCGTTACAATTAGATCGCAAGTTTTTGTCTTTGCGGTCCACACTTTAAAAGCAAACAAACAAAAAACCAAAAAAAACCGCAGGAATTCATATTATTTGGGTCTTTCGGTAAAGTCACGTAGATAGAAAAAATAATAAACAATAAACAATAAAATAATTTAAAAAATCTTTTTTTCATTCACCTTATTTGCATTTTTATTTTTGTTACTGTATTGTTATTGGTTTTTTCTATCGACGTGACTTTACCGAAAGACCCAAAGATCACAAAAACAAACTAACCAGAAAAACAAATAAACAAGAAAATAAACACAAACAAACAAAGACAAGCACGCGCCCCGACTTGGAACATCCGCCATTCATCTCTCACGTGGCTGCCGTCGTCCCATTCACGTTACGCAGAACTCGTCGCTTGTCGCACCGTGCGTAGTCCAAGCCACGCGTCACGCTGAAGTGCCGGCACCGTGCAGCAATATAACCCCCCCCCCCCCACCCCGGGCAGTCGGGGGGGCACGGCCTTTTTTTCCGTGCAGCAGTGGATAGAGCATGGCCGATAACGGCGACGAACGGCGGCTTTTTTGTGCCTGTAGCATCAGAGGTGGATTTTCGTGTCCGCGCTGTGCGTGTCATCGAAACTTTATTGCGGCGCCAAATTAACATAATTAACTGCGGCCCATCCATCGCAAATATTTTTTTTTCTGGAAGACTTTGCTGCTGTTTTTTCCAGGATTTTTCTGCTGCGTGTAGTCACTTTAAGATGTTTCCCTGCAGTCACGAAAGCTTTAAATCGAAAAATGTTTATTGTTCATGTTTTTGTTTTGTTGCGGTTGCACCCGAGTCAAGAGCCGCACGGCTCACGGGGTTATATACCGAATCCATGAAATGAACGAGAGACGGCGATTGTTTCCGCGTCGCCGTCTCGGTTGCGCGACCGACGACGACGCAACTTTGGCACAAAGTCCGCGGGGAAGTTGCCCTCGAGGCCCTCTCGCCGTGGCCGCGTGACGCGGGTCGTGTCCATGCGGGGTGCTTTAAAAGAAAAAATTGTTGATAATTGTTTTTTTACCCTTTTATCTGGCAACAAAACTGACACTTTTTTTTACAAGGAGCCATGTTTGCATAGACCACAATACCTGCAGTCGTAATGCAAACAAAAAACATAACTCTGATAATGTATGCACTGTCCTTGAAGTTGATTGGTCCACACCCGAGACAGCTTTCCTTAGAGCCTAGTCTCACATGGTGTTGGACCAGATGACGCCAAAAGGCGCACAACTCAAAGACAATGCACCATCAGAGTATGAGAGCTCGGGGTAAGCATTTACACCATTGGAACCTCATTTGCCTGTAAAAAATATGATAATAGTTTTTTTACCCTTTTATCTGGCAACAAAACTGACACCTTTTTACAAGGAGTCATGTTTGCAAAGACCACAATACCTGCGGTCGTAATGCAAACAAAAAACATAACTCTGATAATGTATGCACTGTCCTTGAAGTTGATTGGTCCACACTCGAGACAGCTTTCCTTAGAGCCTAGTCTCACATGGTGTTGGACCACATTTTGGCTATTTCTAATCAAAGCACACTTGAATATGAACGATACCGGTAAATTATATTATTCACGGCACATTCATTGTAGAGACTGCATAGACTCGTCTATATTCCTTCCTAAATTCACTGATGCATGCTGGTCTCCCCCCCCCCCCCCCCAGTGCTGTGTCACGGTCGGTGGAGTCGTTAACCATACTTCACCCCGCCGGTCACTGAGGATTGGTGTAGGTGGAGGTCACTAAGGGCCCACTGAGATCCACAGAGCTCTTCTTCAGAAGTGACCTGGCTCTCACAAGCGACAGACCAAATGAAGCGGTGTATTCCGTGGAAATGTACAGCAGCCAAACACCCTAAACGCTTGACGTTGATTCTAAATGTGCAGAGAAAAACCCGGAGGACCCGGAGGAAAATCCACGCGACCACGTGGAGAGAGACACGCAAACTCCAAATATACAACAGCAGGGATCGTCATGGTCGAGATCGAACCCACGACCTCCTGTACACCAGGCGAGGAAGTTAACATCTCCTAGCCACCGTCATGATCTTCAGAGAGAGAGACACGCAAACTCCAAATATACAACAGCAGGGATCGTCATGGTCGAGATCGAACCCACGACCTCCTGTATACCAGGCGAGGTAGTTAACATCTCCTAGCCACCGTGCTGATAGAAAGAAAGACGCAAACTCCAAATATACAGCAGGCATCGTCATGGTCGAGATCGAACCCACGAATTCCTGTATACCAGGCGAGGTAGTTAACATTTCCCCACGATTATAAACCGCGGGGTCGGGGAATCGAACTCAGGTGGCCGGGTGATGCCCGGGGTACTTCAAACAACGGTCTTGTCGTGGTCGTCGTAGAAGCGTGCGCAACCGCTGCGCCACCGCTCCACACTCCGGGGTGTAGCGGCGTGTGTCACCGGGTCGGCTGCGGGGTCGCGGTTCGGATCGTGGGCCGCCCTGGCATCGTCGTGCGGGACGGGATTCGGGTCACGGTCGACTTGCAACAAAAAAATTAACCCGTAAAAACTAAGTTTTTCACTATAAATCCTTTACATGCGTGGCGGCTAGAGTCCTCTCGTCCTCTGGCTTGAGATGGCTGCCACCTATGGGTCAGATGATTGCCTGCCACCATTAAGCAATTGGTAATTAAATATATTTTTTTTTTTCCTAAAAAGTGTAAAATTTTGGAAAAATTTTTTCACGAAAATGCATTGTCACGCACAACGAGTCTGTGTGCAAAATGTCAGCTCGATTGGATCACGGGAAGTGGGTTAAGAAACGACCGAAAGATTTTCACGGTCGTTAGCGCGCAAGCAAGCAAGTGAACTTAATATAAATGATTTAAAAAAGAGAGTCTAGGCGGAGCGGCAGTATCGCTGGGAGATGATTGGGCGATGCTCACTGGTAGCGGTGCCTGCTTCTTCTTCGACTTCTTCGACTTCTTCATCTTCGTCTTCTACTCCCCTTGTTTGGTTTCCCTCCTGGGGGAAACGTGGAATCTCTCCGTGTCCGCTGGCCGTGCACCAAAACCAACGCGCGCGCGAGTGGGGGAGGTAGCTTCACCCTGACGCACGCCGCGTTCGACGGCGCGTCACGTGGCACAAAAAGCATCCACAGCGTTGCGTGCGGAGACAGCGACCGCATTAAATGCATTCACGCTTTTCGCACACAAGACGCACACTTGATGGCAGCAACATCGCGATGCTGGTGCCAGGCTAGGTGCACTTCGAGGCCACGAGAGGGTGGCAATGCCACCCCCCCCCCCCTCTCCCCCCCGTGGAAGGTCGTGGGTTAGAAGACCCTCGGTTTCGTAATCAAGGTTTTTGGGTTTCATCGCGTGAATATAAATGCGAACGTTAAACCCCGCCACCACCCGACACAGACAATTCGTAAGGCTTGTCACGTGATCAAAACGTGCCAATTCGTTACCAGTACAGCACAGTAAAACCCACAACATTTACAAATCGAGTAACGACGTGTCGCCAGTCATTACGAAACACGCCTCTATTACGGACAACAAGTGCCCGCGAGAGCCTGCGTGATAAACAGAGCCTCACAAGCCGTCAGGGTTAACGGACTGGCGTCCGTCACTGGCAGATCCGGCGTGGCAACCTGCCTTGCTTCAAGCCGTTCCTGCCACCAGCCGGCTACCCAGCCACAACGTGAGCCTCCTCCTCCTCCTCCCCACGCTAGGGACACCGATCCTGACAATTGCTGGAATCGGCCATCGACAAAAGTCCACTCAGTTCAAGGTCTTCCGTTATGAAATCAGCCTCCCCCCCCCCGCCCACCCCCCCGTCTTATTTAACCTGCCGCTGTGTTTGTTTAGCACTTATCTAGCCAAATAAAAGAAAGCTGATTGGACATCGTGCGCGGTTGGTGGTTGTGCGATGCGCTCTCAAACTGGGCCAACAGCATCTGGGGCATGCCAGAGAAAGGCCCCTACCACCACCACCACCGCCGCCGCCATCACCGCCGCCGCCACCACCACCGCCGCCACCGCCACCACCACCATCACCACGACCATCACCACCACCACCACCAGCACCACCACCACCACCGCCGCCGCCACCACCACCACCACCACCGCCGCCACCACCACCACCGCCGCCACCACCACCACCGCCACCACCACCACCGCCACCACCACCACCGCCACCACCACCACCACCGCCACCACCACCACCACCACCGCCGCCACCACCACCACCGCCGCCACCGCCACCACCGCCACCCCCACCGCTACCACCACCACCACCACCGCCACCACCACCACCACCGCCACCACCACCACCGCCACCACGCTGATGGGCAACGCTGTCCAAATGTTTGAAGGAGAAGTATTTGTCGGATTGTTTTCACGCAATCCACGTGGACGAGTCCAAGTCAGATCTCTAGCGAGTTTGCCAAAAATGTTCACGCGAACAGCAGGTGCTTGTGCATCGTGCAGTGAGTGGGGGGGGGGGTTCTGGAGTGGTGGAACATATTTTGCAAGCATAGAGAAAATAAGGCTTGATATCCACGATAGAGGGTTTTTTTGGGGGGTTAGATCGCGTAAATATGCAAATGTATCGTTAAACCCGCCACCACCCGACACGGCCAATTAGTGAGGTTTTGTGTCACGTGAACGGAACGTGGCCAATTCGTCACTCGTACAGCACACCGGTGTGTTGGAGGGGACATCCACGACGTTTACGATCTGAGTACGACGTTTCGCCAGTTATTACAACCAGCAACATCAGGCGGACATCCAGATTTGTGGAGAAATCCTCCTCCTGTTTCGTTCCATTCGTTAATCTCTCCCCTTCGCGCGTGAAGGGCTCCCAAGCGACGTCTCACATCTACCCCTCTATTCAAGGAAGGAAACAGGAGGAAGGCTTGATAATGAATGGCAGGCCAGGTAGATTCCAGACGTACAAAGCATTGCACAGCTAAATTAAACCACCGGTCATCAATCCAGATCCGGCCACGGGCACACACACACACATACAAACACCGCCTGCCCAAATGCAGGAAATCGTTCATTGTCAGAGACCACCGTGTAACCTATACACTGGGGGGAGAAAAATGGTGTTTCTCTATTAACTCCAAAAATATCGAGGGGCATGTACGCATGTATGTTGAACTTCTTTCGCGCAGTATTCTGCTTTGGTCCAGCTGAGGGTGAGGCACCAACGTCCTTGCAACAATCTCAAGGAGCGTAAAACCCACCATCACGCCAAACATCCTCGCAGCTTTTGGCTTAAGCCATCGGACAGAGACGGCGGTCACCGCACCGCGTGCCTTTGAACGCGCTTCTGCGGCCGTCTGGAGCGCCGTTCTTCCTTCCGACATTAGGAAGCCGTTGGAGTTGCGTGCACTTTGAAATCGTCGTCTGGATTGTCAGCTCATTCCTCTAGAACTGCTCCGATTAGCACGGTTGGCGACGTGCGGTGCGAGAGAAGTTCAGCATACGTACAGGCACGATAAGCCACTTCGTTGAGCTGTCATTTGTGGGCAGGTCGCTTCTGAAAAAAAACTTGCTAACTCAGTGGGTCTCAGCTGGTAAAATAAATATATTTTTAGTTTTTTTAAGTTCATCTTCTGGCATAAGTTGCTTCACTACTCGCCGAGTGTTCCGAAAGGAAATGTTCTCCGTGACGGGTTGCCGATAGGACGATTGTCAATATCTTCTGGGTGAAACGTTGGGATGTTCATTGGCTTGCTTGTTTGTGTGTATGCAGCTAAGCCGACTTCTTTGAGTGCACACACACGTGTGTGTGTCTGTGTGTCTGTGTGTGTCTGCGTGGGTCTGTTTGGGGAGCGGTAGTGCAGCGGTTAGCGCGCTGCGCTATGAACCTGGCGACCCGGGTTCGATTCCCGCTCACGGCCAACACCAGTGACGATTATCTGAACCGATCCTGGGCCTCCCCTAGGTCGACTCAGCCTCAAATGAGTACCTGGTGCGGTGTGTAAACATCGCCACTAGGAAGACAAAGACGGTCGGGCGTGGTGCTGGCCACCCACCCCCTCGTGTACCGTTGCGGCCTTCATAGGTGCTCGCTAACAGCACTTGCCCCTACAGTCTGCCCAAGGCTATATGGGGGATCTTTGTCTTTGTGTGTGTCTGTGTGGGTGCGCGTCTGTGTGTATAGCGTTGGGATTATTTGCTTTACAGCTTAAGCATACGTTGCTGCCAGTACATATATTTGTTCACGATTTAAATCTATAAATAACCACTTAGTACGAATTCGACTGCGACCATTGGACAGACCGCGTTATGCAGTTCCTACTGCAGCGTAGGTTATTGGGGGTGGGGGGGGGTTCGTCCTGCGGGAGTGTTGCCTCTGCGTCTCCTGCCCCTTCGCTGGCGAGGTTTGGCAGGATATGTTTTACTTGTCGAGGACGCTGTCCTCTGGACGCTCGCGTTCCTGTGCAAAGGTACAACCAACCCCCCCACACACAAACACACGCGCGCGCGCGAGAAAACAAACACCCCGACTAAATTCATCTTCTTGGTTCTTTCGGTAAAGTCACGTAGAAGGGAAATTATTGCATTTTATTATGTTTTACTTTTATGATTTTATTATTTCCCTTCTACGTGACTTTACCGAAAGAACCAAGAAGATGAATCCCTGCAGTCACGAAAGCTTTAAATCGAACCCCCACTGAATCTTACGAACATTGTATTTGTATTTGACCAGGTTAAGGCCGCACTAAGCTGTGTAGCTTATTCTTGGTTCTTTCGGTAAAGTCACGTAGATGGGAAATACAAATAAAAAGTTTAAAAAAATCCACGACGTTTCGATCGCAACACAAGAGGTCTTCATCAGGCGGAGAGAAAAGAGGCGAAACGTCGTGGGTTTTTGTTTATTTTCTATCTACGTGACTTTACAGAAAGAACCAAGAATATGAATTCCTGCAAGTCACGAAAGTTTTAAGTCAAAATGTGAGCTGTGTAGCTCTTTTTCAGAAGCGACCCGGGCATCGCAAACGATGGCTCAACGAAGTTTGGCTCCTCGCCACGTGGAAATGTATCGCAGCCGAATGCTCCAAACGCGTGATGTTCATTCTGAATGTGGAGGGGTAAACCCAGAGGACCCGGAGAAAAATCCACGGGGAGAGGAGAACACGCAAACTCGAAATATACAGCAGCATGCGTCAGGGTCAGGATCGGAACCCACGACCTCCTGTACACCAGGCGAGGTAGTTAACATCTCCTAGCCACCGTGATGATGATGATGATGATGAGAGAAAGAGAGACACGCAAACTCGAAATATACAGCAGCATGCGTCAGGGTCAGGATCGGAACCCACGACCTCCTGTACACCAGCCGAGGTAGTTAACATCTCCTAGCCACCGTGATGATGATGATGAGAGAAAGAGAGACACGCAAACTCCAAATATACAGCAGGCGTCAGGGTTGCTATCGAACCCACGACCTCCTGCATACCAGGCGAGGTAGTTAACATCTCCTAGCCACCGTGATGATGATGAGAGAAAGAGAGACACGCAAACTCGAAATATACAGCAGCAGGCGTCAGGGTTGCTATCGAACCCACGACCTCCTGCATACCAGGCGAGGTAGTTAACATCTCCTAGCCACCGTGATGATGATGATGATGAGAGAAAAAAAGACACGCAAACTCCAAATATACAGCAGGCGTCAGGGTTGTTATCGAACCCACGACCTCCTGTACACCAGGCGAGGTAGTTAACATCTCCTAGCCACCCTGGCGCTCCACGCACATAGACACGCAACCTACGTGTTGTCCTTGCCTTCTGTCCGTGCACCACGTTTATCCCTGGCGGGTGTGTGTGTCTCAAGCGTATGATCCCAATGTGAGCCACCAACCCCACCTCGGTGGCAATAAATCGGTAGGCAGAGTTGGCTAGTCACGGCGCGAACGAAGCTCAACGCACACATTACATGCACCGCGCGGGCTACTCGCTCTGACATCACACCGAATATTCACTGTTTAATTATGATCATTGTTGTTGCCTTCAACTCGTCGCAGCAGGCCTCCGTTTCCCACGACCAGCGCAAAGGGGCCGTCCATAAATGACGTCACGCACCTGGGGGGGAGGGGGCAGACATTTGTGACGATGTGTGACGAAGGGGGGGAGGGGGGTTTGAGAAATGTGACGTCACATCAAAATGCGCAACTTTAAATAAATATAGACAACACGTTCTACTTAATTAAGTAGACTTTTAATTAAATGTTTTCTCCTACAACATCAGAGTGCAGTTGCACATTAAATACGCACTACAATAACAATAGTTTAAAGCGATTTGAAGCATGTGTTTTTTTTTTTGGGGGGGGGGGGGCAGAGCTTTGTGACGTCTTATTAGAGGGGGGGTCTGACTTTTTGTGAAGCCGTGTGACTAGGGGGGGGGGTCAAAACTCGTCCAAAATCGCGTGACGTCATTTATGGACGGCCCCAAAGAGAATCCACCTGCTTTGACTGCTTCTAGCAAACACGCAGAACGGGCCAGACGCGCGGAGGAGTGGGGCTGTGAACCCGAGGAGAAACTCGGCTGATTAGGAAGGTGCACGCACACCGGCAGTGTTCTTCACTCACTCGCAGAGAGAAAGAGAGACGGGGGGGGGGGGTGGGGAGGAGGGCACACTTGCACCGATAAGACATCATCAGTGTGGGTGAGGTTGCCGCCACATATTTGAAAGCGTTGGGGGCTTGACAGCAGCACGATGATGGGGTGGGTAGGTGGGGGGGAGGTGTTTTTCAATCTTTGTGTATTATCGGGGTGGCCGCACGTTAGAGGCCCTCACTAAAGGCCACCAGTTGGGCCACCAGTGGTACAGCGAGGCCTTGCCATGAAGAACCCTGCTATATGTGCTGCTGCTGCTTACTTGCAACTATATTCTTAGGTTTTTTCGGTAAAGTCACGTAGGTAAAAAATTAAAATTAATAAAAGTAAAATGAAAAATAAAATAAAAATCACGACGTTTCGGAGGCAACACAAGCTTCCGTCTTCAGGTGGAACCGTCACAGCACGATAGCTGTATCAAGTGAGAGAAATTCCAAGAACACAGTATTTGTATATATATACTGGTTGAGGGTGGGAGGAGCCAAGGTAGGCCCTGAATATTATTTTTGTGAGTTTCGGTGCGGCTGAAACACGCTGTTAGGAATGGGCCTTTGTTGTGTAAACTAGGTGCGAATGATGTAAAGGTATTTTACTTTTATTAATTTTAATGTTTTACCTACGTGACTTTACCGAAAAAAACCTAAGAATATGAATCCTTGCAGTCACGAAAGCTTCAAATCTAGAATTAACTTGCAACTGTTTGTGAAGCGCATCTTCCTCCACGTGTTAATATTACACGCGTCTATTCATTTCCTTCTTCTGTGTTCTCGACCCCCGCGCGTGTTTAGTTTTGTTGGGGTGGGGTGGGGGTTGGGGCGAGGTGTTTTTCAATATTTCTGTATTGTCGGGGTGGCCGCACGTTAGAGAGGCCCTCACTAAAGGCCACGTGGGCCCTCACTAAAGGCCACCAGGGGCCGCCAGCGGCACACGTGACCTTGCGACGAAGAACGCTGCCAGAGAGCATCATGGGAAGGGGCCCGATCCCAAGGGTCGGCATCGCGCCTTTTCGCTGTCTAGGAATCACCTTTTGATGTGATAATTGGGTTTTTACCCTTTTATCTGGCAACAAAACTGACACCTTTTTTTTACAAGGAGTCATGTTTTGCATTGACCACGATACCTGCAGTCGTAATGCAAACAAAAAACATAACTCTGATTATGTATGCACTGTCCTTGAAGTTGATTGGTCCACACTTCAAGGACAGTGCATACATTATCAGAGTTATGTTTTTGTTTGCATTACATTATGACTGCAGATATTGTGGTCTATGCAAACATGACTCCTTGTAAAAAAAGGTGTCAGTTTTGTTCCCAGATAAAAGGGTAAAAAAACAATTATCATATTTTTATTTTTTCTACTGCCAAATGAGGTTCCAATGGTGTAAACCTTTTGATGTCTTCTTCGAATTCACGTTTTAATTTGTTTCCAGTGAATGTGCGTGGCGCCTTTTTGGTACAAATCTGCCACCCGAATCGCCACTACACCGTTAAACGTACACGGGAAAAATTGCAGTTTAAATAGTTGTTGAGCCGTTCCAAGGCATACGGAGTGGTAGCCGAGTGTATTAAGAAAAATAATAAAAAGTGTTTTACCTTTTCTGGCAATGAAACAGGTGTAACCCCCCCCCCCCAAAAAAAAACCCCTCTATTAAGGAGGCGTTATGATGTTCAAACACCAAATAGATACATTTTGCAAAGAACCGAGTACTGCATTAACCACACAGTACTCGTGGTGAACGTGCAAACAAACATGCCTCTGGCAATACACTCATTCTCTTAGGTTTTTTCGGTAAAGTCACGGAGGTGAATTTGTTTTTATTACTAAAAGTAATAATAGAAATAAAATAAAATAATACATTATTTTATTTCTATTATTACTTTGAGTAAATTTTTTATTTTATCAATAATAAATTATTTTATTTCTATTATTACTTGTAGAAATTTTTTCTTTTATTAATAATAAATTATTTTATTTCTATTATTACTTTTAGTAATTTTTTATTTTATTTTTTTCACCGACGTGACTTTACCGAAAAAAACCTAAAAGTATGAATCCTTGCAGTCACGAAAGCTTCAAATCTAGAATTAATAAACTCATTGTCTTTTCAAAGACAAACATGCCTCTGACAATACACGCATTTGCTGAAGGCTCTCACCTGATGACGATTGCTTGTGTTGCGATCGAAACGTCATGATATTGTGATTATTTTTTATTATTTGAATTATTTTTTTATCTACGTGGCATTACCGAAAGACCCAAAGAATATGAATCCTTGCAGTTACGAAAGCTTCAAATCTAGAATGAATAAACTCATTGTCTTTTCAAAGACAAGCATGCCTCTGACAATCTGCGTATTTTTTCGATTTAAAGCTTTCGTGACTGCAGGGATTCATATTCTTGGTTCTTTTGGTAAAGTCACGTAGAAGGGAAAACAATACAATAATAAAAATAAAACAATTAAATTCTCGCACGTTTCGATTGCAACACAAGCAATCATCATCAGGTGTGAAAACCAAAGCAATAATTAAAGATTTTCTTGCTGTGATTTTCACTCATGATGACGATTGCTTGTGTTGCAATCGAAACTTCGTGAGCATTTTATTGTTTTATTTTTATTATTTTATTGTTTTTTCCCTTCTACGTGACTTTACCAAAAGAACCAAGAATATAATATGCGTGTTGTCAAAGGAAATATGCGTATTTTCTTTTCAAATTATTTTTTGAAAAGACAAACATCGCTCCGACAATACACGCATTGACTTTTCACGCCTCGTCTCCTCGGCGCCCGTCTTTACCCCACGAGTCCCCAAGTTCTGGTTGTCGTAGTCCCCCACCCCAACTCCCCCCCACCCCGCCCACCCCAACTCCCCCCCACCCCGCCCACCCCAACTCCCCCCCACCCCGCCCACCCCAACTCCCCTCCACCCCGCCCACCCCGCCCAACCCGCCCACCCCAACTCCCCCCCACCCCGCCCACCCCAACTCCCCCCCACCACGCCCACCCCAACTCCCCCCTACCCCGCCCACCCCAACTCCCCCCCAACTCCCCCCCACCCCGCCCACCCCAACTCCCCCCCACCCCGCCCACCCCAACTCCCCCCCACCCCGCCCACCCCAACTCCCCTCCACCCCGCCCACCCCGCCCAACCCGCCCACCCCAACTCCCCCCCACCCCGCCCACCCCAACTCCCCCCCACCACGCCCACCCCAACTCCCCCCTACCCCGCCCACCCCAACTCCCCCCCAACTCCCCCCCACCCCGCCCACCCCAACTCCCCCCCACCCCGCCCACCCCAACTCCCCTCCACCCCGCCCACCCCGCCCAACCCGCCCACCCCAACTCCCCCCCACCCCGCCCACCCCAACTCCCCCCCACCACGCCCACCCCAACTCCCCCCTACCCCGCCCACCCCAACTCCCCCCCAACTCCCCCCCACCCCGCCCACCCCAACTCCCCCCCACCCCGCCCACCCCAACTCCCCCCCAACTCCCCCCCACCTCGCCCACCCCAACTCCCCCCCACCCCCCAACCTCCCCTTACCCATCGCCGATGGTCTCTCCGTGCCGGCTCGCAGGCTCTGCTGTGGCTCGTGATGGCGCTGTGCACGCTGTGGAGTGAACGCTGCTCGGCCGAGACGCTCTGTGGCTCCGAGCTGGTGGACACGCTGCAGTTCGTGTGCGGCCCCGATGGATTCTACGTGGGTACGTGGCGTGGCGCGCGACGACGACGACGACACACAAAGATAAACATAATTAATTAAAGAAAAGAATTCGTTACACAGTGTAACGATGCAGGTTATTTTCTAGCGGGTTTTGCGAGCTCCTCTTCTGGAGTTGACGAGCTCCTCTTGAGTTCAACACGGCATAGAATTTGCGCTGTCTCGCCAGAGACCTTCCCTGGCTATTAATTCTAGATTTGAAGCTTTCGTGACTGCAAGGATTCATACTCTTAGCTCTGGCTTGATGCAGCAAATCTGGCTGTGACGGTCCCACCTGATGACGGAGACTTGTGTTGCCTCCGAAACGTCGTGATCTTATTGTTTTATTTTTATTAATTTTAATTTAATTTTTTACCTACGTGACTTTACCGAAAGAACTAAGAGTGTACCTTCCCTGGCCCCACCCAACGTCTGACTTAGCAATTCTGCTGAATTGACCTGAGATAGAGGTTCAGGTGTAACCGGTGTGAATGGGCAGAAATTAACGTCATGTTGAATTTCAGGACCTTAATAGGATGCTAATGCTCATCAAGCGCCCACACTCACAAATACGCAAACACACAAAATGCACAGATAAAGAACCCCCGTATAGCCTTAGCAGAATATAGGGACAAGTGCTGTTAGCGAGCAGCACCTACAGTGAGGGAAAAAAGTATTTGATCCTCTGCTGATTTTGTACGTTTTAATGAGGGAAAAATACGTGTTTCCCTCATTAAAATACAAATCAATTTATAACATTTTTGACATGCGTTTTTCTGGATTTTGTTGTTGTTATTCTGTCTCTCACTGTTCAAATAAACCTACCATTAAAATTATAGACTTATCATTTCTTTGTCAGTGGGCAAACGTACAAAATCAGCAGGGGATAAAATACTTTTTCCCTCACTGTAATAAGAACGACACGGCACACGAAGGGGTGGGTGGCCAGCACCACGCCCGGCCGCCTTTGTCTCCCCAGTGACGATGTTTACACACCGCGCCAGGTACTCATTTGAGGAAAAGCCACGTACGCACAGACACGCACGGTAACGCACTGTCCTGAAAGGCCTATCCGTCACTTTTTTTAAAAAAAAAATTCTGGTGAGCGTACACCCTGTGTTTACCTAGCCGGGTCACCAGTGGATTTGAGAGGTGAGTCGGGGTGGTGGGGGGAAGTGGGGGTGTGTGGGTGGGTGGGTGGGGGGGCTTGCTGATGTATCTATGAGGGGGTTTGTAGGGTCAAGAGGAGAAGGCGGAGGCTGCGGTGAGGAGAGGGGGGGGTAAGGGGCCAAGGGTGGAAGTTGCCACGGGGCATGAGAGGCGGTCAGTAAACAGGGCTTCTTTTGGGCAACAGCTCACACACTACTGGCTGACTCGGCAAATTCTATCTGAATATCTCACTTTATCTAGTGCACAAACCTTTTTTTTGTTTGTTTGTTTTCTGATAAAAAAAAAATGTTTCGTGGGTTTATCTCTTTTTTTTTTGCTTCCCTCTCTCTCTCCATTTTTTTTTACTTATGCGTTTATTAGTGGTTTTTTAAAATTCATATTAAGTAATCTATTGTTGATACAACAAAAGTTCGTTGTGTGATCATGTTCGTTCATTATCAACGGGCTGCTCGGTTGTAACATGACCCGCGTCTGTGCCAAGTGGCCACAAGACCATTTGTTTTCATTCCCCGGACAATGAACGTGGTTTTGGAGTGTTCTGCTCCTTTTGGAATGTTGACTATAATTTTTTCGTGTGCGTGTGTTGTGGTCTGCAATCGCTATTTTTATCAATGCGAAAAACGAACAAAAATGCACGCACACAGCCCCGATGGTCGATCCTCTGCTGGATGATGGCCTCCACATTATCTACTCGTTTACATTTCAGAGTTTATTTTGTTGAACTGGAGCGGTGGGGCGTGCGGGGGGGGGGTCATCAAAATGACAAAAAAATCTCAGCAAATAAAATAGAAAATACAGCAACGCAGCAAATAAAAAAATCAGCGCAAAAAGAACCGTGGCACATGAAGGCATGGAAGATATTGCACACACTCGAATCAATGTTCTTAACCGCCAAATAACTCTTCAGTGCGACATAATATAATAATAATAATTTACATTTGTAGACGATGTGGTGGGCTCTTGACAAAATAAAATTATGACAGTGGTTAGAGTCCAGCAAGTGTGATCAATCCATGACGTCTAATTTTTTTTCAGAGCTGCCTCAATGAGAGACGGTGTCTCTGTTTCAGGGGAGGATTACTGATGTGCCGTTATTATCTTTAACAATTTTGGGCGCCACGGTGGCTGGGATATGTTAACTACCTCGCCCGGTTCCCAGGAGTTCGTGGGTTTGATCCCGATCCTGATGCCTGCTGTATATTTGGAGTTTGAATGTCTCTCTCCCCGTGGTGGTGTGGATTTTTCTCCGGGTCTTCCGGTTTTTGCTATAAACTCTACGTGATGGCCTATCATTTGCGGCCAGGTCGCTTCTAAAAAAAAGAGCCATTTAGCTCAGTGAGCCTTACCTGGTAAAATAAAAATAAAAGTTTTAGACAACCCAGTAAAACGTGGAGAGCTTGTGCCAAGGTTGTCCCAAGGTTCATCCAGTGGTTCTAACCGCGTGGCAATGTTTGGCCCAACATTTCTATGTTTACTTGGGAAAAGTGTGGTCGCATGACCCGCCGTGACCCATACGGCATGGATCGGGGTGGGGGGTGTCATCCAGCAGTGAATTCATAAAACGGGCTGTGCACACACGGGTACTGCAGTGGGAGGGAGGGTCGGGGGTGGTGTGGGGGGTTCGTGCCAGGCATGACGGTGAGCCGTCTCTTTCGCTGACCATGCACAAAAAAAAGATTTGGCTACGCTGGGGCTCTGTGGAGGATAATGAGGAGGATGATGAGGTGAACGGGAGGGGGGGGGGCGACGAACAAAACGCAGGGGGTTTCGGGCCGCGCGGCTGGGTTAAGTCAATATTACGACAACGAAAGGACAAATAGTGTAGGCTTCAGTGCATCGGCGCATACGCGACGGGTCTGTGTGGTTATTCATTAAGCCCTCGGGAGCAACGTCACGTGCACACCGGACCAGGAGTGCCACGTGTGTCCGTGCCCGCGTGCGAATGCCGTCCGTCCGCCCGCCTGCCCCCCCCTCAGTGTTCTTCACTCATTGTCAGGGGGGGTGGGGGGTGCCACTATCGCCGACGATAAGACACCATCAGTGTGAGTGAGGGGCCGCCACACATTCAGTGGCGTAGTGTGTAGCGTAGTGCACAGTGTAGTGTGTAGCGTGTAGCGTAGTGTAGTGTGTAGTGTAGTGTGTAGCGTAGTGCGTAGTGTAGTGTGTAGTGTAGTGTGTAGCGTAGTGTATAGTGTAGTGTGTAGCATAGCGCACCGTGTAGTGTGTAGCGTAGTGTAGTGCGAAGTGTAGTGTATAGTGTAGCGTAGTGTATAGTGTAGTGTATAGTGTAGTGTGTAGCGTAGTGCACAGTGTAGTGTGTAGTGTAGTGTGTAGTGTAGTGTGTAGCGTAGTGTAGTGTAGTGTGTAGCGTAGTGTAGTGTAGTGTGTAGCGTAGTGTAGTGTGTAGCGTAGTGTATAGTGTAACCTGAGTGGATTTGTGTGAGGAGCTCACAAATACGTGAAAGATCTGGTCACAGTCCCATCGGTGAGCTCCTCCGGCAGGCAAGGCTGCGTTGGCTGGGCCATGTAGCCCGCATGCCCAGCCACCGCATGCCTAAACAGCTTTTGTTCGGCCGGATCGAGGGGGCTAAACGGGTGCGGTACGGGCTAGAGAAGAGATGGAGTGATGTGATACGGGAGGACGTGGAGCTGAGTGCACTTGCCGATGACTGGTACCAGCGGTGTCAAGATCGGCCTCTGTGGAGGAGGCTTGTGAAGGACGCTACTGGGCAGTTTGAGGCAGTCGCCCTCCAGCAACAACGGAGGGCAGAGGAATGACGCTCACAACAACGAGTGGAACGTCGGGGGGATAAAACACAGCAAGTTGGCATATTGGGGGCCACAGGTGGTGCATCGGCCTGTCCACTTCAGTCAGTCAGTCGACCCGTGGCACCTGGGTTTTGCTGCCCCTTGACCTCCTGCCAGCGGTTCGTTCGACACTTCACGCGGCCTCAACGCGCACATGCGCCGTGGTGACGTCACCGCCACTTAGCGGCGAATGGTCCGGTGGTTGTTGTTGTTGTTGTTGATTGTTGTCGGTGCGCGCGGGGTGTGGGGGGGGGGTGAGATCATCTCTGTCTCTGTCTCTCTCGGTGCAGTGCGACCGAGCGGGCACCGGGGCGGGCTGGGCCGGCGCGCGGGCGGCATCGTGGAGGAGTGCTGCTTCCGTTCCTGCTCGCTGATGCAGCTGGAGCAATACTGCGCGCGGCCCACTCGCTCCGCCAAGCACGAGCGCGACGTGCACGCGCGCGCCTCGCACGCGGTGAGGAGCACGCACGCAAAGGCAAAGATAAACATACCCCCCCCCCCGGATAGCCTTCGCGGTCTGTTGGGGGCAAGTGCTTGCTGGCGAGCGCCCCTGTGAAGGCCGGCAGCGAGGTGATCGGGTAGTTTGCGAGCTCCTCTTTGGGAACCAACGAGGTCGTCCAACACGGCATAGAATCGTATCACCAAAACCTTCCCTGGCCCCACCCAACGTCTGATGCTCGCCCACCGCACCAGGGACTTAGCAATTCTGCTGAATTGACCTGAGAGGTGAGGTTCAGGTGTAACCGGTGTGAATGGGCAGAAATTAACGTCATGTTGAGTTTCAGGATCTTAGCAGGATGCTAATGCTCGTCAAGCGCCCACACTCGCAAGTAGGCAAACAGACAAAGGTAAAGATCCCCCTGTATAGCCTTAACGGTCTGTTGGGGCAAGTGCTTGTTGGTGAGCCCCGATTGGTGAGCACCTCCGATTTGGCTACGTACGGTGCGGAAGAAGTTCAACATGCGTACTAAGACGAACGAGATCGTCCGATGAGGCAGATATTCTGTGTGGAATGGGAAACTGAAGACTTGTCCGGCAAAAGGCAGGTGTTCACCTTTGCTCCGTCAGTCCCAGCTGCACGCAGACGAGTCATCGAATTTGTTTCTTATCAATCTTGATTTGAAGCTACTTTCGTGACTGCAGGAATCCATACTCTTTGGTTATTTCGGTAAAGTCACGTGGGGTAGAAAATTAATAGTTCACGACGTTTCGATCGCAACACAAGTGACCGTCTTCAGGTGAGAGAGTGGAAGACGTCGTGATCTATTAAATCTTCTATCTACGTGACTTTACCGAAAGAACCAAAGGTTTTGTTTCTTATCATTTGACTAAAACAAGTCCACTGCAGCGCTAGAGGCCATATGACGGCCATTCAGACGCATCTTTGGCCACAGCTATTTGTTTCCTTACTTAAATTTGAAATGTGAAAATATTGTTTTCGTAGCATTGACATCATCATCGAATGTTTCACGTTACCCGTCAAAATTTTTCAACCCAACATAAAAAAAAAGTTTAAATTCCATCTTTCGGTGCGAGAATTGTCCACTCAGCAGTGTAAAGTAACATCGGGGTGAGTCAACGATTGGCAAGATCTTGTGCGGTTGCGGGCAAAACGTGATTACTCCGCACCTCCTGCGGCCAGCGTGGAAGAGTAGACCAAAGTCCACCCCTCTGCGGCAGGCGGGCGGGCGGGCGGGGGGGGGTTGCTCTCTAGAGCCACCAGCGGTGAGCGTCGAGTGGGCCTCCACCGGCTCAGATAAAAACAGCTCGCGGTTGAACTTGTGCGCCGCGCAGTTTTACGCCACCTGCGTTGTTACCGCGCGTAACGTCCGCGTGTCAACCCGGCAGGACTTCCTGACGAGCCCTCTCACGGCGCACTACGTGTGGTCGCGGAAGGACTCTGCTGCGGCGCGCCTCGTTACTCCTCACCAGCAGCAGCAGCAGCCGCAGCAGCCGCAGCAGCCGCAGCAGCAGCCGCAGCAGCAGCAGCCGCAGCATCGCGACGACTCCCAAGGAAAGCGTTCCGAGGGCGTAGCGGATGACGTTACGCACCGGCCACTCATGACTCTGCCCAGCACGCCGTAAACAAAACAAAAAAACACAAAATACGTTGAAGTAAAACAAAAAAAATGTTCCTTCGGGAAAACACAAAAAAACAACAACAACAACAACAAAAACGTAAATAAGTAAATAAAAATAGCAGAAATCCTAAGAACGTCCTCCGCTGTTTTTCGGCCCACCGTGTGGGCAAGCGGCTTCCCGTGGAGTCGCGCGGAGAGGAGGTCGAGGGGGTGGGGGGCTGGGCTGGGCTGGGCTGGGAGGGGCTGGCGGGCACGGGTGGCGGTGACCGTGCCGCACGGAGGAAGCCGTCGGCTTCCCGTCGTCGGAGAACGCCGCTCGACCACCGACGTCCGACCGATGTTTCTCCTTGAAAATGGACAATTTCGATTGGGGCGGGCGGAGCGTGACGAAGGAAGGAAGATAAGGAGCAGGAGGAGGAGGAGGTTCGCGCTGGGAAATGGAACCACCCGGGTCGGATCGACATTACAATGAACTCCCTGCTCCACTCGCCCCTTCCAACCTGCTCGCCTGCCTGTCTTCCTGCCTGCCTGCCGCGCGCGACCTGTTAGCGCCAGCCACAGCTGCTGCATCTTCTTCGTCAAGTTGGAGGAGGGAGGCGGGTGGAGGAGGGAGGCGGCTGTGGGTGGGAGGTGGGGGGGGGGGGAAAACTTGAATTAGTTGGTTTTTTTGTTTTTTAATTATTATACGACTTATTTTATTTTTTAACAAAAAACAAAAAAACCAAAAAAAAAAACGAGGGAGAGAACATCGCCGACGCGAGAGGCGATCCGCGTGCGTCAAATTGCGTTTCGCGTCGCGTTCGCGCGGTTTCCTGCGCGCGCGTGAGGCTGTGCCTTCGATGCTCGCCAACACGGCGGAGCGTTCTCGCTTACAAGCGGATGGCGAAAACAAAAAAATAAGGAGGGATGGGGATGGGAAGAGCGAGCTTCGAATTGTTAAACAATTAGTATACAAATTTTAAACGAAACGAAATTGTCCGCAATAGAGGCTTTCGGGTTAGATCGCGTATAAAAATAGAAATGCGTCGTTAAACCCGCCACCACCCGGCACAGCCAATTGGCACCTCAACGTCAACAACAAGTGCCAATTAGTTCAGCATGTTTAGTTTCACGTGACGAACCTTACCAATTGGCTGCGCGTCGGGTGGCGGCGCGTGTGTTTAACGAACGACGCATTTTATTATTTCCCCCCGATCCGACCCAAGTGCCTCCGCTGCCGAACAACATTTTGGGTGGTCGCGTAAAGCCCCGTCCACCGCCGCACGCTCGAACCGAAACAAAATTGGCGCCTCCGCGTTTCACGCTCGGCTCCCCGTGGCAGACGGACTACGTGCGCTTTGGAATCGACACCCCCCCCCCCCCCCAAATCCGTGCCTCTCGCTCGCTCGCCAGAGGTCGCAACCGGGTACCCGATACCCGTACCCTACCTGATACCCGGCTACCCGTTTGCGACCCTGGTGCGGCCGGGTACGGGTACGGGTAGACCGTGAGTCACTGGTGAGCAACTGTTTGTCACTCATTTCCCAACGTCTTGTCTCTTCTCACAATTCAAGTTAGTTGAATCAACCCACCCGCGCCTGCAACATGGCTTCATCCCAGAGGTCGCAATCAGATACCCAATACCCGTAGCCTACCCGTACCCGGCCGGGTACGGGTAGGGTACGGGTACGGCCGGCTACGGATACAGGTACCCGTTTGCGACCCTGGTGCGGCCGGGTACGGGTACGGGTAAGGAATCAAAACCCGTTTGTGACCTCTGTCGCTCGCCCCCTGTCCCCCCCCCCCCCCGGCTGCGACACGCACGGACGTGCTGCCCATTCCGCTACTTTGACGCCGGCGAGCCATGCGGTTGAAGCCAAGCACGGTTTGTGTCGGGACTATAAACGTTATTCGTAAGAAGCGGGGGGCGGGGGGGGTCGCTCTGGTGGAGTCAAGAAGCATCGCTAAGTGATGACATTCATTTAGCTCTCTCTCTCTCCGTGCTTTAAATCGTTTCGATAATTCGCATTCCGATTTATAGCCTGAGTGAGAGGAGCCCATTTGACGGCATCGTCTCTTTTGGCAAGCGAGAAAGACCGAGGCTTGCTATCACGTGTGCTTTCTAAGAGTGCGGCGATTTAAAACACATTATTATTATATCTATAAACTACGAGTCTCGAGTGAGATGTGTTCGTGTTTAACGATTGAAGGAAGAGCGGCGATTTGGATTTTAACGAAGCGCGGGCTGGGGGGGGGGAGTTAATGACCATTTCACTTGTTTTTCTAGTCGAGGTCGAGTCAAACTTAATTTTAGTTTTTTTTGAAAACTGCCACTTTAAATTGTATTATCGTGCAAATCGTTGTGCTCCTCAGCAATCGACGGTGAAGGGCGCCGTTAGTTCCAATTGTTTTGCTACTTGAAACTTGAAAAAAAAATATGACAAGGGCTGAGTACTGTTTCTTTTTGTCTTATTTTTAGGGTTTTTTTTTTTTTAGACGTATTGCTCACGACGAGTGTGGAGGAGGAGGAGGGGGGAGGAGGCTACTTGGGTGCACTATGTTATTAAAAAAAATAAGACCCCAAAATATTCTGCAATGCACGCGCACACAACGTCTTATTTATTCTGCCGTTTGTCATGAGAATAAAGGGTATTTGTGTGAATCTTGACAACATGTGAAAGAATTGGAGTTCTTAAAGGGGATGATTTTTTTTAGGGATTTTTTTTTCAAAGGAATACCAAATGTGTGGAGCGTACCACCGCAGCGATGGCGCGTTCCAGTCCCCTTGGTATTTTGCTCGTGCGCACGTTTGCGTGTGTGTTCGTGTATGCGTGTGTGTGTGTACGCGTGTGTGCGTTTACGCGTGTGTGTGCGTGTACGCGTGTGTGTGCGTGTACGCGTGTGTGTGAGCAGTGCGTGTGTGTGCGCGTGTGTGTGTGTGCATGTACGCGTGTGTGCGTGTACGCGTGTGTGTGTGCGTGTACGCGTGTGTGTGTGTACGCGTGTGTGCGTATGCGTGTACGCGTGTGTGTGAGCGGTGCGTGTACGTGTGTGTGTGCGCGTGTGCGTGTACGCGTGTGTGTGTGCGTGTACGCGTGTGTGTGAGCAGTGCGTGTGTGTGCGCGTGTGTGTGTGTGCATGTACGCGTGTGTGCGTGTACGCGTGTGTGTGTGCGTGTACGCGTGTGTGTGTGTGTACGCGTGTGTGCGTGTGCGTGTACGCGTGTGTGTGAGCGGTGCGTGTACGTGTGTGTGTGCGCGTGTGCGTGTACGCGTGTGTGTGTGCGTGTACGCGTGTGTGTGAGCAGTGCGTGTGTGTGCGCGTGTGTGTGTGTGCATGTACGCGTGTGTGCGTGTACGCGTGTGTGTGTGCGTGTACGCGTGTGTGTGTGTACGCGTGTGTGCGTGTGCGTGTACGCGTGTGTGTGAGCGGTGCGTGTACGTGTGTGTGTGTGTGTGCGCGTGTGTGTGTGCGTGTACGCGTGTGTGTGTGTGCGTGTACGCGTGTGTGTGAGCAGTGCGTGTGTGTGTGTGCGTGTACGCGTGTGTGTGCGTGTGTGTGAGCAGTGCGTGTGTCTGCACGCGTTGGGAGCGGTAGTGCAGTGGTCGGGGCGCTGCGCTGAGAAACCCGACCAGCGACGATTTTTCTGAACTGGTCCTCCCCTAGGTAGACTCAGCCTCAAACATCGCGAGACAAAGGCGGCCGGACGTGGTGCTGGCCACCCACCCCCTCGTGTGCCGTGCCGGCCTTCATAGGTGCTACTCGCTAACAGCGCTCGCCCCAACAGTCTGTTACAGGCTATACGGGGGGGGGGGGGATCTTTGTCTTTGTGTGTGCAAGCGCGCGTGTACACATGAACACACACGTGTATCACATGAAATGGTGCAAAGTGGGCTGCCGTACGCGCCTCCGATCGGCACGGTTGGTTGCGTACGGTGGGGTTTCTCGAGTCCTCATACCTCGATCCCCCACCACCATCCCCCACGCGTGCAGTGCGTTAACGGCGGCTTCGTTAATTTTGTATTCGAGTGGAGAATATTGGGGAGGGTGCGAGGGCCCCACCCCCACACCCCTCTCCCGCCTTTGGCGTATGTCGGGGCCGTGGCAGACAAGGGGCCAAGAGTTGTGGCGCTTGAGAAAGTGTTATCCTGCACGTGCGCGCGTTCGTATACATGGCGTGTGCGTGTGTGTGCGCGCGCGTGTATGTACTCGCTGCGAGAGTGCACATTTGCAGGCTCTCTATGTGTATATATTGGTAAGTCGCGGTGGCTTGTCGAGATTTTTGGTTTCCTGGTGCATTTCTCCACCACTGGGTGGTGCTTCCGCGGATTTATACCGACCCTGCACCGGTTGGCGGTGCGTGCTGTGTGAATAATACGTAGTCAGCGCGCTCGCTGTACGAGCGCTCGCGGTCCCAGCGCTCGCGGTCCCAGCGCTCGCGGTCCCAGCGCTCGCGGTCCCAGCGCTCGCGGTCCCAGCGCTCGCGGTCCCAGCGCTCGCGGTCCCAGCGCTCGCGGTCCCAGCGCTCGCGCGCGTAGGAGAAGAGTCGGATGCGTTCGTCCGCTTTGTCAGCGTCAACACTCGCGTGAAGCGAAGGCGCAAGATTGCGCATTTCTTTTTTACGCACCGAGTTGCCATTTACCCCTGGACGGACAGGCTACACTGCGGGGGGGGGGGGCACTCTCCACCCAGCGCCGATGACGACCGCGCTGCCTCGCGTTACGGTAACAAACTAGCCGGTTGCGATCTCCGTAATGCCCCGATGGACAGCAACGGTGAGGGCGGCGGGAGGGAGAAGTGTGGGAATCCCGCGTTCCGCTTTGTGGCCACATTCCGTCCGCCCCTGTGGTCCGCCTGCAGTGTGACGTCACGGTGGCTAGGAGATGTTAACTACCTCGCCTGTCACGCAGGAAGTCGCCGGTTCGATCCCGACCCTGACGCCTGCTGTGTATTTGGAGTTTGCGTGTCTCTAGCTCCCACGTGGTCGCGTGGATTTTTCTCCGGGTCCTACTGGTTTCCCCTCCCCCGCCCTCCGCGTTCAGAATCGACGTCGCGCGTTCGGAGCAAATTTGTCCGGCTTTACATTTTTGTACCACGCGACAGATTAAGCCGCTTCGCTGAGTCATCCTTTGTGATTGCCAGGTCGCTTCTGAAAGAAACGAAAAAAAGCAGCTCAGTGGGGCCTTACACCTGGTAGATTAAAAATGTGCCACCGAGTCGTGGTCCATATTTCACACGCGTGGAAATGCAGGAGAGCCGGGGCGGGGGGGGGTGGTCAGAGCCCACGTTTAATGCACGAAGCGGAAAGCAACAGATGAAGTCCATTGCGGTTATCCGCTCGTCTTAACAACCATCGTCACAATTACACTCGAGAAACATTTGATCCTCATGGCGGTACCCCGGGGCACCAAGTAATGCAAAATTGGCCGAGGCAATTAAATGTTTTATTTCTGCGACACTAATTTTTTTCCAGGGCTGTTACTTAAACTCCGCGACTGGGGTAACCAATCACTCCGCGATGTCGAAACGCCAAACATCAGCATAAAAAATCCGTTATCGAAAAATTCAACTCTGAATAGTGCATCGTGTACAGCTCGTCGAGATGAGTCGATTTGCCGCATCGCCGACTCATCAACACATACTAAACATGACCGCATCACGAACATTACGCGAGAGCCGGGGTACTATGGTACCCCGGGGTACCGCCATAAGGTTCATTTGAGCGAACCGGCAGCGGCAACAGCAGCAGCAGCAGCAACACGTGGACCGGTTTCGTTCTCATTAGGACTCACCAGGACTAGTCAGCGAAGCTCTCCGCTGCCAAGCCTGCCGCTGGAAAACACGCAGCGTGGAGTCGCCACTTGCACACTATTGGGGCCCGTCAAGCTTGGCCAATGGCAACACCATCGGAATTTCCCGTCATTTTGAACCGGCCGCTGAAAAAGAAAGGATGTGGCCGGACACGAGCCACTGTTCACGCTGTTCGCGCCGTTCGGCATTCTCTCTCTCTCTCTTTTTACAATCAGAGGAAACAAGAAGATGCTCGGTGTAGTCGGCACTTTGCTTCGTTCATCATTTTGTTTTTTTTTCAATGCTTTGCTTTATGTGCCCCCCCCCCTTTTTAAATGAAAGATTTCACGAAAGATTTCACACTCTGCTCTCCTCCTTCTTACCCCTTCCCCCTCTCTCTCTCTACCCCCTTTCTCTACCCCCCTCTCTCTCTACCCCCCTCTCTCTCTACCCCCCCTCTCTCTCTACCCCCTCTCTCTACCCCCCCTCTCTCTCTACCCCCTCTCTCTACCCCCCCCTCTCTCTCTCTACCCCCTCTCTCTACCCCCCCCCCCTCTCTCTACCCCCTCTCTCTACCCCCCCCTCTCTCTCTACCCCCCTTTCTCTACCCCCCCTCTCTCTCTACCCCCATCTCTCTCTACCCCCCCCCCCCCTCTCTCTCTACCCCCTCTCTCTACCCCCTCTCTATCTCTACCCCCTCTCTCCCTACTCTATGTCTCTTTCTCTCGCGCTCTCTCTCTCCCTGATGGGTGGAGTTAAAAACGAATAAAAGCGGTGAGAAATTCACGACGAACCTCCACTTGCAACCTACCCACCTGGTGGTGGCTTTGTTCCCGCGGCATCGGCCCCCCACGCTGAACGCCGTGGACAATTCCCGCGGTCGGCGGTAGCCCGGTCGACGTTTTCGAAGGGTGGACGCGGACCACTGGCCGCTCTTCCTCTGTCTCTCCCACACCGCACCGCGCGTGTTGACACACACACTCGGTACGCACCGCGCGTGTTCACACACATGCGGTGCGTACTGACCGCGAACGCATCCAAACGTTTCTACTGCATGGCGCGCGCGCGCACGCACATACACGTTGCGTGCAATATGCACACACACACACACATTGCGTCGGATACATTACATGCATGTGTATATGTGTGTACACGCGTGTACATATTCCGTATGGATACGTGTGCATTCATACGTGCATTCACGAAAATCTACATGCCATGTACGTATGAGTATACGTGGGTGCGGCGGTGGTGTAGCGGTTCGCTCTGAGATCTGGCGGCCTGAATTCAATTCCCGGCTGAAACCAACGATACTTGAACCGGCCCTTGGGCCCTGCCTTCACCAACGTTGGAGTGAGATGGCGAGATGTTAACTACCTCGTCTGGTCTACAAGAGGTCGATGCATTCGATCCCAACCATGACACACACGTATATTTGGAGTTTGCACGCCTCTCTCTCTCTCTCTCCGCGGTCGTGCGGATTTTTCTCCGGGTCTTCCAGTTTTTTCCTCCACATTTATAATCAACACGCGTTTAGAGTATTTGGCTGCTATAAATGTCCACACGATAAGCCACTTCGTTGAGCTATAATTTGTGGCCGTGTCACTTCTGAAAAAGAGCTGCACGGCTCGGTGGGCCCTTACCCGGTAAAATAAAATGTTAAATGTTTAAATAATTTAGTGTCGGTGAAATAACTCCTTCATCCAGCAGTGGATTGACATAGGAATGAGGATCAGGATGAATCTTATACATGAGAATCATGGACGGCATCCCAAAGAAAAGTGTGGAATGGTTTAATCTGCCACCGTTATACACACGCGGAAGTGTGTGCGCGTGTGCGTCAGGCACTATGTGGAGCCATGGCATCGTGGTTCATGGCACTGTGGTACGAAAGGTAGAAATTATCTTTTATCAGCCATATGGACCTTCACGCGCATTGTATAAATGAGAAGCTGGCGCAGCGTTTAAACTTAGTACCGGGGAGATGAACGTTGCTGGCTGTGGTTACTGATAATTCGTGCGCTGTGCGGACCTTACTAAAGTTAATTCTTGCCCCAACAGCCCGTCAAAGGTCAAAGGTTATACAGGAGATGCAGAAACAGTAGCCCAGCGAATGGAACTCCGTGCGTTGTGTGCACGGGAAGGAATTGTGAACCTGAACCTGTATCACTTTATCCATCACCCCTGACCACACATTTCACTTGTGCGTACCACCTGAGGTGGAATCACCGCAGCGGTTACAAAATCTCAATTTGCAGCGAAATATGTGATGACCACCTGAAACGAGAGGCGTTTTCGGGTAATTCGCTTTTATTGACCGCGCATATTGATCGGAAAATAACTAAATTGTCGTTACCGTGAACTAAGTGGGTCATCGTGCTGTCGGGTCAACCCCTCAGCCGCCCCCCGCCCCCGCCCCCGCCGCCACCTATAAATCCTGAAAGTTAAACTTGAGATCAATGTGTGCCCGTGGATTTACACGCGTCAAAACAAACACGTGCACACGCGCTCGCCTGCACGCGCTTGCGCAATCCCCTGCACGTAACCCCCGTGGTGCCCTGCCCATCAGTGGGGGGATGACGCCCACGTGGGGAGTGCGCTGTGTGTGTTTGTACCTGTGTGTGTGCACCTGTGTGTGTGTTAGTCTTCGTGTGGGGAGCGGCAGTGTCGCAGTTAGCGCACCGCGCTACAAACCCGGCGACCCGGGTTCGATTCCCGCTCACGGCCAACACCGGTGACGATTGTCTGAACCGTTCCCGGGCCTCCCCTAGGTCGACTCAGCCTCAAATGAGTACCTGGTGCGCTGTGTAAACATCGCCACTGGGGAGAAAAAGGCGGCCGGGCGTGGTGTTGGCCACCCACCCCCTCGCGTGCCGCGCCGGCCTTCATAGGTGCTCGCTAACAGCACTTGCCCCAACAGTCTGTTAAGGCTACACGGGGGGTTCTTTGTCTTTGTTAGTCGTCGTAGACACGGTAGCAACCTCACGCTTTGCGCAGGACAATACATGCGCCGCCGTCGTCGTTGTGAATACACAAACACTGTAAACGAAGTTATTGTGATATTTTTTTTGTAAAAAAAAAAACGTTTTTATTAACGTTGTAAACTGACACACACATACACGCAAAAAAAAAGAAGTACGTTGTTTTTTTGTCGTGCTTTCGAAAAGAAAATAAACGGCAATCATGAGCCCGGTGTGTTCCAAACGAATGATTTGGTGATGCTGTTGCATTATGGGGCGGTGGTGCACAAATAACAACAACATATTAGAGGGGATTTTTTTGGGGTTAGATCGCGTAAATATAAATGTGTTGTTAAACCCTCCACCACCCGACACAGCCAGTAAGGTTTGTCACGTGAACAAAACGTGGCAAACTCGTTTACTAGTACAGCACACACCCGGTGTGTTGGAGAGTAAACCCACCACAACGTTTACGATTCGAGTGCCGCGACGTTTCACCAGTAATTACAACAACAACCACAACAACCAGCATCATCAGGCGACAGCCAGAGCAGTAGAGAAATCCTCCCCCTGGTTCGTTCTTAAATAGACTGGGGGGGAGGGGGGGGGGGTAATTGTGACGTCATTACTTGTGAGCCAATCAGGTGCGAAGGCCAGAGGGGGGGGGGGGAGTAAATGCGATGTCACTTAATTCTAGATTTGAAGCTTTCGTGACTGCAAGGATTCATATTCTTAGGTTTTCTCGGTAAAGTCACGTAGGTAAAATAAATAAATTAATACAATTAAAATTAAATAATAATCACGACGTTTCGGAGGCAACACAAGCTTCCGTCTTCAGGTGGAACCGTCACAGCACGACTGCTGCATCAAGTGAGAGTCACTTGTTTCAGTTTCATGTATTAGGTATATAACCCTGTGAGCCATCATCAGCCATGCGGCTCTTGACTCGGGTGCAACCGCAACAAACAAAAACATGAACAAGAAACATCTTAAAGTGACTACACGCAACAACAAAAATCCTGGAAAAAACAGCAAAACTTTCCAGAAAAAAACGCCAATCAGGTGGGAAGGCGAGGGGGGGGGGGTGGTGGGTTTAACGACAGATTCATATTTACGCGATCGAACCCCCCCCCCCCCAAAAAAAAAAACCCTCTATTATGGACAATATTGGTCGTGAAAGCCTCCTACGTGTGAAACTCAACAAGAACAACAGACAAACAAAACTCAACGCATTCGTCAATGACACTTGTGCCCTTAAAAAGGGAAAAAAGTATAATGAGGCGACGTTTCGGGCAATTGCCCTTTTCTCAACAGTGCCGTGCAAACGTGACGTCTCTCTCTCTCCCTTATCCACCGGGAGAAGCTCCATCACTCCCCTCACCGCCATTCAAAGTGGCGCCACAAAGCCCCTTTCTGGACCCGCGCGCCTAAAATTCGGCAATGTCATCTGGTGTGGGTACTTAATGATGATGGTGATGGTGGTGTGGATACTTAATGATGATGGTGGTGTGGATTCTTCATGATGATGATGTTGATGGTGTGGATTCTTCATGATGATGATGTTGATGGTGTGGATACTTAATGATGATGATGGTGGTGTGGATTCTTCATGATGATGATGTTGATGGTGTGGATACTTAATGATGATGTTGATGGTGTGGATTCTTCATGATGATGATGTTGATGGTGTGGATACTTAATGATGATGGTGGTGGTGTGGATACTTAATGATGATGGTGGTGTGGATACTTAATGATGATGATGGTGGTGTGGATACTTAATGATGATGATGGTGTGGATACTTAATGATGATGGTGGTGTGGATTCTTCATGATGATGATGTTTATGGTGTGGATTCTTCATGATGATGATGTTGATGGTGTGGATACTTAATGATGATGATGGTGGTGTGGATACTTAATGATGATGATGGTGGTGTGGATACTTAATGATGATGATGGTGATGGTGTGGACACTTAATGATGATGATGATGGTGTGGATACTTAATGATGATGATGGTGATGGTGGTGTGGATACTTAATGATGATGATGGTGATGGTGGTGTGGATACTTAATGATGATGATGGTGATGGTGGTGTGGATACTTAATGATGATGATGGTGATGGTGGTGTGGATACTTAATGATGATGATGGTGATGGTGGTGTGGATACTTAATGATGATGATGGTGATGGTGGTGTGGATACTTAATGATGAAGATGATGGTGTGGATACTTAATGATGATGATGGTGGTGGTGTGGATACTTAATGATGATGATGGTGGTGGTGTGGATACTTAATGATGATGATGATGATGGTGTGGATACTTAATGATGATGATGGTGATGGTGGTGTGGATACTTAATGATGAAGATGATGGTGTGGATACTTAATGATGATGGTGGTGTGGATTCTTAATGATGATGATGGTGATGGTGTGGATACTTAATGATGATGATGATGATGGTGGTGTGGATACTTAATGATGATGATGGTGATGGTGGTGTGGATACTTAATGATGATGATGGTGATGGTGGTGTGGATACTTAATGATGATGATGGTGATGGTGTGGATACTTAATGATGATGATGATGATGGTGGTGTGGATACTTAATGATGATGATGGTGATGGTGGTGTGGATACTTAATGATGATGATGATGGTGATGGTGTGGATACTTAATGATGATGATGGTGATGGTGTGGATACTTAATGATGATGATGGTGATGGTGTGGATACTTAATGATGATGATGATGATGGTGGTGTGGATACTTAATGATGATGATGGTGATGGTGTGGACACTTAATGATGATGATGATGGTGTGGATACTTAATGATGATGATGACGGTGTTGTACTTAATGATGATGGTGTGGATACTTAATGATGGTGGTGGTGTGGATTCTTAATGATGATGGTGGTGTGGATACTTAATGATGATGTTGATGATGACGATGCACAAGTGGGAGATTAAACACCGTCTCGTGTCTAGTTCAGGGGTCCGAACCAAAAAAAACGAGAAGAGACATTTTTTTCGAATTCTATGAAAAAACAAACCCCATCAATATTTCAAGAGCCCGCAATGCAATGTGAATACGAGACGGAGATTGTCCTTAATAAATGGAACTTGTCACAACAGACTCAGTGTCTCGATTCACAAAGACGGAGGAGGAGGCATCATCATCATCACCATCATCACCATCGCAGCAGCAGCAGTGATACCTCCCTCCATCACTCTTGACGCGTTTATCTGACTCAACAACCTCAATGTAGGGGCGCGACGGTGACGCAGATGTTAACTACTTCGCCCGATATACTGGAGATCGTGGGTTCGATCCCTACCCTGACGCCTGCTGTATATTTGGGGTTTCGTGTCTCTCTCTCTATCATCATCATGGTGGCTAGTAGATGTTAACTACCTCGCCTGGTGTACAGGAAGTCCTGGGTTCGATCCCGACCCTGAAGATGCCTGCTGCTGTATATTTGGAGTTTTCTCTCTCTCTCTCTCGCGCGGATTTGTCTCTGGGTCCTCCGGTTTTTTCCCTCCACATTTAGAATCAACATCGCGCGTTTTGAGTATTCGGCTGCAATAAATGTCCACACGGCGATAAGCCGCTTCCTTGAGCTATCTTTCGTGGCCAGCTATGCTTCTGAAAAACATTTACGTAGCTCAGTGGACCTTACCTGGTAGGATAAAAAGTGACTCAAATTATAATTTCTGCTCTACATGCTATGACATCACGGTGTGTGCGATGTGTCAAGGGTGTCGTCACCCCTGGGAGCGAGTTGAACTTGCACGCACGGGGGTGGACCATTGCACGTGGGAGGCAGTTGGCCGTGTCACGTCGAGTTTGCTGCAATAACATGCAGCCGCGTGGCATTGATACGTCGAGTTTACTACCCTCCCATGCGTCACGGTCCACCCCCGATTGGCTACACGCAAACTCCAAATATACAGCAGCAGGCGTCAGGGTCAGGATCAAATCCACGACCTCCTGTACACCAGGTGAGGTAGTTAACATCTCCTAGCCACCATGCTGTGAAGAAGGTCCCATTGCCCGAAACGTCAGCCATCAATTACTTACGTTCTCACACCTTCCCTTCGCCCAACCCCCTCGCGCTGACGGGCGCGCGGCAAAGAGCGCGGACCGACAAAGGTGCGGGTGAGACATTCATCCGGCAGCGGATGAATGAACGCGTCCGCCAACGTGGAGGACTCACAATGGCGTCAACGTCGTCGTGCTATCGTGGCTTGGGTGACGCAGCGGACGCCGTGCCAATTTCCGACGACGACGAGACCGAGTGTCAGAGCGCCCCGCTGCTGGGCTCTTATCCATTTGTCGGGGCGTGAATCGCCCGTGGATCACTGAGGAAGCCGGGGTGGGTGGCTGTGGCTTGGGGCTTAATCATAGCGGGGGGAAGGGGGGTGCGTGGGGGGCGGATTAATCCACGCGGACGGTGGTGGAAGGTCCAGTGGGCGGTCTGACGTTAGTCACGGGTCGCATCCCATTTAAGGCCTCGTGGCTTTCATCTCGCGCTTAATGCGAAACACAACAGGGGCACGCGGCGCGGAGAGGATGGGGAAGATGCACGCTGGGTGAACACGCGGGAGACGCTGAGGGGAGGAGAGAGGGGAGACGCTGAGGGGAGGAGAGGGAGACGCTGAGGGGAGGAGAGGGAGACACTGAGGGGACGTGGGGGAGACGCTGAGGGGAGGAGAGGGACGCTGAGGGGAGGAGAGGGAGACGCTGAGGGGAGGAGAGGGAGACGCTGAGGGGAGGAGAGGGAGACGCTGAGGGGAGGAGAGGGAGACGCTGAGGGGAGGAGAGGGAGACACTGAGGGGAGAGAGGGAGACGCTGAGGGGAGGAGAGGGAGACGCTGAGGGGAGGAGAGGGAGACACTGAGGGGACGTGGGGAGACGCTGAGGGGAGAGAGGGAGACGCTGAGGGGAGGAGAGGGAGACGCTGAGGGGAGGAGAGGGAGACGCTGAGGGGAGGAGAGGGAGACGCTGAGGGGAGGAGAGGGAGACGCCTGAGGGGACGTGGGGGAGACGCTGAGGGGAGGAGAGGGAGACACTGAGGGGAGGAGAGGGAGACACTGAGGGGACGTGGGGGAGACGCTGAGGGGAGGAGAGGGAGACGCTGAGGGGAGGAGAGGGAGACACTGAGGGGAGGAGAGGGAGACGCTGAGGGGAGGAGAGGGAGACACTGAGGGGAGGAGAGGGAGACGCTGAGGGGAGGAGAGGGAGACGCTGAGGGGAGGAGAGGGAGACGCTGAGGGGACGTGGGGGAGACGCTGAGGGGAGGAGAGGGAGACGCTGAGGGGAGGAGAGGGAGACGCTGAGGGGAGGAGAGGGAGACACTGAGGGGAGGAGACGCTGAGGGGAGGAGAGGGAGACGCTGAGGGGAGGAGAGGGAGACACTGAGGGGAAGAGAGGGAGACGCTGAGGGGAGGAGAGGGAGACACTGAGGGGACGTGGGGGAGACGCTGAGGGGAGGAGAGGGAGACGCTGAGGGGAGGAGAGGGAGACGCTGAGGGGAGGAGAGGGAGACACTGAGGGGAGGAGAGGGAGACGCTGAGGGGAGGAGAGGGAGACGCTGAGGGGAGGAGAGGGAGACACTGAGGGGAGGAGACACTGAGGGGAGGAGAGGGAGACACTGAGGGGAGGAGAGGGAGACACTGAGGGAAGGAGAGGGAGACACTGAGGGGAGGAGAGGGAGACGCTGAGGGGAGGAGAGGGAGACGCTGAGGGGAGGAGAGGGAGACACTGAGGGAAGGAGAGGGAGACACTGAGGGGAGGAGAGGGAGACGCTGAGGGGAGGAGAGGGAGACACTGAGGGGAGGAGAGGGAGACACTGAGGGAAGGAGAGGGAGACACTGAGGGGAGGAAAGGGAGACACTGAGGGGAGGAGAGGGAGACGCTGAGGGGAGGAGAGGGAGACACTGAGGGGAGGAGAGGGAGACACTGAGGGGAGGAGAGGGAGACACTGAGGGGAGGAGAGGGAGACACTGAGGGGAGGAGAGGGAGACACTGAGGGGAGGAGAGGGAGACGCTGAGGGGAGGAGAGGGAGACGCTGAGGGGAGGAGAGGGAGACGCTGAGGGGAGGGGAGGAGACGCTGAGGGGAGGAGAGGGAGACGCTGAGGGGAGGGGAGGGAGACGCTGAGGGGAGGAGACACTGAGGGGAGGAGAGGGAGACACTGAGGGGAGGAGAGGGAGACACTGAGGGGAGGGGAGGGAGACGCTGAGGGGAGGAGACACTGAGGGGAGGGGAGGAGACGCTGAGGGGAGGAGAGGGAGACGCTGAGGGGAGGGGAGGGAGACACTGAGGGGAGGGGAGGAGACACTGAGGAGAGGAGAGGGAGACACTGAGGGGAGGAGAGGGAGACGCTGAGGGGAGGAGAGGGAGACACTGAGGGGAGGGGAGGAGACGCTGAGGGGAGGAGAGGGAGACGCTGAGGGGAGGGGAGGGAGACACTGAGGGGAGGGGAGGAGACGCTGAGGGGAGGAGAGGGAGACGCTGAGGGGAGGGGAGGGAGACACTGAGGGGAGGAGAGGGAGACACTGAGGGGAGGGGAGGGAGACACTGAGGGGAGGAGAGGGAGACACTGAGGGGAGGAGAGGGAGACACTGAGGGGAGGGGAGGGAGACACTGAGGGGAGGTGAGGGAGACACTGAGGGGAGGGGAGGGAGACACTGAGGGGAAGAGAGGGAGACACTGAGGGGAGGAGAGGGAGACACTGAGGGGAGGGGAGGGAGACACTGAGGGGAGGAGAGGGAGACACTGAGGGGAGGGGAGGGAGACACTGAGGGGAGGAGAGGGAGACACTGAGGGGAGGGGAGGGAGACACTGAGGGGAGGAGAGGGAGACACTGAGGGGAGGAGAGGGAGACGCTGAGGGGAGGAGACACTGAGGGGAGGGGAGGGAGACACTGAGGGGACGTGAGGGAGACACTGAGGGGAGGTGAGGGAGACACTGAGGGGAGGAGAGGGAGACACTGAGGGGAGGAGAGGGAGACACTGAGGGGAGGAGAGGGAGACACTGAGGGGAGGAGACACTGAGGGGAGGGGAGGGAGACACTGAGGGGACGTGAGGGAGACACTGAGGGGAGGTGAGGGAGACACTGAGGGGAGGAGAGGGAGACACTGAGGGGAGGTGAGGGAGACACTGAGGGGAGGAGAGGGAGACACTGAGGGGAGGAGAGGGAGACACTGAGGAGAGGTGAGGGAGACACTGAGGGGAGGAAAGGGAGACACTGAGGGGAGGAGAGGGAGACACTGAGGAGAGGAGAGGGAGACGCTGAGGGGAGGGGAGGAGACGCTGAGGGGAGGAGAGGGAGACACTGAGGGGAGGAGAGGGAGACGCTGAGGGGACGTGGGAGACACTGCGGGGACAAGAGGGAGACACTGTTAGGATGTATGGAAGACACTGATGGGACAAGAGGAAGATGCAGCCTGAGTTAGCACTGCCCAAGGCGTGCGCACACGCACAGGTGTGCACTTGGGAGCTAATCCCCCGTCCGTAGCCCGACCAAATCCCTTTCGAGAGGAGCGTCCATTCATCTCGGACCCCCCCCCCCCCCCACGGAGGCCGCTACCAGCCGGAGATTATTCACCGAAAAATAAAATCCCCCAATGGTGGCACTAATCACGACTCGAGCAAAATTACAGGAAATGAATTTTTATTTTCTGTTAGCTCTTGGACGCAAAAAAATATATATCAGCGTGTGGCCGTAAATTATTTTTATCAGAGACTGAATAACAAAGGTTAGCGGCGAGCACGCCACCACACGCTGAGAGAGCCTTTGTAACGGAGCGTTGTGTCCTCAGGCAGGTAATTCGTGCCTTTTGTCTTTGCACGTTGGTGGGATTTAGTGTTGTTTGTTAACGGGAGCAGTGGAGTGTATATGTATATACACCTCATATATATAGAGACGCCACTCGTCTTCAGTCCAAGCAACCAGTTGGGTCTTCCTGCAATTTAGCCAACAGCCAACAAACGTCTGCAGGGAGAATCGAGCCCGTAGCCACATCGCGACCAAACGATCTGACGCGAGCATAGTCGATTTCAACGGAAGGAGTCCGTGGTTTGCCCGAGCAGCACAGGGCATCATCGTGCAACGAGCCAGTATAACGAACCGGTGCCGATTTGTCAAAAAAGAAAAAAAGATGTTCCGAATCACGACCCTCTGCAGCATCTCCCTCTCTTTGCTCGCCATCTCGGCCTCGGCGTCACGGCGAGGAGCAAGTCCGAGCCGGGAGTTCGGTGCCCTGATGCAAACCAGGAGTCAAGCCCGGTCAGGTTCCTCTCCGGCATGGGTCGATTCGGAGCCCTTCCTGGGCTGGCCGGCCTCCGCCTCCAATGCCGGAGTCGAACGCGGTACCGCGCCCCAGTCGGAGTTCGAGTTCGAGAGCGGAACCGAAGCCGCAGCCGGCTCAGCGCTAGCGCTCGGCTCGCGTGGAGATCCGCTCGGCCAAGTTGGTTCCTTTCCAGACATCCTGGTGGAAGAGGAGAATTTCCGACAAGCCAAGCAACCCGTAAGAGACATCATCATCATCTATGCCACTCTCATCGTCATCGTCGTTATTTTCTTGGTTCTTTCGGTAAAGTCACGTAGAAGGGAAATAATAAAATAATGAAAATAAAACATTATGTTTTATTTTTATTAAGTCACGTAGAAGGGAAATAATAAAATAATAAAAATAAAACATGTTTTTTTTTATTTCCCTTCTACGTGACTTTACCGAAAGAACCAAGAAGATGAATCCCTGCAGTCACGAAAGCTTTAAATCGAAAAAAAATCGTCGTCATTGTCATAATCGATGAGCCTTTCGGCCTCTTTGTCATCGTAATCGTTATTAATCATGACGTTACATCCATCATCGCACTCACGTCATTCATCGTCATCAGATCCATTACCATCATTGCCATCGTCATATTCTCATGAGATCCGTGGTCAAGTCTGCAAACAACATCATCAATGTCATCGTCAGCTATCGTCATCGTCATCAGGTCTTACCGCAACCACCCTCAATCTTCACTTTGTTTTTGTAATCACGAACACCACCACCAACTCCACCACCACCACACAACATCATCACACCATCAACATATCACCACTATCCCTAGCACCACCACCAACAACCACTATATCACCATCATCGTCATTATCATCACCACAACCTGAAGTATGATTTATGAAATGTTGTGGATAGACTCAGCACCGCCCATATACTCAACACTAACCATATATCTTCTTGCAGTCATGAAAGCTTTAAATCGAAAAAACTAACCATATACTCACACTGCCCATAGACTCTACACTGCCCACAGACTGAACATTGCCCATAGACTCAACACTACCCATAGACTCAACACTGCCCGGAGACTCAACACTGCCCATAGACTCAACACTGCTCATAGACTCAACACTGCCCATAGACTCATCACTGCCCATAGACTCATCACTGCCCATTGACTCACACTGCCCATAGACTCAACACTGCCCACAGACTGAACATTGCCCATAGACTCAACACCGCCCATAGACTCAACACTGCCCATAGACTCATCACTGCCCATAGACGCATCACTGCCCATTGACTCACACTGCCCATAGACTCAACACTGCCCATATACTCAACACTACCCATAGACTCAACACTGCCCATAGACTCACACTGCCCATAGACTGAACATTGCCGATATACTCACACTGCCCATAGACTCACACTGCCCATAGACTCAACACTGCCCATAGACTCAACACCGCCCATAGACTCATACTACCCATAGACTCAACACTGCCCATAGACTCAACACCGCCCATAGACTCACATTGCCCATAGTCTCACACTGTCCAGACTCAACACTGCCCATAGACTCAACACTGCCCATAGACTCAACACTGCCCATAGACTCAACACCGCCCATAGACTCATACTACCCATAGACTCAACACTGCCCATAGACTCAACACTGCCCACAGACTCAACACCGCCCATAGACTCAACACTGCCCATAGACTCAACACTGCCCAGAGACTCAATACTGCCCATAGACTCAAAACTGCCCATAAACTCAACACTGCCCATAGACTCAACACTGCCCATAGACTCAACACTGCCCACAGACTGAACATTGCTCATAGACTCAACACCGCCCATAGACTCACACTGCCCATAGACTCAACACTGCCCCTGTACGTCTACGAAGGTTGCACCGTCTTTGTTGTTTTCAGGACTCGATGGTGGACCCGTCTCTGCACGTGGCCCAGCTCCCTCTGCTCGACTCTCGTTTCCTGCACGCGAGGCTCCGCTCGCTGTTCGGCAAACGTGACGACAGTGCGTAACCACACACACACACGGACTGCCAGTCCACCGTCAGTCACCCTGAGACAACGCCACCTCGTGTAGCCTGCGAGGGGGGGGGGGTGGCACGTACCCCCCCCCCCCAATGATCCGATCCCTAATTTCGATCGGATCATTGGGGTTTATTCATAATAAATCGGCATTTTGCGACCCCGCACTGCCACTGTGTAGCATATTTTGCTGTCTTTTCTTGGATTTTTTGTTTGCACTTAGTCACTTTAAGATGTTTTTTGTTCGTGTTTTTGTTTTTTGTTTGTTGCGGTTGCACCCGATTCAAGAGCCGAATGGCTCACAGGGCTATACCTAATAAATTTACTTGAACTTGATATTATTACGTGCCAGGGACTCTATGAGATGATAGGACAATAGTCTGAGTCCATAATTGGCAATAAGTAACGGCAAAGCAGTTATAAGTGACTCAGAATTATGCGCAGTTGCGTCTACAGGACACGACTTCCTTGAAGGCATTCACCTTCAGCGAGCGCGATTCCGATCACACAACGCGGTTCGAATTCGACCCTCGATCGATGGCTGAGCCATCGCCGCACACGCCTCGAATAAAAAGCAAGGGACAAGTCCTTGCTTTTTTCGATTTAAAGCTTTCGTGACTGCAGGGATTCATCTTCTTGGTTCTTTCGGTAAAGTCACGTAGAAGGGAGATAATAAAATAATAAAAAATAAAACATAATAAAATAATACAATTCTCACATTGTTTTATTTTTATTATTTTATTATCTCCCTTCTACGTGACTTTACCGAAAGAACCAAGAAGATGAAGTCCTCACTTATTACTAACAATTCCTTACTTACTAACAACTCCTCGATCATTTCTCATTGCTGGAGGGGTTGCCCCCCACCCCACCACTACCTGAAAATCGTGGCTCAGGCAACATTGGGTTGGGTGGCCAGCACCACGCCCGGCCGCCTTTGTCCACGACTTGGACACCTTTCTGCGTGGAGTTTGCGTGTCCCTCCCCCACGCTCTCCACGGCGTTCCGTGTGGTTCTCCGGTTTCCTCCCATAGCGACACATTTATTGTTTTTTTAAACTGGTGTTGGCCAACCATCCTGATACAAAAATACATATTAGTGATTTGCAAATTTGCGCGATTTAACCCCCCACCCAAACCCTCTCCCCCCCCTCTATGATGGATATTGGTCGCGAAAGCCTACGTGTCATACAGACACGTGTTCTTAAGTCAGTCCATTCTATTCAGTTTCTCCCTTTTGCTTATCCGTCTTCTCCAACAAGGGCACTTTGAGACATTAACGGAAGACGCCTTAATAACACATTCCTCCTGCGGAGGGAGCTGGTAGGAACGTTGGGTTGCTCGGTCAATGGCCAGGGTCAACGGCGGCGTGGTGTATTCCGCAAATATGCCCGACTGTGAGGGCGGGCACAAGCCGGCGTGAGTAGGTTAAACGTTGAGTTTTATAAGGGCACCACGGGGTGACCAGCCCCTCCCCACCCAGCCCCACCCCTCCCCACCCAGCCCCTCCCCACCCTCCCTTCTCCACCCAGCCCCACCCCTCCCATGTTTGGATGCACGAGGGACGGACACAATAATCCCCTGTGGGCTGGTGGAACCAGTGGGTTCCTACCAGTAAAATACACGTGTACACTAGTATTACTACTACACGTGTACACCACTACCACTACACGTGTACACTAGTATTACTACTACACGTGTACACCACTACCACTACACGTGTACACTAGTATTACTACTACACGTGTACACTACTAACACTACACGTGTACACTATTACAACTACTACACGTGTACACTACTAACACTACACGTGTACACCACTACCACTACACGTGTACACTAGTATTACTACGACACGTGTACACCACTAACACTACACGTGTACACCACTACCACTACACGTGTACACTAGTATTACTACGACACGTGTACACCACTAACACTACACGTGTACACCACTACCACTACACGTGTACACTAGTATTACTACGACACGTGTACACCACTAACACTACACGTGTACACTAGTATTACTACTACACGTGTACACCACTAACACTACACGTGTACACTAGTATTACTACTACACGTGTACACCACTAACACTACACGTGTACACTAGTATTACTACTACACGTGTACACCACTACCACTACACGTGTAGAATGCATCGAACGAATCCAGCGTTCTGCCTCCTGCCCCAAACCGGCCAACCCCGAGGCCACGTGAGCCGCACACGTGGCCGGTTTGTTGTTGTTGTTGTTGTTTCGTTTCATCTTCTCTGCTTCATGTTATTGCTTCCTTTCCTTTCCTTCTTTCAGAAACGCGCTGCATGCTTGGACGCGTCTACCGCCCGTGCTGGCAGACATGAAGCCACCCACCCACCCACGGACATCCGATGGCCATTCACGGCGCAGCGACGCTTCCTGTACCCCCTGTCCAGTGCCACTGCCCTCCACCAGTGTGGGGGGCATCGTGTGTGAGTGTGGGTGACGTCGTGTGTGAGCGTGTGTGAGTGTGGGTGACGTCGTGTGTGTGTGTGAGTGTGTGTAAGTGTGGGTGACGTCGTGTGTGAGTGTGTGTGACGTCGTGTGTCAGTGTGTGTAAGTGTGTGTGAGTGTGGGTGACATCGTGCCAGTGTGTGTCAGTGTGGGTGACGTCGTGTGTGAGTGTGTGTGAGTGTGAGTGAGTGTGGGTGGCATCGTGTGTGAGTGTGGGTGACGTCATGTGTCAGTGTGTGTAAGTGTGGGTGAGTGTGGGTGACATCGTGCCAGTGTGTGTCAGTGTGGGTGACGTCGTGTGTGAGTGTGGGTGACATCGTGTGTGTGTGTGAGTGTGTGTAAGTGTGGGTGGCATCGTGTGTGAGTGTGGGTGACGTCATGTGTCAGTGTGTGTAAGTGTGGGTGAGTGTGGGTGACATCGTGCCAGTGTGTGTCAGTGTGGGTGACGTCGTGTGTGAGTGTGTGTGGGTGAGTGTGGGTGGCATCGTGTGTGAGTGTGGGTGACATCGTGTGTGAGTGTGTGTGGGTGAGTGTGGGTGGCATCGTGTGTGAGTGTGGGTGACGTCATGTGTCAGTGTGGGTGACATCGTGTGTGAGTGTGGGTGACGTCATGTGTGAGTGTGGGTGACGTCGTGTGTGAGTGTGGGTGACGTCATGTGTGAGTGTGGGTGACGTCGTGTGTGAGTGTGGGTGACGTCATGTGTGAGTGTGGGTGACGTCATGTGTGAGTGTGGGTGACGTCGTGTGTGAGTGTGGGTGACGTCATGTGCCAGTGTGGGTGACGTCGTGTGTGAGTATGGGTGACGTCATGTGTGAGTGTGGGTGACGTCGTGTGTGAGTGGGTGACGTCATGTGTGAATGTTTGTGACGTCATGTGTGAGTGCGTGTGACGTCGTCGCGCCGCCATTCGTCGACGGTGCCGAGTGGCACGTGCGAGCGCGAACCATCGATCGCTTGTTTGGTGGAACAACTGCCCCTCTCCCCTTTCCGTGTTCCGTTCGGTCTTGAAACGTCGCGCCCCGTGACGAACGCCGTCCAGACAACGGTCGTTTGCGACATTACAAACAAACAAAAATAGCAACAGCAACAAACAAAAACGGTAAAAGACGGGAGCGGAATTTAAATAGACCGACGTAAATTCATCAAGTTCATCGGGATGCATTTTCGGGGTAGCCTGACACGTTGTTGATCTTCGCTGTCCGCTGTTGTTGTCGTCGTTGTTGTTTTATCTCGAAGTAAAGCAAGTTTTAAAAAAAACTACATCGGTGCTCCTTGTATTCACTACCGCGTCGTGCAACTTTGTCCGTTCATATTCACGAGAACATCGTCGTGTTTACACACCAAGGGGGCATTCTCTGTCGAGGAAATAATAATACACCGGACGTCAAGGTGAGCGGAATAAAAATACAATTTGGAGGAAAATTTTAGTTTGCGGGAATGTGCACCATGCATGAGTGCAACAAACACATTCTCACAGGGACTGCGTTGGTGTCTGTTGCCAGGGCGAGATGTTGACTACCTCGCCGGGTATGCAGGAGGTCGTGGGTTAGATCCCGACCCTGACGCCTGCTGCTGTAGATTTGGAGTTTGCGTCTCTCTCATCAGCATCACGATGGCTCGGAGATGTTAACTACCTCGCCCGGTATACAGGAGGTCATGGGTTAGATCCCGACCATCATGCCTGCTGCTGTATATTTGGAGTCCGTCGTGTCTCTTTCCCCGTGGTCGCGTAGATTTTTCTCCGGGTCCTCCGGTTTGTCCCTCCACGTTTAGAAACACGCATTTAGAGTATTTGGCCGCTCTGAGTTTTCCACGTGATGAAACGCCATTTTCGTTTGGCTATCATTTGTGATAGCTAGCTCGCTTCTGAAAGAAATAAGAAAAAAGCTACGCGGCTCAAGTGGGCCTTAGCTGACAAAAATAAAATAAAAATTAAGCAAGTGGCAAGGTAGCATATAAGTGGCGTGCCAGCGTCAAATCCGCCGTTATGCGTGCTGCCTTCTTCCCGAAAATGCCCCCAGCGACGAGCACCACAGTCTCCCCCCCCCCCCCCCGCGTTATCTCGCGACAGAGAGCCACGTGTCCCGAGGGTGACGAAATTACGGTGACGACCTCAAACGACCAGAAAGGAGGCTGCACCAGCCAGCCGTGACCTCGCAGGACCTGGCCGGCTTCACCTGGGATGGCCCCTGCAGATGTCCGCTGGCCTGGAATAGCCCCCGTGTCACTCTCGGTGTTTGTTTTCCCTGTTTTTTCTCTCTCTCTCTCTCCTCTCTCTCTCTCTTCCCAGCGCACGTGGCTTTTACAACGTGCCGTGAGCGTGCTCGTTTCATCGTCCGACTTGGGTTTGAAATGTTGAGTTTCCCCCTCCTGTAAGGCGGTAAGAGGGATCCAATGACCATTGCGGCGTTCAACCTCCTCCCTTTAAACGGCAGAGTTCTGCGGACATATTCCCCTCGTCCACGTGCTCACCCCGTCCACGTGCTCACCCCGTCCACGTGCTCACCTCGTCCACGTGCTCACCCCGTCCACGTGCTCACCTCGTCCACGTGCTCACCTCGTCCACGTGCTCACCCCGTCCACGTGCTCACCTCGTCCACGTGCTCACCTCGTCCACGTGCTCACCTCGTCCACGTGCTCACCTCGTCCACGTGCTCACCCCGTCCACGTGCTCACCTCGTCCACGTGCTCACCTCGTCCACGTGCTCACCCCGTCCACGTGCTCACCTCGTCCACGTGCTCACCCCGTCCACGTGCTCACCTCGTCCACGTGCTCACCTCCTCCACGTGCTCACCCCGTCCACGTGCTCACCTCGTCCACGTGCTCACCCCGTCCACGTGCTCACCTCGTCCACGTGCTCACCTCGTCCACGTGCTCACCCCGTCCACGTGCTCACCTCGTCCACGTGCTCACCCCGTCCACGTGCTCACCTCGTCCACGTGCTCACCTCGTCCACGTGCTCACCCCGTCCACGTGCTCACCTCGTCCACGTGCTCACCCCGTCCACGTGCTCACCTCGTCCACGTGCTCACCCCGTCCACGTGCTCACCCCGTCCACGTGCTCACCTCGTCCACGTGCTCACCTCGTCCACGTGCTCACCCCGTCCACGTGCTCACCTCGTCCACGTGCTCACCCCGTCCACGTGCTCACCTCGTCCACGTGCTCACCCCGTCCACGTGCTCACCCTGTCCACGTGCTCACCTCGTCCACGTGCTCACCTCGTCCACGTGCTCACCTCGTCCACGTGCTCACCTCGTCCACGTGCTCACCCTGTCCACGTGCTCACCTCGTCCACGTGCTCACCTCGTCCACGTGCTCACCCCGTCCACGTGCTCACCCTGTCCACGTGCTCACCTCGTCCACGTGCTCACCCCGTCCACGTGCTCACCCCGTCCACGTGCTCACCTCGTCCACGTGCTCACCCCGTCCACGTGCTCACCTCGTCCACGTGCTCACCCTGTCCACGTGCTCACCCCGTCCACGTGCTCACCCCGTCCACGTGCTCACCCCGTCCACGTGCTCACCTCGTCCACGTGCTCACCTCGTCCACGTGCTCACCCCGTCCACGTGCTCACCTCGTCCACGTGCTCACCCCGTCCACGTGCTCACCCCGTCCACGTGCTCACCTCGTCCACGTGCTCACCTCGTCCACGTGCTCACCCCGTCCACGTGCTCACCTCGTCCACGTGCTCACCTCGTCCACGTGCTCACCTCGTCCACGTGCTCACCTCGTCCACGTGCTCACCCCGTCCACGTGCTCACCCTGTCCACGTGCTCACCTCGTCCACGTGCTCACCTCGTCCACGTGTTCACCTCGTCCACGTGCTCACCCCGTCCACGTGCTCACCCTGTCCACGTGCTCACCTCGTCCACGTGCTCACCCCGTCCACGTGCTCACCCCGTCCACGTGCTCACCTCGTCCACGTGCTCACCTCGTCCACGTGCTCACCCCGTCCACGTGCTCACCCCGTCCACGTGCTCACCCCGTCCACGTGCTCACCTCGTCCACGTGCTCACCTCGTCCACGTGCTCACCCCGTCCACGTGCTCACCTCGTCCACGTGCTCACCTCGTCCACGTGCTCACCTCGTCCACGTGCTCACCCCGTCCACGTGCTCACCCCGTCCACGTGCTCACCTCGTCCACGTGCTCACCCTGTCCACGTGCTCACCCCGTCCACGTGCTCACAGGCCCCGTCAGAACACCGGCCACTGTCCTGGAGAGGGAATTTAAAAATAGAAATACACTTGGCCACCAAAATCCAGAACCCTCACGTGTCTCGAACAAGACTGATTGAATGAAGTAAATCTTCGCAAACGAAGGATATTCACCAATCTTGATTTGAAGCTTTCGTGACTGCAGGAATCCACACTCTTTGGTTCTTTCGGTGAAGTCACGTGGGTATAAAAATTAAATGAAACAAAAAAAATCACGACGTTTCGATCGCAACACGAGCCTGAGGACGACCGCTTGTGTTGCGATCGAAACGTCGTGATATGTTATTTTTTGTTTTATATAATTTTTCTACCTACGTGACTTCACCGAAATAACCAAAGAGTATATATTCACCAATGTTAACAACCTCGCCTGGTATACAGGAGGGCGTGGGTTCGATCCCGACCCTGACGCCTGCTGCTGTATATTTGGAGTTTGCGTCTCTCTATCATCACGGTGGCTAGGAGATGTCAACTACCTCGCCTGGTGCACAGGAGGTCGTGGGTTCGATAGTAACCCTGACGCCTGCTGTATATTTGGAGTTTGCGTGTCTCTCTTTATCTCATCACCATCATCATCAGCACGGTGGCTAGGAGATGTTAATGACCTCACCTGGTGTACAGGAGGTCGTGGGTTCGATCCCGACCCTGACGCCTGCTGCTGTATATTTGGGGTTTGCGTCTCTCTCTCTCACGTGGATTTTTCTCTGCTTCCCCTGGTTTTCCCCTTCACATTAAGATTCGACATCACGCGTTTAGAGCATTTGGCTGCCATAAATGTCGACATAACGACAAGCCGCCACTTCGTTGTGCCATCATTAGTGATTGTCAGATCGCCTCTGAAAACGAGCTATACAGTTCAGCGGGCCTTACCTTATTCTTAGGTTTTTTTTCGGTAAAGTCACGTAGGTAAAACATCAAAATTAATGAAAATAAAATAAAATAAAAACAAAAATCACGACGTTTCGGAGGCAACACAAGTCTCCGTCATCAGGTGGGACCGTCACAGCCGAATTAGCTGCATCAAGATGCAGCTATTTATTTTATTTTCATTAATTTTGATGTTTTACCTACATGACTTTACCGAAAGAAAACCCTAAGAATATGATTCCTTGCAGTCACGAAAGCTTCAAATCTAGAATTAAGGGCCTTACCTTGTAAAATGAAACAAAATAGTTAACTTCGTTTGTTCACGCATTACATTTCCGCAGCCCTTCGTCAATCCACTGCTGGATGAAGGCCTCCCCTACGCCGTGTGCGATAACAAAAGGTTATTTCACGGGACCTCCCTTGCCAGTATCAAAATATAAGAATAGGTTTCACCCTTTCTGGCATTATAACAGTTGAGTTAAAATGTTGAAACACCAAGCTGAAAACTTCTGCAAGGAATCATGTCTGCATGAACCACACACACTTGTGGCGAACTTGCAAACAAACAAAAAACATGTTGCCAGAAAGGGCAACATGTTTTTATTTGTCCATACCTCTCCACGCTGGTCAACATGAAGGGCAGCAGGTTGGGCAGAGCCGGGGGAGGGAGTGGGAAGAGGGCAGAACAAGTTCAGTCAACACTCGTCGCTGACGTTAGCCGTGGCCGGGCATCTAACCCACGTGTTCGAGAGCACGTTACGTAATGAGCATCAATCGATCTCACGCGGGCGGTCTGTTCACCCCCATCTGTCCGGCTCGCATCAAGAGGCCCTGTCCGTGTCTCTCTGTGGTCGTTCTCTCTATCACGCCGCTCCGTGTGCCCATAGAATTGTGCGCAGCGGGGAGAGGGAGCACTTAGCGAGACCAGAGCCGATCATTAGCGACTGCAACAAACTCGTTGACATTCATTTATACGGCTTCGTGGCCTGTTAGGAACCGGGCCGCACAGCAGCAGGAGGCGAGAGCGGTGAGTCCGCGCGTGGGCCGTCCCCATTGTTTTATTATTCACTGGTCAACACACTTTTCTGGCACAAGGTATTCCAACGGTGTTAAGGTAATTTTGGGGTGCTGATTCCAAATGTGGCATCAGTTTTTTGCCCATCACATTAGGTTTTTGAGATATCAAATATTGCATTTTCAATAAAAACTGCAGAAGAAAAATATTAAATAAATGTGGATATCTACATAAAATTATATTATAAACACACTATCCTAAAAATACAGCACCATATTTTAACACTAAAGCAGTCACTGACTCGCAACAACTTGAAATCATAAGTGACAGAGTGAATTTCGGGTAAAATCAATGAAAATGGGGTATGCGGATAGCATAAAAATTAGATGTGATAGAGCAAATTTGAGATCAGTTTTGGAATCGGCACCCTGAAATTAGTCTAAAACAGTTGCAAAAGTCCAGGCCAGAAAAAAATGTTTTTTTGTTTGTTGACCAGTGTTATTCACCACTTCCGTCCGCGCCTCTTTCCCGCACTATGCACTTGTCTCAGTCACAGTTGTGGTAAGCCCACAAGCTCTAACCCCGGGCCAAAATTAGTAAAAATAGCAAACGTCGCTGGAGAGCTTCTTTGAAAAGGGGGAAAGACCCAATGATGAACCACCCCCGCCGCCCCGGTCCGTGAAAAAATTGGTGCCAAACAAGTTGGGGACCGCTGATTTATATGACACTTCGATTCCGCGTGCATCGCTCCTGAATCATTCACGATCAGACGGTGGAATCGCCGGGATTCTCTCTTGCACGACCCCGTTGAACCGCGCTCGAACGCGATCAAGTAAATCGCCCGACCGCAAACGCGGAGAAGTCAAAACCATTCCAAGCAGGTCGCCGACGAATGACTCCATCCATGGGCATCCTGAAGGTGTCGCTTAAATCCACACTGCGTCAAACCACACCGTTGGACTGGATGAGGGAAACCGTTTGCGTTCATCTCTGACGATCGTTAATAAAGAAATAACAACTGCTTGCTTCTAACAATGCCATACGAGAGAAGAGGAAGACGGATGGATGTTAGACACATTGCCAACGGCGATGATATTCGTGAACAATATACACGATGGCGAATGTTATTTTTTCAATATTGGGCTGGTGCAGTGGCATTGTGATGAACGCACCCCCATGTTAGTCTGATTCCTGAACGACGGCTGACATCGACGGCAAATGATATCTGACCCGTCCCTGACGAGTCTCCCCCCCCCCCACATCACCCATCTCCCATCATCTGTGATGGACATCTATGAAAAACAGCTTGATAGCTCATCGGATTCCTTCAGGATCAACAAAGACTCTGATTCCGATCAGGACACATTGACCAGCGTGGTGAAGTATGGTCAAACAACGTCCACGACCAAGACGAGGGGAATACACCTTCGTTTGTGGTTTCGGTCGATGGGTGACGTAGCTTTTTTGCCGTGGAGCTCCCAGGCTATGGAACTTTATACCCATACTCTTTGGTTCTTTCGGTAAAGTCACGTAAGTATAAAAAAAAAATCACGACGTTTCGGGCGCAACACGGACGCTTGTGTTGCGCCCGAAACGTCGTGATTTATTTGATTCTTTCTCCCTACGCGACTTTACCGAAAGAACCAAAGAGTGGATTCCTGCAGTCACGAAAGCTTCAAATCAAGATCGTAATTTCTAGTTTACGGTTCATAAAGCGTTAACGACAACCGCGCAGTTATCTCTAAACGTAAAATTGAAATTGGTGATATGCTTGAATAATAAAATGAGGCAATTAGGGCAAGTAATATGAATGTTCACAGCACAAAGGTAGTGTGACAGCTGATACAAAGGAATATGTAACAAAATACAATAAACGTTAACGAGATCCTGATACTTGCGTTGTGGCCGAAACGTCGTGAGAATTATTTTATTATGTTTTATATTTTATTATTTCCATTCTACGTGACTTTACCGAAAAAAACAAGAAAATGAATCCCTACAGTCACGAAAGCTTTAAATCGAAATTTAAACGTTAACAACTTTAATCTAGGATTGAAGCTTTCGTGACTGTAGGAATTACTATACTCATTGGTTCTTTCGGTAAAGTCACGTATGGAGAAATAAAATAAAATAATTTAATTTTTAATTTTATTTTATTTCTGCATAATTTTATTTTTAATTTTGTTTTATTTCTACCTACGTGACTTTACCGAAAGAACCAAAGAGTATGGATTCCTGCAGTCACGAAAGCTTCAAATCAACTTTATACCTCTTCCACGAAGTATCAGAGGTCAAGGTCTATCTCAGTCTGTGGGCATTTAAAAAATGCGCCTTGAAACTTATTTGTACCCTATTCTTAGGTTTTTTCGGTAAAGTCACGTAGATAAAAAAACTTAAAATTCATAAAAGTAAAATAAAAAAGAAAATAAAAATCGCGACGTTTCGGATGCAACACAAGCTTCCGTCTTCAGGTGGAACCGTCACAGCACGACTGCTGAATCAAGTAAGTAAGTCTTATTTTATATTTTATGTTACTTTTATCCATTGTAATTTTATTTTTTTACCTACGTGACTTTACCGAAAAAACATACGAATATGAATCCTTGCAGTCACGAAAGCTTCAAATCTAGACTTATTTGTACCCTATGAAACTTTCAGTTCATTTCGTAAATTATTCTTTAAAAAAGTATTTATAATATTATGTTCATGCTGAGTGACTGCTGCTGCCGCTGCTGTGTCCTGGACAGCGCTTTGAGATCTGTGATATCATGCGTTCACTTATAATAATAATAATACGATTATCATCATAGTGATCTTATCCAACATTGTATTCAACTCTGTCTCCTTTATTGGACCCAAGGCAGATTCCTTTCACTTTCAATTCTGAGAAGGCGACCGGATGGTCTCGGTATTCAAGGGAATACATTTGGAATTTTAACATAAATAAGCAGTGTCGATCCATTTATAGATACCGTGTTAAAAATAAAAAAGGGGGAGATCGTCCGAAGAAAAAAACCCCGCGTTTTAATTAAAAGCCTGCACGTGTCCTCCACCAATCTCCATACACTTCATTGAATCTCTAACACTCGTCGCCTCCCCAAGATATGCAGAGCCATTGCGTTCACGAAACTGAGAAGAGAAGGGGGGGTCATTATAAAACAGTGGGGTATCTATAAATGGACCGGCTTGGATATTTTTTTTCATTTTGTAACGGCTCATGGACACCGGGCGCACAACGGCTCAAGTTTTACGAATGACGCCACGTGCGTTGTGATCTTCTCACGTTCACCGTGCAAGCGGCGCGGTGAACGCTGCTTTGGCAATTTCTCCGCCCTCTATGTATCCCTACATCAACATCGGCCATTCCCTATCCACTGCTGGATGGCCGGTGGGGGGGGGGCGTGGGATGGGGTCGCGTCGCAGCCGCGTGCGGCTGTAGACTGCGGAGAGGCGGGGGTCGTGGTGGTGCGTCTGGCTTACAATGTCCACCCCCTCGCTGTCTCGCCGCCACCAGAAACAAAGCTCCCCCGTGTAGCCTTAACAGACTGTTGGGGCACGTGCTGTTAGCGAGTAGCACCTATGAAGACCGGTACGAGGGGGTGGGTGGCCACCACCACGCCCGGCCCCCTTTGTCTCCCCCAGTGGCGATGTTTAGGCAATCGCACCAGGTACTCATTTGAGGCTGGTGGTGTTGGCCGTGAGCGGGAATCGAACCCGGGTAGCCAGGTTCGTGCGCAGTGCGCGAACCGCTACCACCAACACCATCAACCACCACCACCAACCACCACCACCACCACCGCCACCACCACCACCACCGCCGCCACCACCGCCACCACCACCACCAACCACCACCGGCAGCCTTTCTTAATCCGCTCTTCCAACCCCCCCTCCCCCCGCAGTCTGCGATGTCGAACGCATTTAAAGAGCGGGGCATGAAACGGGCGCGGCCGATAGAATTCAACTTAAAGGGCGAGAATTTCACCGAGGATTCCAAAAAAAAAGTAGTTTTATTTTTTTTAAAAACATGTATGAGAGAGAGAGAGTGGGGGAGAGAGAGAGAGAGAGTGAGAGAAGCGGGAGATGGCGAGAGGCAGGCGAGGAGATCAGGGGGCATGCAGTTTGCAGGCCTCGCTCGCACGAGGCTTTGTAGCGGTGAAGGAGCAGCAGCAGCGGCGGCGGCATCTTTCTGAGAATTTCCAGGAACAATGGAGGCGCCACCAAAGCCCCCTAGGGCGTAAACGTGCACCCTGAAAATCCGGGCAGCATTTCAATTCGACTTTTGTACAATGTAATTTATTATTACTATTATTATTGAAATACTGTACGCCCCCCCCCCTCCCCCCCTTTGTATTATGTAGTCTCGTTACAATTTAGACGGGGAAATGGTGAGCCTGCTTCGGGCGCTGGTGCACAAAGCACAAACTAAAATAAACTAAAACTAAACTTAACACTATGTCAATGAACCATTCCGCTACCTTAAAGTATGAGTGGGAAAAAAATGTAATGATCGGTCGTGGTTTCTGTTCTATGGCCCCGCTTCATTAGCAGGCATCAAAATCCATTGCGGAAATATTATAATTAGTATTATTTTAATAATCTGTATTATTTTTATTGCTGCTGCTGCTGCAGAGACATGACGGAAACTCTCTGCCACGAAGGCGGACCATTTTATAAAAAAATAATCACCGCATTTCGTTTTCCTTTCAGAGCACAGGAGTGGAATTGAAGAAAGTTTCTATGAGCGAAAAAATAATGACGCAACATTGCCTTCATTTGGACAGCTCGAAAGAAGAACATTGCACACGAAAAAAAAGGACAAAATTCCACGTTCGATCTTTCCATCGATTTGTGTTTGTTGACGCGAGTAGAGAATCATTCAGCCGCACGCTGTCGTGCAGCAATGTCCCGGCGCAGACATCGCCTCGATCTCACCCAGGTAAATCCTACCGATGATCATACCTCGGTGGGATTTACCTGCTAAAATGACAATAGTTGCTTTGATGTCGTTTGAGCGATGCGCTTACCTTGCCTACACTTCGCACTCCTATCGTATCGTTGCACTGTTTGTTGTTGCTGCAACGTTCTCACCCCGTGCGTCCCCCCACCCACCCACCACCTCCACTGCACATCTTTAAAGAATAAAAAAAGAGTTAAATTTCGATTTAAAGCTTTCGTGACTGCAGGGATTCATCTTCTTGGTTCTTTCGGTAAAGTCACGTAGAAGGGAAATAATAAAATAATAAAACATAATAAAATAATTCTCACGACGTTTCGGCCACAACGCAAGCAGCCGTCCTCAGGTGAAGAACAGGTCTGTCGGAAAAACCTGAGGACGGCTGCTTGCGTTGTGGCCGAAACGTCGTGAGAATTATTTAATAATGTTTTATTTTTATTATTTTATTATTTCCCTTCGACGTGATGACTTTACCGAAAGAACCAAGAAGAAGAAAAAAGAGCTTTATAGCTCATCGGATTCCTCCAGCATAGATACATATTTGTGTTCCTCGATGGCACTCACGTGCCCTTCACACTGCGCTGTCCTCTTTGACGCTCACTGCCGTTCTGTGTTCGCGTGGGCAAAGCGCAACCACGGCTCCGAAAAGGGGCCACTTTAGCTGGGCAGATTTACGAGCTCCCCCCACCAGAGTTCAATGCCTCTGGGGTCATGTGTGAGAGTGTGTCGCACTCGGTGGCAACGATTAGCGAGTACTTCAACAGTGCTTGTCATGTTCACATCACGGGGCGGTGACGTCGCATGACGAACCGTCAGAGACTGCAGCGACTTGGAGAGGCCTTCAAAGCCGGCCAGCGAATTTGTTTGTGACCGACGATAAATATTGCTCTGGTCCGCGCCATAGGAACGTGGAATTGGCCAATTGTCGCAGTGCGTCCTTGTTGCCGATTCCAAGCGAGGACGATGTGTGTCTGTCTAGCGGGGAGCGGTGGTGCAGCAGTTAGCGACACGGTGCGCTTCGAACCCGGCGACCCGAGTTCGATTGCCGCTCACGGCCACCAACACCGGTGACGATTATCTGAACCGGTCCTGGGCCTCCCTCAGGGCGACTCAGCCTCAAATGAGTACCTGGTGCGGTGTGTAAAACATCGCCACTGGGGAGACAAAGGCGGTCCGGGCGTGGTGGTGGTGCCCCCCCCCCCCCGTGCCGGGCCTTCATAGGTGCTACTCGCTAACAGCACTTGCCCCAACAGTCTGCTAAGGCTACATGGGGGATCTTTGTCTTGTGTGTAGCCTCACGGGTGTGGGCTGAGTTGAAGTCCGGGTTAAGCGCGACCTCTCCTTGTCGCCCTGCCCCCCACCCCCCATCTCCCTCACTCCCCTCCTCTGCATTCCCAGCCATATATTGGCTCAAGAGACGTTGCCCTGTGCCCAGCATCGGGAGTTTTAGAATGTTGGACGACACCCGCTTTGTTTACTTCAACAACAACAACAACAACCAAAAAAGCAATCAACGACAAAAAATGGTCACATTCGACGCCACGATGTCAAAATGGTCGTGGCAAGGCCATTGTTTCCCCCACCGAATGCTATTTATCAGCCCTCGTCCCCCACCCATGCCACCCTCGCCCCCTTATTTTTCTCTCTCTCTCTCTCTGGTATCTCTCAAGAGAGCTCTGGGCACACACAAGTATCTTCAATGAGCCATTGTTTAATCAGGTGAAGGTCCATTGAAATTTCAAATCGGCTGCGACGGGAGGGCAGGAAAACAATGGTTGTTGTTGTTGTTGTTTTTGTTGTTAGTATTGTTGTTGGGGAGCGGCAGTGTAGCGGTTAGGGCGGTGCGCTACGAACCTGGCCACCCGGGTTCGATTCCCGCTCACGGCCACCAACACCGGTGACGATTATCTGAACCGGTCCTGGGCCTCCGCCAGGTCGACTCAGCCTCAAATGAGTACCTGGTGCGGTGTGTAAAACATCGCCACTAGGGAGAAAAAGGCGGCCGGGCATGGTGCTGGCCACCCACCCCATCTTGTACCGTGCTGGCCTTCATAGGTGCTCGCTAAACAGCACTTGCCCCTACAGTCTGGTACAGGCTACACGGGGGATCTTTGTCATTGTGGTTGTTGTTGCTGTTGCCTCCTTTGCATTTAAAAGCAGGTAGGCGACAAGCCCCAGACTGAGACTCACCACCAACGCGCTGTTATTTCTGGGTTCAAATGATAACGCATTGGACGTGACTCAAAAATGCCGATTAAAGTTTATTTGTCAAAATAAAGAAAAGCGTTTTAAGTATGTGTATCTACATAACTGGGTATTTTTGTTGTTGTTGAAAACATCTTCAAATCACGTTTTTTGGAAGTTTAACTGCATTTTGTTTTATTCGAGGAAAGTAAATTACACCCAACTCCCACCCCCAACCTATTTGAATGGAACTGGTGAAGTTAGGGGTGGTTGATTGTGGAACATGCTCCAAGGATCGTTGGGTCAGCTCTCAGCGGTCGCATGCATCAAACAACTTAAGTGGAACATTTCACTCAGACGCCCCATTCGAAATTGAGTGGCGATGTCCACTCAAGGTGCGTTCTGCGTGCATGAATGTGTGTTGAACTTCTTTCGCACCGTACGTAGCCAATCGTGCGGGGAAGGACGACACACCAAAAACAAAAAAAGCAGTTAATAAAAAAGAGTTCGTCAATGTCGGTTACTTAAAAGTGCATAGCACCAGTGGCTTCCTATTATCGGAAGGAAGAGCGCTGTTATGCAACTGACCATTAAGCTAGGAGTGAATATTCCACATGAACCAACTACGCTCTCTTCTCCTATAACGCGGCGTTAGTTGCATTCCTGAAGCATCTCGAAGCATCCAGCAGCATCCCGCCCTGTGAGATGCTACGCCGAGGCAGCCGGACAACCGCTCATTACGACCTCGTGCAAAAGTAGTTTTGTTCACTCGATCGCGTTCTATCCGGTGGCTCGGAGAAGTAAGGACGGCCGATTAGCACGGCCGGATACGTACGGTGCGAAAGAAGTTCAACATACACACGTACATACGGCCAAGACATCAGCGGAACGAATGGATTGTTAGGTTTTCTGGAGGCGATGATGAACAGAGGGTCGGGCGTGAGAAGGGGGGCACATTCGGGCGCAGCAAGGTGCAGAAGTCGAGACACGGGAGACATGGAGACAGCCAAGAAGACACACACTGAGACACAAAGACAAAGCTACCTCGTATAGGTAGCTTTGTCTACCGCTCCTCACACAGATACAGACGTGGAGACAGACACACTGAGACACGGAGAGAGACACGGAGAGAGACACACACTGAGACACGGAGACAAAGCTACCTCGTGTAGGTAGCTTTGTCTACCGCTCCCCACACAGATACAGACATGGAGAGACACACTGAGACACTGAGAGAGAGACACACACTTTAGACATGGCGAAACACACAGATGTCCAGTCGCAAGAGCTTTATAGCTCATCAGATTCCTCCAGTATAAATAACTATTCTGATTCTGATGTCTCCATACCTCAGTCTGTGTCTGTCTCCGTGTCTAAGTGGGTGTCTCTCTCCGTGTCCGTCTCTCCATGTCCAGTAGACATGGAGAGACAGACACCACCACCCACCCACCACACCCCACACCCACCCACCAACCCCCCACACCCACTCACCACACCCCACACCGACCCACCACACCCCACACCCACCCACCACACCCCACACCCACCTACCACACCCACCTAGCACACCCACCACACCCCACACTCACCCACCCACCACACCCACCCACCACACCCCAACACCCACCCACCACACCCCACACCCACCCACCACACCCACGACACCCCCACACCCCACCCACACCACATCCACCCACCACACCCACCCACCCCCACCCCCACCAGGCCACCACCCCCACACCCACCCACACCACACCCACCACACCACACCCCCACACCCCACTCCCCACCCACACCACACCCCACCACACCCACCCCACCACACCCACCCACCCCCACCCACACCCCACCCACCACACCCACCCCACCACACCCCACACCCCACACCCACCTACCACACCCAGCACACCCCACACCCACCCACCACACCTCACATCGACCCACCACCCCCACCCACCTACCACCACACCCACCCACCACACCCCCACACCCCCACCACCCCTCCCACACCCACCACACCCACCCACCACCCACCCACCACACCCCCACCACTCCCACCACACCCCCCACCTCCCTCTCCACGACGGCTCGAGCGGTGACCGCGTCCACAGGGGTCGCTGTGGCGCCGCCGCCGCCGAGTATCGCAAAGTCAGCCGCGGGCACCAAAGACAAAGATCCCCCGTGTAGCCTGTGAACAGCGCGTTGGGGCAAGTGCTGTTAGCGAGTAGCAGCTGGGAAGGTGCGACACGGCACACGAGGGGGGGGAGGTGTTGGTGGCCAGCAACCACGCCCGGCCGCCTTTGTCTCCCCGGTGGCGATGTTTACGCATTGCATTTGAGGCTGAGTCGACCTAGGGGGAGGCCCAGGACCGGTTCAGATAATCGTCACTGGGTGTTGGTGGCCGTGAGCGGCAATCGAACTCGGTTCGTGGCGCTAACCGCTGCACCACCGCTCCCCCCGGTTACACGCAAGCGGCAAGAGAGGACTTTTAGAAGGCCAATGAGTCGATATCAGCGGTTCTTCATGTCTACTGCAGCCTCGTACCCCTTTGATTTTCAATCGTGACAAAAAAATGCACGATGTTGATAAACACGGAGGGGTTTCATGAAACGAAGCAAGTTGTCATTTACGTGGGCCGTGCTTACGTTGTGTTGTTTCGATGATTTATTTTCGAAGCAAAAATCGGGCCCATGTCTCGCACCCCCCTGGAAGGGCATCTCGCTCCTCCATCGGATGCGTGCACCCCCAGGTCAAGAAGAACCACAGCGGTGGACATAGAGCAGCGCTCTTCATGGCAAGGCTCCTGGTGGCCTTCAGTGCGGCCCGTGACGCGAGGCCACCCCGTCAAGACACAAAGAGTGACAACACCACCCCACATCGTCGTCGTCGTGCTGCTGTAAAACCCCATACAATGGTTTACACTATACACTACACTATACACTACACTATACACTACACTATACACTACACTACACACTACACTATACACTACACTATACACTACACTATACACTACGCTACACACTACACTATACACTACACTATACACTGCGCTACACACTTCGCTACACACTACACTACACTACACACTACACTATACACTACGCTACACACTACACTACACACTACACTATACACTACGCTACACACTACACTAAACACTACACTATACACTGCGCTACACACTTCGCTACATACTACACTACACTACACACTACGCTACACACTACACTACACACTACACTATACACTACGCTACACACTACACTAAACACTACACTATACACTGCACTATACACTACACTATACACTACACTATACACTACACTATACACTTCGCTACACACTACACTACACACTACACTACACACTACACTATACACTACGCTACACACTACACTATACACTACACTATACACTACACTATACACTACACTATACACTGCGCTACACACTTCGCTACACACTACACTACACACTACACTACACACTACACTATACACTACGCTACACACTACACTACACACTACACTATACACTACGCTACACACTACACTAAACACTACACTATACACTGCGCTACACACTTCGCTACATACTACACTACACTACACACTACACTATACACTACGCTACACACTACACTATACACTACGCTACACACTACACTACGTTACACTATGCTACACTATGCTACACTATACACTGCGCTACACACTACACTATACACTACGCTACACTACACACTACACTACACCAGTGTTCTTCATTGCAAGGCCCACGTGCCCCCCTGGTGGCGTTTAGCGCGGCCCCCCGACAAGACGCAAAGAGTGAAAATACCACACCACACCCCATCATCACACCACATCACACCACATCATCACCACACCACATAACACCACATCATCACCACATCACACCACGTCACACCACACCCCATCATCACCATCAACGTCGTCGTCAAGCTTTGGAGGGGGCAGATCACGTTAAACACCTGGGACACGTCCAAACCACGTGGGCTGCGAGGTGGCGAGGGGATGGCGGTACAGCGGGTGGGATTGGGAACCCATCTGTACGGAGCGTTGTCCCGTGCCTGTGCAATGAATGTTGTTGTTGTTATTGTTGTTGTTGTTTCTTACTGGGGTGTCTCCAGTTTCATCCCCACCACTCAAAATATTTTTATTCTTATTATATTTACATATTTTCTCCGACATCTCTTTCGTTAAATGGGAAAATAAAGACAAGTTCCAGGAGCGCGATTGTGGCCATGCAACTCAAACTATGGACCGATATAGTAACCCCGCATACAAACACACACACGCACAGATATTATAGAGACACAAAGAGACGCATGGAACGCATGAGACTCATCGAGATACACAGAAAAGCTCACGGTGGCACATTCAAGGCAACCCGCAGGAGCGCGATTGTGTCCATGCAAACCAAACTTTATGCCCGCATCGTAAACCCACTGCGATCTGCTCTCCTTCCACGGCGGCGGAGGAGGATGAGGAGCGGCGACACGACACGAACTCTCTCTCTCTCTGGCTCTGATGAAGCCCTCGCGTCGTGATCAGCAGCAGCAGGACCTCGACATTGGCACTTAGCTCCTGAACCGCATTGCTGCTGCTGCTTCTTCTGCTGCTGACATCGCGCGCGATAATAGAATAATGAGCGCTATTAATGCACGAGGATCTTTCCAAATTGTCGCGTTTTAAAGTTCCACGTCGCGAAGTCTTCGGCGCGCGACAAAAGGTTTAAAGCAAACACTAATGGATCGTGGGGCAGAAGGGGGTGGTGATGGTGGTGGTGGTGGGGGGCTTTTGGGGTGGGACATTGTGAACAAAAGGAAAACAACTTGAAAGTGGGGAAATGTCATTGCGGGCTTGCACCCGTGCCGCACACAGAGGATTATCCTTCTGATGTCCCAGCCCTGTGGACACTGCGCACTGTGCGCGCACACACACGCACACGCGCGCGCGCACGTGAATATTCGCTTACTCGTTAACACAAAGGCAGGAACAAAGGTCCCCCGTATAGGCCTCGGCAGACCGTTCGGGCAAGTGCTGTTAGCGAGCCATCTCGGCACGGGCCACACAGCCGGGGCGAAGTGGCTAAACACCACGCCCGGCCGCCTTTGTTTTCTCCCCAGAGTGCTTGGTGTTTCATACGCACCGTGACAAGCAGTCATTTGAGGCTGAGTCGACGTAGGGGAAGCCCGCCCCCCCCCACCCCCCCCACTCCCGACAGGTTCAGATGCTCTCCTGCGTGATTGTTGATCGTGAGCGGGAACGGAACTCGAGTCACCGAGGTTCGTAGCGCATGGTGCTAACCACTCCGCCACCGCTCTCCACATCACAACGACAAAGATCCCCCGTGTAGCCTGTAGCAGACTGTTGGGGCAAGAGCTGTGAGCGAGTAGCACCTACGAAGGCCGGCACGGCACGCGAGGGGGTGGGTGGCCAGCAAACGCGCCCGGCCGCCTTTGTCTCCCCAATGGCGATGTTTACGCATCGCATCAGGTACTCATTTTAGGCTGAGCCGACCTAGGGGAGGCCCAGGACCGCCTGGGGAAAACGTCACCGGTGTTGACCGTGAGCGGGCAATCGAACTCGGGACGCCGGGTTCGGAGCGGAGCGTAGCGCTAACCGCTGCGCCACCGCTCCTCACACCACACCACACACACACCGACTCTCAAATACATAGACTCACAACCCGCCTTTCCCAAACCCCGTTGCGGCAAGCGCTGTTAGCGAGCACCCATTAAGGCCAGCATCGTGCACATCGTCACATAGTCACTTTAAGATGTTTTCTTGTTCATGTTTTTGTTTTTTGTTTGTTGCGGTTGCACCCGATTCAAGAGCCGAATGGCTCACAGGGCTATACCTAATAAATGAAACTGAAAACTGAAACTGTGTGTCCGTGTCTTCCCCAGAACTGCGCCCTTGATTGCACATCGCTCCACGTCCAGAGGCGTAGCTAGGGGGGCAGGGGGGTACATATGTCCCCGGGCGCCAAGGTAAAGGGGCGCCAAAATGAGGCTTACAACGTCACATTATAACTTATTGCGGCGGGCGCGGCAGCCTGAAACTACTGCACAACCTAAAAGTTTATATATCCTGCCACACACAGCCTACATGTCATGTAATTACATTTTGGTATGTGATTAAACGGGGGGGGGGGGGGGGTGCCAATTTTATAGTTCGTCCCCGGGCGCAAAATATCCTAGCTACGCCTTTGTCCACGTCTCTTGCTCCGAGTCCGAGTTGGACCCAGGGAATTCTCCAGGAGCGGTGGCAGACGATTTTCGATGTTGACCGCGGCCGGGGAATCGAATTTGGCTCGCCGCATTTTTGTGCGGCCTCTAGTTGCGAAGCAACTCGCCACCACCGTGAGCGTCAAACGTGAACGGATGGGCGAGTTAACGAGTGAGAGCGGGAATGAGTGGATTTAGAGAATGAGTGGCTGAGAGAATGGAGTGAATGAGAGAATGGAGTGAATGAGAGAATGGAGTGAATGAGAGACTGAGTGGCTGAGAGAATGGAGTGAATGAGAGAATGGAGTGAATGAGAGAATGGAGTGAATGAGAGAATGAGTGGCTGAGAGAATGGAGTGAATGAGAGAATGGAGTGAATGAGAGAATGGAGTGAATGAGAGACTGAGTGGCTGAGAGAATGGAGTGAATGAGAGAATGGAGTGAATGAGAGAATGGAGTGAATGAGAGAATGGAGTGAATGAGAGAATGGAGTGAATGAGAGAATGGAGTGAATGAGAGAATGGAGTGAATGAGAGAATGGAGTGGATGAGAGAATGGAGTGAATGAGAGAATGGAGTGAATGAGAGAATGGAGTGGCTGAGAGAATGGAGTGAATGAGAGAATGGAGTGCATGAGAGAATGGAGTGAATGAGAGGTGTTTAGTTTGTTGTCCTTTCCGTGCAACTGCAATGAGCACGGTTGGCTATGGACAGTGCGAATGAAGTTGAACATAACGTACAGACACACACACACAAAGCGAGAATGAGTGAATTGCGGAATGAGAGCATTAGATGAGTGGATAAGAAAACGAGTGAATTCGAGGACGAGCGAACGTCGTGAGCGAGCCAGTGTATCGGTTGAACAAAGAACGAGCGACAGGATCGATGTATGACGGAGTGAACGACAGGTCACTTGCCTCCCCACTCTTTTTCCCTCGCCACCCAACAAACTCCACCAAAAGAAAGACGCAAAACGAGAGAGAGAGAGCGAGAGAGACTCTGCCGTTTGTGGCAATAGGAAATGTGCAAGCTGTGTGGTCTTATCTGTTCACGGGAAAGTCAAACTCGGCGAACTGGAGTGACATGTCAAACCAAACAGCGCGTCTCCCTCTTAATCTCCTGGCCTGTGTGTGCCAAGCCGGAGGGGGGCTGGGCTGGGGGGGTGGTGGTGCTGGGGGTGAGGGTGAGCTCAGAGGGACCAGGGTTGAGAATTGTGGACTCGAGGTGTGTGTGTGTGTGTGTGTTGGGCAGATGCGTGGCGAGAGAAAACATTCGCTTAGTGCGTTCGCTCGCTGTGTCTCCCCCCCTCCACACCAATAATTATATTTTACTTATTTATCAACACACTCAGTCGTACGACACTTTTTCAAGAGGCTCCTGCTGCTGCATTGGGTTTATTTATTTTAAGACGTTCTGAGCCAATTGATGATGGTGAGTTGCGTTTATCATTTTTATTATTCTACGAGCGGGGAGGAAACCGAAGCACCCAGAGAACACCCCACGCATTGCACGAGGGGACAACACTCAATCCCCGCTCAGATTTGATAGCGATTAGTCCACTTGCCGTGCCGCCTTCTGCTGGCGAGCCAGGGTAGGGTGGCACCTCCTCAACGCCCACGGAAAGGGAGTTTTACGACATATGTGTGTGCGGAGATCCACCAACTCTCGCTGTTGCCTCCACAGTTCCGATCAGAGGCAGCGGCCACGTGCATCGCCTACGCCGCTTGATCATCTGGGCTGAGACGTTCATCATCATCGGCGTCGTCGTCGCGATTCGTGGGTGCAGACAGCCCCCGTAGGTGCCCACTGCACATTTCGTCGCTTTGTTTCCACTTTCCTCTCTGTCTCGTGGTGCCATTGTGCTCAAGAAGCGGCCACACATCTTTCTGGTACCAAACTCTTCACGTCGTCCTTGTCGTCACGCCATTCTCCGTTAGGCCTTCGTTTAGTTCCTGTTCCTTCTATTTTTCTGATCCAAAACACTTTACATTACCCCGTTGTTATCCATCCGACGTAATGTGTCCAAACAGTGCCAGTTTCCTTCTCATCACGGGGTCTCATTCCTCTTATTCTCCTGTGTACAATCTTTTTTTTTTGGGCTCACTTGGTACGAAAGAGACGTTCTCTTCTTCTTGGTTCTTTCGGTAAAGAATGGAAATAATAAAATAATAAAAATAAAACATAATAAAATAATTCTCACGACGTTTCGGCCCCAACGCAAGCAGCGGTCCTCAGGTGGAGAACAGGTCTGTCGAGAAGACAGAGTCTGAATGATTATTATGTTTTATTTTTATTATTTTATTATTTACATTCTACGTGACTTTACCGAAATAACCAAGAAGATGAATCCCTGCAGTCACGATAGCTTTAAAATAATTTTATTATGTTTTATTTTTAGTATTTTATTATTTCCATTCTACGTGACTTTACCGAAATAACCAAGAAGATGAATCCCTGCAGTCACGAAAGCTTTACATCGAGACGTTCTCTTGTTTCGTGCCCACCCCCAAAAAAAATAATCTTCCCGATCCCTTCTGTTTGCCTCGACGGCTGCACGAAAAAAGAACACGTGCGGGGAGGGGCGGAGTTGCTGGATCCCACGAACATTCGACGGCCCGCGTGGTGCGATCATCCAGTCCTCGAACGCCGAGGTCAGGATCGCTGGCTCGGCATTCGCAAGAGGTCTTTGGTGGAACAATTTGATGCAAACAAAAAGGCCACGCTTAGTTTTTAATCTAGATTTAAAAGTCACGTAGAAGGGAAATAATAAAATAAAAAAATAAACATTATTATTTTCCTTCTACGTGACTTTACCGAAAGAACCAAGAAGATGAATCCCTGCAGTCACGAAAGCTTTAACTCGAAATTTAACAACAACAACGCTTTTATTTTTGTTTATTAAATAAAGCACGTTGCGGTGTGCTCGGTCCGACCACATCATTCAAACGGTTACCGTTCACGACGCGACTGGGACATTTTTATTCGGAGAGGGGAGACACGAAGGGGGAGTGAGCCCGCGTCCCCATGAACGGGGGGCGCAATGACAGAGGGGGTAAAGCGGGTTGCTTAAATGGAGGGAGGGGAGGGGGGTAGGAAAGAATAACCAAATGCCCCTAAAATATCAACACACACGCAGCCGGTGTGCGTTCGTATTTACCCTCCGAACAACACAGTTTAAATTCTGGGCCTGTAGGGATATTTATTTTAAAGCAGTGGTTCGTTACCCGGGGTGCAACACGCCACCCCCTGGGGTGTGCGTGATGGCCTTTCTGGGGGTGCGAGACACGGACAGATTTTATTTTTAGAAGGTAAATCATCTTCAACACAAATTAATCACGGGAACGTAAGTACAACTTACTTTGTTTCATCAAACCCCTCATGTATTTATGAACATTATGAAAACATCTTCTTGGTTCTTTCGGTAAAGTCATGTAGAATGGAAATAATAAAATAATAAAAATAAAACTCTTTCTTCTCGACAGACCTGCTCTCCACCTGAGGACGGCTGCTTGCGTTGTGGCCGAAACGTCGTGAGAATTATTTTATTATGTTTTATTTTTATTACTTTATTATTTCCATTCTACGTGACTTTACCGAAAGAACCAAGAAGATGAATCCCTGCAGTCACGAAAGAAGCTTTACATCGAATTTTTATTACGTTTTATTTTTATTATTGTATTACTTCCCTTCTACGTGACTTTACCGAAAGAACCAATAAGATGAATCCCTGCAGTCACGAAAGCTTTAAATCGAATTTTTATGATGTTTTATTTTTATTATTTTATTACTTCCCTTCTACGTGACTTTACAGTCACGAAATCTTTAAATCGAAATATTATGAAAACATGTCGATCGAGAACCCAAGGGGTGCACAGGCTGCAGTAAAGGTTCAGAACCACCGTGACCTGACCACTGGGGTCGATTCGTTCACGACATCGCAGCCGGTGGCTGATTCAGGCATCACCCTCCCTGTCGAATGTCCTCTCCTCCATCAAGACCCTCCTCCCCAAACCTCTTTCTCCCTGGCCCCATCCTTCCCTCCATCCCTAGCTACCCACCGTAATTCCCGTACCCACTAAACCCGTACCCCATCTCCTATTCACCGAATCACTTTTAGCTGCCCTCATTGTACCACTCGTAACCCTTGTAAAGCGCCTTGGATAAAGACGCATTATAAATGTAAGATCAAATAAGATCACGATACAGGGAAGGGTCCCCAACAAAAACTGAGGTCGTTGCATCTCAGGACAAATCGGAAACAAACACGAACATCATTTTGCGTCTTCTAATAATAAAATAATACAAATAAAACATAATAAAATAAAATAATTATTATTTTATTATTTCCCTTCTACGTGACTTTACCGAAAGAGCCAAGAAGATGAATCCCTGCAATCACGAAAGCTTTAAATCGAAATTATTTAGCGTACAACACTTTTTTTGCGTTACGGGCTGATGGAGAGATAAACACTAAAAACAAAATCCTCGACTCAGAATTCACACTGTGGGTGGCGCGCAAGTTACTTTACGGCTGTAGGACACCACGGGCGGGGTTTAATCTACCCGGGCAGTGCCGGATTATCCTGGTAGCAAAAGTAGCTACATATGTAGTAGCTACGGGCCCTGCACTTTCAAGGGCCCCGCGTTAAATGCTTTCAAGCTATCAATTCCGGTTCAGAGATTCTGCACTTACTCTATTACTATAGTACTATACGGCCTTCAACTTTTACGAACGACTGGGTGTTCAAGGTTAGCGATTTGTCGTATTTTCTGGCTGTATAGCAAATGAAAAAATACAATTACTTCACTATGCAAGCAATTTTTTTTATGTTTATGTGTTTTTTCAATTAATTTAGGGCCCCTTTATAACATCAGCTACAGGCCCAGTACTAGCTTCATCCGGCGCGGCACCCGGGCAACTGTTGGTCAGAGCTTTCCGGTGAATTGCAAAGCTTCGTTGAGAATCCACCCGAATTGGACGATCCGCCGCCCTCGGTGCATTGACCACCGCTGCCCCGGATTCTAAAACGTTGCTCGACCGCCTTGCGATGCCGGTGACCTTTACCGAGTGTTGAGTTTTTCGTCGAAGTCACGCGGGTTTAACAAGGCACGCGCTCCGTGGTGAATTAACGAAGGCTTCTTCTCAAATGTGTGTCTCGCGTCAAGCTAGAGCTCGTCGTTGATGATTAGCGGCGTATCCACGCGTCCAGATGTGCGTGAGAATACGTTCACAGGCAACAGCGAAGCCGACCAACTGTCCGATCATGATAGAGGGGATGTATGTAGCGGCGTGTGAATCTGTACAAACTTATATATCCGTCAAGCTACTGGATTTACACCACTGGAACCTCATTTGCCAGTAGCAAAATATGATAATTGGTTTTTTTACCCTTTTATCTGGCAACAAAACTGACACCTTTTTTTACAAGGAGTCATATTTGCATTGACCACAATACCTGCAGTCAAAATGCAAACAAAAAACATAACGCTGATAATGTATGCACTGTCCTTGAAATTGATTGGTCCACACCCGAGACAGCGTTCTTTAGAGCCTTTGGCGTCATCTGGTCCAACACCATGTGAGATTGTTTAAATGAATAAATAAATGCACTTGCATTGTTACGTGAAGAGAGCGATATGCCTATAATGCAGCTTTTTTAGGGTTAGATCGCGTAAATATATTAATGTGTCGTTAAACCCGCCACCACCCGACACAGCCAATTAGTAAGGTTTGTCACGTAAACAGAAAGTGCCAATTCGTCACTAGTACAGCACACCGGTGTGATGGAGAGCAAAGCCACAACATTTAGAATCTCAGTACGACGTTTCGCAGGTAAATACAACTAGCATCATCAGGCGACAGCCAGATTTTTGGAGAAGTCCACCTGTTTCGTTCCTTAAATAGAGACGTAGATGTGATGACGTCACTTGTGCGCTCTTCTTCAGCGAAGTGTGGGGGGGGGGGGGATTAATGAAAGCATATCAATGGCCATGAGTATCCATTGCCGTTTGGGTTATCTATATAAGACGAATATGTGGTGACACATTGTCTGCGTAAATTAGCCGTGCGGCGGTGGCTTCGCACGCGCCTGCCTGTAATCCAGCACTGTGGAAGCAGCAGTCAGGCTTGGTGGATCGATCACGCAAATGTGGCGCGACTCCCTTCACCCCGCGAGGGCATCGGAGAGGAGTCACGAACACCCTGGGCGGTACGGCACAACCACGTTGTGCCACCACCGCCCGTTCCATCTGAACGGGCAACAGCCTCCGTCTCCAGCTCCCGCTACCGAGGAGCTGGGTGGAGTTACTGAACCCCCTTCCTCCCCACCTCCCGGCTTCCCTCCCTCCCTCCCTCTGCCCACTTGCTCCTGCCGAAGAGACGCGCGGTGCTGAGTTGAACCCGCTGAGCGGGCGGGCCGCAGGTGGCAGCCACGTGCCACGTTTCGCGCTGCGCTCACATTTTTCGCGGCGCGCAAAGCGGAGTGGGGCGGCGGGCGGCGGTGGGGGGGAGGGTCAAACGCGAGCCGCCAAAAAAAGTCGCACAAAACAGGCAAAAGCGGCGCTCACGCGCAAATCATTGCCCACAGTGGGGAACGACGGTGGGGAGGATGGGCGGCAAAGAGAGAAAATGCGAAAACACCCCAACCCAATTCAAATTGCTTGACCCCATTTTTTTCTCTCCTTTGTGGTGCGGGTGGATGATGGGGCGAGAGTTCCCCGTCTCAAACCGAATTGGGGTTGTGGTTGTTGTTGTTGTTTAGGGACCACATACCACGTTCCCAAGCCAATTGCAAGGGTCCCGGCCCCTGCAATAATGTCTTCGCAATCATTTACACACAAAGTGCTTGCCACAGATGAAACCACCACAAAACCTTGTCAAGGAGCATAAATCCATCACCACGAACTCCGGCTCATCCTCGCAGTGGCATCTTTTTTGGGCTAAGCCATTGCACAAAGACGGTCACCCCATCGTCAGCAATGCTCTTCCTTCCGACATTAGGAATCCACCGGATCTGTGCACTTTCAAATCATCTCGATTGAAAACGCATTTCTTTAGAACTGCCTTTTTGTGTTAAGTTTGGTGTCCTTCCCCACGCATCTCCGATTGTCACGGTGGGCTACGTATGGTACAAAAGAAGTTCAACATACATACATATGTTCAAGTGCCTATGACAATCGAGGCTGGGGTTGCGTGCAGCGGTGGCATGGTGGGTTTTAGCGATCACCGCACTTATGTTGTGGCGACCCAGTCAACTTGGAACATTGGCGTCAACACACACGTGGATTCCAACCGCATGCAAACGTTGGGGTCAACACACACGTGGATTCCAACCGCGTGCAAACGTTGGGGTCAACACACACGTGGATTCCAACCGCGTGCAAACGTTGGGGTCAACACACACGTGGATTCCAACCGCGTGCAAACATTGGGGTCAACACACACGTGGATTCCAACCGCGTGCAAACGTTGGGGTCAACACACACGTGGATTCCAACCGCGTGCAAACGTTGGGGTCAACACACACGTGGATTCCAACCGCATGCAAACGTTGGGGTCAACACACACGTGGATTCCAACCGCGTGCGAACGTTGGGGTCAACACACACGTGGATTCCAACCGCGTGCAAACGTTGGGGTCAACACACACGTGGATTCCAACCGCGTGCAAACGTTGGGGTCAACACACACGTGGATTCCAACCGCATGCTAACGTTGGGGTCAACGCACACGTGGATTCCAACCGCGTGCAAACGTTGGGGTCAACACACACGTGGATTCCAACCACGTGCAAACGTTGGGGTCAACGCACACGTGGATTCTAACCGCGTGCGAACGTTGGGGTCAACACACACATGGATTCCAACCGCGTGCAAACGTTGGGGTCAACACACACGTGGATTCCAACCGCGTGCAAACGTTGGACTCAGCTTTGGCACGTTCACCGGGAAGTAATATCCGAACCAATATATGAGGAACCCCCCCTTCCCTCTATCACTAACCCGCAGTAACGAGCGTGGTGAAGTATAGACACAGCGTGGGGAGGGGAAGGGGGGGATGCATTTAATCAGCAGTGTATTGACGAAGGGCTCCGCAACTGTATTGTTGCGTGTCATTACAAGAGTATCACTAAAATGTTGAGACCCCAGGTAAACTGTGAGTTCCAGTAAATGCACAACACCTTTAACGCTTAGCAGTGTCGACACCAGCGGCGGCTCATGCAAAATCTCTCAGGGGGGGCAAATGTCTGGATGATTGATAAGGATAAGGTCCACCCATGCAATGGATAAATTAACAGCTTAAGCATGTAAAGGCAACTTCACTTCTTTAATATTAATGAAAAATAAAGTGACTCTTACAATACATCTTGTTTGTTTCTATACTCACTATTAATACAATCCACTCAGTTTCTTTAATTAAAGATTCCACTAGGTGGCGACAAATAATATTGTTGGATGAAACGTGCTTACGTATGATGACGTAAGCACGTTAGTGCGAGCCCTCCCGGAAGCCATAGAGAATGCATTGCAGCGCCTGCCGTTCGAAAAAAAACATCTTTGAATGTAAGTCTATTGGACCACTCGGGGCGATTCTCAGCCGGAGTGAAATCGCCCAAAAAGAGGCGGTACTCCACAGAACGTGACATGACGCTGATTGGACTATATCCAGAGGCACAGTAACGGCTCGCGAAACTCTGTGGTTGAATGACATTGGTGGTGCGTCGCCCAATCGCCCTAATGAAGAAACCGCCCCTGGTCGACACAAAGCAGAGCAAACCGATCAACCACCGTGGAAACTACTGGGGGGGGGGGGGGTTATTCTCGTAGTTTTTTTTCCGCCTTATTAAGGATCATTGTCAACTGTTGCTATACACAGCTCGCTAATGATCCCAGCCGGGGCATTGTAAAAATGCGACGTGGGCACATCGTCGCTTCGGATTGGCTGAGAAATCTCCGCGAATCACCCTTCCCCCCTTTTTTGTGTGCTTGCCCTGAAACTTTTTCTCTTGCAATTTTTTGAATCGACGCAAAAAAAATGTTCTGCTTAATCCATGCCCCTCCCCACCCACCGCAAGCTTCGTGGGCAAACATGAAAAAAAATGGAAACTATGACAAAGATCGCCGTTTCGAACTTCGACCCTCGATATTAGTGGCACACTGTGGCCAGAGAGAGGGAGAGAGAGGTACAGACAAACGGGTGTTCGAGTATGTTTTGCATCGCTGGCTAATGCGCACGTGTTTATGGCACTAGAATACGGATATAGAGAGCGTTTCCTTAATTTTCTCTGTTGCTGTCAGGAAACGATTGCTGGGGTCTCTCTACAGCAAGACCAAAATACCAATTCTATCACGACAACATTACGTTTCGACTGTTGCCAGCACCACAGCGGGGTTGTTTTTCTTTCGAATTACATTCCTAGGCTCTCACCAAAGATTCCACGAGATTCCTGATCCTTTCGTCTTGGGACTTCATCACGGTCACACAATGCACAAAAATGTGCTTTGGCTTCGTTTAGCTAAAAACAAGTTGAGTGATTAATTCATTGAAATGACCCAGAAAACCACGTTTTGTATATTAAATATGTATTGTTTATTCCACAGTCATTCCCCAATGTTGATATGAGACTGCTTCCCGGAACATAACTGCCCGTGAAATACAAAATACGCAACATAAACATTATCATCATTATTAGTGTAAGCTACCGTATTTGTTTTGAACACAACCGATTTATTCAAAAGATACTGTAATCAGTGCGGTGAATTCTTGGACATCAACCATGCAATTCGATAGAGAGACACACATTGTTTTACTGATACGGATGGACTGGCGCCTGTCATAGGAACGTGGAATTTCACCATTATCTCTGGGCAGCCAGCAGAGATGAGCACCACCCCACCCTCGTGTCAGTGTCACAGCTCAGAGAGAGAGAGAGAGCACCCCCAAACAAATACAGTACACGGTTAGAATGTCTAATTGAAACTCAATTTGTAGCGGTTTTCAATTAACAGGGAAACTCATTTGTCAGGCGACTTTTGTCTGCGTCGTCTGGAATTTTTCGTGGGTCATTTAGTTACAAAAGCATGACCATCCGTGCCCTTCAAAGCGGATCTTAACGATGTTATGAAATCTTGTCAGTGTGGCAAAACCCAAATGTCCTACTTTGTAAATGCGGCATTCCCCAAACGTATATTGTTAAATAATTGATGTACTTTGGCCACTGTAGTTTTCCCCATTATTGTTTTGGAGAAAAAAAGTATTACGTACAGTAAAAAAACCTGTTTAATTTCACCGAGTTAATTAAAGATTACCAGAATGTTTTGTTGGACATATATTTGAAGTTACACAACTACAGTAAAACACGTTCCTATTTCATCCATTGAGGCGCACGAAATAGATTTGCACATTTTTTAAACGCTTATCGTGTGCGATTTTCCACTTTTTTTTGGTTTACTGGGGTAATTTTACGTGAAGGTCGGATTCAGCATCACACACGCGCCAAGGTGAAAGATATTTCGAGCTCACAGCAACATACAGACAATTCCCAGGGTAGCATGCAAACTCAAGAGAGGGTTTCAATATGCACAGCAACAGCCTGGTAAACATGCAACGTTGGACTGGCATGTGGTTAGAACTGTAGGACCATACGTTTGCTTAACGTTGGCTCAACGTTCCAGGCTTACTTGTGAATAGTCTAATCCGGCTAGCAGTCTGGAAGGCCAGCAACAGGTGAAGGCTCTATGAGGGCTACCTACTGATTATAAATATAAAACGTTTTAATTGAGCCTGAGGATATAAATTTCGATTTAAAGCTTTCGTGACTGCAGGGATTCATCTTCTTGGTTCTTTCGGTAAAGTCACGTAAAAATAAAACATAATAAAACAATTCTGTGAGAATTGTTTTATTATGTTTTATTTTTATTATTTTATTACTTCCCTTCTACGTGACTTTACCGAAAGAACCAAGAACCTGAGGATATATTTTCACTAAGCCGTATTTGCACTTGTTCTTAAGCATATGCAAAAAAACAAAGATAGCCATCAATCACTTTTGAGATTAGATTTTGGAGTTTGATCCGAGGTTACTTTTTTTGGAAACCGTTAATGATTACAACGCGTGAGATTAAACCACAAATTCAACATGTTTCACTTTTTGAACTTTGAACTTTGAATGCACCTTCCCGCAAAACCTCTACGAATAGTCGCTCGAATTTTCTCAGCCTTGTAATTGGTTCACGGTGGCGAGCTCCCTTTAAGTTTCGTCTTATTTTAGCCAATGGATAACTTAGAAATGGTGACACACTAAACGTGAAATGCTGTGGGGAGGGAAAAAATAGTTGCGCTTAATTGAGACTGATGTGTTACTAGGTCACGAGTTTGTCTATTTATAAGTGTTCAATGATTAAAGTGCTGACTGGATAGAGCAAAGGTGGATGCTGGATTTCCAGAAGAATTATCATAACGAGGAATTGGAGTCTTAAATAAATTCATGAAACTATATCCGTATATCTATCAATTCAATACAACATGTTTGAAGTAGCGTCTGCAGTATCTTGTACGAGGAATACCTGGATGATTACAAAATAAAAGGGTTTGTTTTTAGAACTTTTGCAATTTATCTCAAGATTGATTTTGCTTCACTGACCCAGTCGTCTCATTTCCAGTGGCCTGCACTTTGTATTTTTTGTAAACAAAATCAACATTTAAAGAGGCACGTTTATCACCAAAACAACATGCAATTAGAAGTTATTGACAGTAATGACAAGAGGGCCTTCTACAGTTCTGCTTTTGTGAAATGTTTAGCAAAGAAACTCACGGAGTTCTACAATATATTTACAAGGGTCCTACTCATAGGCGGAGTTTGACTTCTATATTTGGGGGGGGAGGGAGGCAGGAGTTCGCCTTGTCCCTCACATTAAGAATCGCGGGTGCATATATTTAATTAATTTTAAATATCGATTTAAAGCTTTCGTGACTGCAGGGATTCATCTTCTTGGTTCTTTCGGTAAAGTCACGTAGAAGGGAAATAATAAAATAAAATAAATAAAACATAATAAAATACAATTTTCACGATGTTTCGGCCACAACGCAAGCAGCTGTCATCAGGTGAAGACCAGGTCTGTCGGGGAGACAGCGTCTGCTAGAGTTGTGGCCGAAACGTCGTGATAATTATTTTATTTTTTTTATTATTTATTTTATTTTTTCCCTCCTACGTGACTTTACCGAAAGAACCAAGAAGATAATTTTAAATATTAATTGTAAACTACTGAAAAATTAGTAATACAGATGTCCAGTTTTAGGGGACGTTACCCCACCCCTCGTGCCCCCAGACTCTGACCAGGGTCCTACTTGAAATAATCAGGTACAGTATATCGTGCTAAGTGTTGTTTTAAAGACACCTGTTGGATCAAGGTGGGCTCACCTGGCTTGTGGTCGTTCTTATTTTGTTAACTTTAGTCAACCAGTCACGAAAGTAGCGTTTAAGAGCAAACAAAAACATTGGCATGAACCCATCAACCAACGGTAGTCTGTGACTATACAAGGCAAATCCCGAATCGATTTAAACCCCTCTTGATCCTCATCAACAAACTGTGGACAATTAATTTTACTTTAGAAAAAATAGTTTTCCCCAATGTTCTGACTGTGCTGTCATTGCCGTGCAGCCAGACGAAGTCCTCCGTTATTATCCAGCGCAGCAGTGATAGGTCATGCAACCTTTCTTGTTCGAGAGTGGTCTGCAGAAGCGGGTCTCACAAAACTACTGCTAAATGCCCTTCCGGTAACCTTTTTTCCACACATTACTGGGCAGCACTTTCCCATCCTCTTTCTGACCGAGAGTAACGTGTGTCCACCATCTATATTACTATTAATCTCAGATGCCATTTAGATAAATTGTGCACAGAACACATTTTCAGTAATTTTGTGTGTGCAGTCATTGGTGAGCGAGCTTATATAGATGCGTATGTTGGACTTTTTTCGTACCGTACATAGCCAAACGTGCTCATCGGAGGTGCGGGGGGAAGGACAACAAACTAAACACAAAAGGCAGTTCTAAAGAAATGCGTTTTCAATCGAGATTTAAACGTGCATAGCTCCAGTGGTGTCCTAACATTTCACCTCTGGGCCTGTCAGTTGGTCACAATTACCCAAATGTATTTGATGACAACCTCAGATAAGCAGACCACAACGCAGCTATTCCAGAACTGTTGGTGGATGTTTGCATAATGTACGTGAGTCATTTTAGTACACGTTTGTGTGTAGTTTGAAACGTATGGATATCAGGTCTGAAGTATGTTTTTCTTCCCGTCATGATGATGGCTTTTACAATTTTGATCTATAAGCCACAGAATGTCACCTTGGCTGGGGATCATTCCCAGAGCATGCCTTTGGTCGTACCGTGCGACACGCAGCGGTGTTAAGTGTGCCTGGTGGGATGAGGATGGTTTATAGTGCTGTATGTGTGTGTGTTTGGGTGATTTATTTACACACTCTTTGGTTGTTTCGGTAAAGTCACGTAGTTAAAAAATTAATGAAAAAACAACTGAATTAAATCACGACGTTTCGGAGGCAACACAAGCTTCCGTCTTTGGGTGATTTGTTCACCTTTCTTGTACTTTGCACCACTATCGTGTTTCCGTACCGTTTGTTGTTGTAACGTTCTTACCCGCCCCTCCTGGACGTATGTGAAATAGAGCTTGATTATTATTCAGATTTTTTTACATTGCAGGATCACACGGACACCGGTTAACCAGAGGAGTTTGAACCTCTCGCGACTGGTTTGATGATTGACATCGACAATTACTAAACACACCGCAACAACATCTTGGTGCAGGCGTATTCCTGGAGTGAGTTGCATAAAGTGTGGAGGAATGGTTGTTCTAAAATTGTAAGGCTCTTTGCATTACAGCGCCATCTGGTGCGATTTCATCGCAAGTGAAAGAGCAGAGCTCATTTAAGTTTATATTCGGGCACGTTGCGTGGTAATAATGTGACAAAAACTCAACACTTTCCACTTTTTTATTTTACAATGTTATTTTTTTGTTAATTCAAATACCAAATATTATCGATGCAGACTTGTTACAAATTAGACAATCACATCTTTTGGCAGTGGTACACAAGCACAAATTACAAAACAACTTGACAATTTTGTCATTGGCAATTCCCTAGAAGAAAATACATTTGCAGGCGACGTTTCAGGAAATGGCCCTTCTTTTTGTGTGCAAAATTTGCAATGATGAGGGACACCACTCCTCAAAAACAAAACGTGCGAGTATCAGAATCTTTATTTAGCCTGCAGGAGAAATCCGATGAGCTATGAAGCTCTTTTATAAACAGATGACCAGTAGGGGCGGGTCAGAAAGTTACAGCTTCGAGGGGCTGATAAAACAGGACGAGTGATCAGCACGAGACTAAAAGAACATCAGAGAAATATTAAATGCTCCCAAATACAACTGTCAGCAGTAGCAGAACAGGCGTGCCAACAAGGACACTCAATTGATTTTGATAATGTTGAAGTTCCATGCAAAACTAGCTACTACTGGCCAAGACTAATTAGATCATCTATCGAAATTGACAGAAATAAAAATAACTTTAACCGTTCGGATAGCTACCGCCTTAGTGCTGCGTGGAAGCGAATCATCAAATAAGACATTATTTAAATGCATGCCTACAAAGGGCAGCATACTTCAATAGGGATTACCGTTGGTAGGGCTATTTTAATAAACACAATGGACAGGAAGGACATGATCAAAGGGCTCGAATAATGCACATGCATAATGTACGTTGACTCAGTAAGAGCGCAGAAGCGTGGTCACCACATCTACGCCTCGATATAAGGAACGAAACAGGTGGACTTCTCCACAAATCTGGCTGTCGCCTGATGAAGCTGGTTGTAATTACTGGCGAAACGTCGTACTCAGATTGTAAATGTTGTGGCTTGACTCTCCAACACACCGGTGTGCTGTACTAGTGACGAAACATGACAACTCTTACTAGTTGGCTGTGTTGGGTGGTGGCGGGTTTTAACGACACATTTATATATTTACGCGATCTAATCAAAAATAACTCTATTATGAATACATATTCTGTTTAAATCTTGACTTAAAGCTTTCCTGGCTGCAGGAATTAATATTATTTTGGTCTTTCGGTAAAGCCACGTAGATAGAATACAATAATAAAAAATAATATTTTTTTTCGATTTAAAGCTTTCGTGACTGCAGGGATTCATCTTCTTGGTTCTTTCGGTAAAGTCACGTAGAAGGGAAATAATAAAATAATAATAAAAAAAACATAATAAATAATTCTCACGACGTTTCGGCCACAACGCAAGCAGCCGTCCTCAGGTGAAACCAGGTCTGTCGAGGCGACAGCGTCTGAATGAAACAGCACACGTGCTTGGAGCATATATATAAGCTGGGTTGGAAGCACGTGTGCTGTTTCATTCAGACGCTGTCGCCTCGACAGACCTGGTTTCACCTGAGAACGGCTGCTTGCGTTGTGGCCGAAACGTCGTGAGAATTATTTTATTATGTTTAATTTTTATTATTTTATTACTTCCCTTCTACGTGACTTTACCGAAAGAACCAAGAAGAAAAATAATAACATTATATTACACTAAATAATAACATTTGTATTATTATTTTTATTATTTGTTAAATCTACGTGGTAAAGTCACGTAGAATGAAAATAAATGTAATAATAATAGAATACGACGTTTCGATTGCAACACAAGCAACCATCATCAGGTACGAATGAATGCGAAAACAAACATAGCAAACTTAGAAATATAATGCAATACAACCCAGAGAGTCGGCTAACACAAGTCAACATGGTTGATTAACGTTCTTCCGAAGAATGTTGCATTTGAGAGAGAGACAAAACACAGACACACAAGGGGCCGTCCATAAATGACGTCACGCACCTAGGGGTGGGGGTCAGACATTTGTGACGATGTGTGACGAGGGGGGATTTTAGAAATGTGACGTCGCATCAAAATGCGCAACTTTAAATAAATATGGACAACACGTTCTACTTAATTAAATAGACTTTTTAATAAATGTTTTCTCCTACAACATTAGAGTGCAGCGCCACATTAAATACGCACTACAATAACAATAGTTTAAAGCGATTTGAAGCATGTTTTATTTTTTTGGGGGGGTAGGGGGGCAGAGCTTTGTGACGTCATATTTGAGGGCGGGTCTGACTTTTTGTGACGCCGTGTGACTAGGGGGGGGGGGGTCAAAAATCGTCCAAAATCGCGTGACGTCATTTATGGACGGCCCCAAGTAGAGAGAGAGACAACATAGAAACGTCGTATTATATTATTATTTAATTACTTTTATTTCTACGTGACTTTACCGAAAGAACCAAAGAGTAATTCCTGCAGTCACGAAAGCTTCAAATCTAGTTTATATATTTATATATTCTGTTTACTTTCACTTACTCTTTGGTTTTATTCGGTAAAGTCACGTAGGTAAAAAAATGTAATTGAAAACTAAATTAAATACTTTTTTTTTTAAACAACTAAATAAAATCACTTTTTTTTTTAAACAACTAAATTAAATCACATTCATTTTTTTGAAAACAACTAAATTAAATCACATTTTATATTTTTTACCTACGTGACTTTACCGAATAAAACCAACGAGTATGGATTCTTGTAGTCACGAAAACTTCTAATCGAGACTTACTTTCACTTCCTCTTTTTTGGGGGGAAGTGGGGGGGGTGGTGGGGGGGGTGTCACCTCATGCGCATGCGCATACAATTTCCCGCCACGTGACCACCGACAGACGCTTCGACGACCAATAGCGAATCCGTGCGATGACAGAGGGGCGACGGCGGAGGGGGTGGGGGTCAAGGAGGAGGGGGGTGTTCCCTATTGGCCGCCTGCGATGCCACGTGATCCCGAGCTCGCGCCCGATTGGACCATCGGTTAACGGTCGCCGAATTTGAATTGTGGGTGAGTTGATGGAGGCGAGGCGAGCGACTTTTCTCCGTCCCGACGATTGTCAGCGACTCGCGAACACCCCGAGTTGAATGCCTTCGGTAAATGTCACCTCTTAGAAATGTAACGTGCCCACCCCCCTGTGGCGACTGCCGTGTGTTTGCGTGACCGCCGTCGTGTGCGCGACAACGTCGCCTGTAACCCAGCAAGGCTTTGGCCTTCGCCGCCGCTCGCCACCGCTCTGGAGACGATTGCCTTCATCTGGCGGGCGGGGGAGGCGAGGTTTGCTGCTGTTGTTATTGTTGTTGCTTTGTTGAAAGAGCGCAGCCGCGAGCGAGTGGACGTTTTGGCGCCTTTCCCTCGACTGCAAACGAAACGCCGCGCGTGTAACTCGGTGGTTGTGGCGATGTTCTCGCAGTAGGTTATTCGTGTGTGTTGTGTGTCTCCTAATAAATCACCCCGTTACGAGCCGATACTACTGCGTCGGGTTTATCAGAATATTTAGACTGGAGGGGAAATCCGAAGAGCTATGAAGCTCTTCCCACCCACCACGTGTCCAGTGTGACATCCGTGAACCGTAGTGGCTTATCGCGGCCTGCTGTTGACTAGATCAAGCAGTAAACACATGGCACCTACCCGCGTTTTACAGATTTGTTGCAAGATGCGTCGAGTTATTAGTTCTCTTTAAGCAAGTTTAACGATGAGTCAAATCGGTTTCACGTCACCCCGAGTTTATCTTTGAGCTACATCCGTAGCTGTCACCACTATATAGTAAGCTTTGTAGTTACAATGGTTAGTACTGTAGTTTATATAACAGTAGTTTAAGAGGCGGGTTGCACATGCGGCTCTGTGTAACCACTACTACCGGTATAAAGGGGTACTATACTCGCTTACCTTACCGTCTATACGGAGCGGTGTTTGTTTATGCAGTGAATATATTTGCATTAGTGCCATATTGGTTATGCCTGCTCTACAGGCCTGCTTAGCTTAGATTCCTCGCCATAACTCTTAATACTCGGCCTAAAAGAGTACCCAGTAAAGGGCGTGCGGTGCTGTCAATGCCAACACGTGCTCATTAGCGTCGGAGAAATAGTCAACAACCCTGGGCTGTCACGCACTCTGCACCTTTAACCCTCCCATCCTACGAGGGAAAGGTGTTGGCTGTGATGGCGAAGTTAAAACTATGAAAGTTTTTTTTTTAATTTGTACTAGATAAGGCCCACCTAGCTATATATAGTTCTTTTTCAGAAGCGACATGGCCACAAATGATACGCAGCGAAGTGGTTTATCACGTGTAAATGTATAGCAGTCAAATACTCCAAACAAGTTCTAAGCATACCCGAGGGGAAACCTCTAGAGTGCGTTGATACGTCTCATCCATCAGGAGCAATAGTCCCTGGTGAGAAGAGACAGCCTGATTGGAATATTATAATCCTCAACCACTTTGTGATCAGATCGTAGTCCAAAGGTCGGGTGTGATACCTTGCCCCTTGCGACATCTCTACTGTTGTTGGCACGGTGCGAAATAGGTTCAACATACATACCTTGCAGGTGAAGGATGTGCCTGGCACAGAACAATTGCAGCTTGGTTACCCATTTTTTGAAGTTCGTGAGGACATGAAAAAATAAAAATAAACTAAGAAGAGCAGATGCTGAATTAATATTTCAGGCATTCATATGGGTGCTTAATGCAGCTGCCCATGTGCACTGGCTTAATTTGCGTCTCACTCTATTCGGGTGGTTAAAATCTCCTTTTTTATTACTTTATGGCCGCATAAAAAACCCAGTAAAAACCATACAATGATTTTCGCACATATCGATACGAATGGCAATATACGTGAAATGCTATCCGTTGAACTGAGAAACAGAGTTATGGTTGGCACATACAGGACTTGCAATCCACGTGTCACCGGTTCGATCCATTCTCCCGGCATGGTGGTTTGTGCACTTTAATTTCAGAAGATTTGGTTAAACCATTCATGTGAAACTAGGTTGAAATAGTTCATCAAAACATTTCAAACATCTTCTTGGTTATTTCGGTAAAGTCACGTAGAATGGAAATAATAAAAATAAAAGAATTCTCACGACGTTTCGGCCACAACGCAAGCAGCCGTCCTCAGGTGGAGAACAGGTCTGTCGGAAAGACAGAGTCTGAAATGTCTTCTCGACAGACCTGTGGACGGCTGCTTGCGTTGTGGCCGAAACGTCGTGAGAATTATTTTATTATGTTTTATTTTTATTATTTCCATTCTACGTGACTTTACCGAAAGAACCAAGAAGATGAATCCCTGCAGTCACGACAGCTTTAAATCGAAACATTTCAAACAGTTTTTAATTTTAGAGTTTGGTCAAAGTGCTTCTACGAGAATGCCCCCCCCCATCATAATGAGGGTTATGAACCGTTAAAGCCACTTATTAAACCCACGTGACTTTTTTACCACCTGTTCTAACAGCACCAGCAGATCGCAGCCCTGAAACCCCACGTGGACAGCAGCGGCGATGGACAGGGGGCGCCCACGGCCACTCATTCTTAGGCGGAAGCGTCCGCACGACGGGGAGCAATGCCCACCGTCCAAGGGGGCCTTGCTGCAGGGGGGCATGCGAGACGACGTTGCCACGGCTGGCTCCCAGGTATTGGTATATCCTTCAAAAGTCAGATATTTAAAGACGGTCACTGCGTTGCGCGCTTTCAGATGCGCTTCTGCGGCCGGCTGAAATGCCTGTCCTGATATTAGGAAGCCGCTGGAGCTATGCATTTTAAAATGTGAATTGAAAACTAATTTTTTTTAACTGCTTTTTTTTGTTGTGATTCCCCCGCGTCTCCAATTATAACAGTTGGCGACGTACGGTGCGAAATAAGTTCAACATTCTTTTGCAGCTGTTACGGAGTTTGTCTTTAAATGCAACATATAATTTACATACTTACATCCAAACTCTAGAGTATTAGACCTTGATACAGTCATGGTCACCAGAAGCCAGAATACAGAACAACTTATGACATAGTAATATCCTAAGTTTGATTCGAGATTTGTCGTAACTGAGCAAGTATGAGAGAGCGTGGTCATTGGGTGTCAAAAAGTTATGAGAATTATAATGAGTGGTCAGAACTACAAGTCGATCATAACCAATAATAATTAATACAATTACATCATATATTCCAAAATCAATGATTAATAGCATTAATAATAATATTAATATAATTAATAATATAAAGATACCTCAATCTCAGACCAGTTGAAGCACACGGATTGAAGACATAATCCCTAGCAACAACTTTTTTCGAGAGTGAGAGTTACACAGTAGCTCCGACACCTGTCTGCACTCTTGACGTCATTTAGGATTGTACCACAATCGTAGCCTGCCGAACTTAACAAAGTGTAAGAGGCATGTCTGTGTTCTGGCACAGGTGCCGATAGTGGCGAGAGTCGCAAGCGCACATTGCGGTAAGGCGGAGTTCGCACGGCGTCAGCAGCACAACCGCACGGAAGAAGATTGCAGCGGTGCCGGCTTGAATCCACCGCCGCGCAAGGCCATCCTCCTCGAACACCCTCCTGTGCCGCGCCACGCAGGGCGGACCTGCTTTCCTGGAAAGGAAAACATGGCAGCTCCAACCGCGTGCCCGATGAAGTCCGCCGACCACGCCGCGAGCTTTGTTGCAGCGCCGAAGTTGCCGACGCGTGCCTTTGGGACAGCGACTGTGGGCAATTGTGGTGCAGGCATCGAGAAAGGTACGTCATAATGCGGTTATTATATTTGAGCGATCCAGATGTATGTATCATCATGGGACCTCCTTTGCCAGTACCAAAATATACTAATAGGGTTTTTCCCCTTTTTTCTTGCAACAAAACTGACACTTTTTGCTCGGAATCATGCTTACATTAACCACAATACTTGCAGTCAAATGCAAACAAAAAACAATACTCTGATGATTTATGCATTTTCTTTGAAACTCTTTGGTCCACACCAGAGACAGCTTTCTTTAGAGCCTAGTCTCATGGTGTTCGACCAGATACTTGCATTTGACTGCAAGTATTGTGGTTAAGGTAAGCATGATTCCTTGCAAAAGTTGTCAGTTTTGTTGCCAGAAAAAAGGGGAAAAACCCTATTAGCAGATGTATGTATGTTGAACTTGTTTTGCGCCATACGTAGGCATCCGTGCCTATCGGAGGTGCAGATGAGAACTTGCTGAGATTCATATTAGTCTTGGAAGCTAATTTGGGTACCTGCTAGTGGGTCAGTCTGCAGCCGTAAATGCAAACAGATCGACTGTGATTTGAGGGGAAGGTGCAGTTTAATGAGTCTGAAAGGGCATACATTTGTTTACCTGGCGCTGAGAGTGAAGCAATGCAAGTCTCACCGGCAGAGTTTATCAGTTAATTTGATTTTTAACCTTGGACCTTTTTGAAAGATCGATTGAACATTGAACTGATGTTTCATTATACAAGTGAACATAAAATACACTACCAACAGTGTCTCCAACACGAGCCGGTTTCAGTTTTTTTTTTAAGTTGAATTTCTCACATGAAAATGTAGTAAAACCTCTTGAAGCCAGACTAATTGGTGAGAGATTATTTTTGGCGATGGAGAATGTCAGGCACGTTGCAGATAAGGATATAATTACAGTATCACTAGATCACAACAAAATGTAATCATGGTTAAAGATAATGATGATTATATGAACCTTATGTCGGGACCCTGGGGTCCCATAAGCCCCCGGCTCTCGCATAAACTGCGTTGCGACGTCATTAAATTTCTGTTGAAGGCGAACGATACGGCAATCTATTCCTCTCGACGAGCTCTACACGATGCGCTAATCTAAATTTTGTTTCTGCTGCGCATTCGTCCTCGCTGAGCTTGGACGACATGACAACAGAATGATCCGCGTCAAGTGGGTCGCGGCGTTTATGTGCGCGGTGGGACGGAGTCGCCAAAAATAAATAAATTAATTACGATTTTGACTGGTTTATTCGGGACCCCAGGGTCCCGCCATAAGGTTCATATTCAACTGTCACAATAGCAAGATTCAAACGTATACTGTGTTAGGTTTTTCTTTGATACCCTTCGTCGTTCAATGTCGAAGATGCCGTGATGAACAAAAGCCTAACCAGCATACAGTGGCTGGGTCGACTCGAGGGAGATCGTCTGCTGCCCGGTGTTGCCGAAATCCACCCCGCCGTGGACAGGACAATAAAGCAGGAGCAGAGTCTGAGCTCGTGCAGTAGAGCAAAGGTGGCTAACGACCAAAAGGGCAGGGGCGTGGAGAGCTGTGTTTTCACCGAGGCCACCGATGCTGCCACTGCCAACAGCAAAAAACAACAAGATAATAAAAAGGTGGGGTCATGATTTTTATATATATATAATTTTACAAGTGAAAGTTATTGTTTGAATACATATGCTTTTCATGTCATAACATCCATGAATTGACCATTGCTATATGTTTGTTACCGAAATCTGCATATATAAAAGGGAAATTAGGTAATGTGTGTCCGTTCGAAATGTTTAGCATACGTCCCAACATGCAACAAACTTGAAATTTGGCATATGGGTAGCTTCCAGACTGTACACAATGCAAAAAGTATAAAAATAGACTTTTGCCTGGCAAGTGAGCGGTGACGTCACATCTGTGATGTCACCCGCATGCGGCAGCGTGACGCAGTGTGCCTGCTGACGTCACACATCCCCCCCACCCTGCGCGTAGGCCGTGTATTAAACCAAGACAAGAATACAAGTCCCGGGCGAAGCCGGGTAGTAAAGCCAGTATTACATATATGGGAGTTTACCACGTGGCTTAGCTGATTCCCTGGTCAGGGCAATGACCCACCTCCACTGATATGCTTTGTTCAAGTTAAATTGTAGAAATGAATGCACTGATTGGGCACACGCAAACATTCAAAACGCATGGTGATTTTTGTGTAGTTTTCAACTTAAAGTCAATCATTGCTTTCAGACCTATTTCTCTCGCTAAAGATTATTATGAAATATGAGTGCACATTTTGAAATTATTGATATTGTTACTGAAATGTGCGTTTTGGGTTTTCTTGTTTCCTCCCCCCCCTCTCTCCCTTCCGGTGTTGGGTTGATCAGGACAACCACTCGAACCTGGAGCGGCCGCTCTTCTCTTACATGGCCATGATCCAGTTTGCGATCAACAGCAGCAGCAACGGGCGAATGAGTCTGCGCGAGATCTATGCCTGGATTGCACACCGCTTCCCGTACTTCAGACATTCAGCACGGCCAGGATGGAGGGTAACGCTCACTTTCTGATGTTCGGGTATATTAAATAAATGAAAATGGGTGCCACGGTGGTGAGATGTTAACTACCTCGCCTGGTATACAGGAGGTCGTGGGTTTGATCCTGACCGTCATGACGTCAGTATATTTGGAGTTCGCATGTCTCTTTCCCCGTGGTCGCGTGGATTTTTCTCCGGGTCCTCTGGTTTTTCCCTCCACATTTAAAAAACAATGTACTTTTAGAATATTTGCTATACATTTCCACATGATAAGCCATTTCGTTGAGCTATCATTTGTGGCCAGGTCGATTCTGAAAAGAGCTATATAGCTCAGCGGGCCTTACCTGGTACAATAAAATAGTTTTTAGCTTAATTTTGCAAGTCAAGTTTTGTTTTTGTATTTTAAGTTTTTGCCTCTACTCACAGTGTTTTTCCCCTGTCACCTGCTCTGCCCACAGAATTCAATCCGACACAACCTGTCGCTGCACACAATGTTTGTGCGCGAGACAGTGCCAGGAAGCAAGGAGTCCTTCTGGACTGTGTCCAATGAGAGTACGCACAGGCGGCACGCCTCGTTCAGAGTAAGACAGATGCTTGGCTTTGTCCACATGTAACCTGTTTTATTCCTCTTTTAAACTAGCACATCCATGCCGAGCCAACATGGAACCCTCAAAATTACGGGTGATTTTTTTTTTTTTCCCACGCCATGATCCAAACCGTGCCACGCTGGCCCCACAAGACATTTGAATCTAGCTGGGAGCCCAGCAGGGCCAGGGCCAGGATTAATTATGCATTTATTGCGTCTCGCATCTTGACATGAAGAATTTTGATAAGGCATTCGTTCACAGCCTTGGGGTGCTGAAAGAGTGTGCGTGTGAAAGCGGTTAGCGCGCTGCACTATGAACCCGGAGAACCGGGTTCGATTCCCGCTCACGGCCAACACCAGTGACGATTATCTGAACCGGTCCTGGGCCTCCCCTAGGTCGACTCAGCCTCAAATTAGTACCTGGTGCAGTGTGTAAACATCACCACTAGGGAGACAAAGGCGGTTGGGCGTGGTGCTGGCCACCCACCCCCTCGTGTACCGTTGCGGCCTTCATAGGTGCTCGCTAACAGCACTTGCCCCTACAGTCTGCTAAGGCTATATGGGGGATCTTTATCTTTGTGTATAAATGTGAGCGTTTTTGTGCCACTATAATGTCGCCAAACTCCGGCCACACTTCACTCGATGCAACCCCTGCTCAAAATAGACGAATGGCGTGTGGCACACTTGTTATTTTCCTTCTCGTGTAATGTTTTATCTTGGGTTGCGTTGACATGTTTGACATTTCTGCTTCAGCGGCCTATCCCCTGGTTCTAAGTGAATGAATAATCGAGCCGCATGGCTCCCATGTGTTGCAGGATACATCGCAAGGGAACCACAGTGCACTCATAGGTATGGCAATTGTTACCTCACCTCTCGTACACCATTTGTTCAACGGTTTCTTAACTATTTATTTCAATTGATCATGCGTTGAGCCCTTAGAAGAGGCTGTCTGTTGTATGCGCTCATTCAGAATCAGAATATTTATTCATACTGGAGCAATCCCATGAGCTATGAAGCTCCTTTCCACAGATGTCCAGTAGGGGCAAGGGTTAAGAACGTTACAACAACAAACAGAACAAAACCACGATATCTTCTTGGTTCTTTCGGTAAAGTCACGTAGAAGGAAAATAATCAAATAATTTAAATAAAACATAAAATAATTCTCACCACGTTTCGGCCACAACGCAAGCAGCCGTCTTCAGGTGGAGAACAGGTTTGTCGAGAAGAGTCTGAAAGAAAAAAACATGATAGTCGCGCAGAGTACAAGAAAGGTAAACGAATCACCCAAACACATACAAATACAACTAAACCATCCCCATCCTACCAGGCAAAGCCCACTGAGGTATGAACTTATTTTTCAGAAGCAACCTGGCCACAAATGATAGCTCAACAAAGTGGCCCATCATTTGGACATTTATAGCACCAATATAATCTGTATAATCTCACTGCATGTTTCTAAAAGTGGAAGGAAAAACCGGAGGACCTGGAGAAAAATCCACGTGACCACAGGGAGAACATGCAAACTCCAAATTTACAGGCGTTAGGGTCGAAATCGAACCCCTGACCTCCAGCATACCAGGCGAGGATGATATCATCTCGCATCCATGGCGCCCCTTTAATTGATAAAGGCTCCCACGGCAAGTTATAATACACGATGCTGGCCTAGCCCGTACAACCTCTGTGCTCACGTGCAGTGGATCTGTTGTGTGTCTGTGCGTGCGTATGGAATCCCAGCACCAGCACCATCGTCAGCTCGACGGGTCCAGCCTCTGCTGCCTCGCCCACCCGAGCCACAGCCCATCAGCCTCCTGCTGACGCCTTCCTCATTGCACTTTATTCAGCCCACGCTTGTTGCTGCCATAAAGCAGGAGCAGCAGCAGCAGGTCGCAACGGCGTTGAACCGTGCCGTGAAGGCTCAACCCATGTCCACAGCGCCAGCAAAAATTATGAAGCAGCAGGAGGAACAACAGCAGCCGCAGATTGTAATGCAACAGCAAATGGTGGGACAGATACTGCAGCCCCGGCAGATACAGCAGCAACAGCAACCGGTGAAGGAGGAGCAGCAGGAAACGGTGCATAAGTGGATTGTACGGGATGAGAGTGTGCTGCAAGTTGTCCAGCAAGAGCAACAAGTGAAGGAGCATTTGGTGCGACAACTACAAATGATGAAGGAGAAGGAAGAGAAGCCGACGCTACAGAGGGTGCACGAGTGCCTGGCCTCCAGCACGTCAGCCACGGTGAGAGGCATCCCTTCGAAATACATTGACATCTTCATCACCTACATTGTCTTCAGCACCACTGCCGTCGTGATCTATACCACCACTGTTGTCGTGACGTAGCCTCATGAGTGTGTGTGGGATTGTAGTCACTGGAATGGGTGCTTTTTTTAAATCCTTTATATTAAGTTCGCTTGCTTGCTTGCGTGCTTGCTTGCTTGCTTACGACCGTGCAAATCTTTTGGTCGTTTTTGAACACACTTCCCGTGATCCAATCGAGCTGACATTTTCCACACAGACTCGTTGTGCGTGACAATTAATTTTCGTGAAAAAAAATGTCCAAAGTTTTACACTGTTTAGGGAATTTTTTTAAAATATTTAATTACTAATTGCTTAATGCTGGCAGACAATCATCTGACCCATAGGTGGCAGCCATCTCAAGCCAGAGGACGAGAGGACTCTAGCCGCCACGCATATAAAGGATTTAGAGTGAAAAACTTTGTTTTTACGGGTTAATTTTTCACTTTGTGAGCTTGTATGTGCGTACGTACGTTGAACTTCTTTCGCACCGTACATAGCCAACCGTGCTAATCGGAGGTGCGGGGGAAGGTCAACAAACTAAACACAATAAGCAATTTCGAAGGGAATTCGTTTTCAGTCTGGTAGTGTGATTGTATAATGATAGACTTCGGGAATCCGTGCGGTGATGTTAAGTTATTTCCTCTGTATTTTTAAAAATGCGTTTTTCTTTTATCCACAGCCGTCGGCGTGCACCTGGCAGCGCAGCGAAGTGGGCAGTGATGGCGAGAGTCTTGCCCTGACTCCAAAGAAGCAAGCGCTCTACCGTACCCCAAAGTGCAGGCGTAAGCAGGGTCACTTGCGCAAGCAGAGCCTTGCGCACCAGCATCTTACACCCGCGTCAGAGTTCCTGTTCATGGAGGAGTCTGTGGTCAAAGATCCCTCTGGAACCGAATGGGGAGGTAAAATTGGCTGCACGACCAGCCTCTTGTATGTGTGTGTGTGTGTATATATGTAACTTCTTTCGCACCGCACGTAGCCAAGCGTGTTAATGTGGAGGTGTTGATGCTTGCAATGCGGCTATGGATCAAACACATTACATGCTCAACTATAATCCTGTCCCAAATCCACAGCCACTCTTAGTCACTAAAGACTAGGTAGTACTCTTTGTTTTTTTCGGTAAAGTCACGTAGGTAAAAAATTTAATAAAATACATGAAAACAACTAAATTAAATCACGACGTTTTGGGCGCAACACAATCGTCCGTCATCAGGTGGGAAAGCGTGGCCTACTGCTGATGCAGACTAGGTAGTATCTGCAGATTGTGAATTGAGCGCAGTAACCGCGTCACCATCCGGCAAGATCTATCTTCATAATTATCCTGAGTTGTACTCCATAGCCGAGCCAAACTTATAGTTTTATCCACAATCCAAACCTCAACCATCATTCCTTAACCTAAACCCAAACATTATACCTCTAACTTCCAACCCAAACCTTAGGTCATACTTTCAATCCTCAACCAAAGCTTAATCTTAAACCCAAACATAATTTTCAACAATCTTTCGCCTAACTTTACATTAAACCATATGTTTGACGCGTATAATATGTTGCTTTCATATATCGATTGTATAAAAAAAATTGCTTCTAGATATTAATTGTAGAATGATAATCTTACATAAATCAATTGTATCAAAATTAGCTTCAAATACAGTAGAGCCCCTCTTAACGATGTTAATTGGTCCCACGAAACGGTCGTTAAGTGATTTGGCCATGAAGCGAGCAGAGGAAATACACGTTAAAGGCTTAATTCGTTCCGATAGCACTGAAAGTTACCCTTTTCACCCACAAAACGTACTTAATAATATTAATTTAAACTATAAAACGTACTTAATAATATTAATTTAAACTATAAAAAAATAAACTTAATTAAACAATGGATATTAATACAAAAAGATACTAACAACGTAAACACATGACGATTAAAGAAACATGGTTAATACATGCTTTAATTAATATTTACTGTACCTACAACAGCTGTTGTTAACAGGAGGAACGGTCAGTAAGCGAACACACTGAGCTCTATGGAGGCACTATACTACTGTACACTACACTACTATACACTACACTACACTGCTATACACTATACATTGGGCTCTATGGAGTCCTGTCGTTAAGCGATTAGTTGTTAACAGGGGTGGTCGTTAAGAGGGGTTCTACTGTATTAAATTGAATGTTCACATGGTCTCCTTTGAGCATAAGGATTACCGTTGAAGAAGGCACGTCCGACTGATTGCGCCATCTCCTCTCGCGTGCAGACCCTGATGGACAACAAGCCGCGGAGTGCGCAGACTTGGCGCTGTTTGCCACCCCGACGCGGAGGTTCAGCCTGACCACTTCAACGCCGTGCCACCTGACGGAGCCGCCCACGTGCCTGCTCTCCCCGTGGAGCCCCCCTTTCACTCCGCCACCGCTGCCATTCTCCTCCTCGCCGTTTAGCCCAGCCACCGCCACCGCCGCCATGGCCTACCACCACTCCCCTCGCACCCCGCACCGGCTGAGAGGCGTCACGCCAAGCTCGTGGACGATGCGCGCAAAGGGGGACCGCGTGCCCAGAGTCAGTCTGTCATTCACCCCAATAAAAGCTGGTTGCGTTGCAGAGAACAAAACAACCTCTGCCGCTGCACCATCAGCGCCGTTGGATATCGTGTTGGTTAAGATAGAGAAGGAAGACGCAGACGTGGAAAATGACAGCAAAGGGATTCGTGGTTCCGTGTTGGCAGATGTGGATACCGTGGCGGAGGTGGCGGCGATGGTGCCCAAGCGCAGCGGTGCAGAGAGAGCCGGGGCAAGCACCTGTGGGGGCAGCGGTGGGGGGGAACTGGCAGCATTGGGGGTGGCGGAGGCTGCGAAGGAGGCCAACGGTGGTGTGGATGGAGCGAGCTGGACATGTGGCGAGGACAGCTTTGAGAAGATTCTGCATGAACTGAGCCTGCCCCAGCTGGAGGAGAACTGGACCGATTCAATGTTGGACATGAATAATATAAACTGGACGCTGCTCGACACGCTGCACGCAGGCGTGCCAGGCTTCTAGGCGGCGGCGCAGTTTGTACGTTTCGATAATCGTTCGGCTTTAATTACTGTACACGATTTTCGATCTGCGGCGACACTCGCCTGTCCTGGCACAGTGTTAGCGTCGTTGCCCCACAAACCCAGTGAGTTGAGTTCCTGGAAATGGTTAGCGTCATTTGGTGAGCAATACGTGATCTGGTCCCATATAATCAACTCGCCATGATCGGCATGGTGAAGTATGGTTAAGCAATCCATATGACACAACACAGCATGGGGATGCCTGCATCCAGCAGTGATTTGCCAAAGGGTGGTGTACATTAATCGGGCAGTTTCAAGGACAATTAAGCACACATGCCAACTCGGATTTCTGTATCTGATAGTGCGTTTTTCCCCATTCAAAATTATTTCTGAAGCTTTTAACCGCAACATGTTGGGGATGAAGAAAACCATTGCACGCCCCTTGTTTTCATTTGGGTGGCTTGTGTTTAACTTGTCGAGGCTGACCAATTCCACCGATGCAAATTCTCCACCTGGTCAAGGAAACCATGTCTTAAGTACTGTAAGCTTTCGTCAAGGGTTAAATTATTTGGTATTTTCCGCAAATCAGCTTTTAGTCAATTTGGGAACTACTTGGTTGTGGGAGTTTTTATTAAAACACATTTTTAGGTTTAAAGAGTTAATATATTCCCCCCCTCTATTTGTATGTCTGTTTTGTGGTTTCATAAAGATAATCCAGTGTGATTAAAATTAGGTTATGAAGTTGTGTTGCTGTTCAAGACTCATCTCAGAGAAAACCCGGGCAAAATTGATCAGTTGCTAAGCCGCTTAAGCCTTGCGAGGACGCCACAGCGTCCGCCTTACACAGTTACCAAGCCTTGAGGCACCAGTCCATGCTTTGCTGATCGGGATCCCATTGTCCTGCCTGACCTGGCACAGCCAGGTGGCACGCTGAGCTTGGTCGCCTCCATGCTTGAGATGCAATGCAAAGGCCCAGGATGGTGTCCCGACACGGCTTCAGCAGCAGTGTGTGTGTGCCTGCAAGCCAGGGTATCTGGATCCTCCCGCACGGTGCGGCCAGCCAGCATGCACATCTTTGCTGCGGAAGCATTGCAGCCGACGTGAGGAACGCCCAGTCTACAGCGTTTAAGTTCTCCAGCTGTTCCTGGAGAATTTTAAGAGCAGAGGTTTCTCAATAAGTGGAAGAGGATGGCATCTTAGCATTTGGATGGCGCCGCGCGAGCTGGCTGCCATCCGACTGCTCCAGCGCCGCGTCTTCTCCTTCCCATCGAGCTTAGTTATCCAGTCTTCCCTTTCTTCTATACTCCCCTCCCCAGTATTTATTTACCTGTTTCGTTTTCATCTCCTGTTCATAACTCTATTCTATTATTTTCTTGGCCGCACGTGCGCTGCCAGCACCCACCGCTGCCCAGTTGTTGTCGGCGTGAATCGGACGCGGCCCCAACCGTCCATGGAGCCGGACTTCCACTACCTCCGTGCAGGGAAAGTGGCGTTGCGGGCTTGGAGCCCGTCCTGGCCATGATCACTGGCTGTCCGGACGCTTTTCCCCAACTGACTATAGTCACTTTTTCGGCATAAGCAATTACGAAATAACACTTACTACCCAGGAACAAAAATTGTGTTGACCTTTTGTATTCCATTCCCATTTCATCCCATGGGTTCGTACTTCCCGGCAATTTCAACTGCCCGGGAACGACCCAATCAAGCATTGACGGGCGCCTTGCCAACACTCCCACTCCCCTCGGGAATCTCAATCACTGATTCACCGATTCATTCGTTCTGTTCGCTGACCATCTGAGATTTCTCGGCGTCACTGGATCCCACACTCTCCTTCGACACCCATGTCAACCGCGTACTCAAGTCCTGCAACTACCACATCGGGGCCCTCCGCCATCTACGTCCACTCATCACCTCCAACATCACAAATACTCTCGCCTGCAGCATCGTTGGGTCGTGGCTCGACTATTGTAACTCAGTATATTTGGGTCTCAATTGGTCATCAATAAACAATAATGGGTAAACTATATTTCTGTGGTTTTTTGTCATTCTTTTCTTGTGCACGCTCTGCGATAGTTCACGTTGTTGCTGTTGGTTTGCATGCAACGTTTTGGTGAATGAATTTCCCACTTGTGAGGAATTATCTTTAAATTCTCAAAAGGCTTGGGTGTCAAAAAAACGTGCAACACAAATTGTGGTAGCCTTGGAGTGACAAGTCTGTAAACTGTCCAACATGAAGTTGAAGCTCGTTGGGTGATAAAAACATTTTTTGTGTGAAAATGTTTAAAGCGTCAGCAAGGCCGCCATCTGTCAAAGCACTACCTAGTGCAGTGGTTCTTAACCTTTACTGCAGCCTTGCACCCCTTAGGTTCTAAATCGTAAACAAATATATGTTTACTAGCCTTTTGCCCGTCCAAGGACGGGTGTATTTCAATAAATCTGAAACTTGCAAGCCAAAAGCAGACCGCGACGTGATATTCATTGCATCAATTCGTGTGCAATTTGTAAGGCCGCGGTGACAGACTTATTTCATGTAAAGGTCATAATCCCTTGTTCATCACGACCTCCTTTTTACTTCAATGTCTCAACAGCGTTACGGAGATCACGTGACGTGAGGGTTCTGCCTTTGTCGTGAGGGTTGTAAGTTGACGCCGAGGAGGGGGGAGGAGGTGCCTCGTCCCCCCCCCCCCCCATGTGAGTGACGTCACCTAATTAATTGCGGGGGGGGGTCCATTTGGAAGACGTCACCTCTTTATTATTGTGGGGGCTATTCGATGTGGAGTGACGTCACCTGCTCATTATTAATGAGAGGGGGGTCCATGTGGAGGACGTCACCTGTTCATGAGTATTAATGAGGGGGGCTGGCCGACGTGGAGTGACGTCACGCGCGGGACACACGGACATTCTTGGCTCATCGTAGTAAATAAATACATCGGTGTGACGTAACAAAGTAGTTGTACTTCTGTTCCCGTGCTTAATTTGTGTTTCGATGATTTACCTACGAAAGACATGTGGTCACGTTTTTCACCCCCAGAAAGGACATCTCGCACCCCTTGGGGGTGCGTGCACTCCAGGTTAAGCACCACTGTTCTAATTGAACTGTCTTACATCTATTAGTGCAATATTACTGAAGGGCAATCCATCCTACAGACATGGTACGTTCCCCACCCATCATCATTTCTGTGTTGGCCACACAACTCGACCAGTGACGCGCGGTGAGGTCAACGGCTGGGGAGGCGCTGGCTAGTTATTTTCGTTGAACCTATCTACGTGATAGGTGCAAAGAAAATAACAAAAAAAACTACGACGTTTCGATCGCAACACAAGCGGTCGTCTTCAGGAATCAGAAGGGTCAAGATCTATCTACGTGACTTTACCGAAAGACCCCGGGAATATGAATGATTGCAGTCACGAAAGCTTTAAGTCGAGATGTTACGATTACCCATTGTTATGGTAATCAGCTGTTTACGATGACAGGGGGAGGGCAGGAGGGGAGGGGAGGGGGAAGAAGGAGGGAGGAGGGGGTGGAGGAGGAGGGGGAAGGCGAAGGATGGGGGGGAGGGAGGATGGGGGTGGGGGGAGGAGGGGAGGGGCAAGAGGGAGGGTGGAGGAGGGGGAAGGATGGGGGGGAGGAGGGGAGGGGCAAGAAGGAGGGGGGAGGATGTGGGGAGGAGGGGAGGGGCAAAGGGGATGGGGAAGGATGGGGGGAGGGAGGATAGGGGTGGGGGGATGAGGGGAGGGGCAAGAGGGAGGGTGGAGGAGGGGGAAGGATGGGGGGGAGGAGGGGAGGGGCAAGAAGGAGGGGGGAGGATGGGGGGAGGATGGGGGGAGGAGGGGAGGGGCAAGGAGGAGGGTGGAGAAGGGGGGGGAGGAGGGGAGGGGCAAGGAGGAGGGGGGAGGATGGGGGGGAGGGAGGGGGGAGGATGGGGGGGGAGGGGGGAGGATCGGGGGGAGGGGGGAGGATGGGGGGGAGGGGGCAGGATGGGGGGAGGAGGGGAGGGGCAAGGAGGAGGGGGGAGGATGGGGGGGAGGATGTGGGGGAGGGATGATGGGAGTGGGGGGAGGAGGGGAGGGGGAAGGAGGAGGTAGGAGGGGGTGGAAGGAGGGGGATGGATGGGGCGGGAGGGGGTGGGGGAAGGAGGGGAGGGGGAAGAGGGAGGAGGGGGGTGGAAGGGGGTGGGAGGGGGTAGGAGGGGGTGGTGGGAGGGGGTGGTGGGAGGAGGAGGGGCTAAGCAGGTAAGATGGGGAGGGGCTAAGCAGGGAAGATGGGAGGGGCTAAGGAGGGAAAATGGGAGGGGCTAAGGAGGGGGAGGGGCTAAGGAGGGAAGATGGGGAGGGGCCAAGGAGGGAAGATGGGAGGGGCGCTAGCAAGGCCCCTCCCCCGCTGTCTGTACTGAGGGGGCGGCCCCTCCGCTTCGAGGAAGTCGGCAGTCGGAGCGCGGCTCGAGAGAGACACCATCGCCCGGTCCGCGCCGCTGTTCCAGCAGCTCCCTTCATCCTCATCCTCCTCTCTCCTCCGATGGTTCTCGTGTCCACGGAGTCTGAGAGTCAAACACAGGTACGCAGCGAGCAGCAGCAGCAGAAACAGTACCGGCCTGAGCGACGTTTCGTTATTACGACACCTTTCGAACACTCCGGGTGTAGATTGCCGCCTTCATATCTCCGCCAGCCGATTTCGAATCGTGCCGTGTCATTGTTCACAACACGCCCGGACTATTGGGGGGCTTTGTTTGACGGCAGGTGTCCTCGCACACCGCTGGTGGAAGGGCCTCCACAAGCTGCCGAGAGGAAGCTCCGTCGTCCTTCTCATGGAGAGGCCAAACGTTTTCACCCAATTCTCCCACGCTCTTAACCATGAAAAATTGCAGTGTTCATGTTTGTTCGTGAAATTAGTGATGAATATATTCGTCAATGAAGTGGTGGAGTTTTTGTTGCTGCTGTTGTTGTTGTTGAGGTTGTAAGATAACTAAGAGTGGAGGAAAATCATTAATCTTGGTTGGGACAACCCACCAAACACAAGAGCACACCGAGACATACAGGGTGCATCAAAAATGTTCTAAAACTTCTGAGAATACCACAGGTAAGATGTGCTTCCTCCGAGCTCTGGAAATCACCTGGAGAAGATTCCAGGCATCTGTTGACAATGATGGCGAACAAGTAGAGACTTTTTGGTGACTTTTTGAAGCTATCAACGTACATGTTACAGTGAATTATTCATTTAAAACGGTAGTCCCATAAAAGTTTTAATATTTTTTAAGCACCCTGTATTAACGACTGCAATCTAAATGAAAACGCACACTCAGTAAGGTTATTAGCGGCAGGCGGAAGACGAAACGTGAAGATACACAGTACAACCCTGGCTAGCTGGACTGAGAGTTCGCTACAGAGGAGGCATTTGGCCTACTTTTCCATGGCCATGGTCTCACGTAATTGATTATGAAATGAAGTGACGAAAATATTGGTCGACAAAGTTTCGATTGAGTTAACGATGGATGATGAGCGGACGAAAATCATGAATCGGCTACGACTTACCTTAACCCGAGTATTGCCTCATGACGAGACAAAATTAATTACTTTGAATGAAGACGTAAAGATAATTCAGTAAAACCCTGGCTAGCTGGACTGAGAGTTCGTTGCAGTGTTCGTGAAATTAGGTGTAATTCCAATGGATTGCAGGCGGTGGTCGCGGATTCAGTGCAGACTGCAGCTGGCAAAACATCAAAGGCAGGGGCTGGGAAGCTTTTTTCTGCCAAAGGCCATTTGGATATTTTTTAACATCATTCGCGGGCCATACAAAATTATCAACTTAAAAATTAGCCCGTGAAATTTGGTCAAACATTTAATTTACTCACCCCTAATGCGATGGCAGGAACTGTTTCTCTTTGGCGAGGCGTGTGATGTTAGCTGGTATTGATGATGTTGCTGCTACTCGCAACTGCTTTTCCAGGTTTGCGCCTAGATTTGTTGAATTTCGAGGCCCGCCTGCGGTTGCCTTGGCAGGGCCACACCAAATTGGCAGGGCCACACCAAATTGGCAGGGCCACACCAAATTGGCAGGGCCACACCAAATTGGCAGGGCCACACCAAATTGGCAGGGCCACACCAAATTGGCAGGGCCACACCAAATGATTTCGTGGGCCTCATGTGGCCCGCGTGGGCCGGACGTTCCCCACTCCTGATCCAAGGGGACGCTCTCTACCAAGGGGGGTTGTTCCACAATGAGGGTAGCTAAAGAGCGATGCGGTGAATAATGGGGGGGGCGGGGGGGTGGTACGGAGAGGGAGGTGAGTGGATACGGGGCATTGTGGGGGGGGGGGGGGCTAGGAATGTAGGGAAGGAATGGGGGGCCAGGGGGGGAGAGAGGTTTAGGGGGGGGGGGACACTTGAGGGAGGAGCGGAGACTCGACAGGTAGCAGAGTGCTTCTCGCTGCTTGACGTGGAGGGGAAGTTTGTTCCAGTGGTGGGGAAAAGGAGCGGAGATGGGGGGACTGTGCACAAGGAGACCGGTGGGGGGGGTGAGGAGTAGCGGAGAGAGATTGAGAGCGTCGCGGGGTGGGAATGGAGGGGGGGTTGGCACGGAACGAGACGGGGGAAGCGACTTCCAGGGGGCCTCCAAGCCTCAGGCCGCGCGTGGTGCGTGGCCCAAGACTTTCGAAGGAAGTTGAACGCCAGGGCCCTCAGTGCGCACAGCGCAAGCTGACCACGAGGCCCTTGGTGTTTAAAGAGTAAGCTGACCACTAGGGCCCCCAGGCCCCGCATCGCTTACAATGTGAGGCGCCTCGTGCTTCAAGCGTGAGCTGACAACTAGGGCCCCCAGGCCCCTCGGTGCTTACATTGAGCGTAACACCTGGGCCCCTTGGTACATATAGAGTGCATGCTGAAAACGAGAGCCTTTTGGAGAGTCCAGTGCTTCTGTACAACAGAGCCACTCGTTGACACGCTACAATACGCTGTGACATGATACAATATTCACCAACAAGTCAGTTCATTCTGCATAACAGGACAGTTTGAAGGGCGTCGTATTATGGCAAGCCATTCGTTATTTGACTTACCGTAACTAGCTATCCCTTTATTTTAGCTAGCTGCGCATGTTCCCTAGTTAGCTGCCCATGTGATTCAGCTTGTTAACAGAAATTAGTTCGCTAGTTATCATTTTTGCCAGCTAGCTGCGCTTAAACCAAATTAGCTGCACTAAAAAGCCAGCTAGTGAGACTGAGCGCTTGTTGTTTGTTGAGAACTACTGGTAGTAATAATGATGACAGCAGCACTGTTGTCAGCTGTGAGGAAGGAACTAGCACTATTTCAGTTTCAGTAATGTTGTCATTCCCCCAGAGCCATTCTTTGAAAGCAAACCCTCAACAGCTAATGGTATCCAATAACCATCATTTCCACCTCAGGAGCAGTTGGGCGGTTTACAAGAATCAAATCAGCAACAAAGCCATTCCTGGTGCTATGTGGTCACTGACCCTGCATTATGGAAAAGCACTTCCAGTGACATTGTTAAGTCGGTGCTTATTGAAAGAGGAGCAGTCCCCTTCCAAAACCGCAGTGAATAGTACCTAGCTTCAGTCCGAGATAGAGCGTTTGGTGGAAAAACTAGAAATTTCAACAATGAACTTCTGAACTGTATATTGCCAAATGGGCAGACGGTTTCTAGACAGTGGCTACTGTACTCACCCTCAAAAGGTGGCTTTAGTCAGGGGTTTAGTGACTGGAAGAAAGAATAGGGAAACGCGAAAAGAGTGCAGAACACAGATCATGCATGCATCTTGCACCAACGGACAAAGGGCAGTGCTATAGATTAGGCCTCGGCAAGGTAAGGTAAAAGGTAAAAACAACGAGGCTACCTTTATCCTACCTTTTATCTTACCACAATACAATCACTGTGTCCTTACCTTTTACCCTTTAGTGAGGAAAGGTAAAAGGTCAAAAGCAACGAGCCTACCTTTACCCTACCTTTTACCCTTACCCCATACAAATTACCCGATTACAGGGTAATTACTGGGGGGTACTACACATGAAAAAGGTTTATAACAGGTAAATGCTAGGTAGAGCGCTTTATTCATCTATATATATAAAATGGAAATTTGTGAATATGTGTGTCTGTTCGAAATCTTTAGCATACTTCCTGACATGCAACAAACTTTAAATTTGGCATGTGGGTAGCTTCCAGACTGTACACAATGCAAAAAAGTATAAAAATAGACTTTTGGATATTTTTTTGGGAGGGGGCACAATAATGGATATATTTTGCACAACAAGTGAGCGGTGACGTCACATCTGTGATGTCACCCTCATGCGGCAGCGTCACGCAGTGTGCCTGCTGACGTCACGCATCCCCCCCCCCCACCCTCCGCGTAGGCCGTGTATTAATCCAAAACAAGAATCTAAGTCCCGGGCGAAGCCGGGTAGTAAAGCTAGTATAGAATACTCTCGATGATTCCAATTTTAAATGGAGGTCACAGACTGCGCTTTTAGCGAGCGGTAAACAAGGTGTTTACCGGGTAATACTTCACGCTACCTTTACCCTACCGGGTAATTCTTCCTCGCTACCTTTACCCTACCCTTTACCTTACCCCTTGGCATGTCGACACCTTTACCCTTTTACCCGGTAAAAAGGGTAAATTACCTCACCTTGGCGAGGCCTCCTATAGATGCAGATCTCATGCAGAAACTTGATGCGGAATGTAAATACTGGAGGGACATTTTGAAAAGAGTTGTAGCAGTGATCAAGTTCTTGGGTGAAAGAGGACTCGCGTTTAGGGGAGATGGGTCAACCCATAATGGTAATTTCCTTGGCATCCGAGAATTGCTATCACAATTTGACCCATTCTTAGCTGAACATATTAAAAAGTTTGGCGGAAAAGGAAGAGGCGCAGTGTCCTATTTGTCATCGACAATATGTGAAGAACTCATTGAGCTAATGGGTCAGAAAAACTCTCCAAACAATAGCAGATGAGATTCGGGATGCCAAATATTTTTCAATAATTGTTGACTCCACCCCAGACCTGTCACATGTGGACCATTTGACGTTCATATTCCGGTTTGTCAACAGCAGCAGGAATGTGGTGGAACGATTTTTGGGTTTTGAGCCAATTGAGAGTCGCACTGGTAAAAGTTTAGCTGACTGTGTGACTTTGATGGTGGAGGGCCTTGGGATGGACCTCTCAAACTGTAGAGGTCAGTCATATGACAATGCAAGCAACATGTCAGGAAAATACAATGGGCTATAGGCCCACCTGAAACAAAACAACTTCTGATAAAGTATGTGCCTTGCGCAGTGCATTCATTTAATTTAGTTGGTGTTAACACCTTAGACGGCAGTAGCCCCAGAGGCTGACGGGTCTTTTGAAATGTTGCAGTCACTGTAGACATTTTGCTCTTCATCCACACACAGATGAGGGAAAGTCTTTTGGAAGACAGATGTCAGACTGACATTAAAATCGCTGTCCAGTACTCGGTGGAGTGCTCGGGCAGAGTCAACCAAGGCACTGTGGAGAAATGACACCCCCATTAGAAAGGCCTTCGGTGGTTTGTGCAATGATGATAATGAGAAAAGAGATACTCGAATTCAGGCCGCTGGATTATGTGCTAAATTGGACGACTAAATTGCTTGTATATGTGTTCTGTAGAGGGACGGATCACGTTATGGATGCTTCTTGTCCTGCTTATTTAAATTGTTTAATATAGGCGATAGAAATTCCTGCAAAATCGTTACTTTTGGACCAATCTTAAACAACAACAACAACCAACAACAACAAGTATACAAAAATAAGAATCGGTTTTTACCCTTTCTGACAATAAAACAGGCGTTAAGATACTCTTTGGGTCTTTCGGTAAAGTCATTTAGATAGAAAAATGATTTTTAAAAATCACGACGTTTCGATCGCAACACAAGCAATCATCTTCAGGTGAAAACAATGTTCAAACACCAAATAGAAACCTTTTGCTAGGAATCAGGCCCGCATTAACCACACTCTTGAGAGCCGGCGGACACCGTGCGGTGTGTTACAAGTTGAAAATGATTGTCGTCGGGTTCACGGTTAAAAGTTTGGCCCATTATTTTGTTCGAGCTATTTGTCGGCACGCCCTTCACGGCGTCTCTGTTGGCGACTTGAGCGAGCGACCGTGAACGGCAGTCGTGTTTCCGGCTCAAGTCGCCGTGGTTACAGGCGTCGGGGATGCTCGCGGCGTAGCGTCAAAGTAAATGTGTACAGGTCCGGTCGTTTATGTACCGGGCGTCTGTTAAAAAGAGGTTCATAGCTCATTGGATTCCTCCAGTCTAAGTAAAGATGCTGATTGATTATGAAGTCCAGCGCCTAACCGATATACCTTGAACCAGAGTAAACCCTACTTTAGCGGTATACAATCAATTGTACAGGCATGCGTGCGGACTCGTGTGTGCAGGATGTCAGTACGTACGGGCAGGGTTGCGTTTACAACTTTTCAGTTTTTTTAAGAAGCTGCCGGCACGAGCGAAAGGTCAGACGTGGGGTCAAGAGCAACGCGCGGGTGCAACCCCGTAAGCGTGTGGCGAGAGCTTTACCCCACACAAACTGCTAAAACCTACGAAGTAGTACAACGCCTCCTATCTACAGGCATCAAACCCCCGGTGACTCCGTGTGGGCGACCTATCGCACAAGTGCCCCATTATTGCATTGGGAAACGATTGCATTCCCCGCCCCTGCGCTAAATAATGCGCGGCGAGACGCTGCATGTACGCATTCGTGCGCCAGTTCTTTGACAACTGCTTTTTGTGTTTAGTTTAGTTTGTCGTCCTTCCCTGCCCCCCCGCACCTCCGATTTAGCACGGTTGGCTACGTACGGTGCGAAGGAAGTTCAACGCACGCGCGCGCACAACGTACGATCGCGTCGCATCGCCCTGCCACTCCCTCCCCTCGCACAGACAGCCATGGAGGACGATAGCGGTGGCGGCGGGAGCGGCGGCGGCGGGTGCGGCGGTGGCAGTGACACCGGCGAGCCCGGTGGCCCGGGGGACAGCATCCTGTCGTTTAAGGACGAGACCAAGAAGGTGCTCGAGATGTTCCTGCGTCGCAGCCTGAGCGCGCCCGAGGAGACGGCGGTCGGTCGCGTCGGTGGCTGCTACCACTCGGATTACGACCACCGGCACCAACGGTGCCATCGCCGGCGGCAGGGCAATGGCTCCGTCGTCAAAAGAGGTGGGCGGCGCCGGCGGCGTGTGCGCTCTCCGATCGCCGCCGGGTTACGGTAACTCTGCTGTGCTTGCGGGAGAAGTCCCGGAGGATATGATTGTCGACAAACTTTTGCATTTGGTCGTCGCGTTCAAACGTGTTCCTCCCGCCGTTTTGGGACCGTGAGGCGGAAGGGTGGTGCGAGTGAGGCCGTGCTTTGTGGTTCTTCTCACGGTTGTCATTATTATTTTATTCTTAAAAGGCCATCCTGAGTGCGATCATCTTTTGACTACTACACTAGTTGCTAAGGTGCCGAATTCGGAAATAAACGACAGGGTGTACGTACGTGTGTTGAACTTCTTTCGCGTCGTACGTAGCCAACCGTTTGCTTAATGGGAGAATAAAGTTCGACTTGAAAGTCGACGTCGCTTTTGCGCTCGCTGGTCCACGTTTGTGTTTCCCATGGTGTGGGTTTATTGGGTTTGCAAGTCCAGCTTTGTGGGTTCGTGGCCGAGGTCTATGGGTTGATAGTCTGAGCGTCAGGATTCTCAGTTCGGTGTCTGCAGCGCCTAGGGTGCGTTTATGGTGCAGCGTGTGCCGGTCGACCCTGTGTTCATGTGAAGTGCACCATGAACACCCGCCTAATTTAAAGAAGGTGCTGTCGTTTTGAAAATCGGGATAAATATGCATTTAATGTTTTGTACCGTGGACACTTCTTACTGGTTCGTCCATCTCAAAATTGTATTGATGTAATAACGTCCTGTGCTCCCTAACGAATCGTATTGTGAAGAGCGCTATATTAAAGAGAAGTTTTGATAGATCGGTTGACACTGGGAAGGTTTAAATGTCTCTGTGCATGGCTCTTACCACAAACGTCTTTTTATATGAGAAATTGTGAATAGAGACAGTCCCCGATTTATGAACACCCAACTTAGGAACCGGCCTTCCATGAAATATATTTTTCAACGTTGACTTAAAACGCGAACTCACAATTGAAAAACTGTGGAACTATTTTGTTCAGCGGAGCGATCCTCCGCGAGGTGTAGTGAGTCGGCCTCGCCCTGGGATTGAGCGTTCGCGTGTGTGCGTGTGTACACAATCAGTCCAGGACACGGTGGACGGCGAGCGGAAAGACGAATTCTACGAGAAGGTGGCGCGGCAGCTGGAGCGTTTGGCAAATCAGCATCAGCTGCGCACAGCACAGTCTCACGACGTGGACTCGTGGGTATCGCCCGATGGGGTGCCCAGACCCCTGCCAGGGACTCCCATCGAGGGGTGGAGGATCACGCCTGAGCCTGGCCCACCACCAGGCGAGCCACTCGCACGCACGCGAGTGGAACGTGTCGCGAAGCCCACCCCGTCGCCGGAGAGGACGCTCTCGCGCGTTTCGGCGAAGGATGACAGCAGGGTGCCGAGGAAGGACCACAAAGTGCCTGCCGGTCAGTGTCTGGTGTTGCTTTCGCCCGCGTGTGTGTGTATTTTTAACTTCTTTCGCAACGCACGTAGCCAAACGTGCTAATCGGAGGTGCGGGGAAGGACAACAAACTGAACAGAAAAAGCAGTTCTAAAGAAATACGTTTTTAATCTAGTTTTAAAAGTGCACAGCTCCAGTGGCTTCCGAATATCAGAAGGAAGAACGTTCCAGACGTCCTCAGAGGCGCGTCTGAAAGCGCGCGATGCAGTGACCGTGTGTTTTCGACGGCTTAGCCAAAAGCCGCCGGCTGCGAGGATGACCGGAGTTCGTGGTGATGATGGTTTCTGCTCCTTGTCGAGATCGGCAAGGCATTGTGGTTCGTTTGTGGCAAGCGTTTTGTGTGCGTGTGCAATGAGCGTGACCTTGTAAGTGCGACCTTATCGGTTGTGATCGGCGAATGCGATGACGACGACGTTGCAGGCACCAAGAGCGGTTCCACGCCGAGCTCAACGCATCGCGATTGCGTGGAGGTGGACCCCGATTGGATGGAGACGCACGAGAGGATCAACAACGCCGAGGAGAAAAAGCACGGATTCAAAACGCGCATCAAAAAGCTCATCCGGTTCGTGGTGGGGCAGGGGGGGTGGGGGGTCAATAGTTGACGATTGTCTGGGAAGGTCAGGAGTTCGGAGGCCGCCAGAGCGAATGGTTAGGGCCGCGAGACGGGCTTTGTAACGTTTTAATGATTGCGATCAATTGTTACGCTCCCGTGTTAGATTTTTTTAAGGCGTTGTGCATCGTTTAACTGTTCATCGATTCCAACGAAGGTCGAAACTGCAGTGTATTTACCTTCGATGAGTATCGCCAGCGGGTTGTCGCACGCTTACTACAACCGCCGTCTCTTGTTGCCCGCATCACGTTGGCACGAGCCTTGGCGAACGCGACGGTGTTCGATCGGACGCAGGCGGCAGTTTTTCGCTCGTGTCCTCCCGGCAGCTGGGAAAGTTTCAAGCACGGCAAGAAGAAGAAGAAAAAGAAGGAGGAGGAGGAATCGGCGGACATGATGGTGGAGCAGGGTTGGTCCGACCGTGACGAGGAGATGCTGAGGGGTCATGCTCGCCGGAGGGGGGTGCCCCTCGGCGAGGCGGAGGGCGAGGTGGAAGAGGAGGAGCGGAGGAAGAGTCCGCCGTGGCCTGGCACGCCGCAGCAGTCCTTGAGCGGCAGCGGCTCCGGCACCGGCGTTCGCAGCGGCAAAACCAAGTGGTGAGGGTGAGGCTCGAGAGACCTGGAGTTGAGCAGCGGTTATTGTACGAGTATACATTGCCGTGTTGAATGCTGCCACCACGGTGGAGTGGTCGGCACGCTGGACTTGCAGCAGTACGGAGGTTCGTCGGTTCGATCTCCCGGTGTGGCAGGTGGAACGACACACGCCTGTAATCCGGCACTGGGGAGGCAGCGAGGGTTGGTGGATTGCGGAAAACCCTCATCCTGTCTAGAATTTCATAGAGCGCTTTTGTCAAAGCGCTTTACAAGAATAAAAAATGCTACATTAGTCTTGGCAAAGGGATGGGGTTTGAGCTTCAGGGAGGGTGATGAGAGCGAAAGCGAGGGGCGAGGTTAGGAAGGGGAAGGTGGAGGATGGTTAAGGTTTTAAAGATGGGGACAGGAAGTAGTAGAGGGATACGCTATTAGTCTTAAGGGAGGAACAAAAACTGGTGAGTGCAGTTGCCTGTTTTGATGTAAAGTGGAAGTTCAAATCCAAATGGAGGGGGGAGCCAGGAGGGAAATGAAGCGGAAACGTGACTGAGCACGGGGGGGGTGGTGGGGGAAACGCGTAGTGAGGGATAGCAGATCGTCAACGCAGGGGTCAAGTTTGGACATAATAAGAAATAAGAGAGACGCGAGATCGGGTGGGGCAAAATGTCGCGAAGCCTCTTCCGGTGGGGGTGTCGAGGAGATGGCGGTGTAGCAAGTGCACAAAATTGCCATTTGGTGTCAATTGGGTCCACTGTGCTCGAGGGTTTTTTCTCCGGCTCCTCCGGTTTCCTCCCACGCGCACAATAAACAGCTCATCCATTCGTTTAACTTCTGCGACCGCAGTAGAGGTTTTCGGGTTAGATCGCGTAAACGTAAATGTGTCGTTAAACCCGCCACCACCCGACACGGCCAACTAGTAAGGGTTGCCACGTAAACAGAACGTGGCCAATTCGTCACTAGTACAGCACTAGTGTGTAGTGTATAGTGTAGTGTATAGTAGTCTATAGTGTAGTGTATAGTGTAGTATACTAGTACAGCACACCGGTGTGTTGGAGAGCCAAGCCACAACATTTACACACTCTGATTACGACGCTTCGCCAGTAATTACAACTAGCTTCATCAGATTTATGGAGATTTTCGATGTTGTTATCCACTCAATCGTCTGTTCAGAAGCAGAGTGGATCTCATCCGTTCCTCCTTTAAAAGAGTGAAGGCGGCAGCGGCTGCTGGGTGTTTACGACGTGGGTCGACGGTTTGGCATTCGTGGCCGCAACACTCTCAGGCGCCAGTGCATCCAGTGGCTGCATCGGCCACGCGGCCCGGTTCCCCGATTCGGTTGATAGTCGGTTGATGGGGGTCGGGGGCTGTGGAGTTGGAACGAGGCGAGGGTGGTCACGCGCGCCGTGCAAAACTTTTCACAGGATCGGATTCTTCTCGTTGAGAAGGAAATCCAAAGCGGCCGTTCCCTCTGGTGAGCCCGCCCCGACGTCCCCTCGGCCGTCCACGCTGCCGCTGAAGAACATCTTCCGGCCCAGCAAGAAGAAGGGGCATAGCGCTGGTAAAGGCCCCACCCCCCCCACCACCCTCCCCCGTGTCTCTTGTCAACATACTCTTCCGAAGAGATAGCTGCTCGAGCCGAGCTCTAAATGCTCTGATACTTTGTACCGTCTTTGTGCTGTTCGCCTTTTGGCATTCTCTGTGGTCTGGCACTGGCTGATAAGACTAGGCCCTAAAGAAGGCTGCTGTCTCAGGTGTAGGCCAATCAGTTGAGCGTGTTTGTTCGCATGTTTTGCCGCAAGTGCGTGTGGTTAAAGCAGACTTGCTGCCGGGCAATAGGTATCTCTTTGGTGCTTGAACACCTTAACGGCTACTGTTTTATTGCCAGGAAGGATAACGCCTATTCTTATTTTTTCATCATTTTGATACTGGCAAAAAAGTCCCGTAGACAAACCACTGATATACTTTATCATTTATCTGTGTGTGTATATCTCCACTCCCACAACCCCACATTGGTGATGGGGCAGTTGTGGAGAGAGTGGAAAGTTTTCCATACCTGGGCAATGTGCTCTGACCGGCTCCATTTTGACAGCAGAGGTCTAACTCTGAGTCAGTCGAGCGGCATTATATTTTAATCGGCTGCGTAACGCTGTGTGGAAGCTCCCTGGCCTGTCGCTCCACACGAAGCTTCGGGTCTTCTCGGCCACGATCATGCCCTCCTTTATGCTTGCGAAATGTGGACCCCCCCTAATGGAACATCTTAGCCGGTTAGAAATAATAAGGCTGGCCTGCCAACGATCCATCCTGGGTTTAACCAGGCTGGATTGTGTGAGGCGCTCACAAATCCTTGAAAGATCTGGAAAAAGTCTCATCAGTGAGCTCCTCCGGCAGGCAAAGCTGCATTGGCTGGGTCATGTAGCCCACATGCCCAGCCACCACATGCCTAAAAAGCTTTTGTTCGGCCAGATAGAGGGGGCTAAATGGGCGCGGCACGGGCTAGAGAAGAGATGGAGTGATGTAGTACAGGAGGATGTAGAGCTGTGTGGACTTGCCGATGACCGGTACCAGCGGTGTCAAGATCGGCCTCTGTGGAGGAGGTTCGTGAAGGATGCTACTGGGAAGTTCGAGGCAGTCGCCCTCCAGCAACAACGGAGGGCAGAGGAGCGACGCTCACAACAACGAGCTGAGCGCCGGGCGGCTAAAACACAGCAATTTGGCACAGTGGAGGGCACAGGTGGTGCATCGGCTAGTCATCTCAGTCAGTCGAACCATGGCACCTGGGTCTGTCCCGTGACCTCCTGCCAAAGGGCGTTCAACACTTCACGTGGCCTCAACGTGCACATAGCCTGGCACAAGCGCCGTGCTGACGTCCCCGCCACTTAGTGGCGAATGGAAGTTGTTGTGTATATCTGTGTGTGTGTATATAGAACACACAAACCACCACGATAAGGTTATGATCCTTCGGTGGGGTATATATGTATCTGATGCGTGTGTGTGTGTGTTTATGTGTGCGTGTGTGTGTGCGTGTATATATCTGTGCGCGCGCAATCAGTCCAGGAAGCGGTTGACATCGAGAAGCCCGAAATCGACGACAAAGTGACGCGGCAGCTGGAGCGTCTGGCAAACGAGCTGTCCACGGCACAGTCCTTGCACCTAGAATCCGATGGGGTGCCCGGACGCCCGCCGGGCACTCCCGTCGAGGAGCGGAGGAGCACGCTCGAGCCTGGCCCACAGCTCTCCGGCCCCGTACAATCCGTCGAGGATCCCAGACCGTCGCCGGGAAGGACTCTGTGGCGCGCGTTGGCGATGGATGGCGGCAAGGAGCCGAAGACGGACCACAAAGCAGCTGCCGGTCAGCACCCGGTGTTGGTGTGTGTTGGTGTGTGTGTTTGTGCGGTGTTGCTGTGTGTGTGTGTGTTTGTGTGCGCGCGCGTATGTCCATAAATGAGTGCGGCGCTCGCCAGCCAATTCGGTGTTGGGAGTGCAATTGCCCCAACGTTTGCGGATCGCTCTCCAACGTACCAGTGTGATGCAGCAAACAAAACTAATTGTTTGTGTTCGTTCACCTCATCTGGCCTCCCTCCGTCTCCTTTCACGTCCCCTCTCGTCCGCTTCATTCCCAATCTCCTCTCTGTCTCTGTCCTTCCTTCTCCCTGCGCCCAATCCCCGTGTCTGGTCCTTCCCCCTCCTTGCGTCACTCCACTGGAATCAACTTCCCCTGTACGTTGAGCAGCACCGCCCATAGACTCAGCACTGTTCATATACTCAACGCTGTTTTTTCCTGGATTTTTCTGTTGCGCGTAGTCAAGAGCCGCATGTCTCACAGGGCTATACCTCATAAATGAAACTGAAATGAAACTGCACCATAGACTCAACACCACCCATAGACTCAACACTGCTCGTAGACTCAACACTGCCCATAGACTCAACACTGCCCGTAGACTCAACACTGCCCATAGACTCAACACTGCTCGTAGACTCAACACCGCCCATAGACTCAACACTGCCCGTAGACTCAACACTGCCCATAGACTCAACACCACCCATAGACTCAACACTGCCCATAGACTCAACACTGCCTGTAGACTCAACACTGCCCATAGACTCAACACTGCCCATAGACTCAACACTGCCCATAGACTCAACACTGCCCATAGACTCAACACTGCCCATAGACTCAACACTGCCCATAGACTCAACACTGCCCATAGACTCAACACTGCCTGTAGACTCAACACTGCCCATAGACTCAACACTGCCCATATACTCAACACTGCCCATAGACTCAACACTGCCCATAGACTCAACACTGCCCATAGACTCAACACTGCCCATATACTCAACACTGGCCATATACTCAACACTGCCCATAGACTCAACACTGCTCGTAGACTCAACACTGCCCATAGACTCAACACTGCCCATATACTCAACACTGCCCATATACTCAACACTGCCCATATACTCAACACTGCCCGTAGACTCAACACTGCCCGTAGACTCAACATTGCCCATAGACTCAACACTGCCCATAGAATTGTAGAGGTGCTAGACACTCTATTCGGTAACCTGCGGGGCCACTATGTATTCGAGGGGCAATGCAGAGTTACCGCTCTGGGACCAACGGCCGGGGTCAGGGAGAGGTGAGAGCGGATCGTAAACACGGATTCCTGCCAGACCAACGGCCAGGGGTCAGATTAGGTAAGAGGATCGAAAACACGGTTTGTAAAGAACCAATCGGAGGGTCCCACGAGGGAGGTGTGATTGGATAAGGACCGTTACACACGGGTATAAAAGGGCGAGCGCGGGGACGCCCGCCAGTGCTCCTCACACGAAGACAGAAGCCCGGCTGAAGAAGCTAGGACCCTGGACCAAGCCTTCCAGCTCTTCTAAGAGCTGAGGCTCAGTGTCACCAGTGAGTGGTCAAAGGGGAGAATAGGTTCTGGCAGGCAGGACCCTGGCTCCCCAGCCGTCCAGCTCTTCTAAGAGCTGAGGCTCTGCGCGACCAGTGGTCAGGGGACCCACCGAGCCAGCGGTGGGTCAAGCTAGCCTCCCCTAGGTCCCAGCCAGAGGACGCTAGGGTAGCGGGCAGACTGGGAATAGCTCCCGCCAGTTTGGAGGCTGTACCTCCCTAGGCTAGCAGTCAGAGCCGCGTAAAGGCCCCGCTAGGTACGGAGGCTCTACCTCCTCAGGCTACGGGTGAGGGAACCGTATATCCCTCTGTGAGTGGATAGGGACTGTGTCGGAGGAAAGACAATAAACCAGTGTGTGCCTTAGAAGAAGCTTATTCATCTGTTATTTACAACACTACAGAATCAACACTGCCCATAGACTCAACACTGCCCCTGTACACGAAGCAGTCCCTCCCTAACCTCTTTTAGTTCCTCTTTTAAAGCCTCACCTCTTCTCTACTGCCCATTCTCTTCCTCATCCCTCCCCTCGCCCCTCCACTCCTTCCCGTCCCTCCCCTACCCTCTTGTAACCCCTACGTACCCTTCTATCCTCAGCCCTTGCATGCCATCTAAATTATGCTTTTATCATAACGTTTTTTTTAAATCTATGTTAAGTACATTGAGTAAAGGCACTCTGTAAATATGAAAAGACAAGCTAAGACGAGATCTATTTGGCCGTGTCAGGCGTGCAGGAGGTCAGGGGTTTGATCCCGACCCTGACGCCTGTATGTTTGGAGTTTGCGTGTTCTCCCTGCTGTCGCGTGGGCTTTTTTCTCCAGGTCCTCCGCGTTTTTCTCTCCACGTTTAGAAACGTGCATTGAGATTATTGAGATTATTTTGCTGCTACGAATGTCCACATGATGGGCCACTTTTTGTGGAGCTATCATTTGTGGGCAGGTCTCTTTTGAACAATAAGTCAATACCTCGGTGGGCTTTTGTCTGGCAGGATGGTTTAGTGTTGTATTTGCATGTGTTTGGATGATTTGTTTACCTTTCTTGTACTTTGCGCTACTATCGTGTTTTTGTACTGTTTGTTGTTGTAACGTTATTACCCCTTGCCCCTACTGGACATCTGTGGAAAAAAAAGATCATAGCTCATCGGAGGCCTCCCCCAGTCTCAATAAATATTCTGATTCTGACATCGGCGTTGTACTCGCACGGCCATCTCACCCCAACGCATCCATTACGTTCGTGTGCTTTGCGTGTGCGTTCGTGTGCTTTGCGTGTGCGTTCGTGTGCTTTGCGTGTGCGTTCGTGCTTTGCGTGTGCGTTCATCGTTGCGCGTGTGTCTTTGCGCAGGCTCGGCGGCGGCGGCGGCGGCAGCGAACAAGGCGGAGCTGCAAAACGAGACGGAGCTGATCGCGGAGCTCGTGACCCTGCTCGGATTAAGTGGCGACGCCCTCGAAAAGCAGGCACGCACGCGTGCGCGCACGCGTGTACACAGATCCCACGCACGTACTCCCGCCACATGGAGTATTCCAGCACGCACGCGTGGCTCCCGCCAGCTCCTAAACTGCTCTGTCGTGTGCGGAGGGGCGGTTGTTATCGCCACCCCCCCCCCCGTATTATTAATGCGATGTCGGAAGAAGTCGATCTGCACTCGGGCCCTTGATGACCATGACTGTGTCCGGATCACCCTCAAAACTCAACACCATCGAATGGCATTTTCAGACAGTCTCCGAGTTACGATGGTCCGACTTACGATATTTTGATCTTACGATAGCGATACGACAAAATTGTTAATTATTTAAAATTTCGCGCGGCAGGCAAACGCAGCAGCGTACGAGGTACGATACTGTACGTTAGGAAGCTGCCGGGATGTACGCATCTCCCGCCTTGTGTGATGCAGATAGAAATGTTTCCTGAAAAAAACTTTCTATTAAATTGCAGTTCATATAGGTAGGCTAAGAATTTACCTTGTTTTTTTACCTTACATTTTACTGTGCAATACAGTATTGTAATTAATAAATACATACAGTATATAGTTTATACAGTACGGTACTGTAAATTGCTCTGTTTTGCTAAATTATCACCATTCTTTAAGACTCCTGGGTAGGCGAGGCCATCTTCGACTTACGATGGGGTCATCGTAACGCATCTCCATCGTAAGTAGAAGACTGCCTGTAATGCATAGAGTTTGGATACAATTCTGTAAATTGTCGCATTTAACAACAAATTCCATTACAGCTACAAGAACATATGTATGCATATTGAACTTTCGCACTGTACGAAAGACGCGTATGAAAGAATTTCAACATGGATACACGCCAGAGGTCGCAAACGGGTTTTGATTCCTTACCCGTACCCGGCCGCACCAGGGTCGCAAACGGGTACCCGTACACGTACCCAGCCGGGTAAGGGTAGCCGGGTATCGGGTAGGGTACGGGTATCGGGTACCCGGTTGCGGCCTCTGATACACGCGCTTCTATGTTTTGTGCAGATATATTTCATGAGCGGTTTCCGTGTGGTCCTCCATTCATAGGTGACCATCGAAATATAACTGAGAAATATAGTGGCCGATTGACGGCAGTGAGTGATAGAGATGGGCATCCGTAGAGCTGCCTGCCGATCAGCTAGACACATCTGCTCACATTTACTTTGTGGCGACCTAAATCAAGAAGAGCCCAAATGCAGTCCTTCCAAAGCTGGTGTTTTTTTGCACAACACACGCAGGCTGAGTTTGTTTTACACGTGTTAGTCACGTGCTTTTATGGTTTTACAGCCTGCACTTTTCTTGTCACAATGGGGTCTTATCGTCATCGTTTACAGATTTGACCTACATATGTTCAAGTTTCAAGTTCATTTCAAGTTCATTTATTAGGTATAGCCCTATGAGCCATTCGGCTCTTGAATCGGGTGCAACCGCAACAAACAAAAAAACAAAAACATGAACAAGAAAACATCTTAAAGTGACTATGTGACTAAGTGCAAACAGAAAATCCAAGAAAAGACAGCAAAATATTGCAGAAAAAACACCGTACACCAACGCTGTGTGCACAAATCCCAGTGGGATGCAAGTCAAACAACAACAACCACAAGACAACTTAGATTAAGGCCATCAGTCTAACTCTGTACTACAACAAACAAACATGGCCAAACCAAAAAACTTTTCGAAATCACCAAAATAAAGCCATGAAAGCAACGAATGTGATCATAGGAACTGTGACGGAATTTTCACAATTAACGACATAAACAACATGTACTACCAAAACCCTGCAGCCATAGCTGGCTGCATGAGTCACTCCACAACAGCAGGAGCATCAGTCGGAGTATCATAATTTTTCAATGCACCTTTAAGATCAGCACACTAAATCAAAACACAGGTCATATTTTGCAGCGATCATCCGGAGCGAAATATTTTATTTTAGGCCACTGAATAGCACTGGCAGCTAGGGGTGTAACACTCCTCTAGAGCAGTTTTGAGTGAAGATCTCATAGGTAGTGACTCAAGTTGCAATTTATTGGCAATAGCATTCCAGACCCTGGGGGCATCAATAGTGAAGGCCCTTCCACCGTGCTAATCGGAGGTGCGGGGGAAGGACAACAAACTAAACGCAAAAAGCAATTCTAAAGAGACGAGTTTTCAATCTGGATTTAAAAGTGCATAGCTCCAGTGGCTTCCTCATCGGAAGGCAGGAGCGTTCCAGAGGGCCGCAGAAGCGCGTCTGGAAGCGCTGCACGATGCAGGTGATCGTCTCTGTTCGATGGCTTTAGCCAAAAGCCGCTGCCGCCGCTGCAAGGATAACGACCGGAGCGTCGCGTGGTGATGGTGGTTCCTGCTCGACCAGATTAGAAAGGCATTGTGGTTGATTTGTGGAAAGAGCTTTTGTGTGTAATGAGTGCGACCTTTTGTCATGTATTCGTTCGGACCTTCTTTGTTAATGGCTCATGTTTATGGAGAGCGGCAGCTACAATTTTACATTTGAGGTGGTTGTTTAGCAAGTTAATTGCGTACGGAGTCGTGGAGTGTAGACAAATGGCTCCTTCGTACGACATGATACATGATGAAGGCGTACATTCTGCCTGTTTTTGTTACGTGTATTCTCCACAACGACGCTCGTGATTTACGTATTGTAATAGGGAATGTTTCGAACATGTAAGCCGTAAATATGGGCAATAGTAGGCCGTTGTTTTGGCGGTGGCCTTAGCTCAAGTCCCAAAAGCTGAGACGTACCCACATTTATATTCATTATAATCGTACACAAAACTTCATTATCATCGTATCCAAAACTTCAAGGCAGACAACAGCAACAGCACATGGTGCAGAGGATTTTGTAAATGTGAAGGGCGTTGGTGAAAAAAATGGGGCAATGAATGTGGCTAAACAGGAATGATTGGCTAGTGTTGGAAAACCAGTTTCATAACCTAGCTCGGGTGGATACAGTGCAGGAATGCTTCATGAATATATAAAGATGTGTATGTCTGTGTATGTCTGTGTGTGTCCGCGTGGGTGGGTGGGGAGGTTGTGGAGCGGTTTTAGCGCGCTGTTATGAGCCCGCCAACCCGAGATCAATTCCGGGCCTCGACTTGGTGGAATCATCCTTAGACGATTACCCGATGGTGTGCTGATCACCTCCACCTCGCGTGCCGTGCCGCCCTGCGCAGGTGCCCTCTTATAACAGCACTCGCGTGTGCGGTAGTGCAGCGGTAATGCAGCGGTGAGCGCGTGTGCGGTAGTGCAGCAGTTAGCGCGCTGCACTACGAACCCGGCGACCCGGGTTCGATTCCCGCTCACGGCCAACACCGAAGACGATTATCTGAACCAGTACCTGGGCCTCACCTAGGTTGACTCAGCCTCAAATTAGTACCTGGTGCGGTGTGTAAACATTGCTACTAGGGAGACAAAGGCGGTCGGGCGGGGTGCTGGCCACTCACCCACCCCCTCCTGTACCGTTCTGGCCTTCATAGGTGCTCGCTAACAGCACTTGCCCCAACAGTCTGTCTAGGCTATACGTGTGTTCGGTTTGTTGGCCTACACCCGCACCTCCGAATTACCACGGTTGGCTACGTATGGTGCAAAAGAAGTTCAACATACATGCATGCAGGTGAAAGCTGGTGATACAACCTCAGGAATGTATTTGTGCTGCCACTCGGAATGGAACTCCCTCTCCTTTGTGCCATCTTCACCCTCAATGCTGCGCTCGGAATGCACTAATTTTATAGCCTATGAAACGAATGTACTTAGGGGGGGAACAATATACGTACGTTGAAATTCCTTCGCAACGTACATAACCGACCGTGCTAATCGGAGGTGCGGGACAAGGGAGCGAGCTGCACTTAACTCTCGTTGCGTTGGCAACATTTAAACCATGACAATCATAATAAACTTCCACTTCTCTCTTTCCCGACGACGACTACCGTTGCAGATCCAACAGGACGTGGACATGCGCAGCATTTCCTACATCTTTTTCTGCAAATTCATCAACGCGTACATCACGGCCGAGACGCAGGACACCACCCCCAGCCCGGAGGTCTGTCGCCCGGTCCACGTTCGCGCCGCCGCCGCCGTCGCCACTCCCAACAAATCTCCCGCCACGGACGTCGTCGATTCGAGCGTCGTCGCCGCCCCGGTGGTGGCCCCCGTGGTGGCTCCGGTGGTGGCCCCGGTGGTGACCCCGGTGGTGGCCCGGCAGCCGACGCCCGGTAGCGACGCATCGGTGCGGCCGCCGGAGGTGTTGCAGATCGCCTTGGCGATGGACCTGACCAAGAGGATGGCTGGAATAAACCAGCGGGCGGTGACGAGGATCATGGGCTTCGGAGCTCAGTACCTGGAGGAGAGGTTTTCGCCGTGGATTATGAAGCAGGGCGGCTGGGTGAGCCATGTGCACGCGCGCGCACACGCGTACGACCAACGTCTAGAAAGTATTTATCGATGTCCATTATTGAGACGCCCTCCCCCACGACCGTCCCCCACCACCACCCCCCCACGGCACGTGCAGGGTGGCCCAAATGTCAGGACAGCCCTAAAGATCCGGCGTATATCCACCGTATAGCCTTAACAGGATGTTGGAGAAAGTGCCGTTAGTGATCAAGGGGGGTGGGTGGCCAACACCACGCCCGACCGCCTTTATCTCCCCAGTGGCAATGTTTACACAGTGCACCAGGTGCTCATTTGAGGGTGAGTCGACCTAGGGGAGGGCCAGGGCCGGTTCAAATAATGGTCACTGGTGTTGGCCATGAGCGGGAATCGAACTCGGGCATCTGCCTCGCACCTTCTTGAATTGCTTAACCCGATTCCCAAAAATATAACGAGAACATTATTCTTCACATCTAGCATAACTCCAATAGCATTTATGCAAAGTTAATAGCAAATTTAGTACAAGAAAATTCAATTTTCAGGTATGTGGATTTTATTCTGTTTGTTTGTAGGGCATGCCGTGCCGGTGTCATGGTCCAAACTTGCTAAGCAAATAAATAAAAGCCCCACAAATTACTCTATAAACTTTATAGCAATTATTGTCCTCCACTGGGGGAACATTTAACAGGCTTTCCTGGGTAACGAAGCGTAAATAACACAAATAATACGTCCACCTGTCATCTAAATCATGGATCTCACTCTCATTGACTATGGTAGCAAGTTCATCAACTAGTCCATAACTAGGACATCTTATTTTTGTAGGAGGTACATTGACGGTGTCGATATATTGTACATCGGTGTTACTTAGCGTTATTTCTCATTAGCAATGCACCCTTCACATTTTTGTCACGTAGTCGCAGACAAAGTGGAATTATTACACCACTAGCTTGTTTGCCCGTCCAAGGACGGGTGTTTATTGCAGTAAATCTGAAATAATAGAAAAATTGTTCAGCTCATGATTAATTATTAAAGAGCGGGGTTGCCCCATGTGGAGTGACGTGACCCGCTAATGGTTATTGGGGAGGGGTGCGACATGTGGAGTGACGTCACCCGCTCATGATTATTAATGAGGGGGGGGGGCTCATGTGGATTGACGTCATGCGCAGGACACACACACACACACACACTTGGCTCATATTAGTAATTCCTGTTGCGATGCTTCCAGAATAATCGATGCTAATGTCAGCCGACCAGCGGAACGGGCCAAGTTTGGTGTTGATCACAATTTGAACGTGCTCATTGCCAAACGGTGTGAAAAGTTGTAAAGAAATAATAATCCAAAAAAATAAATCCGTTTTTCTTCCCCGCAGCACAACATTTTGGATCCCGACAGCGTCTCGGAGTACGAAGTCGACTGAAGTTTTCACAAGTGGGATGAAAACACTCCTGTAATTACGAAAAGAAGGGGGGGGGGGGGGTCAGGTGTTTGTTAGCGCACTGTATGTATGTATGCATGCCTTTGTCGGAGGGAAAATGTATCACTGGTGATGGGAACACCGAGGTCAGATGCTTTGGCACCTTGGTGTCTCCACATGTTTGCAACGCCCCCGCTGTGCCGTTCTTGCAACGGTTAGCGATGGACGTACAGTCTGTTCTCCTGTAAACGCGTGTTGTTTTCACCACGTGAATTGGGTATCACGCGATGAATGTACTCGGGAACACTTTTTCACAACGCGGATGCGAATTGGATCTAACGCGAGGTTGGAGTAAGCGGTTGTTCGGCTGCCTCGGCGTAGCATCTCACGGGGCGGGATACTGCTGGATGCTTCTAGATGCTACCCACGCTCCTCAGTCTTGGCTCGGCCTGCGTATGCATCCCGCACGTCATCGCCGACCGTGCTTTACCCTCTGACATGTGTTTCGTTATTATAACGCGAGATTTTTCCATAACGCGCGGTGTTCCTCAGGAAACGGGACCACCACCGCGTTCTAGGAGAACAGCCGTGTCACTCCGAGTGCCGATGCCACGTGCCAGTGAGCCGCCGGCCATGGCGGTGCTGAGCGTTGACAAATTTCTTAAGTGATGGGACGCGCTTCACGGATATGCGGCACATTGACCGGATGTGATGAGAGAGGACCCCCAATTATTTAAATGCAAATCAACCTGCTGCTGTGACAATTTTTTTGTTTGTTAGATAATTATAATCGAATTTTGTGTTCACTTGGGTGCATTTTTTATGCCAAGGCTCCTACATAATGCTCCGAGGGAATGAACCAAAGTTTTGTCAAACTTGTATTTTGTAATTTTCTTTTTACATTCACGGGGAAGCCATGTTTTTACTAAAAAGTTCAAGTTAATTCCGACCAGCGCGTACCGAGTTGCCGCGCCCTCGGTGATGTCCACGGTGCGTTTGTGGGAATTCTTACATCGATTTAATTTTTCTAAAGGAAAAACTGCTGCAGGGACAGAGGCCTTTTTACTTGAAATGGTTTTCAACGGGACACTGTGAATGCACCACGACTGTTTGCGGATCATGCCACTGAAACTCGTAAAAAAAAAAACTAATACAGCCTGTGTTTTGAACGTTGTTGGGATCTTCCGTGCTATTAGTCGTCCGTGCCTTAATACTACGTTTACTACTGAACATAATGTTTGAATGCGTTTGTACGTGGCATATGGGTGTAATATAATTTTAAAATAAATACTGTATTGCACGGAGCAATGAGATTGCAAACTCTGCGACGCTGCTGTCGGTCGTATTTTTGTTGTTTTACATCGAGGCTGCGACGAAAGACCCCAAAAGTGACAATCGGACGTAGGTTTCTGTGGCACGGAGGCTGTGATTTATCCATCACCTCCGGTGGTCGACGAGACCAGCGTTATAGCCCGCCCGAATCCATCGATGAGTGGAGCGTTTTTACGTTGCTATTTTCTTTTCCCCCACCACCATGGCAAACACGGCCATGGGAAATGCCTTCAATTATATTGTGATTATCGCTGTTTTATCAAAGCGTTATTTAAATATGACCACCTGTTGCTTCAATTTTCAGGAGTATAATTGGGAACGTAGCCACCGCTATTTCGGGTTAATTCGCATCCGCAACGGTGAGGCGAAATATCCCGAAACGCTGATTAACGTGTTTCTCGGCATACTTCTTGAAGGGCTGTCAGCTTTATTATTAAGTCGTCAAATTCGCTCAAACTTAACCGTTGACTTTTATCCCACAATGGCGATGCATATTTAATTAGCTTTAATTGGTGTGGGCTTATTAAATTATTTCTCTCCTCGCTTATCAATGCATGAAGGTTCCACTTTTGTGTTGGGTAATCGCGCAAGTGTTTGTAAATGTTAAAGCTGGATTACGATGTTGATGGAACGTATGTTCAACCAAAAAGAACGGAAAAGGCAACTAACAAAAATGAACTTTACACGTGCTTTAATAACCCAGTGGAAGAATTTCTTTTTTAAATGTTGATATTTTTTTTTAATGTTCAATTTTATTTTTTTAAATGTTGCTTTTTTTTAAATGTTGATATTTTTAATGTTGATATATTTTTTTTATGTTGATTTTTTTAATGTTTTTTAAATATTTTTTTATGTTGATATTTTTTTAATGTTGATATTTTTTTTTATGTTGATATTTTTTTTATGTTGATATTTTTTTTCCACACAAACTTCACGCAGCGAGCTAATTGCGTGTGACGGCGAAACTGACGCGAATTACGGTTAAAGGGACTCGACTCGACACGAATGTCAGTCCAACTTTTGGTCGAGCAACCAAACACGGTGAAAGCTTCCAGAGTCGATTCACGCGATGCGAACGACAAACGCTGAAATGCTACACGTGTTCAATTTCAACGCATTGCACTGCATTGGTGTAAAGTGTGTTGGGCATTAATGAGGTAGTCGCGAAATTGTTGAGCTGAATTTGCGATCTGTTTTACATGTGTGAATTGTGTTGAAGTAAAATGTGACCCCCTCACCGAGTAGAGTTTGCTAAGAATGCCCTATTCCATACCTGTCAACCCCTTACCAGTGCTCTGCCTTATTACAGACCAATTCAGACCTTATTGGTCACCACGTGACCCTTATAAATCTCAATGTTCATCCTATAAAGTCCCATCACGAGGGAGAAACACAAACAAATCGATTTTTTTTGCACGTTTTGAAACGGCTGTACGCCGTATGGACCTGCAAACTCAATTTCCCTGTACTGTACAAGAATATGGGGTAAACCGTATGGGTTGACAGCTCTGCTCTTGCTACCAGACTAGTGGATGAATGGCTTGGAGTACACGTTCAACCTCCATCCACCTCGTATATAAAACTAGAGCATTATTCTTCTTCACATCTTGCCCAACTCTAATAGCATCTATGCAAGTGAATAGCAAATTTAATACAAGAGAATAACATTTTCAGGGATGAAGACTTTTCGTTTATTTGAAAAGTACAAAAAAAAGAAAACTAGTAATGTTTCATATCGAATGTTTAACTTAGTTTTTACCTAGCCAATGGACTCAACACGGGTGACAAATTGGTGAGAATGTCATTGGTATGTTTTACACTTGAAAATGTGAGCATGTTGAAGAAGAGTGGGTGGTGGTTGATGGTGAATGTGTTTTTTTACGATTATAATTTTTCATGCTTTTATAAAAAATAACATTTATATTAAAAAAATGCCTTCTGATTCAGAGGCACAAGTACAGGGTGTGTACGGCATTTCCAATTAAAATGCATCGCGTACAAATGACAAACTGTCGTGCTTTTTTTTCGGAGTTGACTGCGAGAATTTGGAGGCACAACGAGCGAATGTCAAAAGGCCCACACCCAAGTCTCTCCGTTACTCGATCTACGGATCCATTGCGGGTCCGTCACTTGAGAATGAAAGACACCAAAGCCTAGTCTCGGAAACCGTGACAGTGCCTGAAGTTCACATCCAGTCGATCATCGATTGACAGGCACAGCGATTATCCGGCGGTCACGGGCCGATCCGGCTAAGCCATTCCAAAGGCTGTGGCACGGTCCGGCGATCGGCACCGTGTGTGCGTGACAATAAGCACATTCCTGCGGAGGAAGCTGGTAGGAACGTTGGGTTGCTCGGTAAATGGCCAGGGTCAACGGCGGCGTGGTGTATTCCGCAAATATGGCCGACTGTGAGGGCGGGCACAAGCCGGCGTGAGTAGGTTAAACGTTGAGTTTTATAAGGGCACCACGGGATGACCAGCCCCTCTCCACCCAGCCCCACCCCTCCCATTTTTTGATGCACGACGGACGGACACAATAATCCCCTGTGGGCTGGTGGAACTAGGTGGTTCCTGCCAGTAAAAAAAGTAGCTACGCTTGATTTCAATGTCAAATATATACGCTGCATTATACACTGCATACATACAGCTTAAACAATGAAAATACTGCACGTATATATGTCACCCCATATAGTCTTCGGGATTGGAGCGGTAAATACAGTAATAAAAAAAATGTGATATTTATTTTCGTCTGTGTACGTTTGTTTATGGAAATTTCAGAGAGTAAACAAAGTTAACACTAAAAAACAATAAAGATGCTCACCGCATCGCGCACTTTCAGATGCGCTTTTGCGGCCGTCTGGAACGCTCTTGCCTTCCGAGCCACCAGAGCTATGCACTTTCAAATCTAAATTCAAAACTCGTTTCTTTATAATTGCTTTTTGCGTTTAGTTTGTTGTCCTTCCCCCGCACCTTCGATTAGTACGGTGCAAAAGAAGCTCGGCATACATACGTCAAATCTGTAAACGATGATGATAAAACCCCATTGTAACAGAACAGGAGTGCAGACTGGAAAACCATGAAAACACGTGAAGAACACCTGTGTAATGACAGGGTGACACCTGCCGGCCGTGAGTGGTAATTATGGTCATAGCTGCATTACATAATGCCTGATTATAAGGAGGGCGTATCTGGGGTAAAGGTTAAAGGCAGAGTCGGTCGAGAAGCTTTGGGAACAAGCTCGAAGGTTCTGGAAAGGGGGCGTGGCCAGAGGTGGAGCTTGGCCGCGCCGGGACAGATATAAGGGGGACCGAACCAGAGGTTCGTGGCTGTTACGGGTCCTGGGTCCTGGCTGCTTCACTGTTCGTCGTCATCTGTTCGTCTCCGACCACGTGGCTGATCTTCTGGAAGACTGTCCGTCGCTGTCGCTGTGCTGGTCGAACAGCTTGCGTAGCGTAGCCGGAGATGGGGCTACGTGTTAGGATCGCCTCGGTGGAGCTGTATTACACACTGTATCGTGTCTCGGAAGTCACTCACGACACTTGTAAAAAAAACACAGCTACGGAAGGACTACATTTGGGCTTTTCTTGATTTAGGTCGCCAGAAAATAAATGTGAGCAGATGTGACTAGCTGACTGGCAGGAAGTTCTACAGATGCCAATCTCTCTATCACTCACTGCCGTCAATTGGCCACTATATTCTCAATTGTAATGTTGATGGCCACCTATGAATGGAGGACCACACGGAAACTGCTCATGAAAGATATTGGCACAATGCACAAAGGCCATGTCCTTTTTGTTGTTTTTGTACACGTGTCTTGTGTGCGTGTTTTGAAATGCACCATGCCTGATGCTTGCAGTAAAGCATAAATAGCTACGACCACCACCACTGGGAAAACCCTCTTTGAAATGAAGGCACGAGTTGGTCTCCTTACCCCGCGGATCTCGTGACGCACGGTGCGTTTTGATTCTCATTCTTGCACATTGGCAGCACGGTGTAACAACGAGGACGACGTGTTCGGGAGCCAAGTGCCAATGTTTGAGCTCAGCTGAGCCACGCCGAAGGGGGCTTTCGGGAGAGAAAGTTCGCGTCGTCGTTCTTACTCCTCTCGTTAGAGGAGCGCACACCGCAGTGGGTTTAAGTTGCGGTCCATAATTTGTGTCGCACGGCCACATGGGCACGACTTGGGGGGGGGGGGGCAGCTCGTTTTAAATGTTGCCATTTGTGAAGGAGATGTGGTGCAGCAGCAATCGCCTTTTGGCGTCATCTGGTCCACCATGATGTGAAACTAGGCTCTAAGAAAAGCTGTCTCGGGTGTGGACCAATCAATTTCAAGAACAGTGCATACATTATCAGAGTTGTGTTTTTTGTTTGCATTCCGACCGCAGGTATTGTAGTCAATGCAAACATGACTCCTTGTAAAAAAGGTGTCAGTTTTGTTGCCAGATAAAAGGGTAGAAAAACAATTATCATATTAGCAATCGGCCTGTTGTTGATGTTCCGATGCGGTTGATTCTTAAAAAAAACATCTAGATTGAAAACTCATTTCATTGGAGCTGTTTTTGTGTGCGTAATTTCTTGTCCTTCCCCCGCACCTCCGATCAGCACGTTGGGTGCGAAAGATGTTCAACATACATACCATGGTTTATACCAGTATCTTCGAGAAGGAATATCAAAGTCAATATAGAGACTCCTCTACTTACATTCCACTTACGAATTTTCAGAACTACGAACAAACCTGTCCCGTACGCCCAGTTGCCTGTTCGGACCGAGAGCCGTAAGTTCAACCGCCGCGCAATAGACGGCGGTGATGGCGTCTACATTTGCAGAACGTGAAGAACCAGTGGCATCTACATCTGCAGAACGTGAAGAACCAGTGGCATCTACATTTGCAGAATGTGAAGAACCAGTGGCATCTACATCTACAGAACGTGAAGAACCAGTGGCATTTACATCTATAGGAGATTTTACAACTTTTAAAGCCACTCCCCATGTGTAATGACAGTAGAGTCAACCTGTAGTGTGAGTGGACTAGTGGCCACGGAAGGTAATGACAGGGGGAGTCAGCCTGCAGTGCGAACGGCCTAGTGGCCACGGGAGGTAATGACAGGGGAGTCAGCCTATAGTACAAAAAGAGACTAATGGCTACGGGAATGATTGAGAATAGGAGCGTGAACAGGTGACGGAAGAGGACGGTAGAGTCTGCTGGTAGAGCGAGCGGCCTAGAGCCAGCGAGAAGAGGGTCGTGGTCCGTATATAAAAGGGAGATGCGCGGGAGACTCGGGGCTGTTGCAGCGGGGTCTCCGCCTGTTCAAGTGAACGTGTCTCTTCAATAAAGAAACCATCTCAAAACGAGTGTGTCAAGTCGTCATTACACGTGTTTGGTGCACACGCCGTACAACATGTTTGGAGTCGACATGAGTAAAGTTGGACTTACGAACAAATCGACGTACGAACAGACCTCTGGAATAATATCGTTTGTTTTGGCTGTTCGCCTGATGATGCTGTCCGCCTGATTATGCACGTTGTAATTACTGGCGAAACGTCGTACTCAGATTGTAAATGTTGTGGATTTGCTCTCCGACACACCGGTGTGCTGTACAAGTAACGAATTGAACCAAAGAGTATGGCATGTTCTGTTTAAATGACAGCCCTTACTAATTGGCTCTGTCGGGTGGTGGCGGGTTTAACTACACATTTATATATTCACGCGATCTAACAAAAAACACCCCTATATTATGGATGATATTGGTCGCAAAAGCCAACTGCGTGTTAAACAGACCTCTGGAATTCATACTCTTAGGTAAGCTTAAAATCTAGACCTCTGTAACTCGTTCGTAAGTAGAAGAGTCCCTTCTAAAGAGGCGTGCGATGATGCTTGGGTCTCCAATGGACATCTGAGAATGTTTCAACCGCTGGGGAGGGGGGCGAGGTATTTTTGTTCGATCGAAAAACGCAGCGACAGGCGGCGGCTGGGGAGGGCGGAGTAGGCCTCGGCAAGGTAAGGTAAATTACCTTTATTACCGGGTAAAAAGGTAAAGGTAAAGGTTTCGACATGCCAAGGGGTAAGGTAAAGAGTAGGGTAAAGGTAGCTCAGAAGAATTACCCGGTAGGGTAAGGGTAGGGCGAATAATTACCTGGTAAATACAGTACCTTGTTTACCGCTAAAACGTTCCGTGGCGCAGTGAAGCAGTCCGTGGCCTTCATTTTAAAGTGATGGCGGAGCACATGGAGACGGTCCACGTTCTTGAGGTCGAGGTACTAGAGGACGAGGATGCCAGCAACGGCTTTTTTGGGGTTGCTGTGAACAGCAATCGAAAGAGGCAGCGGTATGCGTTCCCGTGGGAGCACACACACGATTGGATGGAGGGTGATCCACATGCACAGCAAGGGAAGCGGCAGTGCGTGCACTGCCGCAAGTGGTTTTCCACCCACACGAACGCGTCGGGGTGGAAAGCCCACCTCAAGAAACACAACGTGCTCGCCCCAGGCAGCGAGGTCGGGACGTCGGCGTCGGCGAGCCGCCTAATACAGCAAATGCTGAGCCGGCCAGCAATCCCAGATCGCCTCCTGGTAAAGTTTGAGAAAGCGGTGGTGGATTTTGTTATCCAAGGTGCAATCTCTTTGCGAGCCGCCGGCAGCGACAAGTTCAAGACCTTGGTCAACACATTGACGCAGGGATACGAGGGCCCATCGACCCGCACCATCATTCGCAGGATTGTCGAGCATCACGCCATCATGCTGCCCATCGTCGGGGCGTTCTTCTCCAACCTGGACGTCGCCATCTCGCTCACCATCGACGGGTGGTCGAACCGCAACCTGAAGGGATTTTGGATGGTCACGGTGCACTGGATCGATAGCAAATCTGGTGCGTCAAAATCCATGCTGCTGACAATCCTCGATGTGCAGTCCGGAAGGGGTGTCGGCAAGCGCATTGGGGCCGCTCTGTTTGAGCACCTCCAAAGCCTCGGGCACAATATCTCGACCAAGCTGCTCGCTGTCACCAGCGACAATGGCTCCGATGCGAACAGTGCTGTCAAGACGTTGTTCGCCCTGGTCAACGTGGACGCCGGATATGAGCAGTTGCGGGCTTGCCACCATATTCGATGTGCGGATCATTCCGTCCAGATCGGTGTCGTCCAAGTTCTAAAATTGATCAAGTCAACAAATGCCGAACTGCGCAAGGCGCTCGTCAATATCATGTGCAGCAAGGTGGTCCGGCAGTCGTACCGCCGCGAGGCTGAGATCGCCAAGCTCGCCAGCAAGGAGCCGACGCACCAGGACTCGCCGACCAGGTGGCATTCGACGTTTGACATGGGCGACGACGCCATCAAGAAGCGTGTCCCATTGGACATTATCATGGCGCGTTTCCAGGATGTGATCGGTGTTGGTGCTTTATCTGAACTGCAGTGGGCAAACATCGAGGGCGTGACAGCATTCCTGCGAATGCCGCGCCAGGTCATGGCCTCGTTGTCGGCGGACCACAATTCGACATTGGATCTCGTGCCGGTGACGATGGAGCACCTCGTCCGTCATTGCGATCACGGTGAAGCCGCCCTTAGAGCAATCGATAAGCCACGGGGATGAAGGCCGAACTGGTGCGGTACCGCCACCTACTGGTTCAGGAACCCGCCATTGTGGCATCCTACTTGAATCCACAGCTGCCGAAAACGACAGACCAAGACGAGCTGGCTACACTGAAGGCCACAATCCGCTGTCCTGCAGCATCGCTACTCGGACGTGCTCACGATCTCGCCGACGGCAGTTGCTGCCCATATGGAGGAGCGGTCGCTGTTCAGCACCCTGTTCAGCAACGTCGGCAACTCCATAGACGACGGCGATGAAGTCGATCGTTTTCTGAGCATGGGCGTCATGACCGCCAGCGCCTTCATTGACGTAATGCAGTGGTGGTTTCTCCGCAAAAAGCTGCTCCCCGCCCACTAGAAGATGGCCTGCGACTACTTGGGAGCGCCGGCGACGTCAACTCCCTGTGAACGTGCGAATAGCGGAACTGGGTGGGAGTTCACGGCGTTCGCCAGTCGTTGTCAACGACGCTCTTCATAAAGTCCATGTGCTTGCGCTCATGGATCACGGCCGGCTGCCTGAAGGTTCCGTCTAACTGGGCTGGAGCGGCGCAGGATCTTATTGCCTGTCGTCCGTCCAAGGATGATGGCAATAACAAACTTGATCAGGTTGTTGATGAGATCGCCATCGACCAAGACGACTGGGACGAGGAGGTTATGGAGGACGGTGTTGTCGACAGCCTAAACGCCCGATTTGAGAGTATTCTATATGAATAAAGCGTCTGCATAATGCACGGGCATAAGCAGTACTAATCACATACCTGTATTTCCCATATCCCCTCCTTTTGATGCTGCTAATCCTGCATAATGCACGGGCATAAGTAGTACTAATCACATACCTGCATTTCCCATATCCCCTCCCTTTGATGCTGCTAATCCTGCATAATGCACGGGCATAAGTAGTACTAATCCCATACCTACATTTCCCATATCCCCTCCCTTTGATGCTGCTAATCCTGCATGATGCACGGGCATAACTAGTACTAATCACATACCTGCATTTCCCATACCCCCTCCCTTTGATGCTGCTAATCCTGCATAATACACGGGCATAAGTAGTACTAATCACATACCTGCATTTTCCATAAATATGATAAATTCCTCTTGATATGCAAATTCTTTTGTCAAGGCGCCCTTTCCCCCCCTTCCAACCCAGATTAAATATACGTTCCAAGCATGATGCTGTTTCATTCAGACGCTGTCTCCCCGACAGACCTGTTCTTCACCTGAGGACGGCTGCTTGCGTTGTGGCCGAAACGTCGTGAGAATTATTTTATTATGTTTTATTTTTATTATTTTATTATTTCCATTCTACGTGACTTTACCGAAAGAACCAAGAAGATGAATCCCTGCAGTCACAAATTCCATGTTTTTTACCCCAGTAATTACCCTGTAATCGCGAAATTTGTATGGGATAAGGGTAAAAGGTAAGGTAAAGGTAGGCTCGTTCTTTTTGACCTTTTACCTTACCTGCTCAAGGGTAAAAAGTAGGGTAGCGCGATTGTATTGTGGTAAGGTAAAAGGTAGGGTAAAGTTGCTATTGTTTTTTTTTTACCGTTTAACTTTCACCTTACCTTGCCGAGGCCTAGCGAGTTGCACAATCTGGACACGTGGCGAGCGCAGGGGGAGAAACTTCTGGAATGCAGAAGGCGACTTAAGCGGTGCCCTGCGGGGACGTGACGGGCACGCGGCACGGGCATGCCCCGTTCTCGCCTCGGCCTCGATGGGTGGGTGGGGGCACGGGGGGTGGGTGGGTGGGTGGGGGCACGGGGGGTGGGTGGGTGGGTGGGGGCACGGGGGGTGGGGGCACGGGGGGTGGGTGGGTGGGGGCACGGGGGGTGGGTGGGTGGGTGGGGGCACGGGGGTGGGTGGGTGGGGGCACGGGGGGTGGGTGGGTGGGTGGGGGCACGGGGGTGGGTGGGTGGGGGCACGGGGGTGGGTGGGTGGGGGCACGGGGGGTGGGTGGGTGGGGGCACGGGGGGTGGGTGGGTGGGGGCACGGGGGGTGGGTGGGTGGGGGCACGGGGGGTGGGTGGGTGGGGGCACGGGGGGTGGGTGGGTGGGTGACGGGGGTGGGTGGGTGAGTGGGGGCACGGGGGGGGGGTAACAGCCACGTGGCTATAAATGTGAGCGGCGTTTCCACTGCCGCATTGCGACACCGGTGCTCGGCACTGTGCGCGTGGAGTGGTGGTGGTGGTGTGGTGGTGGTGGTGGTGGTGTGGTGGTGTGGTGGTGGTGTGGTGGTGGTGGTGGTGGGGGGACCCACTTTGTTGAGTACTGTACAGGCGAGATCAGCGCGATACTCACGTGTCCACACGACTGCGGCGGACGGGACTGTGGTGTCGTCGAGAGCGGCGCGGCACGCGCGACGGCTGCGCGCACCGAAGCTGAAGTCGGGAAAGGAAGTTCAGCATTTGGGTGAAGAGAGAGGGCGAGGTGGTGGTGGTGGTGCTGCTGCTGGTAGTGCTGATTGCTGGTGCTGGTAGTTGTGCTGATTGGTGGTGGTGCTGCTGGTAGTGCTGATTGGTGGTGGTGGTAGTTGTGCTGATTGGTGGTGGTGGTAGTACTGATTGGTGGTGGTGGTGGTACTGATTGGTGGTGGTAGTGCTGATTGGTGGTGGTGGTGGTAGTGCTGATTGGTGGTGGTGGTGGTAGTGCTGATTGCTGGTGGTGCTGATTGCTGGTGGTGCTGATTGGTGGTAGTGCTGATTGCTGGTGGTGCTGATTGGTGGTAGTGCTGCTGCTGGTGTCAGTGCGCGCGGACGAGGCTCGAGCAGGAGCGATTGAGCGAGGTGGCGGGTGGGGAACCAGCGCCATGAGGACCGAGTTGACGAGCGAGCACCGCCTTCTGCTCGAGTACCTGGCTCTGTGCCCCGAGCAGAGCCACGACTCCGTGGAGAAGCTGCGGCTTCAAGGCATCGGGCCCCGAGACGCCTCGAGCCGCAACGGGGTGGCCGCGCCGACCTCCCCCCCCACCTCGCTCACCTCTCTGTCGGACGATGAGCTGCTGGACGCGGACGGGCCCACGTTTGGTAGCGAGACCTCCCCAGGTAGGGCCACTCTGGCGTGCGTGTGACTCGGGGCGACTTCTCTGTCTCGGTGTTAACTGCCTCGCCTGGTGTACAGGTGGTCGTGGGTTCGATCCCGACCCTGACGATGCCTGCTGCTGTATATTTGTAGTTTGCGTGTCTCTCTCTCTCATCATCATCATCATCACGGTGGCTATGAGATGTTAACTACCTCGCCTGGTATGCAGGAGGACGTGGGTTCGATCCCGACCCTGACGATGCCTGCTGCTGTATATTTGGAGTTTGCGTGTCTCTCTCTCTCAGCATCATCACGGTGGCTATGAGATGTTAACTACCTCGCCTGGTACACAGGTGGTCGTGGGTTCGATCCCGACCATGACTATGCCTGCTGCTGTATATTTGGAGTTTGCGTGTCTCTCTCATCTTCATCACGGTGGCTAGATGTTGACTACCTCGCCTGGTGTTCAGGAGGGCGTGGGTTCGCTCCCGACCCTGACGATGCCTGCTGCTGTATATTTTGAGTTTGCGTGTCTCTCTGTCTCTCATCATCATCATCACGGTGGCTAGGAGATGTTGACTACCTCGACTGGTATACAGGAGGTCGTGGGTTCGCTCCCGACCCTGACGATGCCTGCTGCTGTATATTTGGAATTTAGTCTCTCTCTCATCATCTTCATCACGGTGGCTTTGAGATGTTAACTACCTCACCTGGTATACAGGAGGTCGTGGGTTCGCTCCCGACCCTGACGATGCCTGCTGCTGTATATTTGGAGTTTGCGATGTCTCTCTCTCTCCCCGTGGATTTTTCTCCGGTCCCGTGGATTTTTCTCCGTGTCTTCCTGTTTTTCCCCCTCCACATTTAGAATCAACATCATCACGCGTTTAGAGTTTGTGGCTGCCGTAAGTTTCCACGTGACGATAAGCCATTTCGTTGATCTATCATTTGTGACCTGGTCGCTTCTGAAGAAAAACAACTCAGTGGGCCCTTACCTGGTAAAATTAAACATCCTTGGAAAAGTTTATCTCTCCAGCTGGAGTTGTTTAAGCTACGTTCGTGAAGGCTTTTAAAGTCAGAATGAACATTCTGGCTGTCTGTGGTCGTCTCCTCCGTAGTGGCAACTCTACATTCCCGTGGCAGGGGCGAGCCTCTCCGTATGACAACCTGTTGATGTTCTCAACAAAGTGGTGCTCGTTGTTGTTGTTTATCCACTCCGAAAGTGATGATGGGCTAAGTCAGGGTTCTGCAAACCTGTGGCTGTGGAGCCGCGTGCGGTGGCTCTTTAAGGAGTGAAGTGCGGGCTCTTGAGATTTGAACAAAAATGGCTCCTTGTTATTTTGGTTACCGACCCTTCACCATGGGAGTCCAGTTCACCATGGGAGTCCAGTTCACCATGGGAGTCCAGTTTACCACGGGAGCTCAGTTCACCATGGGAGTCCAGTTCACCATGGGAGTCCAGTTTACCACGGGAGCTCAGTTCACCATGGGAGTTCAGTTCACCATGGGAGTCCAGTTCACCATGGGAGTCCAGTTTACCACGGGAGCTCAGTTCACCATGGGAGTCCAGTTCACCATGGGAGTCCAGTTCACCATGGGAGTCCAGTTCACCATGGGAGTCCAGTTCACCATGGGAGTCCAGTTCACCATGGGAATACAGTTCACCATGGGAATACAGTTCACCATGGGAGTCTAGTTCACCATGGGAGCCCAGTTTACCACGGGAGCCCAGTTCACCACGGGAGTCTAGTTCACCATGGGAGTCCAGTTCACCATGGGCAGGTGTCAGCAACCTGCGGCTCTGGAGCCGCATGCGGCTCATCAAGGGGCTGCTTTAGGGCTCTTGAGATATGGAGGTTCTTTTTTTTACCGAATTCGAAAAAAATGCCGACTCTTGTTGTTTGGGTTGCCGACCCCCCTGAGCTAAGTAACTCCCACCCAACCCGGATTTGAACCCGCTGATTTAAGATCCTCCCTCCCGGCAGGGTTACAGTCGCCAGGAGTAGCAGTAGGCACCCTGCAGCGGTAGATGCGAATCGATTGGTGACGGTGGCCCAGTGGAAGAATCCCCTTTTATAGGACCCTTGTTACAGAGGTTCACGGTTGCGAATCCAGCGGCCGCCTGCTTCAAAGTGGATGTCAAAGAGTTCCCCCGGACGCTCGCTTCCCGGTCTAAATTTGACAAAGTTCTAAAATGACGCCGCAAATTTGCACCGCTCAATTCGCCCCCCACCCCGTGACTGGCACATGAACGCCCCAGGGTTACTCTCGCAAATGAGACTCGTCGTACTGGTCTCTCGACTTCTCACCCGGTTTAAAACCGAGCAAACTCGCAATTTGAGATGCGCGTCACGGCATTAGGGCGGCGTCAATGGTCAGAGAAGATTTAAAAGTGAAGGTCGGGTCTGTCCGTTCTGTCGCTCTGATGAAGTCTCGCCTACGTGCATCTGTCACGGATTGGTGTCAAAATGCAAATGACAAATCTGGCCGTCGCCTGATGATGCTGGTGGTAATTATTGGCGAAACGTGGTACTCGAATTGTAACTGTTGTGGGTTTAAATTTTGATTTAAAGCTTTCGCGACTGCAGGGATTCATATTCTTGGTTCTTTCGGTAAAGTCACGTAGAAGGGCAATAATAAAATATAAATATAAAAAAATATAATTTTATTACTTCCCTTCTACGTGACTTTACCGAAAGAACCAAGAATAAGAATATGTTGTGGGTTTACTCTCCAACACACCGGTTAGTGCTGTACTAGTGAAGAGGAGTCCTATAATGGTTTAAGCACTTCTTTATTGCACCAACGCACGGCAACACTCGTTCAAAGACCAACCCCCTTCACACATCCCACAGCCCCTTTTAACCCCTCAATCTCCGCTCCCAATACACATCCGCGTCTAGCACGCCTGGTCTGGGCGACGTCACTGCCCTTTAACCCCTGACCCCCCCCCCCCGTCCAGCGCATTCCCGCGCGTGTGATTGGTGCGTGTTGTCGCGAGAGCGGAGATGTCGTGTCTGCATGGTGCGTGTGCGTGAGGGTGGCTCGCAGATCCCTTACACAAGTAACGAATTGGCACGTTTTGTTTATACTGGTAGGAACCTCCTGGTTACACCAGCCCACAGGGGATTATTGTGTCCGTCCGTGGTGCATCCAAAAATGGGAGGGGTGGGGCTGGGTGGAGAGGGGAGGGTGGGGAGGGGCTGGGTGGGGAGGGAGGGAGGGGCTGGGTGGGGAGGGAGGGGCTGGGTGGGGAGGGAGGGAGGGGCTGGGTGGGGAGGGAGGGGCTGGGTGGGGAGGGAGGGAGGGGCTGGGTGGGGAGGGAGGGAGGGGCTGGGTGGGGAGGGAGGGAGGGGCTGGGTGGGGAGGGAGGGAGGGGCTGGGTGGGGAGGGAGGGAGGGGCTGGGTGGGGAGGGAGGGAGGGGCTGGGTGGGGAGGGAGGGAGGGGCTGGGTGGGGAGGGAGGGAGGGGCTGGGTGGGGAGGGAGGGAGGGGCTGGGTGGGGAGGGAGGGAGGGGCTGGGTGGGGAGGGAGGGAGGGGCTGGGTGGGGAGGGAGGGAGGGGCTGGGTGGGGAGGGAGGGAGGGGCTGGGTGGGGAGGGAGGGAGGGGCTGGGTGGGGAGGGAGGGAGGGGCTGGGTGGGGAGGGAGGGAGGGGCTGGGTGGGGAGGGAGGGAGGGGCTGGGTGGGGAGGGAGGGAGGGGCTGGGTGGGGAGGGAGGGAGGGGCTGGGTGGGGAGGGAGGGAGGGGCTGGGTGGGGAGGGAGGGAGGGGCTGGGTGGGGAGGGAGGGAGGGGCTGGGTGGGGAGGGAGGGAGGGGCTGGGTGGGGAGGGAGGGAGGGGCTGGGTGGGGAGGGAGGGAGGGGCTGGGTGGGGAGGGAGGGAGGGGCTGGGTGGGGAGGGAGGGAGGGGCTGGGTGGGGAGGGAGGGAGGGGCTGGGTGGGGAGGGAGGGAGGGGCTGGGTGGGGAGGGAGGGAGGGGCTGGGTGGGGAGGGAGGGAGGGGCTGGGTGGGGAGGGAGGGAGGGGCTGGGTGGGGAGGGAGGGAGGGGCTGGGTGGGGAGGGAGGGAGGGGCTGGGTGGGGAGGGAGGGAGGGGCTGGGTGGGGAGGGAGGGAGGGGCTGGGTGGGGAGGGAGGGAGGGGCTGGGTGGGGAGGGAGGGAGGGGCTGGGTGGGGAGGGAGGGAGGGGCTGGGTGGGGAGGGAGGGAGGGGCTGGGTGGGGAGGGAGGGAGGGGCTGGGTGGGGAGGGAGGGAGGGGCTGGGTGGGGAGGGAGGGAGGGGCTGGGTGGGGAGGGAGGGAGGGGCTGGGTGGGGAGGGAGGGAGGGGCTGGGTGGGGAGGGAGGGAGGGGCTGGGTGGGGAGGGAGGGAGGGGCTGGGTGGGGAGGGAGGGAGGGGCTGGGTGGGGAGGGAGGGAGGGGCTGGGTGGGGAGGGAGGGAGGGGCTGGGTGGGGAGGGAGGGAGGGGCTGGGTGGGGAGGGAGGGAGGGGCTGGGTGGGGAGGGAGGGAGGGGCTGGGTGGGGAGGGAGGGAGGGGCTGGGTGGGGAGGGAGGGAGGGGCTGGGTGGGGAGGGAGGGAGGGGCTGGGTGGGGAGGGGCTGGTCACCCCGTGGTGCCCTTAAACGTTTAACCTACTCACGCCGGCTTGTGCCCGCCCTCACAGTCGGCCATATTTGCGGAATACACCACGCCGCCGTTGACCCTGGCCATTTACCGAGCAACCCAACGTTCCTACCAGCTCCCTCCGCAGGAATGTGTTGTGGCAAACCCTTCCTAATCGGCTGTCGGGTGGTGGCTGGTTTACGCGATCTTACCCAAAAAGAATTACCTCTTATTATGGATGCTAATGATTGTTAAGAGATTTTATTTGGCGATGCTGAGGGGTTTACGGCGATGGTGCGCAAGCGCAAATAACGAAAAAAACTTAAAAACAACCTCGACACGTTAGTCGGTAACACTGCCTTGAAAGGAAAACTAATAGGCGACGTTCCGGGCAATGGCCCTTCTTCATAGCACATAAAATTAAGAGACACGGCCACCAGACACTAAGACATGGTCACGAGACTCGACCACGGGACACGTAGGTTAAGGTCCTATGGAGATCATTGTTCACTTTTAAAATGCACCGTGAAACTGTAAATTCATTCCTGTCTAAACTATGCCGACTGTATGCTGGTGGTAAATCCTGCTCCATACCATTAACAGCAGCAGCTCCTCGTACCCATACTCCGTGCGTGGTGGAGGAGCCTGACCATTCCTTACCTAGAGTGGTTGGTGAGCAGGTGAGCGGGGTTGGTTGGTGAGGAGCTCACGAGGGGATTTATCGAGAGGGTGAGTGGGGTTGGTGAGTGGGTTTGGTGAGTGGGGTTGGTGAGTGGGGTTGGTGGGTTCGCGAGTGGAGTTGGTGAGAGGGCGAGGTGAGGTTGGTGAGTGGAGTTGGTGAGTGGGCGAGTGGGGTTGTGGAGTGGATGAGAGGGGGTAAGGTGGGGGTTGGTGAGTGGAGTGGATGAGAGGGGGTAAGGTGGGGGTTGGTGAGTGGAGTGGGTTGAGGGTGTTTGTTGAGTGGAATGGGGTTGGTGAGTGGAGAGAGGGTGCGTGCGGTGGGTGAGAGGATGCATGCGGTTGGTGAACTCAGAACGATGTTTCCCATCCCATCCATCGGGTTTATTTCCACGTAGTGACGCAGTACTGCTCTGACCGCGTGACTCAGCACTGAGAGTTCATCACACCCAGCAGCTACTCTGCCCAATACCCGCGTTCGCGTGTCCCCTGTACACGTCACACTGGTGTTATTCACAGGTTGTCACGTTTGCAGATAGTATTTGTTGATTGGCAATGTCAATGGAATTCGTAGCTTATACGGCACTGTCGCGAGATGCTAACTACCTCGCCTGGTATACAGGAGGTCTTGGGTTCGACCCCGACTTTGACGCCTGTATATGTGGAGTTTGCATGTCAAGCCTGACGATCTCAGTTGGATTACGTGCCATGGATAACACAAGTGGGTCCGTGGATAACATTGTGCAGCAGCACCACTCAAAGTGGTACTGATTTTTATCGACCCCAGGTGGATGATGGGCCGAGTCAATCCCCAACCAGGAGTTGAACTCAATAAAGTAACTTTTGGTGGCGCGTTGTTAGAGTTGAACTCCCTGACCTGTGTGGTAACTGCATTTCTGTACCCCGTTACTGTCTCGTCAAGTAAGCTGTAACCCAAACATCGAGCAGGTCTTATCTTGTGAAAACCAACCTGTACTTCTGTCCTGGTCTGGCTGACACGCGTGTCAAACTTTGTTTAACGAGAGAGCGACAAAAATAACCTATTTAAAGTCTCGGTATAGCCAGCTCACAGCATGGCTGCTGTCTTTCCCCCTTGTCGCTGGTTCAGCACGTGCCCCCCCAATGATCCGATCGAAATCCCTAATTTCAATCGGATCACTGGGGTTTATTAGTAATAAATCGGCATTTTGCGACCCCCACTGCCACTGTGTAGCATATTATTCCGTGCCAGGGACTATGAGATGATAGGACAATAGTCTGAGTCCATAATTGGCAATAAGTAACGGCAAAGCAGTTATAAGTGACTCACAGAATTGTGCGCAGTTGCGTATACAGTACACGACTTCCCTGAAGGCATTCACCTTCAGCGAGCGCGATGCCGATCACACATGGTTCGAATTCGACCCTCGATCGATGGCTGCGCCATCGCCGCACACGCCTCGAATAAAAAGCAAGGGACAAGTTCTCACTTACTAACAACTCCTCTATCATTTTTCATTTCTGGAGGGGTTGCCCCCCCCCCACCTGAAAATCCTGGCTCCACCATTGTGGTTCCTCCTTGGCACCTCCTGAGTGGGTTGCTATCTTCGCGGGTGGGCGAATTAATACAATGCAGCGGTGCGTTACAAGTAAAAAATTACGACCACTGTTAGAGTGCGCAATTGTGAGGGTTTTAAATCGCAATGATGAGCACTGCTTGCGGCAGGTTTCAGTTTGTTGTACTGCAGTCGAAAAAACAACTTAAACCGTTTTTACTCCTGCCAGAAAGTAGGGAAAGCATAATAAAAAATAATAATACGAAAAAAAAACCGTGCAACGTCATTAGGGTGCAAATCTATTGGAAATCGATATTGAGTTGAGTGCCTTATTGTGAAATAGGATATATCGGAGTGTGTCGTGTTGTGAAACATATCGCAGCAACCGGAGTAGAAAGCCTCCCCTCTGATAAACTGCAGCCTCATAAAGTGCAACTTCCAAACACTAATCTACAGACCTACCGGTTTGAGAGGGGCACATCATCCACATTCCCAAAGTCTCGTAGCTGCAACAGACTCGCTGCACAAGTGTTGCTCGATGATAAGCCGCTCGTGATGCGTGGCTGTTTTTGAACTCTGGCCGAAATTTGCCATCGTGCCATTCAATTGTCTCTGCATGCGACACGCTTCCCTGTGCGGTGCAAAAGATGCCGAGTTGGTGACCGAGTGCATGTCGCCACCCACCACACACCCTTACAAAAAGAATGATGGAAGTACGTGGTCGGAAGCATTCCCCCCCCCGCCTCCCCCTTGCTTTCACTAGAGTGGGTTGCTTTGCCATCCAAAAGAGGTGGGTGTTTTGAGGCAGAAGTAATGTCCGCATCTACTGTACAGGCCATTTAATTGGACTTTAACGAAAGTAAATGGAGCAGAAGCTTCTGAACTTTGGATATATAGGGTCGCTTGGCATGCACAGTATGGCCGTGTATGCCAGCCACCATTAGGTAAAGGGCAAAGGTTAGGGTCCAGCCCTGCAAATAGCTTGCTCATGCCACTGCCGGCAGAAGGGCCTCCATTGGAGTGAGGCCTCGCGAGCCCTCAGAGGGTACGTCGACATTTTCGTCCACGTTGGCCAGACAACTTGGGAGTCACCCACACTTTATCCCACCACAGGCGACTTGACGATCGACAAAACCACCCCAATTTATTCACCCATAGCGTCGAGGTGTTATCTGTGACGTTTCATCCAGTCTGCACCGATCGACATGGCCTCAAAGAGCACCTAGGCCGGCACGAGCACCGATGATATCACCGCTACATATCGGTGAATGGAAGCAGTTGTTTTGCTCCGAGGAATTGTATGGCAGAGCAGAGTTGTGGAAATGGAAAGTTCAGAATGGGACGTGGCAAGAAAGCATCGTGGGATACAATTAGCGGAGGTTGGGATGGGTGTGGCACGTGTTCAGTAAGGACGCGTGCAGAATAATACGACATGCACTTGATCGGCACCCAGAGCTCGGACAGGGAAAAGGGAAAAACCTCTACCCAGTTGTGTCATGCTAGGGGAGTGGACTTCGAAAGTGTAAACTTTGTAAGAGTTGCAGGATCTAGCAGATCGCGAGGTGCCATGGAATCGGTTGGCAAGGCCTCTTGACTGGGCTTTGACTTTAAAAAACGCCTTTTCAGCAACTACAGTAATGAAGACCTTCAGCGCGAGGGATGGATACGCTGTGTTACGGAAGCAAGAGCCTGTTTGCGCAATGATAATGTGCCTGGTTGAGCAAACAAGAAGACACGAGCAGAGATTGCATGCACGGGCAAAACTACTTTGTGCATACAGGGGGAGGAGTGGCGGCGGCGGCGCCGCGATTTAGTGCACCGCGCTGTAAAGCCTGACGATCTCGATTTGATCCCGTGCCATGGATGACATCCGTGGGTCCGTGGATAACATTGTGCGGCCGCGCTGTTGCGCTGACAATTGTGCAGCGACACTGTTGCACCCGCAGTTTTGCAGCCACGCTCGTCACACAACTGCCCTTTGCAGAGCGGTGGAGAGCTTTGTGGGGAACGATGGGTCCTTCAACAACTGCGACTCCATTCCTCTTGGTTCTACCACGTATTGGAAAACGTTCCCTTTCGTCCACTTTTTATTGGTGACGTCTCTCGGGCACCTCCGTTCAACGATGTGGAAAACTGCCAGACGAGAGGCGAACGTGGTTCTCTCTGTGTCACGTTATTTGCAAAAGTAGGCAGATTTGCGTCGGTGTCAATAGGGCAAATCAAAAATTGTAAACAAACTTTTGTTGTTGTTGTTACATTTTTATTTAGTGCACTTGTTGTTATGTACTGCACAAATGCATCTGTGTGTGTGTATCTTGTTTTACCATGTAAGAACAAGAAAAATTGATAAAGGAAGCAGCACAACTGCTCAGGAACATTGGGGACAAGTGGACGATGACGATCTCCCCTGAACAGATGCAGGACCTTTTGTGTGGCATAGTCAAGGTCTCCACAAAAGAGGTGTGTGTACTACCTTCACCACCACGCCTGCCTGCACACACTCGCTCCTACTGTGCATGTGTAGTGTTATAAAGGACGGACTTCTAAACTTCTTTATGGCACACACTGTTTATTGTCTTAATACAGTCCCTATCACACTAAGGGGTATATGGTCCCCTCACCCGTTACCCTGAGGAGGTGCAGCCTCCGGACCTTGCAGGCTATCTAATCTCCCTGCTATCCCAGCGTCCTCTGGCTGGACCTAGGGGATCTCTCCCCGACCACTGGTGACACTGAGCCCTAGCCCTGATAAGGGCTGGAGGGCTTGGTCCAGGGTCCTAGATGTCTTCGGCCGACTTGGGTCTTCGTGTAACAGAACTGGCCAAGAGCTCTCAGCGTTCTAGCTTTTATACCTGTTCGTGGCCGAGTTGTCCAATCCCCGGCCACCTTGTGGGACCCTCCAATTGGTCCTTCCCAATCTGGCGTTTGGATCCTACCTCACCCCATTTGACCCTGACCGTTTGATTGAGCGGGAGAACCTTGTTTACGATCCGCTCTCACAGTTTGCGAACAGTGAGTAGTTAACACCACTACACATGTGAGAGACCCGTTGAATGGGTGAGTGACGAAGCCCAGTGTTGCTGCCGTTTCATCATCAATGCCCGGCTACTTGTGTAGGCCTTGAAATTGTTGCTTGTGTAAATCCTGGTTGGTGGTTGACTCAACCCATCATCCTTCTGGGGCGGGTCTATAAAATAAATACTGTTTTGTGGGGAAAACAACAGCGATTGTCCTATGGATAGTCTCGCCTCATTCATAGAAGCGTGGAATCAACACCACTGGCTCAGGGCAGTAATGGGGAGAGGAGCACCGCCTTATTGATTACTTTAGCAGGAAATCGCCGACTTTTAACTTTTGACTAACAGTCAGGATGCATGTGTAATAAAGGACTCCGTCACACGATGTTGATCTCCGTCGGTCCTTTATTTGTGTTCGTCTTCCGCTCACCCCGCTGGCCTCCTCCTCGGTCCAGCGTCGTCTCTCCTTGCGCCCCGCGCACTCTGCAGCTACCCTACTACTCCCTATGCAGCTCCACTGCTGCTCCTCTATGCAGCTACTCTGCTGCCTGTGCAACCTCGCACCCTCTGCTAGCCTCCGCTAGTTCTGCAGCTACTCGGCTGCTCCGTGCAACCTCGCACGCCCTGTGCTAGCCTCCACTAGCTCTGCAGCTACTCAGCTGCTCCGTGAAACCCCTGCACGCCCTGTGTGCCCCGCGCACTCTGCTCTCTCTTCACCCCGCTGGCTGGTGCCGTCATGAGCCCCTCAGCCACCAGGCTGAGGCACGGCGGCCACCCAACGTGGTCTGCCCTCTTCACTCCCTCAACTGCCCCAGATGTCTTCCTGTCTCCTTCCTATAACCTCTCCCCCACGTGACCCTGACTCCTCCCTCTCCCACGTGACCCTGACTCCTCCCTCGCGGATCGTCACATCCGGCCTGCCCATTTACGCTCGCATTACACGTGTGTTTGCTGCAGGCTTTGGTGGGCGTGATGCGCAATGCTGTACAACAGTCGGTGTCGTTGCTGGTGGGCAATGGGCAATCGTGCTCCATGCAGCAGACGCAGGCGATGGCCACGATCCAGTTGATGCGCAGGGCCATGATTGAGGCACAAGGCGTGGCGGAGACGGCGAGCCGGGTGTTCAACGCCGCCGCATTCTACCTCAAGGAGCTTGGAGGCTGGGTGAGTGGTGCTTGCGTAATGACGATCGGATTAATTTTGCCACGGCTGCGAACAAGAACTCGGGATAAGATGCAATAATTGCTTCCTGGGTGTGCTTCTTATCCACGGATAAATGTGGATAATCGGATGCATTTTCCACGTGACTTCTCTTATCCATAAGAGCATACGAATAGGAATGTATGTGGGTCAATTGGGGGTCACAGATGACACTGGTCTACTGCCAAAATGCTTCCGAAATCAATGTAGTCCAACTTTACTAATTCTGGGTCACTGACAATGAAAATGATGCTTAAATTTTTGATTGGCTCTAGTTTTCAAGATATGCTACTGGATCAGTATATACGACCCTTGACTTGGGAATTGCGGAGAATAAGTGAGTTATAAAGGGAAGGGATCTCAAATTAAACTGGAAATATACTCTTAGGCTTTTTCGGTAAAGTCACGTAGGTAAAAAGAAATAAAAAAAAAATAGAAATAAAATAATAAATCACGACGTTTCGGAGGCAACACAAGCTTCAGAATCATTCAGAATCATTCTCACAATTGCTGTATCAAGTAAAGATACAGCAATCGTGCTGTGACGGTTCCATCTGAAGACGGAAGCTTGTGTTGCCTCCGAAACGTCGTGATTTATTATTTTATTTCTATTATTACTTCTATTATTTTTATTTATTTTTACCTAAGTGACTTTACCGAAAAAGCCTAAGAGTATGAATCCTTGCAGTCACGAAAGCTTCAAGTCTAAAATTAAACTGGAAATGACTAAAATACATCTTTGACTGGATCTAAGAATAAGTTTGACTGGGTTTGGACGGTACTTTCTTTTTCAGCAAAACAATTAATGATGCAATCTGAACCTGGTATTGTGTAATACATGATATGAATTGAATCCTGTTATTCCTAGAAGTCATGGATGATGCAATCATAACGAGGCTTACATCCCTCTGCTGGACAAATTTTCCTATATCAGCTTGAAAAATCATGCAGTGTTGTGCTCTCTTATTTGTCAGTGTTTGATTTTGCAAAGGGACACATTTTTGTTTAGCCAAAGTGAGCAGAGATGCCTCGTACTTGTGTGAACAAAGCAGATAACTTCTGCTATGTTTGTGGTGAAGTGACTTTTGCATCACAAAAGTGCAGTATAACCACTGGTTAAGAAAGCCTATCACCTTTATTTTGGCTGCAATATTGGAGATCAGGACAAGATGTGGGCCCCACACATATGCTGCAACACTAGTGGAACAAATGTTTCCCAGTGGTTGAACAGAAAAAGGAAATCTTTGCCTTTTGCAGTGACAATGATTTGGAGAGAGCCAACGGATCATATCAGCAATTGTTACTTCTGCATGGCGCCTCCAGTTGGGAAAGGTGTGTTAAAGAAGAAAAAGTGGACTGTGCATTATCCAAACATCCCATCAGCTATACGCCCAGTGCCCCACGTAGAAGGACTGCCGGTTCCTGATACACCAGAATCATTCTCACTTGAGTCGGATGCGGCAGAGGATAACACTTCTGGTCCTGAACCATCAAGGTCACATGACCCAGATTTTCTCCCATCCTCCTCCTCTGAACCACACCTCGTAACACAAGGTGAACTGGAAGACCTTGTCAGGGATTTGGAACTACCCAAGAGGAAGGCAGAGCTGTTGGGCTCCAGAATGCAGCAGTGGAATCTCCTGGCAGGTGTTGTTCGAGGTTCCATATTCCTTGACTGTCAAATGGATCTTGTTCCATTCTTCTTCATGGAAGGTGATCTTGTAGCCTGCAACAACATCGATGTCGTGATGGCAGCCCTCAACATCGTTCATGATCCAGATGAGTGGAGACCGTTCATTGAGTCATCGAAGATGAGTCTTTAAGCTGTTTTGCTGCATAATGGAAATGTTTTGCCATCAATTCCAGTTGGTCATGCAGTCCATATGAAGGAAACCTATGACAACATGAAACAACTTTTGAGGTGCACCAACTATGACCAACATCAGTGGCAGCTTTTGCGATTTGAAGGTTGTTGCTCTCTTGCTTGGTCTGCAGACTGGATACACAAAGTATTGCTGTTTTCTCTGCGAATGGGGATAGTCGTGTGAGAGATTCCCACTAAATCAAGATAGACTGGCCACTCTGACAGTCATTGGAGCCTGGGAGAAAAAGTGTTTAGCATCCACCACTGAATCAAGGAAGATTGTGTTACCACCCTTACACATCAAGCTGAGTCTGATGAAGAACTTTGTCAAAGCCATGGACAAAACACAAGCAGCTTTCAAGTACCTCCGTGGAATATTTCCAAGGTTAAGTGAAGCTTAGATAAAGGAAGGTGTCTTTGTTGGTCCTCAAATTAGTAAACTTCTTAGAGATGAATCATTTGGCAGTGCACTGCGTGGCAAGGTAAAGATGGCATGGAAAGCCTTCCAGTTAGTGGCAACGCATTTTCTTGGAAATAGCAAGGCAGACAACTACAGGGAGTTGGCGGAAAACCTCATCAAGGCATACAAAAGCATTGGTTGCATTTTTTGCACTCTCATATAGATTTTTTTTCCCACCGAACTGCAGAGCAGTGAGCGACGAGCCTGGTGAGCGATTTCACCAGTACATTGCAACAATGGAGAAACGCTATCGGAGCAAATGGAGCCCATAAATGCTTGCCGACTATTGCTGGACAGTGACAAGAGACGCTCCATTTAATGAATACAAGAGACAAGCCAAGAAGCGCCGAGTAGACGCTGAATAAGGACTAAACAATGTACTTATAGATTAGAAGCTTTCGTGACTGCAGGAATTACTATTTGGTTATTTCGGTAAATAATAGAATACGACATTTCGATTGCATTATATTTCTAAGTTTACTATGTTTTCTCATTCATGCTTACCTGATGATTGTTGCTTGTGTTGCAATCGAAACGCCGTATTCTATTATTATTTATTTTCTTTCTACGTGACTTTACCGAAAGAACCAAAGAGTATGTATATGTATATACGTAATAGATTTAGCCTTTTGTTTCATAACAAATTTTATTTACATAACCATTTTTCAGATTTTTAAAGTGTTGCATGAACGGGACGGGTAACATGTTAAATTTTGATTTAAAGCTTTCGTAACTGCAGGGATTCATATTCTTGATTCTTTCGGTAAAGTCACGTAGAATGGAAATAATAAAATAATACAAATATCAAACAATACAATTCTCAGGACGTTTCGACTGCAACACAAGCAATCATCATCACCTTATGATAGTATTTCCATTCTACGTGACTTTACCGAAAGAACCAATAATAGGTAACATGTTATCGTGTAAAGCAACCATAAACACATGAAAAGACCTAGGTTTACAATTTGAGTAAAGCTCTACTATCTACACAATATACATAGACGTAAAATCTAAAAACTTAAATATCTTGGGAACAGTAGCCAATCGGTTGTATTAATTGTCATATTTGAATTTAGCACATCAAAATCCATAATAAAAACAGCACATTTTATCTCTGAATCAGACGACGTCTAAAAAATTGTACACCAGTGTAATGAGTTGAATGTAATGGAAGCACGGATAATAGCAGAATCCATTGGATTTTTGTAAGCAGAGCCGGACAGTGTTATATTTGTGCATATTTATAAGTCAATGTACTTGTTTGCTGACATTGTTTAAACATGTTTTGCGGAAGCTGCAGTGATGGTGTAATTTTTAGCGTTTTTTGTTGTTTTCGTTGTTGCAGAAAATCGTTTCTGATGAGCATTTATACGAGTGACGAAGATGAGAGTCGGAACAAAATGCACCTGAAAATCCTGGAAAGTTCCTGCAAGATGGGATTAGCTGCCCTTGGGAAGCTGTGAATGAGTCCAGATGAATATGCCTTTTTGGTCTTCCAAGGTCCTCGTGAATTGTGCTTTCTCGTTTCCCGCTGCTTGTTTTGTGCCATTTTGGACCGCTTGTACGAATGGTGCAAATGTTTCGGTGGCAATACTACGAGCTGCTTCCCTGGTGGGTTACTGAAAAAAAAGCACAGGGTCTGCGTGGATATTTTTTATACCACCAATTGAAAAAATGTAGACTTTGTGTGGTCCATTGCACTTTGGTGATTGCAGTGAGCCAAATGTTTAATACTGGCATTGCTGGCCATATGTAAAAGTTCAAAAGGCTTGGTCTGGGAATTCATTGAAAGCGATTTTGAGTTTTATGCATTTTTTATAGTGGTGAGCCAAAGCTGACCGGGTACTGATTTCGTTAGCTATTTTAAAAAATGTTTGCGATCTGAAAATCAATAATGGTCAATCATTTATCAATGCCATAATTCAGTTTATGTACGTGGCAGGTTAATAGTTTAAAAAAGTGTGTATTTAAAAAATACTGCTCATGAAAGATATCTGTTTTAAGGGCAGCGAACAATCATGTTTTAAAATGTTTTTGTAATTGTTGAGGATTGCCTGTAAAAAAAATTGCGTTGTAAGCTGCGTCTTCATGATTATCCTCTTAAACATGAATGGCTTCCGTGCAAAAGCTGAGTGGCCCATTGCCGAGTGGATTAGCCCTTATGTTCTTCTTTAACAAACAATCTTCAGTCTTGGTATCATGGAATATTTCCAAATATACAGGGATATCTTATGAATGCTTTTTTTTCAAAAGCAGCCTTAACTCGTGTCGTTGTAATGGCACATGTGACGCTTCAACCAATTACAACTGAGCCATGCCGGAGATGTATGTATGTTGAACTTCTTTGGTACCATATGTAGCCAACTGTGCCAATCGGAGGTACAGGCAATCGGAGATGTTGGAATAGCAGCTGCTCCTCGTCAAGTGGGTTTCAGACCTGCTCATTTTACAAAACCAACTGGCACAAAATGACTTCCGATTCTCAGATTCAGAAGGGGCTCTGAGGTGTCGTTATTTATTGTCCTGTTTCCAAAACAACATCGTTATTTATACAGAGACGAGCAAGGTCTATAAGTGGCGCTTTAATTCAGTACTCGCATGTGTTTGTACACTGTATAGTAACAGCACATTGTGTCATGGTGATATGGAGCAATCCGGATTTGTACAAAAATAAAAAAAACACATTTGTGCGGTCTGTTCATGTGTCGAAGCAGTCAAAATAAAAGCTAAAACATGCAAGTCGTGTGGTCATTTTCATGCACTGTACATTTAAGACTGAGGACATGGACGCATCAGTGCCGTGTCAAACCAGTTCAGGATGCCTCGGGTGGTACCAGGTTTTTCCACTGCAGAAGCCGTGCCAAGCCAGCTCAGGGCGGCTCGGGATGTACCAGGTTTTTCCACTGCAGAAGCCGTGCCGTGCCAAGCCAGCTCGGGGAGGCTCTGGATGTACCAGGCTGTTTTTCCACTGCAGAAGCCGTGCCGTGCCAAGCCAGCTCGGGGCAGCTCGGGATGTACCAGGCTTAACACGTAGGCTTTCGCGACCAATGTCATTCATAAGAGTTTTTTGGGGTTAGATCGTGTAAATATATAAAGGTGTCGGTTAAACCCGCCACCGCCCGACACAGCCAACTAGTCGGGGTTGTCACATAAACAGAACATGCAATTTGCCACTAGTACAGCACACTGGTGTGTTGGAGAGCCAAGCCACAACATTTACAATCTGAGTACAATGTTTCGCCAGTAATTACAACTAGCTTCATCAGGCGACAGCCAGATTTGTGGAGAAGTCTAACTTTTGTTCATTAGAGGCGTAGATGTGGTGGCCACATTTCTGCGTTCTTGCGCAAAGTGGGGGGGGTGGGGAGGGATTAATGAGTCAATGTGCATTATGCGAGCCCTTTGAACTTGTCCTTCCTCAGATTTGTGGCTGTTGCCTGATGAAGCTAGTTGTAATTACTGGCGAAACGTCGTACTCGGATTGTAAATGTGGCTTGGCTCTCCAATATACGGTGTGCTGTACTTGTAACGAATTAGCATGTTCTCTTCACGTGACAACCCTTACTAGTTTGCTGTGTCGGGTGGTGCCAGGTTTTAACAACACATTTACATATTTACGTGATCTAACCCAAAAAACCTCATGCTTATATTCCCCTTGGTACAGCTTGACTCCACCCGAGTCGTGCCTCCCTTCTCGAACCCTCTCGAGGGTTCCAGGGGCTTCCACACGAGGTTTAGCATGACCCTTGCCCCAGTTCCTCTGCCCTGCCAGCACACCCGCGTATATGCTCAGCGGCGTGTGCGCTAAGTGACCACCTGCAGTTGCTGCTGCTGTCCAACAGTCGGCGCTATGTCACTACACAGATCTTGACTTTATCGAGCAGTGGTTCTCAACCTTTTTGGCTACTGCTATACTACCCACAAGTTGAATTTTGTTTCAACAGAGATAATAAATGTTATGAATGACACATTAATATCTCAACCAATTGTCCATTTTGTGAGGTATATCCTAACTAGCCAGTAGTCTTCTTTGGGTCTTTCGGTAAAGCCACGTGGATAGATCAAATAAGAAAAATAAGTATAACCCGTAAAAACAACGTTTTTCACTATAAATCCTTTATATGCGTGGCAGCGAACTTAATATAAAGGATTTAAAAATATATTTGCCTGTGGAGGACGCGGGGATTGATCCTGCAACCTTTGGCATGGGAAGCAAGGGCGCTACCAACTGCGCTACTCCGCCACGGCCTGTGGAGGGGTTACGCTCTGGGCTCTTACACTGTGATGTTCAGCCAAAGTCATGAATGAGTTCTATTTGAATATATGTAAAATACATTTTTTTTGCCTAAAAAGTGTAACATTTTGGGAATTTTTTTTCACGAACATTAATTGTCTCGCACAACGAGTCTGTGTGGAAAATGTCAGCTCGATTGGATCACGGGAAGTGGGTTAAAAAACGACCGAAAGATTTGCACGGTCATAAGCAAGCAAGCACGCAAGCAAGCAAGCGAACTTAATATAAAGGATTTAATAATATACCGTTTTGATTGCAACACAAGCAATCGTCATCAGGTGAGAAATATCGCGGGAGAGCTGAGAATATATGGTGGAAGTGCTGCCAAGGTAAGGAGTTATAAAGGTTTGGGATGGGTGTAGCCCAAGGGTCAGTGGGAGGGGCTAGAGATGAAATTTGCATGTAAATGTAAGATCGGGTAAATCTTGACGAAGCTGGGGGTGGCCATTGTGTAGAGGTGTATTGGTACGGATGGGAAAGAAACACAAGGGGCGTGGTTATGGCTGTACGCAGAGAAGGTGCTTACATCGACGTCCGCACCTGCCACCCCCCACGGCCCCCCCGGGGGGGGGGGGGCGATTGCTATATAAGGTGGTGAGCCGGAGGGCTCGAGGTCGAGTGTTAGCTTTAACCAGCGAAGATTGAAGACCAGCTTGAGTAGGCCCTGGAACTCCCCTGGCTCGCTGTCCTTGTCAGGACCGACCAGGGAAAGCCGATGGCGTGGCCCCGAGAGCCCAGACCGATGTTCTTATAAGAGCCGGTCTGGAGACTCAGGGTGCCGTGAATCCCAGCTTGACCAGGGCTGGGATAGATAGCCTCCCCTAGCTCTGTAGTGGAGGACCTGGGAGCAGGCTAGCCGGGTTAGACGTTGGGTCTCCCTGTTAGACGGGTGAAGGGGCCGATACCCCTTCAAGTGTTGTGTATCCCCGTCTCTGTAAATACGTTGGTGTTAATAAATACGTGTGCCTCCAACTACGTCGTCCAAGCCTCCTGCATCTTACTACAATTGTATTGTGAGAGATTAGCATGTCAATGTAAGATATTTTCTTGTAAATGTAAGCTCGGAGAGAGCGCGGAAGGAGCCATCGCCACATGGAGGTGGACAAGGATGGCCACCCCCGCAGCTTAGTTTGTAAATGGCGTTCGTTGTCTTTGTGCTGAACGCCTTTTGGCATCCTCTGGTCTAACGCCGTTTGAGACGAGGCTCAAAAGAAAACTGTCTCTGGTGTGGACTAATCAGTTTCAAAGACGATGCATATACTATCAGAGTATACTCTTTGGTTCTGATGATACGTGACTTTACCGAAGGAACCAAAGAGTATGGATTCCTGCAGTCACGAAAGCTTCAAATTCATGATTATCAGAGTACTGTATGTTTTTGTTTGCATTCTGACCACAAGTATTGTGGTTCATGCAGGCATGATTCCTTGCAAAAGGTTTTTTTGTTTCCATAAAAAAGCGGGAAAAAAAACTATTCTCATATTTTGGTACTGGCAAAGGAGTTTCCGTGATAGTAAACAATTCTAGATTTGAAGCTTTCGTGACTGCAAGGATTCATATTCTTAGGTTTTTTCGGTAAAGTCACGTAGGTAAAAAAATGTAAAGTAAAATAAAAAATAAAATCACGTTTCGGAGGCAACACAAGCTTCCGTCTTCAGTTGGAACCGTCACAGCACGATAGCTGTATCAAGTGAGAGGTTTTTTTTTCCTTTTATTAACTTTAATTTTTTTACCTACGTGACTTTACCGAAAAAAGCTAAGAATAGTAAACCAATTGTCACGATTCGTTAATGTGACAACCCCGAATCGATTGTCTGTGTCCGGGGTTGGTTTAACGACGCGTTGTATATGTACGCGATCTAACACACACGCACACACGAACAAAAACACAAACTCCAGTGCCGTGGGTAACATTTTGGTCACGAAAGTTTTCTTGGGTGTTAAACTCCCTATTGACATTGGCGGATAAATTCGCGACAAAAGTCTTGTTGGTCACACGTGTGGTTGAGGCCCAAGAAACTCGCGTAACCCCGCCGTGACCCCAGCAACGCCTCACTGCGCATGCGCCGAGGTCACCCCCTCCCCCGAACCCGCCCCCACCAGCCCCTCCCCCGCCGGGCCCTCCCCCTTTCCCCAGCCCCTCCCCCGCCGCCAACCCTCTCGCCCCCCACCCAACCCTCCCCCAATTTATTCTCTCGCCATTGGCCGAGCGGACCTGGCAGTTTGCTCACGTGACGGCGGCTCAGCCAATCGCGGAGGTTGCGGGGAGCGCGCGTGCGCAGTGCGGACGTTGAGGGAGGGAGGAGGGTTGGCAGGGGGGAGCGCCATCTTTGAGCGGCGAGTCGAGGGAGCAGCGCCTCAGCAGTAGCCTCGTCTGTTGTTGTTTATTCGGTATTATTGTCATCGTTATCATCTTGTCGTCGTTAGCACCACTTGATCGTCGTATCGACGGGCGACACGGTTTTTGTTTTATTAAACCCATCACCGCCTCACATCGCCATCGCGGCCACCCTCAGTCGCCGCTCGGCGCGTGCGAGCGAGCCCCATGGCCTCCGAAGGCAACGCAGAGCAGGTACGGATGCAACGAAGGGCCTCGTTACGGATCTTGTTAATCACCGTGGGCTGTTTGGTTAAGGGGGTATCTTTTAAGTCTTTAGCGTGTGCGCGGCAACGTGTAAAAGTGCTCCGGGAGTTGAGGGGGTGAGGGTTTGCCGGAGGATCGGTCGAACCGAGGCGACCCCGGGCCTCGTTTTTTACTCCACGAGGGCTTTTCACGCGGGGCCGTGGCTACGAAAATCCCACAGTTCGAGAGAAAAGAGACTGAGGGAGACGGGACAACAACAACAAATGAGGCCGAACGATTAGATTAGACTGCTGAGGGAGTATTTATTTTTTATTTTTTTAGGTTTTAATGGCAAGCGCCTTCTAACCTTGCGCAATTGAATAAACGTGTCCACTAACCCTTAATGACCCCGCAACTTTGATAGTGCTGTTTGTTACCTGACCTTTTGGGTCTAAAACAAACGCCCAACTACTGTGTTATTAATAATTGTGGAGTGGTGCATACGTAAAGTCCACTTTAAGCTGATTATACTTAAAACTATACTCTTTGTCCTTGTAAAAATGTCTAAATGTCGCCGTCTCACCGTTCCAAAAATACAGGGGGCATACGCATCGTGGCCACAACCACAGACCGTGCATTGCGTTAGACATTTCTGCAGCATACCACGTTGCAACTGCAGGGTTCTACAGTTTACCATATTACAATGGCACATATTCGAGTAGACCACAATACAACCTATACAATACACAGGACCTCATTAAGGTCCAATTTACTTAGGTTCACCGTACTCCAGCACTGCTGTGCACTGCAACACAATTAAGTGAGAGGCACGATACCACACTGCAATTAAACGCACCGCCCAAGAAGCACAATGCACTCTTTTTGAATGATCAACTTCTAGAGTGGCACCACGAAATACATTTCAAGTCTATAGATTAAGCGCGTCCATTCCTGCGGTCTCTGCTCTGAAGTAGTGTACAGTATACATGTATGCATGATCCCATGTTTATACAGTATTTCACTTATAAAGCCGTTTTAATAACCAACGTGATTTTCTTAACGTATGCTCGCATTGGTCGCCGCAAAATGCCATTGCTTAATAGTGTTGCTGCGTGTTAGCTTTGCGTTGAGTGGATGTAATTCCATGCCAAAAGAAAGAAACGGTTTATTTAAAAGGTGGTCAAGAGCCGCATAAAGTCAGCCAGTTAAATAATTGTTGATGAAGTAAAACGGCTCGGAGTGAGCCCAGTGGACCATTGCATAAAACTCCTTATGGGGACATTTCCCATTTTGGAACAAAGGGATTACCATTAAGATAGTTTATAAATTACTCTGTTAGGTTGAGTTTCACCTTCCACGGTGGCTTTGTTTCCAGTGGATGTTTTGTCCCAGTTTTGCCTATTCCTGTTATTGATGAAAGATTCAAATATAATTCTTGACTTAAATCTTTCGTTACCGAAAGACCCAAAGAATATGAATAAGCTTCAAATATATGACCACACCTTTGAGTTGATTTTGCAGTTAAACCATTGGTTTTACTATTAATGTATTTTATTCTTGGAAAGCACATTGCCGGTTCATGTAATATAAATGTGAAAATGTTGGATTTTTTTCAATGAGGCTTGTGAATGGTACATTGCAAATAAAAATGATTGTTAATGATGGAAATGGGTCCCGTGACTTCCTTAGTCATGGTTGATCTTCACGCGACCAAATGTGTGTGATGTGATGACCGTGTGTGATGTGATGACGTGTGTGGTGGGACCAACTGTGTGACGTTATCAAATATTTGTGAACTGATGTTCACATGCGTGTGATGTGTATGATGTGAGCAAATGTGTGATGTGACAAAATCTGTAATCAAGAAAATCCTTGGTGTGTAGTTGTGTAGCTTTGTCACTGCATTCCCACGTTTTGTGCATCAGAGCTACTCCTTTTAGCAACCAAGTCCCTATTGCATCACGATGAGATCATGCCTTGTCAATACTATAAATGTTTCGATTTAAAGCTTTCGTGACTGCAGGGATTCATCTTCTTGGTTCTTTCGGTAAAGTCACGTAGAAGGAAAATAATAAAAATAAAACATAATAAAATCATTCTCACGACGTTTCGACCACAACGCAAGCATCCGTCTTCAGGTGGAGAACAGGTCTGTCAAGTAGACAGTCATTCATGTCTACTTGACAGACCTGTTCTCCACCTGAAGACGGCTGCTTGCGTTGTGGTCGAAACGTCGTGAGAATTATTTTATTATGTTTTATTTTTATTATTTTATTATTTTCCTTCTACGTGACTTTACCGAAAGAACCAAGAAGACTATAAATGTTGCTTGGAAGAATTGAGTTTGACGGCCCTCGTGTTAATGTATTTACGTAATGTTGCTTCGGAATGTTGATACGTGCTGAATTTAGCCGCCTCACTGGGGAAAATAAGAAACCATCTTTTGTCTCATTTTCATGGAGTTGATGGTGTGGTCGGTAAAAAATGTTATGCTTTCCAATCAAGGTTGAAAGTGTTAATGCTTGAACTTTACTCATCTCTGTAGCTGGTGTAAAAAAAAATCTCCTGTAAAGTTGATCCTTCCAATGTAAAGGAAGCGTGGTGCACAACAATGGAACTCAACACATTCATCAATAACACTGCCTTAAAACGTGGCCTATATATTTTTTATTTTAGACCAAAGAAAAATATATAGGCGACGTTTTGGGCAATGGCCCTTCTTTGTAGCACATACATATTTAAGGCAGTTATTGATGAATGTGGTGTTTTTTGTCATAAGAACACCACCACGATATTATTCCTGGTTCTAAATTTGCACTGTAAGCCATTGCCCTTGATTCACATCCGATTAGCACGGTTGGCTACATACGGTGCAAAAGAAGTCCAACATACATCGGTCCATTTACTGGCAACCCAGTTTAGCAATTGGATAAACGAGCAAGCCACATATCCTTTTCACATGATCGTCTGTCCCAGCCAGCAAAGCCTTTTTATCTTATGTAGAGCCCTGCCTCCACCTTTCTCTTGCCTTCTCTGCACTGTGTATCTCAATTTATCTCAATTTCCCATTTTGTCTCTTTCTCTCTTCCCTCTTCTACCTTGCACTCCCTCACTATCTCTCCTTCCTCTGTCTCACTCTCTTCCTTCCCCACTACCTCACTCCCTGTTCCTCCCACCTCACCCTTGCTCACCTTATTTTCACATTTCTTTGCAGTCTCAACCTCTCTTCCCTTTCCCGTTTTCTCCCACTGCTTGTCGTTTTCCCTCGCTCTTTTTTAGATTTTGCTTTCTTTGTCCTCTGATTAATGCCATTTCACTCTCCCCACACCTCTACTCTCCAGTCCTTCCTTCTTTCTCCCCTGTTTATCTCCCTCAAACTCCCTCATCTCTCGCGGATTTTCGTGGGATACACGGGTGAAGGGTAGGGGGGGCAACAGCATGCACGGACAATGTTGTGGGATGCGGGTGAGCCATCATCGTGCACATGGGCCAGGAATCCAGTCAGTCAGGAATCCAGCCAGGCAAACAGGATATCCAGACAGCAAAACTTGTTTCCAATATAGTATGAAAATATTTTCTCCTCATGCAAATATCTTATTTTTTCATGTAGTTGCATTATGTGATAGTGAAATATTTGAGAAACACAAACTTTTTGAATGACTGATTACACAGCTGTGGGATTTTATGCTCTTACACTTTGAAGCTTCTTATAATGGCAATGAATGGAGTTGTCTTCTGTAGCCATCTTAACTGGTGTGAGTACCGAAGTTTGCAAAAAACGTTTCTGTTTACAGCAAGTGTTTGCTTCATGACAAAGTAGGTTCTGCCATTTTTGTGCTTTTTAGAGTATTTGAATTTAAATTGCCATTTTGAATTCTTCGTGGCTTTATGAAAGATCTTTTAAGGTAAGATTCGTTTAGAATAGATAATTTTAAACATAACTGGTCAGGTGATTGGACCATTCGTTCATAGGATTATATAATTCCTCAACATTTATTTACTCAAAATATGGAATGTATTTCTTGTTTGTCTTCTCATATATTAAATATATTACAGTATAAATGTTTGACCTGTGTGATTACTCCACTGTCTTATCAGCCTACCCAGGCAATCATCCAATTTAACCGTACGTGTGTGTGCGCTCGTGCATGTGCATCAGGTGCAGGAGTACGTTCCGGAGAAAGTGAAGAAAGCGGAGCGAAAACTTGAGGACAACCCGTATGACATCGAAGCATGGAGCGTGCTCATCCGAGAGGCGCAGGTTCACATTCAATTTAAACCCCTTACCTATTAATGAATTCGGGCTAACATGTGACACGTTTAGGCCACAAGGCATGAATGGGGAAATACCTAATACCATGCCTGTATTGGTAAGTATATACACCGAGCCATCTTGTTTTTGGTGACGGTTGCTATGTTGCAAAAGCACACTAAATTTAAAGAGATCACGCGTATAGCTGTTTGCCAATGTCTGACTTCAGTGCAAGTGCATGCAACAAAGAGAAAAATGGGCTTTCCCTGCAGTACTTTGTGGCCTAAATGTGCTTCACGTATTTGTGTACGCTTTGGTATTGTGTTTTGATATGTACGTGCATCATTATATGGGTTTCTCATTGATCAATCAACCATCCACATAGTGTGGCCATGTGTTTTCTGTATTTGAGTAACCTTTTTGAGTAACCTTTTGATGATTTTTCCGATGAGGGCGCTAAACGTTTGCGAGTTATCCTCCGCAGCAGTGTGACCCGGATTGTTTTTTGGCCTTCATTATTAGGCTGCTATAGTTCACAGAAACGGGCCGTTTGTGGTTAAAGTAGCACTATTTATATGACTGCAGTAAAATGTCCTGTTGTTATCTTTGGTTATGATAATTAACAGCGTGTTATGAATAAATCTCAATAGTCTTTCCATATTTTACTATTCTTGGTCAAAGCTTAAAATGGTGGCAGAAATAAATTTCAAAAGTTTAGGATAAATCCTCATCCACGATATGGAGACTGAAATGGTATGATCCACAGTCCATGTTACTCGGATCACAACTCAATAAAAATAAGTATAACCCGTAAAAACAAAGTTTTTCACTATAAATCCTTTATATGCGTGGTGGCTAGAGTCCTCTCGTCCTCTGGCTTGAGATGGCTGCCACCTATGGGTCAGATGATTGCATTGCACCATTAAGCAATTGGTAATCTATATATATAAAATCGCAAATCTGTCTGTCTGTGTGTCGCCGGACCATACGCAGTTTCATTGGACGAAATGTGAGGGATTTGCGAGACACGATTGGTCCGTTTGGTTTTCCACGGCGGTTGCCCGTGGCAACGGGTAGCGACGCATTCGCTGCGGGGTGGACGCCATTTTTAATTCCCGTTAAAAATATGCGCACGCATTAACACGCGACTCTGAGGTAAATTCATCAAAGTTTCACGTCCTCTTCACTCCCCCCCCACCCCAATGTGTGCAATTACTATTATAGGGTCGGTAGATAATAAAATTATAGCGTTTAGACAGTATTATTGTAGCGCGGGGGGGGGGGGTAACGGCCCCAGTACCCAGCCTCAGCCGGATGGGCAATCTAGGCGAGGCCGGAGGCTCTGCACGGTACTAGGCCTCGACACCCCACCACACTATAGGCCGTACATATTACTGCACAGCGGCCGAGGAGATCGTGGCTGGGGGGGGGGCAGGGGTAGCAGCCCATCTGTGTATATATGTAAGGTTATTAAGAAATATATTTTTCACCCGGGCAACGCCGGGTACTTCTGCTAGTTAAATATAATATTTTTGTCCTAAAAAGTGTAAAATTTTGGAAAAAAAATTTCACGAACATTAATTGTCACGCACAACGAGTCTGTGTGGAAAATGTCAGCTTGATTGGATCACGGGAAGTGGGTTAAAAAACGACCGAAAGATTTGCACGGTCGTAAGCAAGCAAGCGAACTTAATATAAAGGATTAAAAAATACACGTGTGCTTGGTTTTGGCTACACAAACAGCTTGCCTCATCAAACAACTCGGAAGACCTACAAAAATTGAGCGCTGCCTTGGTCCCTTAAAGGCCATACATTTGGTCTTGCGTATATCTGAACCTTTTACCCTTCCGAGATGTTTACAAATTTCAGAGTGAGTCCCGTTCGTTGCTGAATCTTGGAACGCGCATGTGGTTTAGTGTTAATTTTATTTGGAGAGGCGTAGTGGCGCCATTTTTTAAAACATTGTACTCACCGTATATAACTGGAGCGACACGACCGCACTCTATGATAGTTGGTGCCAAACTGTGCCACACGCCCTCCTGCGTGGCCTTGTGGGAGCCTCGGTACATCTTCCGACCTGAATATGTATCGATAAAGTAAATTTATTTTAGTTTTACTGATTCCGTACACGTACATCATCAGAACGGAAACGGAAGAGTAAAACTGATGACGTACATGTACGCATACGTCAATGGAATGGGAAAGCTGTTAAGGACTGCCCTGTTCCTGGTGTAACGTCACATCAGGAGGCATGGAGTTGACATTCAGCCACGCAAACACTTTGATATTTTGTTACATTTCCTCAGACAATTGAGGGAGATCATGCCAGACTCCTGAATAAGTCTGTCATAATTAAGCTGTTTTATCATGTGATGGCCACTAAATGCACCACAAAGTATTGCTTTGTACTGAGACGTTGTCACATCATTGCTGCTCTCTCGTCTTTCTGAAGTGTTGAGTTTGGTCTTAAATAATACATGATACAAGGAATGCAAGTTATTCGTTTTGTTTTCTGCATGTTTAGGGCACGTGGAAAAGGGAATTGTTCTATGAACCCAAACACATGTAAATAATCTATATAATAATATTTTTCATCATTATGGAGAAAATAAGTAACGGGATAATTCTGAGGAATAGGCAAATTTTACGGCAGCATTGAACATTTTAAGCGGGGATGGTAAAACTGAATTGAGGTTTTTTTGCCATCTGACTTCTCCGAAAATTCTTCAGGATGTATATTTAGAAGGAATTTTGATCTATAGGCCCTGACAGGAATTATAATATGGATAAAATGTTGATGCATTTCAGTTTTCATATATGACATGTTAGCATGACAGATTTGAGCTCAGGAATACATATTTTGACCTCATTGAATATTATGTCAATTGTCACATATATAATAGAGGTTTTTTTGGGTTAGATCGCGTAAATATGTCGTTAAAACCCGATACCACCCGACACAGCCAACTAGTAAGCGTTGTCATGTAAACAGAACGTGCCAATTCGTCACTAGTACAGCACGCTGGTGTGTTGGAGAGCCAAGCCACAACATTATCACATGATTGCATCACAGAAGGTAGTCTAAATTCCACGTTTAATACACATACCCTGAAATTTGTATTTCCTCCATCTGCCAAATAACAACATTTGCTGAAGATGTTATACAGGCGACCTCCGCACCCACAGCATTTATGGTAACTTAACATGACCTTTAGAAACATGTATTAAGTAAAAAAACATGTTTGAAAATTTTTAAGTACTTTTCTGCACGTGCATAACATTTCCTCTTCTCAGACATTGCGGAAGGTGAACTTTTTTCAAAATTTGAAGAAAATTCACCAAAATGAAGCACATTGTGAAAGATGAGCATTCACTCGAGGTGCAGCTGCAGAATGTCAGGCTATACTGTACATATGCATATGGCGGAAGACCAAAGCAGCGCCATTAGTCGACTCTGCGTCGGTAGCGGTCATAAGGCGGTCATAGATATGAGTTACTGTGGTGGGGGGGGGGCGGTCTTACTACAAGGAAGGTTGTAAAAGCGGGGGGGGGGGGGGTTTGCAAGTGGAGTAGTCGTAATTCGGGGGTTACCTGTATATGTATCTGTACCTTGATTGGCTCAGCAACAGCAAGGCCTACTGCCATAGTCTTGGTCTCAAATGTTTCAACTTTACTTGGATACTGCACTCATCTGCCCGTGGAGACTCCAAAATCAGTCCCGAGGAGCACCGAAGCCTAAACTATGAATGTACGCATCGTGAATGATTCGTTAAAGCAGCCTGCAATCACGTGCTGCATAAGATGATGAATGCCATCCGGCAAGCATTCCATAATGCTTGCATGATGGCGTTAGATAATGCTTGCATGATGTCATTAATATTTGGAGCACTTTACAGTGTTGTATGCATACAATACTATGTAAGTGTATTTGATACAATGTACAGTAAGGTCTCGGAGTACGCAGGCTCGGAGTACGTGGACCCGGCTCATACACAACTGATCCCCCCCCGATTCATACTTACGATTGTGACTCGTACTTTAGCTACACGCACAGGGCGGGAAGTAAGGAGTCAAATTGCCCCCCCGACATCACGCGAATGTGGATTTGAGGGTGTGTAACTGTATCGCCCGCGCAAGAAATGAGTCCAGGATTTATCATATACAGATGATTTATTGCACATATGTACATTTATATACATTTTATATGCACTCTTACATTTTATATCTATACTCTTATAGCAAACCCAAACTTAGGCGTACTCTTGACACCATACTGGACTGTTAAATATTACGTCATATTTGCTGGGTTGCACGGTGGACAATCAGAGGGCAGCGGTGCAAAATATGTTGTTCTGTACTTCGACTTTCGCATGTCCATGCTGTGTCCACCTTCAAGCCATTCCGACCAGCGTTGCATTGCATGGGGAGGTCCTCATTCATAAGTTGTTTGACAAAAGGTCTGCACGTGTACGCAAATTAATATTTAGTATGTCTAGGTATTCACGAATCATAGAGTATATGGATGTTTGTCTTCAGTTAATTTTGTTTAGACAGGTAAATTTTTCTATTTGTCCCATCTATTGTTCATACGCATTTTTTGACTCTACAGTTATTTTTTGTTATTGTAGAATAAAAACTAATTATATGAAGTCTTTTATCAGTTGTTTCCAAAATGCATGCCATTTTTTGTCAAGTAAAATTTTTAGAATGAACACTTTGTGCTTTAAGGTGGTTATTAGTCCCAGCCGTGGTGCATTAGCATGCATGTGAATGCGGTTGTAAGATTACACTAAATCTTGAACTCTTCCCCCAAAAGGGTAATCTTGTAAATTAGTCACAAATGGGCTCCCTGGTGTTAGTGCGGCTAGATGGGCTTTGCCTGTGCACAAAATTGAGATTAGAAGAGCTAAACTACGAAAGGATGATTAGGGTTTGGTGAAAATGGGTAAGACCTCGAGGCCAAACGAAGGCTTTTTTATCCTTTGGATGCATTTGGGTGAGGCTAAGATCACTTAAATAAGATTCGCCCGAGTAATGGGGTGAGCACTCTACATTGGTTTGCACAGCTGCTCTTTTTAAAATAAACTTATCCCTGCCTTGAAGTTTCATGGATTCTCTCCAAAGATTGAGTTCAACTTCCCTGCTATGAGCAATCCCCGCCTTACAGGGTCGCCATGGTGGCAAGATGTTAACTACCTCGCCTGGTATACAGGAGGTTGTGGGTTCGATCCCAACCCTGATCCCTGTATATTTGGAGTTTGCGTGTGTGTCCCACTCGTGGTCCTCTGGTTTTTCCCTCCATATTAAGAATCAACATCATGTGGATTTAGAGTATTTGTGTGCCGTACATTTCAACGCGATAAGCGAACTTCGTTGACCTATCATTTGTGGCCAGGTCGTTTCGGAAAAAAAGCCATACAGCCCAGTGGGCCTTACCTGGTAAAACATTTTTATTTACACGAGAATTTCCCTACACTTACTCCTCTGTAAACCTGGACAATATTATATTTATGAAGTCACCTCCAGTACACAAACACCACCTTATCGAACAGTCCAATGTTTAACCAAGATTTGCCCTGGACCAGTCTTTGTTCTCCTGGCTAAACGTTGACCAAGAGGTGTGTTACTCACATTGGGCAGGACATTTTGACGCAGTTTTGGGATCTATGTTCTGGTCTAGCATAAAAAAGGGAAACTTACTTGAATACTTGGGGGGAAAAAAAACCCTGGAAATAATTGCTTCACTCGGCATTTAACCTGCGTAGCTCTGAGACGTTTGTTACATTATGGGCACATTTCAAATGTAAAATTGTTGTTAAGCTCCCAGAAGCTGATCAGAATGGTTACCCGAACATTTTTGAGCGTTGGGAGACCTCAAATTACGTAACCTCGCAACAGTCTATCACAGCTGTTGCTTATTTCTCACGCCCCCAATTACATCATTGCATTATAAAACCTACCTACCGTTTACTTATTATTTTAGTTTCATTTGTAGTTAAAATAATTACAGATAAAGTTTAAAAACATATCCCTGACAGTGTTTTCACTTTTAGTGGTGATCACAGTTGACGATTCATTTTCTGCCTTAAGGTCAAAACAATAAGATTGTAAGAGTCACATTTATGTAAGTGTACAGTGAAAATGTCCTCATTTTATTTAAATTTCACACCTCTACATTGCAGCCAGATTTTGTCTCGTAACCAGTTTTATAAAATAATGTTTGCATTTTATCCCCCTGTTTCTATAATAATTTCAAAGCATAGCTGCCAAGAATGGACTGAACCCATGCCAGAGATGACAGTTTCCCCATGACAGTCCATTTTGTTGTATTCCAAAGTCGGTCAAACAAGTCGCCTTGTTAAATAGTGGGCTGACCTGAGAACCAGTCCTGTCAAAAAGACACGGACTACGGAGGGCGTTGCCCTCCTATGTCGTCGCACACCTTGCTCAACCACCTGACGACTAAGTTGTGATTTGAGAGCCTTAATATTAACTGGGCAACGATCCATAGTGCTCCTGAATCTCATAACCCTGTTTCGATTCCCAGAAAGACGATGATGACATGGGATTAGACAAATAGACACTGACGAAGGAAAATGAACAAGCGTTAAAGTGTATAGAGAGGCATGGAGAGGTGTGTGCTTGGATTTATACTGAAATCCAGATAGAGCAACAGGATTAAGAGAACATACAAGTTAAAATGCATTGATTGTGAAGAAAATAGTGGGTTTGGGCAGTACATCACTTGTGGAAGGGATGGTAGCTGATTGGTGAAACTGATGAAAGCACAGCCAAAGGAGGGAATGTGCCCAAGAAAATGACCACCATGGAGATGAAGTGATATCAGATTATCTCATATGCAGTAGCGAGATGGATTGTCACAGCACGGGACCATTAAGCATAACGACGACTTGGGGAAACCTTCATATAGCTGAGAATGAGAGAAATTACTAAATATTCATTTTGTAACTTCACAATCACAGCCTGACCTAAACCATGGTTACGTCAAGCTTTGTCTAAAATTGCACTTTAATATATCACACCTCATTCTTCAGGCCTGGACATTGCACATGTATCTGCCCAGTTGAGGATGGGGCCTTAAATGGTTGGTCACTGGGTGCTAGCATCGATTAATGAATTATTGTAGGTATGGCCACGATATATTGATCAAATAAGGCATATAAGATTTGAGCAATTATGGTTTGTGCAACCTGTTTGCAAATAATGCTACATTTGGACTAATTGAGTGAAATATAATCGATGCAACTAGACGTAATTAGATATGCATTTGTTTTAAATCTAATCGCTACAAATGTTGATAATTGATAAAATCATTGGGGGGGCGGTGGGCAGAGGGTATAGGCCACTGTTCTTCCTTGCATGGCCCCACGGGCCATTGGTGGCCTTTAGTACGCCCCCTGGCGTCCGGCCTTCAATAATACACATGTGAAAACACCCCCCCATCATCGTGCTGCTGTAAAACCTATAATGGTTTCAAATGTCTGGTGGCCCTCGCACTGATGTCTTATTGGCGAAAGTGTCGTCCCCCCTGAAAATTAGTGAAGAGAGCTGAGCTAGATGGTCACATGCTCACTCGGCACAGGGTGGTAGAGGGGAGGGCATGCCATGGGAGTTTGGAGAGAGGGGTGACTAGGATGTAGCAGGCAAGGCCGAAGACAATCAATGCTACTTTAATGGATTAGGTGTGAGGGTAGGAGCCAGAGCTGCTCCTTAGCCACGCATTTTGGGGTAGAGATGGGGCAAACATTGAAGTGGTTGTCAAATGTTGGATTGGTGCCGTGTCCCTTGGTACTGGAGTGGGGAGGATGAAGGAAACGCCACAGCTCGCACGGATTGTATATGGGACACAAGTATTGAAAGTGCGCGTGGGTGCTTTCACACGCATATAATGTGCACGATGTATGTCACCACAAGTGGTTCCTGATAGCTATGCTGTTTTTGATACTGGCTGTCTCTTCAGATAACACTGGTCTACAGCCAAAATGCTTCCAAAATGGATGTCCAACTTTACTAATTCTGGGTCACTGAGAATGAAAATGATGCTTACAATTGTTGATTGGCTCTAGTTTTCAAGATATGCTACTGGATCAGTATATACGACCCTTGACTTGGGGATTGCGGAGAATAAGTGAGTTATAAAAGGAAGGATTCTCAAATTAAACCAGAAATGACTAAAATGCATCTTTGACTGGATCTATGAATAAATCTATGACTGGGTTTGGACAATACTTGCTTTTTGAGCAAAACAATGAATGCTGCAATCTGAACCTGGTATTGCATCATATATGATATGAATTGCATCATGCTATTCCTTGAAGTCATGGATGATGCAATCATAACTAGTCTTACATCCCTCTACTGAACAAATTGCCCTATATCAGCTCTAGAAATCATGCAGTGTCGTGCTCTCTTATTTGTCAGTGTTTGATTTTGCAAAGGGACACCTGTTTAGCCCAAGTAAGCAGAGATGCCTCGTACTTGTATGAACAAAGCCGATAACTTCTGCTATGTTTGTGGTGAAGTGACTTTTGCATCATAAAAGCACAGTTGAACTATTATGGTTAAGAAAGCCTATCACCTTTATTTTGGCTACAAAAATTGGAGATCAGGACAAGATGTGGGCCCTACATATGCTGTTCAACACTTGTGTAACAAATCTTTGCCAGTGGTTGAACAGGAAAAGGAAATCTATACCTTTTGTGGTGCCAATGATTTGGAGAGAGCCAACAGATCATATCAGCAATTGTTACTTTTGTATGGCGCCTCCAGTTGGGAAAGGTGTTTCAAAAAAGAAAAAGTGACTGTGCATTATCCAAACATTCCATAAGCTATACGCCCAGTACCCCACGGAGAAGGACTGCCGGTTCCTGATGCACCAGAATACTTCTCACTTGAGTCAGACGAGGGAGAGGTTGAAACTTCTGGTCCTGGACCATCAAGGTCACATGACCCAGATTTCTTCCCATCCTCCTCTGAACCACACCTCATAACACAAGCTGATCTGAAAGACCTTGTCAGGGATTTGAAACTACCCAAGAGTAAGGCGGAGCTGTTGGTCTCCAGACTGCAGCAGTGGAATCTCCTGGCAGGTGATGTTAGGGTTTTTATGTTCTGTGATCATCAAAAGGATCATGTTCCATTCTTCATGGAAGGTGATCTTGTAGCCTGAAACAACATCAATGATGTGATGGCAGCCCTCAACATCGTTCATGATCCAGATGAGTGGAGACTGTTCATTGATTAATCGAAGATGAGTCTTCAAGCTGTTTTGCTGCATAATGGCAATGTTTTGCCATCAATTCCAGTTGGTCATGCAGTCCATATGAAGGAAACCTATGACAACATGAAACAACTTTTGAGGTGCATGAACTATGACCAACATCAGTGGCAGCTTTGTGGCGATTTGAAGGTTGCTCTCTTGCTTGGTCTGCAGACTGGATACACAAAGTACTGCGGTTTTCTCTGTGAATGGTGATAGTCGTGCGAGAGATTCCCACTACATCAAGATAGATTGGCCACTCCGACAGTCATTGGAGCCTGGGAGGAAAAGTGTTCAGCATCCACCACTGAATCAAGGAAGATTTTGTTAGCACCCTTGAGTCTGATGAAGAACTTTGTCAAAGCCATGGACAAAACACAAGCAGCTTTCAAGTACCTCCGTGGAATATTTCCAAGGTTAAGTGAAGCTTAGATAAAGGAAGGTGTCTTTGTTGGTCCTCAAATTAGTAAACTTCTTAGAGATGATGCATTTGACAGTGAACTGCGTGGCAAGGAAAAGATGGCATGGAACGCCTTCCAGTTAGTAGAAACAAGGCAGACAACTACAGGGAGTTGGTGACAAACCTCCTCAAGGCATACAAAAGCCTTGGTTGCAACATGTCACTAAAGATCAATTTTTTGCACTCTCATATAGATTTTTTCCCACCGAACTGCTGAGCAGTGAACGACGAGCCTGGCGAGCGATTTCACTACGACATTGCAAAAATGGAGAAACGCTATCAGTGCACATGGGGGCACCCATCAATGCTTGCAGACTATTGCTGGACAATGGCAAGAGATGTTCCATTTAATGAATACAAGAGACAAGCCAAGAAGTGCCGAGTAGACACTGAATAAGGACTAAACTATGTACATATATACGTAATAGTTTTTTGCCTTTTGTTTCACAATACATTTTATTTCTAACCCATTTGCTGATTTTTTAAGTGTTACATGAACAGGACAGGTGACATGTTATACTGGTAGGAACGAAGTGGACCAGACCACCAATAGATTATATCGTCCGTCCGTCCGTGTATCAACATCGCCCCCTACTGCAAACACTTGGCAGGACCCTACAAAAACCTTTTGACTCAGTGGGGCTTTCCTGGCTTAACAAGTGTAATAATACATTATGTTTATATTCTTTGGTTATTCGTTCCTACCAGCCCACCTCGCAGGGTCCTGTTCATGTAAAGTAACCATAAACACATGAAAAGACCAAGGTTTACAATTTGAGTAAAACTCTATCTACACAATATACATAGACGTAAATTGTAAATCAGTTGTTTTAATTGTCATATTTTAATTCAGCATATCAAAATCCATAATAAACACCACATCTAATCTCAGAAGCAGATGACATCTCAAAAATTGTAGACCAGTGTTATTCGCAATGTGGTTCATTAGACTGGCTCTGTGAGCCTTTGGCATTAACAGGCAATACAAATTATTCTAATGGTGTCTCCCATTGTTGCTTAGGTCTTAAAATTAGTATCTGGCAAAAACATGAGAATTCGGGAGGCAAGGGCAGTTTGCTGTGGTCCGTGCAACATTCCCCCACTAATCTGCCGATTTGACCCTAATGGGATGCAGCATCAGGTTAACATTAAATTGCAGATGCTGTCCTCTCATTGAATCTTGTGTGGCCCCCCCGTACGATGCAATGGGCTTTTATCGACTTTGCAGGAGTATATGCCTCGTAAAAAAAAGAAAAGAAAAGGAGAGTGTTTTTTAGCTTTTGATTAAATACCTTAAAGGAAGTTGAAGCCTAAAACAACTAAAGAGGTGTTATTTCACAACGTAGCTTCAAACGTTGTGTTGGACAGCCCTGGGGAATACAGATGAGTTGTGTATCTTGACAGAATTAAGAGGAGCTCAGTTTGCACTCATGAGTTTTACCTGCTCTCCCGTGAGGGGTATGTTGAATTGGATCGGGGTTGCGGGGCCGCGACTTAAGTTGTGATTAATAAACAATAAAATATAACCCAATAAAAATTGAGGCTTCCCCAAAATCTTGAGCTTTTGTGCCTGACTACAATAAGAATGATGAAGGAAAACGTTCAACAGGGACTGCATGTCAAGGGAACGTTTCCTGGTATAATTGCAGGCCACAAAGGAGAACCACTTTCCCTTGCGATATCGAGGCAGTCATGGTGGTCTAGGGTGCCACGGTGGCGAGATGTTAACTACCTCGCCTGGTATACAGGAGGTCGTGGGTTCGATCCCGACCCTGACACCTGCTGTATATTTGGAGTTTGCATGTTTTCCCCGTAGTCGTGTGGATTTTTCTCCGGGTCCTCCGTTTTTTCCCTCCACATTGAGAAACGTGCGTTTAGAGTATTTAGTTGTTATGCATTTTCACATGATAAACCACGCTTTGAAAAAGAGCTATGTAGCTCAGTGGGTCTTCCCTGGTAAAATTATAAAATAGTTTAATAGTCTAATTTTTTTTTATCGTTTGGTTTCTATGGAGCCACTCAATCAACCTCATCCATTGTAAACAAAGATATGCTTTTTGTTTGTTAATATCACTACAAGGGCTAGAATGATTAACTGACAAATTTATTTATATTGATTCTTAAAGTTCTTAATGCACTCAGCAAAAAATTGCAAATGTAAAAATAGCTTTTCTTGTGTCATCATTAAACATAATCCCTGCAGCCGTTAGAGACACTAACCTTTAGTTGAAATGGTTCTTCAATCGAATCATGACCCTGAAATTGCGAAGACATCGAATAGTCATGGAGAGCAAATTATTTCACGCACTTGTGTGTATTTATGTTGTCGTTTCAGTTACACAGCACGCTGATAATTTTAAATTCTAAGTAATCTGAGAACAAAAGTTTCTTATAACCACACACTCTTGCGACTCACCGCTTTATTGTGGATAGGAGGATTTGTCGGACATCGATGTTCGGTTGGTTTCGATAAAATACACCGAGGAAGTGTACCAAGGTGATTGTGACATTGAAATGTTCAGTCACTCCCGAGCATCTGCTGTATACAAATTTAGAATTAATTTCCAGTTTATTATAAAGGTATTTTCTTAAAAATACTGAAATTCTCTCAATCATCAATTGGTTCCATCAAAAAATGTTGAGTTTTTATTATATACATTTGACTTTTATTTGAAGGATTAGAGATAATGGCCAACAACATGGTTTTCCAAAATATATATTTTCACGATACACTTCATTTTTGACGAAATGACAATTGTCACAATTTATGTGTTTTACATTATTCTGTAGTGGAATGGATAAGTGGATCACCTCTATTGATTGAAAAATAAGAATAGTTTTTGCCCTTTTGCAAGGAATCAAGTCAGCATTAACCACACGCACTTGTGGTGAACATGCAAGCAAACATGCTTGTAATCCAAAGCACTCGTATATCAAAGCACTTCTATATCAGTTGTGATCACGTGATGCTCGACAGACAAAGCGTATACACGTACTACTCGTATTGCAAGACCTCGCTCGTCTATCAAATGAATATTTATTTTAAAAAATGTGCTCGTCTTGAAAAACACTCGTAGACCAAGTTACCCGCAATTCAAGGTTTTACTGTATATGGCATTGTCTTTAAAACTGATTGGCCTACGCCAGAGACGGGCTTCGTTATGGCCTAGTTTCACTATTGTCGGACCAGAGAACAACGCCAAAAGGCAAACAGTACAAAGACACTGCACGTATCAGAGCATTTATAGCTCGGAGTGAGCACAGGCTATATCATGGGCTACCTTATGATACCTCTATTTTTCATAAGTGGTGACTGTTTTTTTTTTACTCTGGGATTCCCGCCATCACGCTTATGCGCAATCATAATTTTATCTGTAACAATTTCATCAAATTTTATTTGTGGGTCCATATATATTGACACTTCCCATGTCTGCAACTTACTGAGCAGAAGTTGATACATTGCAAAAGTATGCACTGCGTATGATATGAGCTTATTACATGGACTAATTTCTTTAGAAAAATGTTTTGTATTTAGTTTGTCCTTCTCACACCCCCCCTCACCTCCGATTATCACAGTTGGCAACGCACGTTGCATACATACACTTTTAGAAATGTTGTTCTATTCGTTTTGAATGCTTCAGTTCTATCATTGCGACCACAACGCAATTCGGCTTGGTATAGCCACGACAATCTGCTCAGCGGTGTGTGGAGCTGTGGGGCGAGTGTTGGTCTTTGTTGCTGCCTCTTTACGAGCATGTGCGTGCGTCTGTGTTTCTGCCCTTTCCCCGTCCGCTTCTGACCCAATCCCACAGAATCAAGTTCCCGACAAGGCCCGGCGCATCCTGGAGCGGCTCGTTAACCAATTCACCAATTCTGGTCGATACTGGAAGACCTACATAGAGGCAGAGGTTACTATCTTTTTACATTTATTTTTATTTTTAATTTCTTTACCAGTGTTATCACTTGAGGGTAAAGCTATAAATGCACAATGCATATAACATTGCTTTTAACAAAAAAACGCCATATATTTAAATTATTATTTGTACATTGGCTTTGTAATTATGCGTTTTCGGACGCTTTATTTGCATCGTGCTGCCTTGCTGTTGCAACACCGCAGTGTTGTAGCGAAAATGACAATTTCGTCAAGTTTTTTGTTTGTTTACACATTGCAAAACTAAAATAAACTGACAGTTATTTTACGTTCGTGGAATGCAGGTTGCCGATACTGGCAATGTTTTTTTTTACATTGCAATTTTAACCAATTTTCCCTCCCCTATTGTAAACGCAGGTATTATAAAAAAAACACAGTCACCCACAGCCGCGTTAAGCCGTGGGCCAAAAGAGATAATGTACGACCGTGCCGTTTGGCTACGTACTTTCAGATTCACTCGTGTGAGTATCTTCAACATATTCCCCTTCCAGCGTTTTCTTGCACTGCGGCGGAGACAGCGGCGCTGCGTTTTTTTTGTTGCCGCTGAGTCTGCAAGAAAACCTGGTCTGCCGTGCCAAAAAATAGGAATCCTCACGTTTTTAATTCATACGGTTAGCGTGAAAAACGGTGAAGTAATATCAAATTGTGTGAATATTCTTCAAATCGCCCGAACAAAATATTATACCCTTGTAAAGAAACTGTAATGTTTACCAAATAAGAGAAAATATGGTATGTTGTCGGTGATTGGGTTTAGCGATATATATTTATATTATTATTTTTAAACAATCATACGTGGTGGGTATTGAAAATACTTTTTTTTATATATATCAAGCAATCATATTGCAAAGAAATGTTTGTTGCATGTTGGAGTTGCAACAACATTAAAATGTGTATATTAACGTCTGGCTGTGTGGCCCTGACTTTTATTCACTTGTGGTTGTCTGAATTTCCTGACTCCTGTGTCAATTTATTTTTGGGCTAAAGTGTCCTTTTATTTCTAATATATTTCAATAGTACATCTTATCCCACACAAGTGTTTCCTTGTCCTTGATACCCAGAGCGAGCTTTCGCCTCATGTTTATTTAAAGTGCAACTTTTATCTAATCTCTTAAACCATTTACGTTTGCTTCTAAAATATGTGCGTGTGTGTTATTTAGTGTGACAATGTCTAAATAACTGACTGTTTTGGAAAAATATTTGCTGTAGGTCACGTGATTGCGTTAAGACATGTTTTCGTTAATGCATTCGGTTTGCTCAGGTCAGTGATGCATATAACAGGGTTATATGCTGCCGATAGCCATCGTGAATTGAGGGTTATTTGTAGATCATGTTATTAAGTCTATTTATTTTTATACCATTTTATGTAGAGTTAGTATCTTTTAAACTTTTGTCTCGTGTATGTGTGAACACGTTTGTGTTTTGCAGTATTTTGCAGATACAATATTACGTGCGCCTATTGGTGTGTGTGTGTGTGTTTGGGCTTTTGTATGTTTGTGCATGCAATCATGAGTGAAGAGCGGTATGTGAATGGGCATGCACAATTGAATGAATATGAGTGTACATGTGTGTATGCATGATGGATGTTGTCTGCAAATATATGTACTTGGGTATGGCAATGGATGCATGTATGAATAAGATTGCGTTTGAAAATACACTGGTGTGTGTGCGGTGCGCATAGTATGTAGAATAATGTATGAGCGTGTGTCATGGTCACAATCTTAATTTAAATTGCATCCAAACACAGAAACGTATCAACACGCTTCACAGCAAAGTTGAAGAGTTTAGTGAGTGAGTTTGGATGAATGAAAATACATAAAAACAGCAATGAACATGAATAAAAATGTGCGTGTGCATGCGCCAGTGCGAGGTTTCGGTCGTGGCAAACGAAGTGGCATGGTCATGTGCGAATCGTTGCGTGTGCTTGTGAAACTGCACTTGCATGTACGTGGCCTGCGTGCATGCTGTTAAATGCACTTGCGTGTGGCAGTATAACAGGGGTATGTTGTAGAGTGTAATTGCGCATATTCATGCGCTCACAGCCAACACCGGTGACGATTAACTGAACTGGTCTTGGGCCTCCACTAGGTCGACTAAGCCTCAAATGAGTACCTGGTATGGTGTATAAATAACACCACTGGGAAGACAAAGGCGACTGGGCGTGGTGCTGACCACCCACCCCCTCGTGTACCGTACCAGCCTTCATTGGTGCTCGCTAACAAGCAGTTAACATCGCGCCATGGTGGCGAGATGTTATTGCCTCGCCTGGTATGCAGGAGTATGTTCGATCCTGACACTGACGCCTTTATATTTGGAGGTTGCATGTTCTCCCCATGGTCATGTGTTTTTTTCCGGGTCCTCTGGTTTTTCCCTCCGCATTTAGAAACATGCGTTTAGAGTATGTGGCTGCTGTACATGTCCACATGATAAGCCACTTTGTTGAGCTATCATGTGGCCAGGTCGCTTCTGAAAAAGTTAGTTTAGTTTACGTGCCCCAACAGTCTGTTAAGGCTATACGGGGATCTTTGTGTGTGTGTGCATAAATTTGTATGTGTGGAAGTGTGGATGTATGCACTCATGTATGTATGGATACAGACACTTTTTGTGGTTGTGTGTTCATGCACCTGCACAGGAATGGCTGTGACTACGATTGGGAACTTTCAGTGATACTGTTTGTGTGCGCCCATTTGTAATGTGATGGTGAGGTAATGCAGAGAAATAAAAATAACACCGTGGAAATTACTACCCAGTGGCAGATAAGTAAACTCAAAGCTCGATATTTTTTTTATCTAGGCCACAGATCTGAGATATAAACAGGTTCTCTGAAACTTTGCAAGTCTGCTGGTCCGAGTTGGTCTCGGGCTCTTTATGAAGGAACGTGCAGACAAAGCTTTGAGGGCTATTTGGCGTGCTAATGTGAAGCTAACCATCCCCCCCCCCCTCTTTTGTGCCTCTAAAACAGAGTTCTGAAGCTTTATCAGCTATTTATCTTTGTAGGCTATTGCACAAAGGCCCCGTGATGTCACTTGTCTGTCTGCCCACATTATTGACATGTGGCTGTTAGGGTCTAAAGTGCAGTCTGGGATGGTAGGTGGTGCACCTACCTGGTACATTTGAGGGTGCAATGAGGAAACAATGAAATTTCAATGCAAAGTAAAATGCAAATTCAACTCGAGTGACATCCGCCTTCAGAATTTGTCCGGGGAAATTCGAGAAAATGCTTGGATCTAGATCGAATTCAACTAATTCATAATAAAAGCCGGTCTTCGCCAGGCACAAGTTTAAATATATAATTTGCCTGATATGATTTTTTACCATTTTTATCTACGATCAGACACTAACAACTACTCCAATTTTCTTTATTTTTTTGCCAGAAAAAAACGATTGACGACTTTATTCAAACTTATATTTAATGATGTACCCATCAGAAACCGCTAAATTTAAAGATACAATTTTTGTATTAGAACAAAAATGAATTAACTTGATTCTCTGATGGGGAGCTCTTATCTTCAACCGTATTCTAATTTTTCCGATATGAACATAAAATACGTATTTTAGCGTTCAAAACCGCTTGAATCCGAAATATCTCAAGAACAATAAAAGATAGAACAATGGTTCTCACTTTAATTTAATTTTGCTGTTTAACGCTCTATCAAACGAAAAAAAACGCAATCATATACTTTGAACGGTTTCTGAATGACATGCACAAGCATGTTTATGGGGCACTTAAAATCGAGATTTTGGGGCCTTAAAATAAAAAATCTCGGATTTTTAGATTTTCTTCCAGTTTGCATCCTAAAAGCTACATATGTACCAAATTTCTGTTTTGTACCTCGTTCGGAAGTACCCGAGAGGTTTGTGAGACATACAGATGAAGGTCTTTATTTATACAAAAACTCAAGGGCCTCCGAAAAAAATTTGACCATGTCTTTTTTTGATTGTAGGATAAATAATTTAAAATAAAAAATTTTCTACCATATGTGACTTTACCAAAAGAACCAAAGAGTATGGATTCCTGCAGTCACGAAAGCTTCAAATTAGCAAAGATATCTTGAATAAATATATTTATATAACAGGGATATGCATACTGTATATACAGCGACAGTCATGTCAATGTCAGTCGGTTTTTTTCATAAGGTGTGAGACATTCACACTGGAGATTAACTTTGAGCGATTTTTTTCATTGCAAAATTAGCAAATAACAACGTCAAATTGTGCTTTCCGTACAATGTTATTCTCGATAGAGAGTAGCAGTGCAAGGGGGAAGACGAGGCGTTTTTGTTATACGCGTGAAACAAGCGAGTGACAGCGCCAGTAGTAACATTGGTGGGGGTGGGGGGCAGCAGTCCCAACTGTAGAAACGAGTGTTTTAAAGTTAATCTTATTTAGGTCAATTTATTAACCTCAACTGTGACAGGCCTGTTGAGATTGTAAAATTGGGGGAGAATGTTTTGGCAACTGCACCACCATGAATTTATTCCAGAAGCTGCCAGGTTACGTGGCTGCTTTGTTGATTTAAATTCTATTAACTCACTGACGCAGCCATGGATCTCATGTTCTGACTGGGAAATGTATAGGTACAAGAAGCCGGGGAAACACAGCAAATTAAATATCTTGAGCAATTTGAATAATTGGATGCAACTCGGAGCATTTGATAGAAGTATTTTGAGTAAATATCGTGGAGAGAGCTCAAGGGAAGGAAGGCCACGATCGCCGACGAAAGGACACGGCACGTGTAGAGAGGAGGCTGCTGTATCTTTGTTAGATGGGGGGGGGGGGGTACTAACTTTTAGACTTTCATCACAGTACATTATACGCAAATGATGTACGCTTTGTACCACTGTCACGACTACAGTGTCTCGGGTTTAAAGTTTCCCAAGCCGTATCGTCGCAAAATTACGTCAGCATGACTCCTTTTAAGTCGGCGTGCACGAGCAGCGTTCTCTTTTCTGCGTGACTGCGAACGCCGTCCACTTTGACTCATCTTGAGCCGTATGTCCTCGTGTTTCTCTTTTAGCTCGCCGTTTGTAATCCATGTGATCCCTAAAACATTTCTTATTGTTTAAACATTTCTAATTAACATCCAAATTGTGAAAATTGATAGGCTTACAATCTCTACCATCGCTCTCTGCACATCACTTGCCCTGCGCCCAGTCTCACTCTCTCGCTCTTTTCCTGCTCCCCTTCACTGGAACCAACTCCCACTGGAGCACGTGAAACAATCACCTTCACTATAACCGGCTTCCATTCCTCCATTCAAACAACCCCCATCATCTCTTCTCCCTTGCCCAGCTAACTGTTAGCCTCTAGCTACGACCAGGTTTACCCCAAACCCTATCGCTACCCCAACGCCTACCACAACCCCTATCACTACCCCTATCACTACCCCAACCCCTCCTTAACCTTCACCGGTCCTCACTGTCATAACCATAACTACACCACTTTTTACACTCCCACTCTTTATTTTAACAACTGTCACCTTACGTACAATGTTATAATTGTTCTTCTTGGTTCTTTCGGTAAAGTCACGTAGAATGGAAATAATAAAATAATAAAAACAAAACATAATAAAATACAATTCTCACGACGTTTCGGCCACAACACAAGCAGCAGTCCTTATGTTTTATTTTTTTACATTTTATTATTTCCCTTCTACGTGACTTTACCGAAAGAACCAAGAAGATGAATCCCTGCAGTCACGAAAGCTTTAAATCGAAAAGTTATAATTGTTCTAAAGCACTGTGGATTAAGGTGCGATATAATGAGATGAGATCAAATGGTCGGGCTCTCTTTATTGGCGTTTAGAAACTTCTAGTCCAATATGTCAGCTCGAGCGTAGTCTTCATCAACAATTCTTGGCGTCTGCAAATGTGGGAGCATACTAGTGTATAACGCCTCTCATCCACAAGGATGTGACGGGAGGGTGTCAGTGGTAAGATCATTTACAGATAGGAATCCTTGTATTGGAGGACAAATCTTTGATGGCCATTGCTTCCTCGTTATGGGAGTCTACGCCCTGTAGTGAGTGATGTGACACCAGTCCCCAATTGTCAAGGCAAATTTGGCCAAGCCTCGTGATGTGTTTGGCGTAATGCATTTTAATAGGAAAAGCCAATTACCGGGCAATGTCACTTGAGGGATGACTGTTCATGTTTAATTTAATTATATTTTCCAATTTAAACAAACAATTACTATTTGCTGGATAATGACACAAGAAGGCATGGAATATCTCTGGTTCGGAGTACATGCAGTCTGAATAGAATTTGTAATGTTTGCGTTATCTCTTCTGCAAAGATATGCGGCAGGCATATAGTGAAAAAGCAAGCACCTCACTCTTGGCGAATATAACCCAATTGCGATTTGTAGTCTACCTCTTAACTCAAGCGACATTGGAGTTGAACCATCAACTGGCCTATCACTTGCTTTCTAATCACAACTGGCAAAAGCAAAATATGATAATTGTTTTTTTACCCTTTTATCTGGCAACAAAACTGACACTTTTTTACAAGGAGTCATGTTTGCATTGACCACAATACCTGCGGTCGGATTGCAAACAAAAAACACAACTCTAATAATGTATGCACTGTCCTTGAGGAATTGATTGGTCCACACCCGAGATAGCTTTTCTAGTCTCCATGGTGTTGGACCAGATGGAAGTCTAACCAAATTAAAATGCAAAATTATTGAAAGCCTCTCTTCGGGACACTTGTTTTAAATACTAAGAAACGTGTGCGGGCTTTATCTGCCTTTTAAATGTTTAGGGTGCGACTTGTTTGAGGCAGGTTACAACTTTACATTTTGCGAAGCCAATCAAGCTCCGGGCCATCATTTATTTATGGTGGCCAAACTTTGCGCATTTTCTTAGTTTTGTTCATAAGCAAAGACTACTCCCAGTTACGTTTGCGAAAAGGTCAGCTTTGCCAACCCCTTCTGTAACTACGAGAATTAAATTAATCCACCATTGTCTACATGAATAGGACTAATGTCATTCACAGAATACACTTAAATCCACAATTCATTCCATTGTTTGCAATTTGGCTGTTTAATCCGGGGAATTTGTAGATGAGTAGATGACTGCACACATGGAGCTATATTTGCATCTTTTTTTTTATGGCCAAAACATTTTGCCTATGCGTTTTTCTCCGTTGAGAATAAGCATTGGTACGTTTTATCTTCAGGCCAAAAATATGGCGAAAACATTTGGCAACGTGTTGAGTCAAGCTTGTACTGTGTTACTCCTCGAGTATCAATGCTATTCTGTGAATGGTTATGATTTCAAGGTTATGTATTTTTTTTAAAAAGGAAACAGGTTCATAGTGCTGTTATACCAGTAAAACAGGAACACAGTCCTGTTATCTTGGCAACAATACAAGCCGGATTAGCAAGAACGTATTTCTTTTTAGCACTTTGCTTTCATGGTGGTAATTGTTCCTGCTCTCGCGTGCAGGTAAGGGGCTATAAAGGTTCATGTCAGGATTTTTAAAAGTCACCATTTTTGTTAACTTGCACATTTTTTTTTAGGATACGCGCAATTTGTGCGGCATTTACGCACGATGATCGGTTTCCATAGCCTCTGCGATTTTTTTTAATGATGCGTGCTTCGAGCTGCACTTCAGAATCGTGTATTTCGAATTTGCGTAAAATATTGGGTTCACGTGACCTGCAGCTTCCAGAGGTGCTACGATGTGCCATGGTGTAAAATAAATAATTGATTCTTGAATCGTGACGGTTAATTCATTTGCAAGTGGAGAGGGGGCCAGGGGCTGATGGGTACAGGCCTGTTTCCTGGGTTATAGCCAGCGATAATGTTTTGCATTCACCAAAATAGCGAGAGAAGCATGTATGGATGTTGAACTTCTTTCGCAACGCACGTTAGACAACCGTGATAATCGGAGGTGCGGGGAGTTTTATAAGCAATCGTGTAATATAATATTTCACATCTTACTGCAGGACGCAAACGCGAAAACGGACAAGTCTTGACGTGGCCTTATCCAAGCAATCAACTACGAATCATAACTTTGATGCGAAATCCCACGCTATAAAAGTCTTCCTGACAACTACAGTTGTAATCTCAGGACTGACGGATTAAAGATGTTCAGGAAATATCGTGCTCCATGTGGGATAGGGGCCATCCATTTAGTACGCACGCATGGAGGGGGGAGGGGGTTAACCCAAATGCGTACGCTTGCGTATCGGAGGTCTACTGACAATGTGCGTACGCATCGGAAACGGGGGTGGGGGGGGGGTGAAGCCTCGAAAATGCAGCCGGCGGTGGACTATCTGCTTAAACACGTTAATATTATTAATCATTGATCGTTTCTGCGTGGATTACATATCGGCCATTCTATAGTATTCCGGGGGGGAGGGGGGTGCGTCAGGCGTACGTACGCAGGTGGGGGTGTAGAAAGTACGCGTGCGTACAGGGAGGGCGGGAGGGGTCAAGTTTCGACAGATTTTTGCGTACCTACGAAATGGATGGCCCCCATCTTGCGTGCAAGAATAATTGCCGTGGGTAACGGGATATAAACATCACCTTTTTACTATCGCCAAGTTAAAACTGCGATTGGATCGGCGTTTCTATACTTCCGTGGCGACGGCTAATTGGGTTCACCATGAAGTGCAATTTGACCACCGGTCCGACGTGTGGTTTGTTTTCATCCCAGTTTTTAAAAATGCAAGTAAAAAAAAGTAATTTTACATTGGCCACTTTTTATTTCACACGAGGGGAACAGCTCTCGTTTCGTCTCAGGGGAGAACCGGTGGAGCAGTCATTATTGCTCCGCTCTGCAGCGCCACGGAGCGGAAACATATTCTCTCGGGGCCCCCTTTATGGTCGCCTTTACACTTTAACACGCAGGCTTTCACGACCAATGTCCTTAATCAAGTTTTTTTGTGTTAGATTGCATAAATAAAAATGTGTCGTGAAACCATAACCCAGCCAATAATAGGTACTTCCATTTTCTCAGCTGTACGCGATCCATTGTAGCTTCTGTGACAAGATTAACCCCCCTCAGGTTCATCGCACCTGAAAGGCTCACAGTGATGACATCACCTTTACCCCCCTATTTAAGACCGATACGGGATGAGGTTGTTGTAATCACCAGAGAAAAGTCATACTCTGTAAACGTTGTGGGTTTACTCTCCCAACATCAGTGTGCTGTACGAGTAACTCATTTGCACGTTTTGTTTACGTGACGAACCTTACTAATCGGCTGGTGGCGGGTTTAACGACACATTTACACGGTCGAACAAAAAAAAAACTTTTGTTGCCTTTACGCTGCCTGATGGTGTCTTAAAGATGCCATCCGTTGGTTGCGTAAAGGGCTGCTCCAAGCTCCAGGATTGGTCACGCAACCCAATCGCTCTCGACATCGCGCAACTTTGTTGGCTGCAACTGCACTGTCGTGTGTTTTTGCCGTGCCCCTCACAACCAACTCCTGCCCTCTTTCTGGTTAGCTAGCTACCGCCCCCCCCCCCTCCCACTTGCATCAGGATTGTAACAACCGTATTTCGCCAAGTGTCACATGGTTTTGAGTATGCTTGCAGTTAGTCTCGTCTCTACTTTGAGCAACCCAATTGCGCAACTGATCGCTTAACTGGTTTTAGAGATGCCCACACGTGAGAGCGATTCAGTTGCCTGCAACCAAGTTGCGCAATCGATTGCTCAACCAGTCGTCGAGACGCCCAGTCACGAGAGCGATTCAGTTGCTTGCAACCCCAGTTGCTTGCAACTCCAGTTCCTTGCAACTGTTTGCTCGGGTGTGATTGCTCTACCTTCAGGAAAGCCCACCCCACACTTGGCGCAGAGCAACTGTTGCCAGCAGTGTTGCTTTGTCGTCGCTCGACATCGCTCTGCGTACCGTCGCGCTCAACCGCACCGATCGTCGGTCGACGAGCCAGTCGCGAATTACTATGGCATTGTGTGGCTCTGGCTCAACCACCCTGGCCATGTATCTCATTCCATCGGACGGCTACTGCATGAAGTTAACGCTGCCCTCGCTTAGCCGGCACCGGAGGCTTCTTCGTTAACCGAGGAGGAGCTGGTTTGCAAACGAGAATTTGTCTGCGGTGCGACGTAAAGATTGCGCCGATCGCGCTGTTAACGGGACGTTTGGGAGGAGAGTCGGGCAGGGACGTTGGCGCATTGGTTCATAAAGGCCGCGCTGTGAAATTCGATTTTAGCACTTGTGTCAAATCTGGTTTTTCTTAAGTGGTCATTGACACGCTCGGCATCTGCATGTACGTATGTTGAACTCCTTTCGCGCCGTGCGTAGCCAACCGCAGCGTGTCGGCGACCGACCGTACGAACAACCCGGCGTCATGGGTTTAGGTTCATGGCCACGGTTAACATCAGTGGGCGAAAGGTATCTGAACGGGTCCTCTTGGCTCTTCCTTCACGTTCAACCTGTGTTGGCTAGCGCAGTGAAGTATGGGCAAACATCTTCCATGACCGGCGTACAAAGGGGGGAGGCCTTCATTCAGCACTGGGTGGAAAAAGGGGGTGTACATTTTTCTAAGTACCGCAACTCTACAGCGTATCAGGCAAAGGCCTACGTTGCCAAACCCGTGTCGTTGAATGTAGCCGTGCAATAGTTGTAGTGGAAAGGCAACACAAACATACATTAAGGATCTTTGTTAAAGATGTCAAAAAACACGTCAATAACGACACGCGAGGTCTCTGGCCTTTGGTGTGCTCTGAAGGAGGCTCGTTACCCGAAACGGCACCTGTTGTGTAGTGTTCCTTTTTAGGGCAGCGTGGTTTGACGAATGTGTCGGCAGTGTTTTTAACACGAGGAATGAGATCTCCGTCGATTTCGCTCTGTCGGCTACATCCTTCCGCGCGCTCGTATCGCGTTACACTGACATCACGCACGCCACGTCTTCCTCTCGGCTGTTCAAACAAAACGTGGCTTTGGGGGGGAAAGAGAAACGGTCACATTTCAAATCTCGTCTTAGATTGCATTATCTTTTCCATAACCCTTGAAAATGTAGTTTGATTGGTTGTATATAGTGTAAGTTCAATTTGTGTCTCTGGGGGTGCCGTGGTGGCGAGATGTTAACTGCCTCGCCTAGTATACAGGAGGACGTGGTTTTGATCCCGACGCTGACGCCTGCTCTATATTTGTAGTGTTTATGTCTCTCTCCTCGTGGCCGCGTGGATTTTTTTCCGGTGTCTCCGGTTTTTCCCTCCACATTTAGAATCAACATCGCGTGTTTAGAGTATTATTTGGCTAAAATATTATTTGGCTGCTATAAATTTCCACGTGATAAGCCAATTCATTGAGCCGTCAATTGTGATAGCCAGGTCGCTTCTGAACATAAAAATGGTTTAGTAGTTTAGTTTATTCTTTGGTGAAACCTGACTGGCACAATTTAATCACGCATTACACATCCATCACGACGCCTCACACTTGAGACAAGAAGTTGTTTTCTCAAGAGCTGACATGTTTCCTAAACAAATCGGAATATATTTTTGTACTTTATATACATGTAAGATGCCGTCTAGTGGCATCATAACGGAAAATAAAATTAATGATAATGGTGATTAAAACTGTTTCATAATTCAGCCACTTTGTCAGTCCACTGCTCTACGAAGACCTCCCCCACACCAATGCCAGTCATGGGAGTTGTTTTACCATACCTCGCCACGCTGGAAGCCAATGGCCAGATCAGATATCACTCGACGCTGACGGTGGGCTGAGCCAAGGAATGAACTCGGGTCGTCAGGTCCATGGAAGAGAAGTGTACGTACGTTGAACTTCCTTCGCACCCTGCGTGGACAACCGGGCTTAAACGGAGGCGGGGGAAGTCTGCGAACCGCAATGCTGCTGCTCGACTGGACGCGGAATAGCGCTCTTTAATTTCTATTTTCAGCGTGGTCTACACGCGTACGATGATTAGGAAGCTTGACGAGAATGGGACTTGATCATATATGTCCACCGAGTTGTTTGGTGTGCGATTGATTAATTTCAAGACTTGAATATATAAAGTGGACCTTTTTAACTCGGGAATAATACTGGCCACTGTTGTATTAAGCTATATATTGGTGTTTTCATATCCGTGTATATTTTGCTGGCGTACATAACATTACAGCTCGTGTGATGTGCAGCTAATGCATTCGTGAAACAAAACTGATGCTGACTTATTCATAGCACATCGGTGGCCCATTTTTGCATATATTACATAAATTAATACTTTCTTAAATGTCATGCGTTATGAAGAAGGCCCATTGCTCAAAACGTCGCCCATATACACTCATATTTATTTTTAGACCCGCCTTGTTGTTGACGAGTGTGTTGAGTTATTTCAGAAATGCTGTGAATCTCGACGGTTGATTTGCTCTATTGACGTTACGGCGTGTGAGTTTGTGCATACCTTTAAATAAATCTGCGTGAAAACCCCGTGACTTATTGTAGGTGCACGTTAATTGAATTCAGTTTGCGACGTTGCACGTGAAATGCGAGCGATGCGTGAGTCCCGAATCGAGCGATGCGTGAGTCCAGAATGTACCGTCGTGTTTGCGTTCATTTCATGTCGATTTCCCCTGATGTGTGTGTGTGCGTGCACGTGCGTCACCTTGTTTATTTGCCCGTACTGTGCTGCAGAAATGACTTTGCTATGCTTTTCCCCTCTTGTGCTGCGTTCCAGATAAAATCCAAACACTTTGACAGAGTAGAGAAGGTAAGCTGCGTGACAACCGTTGTGATGGGTCGGGGGGGGGGGATGCCCAGACCAAAGAGCTGTGAATTTCGCTGCTTTGTCGGTTCTTAACGCGACCGATCGTTGTTTTATTGGGGTTAACCTCGCTATGACTATAAATCCTGTCGAAGCCGGACTAATTAGAGTTATTTTCTGGCTACGGGGGATGTCCCGCATACTGGAAATAATAAAATGTAAAAAAATTACCGGATTAAAATGTAATTTACGCGTAATAACATCGCCGCGCATTTAATTATTACTTGATAGTGATTTCCTGCTCATCTCTGGCAGGGTTGAATCCAGTCTTCAACTTTGTCCAGAATGCCCTTGTGATTTAGATTCCTAAAGGTGTAACATCACATGAGCAGTTAAATTTCGATTTAAAGCTTTCGTGACTGCAGGGATTCATCTTGGTTCTTTCGGTAAAGTCACGTAGAAGGGAAGTAATAAAATAATAAAAATAAAACATAATAAAATAATTCTCACGACGTTTCGGCCACAACGCAAGCAGCCGTCCTCAGGTGAACGGCTGCTTGCGTTGTGGCCGAAACGTGAGAATTATTTTATTATGTTTTATTTTTATTATTTTATTCCCTTCTACGTGACTTTACTGAAAGAACCAAGAAGATCACATGAGCAGTGCGTGACAAAAATGGTTTCGGTAGTGAAAAGTGTCTGGTGCAGGCATTCTTTTGTCCACTACATTCAAACGTGAGCTTGTGGAGCGTATGTGTGTGTGTTAGTCTGCCTAGTGTTGTGTGCGCATGTGTGGCACAGTAGGGGGCACATGTGATGCATCGGGCCAGTCATCTCAGTGAGTCAACCCATGGCACCTGGGTCTGTCCCGTGACCTACCAGTGGGTGTTCGACACTTCGCGTGGTCTTAACGTGCACATATCCTGGCGCAAGCGACGTGATGACGTCGCCGCCACATCTTTTAGAATGGCGGCGGCGGTTGTTGTTGCGTGCGTGCGTGGTCAACAAATGCCTGCGACTGGACCACGCGCCGTGGTACCGCTCCCACCACGCTTTGTGGCCGGATCGAGTGGCACGCTCACCGACGGCGACCGTGCCCTCGCCGAGAAACGCTGCCCAACGCTAACGCTGGGGCTCCGCTATCTTGTGTGGAGCAGCTGTTCCAGCGATGTCTCATGAAGGTTCTGCACATCGATTTGTGGAAATGCTACCTCACCTACGTGCGCGACACCAAGGGAAAGCTGCCCAGTTTCAAGTGAGCCTCTCCGCCGGATTGTTTTCACGGTTTATTAAACTCGCTCCTGGCCCCACACACACCCTGTCTCCCGTACATCGTATCTTATCTAGGAATTTATATAGCGTGTTTGGTCAAAGCGCTTTACAAGAATTATAAATGGTGCGCTAGTTATTGGCTGTTGGGGAATAGGGATTGGGTTTGAGTGTTGGGGAGGGGAAGGGATGGCAAGGAAGAGGGTGATCATAGGCAAAGGGAGGGGCGAGGTTAGGAAGGGCAAGAGGAATGGGTGGCAAGGGAGGATGATGAAAGGGTGGGGCAAGGTTAGGAAGGGGAAACGGGAAGTTGGTTAAGGTTTTAACGATGCGGACAGGAAGTAGTAGAGGGATACGACACATGGCCATGGCACGACTTTCATTCTAGGAAGCCGTTGGGAGCTACGCACCGCAAAATCAAGATTGAAAACTTCTTTCTTTAGAACTACTTTTTGTATTTAGTTTGTTTTCCTTCCCCCGCACCTCTGCGATTAGCACGGTTGGCTACACACAGTGCGAAATAAGTTCAACACACTTTCGTACATTCGCGCTCATTCTATTTATCGTGCGTTGTGGTTGCCGCTGTAGGCTGGGTTCTTTCGCTCCACGTGTATCGGAGTGGTCGCGAGAGAGCCACTGAAATTGAAATGACGTGCCTTTTGGTGTCAAGTGACCACAACTCCCTTTTAGCCCAACAGCGAGCCTTAGCGTTAGAGCGGCGGTTCTCAAACTTTGTTTTGGCTCGTGGACACTCAGTCGAAGAAAACATTTCCACGGACCACCCAGCCACCCTCCACCCCTGGTGACAAAACGCATTCACTTTTCTAAATACCACTAGTACAAATTGATTCGTATTTACCGGAACTTATTTTTTAAAATATATATAACTCGGTTATAAGGTTTTTTTTTTAGCGGTGGCATCTAGATCTTAGGGTCAGGGTGGTTTGCCTAATGTAATTTAAAAATGAAACATCATAAGTAAAAATATTAATTTCGTGTCCGAAACAAAAGGGGTTATTAACGATTTTGCTATTGTCCGGATCAACCTGCGTTGACATCGCAGCCCCCGTGGACCCACCCGGAGGACCATCGCTGTCCACCCTGTGGTGCCCGGAGTCCACGCCTTGAGAACCATTGACCTAGAGAGATTGGCTTTCTAGTCACAGGATGAGCTCCGACGAATAGATGCAGCTCAGAGAACCCAGCGTCACAGAGCTGTTGTTTATACAGCAAGCTCGCCGCCACTGCGCTAGCCGGAAAGCACGCGCGGTTTGTGCCGCATCGCTTGCCGGACATTTGTGAAATAGACCTTTACAGCTCATCGGATTCCTCCAGGATAAATGTTCTGATTCTGATTTTTGCACGTAGACTTGAGACTGCGAACGCGATACCTTCGGGCACGGACGTTACAATTATTCTCCACCTCCCCGCCACCCCCCTCCCCCCTGCTCCCCTCCTCGCCTTAGAGAGAAGATGGCTCAGGCCTATGACTTTGCCCTGGACAAGATTGGAATGGACATCATGTCTTACCCAGTAAGGCACCCACCCACCCACCCCCCCCCACCCCCCCCCCCCCCCCCCCCCCACGGCTTATCGGTTGAAGTAAATTGTATAAATGTTACCGCATATCAAGATGCCGTGCAGGAAACAGCGCAGCCTCGCGTCGTTATAAATCGACATTCACTTGGCGTTATCATTGTGCTTGGACTGTAATTGCAAACCTGACGTTGATTCCAGTGTTTTAATGTTTCTCTTTTTTAGATCTGGGTTGACTACATCAGCTTCCTTAAGGGGGTGTAAGTACCTTTATGAAATATTATTTGCCAAGGTCCATCTATTCAAGCCTTTGGGTCTCTCTTGCAAGGCTGCTTAACATGGCACTCAAAGTGCACCTAGTCTGGCACAAGCTCAGCGGTTATGTAACCGCCACTTAAGTGACATGTGGTAGATGTTGTTCAAATAATTACACCACTTGTTTTGCACGTGTGTGAGGATTTACATACGGTTGGAAGTGGAAGTGCAGTAGATAGCGCACTGCACTGCGATCCCGGCACCCCGAGTTCGAGTCCCGGCCGTGGCTCACATCAGGGGTTATTTTCTGAACCGGTCTTGGGCCTCCTCTAGGTCGATTCAGCCTCGCCTGAGTACCTGACACACGGTGCTGGAAACATCAGCACTGGGTCGGACAAAAGCGGCCGGGCGTGGTGTTGGCCACGCACCACCTCGTGCGCCGTGTCGGCCGAGGGGTCCCTAGGGTTCCCGCGAATCTGGGCGTCTGCCCTGGGTCCCGCGCCTTGGGGGGCCCCGTGCTTCGACGTCACGGTAGTGTCAAATGTAATACTTCCCGTTTAGTTTCAAAGCGTCGGCGGGGGGGGCGGCCCACACGCTATGATTTGTCCCAGGCTCCGCACCCCCCTCCCCTTTGGACGGCCCTGAGTGCCGACCTTAATCGGTGCTCGCTAACAGCGCTAACCCCGGGGCAGTCTCTGAAAGGCTTTTATCTTTGTGTAGGGAGGCGGTGGGCTCGTACGCGGAGAACCAGCGCATCACGGCCGTGCGCAGGGTCTACCAGCGTGGATGCGTCAACCCCATGATCAACATCGAGCACCTGTGGCGAGACTACAACAAATACGAGGAGGTGAGGCTTCGAGTGAGAGCATGTACGCACGTCGAGGTTTGCTCGCACCGTACGTAGCTGACCGCGCTAATCGGAGAGCAGATGCAGCGGCAAACCCTCCGCGTGTTAAGGGGCGCTGTGCCCGTCGAGACCACCAGCTGACTCATGTCATCCTGCCATCTCGCCCTCATCATCATCGGCAGCAGCAGCCACTATCTCATACCTGTCAACCCCTTATCAGTGCCTACCTTATTACTGACCAATTTAGACCTTATTAGTCACCATGTGCCCTTATAAATCCTGCAAAGCCCCATCACAAGGGAGCAACACAAATAAATAAACACATTTTCTTAGCCCGTATTGAAATGGCTGCACGCCGTATGGACCTGAAAACTCAATTTCCCGGTACAAGAATACGGGTAAACCGTATGGGTTGACAGGTATGTTATTTATCAACTGCTGGATGAAGGCCTGCCTCTGTCAGTACCATCCTTCATGGTCCCACAATGCAGCAGTGCGTCTCGCTTTTGAACACGAGCTGATCACATTGCTTAAACTAAAAACTAATCAAATTTTTCATTGTAGCAGGTAAGGCTCACTGAGCTATACAGCCCTTTTTCAGAAGTGACCTGGCCACAAATGATAGCTCAACAAGTTGCTTATCACGTGGGCATTTATAGCAGCCAAATACTCTAAACGCATGTTTCTAAATGTGGAGGTAAAAACCAGAGGACCGGGAGAAAAATCCACATGACCATGGGGAGAGAGGCACGCAAACTCCAATTACACAGCAGGCGTCAGGGTTGGGATCAAACCCACGACCTCCTGTATACCAGGTGAGGTAGTTAACATCTCCTAGCCACCGTGATGATGATGATAGAGAGACACACAAACTCCAAATATACAGCAGGCGTTAGGGTCGGGATCGAACCCACGACCTCCTGCACACCAGGCGAGGCAGTTAACATCTCCTAGCCACCGTGATGATGATGATAGAGAGACACACAAACTCAAAATATACAGCAGGCGTTAGGGTCGGGATCGAACCCACGACCTCCTGCACACCAGGTGAGGTAGTTAACATCTCCTAGCCACCGTGGCGCCCATCCCCTGGGGTGTAGTCTTCACTCGATGTGTTAGCTGCCATTGGCTGTCACCAGTCTCATCCGTTGGGCATCATTCTGTCTGGCGGTGTGTGCTGCCCGATTCTACCGACTTTTTCTCAACAGTCAACATGATACCTCGGACTTGCATTTGTCTGTCAGAGTGTAAGTTTCCTTCCTGTTTCTCTCCATGCTTCTCTACATACTCTTCAGCTCTTGTTACGTACGTATGTATGTTGAACTTCTTTCGCACCATACGTAGCCAACCTTGCTAATCGGAGGTGCGGGGGAAGGACGTTGTTCAGAGTCTTGGAAGCTTGTATCTGAGCCGGGTACTGTTTGACGATCGTGCGTTTGTGTTCTTTGCGCAGGGCATTAACGTGCACCTTGCCAAGAAGATGATCGAGGATCGGAGCCGAGATTACACGAACGCACGCCGCGTCGCCAAGGTGGGTCTGGGGGTATATTGTAAACATTTATCGAAGTAATAAACCTACAAATCTACAATGCATGGAACTTTCTGGCCATAATGCCGGCGAGTGTTGATCATGTGGTGGTCACCGACATGCTCCGGGTATGGTACAGATAAGCTGTCACCTCTACCTTACCCGGAGCGTGTCGATAGTCCCCTATGAGAAACAGACTTTAACCTGAGTACTAAAAGCTAGTTTTTTTAGTTGTCTTTACATCGCTGCTGTCGCCGCATTCATTAATCGATTACAACTCTCTGGCATCGCTGCTGCCGCTGCACGTTTTGCATACGTGCGTGCGTTTCTGTGCGTGCGTGTGTGTGTGCGTGCTTTTCCCCCCGCGACCAGGAGTACGAGACCGTGACCAAGGGGCTGGACAGGAACGCGCCGTCGGTGCCGCCCCAGAACACGCCGCAGGAGGCGCACCAGGTGGAGCTGTGGAAGCGCTACATCCAGTGGGAGAAGGGCAACCCCCTGCGCACCGAGGACCAGACGCTGCTCACCAAGCGCGGTGAGGGAGGCTGCTAAACTAAACTACTCAACTAAACTATTTTTGTGTTACCAGGTAAGGCCCACCACTGGGCTGTATAGTAGCTCTTCTTCAGGAAGAAACCTGGCTGTCACTAATGATAGCTCAAGGAAGTGGCTTATCGTCACGTGGAAATGTGTATAGCAGCCCAAATACTCTAAACGCCTGGTGATGTTGATTGGAAATACTCCAGGGAAGAGCAGTCATCACACAGTTAATAGATGAAAACATGTTACTTGCAAGTCTGGGATTAGAACCAGTATTGCTGGCTCATTTTTACGTGGCCTGGAAATTGTGTTTTGATTTCCGTTTCTGGAGTTTATTTTCCACCGCTGTGGGGGTGCGACCTGTGGTGAGCCCGCGTATAGCCCACGAACTGCGGATGGCCGTGTCCTCTCGTGTTGCGTGTGTGCACCCATGTGTGTGTGTGTCCGTATGTGCGTGCGTGTGTAGTGGTTAGCACGCTGCGCTACAAACCTAGCGCCCCAAGTCTATTCCCGCTCACGGCCAACACACCAGTGATGATTATCTTTACCGGTCTTGGGCTTCCCCTAGGTCGACTCAGCCTCAAGCGAGCACCTGGTGCAGTGTGTAAACATCGCCACTGAGGATACAAAGGCGGCCAGGCGTAGTGCTGGCCACCCCACCCCCTCATGTGCCGTTCCGGCCTTCATAGATGCTTGCTAACAGCACTTGTCCCAACAGTTTGTTAAGGCTACACGTGGGGGGGTCTTTGTTTGTTTTGTGTGCAGTGATGTTTGCATACGAGCAGTGCCTGCTGGTGCTCGGCCACCACCCCGACATCTGGTACGAAGCGGCGCAATACCTGGAGCACTCAAGCAAGCTTCTCGCGGAGAAGGGGGTAAGGGGCCTGTCTACGTGACACAACCTAAACCACCAGAACGATGGCCGCCATTCGTCACTAAGTGGCGGCGACGTCGCCGCGGCACTTGTGCCAAGCTAGGTGCACTTTGAGGCGATCGCGTGAAGTGGCGATGGCTCGCTGGCAGGAGGTCACGGGACAGACCCAGGTGCCGTGGGTTGACTGACTGAGATGACTGGCCGATGCGTTATCTGTGCCCGCTACTGTGCCAACTTTTTCTGTGTTTTAGCCGCCCGGCGCTCTGTTCGTTGTGAGCGTCGCTCCTCTGCCGTATTACTGGAGGGGGGGTGACTGCCTCCATCTGCCCAGTAGCATCCTTCACGCACACAGACGGACTTTTGGCCTGTATATACTGAGGGCGCGCGTAGCAAGCAACAATCAAGGTCTTACTTCCCCGTGCCAGTAAAATATCTGTTTTTTATATCAGTGCACCCTTAGCTTCTACCTTTTTGGGTTTCATCAGCATGGTGTAGCTGTACACAGAAAGTTTACAGGCAGATGCACGTCCATTGCATTTACCTCGGCAATCCGTCGTCTGGAACGATGTAGACTTGTACATTGGCAGGCAAACACACGTGCACGCAACTTCTCCTCGCTTGCCCAAGTTTAACCGATTTCCCGCCACTTCTGTTTCCGCCTCAGGACATCAACAACTCGAAACTCTTCAGCGACGAGGCGGCCGCCATCTATGAGCGTGCCATCAGCACCCTGCTACGCAAAAACATGCTCCTCTACTTCGCGTACGCAGACTTCGAAGAGGTGTGTGTGTGTAGCGTAGGCAGTTAGTGTGCTGCACTACGAACCCGGCGACCCGGGTTCGATTCCCGCTCACGATCACCAACACCAGTGACGATGATATGAAACGGTCCTGGGCCTCCCCTAGGTCGACTCAGACTCAAATGAGTACCTGGTGCGGTGTGTAAAACATCACCACTGGGGAGACAAAGGCGGCAGGGCGTGGTGTTGGCCACCCACCCCCTGTATGCCGTGCCGGCCTTAATAGGTGCTACTCGCTAACAGCACTTGCCCCAACAGTCTGCTAAGGCTATCCGGGGGATCTTTGTGTTATCCGCAGTCTGACCGTTTGTTTTTCTTACCGGCAATTCCGATTGGCACGGTTGACTACGTACGGTGGGAAAGAAGTTTAACATGCATACATACTCATAATATTGGTCGCGAAAGCCTACGCGTTAAAATGCATACATACGTACAGGACACACCGCGGTTCAGCAGCCAACGTGCGCTCACGCTGCCTGGTTATTATTGCACGGCTTCAGCGGTTTGAATTGTGTCACCGCCCAATTGATGCCATTGGGAGGGTTATGTCTGTGGAATATCGCTGTTATGTCTGTGGGACATCACTGGGCAAATGTGTTGTGCGCTTAGAACGCACAATGAAGAGCCTGCTGCGTTGTTGACGATTGCTTCCTCCACCGGCATCTCTGAGCCCACAGTGGAGAGCGTCTGCTCAAATAGCCGAGGGGATGGCGCCCCCTACTGGGGCCTGGCTGGGGGGCGCCACGGTGGCTAGGAGATGTTAACTACCTCGCCTGGTATACAGGAGGTCGTGGGTTCGATCCCGACCCTGACGCCTGCTGGAAATTTGGAGTTTGCGTGTCTCTCTCTCTCTCATCATCATCACGGTGGCTAGGAGATGTTAACTACCTCGCCTGGTATACAGGAGGTCGTGGGTTCGATCCCGACCCTGACGCCTGCTGGAAATTTGGAGTTTGCGTGTCTCTCTCTCTCATCATCATCACGGTGGCTAGGAGATGTTAACTACCTCGCCTGGTATACAGGAGGGTCGTGGGTTCGATCCCGACCCTGAGGCCAAATGTGCTGAGGGTATGCCCCCTAAGTGGTCTGATGCGAGCGTGTGCGCCCACCTGCCCACCCGCCTCTGTTTCTCCCTCAGAGCCGCATGAAATACGAGAAGGTGCACAGCATTTACAGCCGCCTGGCCGCCGTGGAGGACATCGACCCCACGCTGGTGAGTTGTCGCCGATGCATTCTCACACACGAACACGCGGCCTGGTGGCTTGGGACCGGTGCTGCTTCCGTGTCAATAAAATACATCATCATCGCGATCCATGGCTAGATTGCCAATAGGTGTCCACTGCACTGAGATGTTAACTACCTCGCCTGGTATACAGGAGGTTGTGGGCTCGATATAGACCCTGACGCCTGTATAGTTGGAGTTTGCGTGTCTCTCTCTCGCCGTGGTCGCGTGGATTTTTCTCCGGGTCCTCCGGTTTTTCTCCACGTTTTGAATCAACGTCACGCGTTTAGAGTATTTGGCTGCTGCTATAAATGCCCACGTGATAAGCCACTTCATTGAGCTATCATATGTAATAGCCAGGTCGCTTCTGAAAAAAGAGCTACTATATAGCTCAGTGGTGGCCTTACCTGGTAAAATAAACAAAGTTTAGTATTTTTTTAGTCGCACGCATGTCATCTCTTGCCCCGGCGCTACACACGACGGTGTCTGCCCCCCACCCCCCCGCCCAGGTCTACATCCAGTACATGAAGTTTGCGCGGCGCGCGGAAGGCATCAAGGCGGGCCGCACCGTGTTTAAGAAGGCACGCGAGGACATGCGCACGCGGCACCACGTCTACGTGGCGGCCGCCCTCATGGAGTACTACTGCAGCAAGGCATGCTGGGGGAAAAAAAAAGGGTGGCGCCGGTCTCCTGGGATGTTTCAGAATCAAAAATCTGGTTTTGGATGATGGGTTTTCCACTTTTTCAGTGTTTTTCAACAGAAGGGGGTTGTTGTTGTTGGTTCGATTGAAAAACGAGTCGGCTCATTGAACAACGCAAATGTTCAAGCGAAAGAATGTTGGTGAATCGAATTGCGATCTTGAATGTTGACACTTCATCGGTTAGCGAGGGGGGAGGGAATGATTTGAAAGACCTATTTATAATCCTATACCTTCGACACCATTGTCCAACGATAGTGAACATTGTTAAATGTTAATTTTTTTTTACAGATGCCGTGAAAATATGTAAAAATATCAAATCAAGGAATCGATAATTTAATACATTAACACATCAAAACCATGATCTTCATATAAAGCATGCGAGTTAAATATGAAGTATAAATAAAATTTATACTTTTGCCAAAAACTATAATCACAGCAATAGTAGCAGCTTACAAAAAATTAATGAAACCTAATATCAGTGAAATAATCATATTGTACATTCAACGTGTTTTTTTATTTGTTTACCTTTCGTATACTTTGCACTTATATTGTGTTGTTGTTGTCACGTTCTGACCCTGTGCCCTGACTGGACATCTGTGAAAAATACCTTTATAGTTCATTGGATTCCTCCTCCAGCATAAGTAATTATTCTGATTCTAAGTTGACAGGCATGCGTGCATTCACACTTATTTGTCAAGTCAGTTCCTGACGTTTATTTGTTTTTTGTTGTTGTTGCTGCTTACAGGACAAGGCGGTCGCGTTCAAGATTTTCGAGTTGGGATTGAAGAAATATGGCGACACGCCCGAGTACATCCTCGCGTACATTGACTACCTCTCGCATCTCAATGGTGAGCGGGCGGCGTTTTACCATTCCCGTCTTTTGACACGGACTGCGCGGAAAAAGCAGCGTGACTTTTGAATTGTTTAAAAAAACTTTTAAAAATCTTGGCGGCGTGACTTTTAAATTGTTACAAAAACGAAAACAAATCCTGCTGTTTGCCAAATGAACGTAATCCTTCATGAGCAGGCAATGCCAGTGAGTTAAAATGGGAGTAAGGGATTGACTGATCCCATCCCATCGTCATTCTGGAGTTGATGAGTACTGCTTTTGTGGTTTGAGACTATAGACTAACAAATAAGACTCGACTGTTTCGCCTGGCCGACACTTCCCATGTAGTGGACTCTGGACTTTGTAGAATTCATATTTCCCAACTTTGTCAATGGCGCACTGAGATCCCTGAATGAATTGTGCCTTGTAAATGTAAATTGTGGCATGTTAGCAACAGTTTGTATGGCATGTTGCTTACATGCCATATGAAAGAAGAAGAATTTTTGTTATTATTATGGCTGTGACCGATGATGATTACGACCGTGACCGCTGTCAATGTGAAGTTCGCACACCGGTGTTGACGCTGATAATTGTTTTCCCCTGCAGAGGACAACAACACCAGAGTGCTGTTTGAGCGAGTGCTGACATCTGGGAGCCTACCGCCTGAAAAATCCAGGTAGTGTGGCATCACTCTCACCAAAATCGTTGCCATCATCGCAATTTTGATCATTTACTATATTTTGTTTTACCAGGTAAGGCCCACTGAGCTATTACAGAAGCTCTTTTTCAGAAGCGACTTGGCCACAAATGATAGGTGAACGAAGTGGGCTTATCACGTATAGCAGCCAAATACTCTAAACGCGTGATGTTGATTCTAAATGTGAAGGGAAAAAAATGGAGCCCCCGGAGAGAAAAATCCACACGACCACGGGGAGAGATGTCCAAACTCCATATATACAGGCCGTTAGGGTCGGCATCAAACCCATTATCCACATGATTGTCCTCATCATTTTCATCAGTCACGGTTACCACTGATTTATAATTGATTCGTGGGTTAGGCCACACAACGATCTGCCCAAATGAATGTCGTAAATTTCAACTTACGGGTGAGCTGAAAAATGCATCATCGGCCGGTTAAACGCTTGTTAATTTAATTCATTTGGCTTTGTCGGGTGGCGGAGAGGGTATCGCAACGTACATTTTGGCCCAGATAATTTCTGTGGAAGTACCGCAAAATCAACACACAAATTTTGCCATCGGCTGTGCAAAGCTACGCGTTGAATTTCACAGTTTACATCGCCGCCTTTCCTGAGACCAGTGCCGGACGAAGCTTACGCATTCTCGCCCGCCCCCCTCTCTCGTTCCTCTCCCACATGGACGCGCCGCCGTCGCCGTGACCCCAGCGAGATTTGGGCGCGATTCCTGAGCTTTGAGAGCAGCATCGGCGACCTGGCGAGCATCCTCAAGGTGGAGAAGCGGCGCTTCACCGCGTTCCGCGAGGAGTACGATGGCAAGGAGACGGCACTGCTTGTCGACCGCTACCAGTTCATGGACCTGTACCCCTGCTCTTCGTCCGAGCTCAAGGCTCTGGGATACAAGGTGACCTCCCCCCCCCCCCCCCCCAAATCCCCATGCAAGGCAGCCTGCACGCGAACTCCGGTCATCCTCGCAGCGTGACTTTTTCCCCCTCCGTGTTTGACTCCGTGTCTCTGCCTCTCTCTCGTGCAGGACGTAACGCGCGCTAAGATGACGTCGTCCCAGCCAGACCCTGTGTCCGTCCCGTCGACTGCGCCGACCTCCTCGGAGGAGGACGTAACGAGGAAGCCTGAATACCCCAAGCCAAACATCCACCAGATGACGCCGTTTCAGCCAAGACACATGGCTCGTGAGTGTTCGCGGGCGTGTGAGTGCGTGCGTCCATGTGTGTGCGTGCGTCTATGTGAGTGCGTGCGTCCATGTGTGTGTGTGCGTCCATGTCGCGTCTCCGAGTGGCTTGGCGGTGCGTGCTCTGTCCGCAGTCGTTTCGTACGGGGAGGTGTGACGATTTCCATTTTTTGCAACCGTCTGGTGATTTATGCATTGTTTTTTTTTATATATTGGGTGCAATTGTGAACAACAGTCATATCAGACATTAGTAGATCTAATCGACATATTTATTGATTCACTGCAGGTGTGTGGTGACGTTAGGAGATGTACCATACGCTCGGCATTTGAAGTGATTTCGCCGACAATGTGTTCAGGGAGGGAGTTCCATATCCGGACAGCAGAGTGAAGTTGTAAATTGCACCTCAAGCGCCCACAGACTTAATTCACATGTGGAGACCGTTGTGGGTGGTTTTTGAATATCAAGTATCATCGAAAGGTCTCCTCTTGCCACCGGCAACGTTCGTGAATCTCACCGAGATTCTCATCTCGTAAAATATTGAACGGTGGCACTTGAAACTGAATGAAGTGCAATGGTAAAAGTAACCTGTAATCTGTAATTAGATTTTATCTAAACCTACGAGATTTAAAACTGAAAATGAGTAAGCGCAAATGACAAATAACGTTTGTACCAGCTATAAATGAATTGGGGTGTGAGGTCGCCACCAAGAGACTGGCTGAAAACCAACTTCACCAACATTAAAACCAACATTTTCGCGCTCATTACACACAATGTGATGGCCACAAATGAATCACAATGCCTTGCTGATCTCACGAAGGCACATAAACCCATCACCATGCGAACTCCGGTCATCCATACAGCAGCAGCGGCTTTTGGCTAAGCCATCGAATAAAGACGGTTACTGCATCGCGTGGCGCTTTCAGATGTACTTCTGCGATCGTCTGGAACACTCTTCCTTCCGATATTAAGAAGCCGCTGGAGCTATACACTTTTAAATCATCTAGATTGAAAATTATTGTATTTAGAACTGCCCGTTGTTGTGCTTAGTTTGTTGTTCTTCCCCACACTTCCGATTTTTACGGTCGGCTACGTACAGTGCTAAAAAGTTCAACATACGTACACACACACAACCTGCGTAAACACGGAACGCATTTCGGGCCCACACACGTGTGCGGCATTGGGAGGGCTGAACGGCAGGAATTGAAGACGCTGGAGCTATGCAAAAAATAAAATAAATAAAATGATGACGTTTCGATTGCAACACAAGCAATCATCATCAGGTGGGAAAACCACAGCAATTGTAGTAAAACGCCTTGGAATAAGGCGCTTGCTGTGGTTTTCCCACCTGATGATGATTGCTTGTGTTGCAATCGAAACGTCGTGATTTAATTTATGTTATTTTCTACCTACGTGACTTTACCGAAAGAACCAAAGAGTATGGATCCCTGCAGTCACGAAAACTTCAAATCTAGATTGGAGCTATGCAGTTTAAGTCATCTAGATTGAAAACTCATTTCTTTAGAACTGCTTTTTGCGTTTAGTTTCTTGTCCTTCCCCCCCGGTGGGAATCGAAGACTCGCGGTAGCGACCCTCTCTGATTGTGTTTTCCCTTTCCCTGTGCTTCCTCACCGCAGCTCCTGGCCTGCACCCTGTTCCGGGAGGAGTGTTCCCCGTTCCTCCCGCCGCTGTGCACCTCATGAAGCTTTGTCCGCCCCCCTTAAGCTTCCAGGTGACACTTTAGATTGTACGGCCCCTTGTTAGGAGAAGCTTTAGATTGTACCGCTCCTCATTAAGAAATGCTTTAGATTGTACCGCCCCTTGTTAGGAGACGCTTTAGATTGTACCGCCCCTTGTTAGATGCTTTAGATTGTACCGCCCCTCATTAAGAAATGCTTTAGATTGTACCGCCCCTCGTTGGGAGATGCTTTAGATTGTACTGCTCCTCATTAAGAAATGCTTTAGATTGTACCACCCCTCGTTGGGAGACGCTTTAGATTGTACCGCCCCTCATTAAGAAATGCTTTAGATTGTACCGCCCCTCATTAGGAGACGCTTTAGATTGTACCGCCCCTCGTTACGAGGAGGCGGAGGTAAAGACAAAATCGCACCTCCGATTATCCATGGGTTGGCGGCGTATGGTGCGAAAGAAGTTTAGCAGATTGTACATTCAACATACTTACATGATTGTGCAAGTACTCGCTTACGTCACTGCTATGCGGAAGGACCTCTACTCGAGCGGACTGTAGATATGGCATCTTATTTCAATCTATACAATAGCGCCTTAGTCCAAGGCACTTGACAACAATTATAGCATTGTACTTAAGATGATAGTGGTTGAGATAATAAAGAGTAGAGTTGTTATTTAACGTGGTGGTGTAGTTATGGCGGCAGGAGAACATCCGTGAAAAAGAGCATCATAGTTCATCGGATTTCTCCAGGATAAATAAAGATTCCGATGCTTTATGAGAGATGGGATTTTGTTTGTCTGCTTAAGGATGGCTAAGCCAGACACCTGGACCTTTTTCGCATTGACGCATTTGTGATTTCTTATGACACCCCAGCCTAATAGCTGCGCTTCAAACTAAAACTATTTTTTATTTTACCAGCTAAGGCTCACTGAGCTATATAGTAGCTCTTTTGCAGAAGCGTCCTGGGTACCACAAATGACAGCTCAACGAAGTGGGTTATCATCACATGGAAATTCACAGCAGCTAGAAACGCATGTTTCTAGAATGGGGTTGTTATATTTAAAGTGGGGATATTGTTTTCTTCGGGCTTTTTACAACTTACCGGGCCGAGAGGGACGATCGTTGACTCACGACCCCCTGCGTGCGTCCTGCTTGTTTTCAGGGCCCGTTCGTGCACGTGGACAAGCTGATCGACCTCTTCAGGGAATTCAAGCTCCCGGAGAGTATGTATGGGGAGCATGTTGGGCTGCGTTTGCTTGAAGTGAAAATGGATACGCGCCTCCACACCCGTCCATACATTGCATTATTACACAGAGAGTGCTTGCCACCAATGAACTACAATGCCTTTGCTTATCTCGTCAAGGAGCATAAACCGTCATCACGCGAACTCCGGTCATCCACAAAGCAGCGGTTTTTGGCTAAGCCATCGAACAAAGACGGCCACTGCATCACGCGATTTCAGATGCGCTTCTGCGGGCGTCTGGAATGCTCTTCCGATATTAGCAAGCCACTGGGAGCTATGCACTTTTAAATCATCTAGAACTGCTTTTTTGTGTTTAGTTTGTTGTCCCTTCCCCGCACCTCCGATTAGCACAGTTGGCTACGTACGGTGCGAAAGAAGTTCAACGTACGTACATACATTAGCGAATCCAAACATGATTTTTTTTATTCAGGCTTAATGACACCGCAACCAAAATAAAATATTCCTGAGCGAGTTTTCAGACGTCACGCTTTATTAAACCGCGAGCAACTCCTTTGACATCGGAGTATCCTCGGTGCAATGTACTTTATGTTTGCCGGTTGTAAATCTCTTTCTCCCACCGCCTCTTCCAGACAGGACGGAGCTGAACTCCGGAACGTCTCTTGAGAATTACATTTTCCGTTGCGGTGCCATTAAAAAAAAACGTAGACTATTTTAGTGAGCTGCGTAGATCTTTTTCAGAAGTGGCCTGGCCACAAATGGTAGCTCAACGAAGTGGCTTATCGTCATTTGGAAATTTAGAGCAGCAAAAATACTCGAAACGCACGTTGATTCTACATGTGGAGGGAAAAACTGGAGAACCAGGATAAAAATCCCCGCGACCACCACGGGGAGAGAGATCAAACTCACGACCTCCTGTATACCAGAACGAGGTAGTTAACATCTCGTAGCCACCATGGCTCCCCTATAATATTTGTGTGCCGACTGCAAATATTCTGAAGTTTCTCTGTTAAGCTGAACGACGGGTGCTCAGCCGTGCGACTTGTCTCCCACCTCCCCCGCCCCTCACGATTTCCCAACACCCAGCGGTGGGAAAGGCGGTCGAGCTCATCTCCCAGAGCCACGCGTCGGCCGAGGCGGCCGCGGCCACGGCGTCGGCGGCCGAGGGGAACAACGGCAGCGCCGACGGCGGCGCCCACCGGGGTCACGACACCGTGCGCAGGTCGGGGGCGGTGAAGCGCTCGGCGGCGGACGACTCGGACGAGGAGGACGACAAGGCGAGGGCGGGCGGAGGGGCGTCCTCGTCTTCCGTCTCTTCGGCGTCGTCCTCGAACGCTAAACGGGCGATGACTTCTACCACCCCGCCCGCCCATGACATTTACCGCGTGCGGCAGCAGAAGAAAGTGCGATAGTGCCGCTGAGCCCCTCCCTCCCTCCCAGTCATCCATCCATCCATCCCTCCCTCCCTCCCGTAGCACGCTCAGCGCACTCCCACACTGGGCTTGCCACCTGTATAGATGGGTTTACCATTCACACCAGGCTTGTCCACCCCCAGTGTACATTGGGCTTGCCACCTGTACAGACTGCTGTTGCCTCCGCTGCATGCATTAAACTTACCACCACTTTTCAATACCTGTCTTTGTGGGTTTGTCTTTTACAAACTGGGCTGACTGCAAGTATAAATTGGGCTTGCCACTTGCACAGACTTCACTTGCCATCCATCGGTACGTGGTATACAACCTCTGCTGACAGGCCTTACTCAGAAGTGTAGAGCTACCAGTTTGCACCGGGTTTGATGTCGTTGAAAGCATGGAACTTGACCCCACTCCTGAATGCACTTGTCATTGGTATCGACTGGGTTTGGCACCTGTACATCCCGGGCTTTCCACCGATATCTCATCCTGACTTGCCAAATGTGTCCAATGTGAATTACACCAGTCCAGGCTAGGCCTATTGTACCTGTGGTGTGGTGGTCCATCGTGTCGACAATAGTCCCAAGGCAATGCTCCACGCACAAGGGACGCTGATGGCGCTGCGGTGGCAGGCGATGCCGGTGGCGTCGGTAGTGTTAGCCGCTGCCAGCGTTATTGCGCAATCTGTGGAGCGTGTGTGTGTGTTGGAAGAGGAGCGGTGGTGTAGCGGTTAGCGTGCTGCGCTGCGAACCCGGCAACCCGGGTTCGTATCTCCGCTCGCGGCCAACACGAGTGCGGATTATCCTGAACCGGTCGTGGGCTTTCCCCTAGATCGACTCGGCCTCAAATGAGTACCTGGTGCGGTGTGTAAAACATCGCCACTAGGGAGACAAAGGCGACCGCGTGCGGTGTTGGCCACCCACCCCCTCGTGTGCCGTTCCAGCCTTCATAGGTGCTCGTGAACAGCACTTGCCCCAACAGTCTGTTAAGGCTATACAGGGCATCTTTCTCTTTGCTGTGTCGATGGAGAGCCCCTCATGATTGCTCCAGACCTTTCGTGCTACGCCGCTTGCAAATGCTCTTTTGCAATGTGGATAATTAAACATCTAGAACATGACAGCTAAGAGAATGCAAACAAAATGGACTTCATTTTTTGTTATTTTATAAAGTTGACTTTCCACGGCCGCGTGGGAGAGAGAGCGACATTTTTTGTGTTCAATTTGTAACAACAAAAAACGCCTTGAGGAATTTACGGGCCCGACATTGTCCTGAGTAAACTTGGGACCAAATGCGAGTTTCCGAGATGAGCTACGTTTGTTCAATTTGAAAACCCTTTTGAAAAAAAAAAGAATATTTTTTAAGGAGGACGCATTGCAAACAAAAAAGCAAGTAGCTATTGTCGGTGTTTTCTCAGACTGTCTCAAGCTGCCTTGACATCAATTTGCGGCTTTGCTAACGAGAGAAAAAATTATGTCATCATGGCCGCAGCCTCTCTAGTGGGTGTCACTTACAACGTTACTGCAGGGCTACAGCACCGTACTTAAATTTTTTTTTTCTCTCTCTTGTTGGGCAACCTGGGATACAACGGCCTAGATTTGTACCAACGGGATGCGAACTTGCGTATCGAGTTGCTCACTTGGTGATCGGGCGTAAAAAGTTTGGGCACGTTAAGCGGCACATGGTGTTTTGTGCCACGCGGCAGGTCAATCGGATTTTCCCAGATAAAGAGCTCTGGCCCATTAACGCCTTCAGCAATGCTGCTGGAGAAAGGTTTTTGTGGCATTTTGGGTTGGAGAGGAACGCTCAACGGCTCTTAAAGAGTGGCTGCTTGTGATGTCACTGCGTGGAAACGTGCACCACCGTCCACGTACTTTTAATTTCCCATCGACGTGGGGAATTAAAAGTACGAGACATCACGACATCATGAACGAATTGTTCTATATATACTTTAATGAGGACGTGCAAGCCTCTTCATGAGCTACTAGCAGTCGGCAAATGATGGTGTAACTATTTTTCACCTCTTCGACCAAATCACCTGACATGCAACCAATCTTTTCATATTTCAGAAGCTAGGCAGCGTTGAGCCTCAATAGTGCTTGGACGGGCGACCACGGCATGAATGCAGGTGCAGACTGTCGCGTGGCTACGCCGCGAATCGAGATTGGTGAGGAAAAATCCATTGTACTGTACTATTTTCCAATCTCTGCGCTCCCTGTTGTCCCGAGTCAGTGCCGGTGAAGTCCGGCATCGAGGCCTCCACAAGCGACGCGGGGGGGGGGGGGGGGGGGGTGGGGGGAGGCCCTTGTCCAGCTGTGCAATTTCACCTTCGACTGCTGGGAACGAATGCTTGAGCTCGGACTTGGCTCAGTCGGCCAGTCATGGGTTCCCTCTGTGCACCGTTTGTGGATCATCTTCGATCGAATTGAGATGCTCCTCGAGGAATTGCCCCTTTGTGGTGGACGTCGTTCAAAGGGGAGAAAATTCCTCATGTCAATTCACCCTTCGGGGACGGTCTTGATATTTATGGAAAAAACTAACCTCTTAAGCGCGTTGCGCGCACACGCTGCTGTAAACCCCGACCGGAGCGCGTGTGCGCTCTGCACTTCTCAACATGCAGACCCGACGCAGTCTGTGCGAGAATGCACTGACATTTCATGCTTGATGATGGGAAGAGTTGGCGCGGGGGAGGGGAAGGGAAAACCTAAAAATATTTTTTAATGCATTGTATAAATTTACATCAATGTGTGAGACACTGTAAGTCCGACTGTGTTTTTATTGTGTGCGTTGCAGAAGTGTATATAAGACGACGCGAACGCATTTTTTGTTTGTTTCGCGCTTTACTTTTTTGCGCGTTCAAATGCGACGGCCGCGCTTGGATTTTTACCCTGACGCGAATCTGCACAGGCAGTTGCCGACGGCGGCAGCCGAATTGACGTGCTATGTCGAATCGCGCAAAAAATACACCTGAAAGTTGGGGGGGGGGGGGGGGAAACCAGTTCCTAGCCAAGTGATGTCGCTTAATGTTCGCGTGGAATGTTTCGACGTTGAGCCATGGTTAGATTTGTCATTTTTTGTTTGTCGCCGTTTTTCCATGCCAAAACTTCATGCTCGAGGCGCAGCACAGTCTATACACGATGTCGTTTTGGAAATTGTTATCAGTGGTCAAAATCGGTTTAACACGTAGGCTTTCGCGACCGCAACTCTGGCTGTCGCCTGATGATGCTAGTTGTAATTACTGGTGAAACATCGTACTCGAATTGTAAATGTTGTGGGTTTGCTCTCCAACACACCGGTGTGCTGTACTTGTAACGAATTGCCATGTTTTGTCCAAGTGACAAAGCTTACTAATTGGCTGTGTCGGGTGGTGGCGGACATAACGGCACATTTATGCGATCTAACCCTAACAACCTAACCCCTAAAACCTCTGTTATGGAGTTGGCAATATACAAATACAGGGTGCTTCAAACGAATTTTAACACTTCTGAGAATTTGCAACATTACCACAAGAAATGTGCCTCTGGAGACCACCTGGAGAAGATTCCAGGCACGCGTTGACAACGATGGCGAACAAGTGGAGACTGACTTTTCGAAGCTATTACCATCACATTTGTTATCATGTTCTTTTTCCATTAAAAACTAAAATCCCATAAAAGTGTTAACATTTTTTGGAAGCACCCTGTAGGCAAGTCCCCACCGTGTGAAACTTATTTGTCCCGCTGCCCATGCTCTCCGGCGCTCTCCCTCTGCGGTGAAACATCGAGGCGTAGAAATAGGACCCCAGTTCTGAAGAGTTCCGTTTCGGTGGTATCCGCGTTGTGCTCCGATGAGAAGTGCCGGCGTGGTGTAACCGTCATGTGTTGGCTCATTTCAACCACCGCTTGTAAGTATATGTAAAAAAAAACCTAAAACCTCCCACAAAATAGAAAGTTTTCATACTTTTGTTAAATATATAGCAGACGTCATTCTTTTTCCACTTACAAATGTGTACAATAATGCCAGCGCGCCGCGGACGTTTATACGTGGATGTGCATGTTACACTAACTAGGGCGTGAAAGTGAAATACATGGATACATTCAAGGATCGTGTTCATTGCTTCAGGGTAGGATGCCTTAGACCAAGAGAGTGTCTCCGAGGCTTACGTTTCACGTCTTGAAAATGTATTCTGAAGTGGCTTAATAAAAAAAAATGTCCCTGTACCTAAATTGCAGGCGATGCCAATGTCAATATTTGCAGCCCCGTGTGCCTGGTGGATGGTCCACTGGGTTCCACGTGTGAGCCAGTTTACAGATGCAAGTGGGAGAAGGACATTTGCAAATGTGGTGAACTGTGCCTGGTTCCCAAAGCCACGTGACATTGCCACGTGAACCGGACAGCCCTGACCATTGAAATGTTTGGCGCTTTGGCAGTGAGCCCCTGCGCCCAATTAAATTAGAACCGAATATGATTTTAATGTATTTAGGACCCCGTGAATCCACACCGTGGCTTGTACATTTTGACTAAAAACGAAATAAATGGAAATTATTGACACTCCGGCGTTTGTTTTCTTTAATCGCGGTTGTTGAGCACAGGCCCCAAAGGTCCAGAACAGCGGGCGTCCAGTAACAAACAGCACTATTGTAAATGCCGTATAATAGAAGTTAATACGGAGACCAGAACCACTCCTGTTTTTACATTACGTTGAACATCTTTCGCACCGGACGTAGCCCCACCGTGCCCATCGGTGAGTAGAGGCCAGCCGTGCAGACGGCAGAAATTGTAAAACAAGTTTCGCACAGCAGTTCCTGAACATTGGGAAAACCTGCGTCCCTCCTGCATTTGGCGATGACGTTGGGTTATACTGGTAGGAACCTGGTTACACCAGCCCACAGGGGATTATTGTGTCCGTCGTGCAGGGAGGGGCTGGGTGGGGAGGGAGGGGCTGGGTGGGGAGTGTGGGGAGGGGCTCGGTGAGGAGGGGCTCGGTGGGGAGGGGCTGGGTGGGGAGGGTGGGGCTGGGTGGGGAGGGTGGGTGGGTGGGAGGGGTGGGGAGGGGCTGGTCACCCCGTGGTGCCCTTATAAAACTCAACGTTTAACCTACTCACGCCGGCTTGTGCCCGCCCTCACAGTCGGCCATATTTGCGGAATACACCACGCCGCCGTTGACCCTGGCCATTGACCGAGCAACCCAACGTTCCTACAAGCTCCCTCCGCAGGAATGTGTTCAGGGTTCACGGGGGTTGGGGAGGCGATTGCCCTCGACCCATGGCACCGTGAAGGAGTCGGTTGATTGCCAGTTCTTCACTGGGGGGGAGGGCGGGATGCGTAGTGTGGTGCGTCGCGTGATCCTCAGTAGCTGGTGGTGGGTTTTCGGCCGACATGATGAAAAAGAGGACGACGTCGAGGAAGCTGAGCACCCTGGGATGTAGTTGACACTCTCACCTGGCTCGACCCACCCTCGACTGGCCGCTGTTGTCGGTTCCTGCCAGGGTGGGTCGCTCGTAAGGTCACTCGCCATGACTCGACCCAGCCGAGGAGCTCGCAAGCCTCTCCCTAACCCTAAGCTTTGGGATCATTGGCGGTTCACCATTGCTACTCGAGAGCAGAGATTGAGCCAAATTTGACGTGAAATTGTTTTTATGTCATGGGTTTGTTTGTGCAGTGACTGGGCTAAGGCAGTCACCTCGGGCGAAAGCCTGGGTTCGAATTCTGGATTTCAGCGGTACCAACTGGGCGCTGACCTCTTGAGACATCTGGCAACTTCACAGAGTGAATTTAAATGCCAACACTGTCCCATGGCAGAACCAAGGAACGATCATGTTTAAGTCACTGGGTCCAAAACCATAAATATTCGCAACCATGCTTCGGGGCTATTGTTTCCTGGAGAAAACCCACAATACCATGGCAACCCATCATAAAGGGTACAGATAGCAGGCCAATAAAGCCAGCATTGTAAAATGCTATACAAATCAGTCCGTCAAAATAATTTTGTTCTTCCAAGAGTACATCAACATAGCAGCTGTGTTAGTGTGCTGGGAAAAAATACTCCATTCACTGGCTACACTTAACAATTCACTCACGTTGAACTCAACTCACTCACTCAATGAATGCACAATGGGAAACTGTGCAGTTAGGACCACGTTAGACTTTGATCTAGACAGTCAGTAGTGTCTCCCCCTCGAAGATTTGACGATTGTCACAATTACAAATGCCAGGTCATGGCTTGATTCTTCGTCTCATGAACTGTAACTAGTCCACTTGTGAACATTCGCCCTACGAACTTCAGAGATACGAACAATCCTGTCCATATGTCCAGTTGCCTGTTCAGACCGAGAGTCGCAAGTCCAACCGCCACACAATACATGGTGGTGGTGGCATCTACATCTGCAGAACGTGAAGAACCAGTGGCATATACATCTGCAGAATATGAAGAACCAGTGGCATCTACATCTGCAGAACATGAAGAACTAGTGGCATCTACAGAACGTGAAGAACCAGTGGCATCTACATCTACATAACGTGAAGAACCAGTGGCATATACATCTCCAGGAGATTATACAACGTTTACATTTCCTGTTTAGAGCACATGCCGTAAAACATTTTTGGAATCTTCAGGAGTAAAGTTGGACTTACAAACAAATCGAATTACGAAACACATTCCTGCGGAGGGAGCTAGTAGGAACGTTGGGTTGCTCGGTCAATGGCCAGGGTCAACGGCGGCGTGGTGTATTCCGCAAATATGCCCAACTGTGAGGGCGGGCACAAGCCGGCACGAGTAGGTTAAATGTTGAGTTTTATAAGGGCACCACGGGGCGACCAGCCCCTCCCCACCCAGCCCCACCCCTCCCGCCCCCCACCCAGCCCCAGCCTCCCCACCCAGCCCATCCCCACCCTCCCCACCCAAGTCGAAAAAAAGAGGCTCTCTTTGTTATTTTGTTTGTCGACCCCTAGGATAGAGGGAGCTTTGCGATCGAAACGTCGTGATCTATTAATTTTCTACCTACGTGACTTTACCGAAAGAACCAAAGAGTATGGATTCCTGCAGTCACGAAAGCTTCAAATCACGATAGGAGGGGGGGTGGGTGTTAACGCCAAAATGAAGAGGAGAAACACTACGGGATGAATAACTTATCCACGCGATTGATGAACTCATCAACTAGATCGCCATTGAATTCCTGACCATCCCCGGAGGAGGGAGGGGGGGGTTACCCCTTGCACCCAATCCCCTCCTCCCTGACCTCACATGAGGCTCCGTAGGGGTCAAACTCACTTTGCTTCGACAGTCCAAAATTAATTAACTGTGAGCAGCCAATAACACGGATTGCGATTTCTTGCACCCAACAAAACGGCAGGATTGGGCATGCGTGGCGTGCGTCCGTACATAATGTGCACGCGCATTACGTATTTTGATTACCCTATGAATAATGCATATCAATTGTAAGTTACATGCAAATGTAGTGGCATGGTTGAACATGATCGCCACTGCCTATAGCCGGCAGTACTAGCTTGTGCCAGTAGGGAGCGGAAGGGAGACTGAACCTGCTGGACCGCCTATTGGCCCGAGGCAATCCCTGGGGGGAGAATCATTCTCCAGGCCCTTGGAGAAGGTCCTGGAAGGAGGGCGTGGTTAGGGGCGGAGTCAGCCGGGATCCTGTATATAAGCCAGGTCGCTGAGCGGTCCCGGCAGTCATCGTCCGGCCGAAGAGCCTCACCTTGAGCCCTGAAGAGAGACGAACCCCTTGGCTAGGATCGGCTCGAGCTCGTACCAGTGAGAACTCTGGCTTATAACCAGTCAAGACTCAAGATAAAACTCAAGCCCCAGCAGTGTAGGCGTAATGATAGCCAGTAAGAGGCGAGCTCGCCCGGAGGATCTCCCTCCATAGAATATCGGGTGAAAGGGGCCGTTACCTCTTTGTGTTGTAGTCTGTTTGTGTTGTAATAAACGTGTTGCCTCAGAGTAAGCTTCCTCCAGTTTATTACCCACGACACATACATTACCCCCCCCCCCCGCGTTCCCTCTGGCCTTCGCACCTGATTGGTTCACAAGTGACGACATCACATTTACCTCCCCCCCCCCCCCGTCTATTTAAGAACGAACCAGGATGAGGATTTCTCCACAACTCTGACTGTCGCCTGATGATGCTGGTTGTTGTTGTTGTCACTACTGGCGAAACGTCGCGGTACTCGAATTGTAAACGTTGTGGTGGGTTCACTCTCCAACACACCGTGTGTGTGCTGAACCAGCAACGAATTGAAAGTTTTTCTTACGTGACAAACCTTAATAATTGGTTGTAGGGTGTTGGCGGGTTTAACGACATATTCATATTTACGCGACCTCATCCAAAACCTCAATTATAGTCTACATTATATCTTTAACGTGAGCATGTCGTCTGATGTATATGTGCCTGTGTCTCGAAGCACAATCCCAAGCATTCAATCTCCTCCATGCCTCTTTGCACACGATTTGGATATACTAATGCATCGGTTCGTTGACGCACGATTTGATGGATGTGTCTTTAAACTTGACAACCGATTTGAATCGTTACGCTCCAAGTGGGTCGCATGTGGGAGCGTTTCACTCAGTCTATAAAAGGAGTGTCTGGTCAGCCCAATTGTGTGAATGAAAAGTCGTTGGTTTTAAAACGGGAATATTCATAGTTCACAGACAAATTTTACAAGTTTAATTACTTAATAGACAGACAATATCATTGCACGTAATTGTTGACAGTACATTGGATGATTAGCACATAAAAGATGAGGCTTTAGCCTAATCCTCACCTGTAATGTGTTAAACTGTTAGCATAGAGGCCCAAGATGCGTCGATAAACGTGGTCATGTAAATTAAATAAGGAAACTGAACCATTCTATTCCAAGATAATCGACGTGTGTTGCATATACTATACATAATTACATTGATGCCACACATTCAATTCCACGTGGGAGTTCGTACGGAAGTGGAATTAATGTGTTCATAAAAACCACGGTCATTAAATTAGTTTCGGTGCAGATAAAACTGCAAACTGGACTGTTAAAAGGGCACCAACATTGGCAGCTGAACGACAGTTCACTTTAATCATAACATACAGATCACGTGACGCGAAAAACCCCACGTGCCTCACAGGAATATTTACCATCGTTTCCAGAGTTTAACAAAACAGTAAGGTGGAGGAAAAGCGCCTCGCAATTTCTAACGCGGTGAATATTCGGCCGCGGATTGAACATTTGATGTTTTAAAAGATAAAGGCAGGCACTATAACAACAACAATATTGGCCAAAACAAGTTGCAAACACAGTTGCGTCCAGCGTTTGGCTCTTCCCTTTGTAGGATTGTAATCGATTGATAACGGCGGCATTCTCTCAGTGAGAATGTGCTTCCAATGTGCTCGTGCATGTATGTATGTAAAACTTCTTTCACACCGTACGTAGCCAGCCATACCAATTGGAGGTGCACGGCCCATCAATGTGCATGTAGTGGCTTGTAAAAGACTAAAGCCTGGCACCAGACAAAACCCAGCTCTCGGGGCTTCTCAAATATCTCTCGTGAGATGCGTGACCTTGCCCATGGCTGTCACCACTTCCATCCGGCAGGATGCCCCGCTGCTGTGGTGTGTACCCGAGCAGCTGGATGGACTTGGGTCTGGAGCCCTCCGCTAAACCCCAACACTCGTAGTTTGTGTCGGGGGACTTGTTTCATTCACGTGCGCCCGTCTTATCTAAACCAGATGCCGCCTCTACTGTTGAGAGAATGTGACGTGAAAATAACCGCAGCTTTCATCGCCCTTAAACTCCGGGCGGACTCTTGTTCGACTCCATATGCAACGCTGACCATCCTCCCCCAGTTGATGATAAATTCTAGATTTGAAGCTTTCGTGACTGCAAGGATTCATATTCTTGGGTTTTTTCGGTAAAGTCACGTAGGTAAAAAATGCAAATTAATAAAAGTAAAATTAAAATAAAATAAAAATCCAGGGGCCTGCCTTGGCTCCTCCCCCCTCAACCAGTATATATACGGGGTCGACTCTCTTGGAATTTCTCATTTACTTGATACAGCGAGCGTGCTGTGACGGTTCCACCTGAAGACGGAGGCTTGTGTTGCCTCCGAAACGTCGTGATTTTTAAAAATATATTTTAATTTTTTTATTAATTTAAATTTTATTTTTTACTTTTATTAATTTTAATTAGAATTTTTAACCTACGTGATTTGATGATAAAGGCCAACCCCGATTGAAAACACCAGCAGTGGTCGAAAATGTCCGCGTGCCTTATGTCACAGGCCTCGTGTTTTACCTTTCACAGTCAGCGGTGTTTGAGAATTCACTACGAGCCGGTACTTTTGTAATCTGATCAAGCAGCGAAGCGTGGATTGCCTTCCTGCACAGTGTCGTGACTCCTGCATGGAGAGCGTCCCTGACCTCTCCAGCTCCACTGGATGCGGCTTTGTGGTGCAGTTGCAGGTATTATGTTCCTAGCAATCCGAATTCTACTATACAGTTGTCTTTATTACGAGGGGTTCGTCAAAACAATGCTTTGGCAATAGGAGATCAAAAGGTTGGAAGGAATATTTGGCATTGTGCGCTATTCTTTTTACCATGGTTAGGTAAGAGGGGTGAGATGCTGGGTGTTCATATTTTATGTCCCTACCTAGAGAGCATATCCTGAGTCCCCACTCCGATATTACCACGGCTGTCTGCGCAATTCCCAGATAACCCATATCCCATTAAAATCCACTCAGATAATTCCTACATTTACTCTCTTTTACAATTTAGATGTTTCTTTACCACCAACATACACATGCGAGTTAAAAAATCTAGGCAAAACGACAGTGCTCACAAAAAAAACAAAAAAACTTGAAAGCCTTAATTCGGAAAAAGACTCAACTACAGGGAGGCAAACTCATCATCTTCTGCAACCGCGCCTCCCGTGTGCATCGCGCTCGAATCCAGGCCGCTGCCAGCAACCGCCGCTCCGGATGACTCCTTCCCCTCCACGTCATCCGCCGGCTCCCCATCGAACCGTACCCCCCCCGCCGCCCTGCCGTCCGCCTCGTCCGCTGCCTCGCCGCCGTCGGGAATGACCTCGTCCTTGAACCACACGGCTTTGTAGCCAGCCTTGTCGTTGGTCACCTTTTCGTTGCTGTTCATCGTCACGAGGATGGACTTGGTGTGGGTGGCCTGCTCGTCGTCGGCGGCGGTGGCGGCGGCGGTGGCGGCGGCGGCGGTGGTGGCGACCGCGTCCGCCTCAAATGCCGGGTTGTCGCGCGGCTGCGGCGGGGGCGCCGAATGCTCCTCCGTGTCCTCCAGCAGCGGCGTTGTCGGCCTGCCCGATACCGAGTTGTACCCGCTGCTGCGATCCACGTCCGTGTCCTGCATGTGATCTTTAGGCAAGTGGATGTAATGGTTCACCATGTTGAGATCGTCATCCTGAAGGGGGGGGGATGGACACGGAGCGGGGGGGGGGGGAACAAGCGAAGAAATATCGTGTCGTAACGGTTCAATCGTCGCGCTGTTCGTTCAACAGATGGGGCGGGTGGTGGTTTGAAGTAGGGTTGCCGTGATGTGGTTCGTTTCCCGGCAGGACGCCCTGGTTATTACCGTGGGTGTAATCACCGTAAAATATTCTGCTGTTTACTTCAGAGTGGACGTCAAAGATTCCCTGGCGTCATTCGAAACGAGCGGCCCGTTGTGTGCTAGTGGTCATGGTCCAATTATTTTTTTACAAAATTTGAAATATGACTGAATATTCACTTAATTGGCATTGCACATAGTGGCATCACCTCATACTGTGAAACAACTGAAAACGATGTACGTGAATCATCGCACCTTCCTGATAGACTTTCACTCCAAGAATACCAAATGTGCTAAACCATTATCGTTTACTACCCAATGCATGATGAATTGCTCGAGCGGGAGAGCACACATTTCAGACAACATGCTTTGAAGTCATCGTCACCGTGAGGGAAATCACCTGCGTACTCCTTCATAAACTTTTCTGTGCAGATCTGGTCTTAGGTTTAGTGACAGCAGTTAAATGTATTCCGTTGAGGGCATGGTGAAATGGACTTGGGGTGGTCGTAGCAGACGATTTTTTGTCCAAAGCAGGTTGTGACTGTGGAGAAAAAATTGATAGTTGAACTCACCCTTCCCATATCTCCGATGGAAATGTCATCTTGCTGCCCGCTTCCTTTGCGGCTGTTGGCATAGCCGTCATCATCACCACCACCGCCGCCGTAATGGGCGTCGTCCTCAATTTTGACCGCCTTCTTTTTCTTGGAAAGCACCTTAAAGAGGAGGAATCCGATAACCCCAAGTGCGACCGCCAGGAGCGCACCAAGGACTCCACCCACGATGGCCATATCCTGTGCTGTGTAGATTTTTTCTGGTCCTTTTGGGGAAGGTGAAAAACAAAATGGACAGTCAAAAGTTCAAGTCTTCTCTCCAGCAAATAAAGTTTGGTTCTGGAGTTTAATCATTATTTTACTTTGGCTATCATTGTACCTTGAGCTTGTGTTGCTGTCCGAGTATTATCAGAGCTTTGTGGTGATGTGGGTGTTATGTTTGGTGAATTACCTCCAGAGGTCGGGCGTGGGTCAGGGAGAGTTGGGCTGTCAGAACCTTTCCCGCGAGAAATAGAAAGCAAATATCAAAGTTGAAAACATCCGTGCCACTGGTCAAAATATTAAGTAACCCATTCCTCATAGTGTCATGATGCCATAGTCCGTCTATCTCCTACAGTCTCATCATGGGCTGTAAGACCACCTGCCTGCCACAAAGGAAAGTTTGAAATGTAGCGTTGTCCCTTGGCCACTTAAAGTTAGTCTTACAGCTTAGCTCAGGGTTCGGCAGCCAAAATAACAAGAAGAGCCATTTTTTTCGAATTCGGAAAAAAACCCCTCAATATTTCAAGAGCCACCAAGGCAATATGAATACGAAACGGTGGTCCTCAATAAATAACGTCAAAAAGCAGTCCCTTAATGAGCCGCATGCATCTCCAGAGTCGCAGGTTGCCGACTCCTGCCCATGGTGAACTGGACTTCCATGGTAAACTGACTTCCATGGTAAACTGACTTCCATGGTGAAGTGGACTTCCACGGTGAACTGGATTCCCATGGTGAACTGGACTCCCATGGTAAACTGACTTCCATGGTAAACTGGACTCCCATGGTAAACTGGACTTCCATAGTGAACTGGACTCCCATGGTAAACTGGACTTCCATGGTAAACTAGACTCCCATGGTAAACTGGACTTCCATGGTGAACTGGACTCCCATGGTAAACTGGACTTCCATGGTAATCTGGACTTCCATGGTGAACTGGACTTCCATGGTAAACTGGACATCCATGGTCAGGGGTCGGCAACCAAATGTAACAGGAAGAGCCATTTTTTTCAAATTCCGTAAAACCCCCCACCCCCTTAATATTTCAAGAGCTGCACTGCACTCCTTAAAGAGCCGCGTGGAGCTCTGAAGCCGTAGGTTTTCTGACCCCTGGCTGAGCTGATCCATCTCACCCAACATGTAAATATGTGAGTGGAATGCTTGTCCTGGAGCATGAACATTAATGCAAGTTTTTAAAAAATATATCAAATTTTACCTTGAAGAGTGTGTTGTTGCCCGAATATTATCAGAGCTTTGTGTTGATGTGGGCGTTATGTTTGGGGAATTACCTCCAGGGGTTGGACGTGGGTCAGGGACAGTTGGTCTGTTGGAACCTTTATCGTGACAAAACAAAAAAAACAAATATTCCAAGTTGCAAACATCTGGGCCACTGGTCAAAATATTAAGTTCACATCACTCGTGGCTTCGTGATGCAATAGTCTATCGAGCGACTAGCTACTACAATCTCATCACGGGCTGTTAAGACTCCACCTGCCTGCCACAGAGTTGAAATTTTAAGTGCAGCGGCGTTCGTGATGTCCAGAGTTTTATATTCTTAGGTTTTTTCGGTAAAGTCACGTAGGAAAAAAAATTAAATTAATAAAAGTAAAATAAAAATCACGACGTTTCGGAGGCAACACAGGCTTCCGTCTTCAGGTGGAACCGTCACAGCACGATAGCTGTATCAAGTGAGAGAAATTCCAATAAAACCGGATTTTTATATATACTGGTTGAGGGTGGGAGGAGCCAAGGTAGGCCCTGAATATTATTTTTGTGAGGTTCGGTGCGACTGAAGCACGCTGCTAGGAATGGGCCTTTGTTGTGTAAACTAGGTGCGGATGATATAAGAGTGCATGTAAAAGGGACTGAGCCTTTGTGTTATGTAGAGATGATGTGGCTTAAATAGTTTTGTTGTACCTTTGCCATTTAAAGTTCGTGTCACGGCTTAGCTGATCCATCTCAGCCAACATGTAAAACCTGTGAATGCTTGCTCTAGGGCATGAATATTGGTACACGTCTTTTTTTAAATACATCAAATTTTACCTTGAACTTGTGTTGTTGTCCGAGTATTATCTGAGCTTTGTGTTGATGTGGGTGATATTTTTGGTTAATTACCTCCATCAGTTGGATGTGGCCCGGTGACGGTTGGTCTATCGGAACCTTGACCGTGACAAATAGAAGACAAACATTGCAAGTTGCTGTGCCACTGGAAACAAAATCAAGTGTGGTGAACATGTACTCCATGTCTAAATCATCGACAGGGCATCCATTACGGTATGCTCCATTCTTAAAGAATTATAATTTAGACAGCAGGGTTGAACGGCGCCGTTGAAATTACGGCGTTCGAACTTTCCAGCGATAAAAAGAAAGTACTCTAACGCCCCTTCCTGAGCCACGGCAAAATTATATTTCACGATTGATAGCTAGCTGTGTGATCATCATCGACCACGATCTATCCACTACTGGGTGAATACTTCCCCAAGCCATGGCACACCCCTCGTGGTGTCGTGATGCATCTCATTGCCCTCTCTCCACGGGAGTCATCTTCTCGGCTGTGTCTCCTGCTTTGGCTGCCATTTCATCTCATCAGTCAAAGTTATCCTTCGGTATCAAATAATTATAATAAGACCGTAGCTCGAAATGCACCGTTGAAAAAACAGCATTAAAATTTGCCAACTATAGGAAAACGAAAACTCGAAGTCTCTCCCCTTCATAAGCCACAGCAAGACTTTATTCCACAATTTTATAGCTGTACGATCATCATGAGCCAGTATCTATCCGCTGCTGGATGAAGGCTTCCCCAAGTTACCGCACATCCCTCATGGTTTTGTGATGGGGCTGTGACACCCCACCTATTCGATCCCAGTGAAGGTATTACATCCAGTTTGTTGCTTGTTCCGGAGTTTAATAATAATAATTCCGCTTTACTTTTGTTATCGTTGTACTTTGAGCTTGAGTCATGGCCGGGCGCTGTCTGAGCTCTGTGTTGATGTGGGTGATGCATTGGGTGGTTTACCTCCAGTGGTTATCTGTGGCACGGGGGCAGTTGGTCTATCGGAACCTTTACCGCGACAAATAGAACACAGATATTCCAAGTTGCAAACGTCCGTGCCACCAGGAAAATGTAATGAAGTGGACATCCCTCATGGTTTCGTGATGCCATAGTCCGTCTAGCTCCTCCAGCCTCATCACGGGCTTTTAATACTCCACCTATCTGCCACAGAGTGAAGTTTTAAGTGCAGCGGCGTTCCTGCTGATGAGAGTTTTGTTGTCGCTTGGCCATTTAAAGTTCGCATCACGGCTTAGCTGATCCATCCATCTCACCCAAAATGCAAACCTATGAATGCTTTCTCTGGGGCATGAATATGATTAACAGTTTTTTAAAACATGTACAATTTTACCTTGAATTTGTGTAGTTTCCCGAGTATTATCTGAGCTTTGTGTTGATGTGGGTGATATTTTTGTTTAATTACCTCCAGCGGTTAGATGTGGCCCGGTCGCAGTTGGTCTATCGGAACCTTGACCATGCCAAATAGAAAACAAATATTGGAAGTTGCTGTGCCACTGGAAACAAAATAAAGTGTGGTGACTGCCGGAATTCATTTCTCTCCGCCTGATAAAGATCGCTTGTGATGCGATCGAAACGTTTTTTGCTTTTATTATTTTCAACGCATTATTTCACATTTTTATTTAATGTTATTCTTTCTTATATTAATTTTATTTTCTGTCTACGTGACTTTACCGAGAGAACCAAGAAAATGTGGTGGTGAACTTGTGCTACATGTCTACTTCTCGGTCGTGTGATTCCTACTTTGGCTGCCACTTCATCCCATCAATCTGGACCACTGGCCATGTATGAATGTATGCTGCACTTCTTTCACACAGTACGTAGCCAAACGTGCCAATCGGAGGTGTGGGGGAAGGACATCAAATGATATGTCCTGTCCAAGCCTACTTTCTTAAGAGTCAATGTGATGTTCCCAATTTGCATTTTCCTATGACTGTCCGATTCTCTCTACACAATGCTCGTTGTATCTGTACAGCTTTTTGAAATGCAGTCACATGCAATGTAAATTTCCATTCTATTGATAATGATGCCATCTTTGCAATTGTTTTCAGGTTTGTCGCCATCGTATCATTATCTTTGTTATCGCCATCATCATCATCATCATCATCATGCGTTGTCACCATTAAAAATCATCATCCGTTTGGTTAATTACCTTCAGCGGTTGGATGTGGCCGAGTGACAGTTGGTTTATCGGAACCTTGACCATGACAAATAGAAAACAAATTAACCTTATGGCGGTACCCCGGGGTGTCCATAGCGCCCCGGCTCTCGCATCATGTCCGTGATGAGGTAATTTTTAGTCTGTTGATGGTCGGCGATGCGGCAATCGACTCATCTCGACGAGCTGTACACGATGCACCACTACGGTGCGTACCGCGAGCGTTCAGGGTTTCGGCGCAATCGTCCTCGCTGCGTTTCGACATCGCGGAGTAGCACTGATTTCGGATTGATTGGTTACCCCAGTCGCGGAGTGAAGTACACCCCTGGAAAAAATAGTGTCCCAGAAATAAAATATTTAATTGCTTCGGCCATTTTGTATTATTTGGTACCCCGGGGTACCGCCATAACTATCAAATATTGGAATTTGCTATGCCACTGGAAACATAACATCATGGACTGTGAAACTCCCACCTGCCTGACCCACACTGAAAAAGATTCTAAGTGCAGTGTGTACTTCTGTAGAGAGTTTGTTACCACTTAAAGTAAGTCTTACACCCACAGCTTAGCTGTCCTCCGAGCTGATTGTTTGTTCTGGGGTAATAATTAAGTTTTTATTTTACACTTGAGTTTGTGTTGTGGCCTGGGTCTTGTCTGTGTTGGTGTGGGCGACAACGCCCGGTGATTTACCTCCAACGGTTGGCTGTGGCCCGGGGACTGTTGGTCTATCCGAACCTTTACCCCAACAAATAGAAGACAAACATTGCAAGTTGCGAATAGCTGTGCCACTGGCAAAATACTACTACTAATAACAACAATGCGCATTGAATATGTGCCACATGTCCAAATCACCTTCAGGGTGTCCATAAAGTTATCATTCGGTATCAAATAATTATAATAAGACGGTAGTTTGAAATGCAACGTTGAAGGAACAGCATTAAAATTTGCCAACTATTGAGAAAAAAAACCCCTAACTCTCTCCCCTTCGTAAGCCACAGCAAGACTTTATTCCACAATCGATAGCTGTACGATGATCATCAGCCAGGATCCATCCGCTGCTGGATGAAGGCTTCCCCAAGTTACCGCAAATCCCTCATGGTTTTGTGATGGGGCTGTGAGACCCCACCTATTCGATCCCAGTGAAGGTATTAAATTCAGTTTGTTGCAACTTAGGCTTGTTCCGGAGTTTAATATTAATAATAATGATGCCGCTTTACTTTTGTTATCGTTGTACTTTGAACTTGAGTCATGGCCGGATGTTGTCTGAGCTCTGTGTTGATGTGGGTGATGCATTGGGTGGTTTACCTCCAGCGGTTATCTGTGGCACGGTCACAGTTGGTCCATCGGAACCTTTCCCGAAACAAATATAAAACAATTATTGAATAGTTGCAAACACCTGTGCCACTGGCAAAACAAAAATTATGAGTGTTGAAAATGTGCCACATGTCTAAATCCTTTAAGGTATCATGCATTCTTAAAGAACTATAATAACACAGCAGTTTGAACTTTGTGGTTGAAACATTGGCAACTTATTAAAACCTCAAGTCATCTTCAACCAGCAGATAATATAAGAATAAAAAAGATAATTACATGCATTAACTAGTGGTAGGGTGGAATTGTATGTTTCTTTGGTAATTAAAATATATAAATTTAGGATTTGAAAGAAATTAAAGTAGTTTAACAGCCGTTTGAAGCACTGCACACAAATATGTATTCAAATGTATGCCCCAACAACATTCCAAGATGTAGACTGAAAGCATGAACACATTAACACACTTCTCAATTAGGGTAAAACAACAATATCATAATGGGAGAATTTAACGCAGATTAAAACTTAAACTAAACAACAGCCTTTGGCCAAACTACTGATGGGTAAAGGACTCCTCATGCAGATGCCATTGATTGGGGGTTGTTTGACCATACTTCACCGCGCTGGTCAACAGTGCGGGATGGTGAAAGTAATGACCACAAAAATGCCATCACTTACTCGCAAATGACAGTGAATTAAGGTGATTGTGGTCAATCGCAAGAAGCCCTGACAAAAAAGGATGAATCGGCTGACAGTCGAAGCATACGGGTGACATATCTACGATGCCTTATGTCCACGCTCAACACCGGTAATTAATACACTTACGATTCCACGTCTCTAAATATCCCCCCTCTCCCAATAAAGTCAAATACACAAGATAAAAATTGCATAAATGTAATGGGCCAATGTCGTAGGGCGGGTAAACGGTTGAGAATCAGCAAATGGGAGTGAAACTCTCAACTTGTGTTTTTTTTTTCCAGAAGCATTCCGTGACAGTACCATTACTATCATCCATGTATCCATATATGAAGCTATATTAACCGAGAAAAACAAGTGCAAATGTACAATGTTTAGCCCCCGGCTGCATCCACAAAGTCAAGTTAAAGTGTCAGAGTACGGGATGGTGCCCATCTCATTGGCCCAAAGGAAACGGTGATAATCTATTATTTAATCTATTATTGAATCCCACGCAGAGCTTCGTTTTCCCCTCATATGCATGCTCTTTTCTCAAGGCACTCTACGGGTTCTTCTCCCAAGCCAAACCACGTTTTAACCGAATCGTCCATACACTACAATGCAGGGCTGTCCTGTAAACTTCATGCCAATATTTGAACTTGCAACCTGCCAATTGCAAGCACATTGTTCTAACCACAGCTGGTCAATGGGACAGCTGACTAGAATACAACGTTGCATACCCAGACTTTTTATATATCTGCCAAAAACAGATGATCTTGACGGAACGCCAGAGTTAATGCGGTAAAGTATCACCAACTACTACAAATATTGAGCTATAGGTTAGAAAGTTAAGAAAGCTTGAAGTCAAAGCTTGTAGAATAGAGTGGATGCCAAATGATGGTGGCTTGGCAATTGCAGTCGTGTGGCATGCCAGATACAGTCAAATGCTTTAGAAACACCGAGGTCTATGATCATAGACCCTCCAAAATGTTCCAGCTTTGCGCCCCAAAAACAAGCCACTGGGAAACCCGCAGATCATGCATTACGGGATCCACAACCGATGGTCACGGAGAAACGATGGTACCAAGTGATGGAGGAGGTGATTTTTTGGTGAAAGATTCCATTACTTTACACAGCAATGAAGTCAAGGCGATAGGGGGATAATTATGAATTTAAAAAAAAGATGGATCACCCATACGTGGGACTGGTAGCACCTGAGATTGTATTTCCAAGTTGTTGGTAACTACATCGAAGACTCAATTAAGAATGAGTGCAAGTTCTGGGGCACATATTTTAAGCACTTGCCTTAGAAATATTAGGTTTGGGCAGTACCTGACGTACATCATGCACTGTGAATCTCAGTTGCTTGATCTGACTGTTAGAAGGAATATTACCCCATCAAAACATATGTACATGATGAGAAAATCCACTACAAAAGAGAAAAAAAACATGACGTAGGAAGGAAAAAAATAGATTTAACAACACACAGAGAAGTGTGTGTATTGCATGCAGACAAGCTGTCAGCCTTACCCAGACCACAAGCTGAAAAATAACTGAATGTGTGGCCATTTTGTAGTTTAGTTTAACATGTACGCTTTCGCGACCAATATCATCCATAATATAGGGGTTTTTAGTTGTTTGTAGTTTAGACTTCATCAACAAATCTAGCAATCTGACTGTTAAAAGGAACCACTGCAGGTGGTGTTTGTCGATTATAAACAAGTAAAGTATATTTTCCATGTAACTATTTGGGGCCTATCTTATGCGAATTGTCGAGATTCCTTCATTTTGAAAAAATGTGTTCATTGTCTTTATGTCCCTGTTGGCTAAGAACTCTAAAATGCATTCTCGTCACTCGAATGGCATTTCCAATAATACTCGCAACTCGGTTACTTTTACCTACTTTTGCATGAAATATTCCCATTACCATGTTGCGATGTGGTTTTTGCCGTCGCTTAAGACGCTGCCTACTTTATTTGTACAAACATTTGGCCTACTTCTAACACGTTGGCGGTTTTCTACGGCATATATTTCACTTTCTGATTTGGTATTGCATCTTGTTGCACGGTCCTCGTGTTGTTGTTTTTTTGCAGGTGCCTCGATTGGGCAACTGTGTAACCCAGAGGAGTGAGAGATAAGCAGCACACTGTGCACAGATCACACCACTCCACTCCAGCCCAAAGTAACCACAGGTCACGGCAGGCGTGGCCAATAAGAGCCTGGTTTGCTCCACCCTATTATTCTTTGCTAAAAGCAGTAAATTAGGTCAACTGAGCACGACACATGCCATCAACTGTGATCGATTGATCAATAAAAGTGTCCTTTAGCATCTTATCTGTATGCCCTAAGCATACTTGAGACGCATGTGGTTATTTTTTTCCCATATGTTGACATACAGTACTTAAACTTACATGGTTACTGTCCGTGATTGACCCTCAACACACTGACTTTTAATATCGTACCATGAGTTTATATTTCTTCTGCAGGTTGGCCTATAATGTTTAAATCTTCGTGGTCACTGAGCACGGATAAACGTCGGTTGGCACAGTGATATCAGTTCCATGACAATATCTCCCAAACAGTAATTGTATTGAAACCCCTACCATCTACAATTCACGCCAAACTCAGTTCTTATAGTCGTTCCAGGCAAAAACAAAAAAACCTTAAAATGTACATGTTCGACTGCTGATCAGGTTCAGGAATCAAAAGTTATAAAGAGGTGGGCTAAGGCCGTGAAGGGATTTAAGGACTCGCGTCGAGTATTTGAAAAGGCAGCGGTGTAGTAAACGGGACGCTAGTGGAGTTGAAGGAGGAGAAGCGACGTGTGACAGTTAAAGGGGAGATTGAAAATAATTCGTGTGAAAGCATTTTGGATTTGTTGGAGGGGAGTGAGGCCAGAGGCCTTGAGACCAAGAAGAACAGGTCCAAGTCTATCATTGGATAATCTCCCAAGCGGCACTTGGGAAATATAAAGTATTTGGCCGCTATACATTTCCACGTGGTAAGTCACTTCGTTGAGCTATCATTTGTGGCCAGGTTGCTTCTGAAAAAAAGCTGCATAGCTCAGCGGGCCTTGTCTTGTAAAATTAAAAAAATAGTTAGTTAACCGTATCTAAATTTGTATTTAAAGCGTTCGTGACTGCAGGGATTCATATTCTTGGTTCTTTCGGTAAAGTCACGTAGAAGAGAAATAATGAAAAAATGAAAATATAAAAAATAAAATTATCACGACGTTTCGACTGCAACACAAGCAATCGTCATCAGGTGTGAAAGCCACGGCAAGAAATTTTGAAAAAAAGTGGCGGTTTTTTTCTAACGTCAGCACCACAGATGGACTCGTCCACCTGACCAACTGCCAAATCGTTGTTCGTGGTGCTGACGTCAGGAAAAACCGCCACTTTTATCAAAATTTCTGGCTGTGGATTTCACACCTGATGATGATTGCTTGTGTTGCAGTCGAAACGTTGTGAGAATTTTTATTGTTTTATATTTTTAACCGTATCTAGTTTACCGCTCCAAATACGTTTCTGCAGAGATAATTCAAAGCAGCAGCATCTGTGTAATGCCTGCCACTCTGATCTCCTCTCCAAGAGTGAAGGAAAATCTGCTCCACTTTGGTGATAACTCTTCGGGTCAATACATTAACTGGTTCAATCCCACTGATCTTTGACACCAGGAGCTGGACCACAAGTTGGACATTGAGTAGAACTCGTTTGCAACTTCACGTGACAAAGGCCATTCGCGATGGTATTGTGGGAGCTGTCAAGTTAATGACTGCAAAGACAAGCCTGCAGCATCTGATTGATGGTTATATTTGAACACCATAAAATGTGTTCTTTCTTCAATACTACCTCCACAGCATAGCGTACATCTCTTTTCTATGAAAAATAAATCATAATCAATGCCGATCATCGAGAACAAAGGTTCAAGTCGGCATTGGGAACTCAGATTCATCCACTTTTCCCGGACCTAGCGTCAAATCTCTTCCCTCTCGGTGCATGAGACACTTTCTCTTCTGCGAAGGCGAATGTGAATCCAAAGCGGAGGAAGAAAATGCAGAAGATGCAGTCAAATAGGAGGGAATTTGTTTCTTCCATCTGAACATCTCTGTAGAATCTGGAGACTTAGCTAAGTCAGCCGTGGTGAAATCGCAGCAGTTTCAATTCCGAGAAATGGATAGCAAATCTTTGGGTATCCATTGACAACACTCTTTTCAGTGTTGAGTGCCCGACTATTACTTCCTTTTCCTCGAGAGGCTAAACGCTTTGGCATCAAGACATGAAAACGAATGGGAGACTGTGGAGACGTAGAGGGTGATCGACTCATGTGACTTTTGCGTGAGTAAGTTCATTGGACTCGTGACCCGACTACTATTTAGATTTCTATTAAATGGAGAAGGTAGAATAAAAAAAAATATTTTTCCTTTTTCTTTTCACCTATGTGACTTTACCCAAAGAACCAAAGAGTATGGATCCTTGCAGTCACGAAAACTTCAAATCTAGAATTAGGATATGGTTGTTTTTGTTGTTGTTACAGAAAATTAGAATATTACTTTTCTGTGACTTTGTACATCGTAACCCGAGACCTTGACCTATCTTTAGAATTTATTTTTAAAACGTTGTGGTTTCGCCTTATGGTTAGTTTGTAAGTTTAACTTTGTTTTCCCAATGTATTTTTACTGCATTTCTATAATCGCAATGCAATTTTCAATAAAACTACGTCTAACACAAATGCCTCGTTCTCAAGGTGTTTGAGTACATGGTTCTGCTGTGGTTGGGAGGAGTTATCCATGCATACTATTTATTTTGACCTCTTTATAACTTTTAAACTATGAATTTCATTTTGTAAAACATTTTTATTTGAATGGATTTTTTTTTGTCTGGAATAAGTTTAAAATCAGAGATGGCAAAAGGTGTTACTACCGGTTTGGTAACTTCCTCTGCCACTTAGAACGGCTACATTTAAATGTAGCATGAATATACTATGATACAACTTATATTTCAGCTGAACAGTATCAAAACAACAGGGAAGAGACTATTGCATCAGCGTTATGGCTCTGAACTGATCATGGGTTAATATTAAGGTTTTCATCCTCAAGAACAAATTGTCCCACAATACACTGCGCCATCAACATTTTATCATTTTATTTTCAATATAAATGATATTTTTTTTAATTGAAGGGCTTGTCCATTACTCAATTGCTCCTGTTAGGTAACTATTCATATGGCCAATTAAAAAACTGGTCTTCAAAGAACATGTTTACATGTAATTTTTATCAAGTAACAGCAGTCTCCAAACATTTCTTATCCACTCTCTCTGACCTCTATTTCCGTGCTATGAAGGGTCATTGCCCAAAACATCACCTATAATCCATATATATTTATAATTTTAAGGCCACAGTGTTATTGATGAATATGTCGAGTTTTTTTTGGTAAATTGTGCACCTCTGCCAATGCCGCATCACCAACTAATTTATTTTCATCAGACTTCGGGGTCATTGGATTTGCATCTCCCATGGTGTGAACTGTCGTAGATGACAATTTACCATCGGCTGTTGTTGTCGGTTGTGGACCAGGCACACTTGGTGTGGTGGAGTATGACCCTACGGGTTTGGACATGGTTGTAGGAGGTTTGTGGCTACCTTGGGTAGTTTGCGGGGTTGAACCTTCAGGCACATTCACTGTTGTCCCAGTTCCTCCTGGCCTGGCAGTGGTAGAAGAAATAGCACCACGAGGCGTGGTCTTGGCAGTGATTCCTCCTGTAGGCCTGCTCAAGGTGGATGCAGTCGACTGCTGAGCATTGGTTGATAAAGTAGTGGTCACTTTGCTAATTCCAGACCCTGTGGAAATGTCTGCTGGGTTACTGGTCGGGGTTACACCACCTCCTGGTGACACACTTTCAGGTCTGTTGGAAGAGGAGACAGGACCATCAGTTCTGGGGGTAGTGATGATGTCTCCTCCTGACCTTGTGGTGGTGGTAAGATCGCCACCAGGTCTTGTCGTCGGCGAAGGATTACCACCGGGTCTTGTAGTTGGTGAGACATTACCACCAGGCCTTGTCGTTGGTGAGACATTACCACCAGGCCTTGTCGTTGGTGAGACATCACCACCAGGCCTGGTCGTTGGTGAGACATTGCCACCGGGCCTTGTCGTTGGCGAGACACCGCCACCAGGTCGAGTTGTCGGCGAGGCATTACCGCCCGGGTTTGTGATAGCGCTCCCGGTGTTAGCGGTCACGTGCCTTGTTGTCGTAGGGATTGTCGCGGAAGTTGCTGTGGTCGGCGGCGTTGTGGTTGTCGGAGCGGTAGTCGTTTCTGCAAGATTAAATGGTTGATTTAGAACAGCTAAAAATGATCGCAACTCTTCCTTTGCGTTTTATGACTCCTGAAAGGTTTCGTCAATGGTGCCTTTAGATTTTTATTTCAACGACAAAATTGCTTAAGTGGCACACACTTCTGCCTGGCAAGAGAGTCTTGAGAGGCTGACAGCGCCACTAATTTTGGGCACAATTGACATAGAGGCCAACGCCGTCATTCTTGGGTGGTTTTTTGCAGAATGATTGCTGCATTTTGTGGGTAACAGTGGCAGAATCATTCCACACTATTGAACCGAACATATTCTGTTCTGTGGGGAACTCAATGCACTATGCCAGCGTTTTTGCATCACAAACGGTCCGCTCTGTGTGCAGCTAGGGCAGAACAACACGGAGTATCCCACAAAGTAAACTATTTTTTAAAAATATTGTTTTACCAAATAAGGCGCGATGAGCTATATAAGCCTTTTCCAGAAGTGACCTGGCCACAAATGATAGCTCAATGAAGTGGCTTATCATGTGGAAATGTATAGCAGTCAAATACTCTTAAACGGATGTTAATTCTAATTGTGGTGGGAAAAACCAGAGAACCCAGAGAAAAATCCACGCGACTATGGGGATAGCACACGGACTCCAAATATATTGGAATCGTCAGGATCTGGATCAAATCCACGACCTCTTGTATACCAGGCGAGGTAGTTAACATCTCACCACCGTGGTGCCCTATGATGATGAGACATATCTGTCGAAACTAGTCCAGAGTTTGCTTTACTGAATCAATGCTGCTGACAATAATGCATTCCCAGAAGGCCATGCGGCTGATGGGTTGTGTGAGAAGTGTGAGTAGTAATTGTATTGTGTAATGTGAAATAACAGCTCTATGAATGAGATGTATTATACAATACGCAGTATATTAATAAATGAGCTGCACTGATGTTGCCATGATGGTGGGACAATCCCCTTCTGTGTTGGTTTAATTGTGGAGAGACGTGCGAAAACGTGATGAGTCATGGTCTTTCAGCTATTTTATTGTCCTGAAACGGCATCCCCAGTGATCTATTAGTGCTCTTTAGCAGATACTGATGATCTTGCATATGGGCTGGTGTTTATTGCGAAAGAGCTGCTTGCCTCAATTGGGCCTTACCAGGCGAAATAAAACCTGGGTCTGGGTCTGATGTAGTGAATCAGAAAATCTGTGACTCACTGCAAAGATAAATTAATCACTACTGTTGGGGCAATGCTGTAGGAAAGTGCAAGGCCCCTTTGTCCAGGATAATCTCAAGCTCCTGTTTCAATTGGCAGGTGCTCGCATCGTATTAATCGTGTTCACAGTCCCGTGAAGTGAAATATTTGCACAGGCATCTTTGTTTTGTATTTATCTGAAAGAGTAAAGTCTTCAAAGCAGTAAAACAGTGACTAAAGGCAAGCAAGTATTATGCTTTAGGGAATGATTACCCAAAACTGAACGTTGAAAAATCAAGCGTAACGTTTCCATGAATTGCATGCATCGTCATTGTAGTAAAGTTACAAGCGACCGTCAGCATTGTCTATTTGAAATTACAGGAAGGGTCTTCTTGGTTCTTTCGGTAAAATTACGTAGAAGGGAAATAATAAAATAATAAAAATAAAAAACATAATAAAATAATTCTCACGACGCTGTCTTCTTGACAGACCTGTTCTTCACCCGAGGACGGCTGCTTGCGTTGTGGCCGAAACGTCGTGAGAATTATTTTATTATGTTTTATTTTTATTATTGTATTATTTCCCTTCTACGTGACTTTACAGAAAGAACCAAGAAGATGAATCCCTGCAGTCACGAAAGCTTTAAATCGTAATTTTACAGGAAGGGGTTTTTCTCCATGAATGTTTCACAACATCTTTCAAGTTCCTTTCTGACCGATCCAAAAATTTCAATTTCATAGATATATATATATTTTTGTTCCTGGCTGAGGGGTGCCCTTGGGTGATATTTCCACTTGAGAAGACGACCAAAAACTCAGCAGAAGTCATTTCCCCTGCGCAACACTTTTCGGTTGAGCCTGCTCGATCCGTCTCCTGCGACTTCACCAGCGAGGCCCGTGGCTGTACCACGCCGGGTCACATTTCACTCGCTGTGACATTAATCACAAAGGCGTACAACAGGCATCACGCGCGCACGCACGCAGGGCAAATATTCTTACTCGAGCAACAAAGGTCACTGCACTTACACCTCCGCATGGAACCTTAGCTGTGGACCAGCCAAGTATTTTACGGAATATGACCAAAAAGAGCAGTGTTCAAGGAGATTTCTTTAAAATGTAATGTTTAGAATTAATGGTACGGTATATCAGTGAACATACACTATATTGCACTGTTTGGTGACATTGATGGCCTTCATAGCTCCAGGTTTTCGACCTCTCCATTACATGGGAGGTTGTAGTAGATCCTTGTAGCAATGAACAAGTGAATGTGGGAGTTGAAGAGCTGAGTCGGAGCAAACTAGTTTAGTGGCAAGCGTTTTGACTGCTAGGGGGATCGGCTCGACATCGCTGACTTTGTGCATCCATAAATGTAAGTGTAACTGTATGAACCTATCTACACCTATATACCAGGTATCAGAACCAGAATATTTATTTATCCTGGATAAATCTGATGAACTATGAGGCTCTTTTTCACAGATGTCCAGGAGGGGCGGGTCAGAAATTAACAACAACAATGTTAAAACAACGATAGGAGTGCAAAGTATAGGAAAGGTAAGGAACTAACTAAAAATAAATAACCACTAAACTATGTTTTTTTATATCAGGTAAGACCCACAGAGCTATATAGCTCGTTTTCAGAAGCGACCTGGCCACAAATTATAGCTCAACGAAGTGGCTAATCACGTGGAAATTTACAGCAGCCAAATAATTTTAATGCATGTATCACACATGCGCACAGGTCAATACGTTAACTCTACAAATGTCATGACGTCTAATTTCCTGGTAAAAATGGAATGTCAAATACTGACATTTTAACGTAAAATATTGTACATTTTACATTTGGGAAACGCAATTCAGAAGAAATGGCACTCCTACCAACATGTAAATAATGGCCAGTGTATTTATATCATCGGTAATCATGAGCTGTTCATACCAAGAAATAAAAAAATACTTGCACTGGCTTGGTGCACTGTGGGTGATAAATACATTGTTGATAAGCGCTGCAGTTTGTTTCCTCACTAATGTGTTAACCAATAACAAGGAGCCTCCCAAACCAAGGGTTCTTGGTAACCTTTTTTGCTCATAACCAGAGTAAGAAGTTAAAGGTACAGCCCTGCAATTGCTTGTTCGAGCCACTTGCGGCAGAAGCGCCTCCACCACGGACTGTTCCAAGCTTCTTCGTCCTCACCTGAGGACGGCTGCTTGCGTTGTAGCCGAAACGTCGTGAGAATTATTTTATGTTTTATTTTTATTATTTTATTATTTCCCTTCTACGTGACTTTACTGAAAGAACCAAGAAGATGAATCCCTGCAGTCACGAAAGCTTTAAATCGAAATTTTCCAAGCTTGCGAGGCAACTTGTAAATATGTAGGGGTTACCCACCCTTTACCCCGCCGCACGCGACCTGTCAAACAGAGCAACTTGCGTTGCATCCATTTATACTGCTCGGAAGACAGAGGCGGAGGTGATTTAAGAAGCATGCCCCTTAGTTTCAACCGCCATGCCTGTGTAGCGACATCGTCGCATGTCGCCGTGTGCGGTTGCCTGTCGAGGCTTGGGGTAAATGCAGTACCAGCCCAGAGTAAAGGGGGCATGAAGGGGGACACCGTGTTGTGGAGGGATCCTGGCTGGTGGGTCCGAAAAGGAGGTAGGGCTGAGGGCGGAGAGCAAGCCCCGCATGGGAGATTAAAAGCCGGTCCCCAGGGGGGGGATAGGGGATTGATGATCGCGGAGAAGACGCTACGCCCAAGCCTGAAGAGGTGGCACACCTGGGAACACCTGGGAACTCCGACTCGTGAAGAGGACTAGGGTGTTACGTCGGGGCGTGTGTTAGGTTAGCTAGTTCGGTGGGTTACCACCTTATCTAACCTGGTGTAGGGGCCGTTAACCCCTTTTGTGTTAAGTGTTAATAAACGTGTTGCCTCCAGTGCTGTGAATGAGTCTCAATTCAACGCGCCAACACATACAGGTCGAACCGGCTGACCTCTGGATTGCAAGTCCAGTGTAATAACAATTGCGCCCATGGTGGCATTTGTCCGCATCGTCAATTCCCAAAATTAACAACACATGTCCATAAACAGCTCGTAAACTTAACAACAACAAAATCAGGATCCTAAACGAATCTGTGAGGTTAAAAAACAGCCCATTTAGACAAAACGCCCAGCCGTATATGTGCCAAGAGAGAAGTCCACCACTAACCCATCGGGGCAGAAGAGCAACCCCACTCACCGCACACCAAATGCAAGCGTTGTGGGTGGGGTGGGGGGTTTTCCGAAAAAACTGCTTAAAATATAAGCAGAGAACTCTCCCTTAATCGATTATTCCTCGATTAAATCCAGCTGTTTCTCCAATTACCCCACTCCCTGGGGAGTCGCTACACCGCCCCAGCAATCGTTCTGGATGTGGGCTGCAGCATACCCCAGCATACCGGCTCGCCCCTCCAATCACACACAAAGCAACCCAACCGCCAGCCACTTCCACAGGTGTGGCCACAGGTCACAACGCGAGGCAATGAACTCCTGAACAGCCCAGCGATCACCATAAACCAGGGGTGGGGAACGTCCGGCCCGCGGGCCGTATGAGGCCCCGCGAAATCATTTGGTGTGGCCCTGCCAAGGCAACCGCAGGCGGGACTCGAAATTCAATAAATCTAGGAGCAAACGTGGAAAAGCAGTTGCGAGTAGCAACATCATCAATACCAGCTAACAATCCACGCCTCGCCAAAGAGAAGCAGTTCCAGCCATCACATTAGGAGTGATTTAATTAAAAATTTGACCAAATATAACAGGCAAATTTTTAAGTTGATAATTTTGTATGGCCCGCGAATGATGTTATAAATATCCAAATGGCCCTATGCAGAAAAACGGTTCCCCACCCCTGCTATTAACAGTGCTCCAGATTGCAGAAGCTGCTCCTTTGATAATGAACTCCACGCTTCTGTGACGAGATTAATCGTCGTGCTTGGATGAACACGGTTGGCTGTGTACGGTGCTAAAAAAGTTCAACATACGTGCTTCGATTTACGACTCCTATAATGTCTCGTTTGTAGTGTCTTGTTAATTATGTCTCATTCGTTCTGTCATTCATTCCATTTCCCTCCAGGTCACATTTGAGGTTGTAAATTATTGATGCTTACACACACGATTGATGCATGCATCGTGAGTGAATGAATGAATATAAGCATGGTACATGCCTACTGAAAGTGACCAGAATTGTTAGTTTATACACTAAAACGGAACAGTGTTTATATAGTATGTGCCCTGATAAATTCTATAATACATGCAACTCATCCTAAGCTTACCTACCATTACCGTGCTTTGGTATATTTTGACAGCATCAGGATGCTCTCACGAGATTCACTGTTTGCTTGCTGTTGCCGCTATAAAACTAAAAAAACATTTACGTCATTAAATCACCGTTTTTACTTTGTCCCAAACTAGCAGACTCAGCCACCCGAAGGCCTACTGCACAATTCTTGGTCTCAAATGAAAGCTGGGTGCCTCTTCTCAGAACTAGCAATATTCTAAATGTATGACCTTCGCTAGTTTGCTTTAAAACTTTATTTTAAGAAGCCTGTTGACATTGTCTGACCTCAAAAGGAGGGCGCATCCAATGGTGGATGTAAATTTCGATGTTAAGCTTTCGTGACTGCAGGGATTCATCTTCTTGGTTCTTTCGGTAAAGTCACGTAGAAGGGAAATAATACAAATAAAACATAATAAAATAAAGAACAAACCTGTTCTTCACCTGAGGACGGCTGCTTGCGTTGTGGCCGAAACGTCGTGAGAATTATTTTATTATGTTTTATTTTTATTATTGTATTATTTCCCTTCTACGTGACTTTACCGAAATAACCAAGAAAATGGTGGATGTCTAGTTGTTTTCGCACGTTTATTGAGCATACGCTGTCAGTCACTCGTAATGTACAGGTGTGTGTGCGGGGGGGGGGTAGACAATCGGTGCCAGGGTCAATTGCTGAATGTTAAACCCTCAGACTCCGCCTGCCGCCTACGAGTTCACGCAACTCGACATTTATGGCATCATGAGCATGTACGTGACGATGTCACGCGCGCATTACGCCGCGCGTGCGCTCCACAATGAACACTAAAGAGGTTGCCAAACGTAAACCTGTCTCGCATTCATTTACTTCTAGGGTTATTATGTTTCGGTGGAAACGCGCCAATCTCAACGTATGGGGTAAATATTTGCGGGCGACACCTCCTTGCGCCTGCCTGTCCAAGGTACTTTCTGTTCTCTGCTTCTTGAGAAAATCTCCTAGATTTCACCCAGCTTGTTGCCCCAGCATCGCGCGGCGCTTTCAGATGCGCCTCTGCGGCCCGTCTGGAACGCTCTTCCTTCCGATATTAGGAAGCCAATAGCAGCTATGCACTTTCAAAAAAAGAACTAGATTAAAAACTACTTTCTTTAGAACTGCTTTTTTTGTGCTTAGTTTGTTGTCCTTCCCCCGCACCTCCGATTAGCACGGTTAGCTGCGTGCTGTGCGAAACAAGTTCAACGTGCATACGAAGGTGATTACGTGGAGTAGGAAGTGGGTGGTGGTACGACCATGGACGAAAAGGTTAGAGGTAACACGCCCCACATTTACATCCGCACGTGTGGATTATCGGTGCTTTTGTGAGGAGGGCCAAAGTCTGTTCCCCCTTCAGTGCATGCAATAAGGGGACTGGCGCAGTCAAAACTGGCCGTGGTAATGCGGCATTAGAAATGTTGATCACTGGTTTGCACTTGTTTGTCAGGCTGAAAAGCCTACAAATATCGTGCGATGCATGCATCAAGTTTTTTTTTTTTTACCAATATAACCATAGCACATTTACAATTTGGAGCCTACAACTAAATGTCAAATAGTAATTCAAAAGAAGATGTCATGAAAGACTTGACTCACCGGCTTGCACATTTATCGTGAGGCGAGTTTGGGAAATGTCACCGTTTTCAATATCCTTCGCTTCTATCTGTTTGAAAAATGTAACATAAAACAACAAAAATTATAATTAATTTGCATCCGTACGTGTGGAAAGTGAGACCTTGTGACAGATATTGTGTGAGTGGTCGATTTTCATTTCAAACTCGGCCATATAAGCCATGGACGTGTCATATTTTCAGTTGATGTTGATTCAACGAATGTGGAAATGTACACGAGTGGAAACGTGAAGGAACGTCTGCAATGGCCGGCTGATCCCGGCCGGGTACGGGTAGCCGGGTATCGGGTACCCGGTTGCGACCTCTGGTGTATGCATTCCGTAACCGCGGGTTGCCAACCCCTGTCATAAGCAATATACTTATTCACACACCAGATTTGGCAAAGGGGGGGGGGGGGGGTCTTACCTCAAACGTGTACTCCTGGCCTGCCACGAGGTTAGAGCTTCGAACGAGCACATAGCCATTCGGATGTATCTCGATGTGTTCCTTGCCTTCTCCCACAATTGTGTATTCAACAATTGGATGTTCTCCCTGAAGAAGGTAACATTGTGAGTTTAAATTCCATATCTCCACGCCATTGTCGTAGCACCCATCAGCTTACTCAATGTTCAGAATCGTAACACGGAAGCTCATGGGAACATGGGGACATTTCGTGTATCCCAAATTCAACGGATACCTCAAAACAGTTGTCAATAACACGGTGGCCTTAAAAGGAAGACATAGAAAAGGCGACGTTTCAGGAAATGGGCCAAAATTTTGTCTTTCTCGTCAAGGAGCATAAACCATCCGGTCATCCTCACAGCGGCGTTTGGCTAATCATCGAACAAAGATGGTCACTGCATCATGCGCTTCCAGATGTGCTTCTGCACCCACCTGGAACGCTCTAACTTTCGATATTAGGAAGCCACAGGAGATATGCACTTTTAAATCTAGATTGGAACCTAATTTCTTGAAAACTGCTTTTTGTGTTTAGTTTGTTGTCTTTTACCCGCACCCCCGATTAGCTCGGTTGGCTACGTACGGTGCGAAAGAAGTTAAAAAAGAGATCCCTTCTGTTGTCTGGGATGTTGGTAGCAGCACGTGTCGGTGTAAGGTGCCACTCACAGGGGCGTAATCTGCATCGTTGACTTGTAGCTGTAGGATGTTTGGGCTATTGCACATCGTGGCAAAGATGACGTCAGCGTTGTTGGGAACATGGCCACAGTATTCCTCTTCAGAGAACGCAGGGCGAATCTCATTTTTGGTGACCACTTTAATGGTGGCTGTGGTAATTGTGAATTTTTGAAAGTCATCTTGATATGCCTGTGCAGAACAAACTTAATTTGAATGTTTAATTTCGTTCGGACGGTTTACGGCACTTGCGCAACACACAGAAATGGATGCTAGTTCAATGTTGTCATTAGATTTTTTTTTTATGGCAGACATTCTTTAAAAAATGTATACAGTGGTACTGTTTATATTTAGTCAGGTCAAAGTCTAGACTTCATGGTTACATAGCGGCGTTGCATAACTATGATCTATCTTATGAGATTGTTATATAACTCAAAATATCCCCCCCAAAATCTTTGTAAGCAGATTTAAATACGGTGAAACATTCCGCAAAAATAATGTCCCACGAGGAGGAAATCATGACTTATTTTGTGGAATGAATGTAAAACATGGTAAAAGTAAGAACATAATGCCATATTTACACACCACAATCTGCAAAGTAATTTCAGTCTTGTTCGGCACTGCTTCTTTCATGCTTATTTGTCCATTGTTTTCATCGATTTTAAAGAATACACTGTCTAAACACACAACATCGCAAGGTTAGTATATAGAGACAAGTGCCAATGCAGGGAGCTCACTTTTTCAACTTCATCAGAAACAGATATCAAAGTCAAATCATGCAGTGATGGCACATACAAAAACTTAACAAATATCCCACACATTATTGGTTCTTTCGGTAAAGTCACGTAGAATGGAAGTAATAAAATAATAAAAATAAAACATAATAAAATAAAATAATTCTCACGATGTTTCGGCTACAACGCAAGCAGCCGTCTTCAGGTGAAGAATGAGACACTGCCAAGCTAGGAGCTTATATATAAGCTGGGTTGGAGGTGGAAGAAGAGCGCCTTAACAAAAATAATGTGCATATCAAGAGGAATTTAGCATATTCATGGGAAATGCGTAGGAGGTGGGCGGGGGGGTATCAAAGTCATATTATGCCCATGCATTATGCAGGATCAGCAGCACCAAAGGGAGGGTGCAGGGAGTAGCAATAACAAAGGAAAGGAATGTTAATAGTATGTAGCTGCAGTTACTAAACAACCACGTAGAAAGCTAAAGTATAAACTACATAAAAAACTAAAGTATAAACTGCATAGCATCATCAGTATACTTACTATACTCTAAAATATGCTGAGTTACTAACAGTAAGTAATACATTACAATTCTACGTCGTAAAAATTATATAATATGCTTCCATCTAAACTTTATTCTCTTACATCACACGAGTATACACCGTACTATATATTGCCATAGACAAACCCAACATTAAATTATATACTGTATTGCTATAAACCACCCTATACCTTATACATTTTAATATAACACTATGTATTATTCTACCCACCCTAATGTGTATCACACTGCTATATGTTTACTATACAATTACGATACTATATATTACTTTTTTTTTATGGCCTCGCCGTGATCACGGCATGTTAGCAGGGGTGATTGGCCTGGCCAATCGGGGCCTCAGCCAATGGGAAGCCGGATCAGAGGCGTGGTCCCGGGATTGACAGGGAACCATCTGGAACGGTCGACGCTGACTACGGAGGATTGGCTTAGGGGTACCACGTGACCCAGGGATTAAGAGGAGGGGAGAGAGAGAAGTCGGGAGCAGACCTGGGAACGAGAAGAGCAGGAGTCACGTGCGTACGGGACTCCGGGTGCCACGTGCGCGGTGGGGACTTAGCGGGGAGTCTGCCCGCTTCCCGTTGTCTGTCAGCAACGGGGAGCGTGTGAGTGTAACTGTGGAAGTTGGAAAATAAAAAGGACTGATTCCGGAAGCCGTCTCGAGAAGGTTTATTACACACTGTACCTTATACAGAAGTGTGATATACATTAGGGTGGGTAGAATAATACATAGTGTAATATTACAATGTATAAGGTATAGATAGGGTGGTTTATAGCAATACAGTATATAATTTAATGTTGGGTTTGTCTATGGCAGTATATAGTACGGTGTATACTCGTGTGATGTAAGAGAATAAAGTTTAGATGGAAGCATATTATATAATTTTTACGACGTAGAATTGTAATGTATTACTTACTGTTAGTAACTCAGCTTATTTTAGAATATGGTAAGTATACTGATGATGCTATGCAGTTTATACTTTAGTTTTTTATGTAGTTTATACTTTAGTTTTCTACGTGGTTGTTAAGTAACTGCAGCTACATACTATTAACATTCCTTTCCTTTGTTAATGCTACTCCCTGCACCCTCCCTTTGGTGCTGCTGATCCTGCATAATGCATGGGCATAATATGACTTTGAAACCCCCCCGCCCACCTCCTACGCATTTCTCATGAATATGCTAAATTCCTCTTGATATACACATTATTTTTGTTAAGGCGCTCTTCTTCCACCTCCAACCCAGCTTATATATAAGCTCCTAGCTTGGCAATGTCTCATTCTTCACCTGAAGACGGCTGCTTGCGTTGTAGCCGAAACGTCGTGAGAATTATTTTATTTTATTATGTTTTATTTTTATTATTTTATTACTTTCCTTCTACGTGACTTTACCGAAAGAACCAAGAAGATAAAATAAATAGAAAACAATAAAAATTATCACGACGTTTCGACTGCAACACAAGCAATCATCATCAGGTGTGTCAAAACGTAGTGAGAATTTTGTTTTGTTTAATATTTTTATTATTATTTTATTATTTCCCTTCTACGTGACTTTACCGAAAGAACCAAGAATATGAATCCCTGCAGTCACGAAAGCTTTAAATCAAAAAATATCCCACATATAGCCTTAACCAGAATCTTGGGAAAATGATGTTAGCGAGCACCTCTGAAGGCTAGCAGGGTGGCCAGCACCACGCCCGGCTGCGTTTCTCTCCCCAGTGGCCAAGTTTACACACAACACCAAGTACTCATTTGAGGCCGAGCTGATCTAAGGGAGGCCCAGGACCAGTGCCGTTAATCGTAACTGATGTTGGTCGATGAGCACGCTAACCGCTACACTACCGCTCCCCACCATTTGCACGTACAATGACATACGGACACACATTTGAGCATTTCGTGCAAATCAAAAGCAAACGAAGCTAATTCTAGATTTGAAGCTTTCGTGACTGCAAGGATTCATATTCTTGGGTTTTTTCGGTAAAGTCACGTAGGTAAAAAATAATTATTTAATTTTACTTTTATTAATTTAAATTTAAATTTTTTACCTACGTGACTTTACCGAAAAAACCCAAGAAAACGAAGCTAACTTAAGATGGCCAGACATCCAGTTTAGATTCGCACGGTGTTCAAATGTGATCACAGTTCAAAAGGCCCGATGAGAGCTTAAAGGAGGGGTGCATTCTGTGTTATATTGATTTAGGACAGGGGGCCAGCAACTAGCGGCAACGGAGCCCCATGCGGCGGCTATTTGGCTGCCCCATTGCGGGAAGCCGTTATACACATTTGTTTTAAATCTTAAAACATAATTTAACGTCAAGAAATTTTTTGAAATATGGCAGGGAATGGGTCACTATGGAATGTCTTGGCGACAACAGTAATGCAATGTTCCACGGTCAAACTGTATTGTTAAATAATAACTAAGGGGAAAACAACTAAATAGACGTTCATTCTATCACCTATTTTGTTTATTTAAGTCAGAATGCGTGTTGCCATCTGCCGTATACCCGCCGTGTTTGTGTACAAGTAGCTCTGCGTGTGATTCGGCTCTCGAACTAGTTTGGTCAGACAAAAAAAATGGCTCTTCTACTTCGAAAGTTTACCGACCCCTGGTCTAGGAGACAGGGAGAAGATGGTGGATATGGCCCAATGAGAGTTTGGTGTCTTACAAAGGGTACAATTTCTACGTCATGTGCTTGGGAGGACGAAAGTCAGGTGAGCACGTGGATGGGTTTTGGGAGCTTTGAGAAGTGAGAGATTCGATGGGGGATATTTGCCATGTGACACTGCTGCCGGGTTTGTCTGTGGAGTAGTGAGGGAGCGGCAAATTTGGGGTTAAACACACCTGAGCATTTCTCGCGATAACAAAATATGGCAGAACCTGCATCATGATACACAGTTGTGCAACGTTTTTAAATGTCAACAAAATAGAACTGACTTTGACTTCAGCGCTGTCAGAGCTATTTTTTACCAAGTCTACCGAATGTTTTGGTGAATTACAGCACCACTACACTGAAGACAGCTCTTTCATACTCTTTGGTTCTTTCGGTAAAGTCACGTAGGTATATAATAAAATAGATCACGACGTTTCGATCGTAACACAAGCGGTCGTCCTCAGGCGGAAAAATATAATCCAGCAGTGGAACTGCGGAACTAGTGAGAGAGCAGCTACAACAAGGTTATATATGTGGCGATGGGCAAGCAAGCGGGGTCTGAGCTGGAAAGGAATTCCACCCCCGGACGCAAGCACGTCAGTTGTGTTAATGGGGGAGATTAGGGAGAGAGGGATTAGGGAAGGAGATTAGCATGAATGAGCTTCCGTCGCCGCATAAGAGTATCATGCCCGCATATGCGCACAACAGCAGCGTTAATGAGAGATTAGCACCATGAGAGTGCAATCCAAGGACGTGAACATGAGAGTGCAATCCAAAGAGAGAGACAGAGAGTCGGAAATAGCAGCTGACATAGGCAGGTAGGATGGAAACATCACAGTCAGTTAAGACTATTTCACGTGCAAATGTTTGAACTTTTTAATGGTCATGATACACTTTATAAAATAAGTAACACAAGTGTAAAACGCAATGATTCATCTTTTTGGTCCGATTGTTTGTGCAATCCAAATTGGACGTGATGTTTCAGGAGAGCACTTACCAGACAGAAGCGTGTACTTTATGGTAGCGTTGATTCCCTTATCGCCATCTTCCGCACGGATTTGTGCAGGAGCAAAGACAATATTTGTCTAGATGTAAAGAGACCTCAGTGACTCTAAGAAAACTCTCAAGATACACAGTGGATCATTCTAGAGTGGAATTGTACTTCTATACTAAGTTGCCCACTGACACGTATGCAGGGCAGCCATGAAATTCCCTTTGACCACTTTGCGGTGTCGCAACTGGGAAACAGTTCAACACGCCGGTAATCTGATCTCAACTTGGCAGATTATTATTTATTAGCGTCACCTCAAGGCTCCTGTTTACCAGGAATATGCCATTTAATCACCACTCTTGCTGAAGCATGCAATTCAAAGGAAAGGCACTTGAATACCTCAAGACACGTTTCAATGTTGTGGTAATATTAATTGATTTACGTGTATCTGCTCATATTGTCTCCCATATGTTTATGATTATGTTTTCCCATTGACACCTTTGTACATTGTGTCGTTTCTAAGCCATGACACTGGAAAGTGGCCAAAACATTATATTGCCATTCTGTTAATATTAAGGGGAGGCTCTTGCATTGAAACTAAAGCTGTCGATCACGCAGCTGTACATTTAATTCATAGACTTCGCCAAAGGGGCCGTCCATAAATGACGTTACGCGATTTTGGACGATTTTTGAACCCCCCCCGCCTATGTCACACGGCGTCATTAAAAGTGAGACCCCCCCCTCAAATATGACGTCACAAAGCTCTGCCCCCCCCCCCAAAAAAAAATATAAAACATGCTTCAAATCGCTTTAAACTATTGTCATTATAGTGCGTATTTAATGTGGTGCTGCACTCTGATGTTGTAGGAGAAAACATTTATTAAAAAGTCTATTTAATTAAGTAGAACGTGTTGTCTATATTTATTTAAATTTGCGCATTTTGATGTGACGTCAGATTTCTCAACCCCCCCGCCCCTCGTCACACATCGTCACAAATGTCTGACCCCCCCCCCCTCCCCAGGTGCGTGATGTAATTTATGGACGGCCCCTAAACATGTCTTATAGAATATGCAATGTGCACATATAGCCAATTTAAATAACCTCACTTTCCATTGTAACCGGTAAATGTAATTGCACGTTGGGAGCGTTAAGGGCCAACTCACCTCCAACTCGTTCTCTCTGACCGTTGCCGAGTACTTTGCGTTCACGCACAGCTGTGTGCCGCTAGCCACTGTGGAGCAGACCTTCGGCTGGAAGATTGGTGGCTGATCATCTTGATCTATCACGGAGACGGTGACTGTGGCGGTGCCCGTCCTAATCGGGTAGCCTGTGGCGTTTCCACTCGGGTTGGAGTCCTGAAACGAAAGAGCCCAATTTGTGAAGGTTCACACGAAGGGTCTGTAAACACGTTTCATAACACGCCGTGTTCAGTTGCTCTCACTTCAGGTCGGCGTCTTGACGTTCCAGTGCGTGTGATTTAGTTGTACAGTGTTTTGCGTTTGCCCAAATGTCCCGACTGAAATTAACATAATTGTTTTTTTTTATATTTCTCGAAGACAATCTGAACACGTCACAGTTCATCATAAAGGTTTTTTATTGTGTCGTTAACCCGCCACCACCCGACGCAGCCAATTAGTGAGGATTGTCACGTTAATAAAACGTGCCAATTGGTTACTAGTACAACACAATGGTAAGTTGGAGAGTAAACCCAATTCAAGTACTGTGACGTTTCGGTGGTGATTCTAACCAGCATCACAGTTGTACACACTCTTCAGTCAGAAAACATTGAGCTGTTAAATAAGAACGGTTCCACATAGCTGTCTGTTAAAACCACACATTGTCGTTCATCCCCACAATAATTATGTTATTTTGTTCCAAAGTTGTAACAACGTAACTGCCTATAAGAGTAAAAGAAATCCACACAGGCACTCCTGATCCTAATACAGAGCTGCTTTAGCATGGAATGATATCCCAGTCACACTACAATATGGCAGCGGTATCAATTTATTTAAAGCGATCATTAAGGCACACTCCCACACCATGTGTGAATGTTACAGCTCGAATACATTCTGAATGGATTGGCAAGTGTGATACATATAATTACGTATGCATTTATTACGTGTTTGATTGGATGTGACTCTCAATGTATGAAAGTGTACTGTATAAGTTAGAGATTCCTGTACGTGTTTGTGACGTGATAACTGATACCCTGGACATCCTTGCAAACGAGATGTTACATCTTCAGGATTTTTCCTGCTGAAATATTTCAGCAAGGAATACATCTATATAAATGAAGGAGGATGTGTGTCTGTATATTTGCTTGCCAGGATGCATTCACAGTTTTGAAGATAGAGAGACATGAATCCTTTGTAGGGTGAACCAGGATTTTTACCTTCAGGTCTTAGGCTATTTTAGCCACCCTCCCCCCTCCGGCTGCCCAACCAGGTTTCGAAATGGGTGTTCGTGGGCACCTAAAAATGTGTGGACAACAGATTGGAGGTTCCAGAAGGTTCCAGAACCCAGTTTGAAACGTTTGATTTTGGTCGGCGACCTCTCGTGTTACTTGGCCAAAACCCTGGGGTCTGCAAGGCCCCCCTCTGTGGGTTGGGAAATTTTCCGGTTGCAACCTTTGCAGGATGGTCAAGGATGACCGTCTTCAGGTCTTAGGGCAGGTCAGGGTCTGCTCTGTGTCCAGGGGGTGGATCGGAGGGGTTGTTTTCTGTCCCGCCAACTAAACAAGTAGCCCAAGGAACCCAGATATATATTTAAAAAAGCTTTACGAGGGCAAAGTTGTTCGGGCATCCTTGGTTTCATAAAAAAAGTGGTGTTTGATTTCCAGTCAGGATCCATGGAGTGGATCGGGGGAGATTCTTTGCCCTGCCCATATACAAAGTACCCAACGAGTCCAGATATTCAGAAATTGCATACAAACAAAGTGGTTTGGCAAAAAGTGCTCTCCATTTTCTGGTTGGTGGTCTCTGTGGTCCCAGAGAAGGACTGCAAGGCCAACTCTGTGGGTTTTGAAGCTGAAATTGTTGGGGTGGTTAGGGACAACAATAGTAAGGTCACCGTGCTGTTAGCCCGCACCCCAGACATCCCCGAAGGTCCCTGGATGCAACAATGGTTATTCAATGCTGCACAAAGCTCACAACTGATTCAAGGGAGTAAAACTTGCTATGCATTGTGTCTCAGTGTGGTTGCATTCTCTACAGGGTAATCAGGAGGAACACTGTCTTGCCTCACGGCAGATGTGGAGCGTGCGTTCACAGGAAGTTCCTGTTTTTTTATGCTAATTTTGGTCACGTGACCAGGAAGTGACGATTTTAGATTTCCACTGTACCACGCGGGCGTCGGCCATTACACAGATAAGTCAAGATGGCGGCACGCATCACATCTCAGTGAGACCACAGCTGCACTTGTCCATTGTGGGAGCTTAAGAAGCATTATCTGTAAGTTTGTTTATATTCCTATAATATTGGCAATGCTGTTGTAATGTTGGAATGACCGTTATAGTGATGTAAATGCCTTTATGGTGCCCTTAAGTAGTTGTAGTAAATACGAGGCCTAGTTAGTAACGAAGCCTGCGACTTTCCTTATTGTGGATGTTACTTGTGATTTAGTAGGTCGAGTCAGACTTGTGCCTATGTTGCGATCCTGAGAGTAAAGATGACGAAGTATCTCATCCACAGTTTAGTGTTATGTGTAATGCTGTACATTTGGGGTGCAGTAGGATGAATACACGATGTGCCTGTATGCAATGCACCGGCTTGTGCTTTTGTCTAGTTCAGTGGTAATGTAGGGGCCTGGTCCGTCCAGGATCTATTGTTATCTAAGACAATGTTCTGATGCTGTGGTGTTCATTGTGTTGGTGTTTCCGGATTATAACAGATGCTGTATCTGTGTTTTCTCACCAGTTTTACCTTGTTACAATCAATAAATGACGATTGGAGTTGGACGTTCATCCTGGCTCCGAGGGTTTATTGAACGCAAGGTTATCTACTCGACTAGCAGTGCAACGCAGCGCACTGCGAGGCCGAGATAAACACACAGTCTCAATAATGATGATCCATAAGGCATTACCAACTGCAGAACAGAACTAACTGCACACAAGTTGATGCATTCCACAATGACAGAACTAACTGCGTAACATAAATAACTGCATAATAGAAATAACGGCACAAAAGTTTTAAGTGGTAAACAACAAACCATACGAACTATGGGTATATATTTGGATTAATATACCCTACAAGCAACCACAAAAACTTCCCCATGCTCCGAAATTCCTCCGGTCCTATTCATGACTAAACAATACCGACAGAAAAACCCTTGGTCCTTTTTCAAGGGCAAAAACTTCGTACAATATCACTTCATCCTTTTTAAAGGAGCAATTCAACAGACAATATGGGTCCCAAAAAACATCCCAGACTGGGGCCTAGCTCCTCCTCACAGGATAGGAGGCAGGAATCGAGTTGAAGAAAGACGCCTCTGACTTGAAAGCTCAGAAAACTAGAGATACAACAACCAGAGCCACTGAAACCCCGTCAACTAGGCAGTCACGTCTGGATGATGAGAGGACAAGAGCTTCAACGTATAGAGCATCTGAGAAGCCTACAGCAACACGGGCACATCGTGAAGGTCTTAGAACAAGAGCCTCGACTTCCAGGGCAGCTGACACGCATGAAGTCACACGAACGCGTCAAAATGCTGACAGGACAAGAGCCTCCACTTTAAAGGGGGCTGAAAACATTGAGGTAACACAGTCACATCTGGAAGATAAGAGGACAAGACAGGCAGCCTCTAGAATCAGAATTTGGCAGCAGTTGAAAGAGGCAGCATTCCTCTAGGACCCAGGCATTTAGTACGACACACATGCCTTGGTCAGTATTGGAGTGATCATAATACTCTGCACCACATTTAGAGGCAAAACTGGAAGGGGAAGACATAAGGCACGTCCTGCAGAGACGGCAAGGTAACACTACCCTACACTGCCCGAGTCTCCAGAGCCACACAAGCCATTGGTGTTGGGCACTCACTCCAATTCTCAGCAGTTTCTTATACATCTCAGAAAATACAATTCTGCTTTCCAAATGACATCATTTTGGGGCAGACCACATTGACACTGAAACACATGTATGCACAATTCAAGGTTCAAGGTCAGGTCTACCACAACATTGGCTTCGTGCTGCATCTTCCCAATGAGCAGTACAAGTTCCTGCAAGTTTACTGCATGGGAAACAGAGGAACAGGCAAAGCTGTAACAGAGCAATATTCCAGACCTAAATTTTTGATGTGGTCATGGTTCTACAGGACATATTGCATAAAAATAATCCCTATGTCAAGCTGTTCAAAACAGCCATTGAAAACATGACCAGAAAGTTGTCATCAGAGCAGACAGGACACCAGCTGGTGTGCATGAGCGCCAGTTTAATGTCCCGACTACAAATGAGGTTGCAATTCTCATAGTTGGCAATGAATTCCAGAATAGGGATATTGTTTTGCATAAGAGAACTCCTGCAGGTGCATATTCTTTCCAAAGAATTGCAGAGAGTGACCTCTGCAATATCTTCTGTTTCCCTTGGCGGAGGATGGCTACCACTTCCAGGAAATTGAAGGCCACAAGGTTACTGCCGTGAAATGTTATGCCTTTCGACTGATGGTAAGAGGACAAGAGTCAACCCGTTTGCTTCGATGTGGACCTCTCTTTCACCAGTTTGTCATTGATATGTACGCAACAAATGAAAGCAAGAGACTTCTATACAGTAAAACCTTGGATTGCGAGTAACTTGGTCTGCAAGTGTTTTGCAAGACGAGCAAATGTTTTTAATGAATATTAATTTGATAAACGAGCGAGATCTTGCAATACGAGTAGTACGTGTTTACGCTTTGTCTGCCGAGCGTCACGTGATCACAACTGATACACGAGTGCTTTGATATACGAGTGCTTTGGATTACAAGCACGTTTCTGGAACGAATTATGCTTGCAATACAAGGTTTTACTGTATTTCAAATTTTACCAGAACAACCTGCGGTTGGAGATTCATGAACACTTGAGAGATGCCATTGTCAATTATAGAAATCCAGAGAAGATTGGACAACCCATCCTCAACCCATCCTTTACGAGTGGTCCCAGATATATGAAAGAGAGGACCCAAGATGCCACGACAAATGTCAGAAACTATGCCACTCCAGATCTGTTTATAATCTTCACATGCAATCCATATTGGTCTGAAATAATATCAGAGTTCTTGCCTGATCAAAAGCCAGAAGATAGAAATGAACTGGAGGACAGAGTTTTCCATCAAACGAGTCCTAAAAGAAAGGTTCCCCTATCATGCTGCCAAGGAATCTGGATCCTCCAAAGCGCTGCAACGGGACTTGGCTCTGTGTGAAAAATCGACTTCCTCGTGTCATTGAGGAAACTAATGACAGGGTGTGCTAAAAAAGATGATGTCCTTATTCCTCGCCTACCACTCATTACAAATGATGTCCCTTATGAGTTAAAACGACTCCAGTTTCCTGTCCGGCTGTCCTTTGCAATGTCCATTAACAAGGCGCAAGGACAATCATTGCAAGTTGCACGAGTTGACCTGCTAACTTTAGGTTTCTCCCATGGGCAGTTACACAACACGCTCCAGGGTTGGTGCAAGCAGGAACCTTTTCATACTTGCGCCCAATGGAAAGACCAAAAATGCGGTTTACCCACAGGCCCTGCAATAACATCAAATACATTTGAATGGCCAGATAATACATTTTAGAAAGTAACTTCATGCAATATTTCTAAGATTTAATCATATTTCCTTTCCTCAATTTAGCTTCTGCCCCTTAATGTTGGCACCCACTAATTTATCCCGGGCAACGCTGGGTACCTCAGCTAGGAAATAAATAAACAAGCATTATTCCATATTAGTGAAATAAGTTTCGTGAAAATATCAAATTTACTAAACTTTTTTGTATACATTTTATTCAAGGGACTTTCTTACCGTAGCATACACAATGAGTTGAATGGTCGTCAGATTAAGTGCATCGAGTACTTCATACTTCAATGCTTTGACGAGGGAAATGTCTTCCTTGTAGGGCAATATAATGTTGAAATATTCGGCGCCAGGCTGTGGAATGAAAGACAGTGAACGTCATCAGATATGAGCTGCAAACAGATTACGTCAATCCGACCTCTGAAGTTAAACCCTTGTTTCCAAACACACCCTGTTGCTTCAACAGTCCTCAGCTGGACTAAGTGCTCCAAAAGTGCTGGATGGAATGCCCCTTAATTAATGTATGCGCGTTTCTGCTAATTTCGTTCCCCAGTCCACGTGCTAGTCCACACATTGGTAGAGCAGCTGCCACGCCGATGCCGTTTCGGATACCCCCCTGATTAGCTGAGCGATGCCAATTTTAGACACGTGGGGCCAATGTGATCGCCACAGCAAATGCATGTTCAGTAATACGTCTGATTTACGTCTCCCCCCTATTTTTACGTCGTTTTCGCAAAAATGCCATCGCTTTACTAATAATAACTAGCCTATAGCCCGTCCAAGGACGGGTTGATTGCAGTAAATCTGAAATATTCAATCTAAAGTAATGTTCCGCTCATGATTATTAATGAGGGGGTGCTCCATATGGAGTGACGTCACCAGCTCGTGATTATTAATTAGTTCTAGATTTGAAGCTTTCGTGACTGCAAGGATTCATACTCTTAGGTTTTTTCGGTAAAGTCACGTAGGTAAAAATCAATAATAAAATAAAAATAATAGAAATAAGAATAGAAATAAAATTATAAATCACGACGTTTCGGAGGCAACACAAGTCTCTGTCATCAGGTGGGACCGTCACAGCTAAATTTACTGTATCAAGTGAGGCAAAATTCCAAGAGACAAGCTCTTAAATACAAGTTAAGGGGGGAGGAGGGGGGAGGGGCTTATCTGAATGTGGTAGCCAATGAATGGAACATGTTGGGGGGCGTGGGCGGGGCTAAAAGAGAACAATAGGTGCACATGTTGTTTTACCCGGTGTTGGTTGACAATCCAAATATAAAAAAGAGTACTGTTAAACGCTGGGGATGTCAACACTCGGTAAAGTAGAATAGTACCTGTCAAATAAGATGGTCCAAATATGTGTAGTTAAATCTTTTTTGCATGGTTAATAACATCTTTCCAATGATTACTCAGTTTGTACCCATCATCACGGTTGAAGTTATGTCTGTGTTTGTATATCTGGATGGCTTCGTGTACAAACCTTTGATGGTAGCCAGAAGGTTTGCAGAGCACCTTGGTCTCGGAAAAGACAATATCATGAGAGCCCACAGCGTTGTAGCAATGATCGGCAATGGCGGATTATTAATTAGGGTGGGTGCTCCAGGTGGAATGATGTCACCCGCTTATTAATGAGGGGGGTGTGCCATGTGGGGTGACGTCACCCATGAGGGGGGGAGGGGCAGTGACGTCAACCGCTCATGATTATTAATGATCGCGTTGCGGAGTTAGCGTGACATCAGGGTCGCTTCAGTCCACACTTACGTCGCACGACGTTTCGGAGGCAACACAAGCTTCCTTCATCAGGTGTAAAAAAGGCACAGCAGGATGGGGGGGGGGGAGCCCGTCCTCCTTGGCTCCTCCCCCTCCTCTTACCCAATAACTCTCGCTACAGTTATTTTGCCGTGCCTTTTTAACACCTGATGAAGGAAGCTTGTGTTGCCTCCGAAACGTCGTGATTTAATTTAGTTGTTTTATTTTTTTTAATTTTATTTATTGTTTTACCTACGTAACTTTACCGAAAAAAACAAAGAGTAAGATTATCCAATGTATAGGTTTCCCTCACTTTACGTGGTAGATGCGTTTCAAAAACAAGGCACACAAAGTGAAATCGCACAACTTAAAATGCATTGCTCAAGATGGCGCATAGAGTACATATAATGTTGTCCCACGTCCGACCGAGTGAATTCAAACCGCATATAGCTAATTTCGGGTAGAAATATCACACAAACAGAACCCACATAAAGGGAGGAAAACCCGTATTGGAATGATTGTGGTCTTGTAAAATGAAGTATGGTGGATGAATTGGTGTTGCAGGTTGAGTGGTTTAATGTTCTGTTGTCTCGAACACAGAGTTATCTACTACAAGTGTCATACATTTAAATTTTGAATGTTGGTAATATATTATTGCCTTATCGCCTTACCACTGATTGATCCAAGGTGTATGTGATACGACTTGAAATATCCCCGTCCATTGCTGGTACAGGAAACGTCATTGGCACTGAAGAAAACTATAAGAATATGGTGTGAGAGGTTTCACTCATATGATATTGGTCATTTCAGCCAGGTGTATCGTGCCCAATGAGTTTTACACAGTTTTTACTTTAAACTATTCTCAACCAGGTTAACACGTAAAGTTTTCGCGACTAATATTATTCATAATGAAGGTTTTTTTGGGTTAGATTGCCTAAGTATAAATGTGTCACTATGAGACCTCCGTTACCAGTGGCAAAATATAGTAGTAGGTTTTTACCCTTTAAACTGGTACAAAACTGACACCTTTGCTTGTGTTGCGGTTATTGCAAACATGATGCCTTGTATAAAGGTGTCAGTTTTGTACCAGTTTAAAGGGTAAAAACCTACTCCTATATAAATGTGTCGTAACCCTCCACCACCCGACACAGCCAGTAAGATTTGTCACGTAAACAAAACGTGCCAATTAGTTACTAGTGTAGTGTCGTGTGTAATGTAGTGCATAGCGTAGTATACTACTTCAGCCCATTGGTGTGTTGGAGAGTAAATCACAACATTTACAATTTGAGTAGTACGACGTTTCTCTGGTAATTACATCCAGCACTATTCTGGCAAATTTATGTTTTGTCTCAATTAATTCAGGGTTCTCGGTCCAGTTTTGTAAACGATGGGATTTTGAAGTGACCCCAGAGGATGATAAACAGATATTAATAACGAAAATAGATTAAATATCAAAGTAAAAAAATAACAATTAAAATGTTTCAATGCCAGTGTTAAAGTAAATAAAATAACCCAATGTGTCCTGACTTTTGGACCACCCTGTATATAAAAGTATACAATGATGGAGTTATCTTAAAAAAGGTATCAATTTAGCATTGTCAAAGAATTATAGATATTATTGTCATTTTAGGTTTACCAATATATAATACTAGCAGTTGTACCCGTTCTTCGCACGGAAATTAATAGTTTAGTCCTAGTTTTAATTTTATTCAAGGAACGAATATAGATGATATAGTCGCGTTCACTTATAAATTCCAGACAGCATAAGCGGTGCAAATTTCATGACGTCAGTATAGTATGGGAGCTACCCACATACCAAATTTCAAGTTTGTAGCATGTTGAGAAGTATGCTAAACATTTTGAACACTCATATCTACAAATTTCCCTTATATCCCTTATATATGTAGTGGATTAACACGTGCCAGTGGGGGGGGGGGGGAATTATAAACACGTGTGGGTAATGGACAGTGGGGTCGTATTAGGACAAGCAGGTGCTGCTGGGGGGCAACGGGGGGCCGCGGGCGCGGGGCATGGGGGGGGGGGAGACGCTGGTTAATTAATTGGTCATTAATGAGGAGGGGGATAAATAGGGGAGCGTCAGAGTGAGATGGGGAGTTGTGCTGGGAGCTGGACGGAGATGGAGCGGAACTGAAGAAGAAGAAGAGATGTGAGATAGAATAGGCTAGCAGCGGAGCAGGAGAAAAAGTATAGGCTAGCAGTGGAACGGAGACGAGAGAGACAGTCGGAGTGAGACGGGCGAAGCAGAGAGGAGAGTTTGGGGAGAAAGAGACGGAGAGAGAGAGGGAGGGAACGGAGCGAGCGAGGCGAGTGGAGCGCGACGAGCGAGCGGAGAACGCGTTGGAGTCTTGGTGATTAAATGTGCGGAGTTTGAAAATAAAGTGACGACAGAAAATGAAGAAGATGTCCGCGTAAAGTTCAGCACTACATATACAGTATATCTAACTATTCCCTGATTTATAAATACAGATACTGAACCATGACGGGCTCTATTTGTGACATTGAGCTGTGCATCTTTGTGAAATGGAGAATGTGTTTTTGGGAAATGGCTCTTTTTAATTGAACTTTGCAAAGTAGCTCAAGTAACACAGCTGCTCTCAAAGTGCACAAATTTGTTTGAACTTTTTAAAAAACATTTAATGAGTTTTCTGATCAAAGAGTGCTGCTACGTCTTGTACTTACCTCGGAGATATGCCACATATAAGGAGTACCTTGAAATTCTGGGTCAAATTCATTGACATCGAGAATTTTTACTGCAATTCTAGCCTGAAAGTGTCAAAGTAGACAATTAGTATTTTTGAGGAAACAAGATTGATCAACAATAACTTGTATAACAACAAATGATTGTTACATTTTTCTTAACAAAAACAACTATTTTCTCAACAGCTAAAGTATGTTACACTGAAGACACTCAACATATTCTGATTTGAATAATTATTTTCTGAGCTCCCAGTTTTGTAAGAGAGCAAAATGTAAGGATCAATATACAGTAAAACAAAGGTATAAAACATACAGGGAAAGTGATTGAATTTGGCTTTATGGAAGCTTCAAAATGGGCATTATAATACATGTATGAATCTTCAAGGTATCCTGGCCACAATTTTGAACATCTTATATGGGCTCAGAAAACGCGAACGCATTCGTCAAACACTGCCTTAAAAGCAAACATATCTCAAGAAGGCCATTGCCCAAAACGCCACCTGTTATATATTTAACATATTAAGGCCACAGTGTTTCTGGCAAATGTGTTGAGTGTTTTGTTATTTGTGCTTATGCACCCCTACCAATGCAGTATCATATAATGTGTTATATTTTCTCAGTATTGTTGCTTTAGATGCTATACAAATCCAATGGCTATCAGTGTGCTCATTTTAAATCGCGTCTTAAAACTCACCTGTTTGTACAGGCTTTCCCCGTAACTTAAAATTTGAAAACCTATTTTGTCGCCTGATTGGATTGCTCTGTAATGATTATTATTCACTCCCCTCAAAGTTCTTCACTTCATTGGGATTTAGAGTGTAGTCATTGATATTGTTATTATCAGCTTTCTATTTCACTTAAATGTCATCTATATTTAAAAATGATAGGATCTTCAAAATATAGTTGCCATCTGGTCTTAGGTCTTCCGCTTGGTCGCCAACCTCATTCCAAATGCTATCTCGTTCACCAGCTCCCATCCATCCTACACAAATTTCCTAACCCAGCAAAAACTCATTTGCCTGATTATATCTATAATACTTAAATGCCATGTTCCCTTCATTACATATACTGTCTTGCCAATTATTTCCTAGCATCTGTGTCAGAAATATATCCTAAAATGCCTACAACTCTTTTTTGAGATACTTCATTCAGGTCCAGCCCCGAGCACTCCTGCCTCAAATATCCCATTTTTTACAACGACTCATCTCCTATCTCGTCTTCCAAAGTGGTTTTCAAGGCCCATTAAAAACCTGCGCCCAAGCCACTGATGTTAACCATGGGTAGGAATCGAACTCAGGTAACGCTATTCATAGCTCTGTGCGCTAACCACTAATCCACCACGTCCTACACTGCACACCAACGACATTACTACAGCTCTTGTGCCTGGCTACGTGCACTATGAACAGTGCCGGATGATCCTAGTAGCAAAAGTAGCTACATATGCTACGGGCCCCGCACTTTCAAGGGCCCCGCGCTAAATGCTTTGCTATCAATTCCGGTTCAGAGATTCTGCACTTGCTCTATTACTATAGTACTATACCGCCTTCAACTTTTATGAACGACTGGGTGTTTGAGGTTAGCGATTTGTCGTATTATCTGGCTGTATAGCAAATGAAAAAATACAAATAACTTTACTATGCAACTTAAAAATTTGTGTTTTAATATTTACGTGTTTTTTTATTTATTTAGGGCCCCTTTATAACACATGCTACAGATCCCGCACCAGCTTAGTCCGGCACTGACTATGAGGCCATGTAAAGTGAGACCACAGGATAGGCCCAGGTTTTACAAGCCAATTGACTGAGAAGAGAGCAGATGCAAACACTGCATTACCGGATATGTCATCTTACTCTGCTTTAGTGGATCGACACTTTAGTCGTTGTGAGTGTCCCTCCTCTGCCCTTCTTGGCCTGTAGAATTTTTCATGAGCCCTCTCTCCAGAAGGTAATCTTGACACCACTGGCACCTATCATTGGTAAGTCAATCCAGCTCCAAAACCGTGCAGCGCTAATGTTGGCCCTTCTAGTCGGTCAAACAAAAGGTCCTTTGCAATGTAGTGACTGGGCATGTGGTGCCCTTGATTCAACACTGCAGACATTACAACTGTGATCACTGCATATATTGTTCATCTGTGATGTAGGTATGTAAAATATCTTACCTGATTTATTAATCCATTAAATTCACATGTCAACCTGAGAATAGCAGTCTCTCCCAGTGTCTGTTTTAATTGTAAAAAAAGAGAAATAGCAGTTTAATGCAACCGATGTATTAAGTTAAACAATGTAATTTAAAATAATATGAATTGTCAGGTGGCTGGGTGCCTCCAATGTCACAGTCTTCTTCTTCAGCTCAGCTTGCACCACTTAAATTCATGATTTTAAGCCAGCTAGCCACGTGTGATTAACCTACGTTCTGAAGTGCAGTGAGTTGATGGTCTAAGCATAGTTACCAATGATTACAATATAAACCATTAATCCTCTGTGAGTTGGGTGGGTGGCATTCTTTAAGCCTGTAAGCTGCTATGTACCGCAATGTTACTCCAAAAATCCTATGTAAAACTTTGCATATTTTCATGAGATTTTAGCCGTGCCACTCCGATAATCTACAAAAATTAGTTTGCCTTGTCGCGCTAAAAATATAAATTATTCCGAAGGTAGTGTCTCACGAATTTAAGGAGGAATTAGCCTCTTTAAACTGCGACTTTAACGTGGATGAAAGTTTTGAGCCACCCTCCAAAACAAATACAAAATCCGTATAAATTCATTGAGTCTAGGGGTTTCCTCCTGGTGCATTATGGGAATTGCTGTGAACCGTGGGGTCGCCGCTCCATTGGGGTATTAGAATAACAATTGTCTCCTGTAATCCTGATATTTATCATGGATTAATGGGGCTACAAGTCAATGTGTACTTCCCTTATAATTCGTAATTTATTTTGCGAATTAATGGGATCGTGCGGCTCTTTCCACCAGAAATCCGTGGCACATCGCACAGGTGTGAAGATGTGGAAAAGTTGTTGCGGATTTCCAGTCTAACCTCCATTGTGCGCCGCATATTATAGGATCCCGTGATACGGTCGACCTGTAGCGACGCAAATGCTTGGAGACCGGCAGTATTCTAAAGCGGTTTGGTGCATGTGCATTAACAGATTTTAAGCTGCAGTAATGTTTGTGACTGTGATTACCTCTCTGTCCAAGGCTGTTTGATCAGCCACTAGCAGCTGTTTACCTTGCAATTTGAAAATATTATTTGGTATCAAGGTTAAAACAATTCCTGGTATATTTCCTTCAACAGGTATGTTGAAAAATGATGAATTGTTTATTGAATTTTCAGTGACTTCTGCATTAAATATCGTTGAATTAATTGTATAGTTAAAATCGCAGGGAGCTGATGGAGAAATACAAAAACAGCATAGAGTTAGCATCACGTAAGAATGCATTTTACAATCGAGCAAGAATTTACAGAACACAGCAATGATAATTGAGTAACAGCAGTATCGCGAACCAATCAAAATCACACGATCGTGGTAAAGGATTAACACTTAACTTTTTATCTACACGTTTATTTTGTTGTAACAAAGAGGAGTCTTACCTGCATCCGTATATTCTGAAAAACAAAAAATAAAATTAGAATTTGTTTATTTGAAACTAAACATTCATGCTCTTATATAAGCGCACAACTTTATCCATCTGTGATGAACGCTGCACTTTCCGTCGTTTCATGCAGGGGGCGCTGCAAACCTACGCGCCCCCTGCATGAACAACGGAGTCGCAGGGACAGACGTTCGATTACGTTGGAATCGATCTGCAGACGGCGATATTCTCGCACGGCCAGCAGCTCTATGTCGCTTTATCTCGATCCCGCAATCCTAAACAGGTAAATTTCCACATCGAACCGAACCCCCAGCAAGGGCATCTACTTAACGACGAGAGAAAATTCACACAAAATGTCGTTTTCAATGAAGTCTTCCAGATGTAACATGATATAAGCTTTGAATGGAGAAATGAAATAATCTAATTGAAAACATAATACAATTCAAAGATGTTTCATTTCAAAACTTCAAAACGAAGCATCGGGTGCTTGCGTGAATGCGTCATTCACCTGCCCAGAGCATTAAAGAAAATAGAAGACAGAGGACCAACGGGCGGAGTGCCATTTTGTTTGGGAGGGTCCCACCAGCGTCTTTGCAACTTGTCAGCCAAAGACACCTGGGAAGAGAGGGCATCACCTTTTAGCAATAAAAACACCAGGTGACCACACGTCACAATGAGTTACTTGTTCCATACCACAGACACTGAGAGCAGGCCCGACAGCCTACAATGCAAAGTGGCCAGCAACCAAGAGCTATTGTGTAAATAGCACGTCAGTTACGAACTGACGCATTGGACTGTGGAATTGAGGGAGATCATAGGAGTTGAGCGAAGGAGAGATCATGGAAACGAGTTTCAAAGTCAAGCAGTGCAAGGAGAGAATGGCGCAAAGAAACGTGCCCTCCTGCAATGTGGATTAGAGGGAACAGCAAGTTTGTTGAAATTCATCTTTGACATTGGTTGGACGTATCGAGGCATGACGTTTCTGGGGAAATGACTGCGCAGTAGCGATGACAGAATTACAAAGATGCAATTGAAATACGGTGAGAAAGTGACCGGAGGTTAACACAAGATAATCAACTAGCTGGGTAGTTTTATGTTGAATCACATCTGCAAAGTCACGTATGAACTAGAAACTTGAGCTTCATACAGCAGTACTGATTTGAAGCTTTTGCGACTGCAGGAATCTATACTCTTTTGTTCTTTTGGTAAAGTCACTTAGGTATAAAATACAATAAATCACGACGTTTCGATCGCAACACAAGCGACCATCATCAGGCGGAACCGATACAGCAGGACAACTGCTGATTTAGGAGAAAGATCTGCTAACAACAAGAGCTTATAAAGGGTTTTGGTGGACTCTAGCTCCGCCCACTTACCCCTGGGGTTGAACCCACCGAAACCCTCTACAAGCTCTTGTTGTTAGCAGATCTTTCTCCTAAATCAGCAGTTGTCCTGCCATATCGGTTCCGCCTGATGACGGTCGCTTGTGTTGCGATCGAAACGTCGTGATTTATTTTATTTTTACCTACGTGACTTTACCAAAAGAACCAAAGAGTAAGCAGTACTAACCGTTGTATGAAACTGTTCAAAAGTGAATTGAGCCAAAGTAGACTGACTGAAACCCCCTGATTCGATCGATATCCACGATTAGACTCTCAGAACCTGGCTGCCCTTGTGAGCTGGTTTACCACCTTTTGGGCCACCATCTTATTAATTTACAAGGTGCAGTACTCATATGATGCGGTACACATTGATATCAATATGAGTTCATTTGATGTGAGACGTGGTAATGGATATGTTACATGGACAAATTATACGATAAAATATCGTGCAATATGAATCCTTTTACGGAGCTCTCAAGTTGATACTGCTAATGTGTAAGACAGCCCAGAGGTTACGTCTTCCCCTTTTTACGTCCTTTCACAAATGGGTCGTCGCTTTATTATGAACACCGCTACCCGATTTGCGTCACCTCAAGCCACACTTACGTCGCTGACAGCACCACCATCCTCTCTCGTATCTGCCGCCTTTCACTCCGCCTTCGCCTCCACCTACCCTCTAAACCGCTTTTATTGACGTTGTTTAAAAATTCGTCATCGCACCTTTCAGGTACGCATCCCCGACGTAAATCGGGGTATTACCGTATTTGTTTTAGCCCCCTCCACCCGCCCAACCTCCGCTGTCGGGTTGGAGCGTGGCAAGATGGGGAAGGGAATGGGGCCGATGCTGATTCTTTTCCCAAATTGAGACCTGATTGAAACGTCACCAGGGAGGAGAGCAGGTTGTTGTGGTAAGCGTGTGCTGTTACCACGCTTGCAATCTGTATTATGCTTTGGTTGCTTACTACATAACTATTAATACACCTCGCAGATGTGTGACGTTCAGCACAGTTTCTGTCAGAGGGTCATGCTCATTGCGTGACACTTGAGAGCTCTGCTGTTATTGGGAAGAAAACAATACTCTCCTTTTATCTTTAATCGCGTGTTTGCAATATTATGGATAATAAGAAGGCCTGATTGATGACCCTTATTAACGAGGTAAGATCCAATTGAGACTACTAGGATGACTTAAGTATCAAAAGCCACTGATATGTTAAGAAAACGAAAGCTTTTCTTTCACTTATTTTACTCCAACGTAATTTCCGCTGCGTGGAAAATGTTTGGGCTTGCCACACACGGCAGCATATTGAGGTTCTACGTAATAACTCGTTTACTATTCCAATAACACCTCAGTCCAAATTTAACACTGACCATAATGTGCCCCTGTAAATGTAAGTTTATCAAAGGCACGCCGTGTGCAGTTAGCCTTACGCACAACCTTCCAGAATGTTCTCACCACAAACCTAAATTCTAGGCCTAACCCTAATTCCTCTTATTTGTGTCAAATTGTAAAACAGTGAATGCACTGTGCATATTTATATCATTTCGTCATTTTATTACACCCACTAACCTCTGGTCGACCATGATTAGGATTATAATTTGTACAATGCTAGCAAAATGCATGGGAAGTGTCGTCATTTTTTCAGTGGTATGCGGCCATTTTAACTCTTAACTCCGACGAAAGTAATTCGTTGTTATCCGTAATTATTTCAGCACGACGAGGTGTAATGAGCGATCACACATTCCTCTTCTAACAAAAACAATATCGATAGGCTGGTGCTGTGACAGACCGCTTGTCTCACAAATCCCGATGTGATGGGCCGAATAGGTCCATCATCCAGCCAGAAAAGACAAAATAGGTACCACTTTGTGGGAAGCCAACAGTTGCTTGGCTTATATATAAATAAAATTGCACCTGCCATAGGAATGTGGAATTTCACCACTGGTGAAATGGGCGCTATTTGTAAATGGGAACTGCACAACTACGCAAGATGAGGCCCTGACAGTAAAAATCCAACCTATAAACAGGGATATCTTGTCACTTCTCTTATCCGCCAATTTGTGGAACAAGGGAGTTATCCGGTTATATGGACAATGGGTTAATCGTGCACCCCGATGACAAAAAAACGGTATTGTGGGTAAAGCTAAATGTGGATAGAAGGGGTTTTCTGATCGTACATAATTGTTGCATAATATTGTAAATAGATGATAACGGACAGTTGTAGATCTGGGATTAAAATCAATATTGGACGGCAGACGTCATGCCCAAAAATTAAAACAAATATTGTCCTTCCCCCCGCACCTCCAATTAGCACGGTTGGCTACGTACAATGCGAAATAATTTCAACATACATACATACAATATATATTCACCAATGTGACAGACACGTAACATTGTTAATAAATTAATGCATTTCAGTGTACACGACGTACATTGAGCCAACCAACGCCGTTAGCTATTTTAGCACACGACTACCACCCCTTGCTGTTGCGTTGCGCTTTTAGGTTGATAACAAGTCATTCGTAAAAAAGAAAACGTGTAAAGATACGATACAAATATAGCTGTCGATATGAAGTATAATTTTCTCGCGTTATGACATCAAATATAGAGTGATTACTGAAGAGACTCACCTCGAGTGAATTTGACGATATTATCCAAATAGCTTCTTTCAGTAAAGTCCGTCTTCACAGCGTATAGAGAAATGGGCCTTGTGGCACAAGGAAGTAAATTTTAAAGCTCTTTGAAGCAGATGGTTAACGGTTAACTGATAGCTTTTGGGTTCAAGAGTACTAAGGTCGGATTTACAACTTTGAGCGGTGTGCCGTTTCATAGTAATAATTAACCATATTGAAAGATATCCGGTTGTTTCACACCCCGGGCTTACCGGATGACAAGGACCTCTGCACAGGCTTGTCTGTGTGAGAGCTGCTTTGTGTGAAGAATGGCAGACCGCGTTGAATGGAATCCCAAGCAATGGACATTTACTGACCAGTTGAAAATAGCCGTAAATATCAGTGGCAACAGAACCACTGAGCGTCCCACCTTCTATCGAGTGTTGGACATCTCTACGGTTTGTGGACAGCCAGTAGTGGAAGCACGATAATTCCTGTGATGTGGCCTGTGATCTGAATAGTGAATACAACTACAACCTCCTGTCAAGTTGTTAATCATGCGCACAAACTCTTTGGGATGACGCTCATTAACTAAGTAAAACTTCACCAAGATCTGTTACTGAAAGTATCACATACATTATGCACGATACGTTATGACAACACGTTTAATTTGTGAAAGGAATGAAAACAAGCAACCCACGATTGATATTTGCGTCTCCCCAAATCAATGTTTAACAATGAAATCAGTCCACAAACTGAGACTTAACTCCTACACTAATAGCATGTATGTTCAATATTTATTGATGTCAAAGTTCCATAAACATACGTTTTGAGAGGAAAAGTAATTTGTTGACAGCCAAGTTAAAGCCGTCGTGACTGAATGATTTGCTACTATATTTGAAGGTATTGGCTCAGCACATTCTGAATGCTGTAGGTTCTGAAATAGCCGAAGCGATATGCCAAAGAGGATTCACAAATATGTCATCAATCAGGAGCTGCTGCTGCTGAAAATGGCCAAAATAATTCTGCTTCCTCTTCTGTTCTTAAACTTAAGATGAAAAAAATTCAGGAGAATGCCCATTTACATCAGCAGACATCATCGTCTGAAGTTGGTGAAATGTTGATATATTTTGTGTTCATCAGAATTTTTTTTTACTCGATTGCATAAGCATATTAAGCATTACTTTTTGGTTCTTTCGGTAAAGTCACGTAGGTAGAAAAAATAATAGATCACGACGTTTCAATCGCAACGCAAGCAATCGTCATCCGCCTGATGACGCCTGATGACGATTGCTTACGTTACGATCGAAACGTCGTGATCTATTATTTTTTCTACCTACGTGACTTTACCGATTGAACCAAAGAGTATGGATTCTTGAAGTCACGAAAGCTTCAAATCAATATTAAGCATTGTTCACAATGCTTGGAGGAGACAATGGAGTGGAGGTGTACAATACAAATCATGACTTATTTGTAGGTTTTAATCGTGGGCTGAAGGGAGAAGGGTGTTTAGGCGTTAATAGAAGGATGAGGTTGCAGGAGTTCTGCATGGACGAATGTGTGGCAGAATGTGTGGACTGACAGGGGTGTATTAAGCGGGCGTGACTTATGATGCGTTGACGGAGTCTTAATTAAGGGAGTGAACCGCGACATTTTACAGCAAAATGCCAGTGAGCCCACGAGGTGGTGAGATGTTAACTCTCTTACTTGGTATGCAGGAGCATCGTGGCTACCATATTTGGAGTTCGCTTGCTCGCGTGGATCTTTCTCCAGGCCCTACGATTTTTCCCTGCACATTTCGAAAAGCATGCGTTTAGAGTATTTGGCTGCTATAAATTTCGACGTGATGATAAGCCATTTCGCTGGGCTATCACTTGTGGCCAAGTGGCTTCTGAAAAAAGAGCTATATAGCTCGGTGGGCCTTACCTTTATGAAATAAAAAATGGTTTAGTTTTAATACCACGACAAAACACACAGGCTCGGTTCTAGAGAGGATGTACTATAATGCAACAAACATTCCCGTCTTTGGCTTAGCACTCAACTTGCAGAGGTGGTCAAGGGTTCACAAACTACTCACACGAGCCTTTGTCAAAGTCTACACTGGAGAGAGATTGTATGGCAATACCCTGTGATTAAACAAGCAGAATAAATTGCCTGATTAAAGACTGTTGACTTAACTGGTACAGTATTAAAAAAAATTGTTTAAACATACAACCTTTAATCTGAGTTATCCCAAACAAATATTGCCATTGATATAGTGTTCACGCGATAACTTACGTTAATGATCAGTTTTAATTAAAATACATGTTTTCTTAAGGGAGCGGTGGCGCAGTGGTTAACCCATTGTGATACGAACCTAGCAAACCGAATCATTTTTTTCCACGGCTGTCATCAGTGGCAAGAGATATCTGAACCGGTCCTGCTGCCGGCCCCCTTTCACCAACCCCCATTGACCAGCATGGTGAAGTATGGCCAAATTATCCCCATGACCGGCAACTGTGTTGGGAGGCAATCATCCACCAGTGGATTTACAGATCCGCTAGTGGATGATTCCCTGCAACTCGTTGGTGAATGGACCCCAGTCCCTCACGGATTCCCTGGAACTCGTTGATGAATGGGTCCAAGTCCCTCACGAATTCCCTGCTTCTCGTTGGTGAATGGGCCCCAGTCCCTCACGGATTCCCTGCTTCTCGTTGGTGAATGGGTCCAAGTCCCTCACGAATTCCCTGCTTCTCGTTGGTGAATGGGCCCCAGTCCCTCACGGATTCCCTGCTTCTCGTTGGTGAATGGGCCCCAGTCCCTCACGGATTCCCTGCTTCTCGTTGGTGAATGGGCCCTAGTCCCTCACGAATTCCCTGCTTCTCGTTGGTGAATGGGCCCAAGTCCCTCACGGATTCCCTGGAACTCGTTGATGAATGGGTCCAAGTCCCTCACGAATTCCCTGCTTCTCGTTGGTGAATGGGCCCCAGTCCCTCACGGATTCCCTGCTTCTCGTTGGTGAATGGGCCCCAGTCCCTCACGGATTCCCTGCTTCTCGTTGGTGAATGGGTCCAAGTCCCTCACGAATTCCCTGCTTCTCGTTGGTGAATGGGCCCCAGTCCCTCACGGATTCCCTGGAACTCGTTGGTGAATGGGTCCAAGTCCCTCACGGATTCCCTGCTTCTCGTTGGTGAATGGGCCCTAGTCCCTCACGAATTCCCTGCTTCTCGTTGGTGAATGGGCCCAAGTCCCTCACGGATTCCCTGCAACTCGTTGGTGAATGGGCCCTAGTCCCTCACGGATTCCCTGCAACTCGTTGGTGAATGGGCCCTAGTCCCTCACGGATTCCCTGCAACTCGTTGGTGAATGGGCCCTAGTCCCTCACGGATTCCCTGCTACTCGTTGGTGAATGGGCCCAAGTCCCTCACGGATTCCATGGTACGCGTTGGTGAATGGGCCCCAGTCCCTCACGGATTCCGTGGAACTCGTTGGTGAATGAGCCCCAGTCCCTCACGGATTCCCTGCAACTCGTTGGTGAATGGGCCCCAGTCCCTCACGGATTCCCTGCAACTCGTTGGTGAATGGGCCCCAGTCCCTCACGGATTCCCTGCAACTCGTTGGTGAATGGGCCCCAGTCCCTCACGGATTCCCTGCAACTCGTTGGTGAATGGGCCCCAGTCCCTCACGGATTCCCTGCAACTCGTTGGTGAATAGTCCCCAGTCCCTCACGGATTCCCTGGTACTCGTTGGTGAATGGGATCAAGTCCCTCACGGATTCCCTGGTACTCGTTGGTGAATGGGCCCTAGTCCCTCACGGATTCCCTGCTACTCGTTGGTGAATTGGCCCCAGTCCCTCACGGATTCCCTGGAACTCGTTGATGAATGGGTCCAAGTCCCTCACGAATTCCCTGCTTCTCGTTGGTGAATTGGCCCCAGTCCCTCACGGATTCCCTGGTTCTGGTTGGTGAATGGGCCCCAGTCCCTCACGGTTTCCCTGCAACTCGTTGGTGAATGGGCCCCAGTCCCTCACGAATTCCCTGGAACTCGTTGATGAATGGGTCCAAGTCCCTCACGAATTCCCTGCTTCTCGTTGGTGAATGGGCCCCAGTCCCTCACGGATTCCCTGCTTCTCGTTGGTGAATGGGCCCTAGTCCCTCACGGATTCCCTGCTACTCGTTGGTGAATGGGCCCAAGTCCCTCACGGATTCCATGGTACGCGTTGGTGAATGGGCCCCAGTCCCTCACGGATTCCGTGGAACTCGTTGGTGAATGGGCCCCAGTCCCTCACGGTTTCCCTGCAACTCGTTGGTGAATGGGCCCCAGTCCCTCACGGATTCCCTGCAACTCGTTGGTGAATGGGCCCCAGTCCCTCACGGATTCCCTGCAACTCGTTGGTGAATGGGCCCCAGTCCCTCACGGAGTCCCTGCAACTCGTTGGTGAATGGGCCCCAGTCCCTCACGGATTCCCTGCAACTCGTTGGTGAATGGGCCCCAGTCCCTCACGGATTCCCTGCAACTCGTTGGTGAATAGTCCCCAGTCCCTCACGGATTCCCTGCAACTCGTTGGTGAATGGGCCCCAGTCCCTCACGGATTCCCTGCAACTCGTTGGTGAATAGTCCCCAGTCCCTCACGGATTCCCTGGTACTCGTTGGTGAATGGGATCAAGTCCCTCACAGATTCCCTGGTACTCGTTGGTGAATAGGCCCAAGTCCCTCACGGTTTTCATGGTCTTCGTTGGTGAATGGGCCCAAATTTCCTCACGGATTCTCTGGTAGTCGTTAATGAATCTGCCCCAGTCCCTCACGGATTCCCTGGTCTCCCTACCGCCCTCACCCCGGTTGTGCCGCTGGACGGGAGGTGGCGAGCGGGGCTTGACGATAATCATGGGCGTCATGACTCCGTCACGCCACGCAGGCGTCCGAGCCTTGTCAGAGAGAGTTTCTCGCCCTCGGGGAGGCTTCCAGAGGATGCGGGGTGGACGTTCTGCCAGTTTTCAAAGGGGAACCGAATAAATGTATTAAATTAATGGAAAAAAACAACTCAACTCAATGCTACACTACAATAGTAATCACCAGTTGATTCATCGACTTACCTCGACTCATCGACCCAGCGTATCGATCTAACCATAGTCCTATCGATATTCGCAGAGAGCCTGATATGGCTCGCTTGGCAGTACTGTACGGTACATTGATTTGCAAAAGAAAAACAACAACCACTGAACACTAGACTACAATAGTAATTCCGAGTTGATTCATCGATTGCCTCGACTCAGCGTATCGATCTAACCATAGTCCTACCGATCCGCGCAGAGAGCCGGGTGTGACCCGCTTGGCAGCTCAGTAATTGTCTTCGTCATCTTTTTTGGGGCCATAACCAACCGGGGTCGACAAACCAAAATAGTCAGAAGAGACGTCTTTCCACCCCGCCCCCCTCTCTCTCACAAATGAAATTCGGTAAAACAAGAAAAAAATTCCCATCCCCATCTCAAACATTCACACGTGGTGAATACGAGACGGTGAAAAAACTTCCTTTAAAAGAGACCGCCTGCAATGACGTTCCCAACATCTCCGTAGCTAACAACAGCAACAGCAGCTGAAGCAAGTTGCAAACCTGTCAACCCCTTACATTATTAGTCTGTAAAATGTCTCTATTGTGGTAGTCTGTAACAAGGTAGGGCCCTCCCTTATTACAGACTAATTCAGACCTCATTGGTCACTTCATAATAAAGGGCAATCAGTAAAAAAATGTGTCACGTTGACAAAAATAAAAAACTACGTACTCAAATTGTAAATGTTGTGGATTCACTCTTCAACTCACCGGTGGGCTAAAGTAGTGAACCATTTGTCTTTTGTCAACGTGACACATTTTTTTATAAATTGGCCGTGTCGGATGGTGGAGGGTTGCGACACATTTATAACAACACGATCTAACCCAAAACCTGTATTATGATAAATACTGGTCGCGCAAGCCTGCGTGTTAAACTCATTGGTCACCCCTTATAAATCTCAACGTTCATCCCTACAAAGTCCCATCATCACAAGGGAGAAACACGCCGTATGGACCTGAAAACTCAATTTCCCTGTACAAGAATACGGGTAAACCACATGGATTGACGCGGTATGCAGTTGTTTCAGTCGTGTTTCTTTTTTGATTATGTGAAGATGTTAAGTCGAGCCCACAGTGCCTGACCATAGGTAGGGTCAAGAGCAGATACGGAAACCCGAGGTGGTAAAGCGTTAGTCATACCAACTCCTTTATTACGGCGCATAAAAGCTACAACCACAAACACTCAATGGTACCTGTGTACCGGAATTTTGTACCACGAAGCTTACTGTACCCCCCAGTTTCTCATGCCTTAACCTGGCCTATGGAGCCACCATGGACGTCACGGCGGCTAGGAGATGTTAACTACCTCGCCTGGTTTGCAGGAGGTCGGTGGGTTCGATCCCGATCCTGACGCCTGCTGCTGTATATTTGAAGTTTGAATGTCTCTCTCTCTCTCATCATCGTCACGGTGGCTAGGAGATGTTAACTACCTCGCCTGGTTTGCAGGAGGTCGGTGGGTTCGATCCCGATCCTGACGCCTGCTGCTGTATATTTGAAGTTTGAATGTCTCTCTCTCTCTCATCATCGTCACGGTGGCTAGGAGATGTTAACTACCTCGCCTGGTTTGCAGGAGGTCGGTGGGTTCGGTCCCGATCCTGACGCCTGCTGCTGTATATTTGAAGTTTGAATGTCTCTCTCTCTCATCATCGTCACGGTGGCTAGGAGATGTTAACTACCTCGCCTGGTTTGCAGGAGGTCGGTGGGTTCGATCCCGATCCTGACGCCTGCTGCTGTATATTTGAAGTTTGAATGTCTCTCTCTCTCATCATCATCACGGTGGCTAGGAGATGTTAACTACCTCGCCTGGTTTGCAGGAGGTCGTGGGTTGGACCCCGACCCTGACGCCTGCTGCTGTATATTTGGAGTTTGAATGTCTCTCTCTCTCATCATCATCACGGTGGCTAGGAGATGTTAACTACCTCGCCTGGTTTGCAGGAGGTCGGTGGGTTCGATCCCGATCCTGACGCCTGCTGCTGCTGTATATTTGAAGTTTGAATGTCTCTCTCTCTCATCATCGTCACGGTGGCTAGGAGATGTTAACTACCTCGCCTGGTTTGCAGGAGGTCGGTGGGTTCGATCCCGATCCTGACGCCTGCTGCTGTATATTTGAAGTTTGAATGTCTCTCTCTCTCATCATCGTCACGGTGGCTAGGAGATGTTAACTACCTCGCCTGGTTTGCAGGAGGTCGGTGGGTTCGATCCCGATCCTGACGCCTGCTGCTGTATATTTGAAGTTTGAATGTCTCTCTCTCTCATCATCATCACGGTGGCTAGGAGATGTTAACTACCTCGCCTGGTTTGCAGGAGGTCGTGGGTTGGACCCCGACCCTGACGCCTGCTGCTGTATATTTGGAGTTTGAATGTCTCTCTCTCTCATCATCATCACGGTGGCTAGGAGATGTTAACTACCTCGCCTGGTTTGCAGGAGGTCGGTGGGTTCGATCCCGATCCTGACGCCTGCCGCTGTATATTTGGAGTTTGCGTCTCTCTCTCTCCCCCTCGTGGTAGCGTGGATGTTTTTTTCCGGCTCCTCCGGTTTTCCCCCTCCACATTTAGAATCAACGTGATAAGCAGCTTCATCGAGCTATCATTTGTGGCCAGGTCGCTTCTGAAAAGGAGCTATAATACTGCTCAGTGGGCCCTTACCTGGTAAAATATATATTTTTATTTTTATAATTTTAAATGCCCAGGTTTGGAGGCGTGGACATGTGAGAGAGTGTCCAGCAGGTGGCGTGAGATTAACCGCGGACGAAACGACGGTCATCGTGTGGAGGTTACGGATGGAAAAGGAGAAGCCCCGTGGTCACGTTGGATGACTGAGGCTTGAGACAAAGTACTGTTTTTTTTAATTTAAAGCTTTCATGACTGCAGGGATTCATATTCTTGTTGCAGTCGAAACGTCGTGAGAATTTTTTTTGTTTTATAATTGTATTATTTTATTATTTCCCTTCTACGTGACTTTACCGAAAGAACCAAGAATACAAAGTACTGTGTTTCATCGCGTAAATATATAAATGCGTCGTTAAACCCACCACCACCCGACACGGCGAATTAGTAAGGTTTGTCACGTAAACAAAACATGCAAATTCGTTACTAGTACAGCACACCGGTGTGTTGGAGAGCAAAACCACGACATTTAAAAGTGTTGTCATCACACCTACGCCTCTATTTAAGGAACGAAACAGGAGAATTTCTCCACAAATCTGGCTGTCGCCTGATGAAGCTAATACATCTCAATGCATGTTTCTAAAATGTGGAGGGCAAAACCCAGAGGACATGGTAACAAATCCACGCGCCCACAGCGAGAGGAGAACACGCCGACTCCAACTATACAACAGGCGACGTCAGACTTCGGGATTCGTGATAGTTTGTGCAGCTTTGCTTTTCCTCCATTTGAAGTAAGCCCAGACGACGAAACGATCCGCAGCTTTTGGGTTGCATCGCCACAAATCGCGCTCGAGTTTTACTTGCGTCTATTATTTTCCACTTGTGGAGGGGATGAAAACACAGCACTCGGCAATTCCTTGTTTTTCTTGTTTTTATTGGAAGACCATATATACTTATGCAGGTTCAAAACAAAGATCAGATCCGGCGAGCTGTGAGGTCCACCGGCCGAGGAATAACATGCAATGCATTTTGTTTTCTTCCAGTGTGAAATCAAACTAAATAAATGGAGAAAATAATGAAGTAAGTGTTTTACAACTTTTTTTTTTATTTTGGTAGAAAAATTCTATTTGGCTTCCAAGGCCTAGTCTGAAAAAACATGAAAAGAGACTTTGAACAGGTCAAACGTCTCCGACAAGAAAAATATTAAACCTCGGTATATATTATGATGAGTTTTCCCCGTGATTTGTACACGTTTATACATGTAAATGTTTGTAAATTAGCTCTTAAATTAGATTCAATGATATGTACAGGGTATTTATTTTTTGTTTTAAAAATGATTTCAGAATACAAAAACGGTTCGAATATACTGTATATGACAACAAATGTATTAGGTAATGCGATGCTTCAACATCTATAACTAATGTTTTCTCACTTCCTAGATTCATCATTTCGTAATATGACGTATACATTCACAATATTTTCACAATATAGTTTTTTTTATCAAGTAATAATGTGTCGTTTTAAATATAAAGTTGATAAATTTTGGCACTCTTTATACATGTAGATGTGTAATTTTGTCGTCATGTGTTAAATTCCCTACGTGAACTGAATTTTTTTTTATTGTTTTATTTTTATCTAAAGAGCATGCGTAACCAGTTCATAGTATACTTGTTCCTGATTGTCACTGAATCGTAACATGCAAAAAATCCTACCAACGTATGTGAGATATTAAAGTCTAACGGAGACGGATAAATGCAACATTTAGGGTAATGTAACGTCTTGCCCTTTAACTGCATCGTGAATGTGACTTCAAGCTTGGCACATTAAAACAGCTTTTAATTGGCACCATATGTTCAATTATCCCTTTCGAATCGTTATAACCAGCGCGGGTTTTGGCATACAAGACAATAAATATGGCGTCACCACCTAAATAGGACCTTGTGCAGAGTTCGGTTTGGCGTGTTGATTTTTAAAATAAGGAAATAATACTTCCAGACCAGCTTTAAACCCACGTTCTAATCATTGCTCGACCGCCACAGAATCTGTCCCCGTAACTTTACGGTCAACTACTGCCTATTCAAAGCAGAACCAATTGCTTAAGGTGTTCGCAAGCGTCTGTGAAATGAAATAGGCATGATGATGCTTTTTTGCCAATAAATCCCTCCTGCGGATGAGGCCTGGTGAAACACATGAGGCCATATAATGTTATTTTGTATTAAGTGAATTACATAACACGAGATTCAAGTTTCTGTTTTCAAGTGATGATGCAGATATTTGATGGCTTTATGGAACTATGCCGTGGGAGCTCTGCACGGGCTCACCGTTCCAAGTACGTCCCCCAACTCCCGAGTACAAAGCAAAAAATTATGCTGACATTCGCGAAAAATACAGAAGCCTGCCTCTGCAAGAGCAGTCTGTCTGGACAAAGCCCGGTGCTATTCTGTGCACGTTTGGCTAGACGTACGCGTTTGGCTCTCTCAATGTCCAACGAAGCTTCGTCTACAATGTATCAAAGTCAAGAGGTCATCACAGACAATTACACTGATGTCACCCAAACCTCGCCAACCTCTTCCTTCTTACGGATCCCACAACTGTTGTGCAGTCAATACCAGACCTCAAATGTCTTCTGTTAAAAGTATCCCACCGGCTCTGGCTTTAGGGTTTCCTCTTGGTAATCTATCCTTCTCCGCTCTACACACGTGCCCCAACGCATGGCACAAAATTATCTTCCTGATTGTGCCTACAATGGCACTTTCTATTCTAACTTCAGAGTTGTCATTCCTACCGCGAATTTGCTTGCTTGCTTCCGCTTTGAACTGCAAGTAAAGGCCAGAAGCTTTATCTAGTTGTCTAGAAAAAAAAGCCCAAAGTTCACATCTTGCTGAAATAGCCGAAACAAATTTGCCTTGCCAGTTTGTCCCCATCGTTGATAACGGAGACATTGGCAACGTTTTTTTGTCAAAATTTAGAAAAAAATATACGTTTCGCCGACATTTGAATTATGCCCCAGGTCTCTGAATGACATAAAAGCAAATCAATTATACCTGTGATGATATGACATTATACCTGCCTCAAATACCTGTGCCTCAACTCCAAAATTCACCTCTCCATTATTCCAAAGTGGTAGTTTATTCAGGCCTCTACTGCCTTCGTTCGCGTGGTCATTAATAATTGGCACCTGTAATAGGGACGCAGAAGTTCCACTTGGAACCGCTGCCAGCAATTTTGTGTGTTTTTTTTTCAGAGCTCACCTCCAATACCGAAAGGAATGTCCCCCCAGCCAGTCCGAGTTAACCAACCTGCACTACTACCTGCATTGCAAACTGAAATTCCCCCATACTCTGGGTAAACGTAACGTTACCAAAGGCAGACCCGGGCCTCCGATGGCCAGCGGCATCCACAAACGCCGCAAAACTTTCTGCCGCTCAGTGTCCCATCAAGTCACAAACCACCACACCATGGACACGACTCGGTTATAGGAAAGACCACAGCATTGATAATGTTGCTACAAAACGTATTTCGGAGGCTTGAGTCAAGAGATGGACATGTCGGCACAATTTCAGCAGAATCAGTCCAGAGCAATTGATTTAAAAAAAAGTACGTTTCACAACAAAATGCCTCGACCTTTCACAGATACACTCAAAGCAGTTAAAAGGTTCAAACGACTAAATTCTAAGTGGCCGGTATGCCTTTGATTAGAAGGAAATCATGTAACGCAGAGAGCTCCGTTAAGCTACTCTGAGAAATAATTACGCAAAACGCATAATTTCCAATGCAAAAGAAAAAAAATACATTAAATCCCATAGCTTTAAAACGTTATCGCACAACCACTGCATTATACTCACCCCAAGAAAGAAACGTGAATCAACACAACGGTCCCGGACGCTATAACGGCGAATTTAAAAAATCGCTTTTAAAGATGCTAATAAAGCAATAATACTGCAACTTGGTAATGCTGTGAAGACGCAGAATTAAGAAAGCGGTGTAAATATTTCGTCGTTTTTTTTTTTAAACACGGTAAAGGGAACGGGGGGAAAAGGGTACATTTCCACTAAGTGTTAAAATTTAGATTGGTTCCGACAGCATTCAATGGAGGTATATGTCATCATGGTAGTATTCTAATATTCCACTTAATTAGTAATAAATACATTTTTCTCTCTCTCTCTCATCAACACAATGCAATACAAGGTACAGTACAGTGGCTAATTGCAGTGTAAATACAGTAAATAAGCTTTACAAATCCTATAGCTACTATGGAGGCTTTGTTTTGAGGACCTAACGTGGCTAAAACTATTATACATACATTGCAGTTATGTGGACGGAAGCATTATAAAAGCGGAAGCCGGTCCAGACGTTGGGAGTCTCTTTGTCTCCCCCTGTACGGTGAGACAATGCCGGGACAAAGACAAAGAATCCCCGTACAGTCTTAACAGACTTTTGGGGCAAGTGTGGTTAGCGAGCACCTATGAAGGCCGGAACGGCACACGAAGGGGAGTGGTATGGCCAACACCACGCCCGACCGCCTTTGTCTCCCCAGTGGCGATGTATACACACCGCACCAGGTACTCATTTGAGGCTGAGTCGACCTAGGGAGGGCCCAGAACTGGTTCAGATAATCCGTCACTGGTGTTGGTGGGCGTGAGCGGGAATCGAACTCGGGTCGCCGGGTTCATAGCGCGTTGCGCTGACCGCACTACACTACCGCCCCCCACGGTGAGACAATGCTGGGACACGCGCACACACACACACGTCACACATCAACATTCTCGCTTACTGTTCAACCAAGTGTGTGTGATTTTTTTTCCCCAGTATTCCCTCTTTTGTTGTTAACGTTCCATTAAGATTAATTATTATTTTTCAGATTGCCATTAAAATATCCACTGACGATGCTTTACAAGAGAATATATATACCCATGTTGGCTGAACAGCTAAGCAGCCTTCAATAACGTCAGGCGTTTCCCATCAGCAAGGCAGGGGAAATGAGTTGAAAGGGAGCTAGAGACTCTCGCGAGCCTAGCATTCTCAAGTCTTGGCTGCAAGGTTGATATCTTATGTCCCCGCGCATGAAAGACCCGGGGCAACGGGTTTCTGGCCACCGTGACCTCTGGAGTCGCGAGGTCAAAGACGGCTGGCCCGTGGCCAGTGTAATGGCTTCCACATCGGGCCCCCGGCGTGCCCGAGTTGAAGTTTCCACGCTCGCCTCACCAAACCTTTGACAGACGTGCGTAAAAGCTAACCGGGCAGCCGGTTCTCACATTTTTTTTTTCCCGGTTGATAAAAGAGTTGTCGGACGTTAGAGCATGTGTTCTTTCTTATTATTGTTGTTGTTGTCTTCGTCGTCGTCGGATGTGACAAAAATGTGCAAGCTGGAAACACTTCGATCAACCGTAACTTTTGTGGGCCTTGATAACGATTAAGCAAATAGGCCACAAATAACACTCACATGGCATTTGTGGGTTTCATCAATATGCACAGCCCTTTTAGGTTAAATAGTTACCATTTAACTAGATACATTAAAACTAAATATATTTAAATCAAATATAAAAATATCTGTTACTTTGATTAACCTTTACATCATTTTCAGACCAATTTGTGTCTGTCAAGTATAGTCATATATATATATGCGTGTGTATATTTAATGTGAACATTCCAATATTTTTACCTTTCCATCCATAATAAAACCAAATGTGCAGTGGTGTAGGGGCTAGTAAATGAAGCATTTGGCATACATATTTTAAATAACGTAACCACCCTAAAGTAAAACAAACCTCTAGAAGCACTCTTGTTCAGTTCCCTCCTGATTCGTTGTGAGATTAGCATCCTCCCTCCTTCCCCGTCACCCCATCAGCATCCACGCCCCCCCCTCTCCTGCCGCCCCCCCAATCTCAAAAAATAAACGTGTGCCGAATGTTCGTACGAAGAGGCACCCACTGTTTTTGGGGTGATATACTGTTTTAACAGTGCCAAGACCCCCCCCACCCACGGCCACCCACTCCCTCAATAATTGTCTCAGGCGACACGGATTCCAAATTGTCATTTCTCTTAACGCCTCAAAAGTCAAATGGGGATCGCTAGAGCGTGCCCGTGTTTTGTTTTGACACAACGTTTTTGGACATGCGGCAGGCCCACCCCCCATACCCCCTTTAGGGGTCGTTCCAGTTAAGGGTGGGGGGGGGGTCGGGAAAAACGTTACGCCGACAAAATCCCCCCCTCGTTGTTTTTCTGTCGGTAAAATTTTAAAAGCATTGAGCAACGTGACACACTTGACATTAACGTGAAAACATTGTTTTTTTTCCCCCCTCCTAAACTTGCGACACAAAAAAGGTTTAAGAAAAATAACCTTTTCTTTTGGACTGTCAGCTGTTTCTTTTATATTTTTGAAGTCATAGATTAAAAACATTAGAGGGCACTGTGGTATTATAGAAGGCATATATAGCACAAGATAAGCACCTATGTTACTATGTACCATCAAAATATCTCCCCGTCTCTTTTATGTGTGTGTGTGGCTATCGAACGAGCTACCTTGGACAGCGACACTGCACATCCTTCAGAATCTTTGAGATAGCTTCTCGCCGGTGTGGAAAGGAGCCACGCGTCTAAAATCCTTTCACGCCGCTCGTACGCGCGCAGCGACGTTGGAATGCGAATGCGGCTCTTGTCCCGTCGGGACACTTTTTTTACATTTTGTGTGTGTTGTTTGTTTGTTTGTTTTCTCTCATTGTTCGCCGTGTCAGAATAAAACTCTCGATTATTGGGAGGGGTCATAGAAACGAACGAGGCCAAACAAATAGGTAAGAAAATATTTTTTTGATCTGATTGCAGTTACAAAAAATGTTCATGCTGCTGAGTTTGTTTTTATATGTATGTATATATTTTAATTCTAGATTTGAAGTTTTCGTGACTGCAAGGGTCACCGCAAAATGACTGTATCAAGTAATTTTGCTGTGACGGTGCCACCTGAAGACGGAAGCTTGTGTTGCCTCCGAAACGTCGTGATTTCATTAATTTTAATTTTCTTTTTTTACCTACGTGACTTTACCGAAAAAACCAAAGAGTATATATTTTAACTTTGCACCGTGGTTGCAGCATTTTTTTTTTACGTGTGGCTCAGGTCAAAAGTCGGATTTCTGCAACGTAAGCTCGGTTTTGTATTTTGTTAGGTATGACATACCCACAAATTGATTTCCTCATTAATGGCAATGCCTCCTGTCTTAAGAATGGAATGGAAACACCAAACCACAGTACCCTCTGGTACAATCTAAGAAATCGAGTTATTTTCCTGCAACTTTTTGTTGTTGTTGTTATTATCAGCAGTTCCACATCTTTGGCGCTTGTCCAAATGTTACCGGTGTATGTCTTGGAAAAAAAAAATGTTAAACCCTATCCCTGCCAATATGCCAGTTTGCTTTCAAAAAAATGTGGGGGGTATCTTTTGTTGTTGTTGTTGTTTCGGATCCACGTAAACTGTAAACTGCAATCGTTAAAAAAGTAAACAAATACAGACTCGAAAATTTGTTTGCTTCCAAGAACCAAAGTGATTCTAGACCAGAGCCATTTTGCTCAGGGTCCACAGCCTCCTGAAGCAACAATGCTCGCGGTCTGCATTAAAAAAAAGTAACCAAAGAACTGGTTGATTAAAGTGACGTAATGCCATCTTCATCCCCTAAAACTTCTTTACAAGTGGATTGCAGGAAAACAAACGAAACAAATCTCTCTTGCAAAGTCAAAGAACACTTTTTTTTACCATCCCCAAACCTGCATCAAAGGCAAGCGACTTAATCAACCACTTCACCAATCGAGTATCTAAAACAAAAAAATCAGATGTCAATTTCTTAAAATAATTGCACGAGGAAATGCAGTAGTACTGTCATTCCAAAGAAGTAATAATTTAATGGATAAAGTTAAATATATTACTAGGTTTTCCATAAGTGTTGTACCGTTTGTGATTTTTTTTAATTCTTTCTTTCTTAAAACTCATCAACAATTCGGCGTTTGACCATATTTCACGGTGGGCGTGTTTGGGGACCATCTCTGGGGGCGTGGCACTATCTCTCCAGGAGCTGCCTAAGCGCCCGTTCGATGTTCATGCGATGGCCGACCCGCGTGACCCCCAGCTCCAGAAGGTCGTCCTTCTGCAGCGACGGAAGGTGCGTGCCGTCGATCTCGTTCTCCAGGAAGCTGTCCCGGTGCTCCCCCAACCTGAGGCTGTCCAGCCAGTCCGCCACGTCGAACTTGCTCCACAGCTCGATGGGCTTGCGCGAGAACGGTTGGATGCCCAGCGACAGTTGCTGCTGCGGCTGCATTTGCTGCAGCAGGGAGGGCGACGACGACGACAAGGAGGAGGAGGGCTGCTGCAGCTGTTGCAGCAGAGACGGAGCCGACAGCGGCTGCTGCATCTGCTGCAGGAGCTGGGGCGGCGGCGGCGATGGGCCGGGAGTGCGCGCCGCCGCCGCCGCCGCCGCCGTCGCCCGGCCCAGCAGCGGGGGCGACGCGTGCTGCGGCGAGATCGAGAACTTGACCTCCCGCGTCGGGGTCGGCGCGCGCGGCTTCAGCGGGGGCGGCAGCGGCGGCGGCGGGGGCAACCCGGGCGGCTGAGAGAGCGCCAGCATGAGGGGCGACGGCACGGCGGGCATGGGGGGAAGCGTGGGAGCGGGTGGGGGGGCCATGGCCCCGCTGCCGGTGGTGGCGGCCGCTTGGGGTCCCCCCACGAAGCTTTCCGATTGGTCGCCGCCGGACGGGCTGGGCGTTGCCCTCCCGACCTGCACGGCTGGCTGCGATCGGAGGTTAAAGGTGATGCTTGGGGCCCTGTCTGCGCTGTTGATGGGCCTGCATTTTAGACGAATGAACAGGCAAAGCGAGGGATTAGATAGAGAAGCCGAGGAACTGAAGCGACGGCGACAATGACGACACAGGTGTGACGAGTTCAGGAGCTTTCCTTCATCCTAACTTCATCGTCATGAGGTGATTTGTTTGCTGCATATACAGTGCTTTGTTAATTAATACATTCTATCATTCCCTATGTAATACTGCTCTACAATGTATATATACACATATTAAAGTTTTTGTAATTATGTCTTTGGATAATGTACAATGTCAATTATTTTCCCGTCTTATTACCGACAGAAGGGATAAAACTCAATACATGTTCTCGCTCAAATGAGCATTGAGACGGTGCTCATCTCCTTGTGTGGAGCACCGAGCCAGCGGGAGGGCGCGTGGCACAGGTTGGCGCCAGCTGTCGTAGATGAAGGCTTTTTGGGGTTAGATCGCGTGAATATAAATGTGTCGTTAAACCCGCCACCACTCGACACAGCCAATGAGTAAGGTTTGTCACGTAAACAAAATGTGCTAATTAGTTACTGCTTCAGCACACCGGTGTGTTGGAAAGTAAACCCACAACATTAACGATTTGAGTACCGTGACGTTCCGCTGGTGATCACAACAACCAGCTTCATCAGGCGATTGATTAGCCAGAATTGTGAAGAAGTCCTCCTGTTTCGGTCGTAAATAGAGTAAAGGTAAAAGTGATGTCATCACTGTGACCCTATCAGGTGGATCACCTTGATTTGAGAAAATGCAGCACCTATTATCCATTGTAATGTATATATCATATTTACCCCACAATCAGAATCTTTATTTAAACTGGAAGGAATCCGATGAGCTATGAAGCTCTTTTTCACAGACACCCAGTGCCAGATATATATTTAAAAAACGTCACTAGTGAATATCTTTTCACGTTACGATGAATGTGTCTGGGCCCAACTGTTCTGAAGCGTTTTATAGTTTTACCTGACCACCGGCTCGGCTGCGGCTCTTCGCCTCTCCCGGCTCATCTCCTGCAGTCGTGAGCTCAGCTCGCTGATCACACTCGTCTTGGCATCGAGCGGCGCGGCCTTGCGACCGTCGACCCGTTCCAGCGACGTCTCCGCCTCCCACAGCCTGGTTTCGCCACCGTGCGCAGGTCGCGTTTATAAGAGACGCACAGAAGACAACGATTCCCCCGGGATAGACACTCTTAGGTTTTTTCGGTAAAGTCACGTAGGTGAAAATAAATAATAAAAATATATGAAATAATAATGGAAATCTAAATAATAAATCACGACGTTTCGGAGGCAACACAAGTCTCCGTCATCAGGTGGGACCGTCACAGCTAGATTTACTGTATCAAGTGAGGCAGGGATTCCAAGAGACAAGCTCTTAAATACAAGTTAAGGGGGGAGGGGGGGGGGAGGGGCTTATCTGAATGTAGTAGCCAGTGAATGGAACGTGTTATTATTTGTATTATTATTTATTTTCACCTACGTGACTTTACCGAAAGAACCTAAGAGTATGAAGCCTTGCAGTCACGAAAGATTCAAATATAGAATTAATTCCCCCGGATAGCCTCAACACACTGTTTTTTGGGGGCGAGTAAGCTGTCACAGCGAACACCTGCACGAAGGGCGGCACGGCAAGAGAGATGAGGCGGTGTGGCCGGCCCAACCACGCCCGGCCGCCTTTGTTCTCCCGTAGTGCTACATTCATCGTTTCCAAGTTTTTTAAGTTCGCTTTGTTTGAGAACTCGAGAGACGAGGAAGAGTCTCATTTGCAAGGGTGACCCGGCTCCCCAAAATGACAACAACAACAAACAAAGCAAATAAAGCAAATGGCAGCAACGGAAGCGAACAGACGTGACGGCGAAAGCAAACCGCGTCGCACGAGAGCGCGAAGATGTGGCGCAGACGTTAACCTAAGCAGACAAAGGGGAATACTTGTCGAACGCAACCGCGCAAGAGTGAAGTAGGCTGATAATTGTTTTTTTACCCTTCTATCTGGCAACAAAACTGACACATTTTTTTACAAGGAGTCATGTTTGCATAGACCACAATACCTGCAGTCATAATGCAAACAAAAAACATAACTCTGATAATGTATGCACTGTCCTTGAAGTTGATTGGTCCACACCCGAGACAGCTTTCCTTAGAGCCTAGTCTCACATGGGTTGGACCAGATGACGCACAACTCAAAGACAATGCACCATCAGAGTATGAGAGCTCGGGGTAAGCATTTACACCGTCTGGAACCTCATTTGCCAGTAAAAAATATGATAATTGGTTTTTTACCCTTCTATCTGGCAACAAAACTGACACCTTTTTTACAAGGAGTCATGTTTGCATAGACCACAATACCTGCAGTCATAATGCCACAATACCTGCAGTCATAATGCAAACAAAAAAACATATGTTTTTTTGTTTGCATTATGACTGCAGGTATTGTGGTCTATGCAAACATGACTCCTTGTAAAAAAGGTGTCAGTTTTGTTGCCAGATAGAAGGGTAAAAAAACAATGATCATATTTTTTACTGGCAAATTTGGTTCCAATGGAGTGAAGTAGGTTATCGCGTCGAACCGCGACGCAGACGCTCGAGGCGCTGAAGCGACGGCGACAATAATGAGCACAGGTGCGATGGGTTCAGCACCTTGCCAATCGCCGTAACTTCGTCGTCGTGAGATCCAAATGATTGGTCGCTTTGTGAATTCATGCACTCATATCACGTAATACTTTCTCGACAACTTACATATGCAGCAAAACCCCTCTTAACGGCCACCCCTGCTAACGACAATTCGTTAAATGGCTGGCCTCTGTACAGCCCAATGTGTAGTGTATAGTGTAGTGTATAGTAGGGTAGTGTATAGTAGGGTAGTGTATAGTAGTGTAGTGTATAGTGTAGTGTATAGTAGTGTAGAGTGTAGTGTATAGTAGGGTAGTGTATAGTAGTGTAGTGTACAGTAGTGTAGTGTACAGTAGTGTATAGTAGTGTAGTGTATAGTAGTGTAGTATACACTGTAGCATATAGTAGTGTCGTGTATAGTAGTGTAGTGTACAGTAGTGTATAGTAGTTTAGTGTAGTGTACAGTAGTGTATAGTAGTGTAGTGTATAGTAGTGTAGTGTATAGTAGTGTAGTGTAGCATATAGTGTAGTGTATTGTGTAGTGTATTGTGTAGTGTATAGTAGTGTATTGTATAGTAGTGTAGTGCCTCCATAGAACCCAATGTGTTCGATTACTGACCATTCCCCTGTTAACAATGGGCTGTTGTAGGTACAGCAAATATGAATTGATGCATTGATTAACCATGTTTATTTTAATATTATATATTTATAATGTTGTTAGAATCTCTATGTATGAATATCCATTGTTTAAATATTCTAACGTACGCTTTTTTGGGACGAAAAAGGGTAACTTTCGATGCTACCGGAACGAATTAAGCCTTTGACATGTGCTTCCTATACTCGCTCATTGACCGAATCGCTTAACCACCGGTTTCGTAGAACCTATTACCGCCGTCAAGAGGGGTTCTACTGTGCACACATTTAAACTTGAGTAATCATGCACGGCACGGGGTGGGGGTGGGGGGCGACTAGCGGCACCTCTGCACCGACGACTTCGGGCGCGGGGCGACGGGTGGCGGTGGCGGCGGCGGCACGGGCGGCGGAGGCGCCATCATCATCATCGTCGCGGCGCCCATCTCCTGCTTGTGCAGCGGCTCGCTGAACGTCACCACGGAACTCCGCAGCGCGGGCGGCCGGAGCTTGGGTTTGGGAGGGACGGGCGGTTTGTCCTGTTGCTGCAGCTGCTGCTGCTGCTGCTGCAGCAGTTGCAGCTGCTGCTGCTGCTGCCCATAGTGATGGGGGACCAGGCACGGCTGGCCATCGGCGAAGGAGGTGTGCGTGTCGGGCGGCTCTCCCGTTTCGGACGACAGCGTGGAGATGCTCGACACGGTGGAGACGGTGCTCGTCGTCTCGGCCGGCTGCTCGCTGCCCCCGCTCCGGGACGACTCGATCTCCTCCAGGCCCGAGTCCAGCGACTCGCTCCCCACGCCTCTGTGCCCCTGCTGATGCAGTTGGTGAAGATGTTGATGCTGCTGCTGCTGCCTCCTCGCGTCCAGGGAACCTTGCTGCTGCTGCTGCTGAGGCATGGAAGTGGCGAAACCATTGGCGAACTCCAGCGGAGGTGGGATGGTCTCGGTGGCGAAGGCAGAGAACTCCCCTTCCTGGGGGACGCCGGGCGACGCGGGCGGGGACGGCACGCACATTTGCAGCGGGCTGCCGCCCGCCCGCAGCTCGCTCGAGCCCATCGGCGACGAGGCACCCCTCTTGCTCCGCCGATCGACGCCTCTCTCCGGGGCCGCTCCCAAGTCGTGGCCGAGCTCCGAGCCCACGCCGCCACCGCCGTCTTCGCTCGTGGTGTGCACCATGAGCAGCCCGGCCGACTTCTGCTGCGACGTGTCCATGATGTTGATGATGACGCTCTTCCGCTCCACCACCGTCTGCGGCGGTGGTGGAGGTTCTTTCCTGAATTTGGGCGCATGCTGCTGCTGCTGCATCAGTGACTGCTGTATGGACTGTTGCATCGAGTGCTGCATCAGCGGCTGCTGCATCACAGCCTGCTGCATCAGCGGCTGTTGCTGCTGCAACGGAGGCAGCTCCCACACCACGCTCCGGGGCGGCGGAAGGGGCGGCAGCTCCTTCCTCGTCCTGCTCTCGAAGGCGGTGGGGTGGTGGTGGTGGTGGTGGAGCGGCTGATGTTGGTGGTGGTGCGGGTGATGAGGTTGGGGGTGGTGAGTCTGCCCGGGCACCACGATGGACACCTGCCTCTGCTCCGGCCGTGCGAACGTCAGCCCTGTGGCCGGCGGGCCAGTGATGACGTTCGCCGCTCCGAAGAGGTACGTGAGCGAGCCCATTGGCTGCTGCTGCTGCTGTTGCTGCTGCATGTGCTGCTGCATCTGCTGCTGCTGCATGTGCTGCTGCATGTGCTGCTGCATGTGCTGCGGGAGCGGCGGCGGAGGCGGCGGCGCCGCCATGCGCGCCTGCATGTTGCTCGCCAGGTGCTCTTCGTCCACCGACTTGGAGTGCTTGAGGATGGGCTTGGGCGGGCGGCGCTGCTGGCGCGAGGGGTCGCCCGACAGCAGCGAGAGGTCTCCCGTGGAGCGGTGGCGCTCCTCGATGCGCCGCTGCCTCTCGTGCACGGCGAACGCGATCGCCGCCGAGAAGGGGTCCTGCCGGGAAAGTGGCGGTGAGCATGCGCGTCGCGATCGGCGCTCGGGACGCCCGCCGCCGCTCGTTGCCGCACGTCGCCGCACGCCGGCTCCACGCCGGTGGCTGCTCGACTGACGGCGCGGCTCGGCGTCGGGAAATGAGCACGGCGGAGACGGCGCCCAGAGCCGATCGATTCTCACCACGTTTCGTCCAGAGGACAACCGCCGGAGGTGGAGGGATGCCATTCCAAGCCGCGCGCAGCGTCGGAATTGAAAAAAAGTCTCAACCACGGGTTTCCCCTCGCTCGACGCAGGTTTTCGGTCCGTGCGATTTCGCGTGTCCGCGGCTGATCTATTGGCTAGGCGAAATTCGCTCCGTGCGGTTTGAATTGACCCACACGCAGCTACGCGGTCGAACGTGGGACAACATCCTGTGTGTACTGTAGGCACTACTCGGCTGGAAGGTCATTAACATAATTATTTAGAATGATCCAATATACGGCGTTCGGTGTGATTTTATGTAATATTGTTTTTAGTGCTGATGGCCTGCGGTGTAGAAAGAGGGCACTTAGCAATAGCATCTGGAAATTTTGGAACATCCTCGTAACCAATCTTGACATTCCAAATTCACCCTCTGTAACCACGTGTGTGTTCAGGTCATGCTGTAGGCTCACCTCTGCCACGACTGCTGTGAACGCTTTCGCGAATCTCCGTTACGTCTGGGGCTATGCGCACGCAGGTCTGTCACGTGATTTTTTTTTGGCACCGTTTTTTATTTGTATTTAAACACCGTAAATTGTTTATCCTGTTCGCGGTACATTCCGGCGTGGGTTTGCAGTACGTTCTGGCGTGGGTCTCGCTTAAGAAGCCGGTTTAACCTCAGGCAGCTGCCTGGTTTCGATCTCAGGATGTGTCAGCGTTGTGAGCTCCCAGCGCTCCGCATCTGTGGGCCACCTGACCCCCGTTCGTGTGTGAGCCCACCTTGAGACCAAACAGGTAAACGAAGACCGGCTGCAGCTACCACTACAAGGAGGGGGGGTGTGGGGGTGGGTTGCTGTGACAGAGGTGATGATGATAATCAATACTTAACCACTAAGAAAAGCCACACTTAGTATGACAACTCTCTGCAGGAGGGTCTTGCTTAATTTGGATGTTCGGCTCAACGCCAATTAGATTGTAGGTTTGTTAATCTACGCGAGGCAATCGCAGAACCTGGAGGAAACCCGTGCGGAACGGGGAAGACAACGTACAACAAGTCCAGACGCAAAAGGCTCAAGCCCTGCTTGCTACTGCGCCACCCATGCCGCTGAAATATCACGCACGTGCACGCTGACCTTCCCCCCCTCGCTCCGCACGTAGCCGACCGGAGCGCACACGACGAAAGCAACGAGCACCTGGAAGGACGTGGAGGGAGGTGCGGCCTCTCCCAGCGTGGCGGACCCCGACTCGGATTGCAGGCCGCTGAAGGTCACCTCGGGGATTTCCATCTCCTTGGGCTCAGGGCCTGGGGTCTCGCACTCCATGCTGGAGCCCTGGCTGCTTCGGCCACTGCTGCTCGTCGAGGGCTCTGGGAACAGCACGGCACGGGGAGAGACAGGCGTGGGTGAGTGGGTTAGAGAGAGACATCCGTGGTCAGTGGGTTAGAGAGAGACATCCGTGGTGAGTGGGTTAGAGAGAGGTTACTAGTACTGCACGTAGGCAGGTCCGTGCTAAATCTAATTCACCTTTACTTAGCTTCACTTTAGGGAGGTGAGGATGCATTGAAATTCGTAACCTCTTCCCATCAATCGCCAACACTTGTAGCTTTCACAAGGAATTTTCATCTTCCTAATAAATTATATTTTATTTTTTCTACCGCGGCTTACTCTCGCGACTCGTGATGCGCGCTTTGGAAGGAATTAAATCGTCGACGGTGCAAAGTGGCCAGGCGATGAACGTGCGAACGTGCCCGCGGCTCGGCAAATCGGCCGTTCACCAACTTGCTACCCGCGATTTTGGCTATCCGTGAAACGCACCTGGAACTCTACATGGCTGCGTCGAGAGAGAGAGGGGGCAAGAGATAAAGTGATGAGAGATAAAGTGATGGCATTTATTATTTACGTATTTTTTTTCGTGGATAATTCATCATCATCCGCGAAATTTGATATTCACGAGCATCTCCGGAATGTACCCCTCGCGAATAACGAGGGATTACTGGAGTCTGTAGTTTTCCAGCGTCCACAACAAGTTGAGAATGAGTTGAAGGCAACCGAGCATTGCTGAATAGGATGCTGCTGCGATATTATGAGCAAACATCTGTCAAATGATGAGAAAACCCACCGTGACAAAAACATTGGTGCGCTCATTACCCACAAGGTGCTTGCGACAAATAAATTACAATACCTTGCGAATCTCTTCAAAGAGCATAAACCATCATCATGCAAACTCCGTTCATCCTCACAGCAGCAACGGCTTTTTGTTGGCCATCGCACTTCTGCGGCCGTCTGGAACGCACCTCCTTCCGATATTAGGAAGCCACTGGAGATGTGCACTTTTAAGTCTAGAATGAAAACTCATTTCCTTAGAACTGCTTTCTGTGCATTAGTTTGCTGTCCTTCCCCCGCACCTCCGATTAGCACGGTTGGCTACGTATGGTGCGAAAGAAGTTCAACGTACGTACATATATACAGTGCGGGTCTGAAACCCGTGGAGGTCTTGTTAGTTGGCACACTGCACTTCAGAGGGCTCGCTGTCGCCTGATGATGCTGGTTGTAATTACCGGCGAAACATCGTACTCAAATTGTAGATCCTGTGGGTTTACTCTCCAATACACCGGTGAACTGTACTAGTAACGAATTGGCATGTTCTGTTTACGTGACAAACCTTACTATATGGCTGTGTCGGGTGGTGGTGGGTTTAATGACGTATTTATTACGTGATCTAACACAAAAACCTCTATTATGGATAATATTGGTCGCGAAAGCTTACGTGTTAAACTAATCCAGCGGTTGTCCGTGTTATTAGTTCCCTGCAGCTACATTAACGATACATATGCACCGTCTGCCTCTCAGTGGACATAAACTAAATCTTACGCGTCACGGTCCGAATTTTGTCCAAATTTGGTCGAAATGTGAAAAATGCTGACATGTTGTAATGGTTGGCACGCTGGATAAGCTTTTTAACTACCGCGCCTGGTAGGCAGGAGGTCGTGGGTTCAATCCCGACCCTGACGCCTGCTGTGCATTTGGTGTTCGCGTGGATTTTCCTCCGGGTCCTGCGCTTTGTCCCCTCCACATTTAGAATCAACGTCGCGCGTTCAGAGCATTTGGCTGCCTACACATTTCCATGCGATGAGCTACTTCGTTGAGCTATCATTTGCGATGACCACATCGCTTCCTAAAAAGAGCTATGAAGCTCAGCGGGGTCTTGCCTGGTGTCGTGTAAGTAGTCGTAAAAAAAAAAAAAAGCCAAGACGTCTGGCCAGCGTGCGTAGAGTAGGCCCAAAAGATGCGCTCTTCCGCGACGGAGGCCGCGCACGCCCCCGTAACCGTGCGCGTCGCCCCTTACCCTTGATGATGATCGTCGGCAGCGGGTTCGGCGAGCCACTCCCAGCCCTGTCGGGGCTGCCCTCGATCTTGGTCTGCTTGGTGAGGTGCGCCTTCTTGCGGGAGCTCGCCGTGGTGGCGGCGCCGGTGCCGCTGCCCGGCACGGCCAGGACGGCGCCAGCCACCCCGGTGCCCACGTTGGCGTAGACGTGCTCCGTCGGAGTCTTGGGACGTTTGTGCCTCAGCTCCATTTGCCGCATTTGCTCGTACTGCATCTGCGCTTGCTGCTGCTGCTGTTGCTGCTGCTGCTGTTGCTGCTTCTGCTGGGCCTCGAAGTGCCGCTGCTGCTCGTACTGCATTTGCTGCTGCGCCTCGAACTGCCGCTGCTGCTCAAAGTGCCTCTGCTGCTGCTCGAAGTGCCTCTGCTGCTGCTCGAACTGCCTCTGCTGCTCGAACTGCCTCTGCTGCTGCTCAAACTGCAACTGCTGTTGTTGTTGCTGCTGCTGCTGCTCGTATTTCCGCTGCTGCTGCTGTTGCTCCAATGAGAATTCTTGCGCGGGGACGACCGCCGACTCCTGGCCGCCAAACAGCGGCGTTTTCCTCCTGCGCGGCCTCTCCGGCGCCGGCGGGGCCGCAAAGTAGGCGGACGCCGACGACTCCAAATACCCCACGGACTGTTCGCTCTCCGGCGCGAAGCCGAACTGCGCAAGCTCGAACGCCTGCCGCAGCTGCTGCGACTGCTGCAGCGCCTGCTGCTGCTGCTGCTGTTGCTGCTGCTGCTGCTGCGTCATGAAAATGTCCGGCAGGTCTTCGGCGTCTTGCGCGAAGAGCGGCGGCCGCGCCGGCTTGGGCTGCGCTGGGGCGGAGGGCCCGTACATGAAGGGCGGCTCGGAGGCGGTGGGCGTCAGGAAGGGCGGCAGCGGCTGCAGCGCGTGCAGGGAGGGCAGCGAGCCGTGGAGCGCGCCGTGGAACGGGCTGTGCAGCAGCCCCGGCTCCATCTCCAGCTCCCGGCGCAGGGCCGAGAGCTGCGCCGCCTCGTAGAGCCGCCGCGGGGACTGCACGGGCGGGTACTCGCCCGGCACCGCGGGCGACGGCGGGGAGTAGAAGACGGGCGAGTAGGAGGGGGTGACCATGCCGCCGTCGCCGTACTGCGGCTGCAGGGGCGGCGAGGGGTTGAACTGGGAGGGGAGGTCCACCGCGGAGCTGTAGAAGCGTCCGTCGGCCGTCATGCCTACGCGCGGAGCGCGCGCACACAGACGAAGATCCCACCCCCGACGTATAGCCTTAACGGACTGTTGGGGCAAGTGCAGTTAGTGAGCGCGCGCGCGCACGAGCGGAGAAGGCGACAATGTGTGTACGTATGTTGAACCTCTTTCGCACCGTGCGCAGAAAACCGCGCTAATCGGGGGGTGCGGAAAATTAACAGAGTGTCGGCAATGGCTGTGCCAACGAAAGTCCTCGTACTTATAGCTATTTCTGGTTTACATCCAAAGGAAGAAAATGAACAACGTGTAAAAAGACTGACCGGTGCCTGACAACCGCTCGCTCGCAAAAGGAGTCCAATGAGGATCTCCGCGCCCAAGGCACTCGGCGTGTCCCTCATCATTCTCTTCCGCTGGGTGTTTCCGGTGCCAGTGAAGCGGTGGAAATTCTCCCACGAGTTTGGGCAGGGATCCGTGTCACCAAGTAAGTCGACTCACAAAAGGCCTGTAATCCATTGACCCCGAGCGGTTCTATTCTGCCGCTTTGCCACGACGAGAGGCCCCTCTGGAGAGTTTGGTCGCAGTAGTTTTGCTTAAAACTTTCGCGACTGCAGGAATTCTTGTTCTTGGTTCTTTCGGTAAAGTCACGTAGATAGAAAACAAAAAGAGAAGACCGCTTGTGTTGCGATCGAAACGTGGTGGGTTTTTTTTATTGTACAATTTTTATCGTGGTTTTTTTGCTCGTATTATTTCCAATTTTTAAAAATTATTTAAATGTAATTTATTTTATTTTATTCTTTTTGCTTTTTTTGTTTTTTGTTTTATTTTCTATCTACGTGACTTTACCGAAAGAACCATCATCAAAACGAATCCGCAAGAAAAGCTCAAATAAAATTACTTTCTCGGAACCGATCCGCCCACAGGGCCGTGCGGGAGGGCGTGTGGCACAGTTTGGCGCCAGCTATCGTAGAGTTGCGGTCGCGTTGCTACGGTTCTCCACGGTGAGTACAGTGTCTTTAAAAACAACGGCGCTACTACAACACCTCTCCGCGAACGGGACACCGACCCTGCTGCATCTTGGAGACGTCTTGGAACGGGAAAGGGTAAATATGCGATCCATAGTTTCGGTTGCGTGGCCAAGATCGCACGACTGGGAGGCACGTCTTTAATCTCACAATTTTTGAAGCTGTGCGCATCGGCCTGCTGACGACACTGCAATGTCTTCGTGGAGGAATGTCAAAGTCAGGAGGTGCGACGTTGGGGGGGGGGGGCGTCTCTAATGACATTCTTGTTCTGGACGTCTACGCTGTTCCACTCCGTTCTCCAGCAGCATGGGTCTGCGTGAGATGCTAGGATGTGTCGATCTCAGGACTCAATGGATCACAGGCCTCAGTCGATACCCTAACCTTTGCAAACTGCGAGCCGAGTGCTCTGCCGTAGCACGGCCCAGCTTCGTTCGATTGTTGTTACATGCGCTTTTAAATCTAGGTTGCAGACTCGTTTCTTTAGAACTGCTTTTTGTGTGTCGGTTTGTCGTCTCTTCCCCCGCACCCCCGATTAGCACGGTTGGCTACGTATGGTGCGAAAGAAGTTGAACGTACGTCCGTACGTACGTTGAACAAGACGCTCGTGCGTCTTTCTCTGGCACTGGGTGCGTTTTTAGAATTTGCGAGATATGTTCACTGCACAGAAGGGGGGTGGTGGGGGGGGGGGTGAGTGGAAATAGGCGGGCACTTAAGAGACCTCCATCCTCTGGCCTGGAATCTCACGGAATGCGCCGAAGATCCCAAACCTACCTACCACCACCGCTGTCTACCTGTTTTGCACAGACGCCGCCTCCCCCCCCCCCCCGTGCCCCAAGGGCACTTAAACCAGGCGGAAACAGTCTGGAGAAAGGTTGTGACCTAAATGCCAACTGGGGCAAAAGAACAACATTCAGTGTTACATTGAAGACGGTAGCGGCGTTCAATTTGGAATCTCGCAAGGCCGTCCGTAGCTGCCGTCGGCCGTGGATTACCAGCCGCTGGTTGGACGCGCGAGCACGGCCCGGGCGGCTCGACTTTGGTCAACCGCGGAGCCGCTGGGCGCGTGCGATCGAGTCGTCGCGCGTTCTCTTATTGCCGTTCGCTTACAACGACGCTTTCACGATTGTCTCTACGAGCTCCCTCAAGCGGAGGCCCTTCTCGCCAGCAGCGGCGCGAACGAGGCAGTTGCAGGGCTACGCCTTTGCCTTCCGCGCTGTTGCCCGTGGGTATGTGCGCACGCTCCACGTGGCGAGCGGCGGCAGAGCGGTTAGCGCGCCGCGCCGCTACGTACCCGGCGGCAACGGGTTCCATTGCCGCTCACGAGCAATGACAGTCACAGCGGATATTTTAACCAATCCTGGGCACTCCCGTAGGACGAATCGGCCCCAAAATGAGTACCTGGCGTGGTGTGTAATCATCAGCACTGGGGAGACAAAGGCGTCCGGGCATGGTATTGGCCACCCAACCACCCTCGTGTGCCATGCTGGCCTTCATTGGTGCTACTCGCTAACAGCACTTGACTAGACGCTCTGTTAAAGGCTGACACGGTCGGGGGGGGGGGGTGGTGGTGGGGGGAATCTTCGTCTTTGGTCAGAGTCCATGTGACGGAGAGGAGAGCGCGTGCGACGGTGCCACGCTTACCCGTGGGCGAGTGGGCGTATGCCCCGCCGGGCCTCTGCAGCGGCATGAAGGGCCGATCTGGTGGGCCCAGAGGTGGCGATGGGCCCTGCCCAGGACCCATCAGGTCAAAGCCGTACTGCACCTGGCACTGCGACGCCACAGACAGCGGGGAGAAACGCGACACGTGCTTGAACTGGATTTATCGCCGACGCTTTCACAGCCCCCAAGCATGTTGCCTCTAATTTCAGGGGTTGGGTCACGCCCCGCAAGTTTTTAGCACGCACAGTAGAACCCCTCTTAATGACCACCCATGTGAACGACTAATCGTTTAACGATGGGCCTCCATAGAGCCCAATGTGAAGTGTATAGTGTAGTGTATAGTAGTGTATAGTGGATAGTAGTGTAGTGTATAGTGTAGTGTATAGCATTTCCTATACTCGCTTAACGACCAAATCACTTAATGACCGGTTCCGTGGAACTACGGTAATTACCGTCGTTAAGATGGGGTTCTACTCGACTACTCACTGCGGGCATCTTCACCCAGAGCCACCGAACTCAACTCCTGCTGCCGCCTGTGTCTGACTGGCGCTCCCTCGAGAGAGATCGAAGCGGCTGACCTTCCGGATCGTCGTGAGCCCAGTGTGCTAAATACTTTACCACGGCAGCATCGCGATGACAAGTTTGCGCATTTGGCATTCGTGGCCGTTCTTACGGCACAAGGCTCTCACCAAAGCGCTGCACTTCACAGCCATGCGCGCTACAGCAGTTGCCCGCCATTCCGGGCGGTGGGGGCAGTGGGGGCGGTGGGGACGGCGGGGGCACGTACCTCCTGCGGGAAGAGGCGGCTGGGCGGGCGCGCCCGTGCCGTGGCGGGGACGATCGGCGGCTCAGAGTCCGCGACCTCGTGAACTAACACCTGTTCCACCTTTTCTGTCAGAAAGAAGCGCAAATTCCACGTCAGCTGTTAGCTGAAGTCGGGAAGAGAGAAAGCCGAAGCGTCATCGTCGCGACGACGCCGACGACGCCGATGACGCCGACGACGCCGGAGGACCAAAGTACCGACGAGGGCGTTGCCGCGCGAGGCTGGACGGGAGTAGTGGGGTGTCTGCGTCGGTTAAGTCAGCAACGTGACGATCAATTCAGCAGCGACTGTGCCCGAGCAGGGTCGCCGGGGTAGCCCCCTGGCGCCCGCCCCCCCCCCCCACCCCTTCCCTGCGTTCTCGATAAATGTTTAAGATGCGAGCCATTTTGTGATGCTGAAGTACCTTGGCATTTTATCCCGTTTTGTGCACTTTGTGCATTAAGCTCCGAGTCTCTGTTGGAACATTGCACAGGGCGGGGGCACGTCAACTGAGAGCAAATGCAGTACTCACCCTGTTTCTTCTTCCTCCCAGCCGCTTTTTTTTCAGAAAACAAGAGACAGAACACACATCTTGTGAACCTTAAACGAACGGTCAGGAAGCAGGAAAAAAGTGATCGGTGTTCATGTGTGATAAAAAAATCACGCGTAAAATATAGGAAGGGGGGGGGGGAGGGTGGGTGAGGAAATGCACATCTGATACAAAGAAGAATGTGTAAGAGACTTACCTCTGTCCACTGCACATTGGTTTTAGGTCAATCGGGGGGGCGGGGGGCGGGTGAGAGAATTTTACAGGAGGCGGAGGAATGCGAGATGGCGACAAATGGAGAAAACAGAAACAAGAAGGGGGGAAAGAATTTGTGACGATTTCGCAATGCAATAATCAACTCCGTATACATGTATACATGCGGAAACGTATACAATATATACCCCGTGTCTCATGTATGTAAGTAGGTATGCACGCACGTATGGGTGCACGCAAACTCGAGCGGATAGAGACGATGCCGCGTGTAAATGTGGCATCGATGCCGCGGGGCGTGACTATGTTTGTGATATTAAACACGGTTTTGAGCTCACGCATGCTTTGTTGCTTCCGCAACTCAAGTCGAGGAAATGTTGACGTGAAATGCCGTTTAAAAAATAATGCAGTTGTGGCACAGGCATGCGCGGTCTTCCCCCATATGATCAGAACGCTTGCGTGTGTGTACGATGGGAGAGGTTGAGTAGTGGTTAGCGCGCTGCGCTACGAATCCGGCGACCCGAGTTTGATTTCCTCTCATGGCCAACACCAGCGACGATTGTCCTGAACCCGTCCTGGGCCTCGTCTCGGTCAACTCGGCCTCAAATGAGTACCCGGTGCAGTGCGTAGTAAACAGCGCCACTCGGGAGACAAAGGTGGTCTGGCGTGGTGCTAGCCACCCACCCCCTCGTGTACCGTGCCGGCCTTTATTAGGTGCTCGCTAAAAGCATTTGCTCCAATAGTTTGTTTAGGCTATACGGGGGGGGGGGGGGGTGGAACTTTGTCTTTGTGTGCGATGGGACACGTGGTACAGAGGGGCCTCGTCGGCCCTGTGAACCCGTCCGCCCACGTGTGTGAGTGAGCGCGTGTGAGTGAGCGCATGTGAGTGAGCGTGTGTGAGTGAGCGCGTGTGAGTGAGCGTGTGATGGTGATGCACATTCACGGACCGTGCGGCCACACGCAGCGGCGTGTCTCCGACGAACACGACGGCGACAACGATAACGACCACAGCGCCGTGAACTAAATGGCCTTGCTCCGTCCTGCGGATGCCGCGCTGCGTTAGTTACGCCCCGGGGTTTAACTTCAGTTTTTTTTTTCCCTCGCAAGGAGAACGGCAGCTACGGTCGCGAAGAGAGGGAAACGGCTCCGGCGCACGATGCTGCCTTTTTATGATTAACGGGCCGGGTTCTCGAAGGCGCTAATGCGGGGAGCGCGCCGGCGCTTTGGCAAGAACTGCAACGTTTGCGATGTTTCCCCGGAGGGCGATAACGCTTACAAGTCCCCCCAACCGCCGCCCCGCTCCCCCCACTCCGCGTTAATAACGTCGCTTAAAAGCGGGCGATTTGTGAAAATGACAGACTCAGCGTGGACCTATACGGTGGCTCCGGGACGGTTTCTTAAATCGGGGGGGGGGGGGGGGCGGGGGGGTCATCAATCAATGCGCTGCGAGCGGCGGGACAGGAGCCAGCCGCCGCTTGTCCGATTGAAAGCACGACGCCGAGAGGAAATCCCGTTTAGCCGGGACAGCTGCGGAGGGGGCGGCTTTGCTTTGCGCTCAAGCGTTACGTTTTTTTTCCGCGAGCCCTCAAAACGTAACGCGACGTGTCCTGACATTCAGGCCCGCGTAAAATGTCGGCAGCCCTCGGAATCATAAGAGCGATGTACACGAGCCCGCTGTCTCTTGAACGCTCCCTCCCCTCTGATGAAGGCACGTGTTTAAAGGCCGACAAACACCACTGCACTGCGACTAGGTTTACACGGGCAGCGGGCCCTCAGCGACGGATGTAGTTCCTCTTATCCGTTTCGGTGAAGCTCAGAACCCTGGGCCCGTTTCGAGGCACGCGGCCCCTCCTTACTCCCCACGCTTTCGTTTTTTGTTTTCTCCAAACGCCAAACGAACGTTCACCGATGAGCGGCGTGCGCGCTCCTGCACGGCGCGCAATCGGAGTAACCGGCGTTGTATCCCGCGGAGTGGGTGGGGAGCCCAACCGCTGTGAACGTGGAATCATCTCTCAGAAGTTATCAAATGAAATCAAGCGGCGGGAGATTCGCCGCTCGTGAGCGGGCTTATCTCTGTCTCCATTTGGATAAAAGCCCGGCCTGACGGAATTTAGTTGCGTGGGGCTGAGCGTCGGGCACCCGCGCACCAAATACTCCTGGGAGGTCCTTCTCTCGCGGCATCCCACTTGCAACGCCCCCCCCCCACCCTCCGCGTGTTTAACGAATCTCGTTCAGGGAGAGAACGAGGGCGATGCCAGCAGGCGGGCGGCAAGGCCCATCAACGTGGCCGCTGCGAGGCGCACGGAAAATAAAACTTCTAACGCGAGCGCAAAGCGATGCCCGGCGAGACGCGCCGGGATGCCGGCAAAGTCCGCGGGGTGTAAATCTCGAGCGCAGGTGCGGCCGCTTCATCACGCCCATCTTTTGTTGTTGTTGTTGTTGCAAACAGCGAAAACGTCGACAGTAAAATGTTATGCAACCTGGTGACTGCAAGTCTCTTTACCTCCAGGGGTGATGAAAAACATCGCTGCAAGACTTGGTCTAAAATGTCACAGATTAATCGGTTAAGGTGCAATTGTTTCAGGGGCACAAATATAGCACACACATACACACACACAGTGCGTGGTTGAAGGGGGACCCCCCCCCCCACTCCGTTTCCCCCCTCAGCTCGGCGCCTCTCTAGACGGCCGCAGTTCAGGGAAAAAATGACACGCGGTGAAAGACGCGACACAGATCGACGCCAGTGCCCACGCTCCATTCGGCGGCGTCTTTCTTGAATCGTGGGGTATGCGTTCGCCAATCGAGAATATCCTGGCACACAGCCTTGAGGTTCAAGCAACAAGGCTACGGCCATGGCGACGGTTTTAGGGTTATCGGTCGAGTCAGAGGGTTAGAGCGTGAGGTTGGGCCTAGTGCGAGGGCTGCGGCTCGGGTTTGTTGTTGAACACAGCTCGGGGGGTGGGGGGGGTGGTGGGGTCACTTTCTCGCCGCGTGTCGTCTTTTCCCAGTGCGGGCGTCGTAAACCAAAGATGGAACCTCAAGTTACCCTGCACATTGTTTACCCCAAAAATTAGTTCGGGAAAAGGCCAGGGGCCCCACACTGATTCAACGTGACGCAGCTTTGAAGCCATTTTTTTTTACATTTTTGGTTTAACGGCACACTTCACTTCAGAAAGGAATCTTTTTTAAAGTGTTCAACAGAAACAGGGGGTATATCGGGGGGTGAGGGTGTTGGGGAGGGGGGCGCAACCTGGGGACCAACAGATTAACGGCCCAGGGCTATGGCAGCAACCGCTACCGCTTGCTGGGGGTTTGCAAACCGGCACGCACTCCCTGGCCGGGGGGGGGGGGGGCGGTGGCCTCTCTCGAGGTCGCCCTTTCTCTAGAGCGAGGCCTCCACCGCCGCCATCGCCACCGCCCTGCCGTCGTCGTTGTCGTCGTCATCGCCGGCGGCAGCGGCCCTGCCGAAGGCCACTCACCGATTTCCTCCAGCTCGGCCGTCATCGACTTGGAACGGAACGACACCGTGGCACTTTGGGACTTCTTTGGCAGTGGGGGAGCTGATAAACCAAACCAAGGAGACAGCGAGAGAGAGATAGCTGTGATAGTGTGGCACTAATTAAACTAGAAAACTAAAAAAATAAATATTTTAACAGGTTGAGGTCTACTGAGCTATGTAGATATTTTCAGAAGCGACCCGGCCACAAAAATGATAGCTCGACGAAGTGGCTTATCACGTGGACATTTATAGCAGCTCAATACCCTAAAAGCGTGATTCTAAATGTGGAGGAGAAAACCGGAGGAACCAGAGAAAACCACACGACCACAGGGAGAGAGACATGCAAGCTCCAAATATACAGGCGTCTGGGTCAGGATCGTACCCATGACCTCCTTTAATGGGCCACGTGGGGTGGGGTCGTGATAAATATCGAGATTTATTAAAAACTTGCGCCATTGTTTTATGGGTACCGAGGCTCCCGCTAGGTCATGGAGGAAGGCGTGTGCCACATTTTGGCGCCAGCTTATGATAGAGTGTGATCGTGTCGCTACAGTTCTCTGCGGTGAGTGCAGTGTCTTTAAAAACAAAGGCGCTCCGCCTCTTTCAATAAAATCAACGCTGAAGCGCTCGCCACATTCCGAGATTCGCCAGTGAACGGCACACCGGCACCCTGCAAACTTGGCAGATGTCTCGGAACGGGAAAAGGGTTAATAATCCTCAAACTACTCGGACGCGGTATCGTCCAAAGATTGCATAAGCGGCGTCTTGCGCTCGAGCAAAGCGCACGTGGATTGTGCGCTTAATGAATGAGCAATGCGCAACGCCCGATTCCTAACGGTCCCGGGGCCATTTGTGAAGAGAATAAAAAAGGATGGAATTTAACATTTTTTGGCTTGAATGCTCGGCTCGTAAAAGTTAAAAACTAAAAAACGAGGCCCTCCCACGCCACCGCCAGCCGCCACGGCTGCCTCCATCGTGAGCGTTTGCAGAGACGCACGTGGGCGCACGACTTTCTGCCAACGAATGCGTAAAATGTAAACCTAAAAGGCGATTTCATGCTCGAGGGGGGGGGGGGGGCGTTTGAGGCGCCGCTGTGCGTAACGATAAAAGCGGACTGCGACAAAATCACCGATCTCGATGATATTAGCCAATCACATGAAGCTGGGGAGGCGTGTCACATCATGACTCAATCCACGGATCGATCGGCAATGAATCGACACGACGATTAACTCCGCACGTTACGATTAACCCCGGTATTTTTGATGTTTGTTCATTACGGATCTACTGAGCGGAATCAATTAATCTCGATTAACGATCCGCAGTCACCATATATGGGCAAAGACATGCCCCTTCGGCCAAAGCCACGTCCACTTTCTTCCATATATGGGCAAATCTCTGATCGGTGATTTTGTCGGGTGTACGATTCTATCGTATTACAGCGCTCATCACCTGTCTGTCACGCCTGAGCCAGTGGTTCAACGTCAGTAGCGAGCGATACGTTTCCCCCAACATACGAATCGGCCTGTTGGATTTTCCACACCAACATTATCCGGCAGCAGCAATTTGTCTCGAAGCAAAAAAACTCTGGACCGGTTTTTCCGACCTTCCGGGTCTCATCGGCAGAGTCGACCCCGTTGAGCAAACGCTGCCGTGTTGCCAGGTGGTATTGGCAGCGGCGACTCCGTCTAAACGTCGGTGGCCCCCCGTTCAACGCAGCGCAATGCAACACGATCAAACTCACGTGGGACGTTGAACTTCTTGCGCACCGCAAGTAGCCAACCGTGCCAATCGGAGGTGCGGCGGAAGGACAGACAAGGCAACGCGTCGTCGGTTCACAACAAAAATTGGCACTCCGGGCCCCTCGCCTTTTCTGCGCAGGCCATCCTCCTGGTCCGGGCGTCGGCTCACCGACACCACCTTCATCACCAGGCTGTTCCCGCCCTGGCGGATGAGCCCCACCACGTGCTTGTGGCCGCACTTGATGATGTTCTCGCCGTTCACCTGCCCCGCCGCGGAGGAGAGGGAGGAGGAGGAGAAGGAATGAGAACAGGGGCAGGAGGCGCGAGCTCTCGCTTGTGCGAGTAACGAAGGGCCCGAGGACGAGCCGAACCCGCGAGGCGATGACCCGGTGTCCTTCATTGCAAGGCCACCGCGGCGGGGCCACTGGCGGCCCCTGGTGGCCTTTAGTGCGGTACCCGGACGTGCGGGTCCCCCGACAAGACACAAATGGTGAAAACACCCCCCCCCCCCCATCATCATCATACTGCTGTCACAAATGGTTTCAGACGTGTGACGGACCTCACACTGATGGCTGAAGTGGCACCCCCCAACTCCCCCCTCTGAAAATTAGTGAAGAACACTGCGCTATTAGAATGCACAGCCTAAGTCTACCCGTGCAGCGCACGCATGCACACACTCACGCGCACGCTCGTTGCGCCTGGCAGGCATCGATGGGTGCAGTCGTGCACATGACAGCTGTGTATCCGCATACACAGCATGGCAAGGGGTGTATAGTCGAGGGTGTAATGCACGGATACATATGTTTGGTGAACTTCTTTCACACCGTACGCAGCCAACCGTGCTAATTGGAGGCACGGGGGAATGACAACAAACTAAATACACAAAAAGAGGTTCGAAAGAAATGAGTTTGTCAATGATTTAAAGGTGCATAGCTCCAGTGGCTACCTAATATCGGAAGGAAGAGCGTTCCAGACGGCCGCAGAAGCGCATCCGAAAGTGCCGCGCGATGCGGTGACCACCGCCTTTGTTCGACGGCTTGAGCCAAAAGCCGCTGCCGCTGCGAGGATGGGCCGGAGTTCGCGTGATGATGGTTTATGCTGCTTGACGAGGAATGTGGAGCAGCAGTACTCCCCCCTCCTCCCCAAATTTCGGAATTTCATGGTTTGCCTAGGGTTGCTACCTTTACCACTTTAGGCCAAACACGGATGCATTGCTCAGTCAGCGCTCGGTCGATTATCAAAACTAGTGACATCATATTGGGATCAAGTTCAACACAGAATACAATTGCTGCTGCCACCCGAACACGGGTGCGGATTCCCGGCAGCCCTCGCTGTGCCCCCATAACGCGTTTGTGGGTCTGCTTCACAACTCAACATGGAGAGAAACTTACCAACCTCTAGATTATCCTGAACAACACCATCAACAACATCAAACAAAGATCCCCCGCATAGTCTTAACAGACTGTTGGGGCAAGTGCTGTTAACGAGCACCTATGAAGGCCGGCATGGCACACTAAGGGGTGGGTGGCCAACACCAACTCCTCCCCAGTGGCGATGTTTACACATTGCACCAGCTACTCATTTTAAGCTGAGTCCACCTAGGTGAGGTCCAGGACCAGTGTTGGCTGTGAGCGGGAATGAAACTCGTTCCGTTGAGTTCGTAGCGCAGCGCGCTAACCGCTACACTACCGCTCCCCATCAACAACCGCCATCACCAACGAACATAACTGTAACTTCACTCATCACCATCCTCATCACTATCATTATCAACAACCCTCAAGATGTTCCATCAATAAATACTGCCTTAGAAGGCAGAGTATAGAGGAGGTGGCGTTTTTGGGGTGATGGCCCTTCTTCATAGCAATTAGCCGTCATTATTAAATTGCCGCCCGCGATTGTTCTGGTGCGCCTGGCCAAAGAGAGACCGGCGATCCGGGAGCTATGGTTAATGCCGCTGGCGGAGGACAGGGCAGGGTGGAAGAAGGCCTTTGTGGAGTCGCTGAGCCTGCGACTCGATTCAGTTCGGAAAAGCGGGCCGGTATTGATTCATTGATATGATATCACGACCAAGAGCACCACCACAACACGTACCATCAACAACACAATCAAGCACCATAGCCGCATCACCACGACCACCATCACCACCACCACCACCACCAACACCTTCACCAGAACCAACCCGATCACGATCGTCATTATTGTTACAATTACGAAGAGCAGCCCCCACCAACACCGCCGCTAGCAACAACGCCATCACACCTGTGAGCGAGCACCTGTGAAATCGGGCAAGGTGCTCGATGGGGAGGGTGGCCAACACCAGTGTTGATGTTTACCCAGCGGACCAGGTACTTATTTATGGTGTGAGTCAACCGATGGAGGGCCCAGAATTCGATTCAGATATTCATCACCGACGTTGGCCGTCAGCAGGAATCGGATCTCGGTTCACACTTCACGTGGCACTTAACGTGCACCTGGCCTGGCACAAACGCCGTGGTGAAATCACCGCGGTTGTTGTTGTTGAGCTACGAACCCGACGGCCCAAGTTCGAGAGAGGGAAGAGAGGTAGCAGAGAGAATGAAAGAAGTGAGCTGCACAGAGTTGCAGTGTCCGTTTACAAGGGGCGGCGGGGAGGGACTCTGAAATGAAACTAAACTTTTTTTATTTGACCAGATAAGGCCAACTGAGCTATGTAGTTCTTTATACAGAAGTGGCCTGGCGATCACAAATGATCGCTCAACGAAGTGGCTTATCACGTGGATATGTAGAGCAGCAGACAAGTACTATAAAGACGTGAGAATAGGTTTTTCCCCTTTTATCTGGCAACAAAACAGGTGTTAAGTTTAGAGTTTAAGTTTTCGTGACTGCAGGGATCCATACTCTTTGGTTCTTTCGGTAAAGTCACGTAGGTATAAAATAAAATAAATGAAATCACGACGTTTCGATTGCCTGTATAACCTCTTACCACGGCAACACTTCAGCAAAGAAAAAAATATTGCTGTGGTTTTCCCACCTGATGATGATTGCTTGTGTTGCAATCTAAATGTCGTGATTTAATTTATTTTATACCTACGTGACTTTACCGAAAGAAGCAAAGAGTATAGGTGTTAAGTAGTTGAAACACCAAACTGAAACCTTTTACAAGGAATCATGACTGGCTTAACCACAATAAAACATACTCTGATAATATATGCATTGTCTTTGAAGCTGATTTGTCCACACTACAAACAGCTTCTTTTAAACCTCGTCTCAAATGGTGTTAGATCAGAGGACGCCAAAAGGCATACAGCCAACTCTAAAGACGTGTTTAGAAAATGTGGACGGAAAAACTGGAGGACCTGGAGAAAAAAAACCACGGGACCACGGGGAGAACATGCAAACTCAAAATATACAGGGCATCAGGGTCGGGATCGAACTCACGACCAAGTGTATAATTCCAGGCGAGGTCGTTAACATCTCGCCACCATGCCGCCCAGTGTGCGCTAAACCACTGCACCGCTGCTCCACACATCACATCCGCCACCGCTAACACCACTGCCATCACAGCTCCCCACTTCCGAAAACACCCCCCAAACCCCCCCTTCTCCCCCGCCAAACTAAAATTGTCATCGCCCAATACCGTCCTCTCATGTGAAGTGTGAATTCTCCACGTGCGTGGCGGTGGGGGGGGGAAAGTCACATGCTCTTTCATCAAGAGCTTCACTCTGTGGTGGCATGAGTTTTTCATGTGAGACATTATTAAGGGGACGATTTTTCATCCTAACAACCACTCAATTTTTGGCAATGTTTTAACACATTCCTACGGAGAGAGCTGGTAGGAACGTTGGGTTGCTCGGTCAATGGCCAGGGTCAACGGCGGCGTGGTGTATTCCGTAAATATGCCCGACTGTGAGGGCGGGCACAAGCTGGCCTGGGTGCGTTGTGGAATCATCGACGATTTCCATTGGAACTGCTGAAAGAAGGGGGCCGCTCTTTGAGTGGGCATCCACAATCTTCACATCGCCATCCCCGTGTCCCCATATCATCCATTTTCTTTGAGGCTTAAACAGCCTTCAGTAAACTAACATATGTTAAAAAATATCTGGTGCAAACATTTGAGGATTTTATTTTGTCTCATTATTATTATTATAAGTTTAGAATTTTTTTTTAAATCACCGATTAATGGACTTTTAAAACACTGCCCAAATTGAGTCCTTGTTAAGATGAAAAATCACACCCTTACGTCTCAAATTAAAACCCATGCCACCACAGACTGAAGCTCATGATGAAAAAGCATGCAGTTTCAACAAGCCTCCCGGCCCTGTCGCTAACGATCACAATGTATTTCTGCCACAAGGCCGCAGCCTTTAACAGAGGCATTCTGCACCGTGCGTGTACGCTTACAACAGAACTCATACGTTAAGACATTTCGCAATTATTTCTTTTGACCGAAACACATTTTTGGATGCTTATACGGCGAATGCTTTTGTGCGATGCAACCTTTGAAAAATACCCTACACTGTCTTATATATATTCAAATTACATCACTAATGAACGAAAACCACGCAAATGTCACATCATGCCATCCTCTTACGGTTTGCAGCACTTCCGCTGTTGCCGTGACAACGGTGGGTTCCTAGCAACAGCTGAGCATCGCCATGGTAACTACTTCAAGCTATTAACCCCTCCTTCTGCTGCTGAAAAACCTACACAAAATCCCAACAACTGATAAAAGGTCGCTTCCAATTTAACCTGAAGGCCTGACTCGGTTTCTGTCAACACTGAAGATCCATAATCAACGTTTTTGGGTTAGATCGCGTTATTTATAAATGTGTCGTAACCCTCCACCACCCGACACGGCCAATCAGCAAAAAAGTGTCACGTTGACAAAAGACAAATAGTTCACTACTTTAGCCCACCGGTGTGTGGAAGCGTGAAACCACAACATTTACAATTTTTGAGTACATCCACGCGACGTTACGGTCGAATATTTGAAACTGAAACAACGTTGATGTCATATTCTTGGTTCTTTCGGTAAAGTCACGTAGAAGGGAAATAATAAAATAATATAAATATAAAACAATAAAAATTCTCACGACGTTTCGACTGCAACACAAGCAATCATCATCAGGTGTGAAATCCACAGCAAGAAAATTTGAAAAAAAGTGGCGTTTTTTCTTAACGTCAGCACCACAGACAGCGATTTGGCAGTTGGGCAGATGGACTCGTTTTTTCAAATTTTCTTGCTGTGGATTTCACACCTGACGATGATTGCTTGTGTTGCAGTCGAAACGTCGTGATAATTTGTATTGTTTTATATTTATATTATTTTATTATTTCCCTTCTACGTGACTTTACCGACAGAACCAAGAATATTAATCCGTTCAGTCACGAAAGCTTTAAATCTAAATTTAACGTAATTTCTCGTTTCGCGAACAACGCAAAATCCGTTCGCGAGCTGGGAGGCACTTCGCAGTGTGGAGGCGAAGGGTCGAGTCGCAGGCAGGCACGCAGGCTGCTCGCTCAAGGCAACCGATGGGTTAAAAAGAGGCGAAGCCTGCCGGAACGCGGCGGCACCAAGTGGCTGGCGAGGCTGTCAGTCAGAGAATGACAGCAAGAAGGACGACCGGCACGGATGAGGCCAGGCGGCCAGAGGGTTTGGGTGGGGGGGGGGGTGAGAAGCGGGGTGGTGGGGGGAGGGTGATGGTTGGGGAGCGGTGGTGGTAGCGGTTAGGGGGCCGTCCATAAATGACGTCACGCGATTTTGGACGATTTTTGACCCCCCCCCCCTTCATCACACGGCGTCACATAAAGTCAGACCCCCCTTAAATATGACATCACAAAGATCTGCCCCCCCCCCCAAAATATAAAACATGCTTTAAATCGCTTTAAACTATTGTCATTGTAGTGCGTATTTAATGTGGCGCTGCACTCTGATGTTGTAGGAGAAAACATTTATCAAAAAGTCTATTTAATTAAGTAGAACGTGTTATCTATATTTATTTAAAGTTGTGCATTTTGATGTGACGTCACATTTCTCACCCCCTCGCCCTCGTCACACATCGTCACAACATTTACAATTCGAGTACGACGTTTCGCCTGATGATGCCCGTTGTGATTACCGGCGAAACGTCGTACTCGAATTGTAAATGTTTGTGGGTTTTACTCTCCAACGCACCGGTTAGTGCTGTACGAGTAACGAATTGGCACGCTCTGTTTACGCGACAAAACCTCACTAATTGTCTGTGTCGGGTGGTGGCGGGCTTAACGACAGTCTGTTACGGGCTACACGGGGGGGGGGGGAGCTTGCCGCGTCGTGCGCGTCACGTGAGCAGAGCCCTCGAGGCGCGCCGGGCGAGGTCGGTAACCGCGCAGCTCATTTGCAAGGTCAGCGTGAAGCAGCTGTTTGTTGCCGGGGGGGGGGTGGTGGGGGGGGTTAGGCAGGCAGCATCCTTCTGCCCGATTTTTTATTCACAATTTATGTTTTAATTTGACCAGGTAAGGCACCACCCACTGAGCTGCACAGCCCTTTTTCAGAAGCGACCTGGCCGTCGCGAACGATAGCGCAACGAAGTGGCCCATCATCACGTGGACAGTTATCGCAGCCGAATACTCTAAACGCACGATGCTGTTTCTAAATGTGGAGGGGAAAAACTGGAAGGAACCGGAGAACAATCCACGCAACCAGGGGGAGAGCGAGAGACACGCAAACTCAATATATGCAGCAGGTGTCAGGGTCGGGATCGAACCCCCAGCCTCCCGCATACCAGGCGAGGTAGTTAACATCTCGCAACACCGTGGCATCCCGCCTGCCGAGGGGGGGGGGGGGGGGGTGTGAATGGCGAATTGGGTTGTTCAAGCCACGCAAATAAACGCAGGAGCGACCACGTGGCAGTTTCCCGATCGTGCAGTGCTTCCGACTCGAAACGAGATTTCGTGTTTTAACGTGGGGTCGGTGGAGGACGACGCGATGTTTCGAACGAGCCAATCAATGGACGCTTCTTTCCTCCGTCAATTTGGCGTCGATTGTCATCGCTGCAGTGGCTTTAACCAGTGTGAGTGGAAACGCCCAGTCCGCCGTTGTCTTCTTAAGCCATCGGGTCAGATAATTTGCAAAGTTGCTTTAAAAAAAAAAGAGCGTTTCAAATATCAACGGCAAACACTTTCAAGCGGCTGGGTGTTTGATGAAAACATTGTGGCTTGAAGGTTCCCGGCGAAAAGCGTTGGTGATAATAAGATAACGTGCTTGGATAGATTGACATCTTTAATTTGATTGAACGACGCGTTTATAATAAAAAAATATCAACGAAATATCATTTTTATTTTCACTTGTAAGAACCCTGGCATCAAACTGTAGGCAATGCCACTGAAATGTATGCGGATGTGTGGTATCATGTGTGTTCGATCCCGACCCTAACACCTGTAATATTTGGAGTTTGCATGTTCTCCCCGTGGTCGCGTGGATTTTTCTCTGGGTCCTCCAGATTTTCCCTCCACATTTAGAATTAAAACGCGTTGAGAGTATTTTCCTGCTCTCAATTTCCACGTGATGAGCCACTTCGTTGAGCTATCATTTGTGGCCAGGTCGCTTCTGAAAAAAAAACTATAAAGCTCAGTGAGCCTTACCTGGTAAAATAAAAACAAGTTTTAGTTTAATTTAGAAAGGATCGTGTAACTACCTTCCTAAGCCAAGATTGAAAGTTATCCTGCTGATCAATGAATACATATCGTGGAACAAAAATAACCTGGCTTAAGATACGTAGCAAAAGTATCAAGAGCACCTTCAAACATGATGTGTGTTGAACTTATTTCGCACCGTGTGTGTCACGTAAACAGAACGTGCCAATTCGTCACTAGTACAGCACCACCGGTGTGTCGGAGAGCCAAGCCACAACCTCGACAATCTGGTTATGACGTTTCCGCCAGTAATTACAACCAGCTTCATCAGGCGACAGCCAGATTTGTGGAGAAGTTCACCTGTTTCGTTCCTTATATAGAGCCGTAGATGTGGTGACGACACTTCTGTGCTCTTGCGCAAAGTGTGGGGGGGGGGGGAGATTACTGAGTCAACGTACATTATGCATGCGCGTTATGCGAGCCCTTTTGATACACACCTTCCTCCAGCCAATTCATGAAGTTGTCACGTGATGAACAAACGTGGTCAAATGCATTACCGCTTCATTTGTTGAATGTTGTGAGATTGCTCTTAAACACAACGGTGTCGCTTTAGCCCTAGTACATTGGCAGTTTTTTGTTCACCACGTGACAACTTTTATTAACTGGCCCTGTCTGGTGGAGAATTGCGTACGACGCACATTTTACTCACGCGATCCAACCCCAAATGTCATTTATAAATTACAAATGTTGTTATTGCCGCATCAATTAGTATCATCACCGTACCTTGGGGTATTACGACGCGGCAATAACCTCCGAGTCGGGGAACCAATTGGGATTGGGTAAAAAAGAAAAAACTGGGCAAGGAAAAAAAATCAATCGGAGTCACCTCGTTACATTACGAAAATTGCGGCACGCGAAAACATTGCCGCTAATTGTCCACGGCCGTCCTGACATTATATTTTCCAGTGGCTCACGGGGAAATGACTTTCACGACTCCTCAGCCAAAGTCAAAAACAACCGTGGCCGCAGCTTAAAATCTGCCGATGTTCGCCGCGTGTCTAAATCTGTCTGCGAGACTTTCCGAGCTGTTGACTGAACGCATTCTTTTGTTTTTTGTAAGGCCACCGCAAGCATGCACTAAAGCTTTCAAGGGCTGCCTTTGCAAAAAAAAATCTTTCTCTCGATAGTTTGTTGAGCAAGGAATACGCATCGTGTCATCAAATCAAATAAATTCTTACACTCCTGATACAAGCATTGCGTCTTGGGAGATTATTGAGTCATGCAGATTATATGCAAATACATGCATTGAGGATAACAGAACGAACCTCTACAAGAGATGGAAGGAATGAAAATACAAACGAGGTAGTAACAGGGAAGGAAAAACGTGCGTATGCAACAGTGGATATAGATCGTGAATATGATGAAGAGTGACTTAGGCCCACCCGGGTCTTTCCCTCCCCCTTCCCCCTCCCAAAGAGGCACGCGGAGCACCCGGGCAGGGAAGTCAGGCGACGTAAACCGGCCCCCCCCCCCCCATCTCTTCACCCTCGCATCTCCTAGGTCTCTCCGCAACCCCCACCCCCAACACCACCAGGTAGAGGAATCAAGGGGAGACCCAAGTTTCGCCCAAGTCACTTCCCATCATAGTCAACATCATCTGCAAGGTGATGTCATCCGTCAGCCATGGCGTCCGATATCGCGCAAAGAGGCACCCCCCCCCCCCCCGTGTAATTAACGCTGAGTTACAATTGCGTCAACGCTGTCAAGCAAGCTTAGTTGAGATATTATTGGGTGAAACCTTTGATCAATTTGCCCCGTTTTCTCCAGGGGAAGCCTCTTCGAGCGACACAACTTTTATAGCGGCCCTTCGTGTACGTTAGATCATATTTACGGGAGGTCACGTGACCCGCCCCCCTCCCTCCTTCTCCGACCCCCGCGCGACAGACGCAGAGAGACGAGCGGAGCGAAGGCATCGACGCTTTCGAGGTTATCTGGAAAGCGTTAGAAAATTAATTACTCGAAGAAAAGCTAATACTGCATGTTGTCTCCGGGCCAAAACTACATCTCTAAATCAGCTCAAGCCTCACGTGACTCTGAGTCAGGGTGGCGAAATGTTGACCACCTCACCTGGTATACAGGAGATCGAGGGTTCGATCCCAACCCTGACGCCTGCTGCTGTATATTTGGAGTTTGCGTCTCTCTATCATCACGATGGCTAGGAGATGTTAACGACCTCGCCTGGTATACAGGACATCGAGGGTTCGATCCCAACCCTGACGCCTGCTGCTGTATATTTGGAGTTTGCGTCTCTCTATCATCACGGTGGCTAGGAGATGTTAACGACCTCGCCTGGTATACAGGAGGTCGAGGGTTCGATCCCAACCCTGACACCTGCTGTATATTTGGAGTTTGCGTCTCTCTATCATCACGGTGGCTAGCAGATGTTATCGACCTCGCCTGGTATACAGGAGGTCGAGGGATCGATCCCAACCCTGACGCCTGCTGTTGTATATTTGGAGTTTGCGTCTCTCTATCATCACGGTGGCTAGGAGATGTTAACGACCTCGCCTGGTATACAGGAGATGGAGGGTTCGATCCCAACCCTGATGCCTGCTGTATATTTGGAGTTTGCGTCTCTCTATCATCACGGTGGCTAGGAGATGTTAACGACCTCGCCTGGTATACAGGAGATCGAGGGTTCGATCCCAACCCTGACGCCTGCTGTATATTTGGAGTTTGCGTCTCTCTATCATCACGGTGCCTAGAAGATGTTAACGACCTTGCCTGGTATACAGGAGATCGAGGGTTCGATCCCAACCCTGACACCTGCTGTATATTTGGAGTTTGCGTGTCTCTCTCTCTGTGGTCGCATGGATTTTCCCTCCGGGGGGGGACACATCCCCCCCATATTCAAATATGCTCAAAATGCCCCCCCCCCCCCCAATATATTGCTATAAAAAGATTTATGTTTATATGATTGTGGTTATGGTTGTACTTTATTAATCCCTAATCTCTGCCATTACATGCAATGAAACAAGAAAAGGTAAAAAAGAAAAAAACACAGAGCAATGTAATACAATACACTATTAGATATTATTCTAAAAAAAAAGTCCATCCTATGTGTTAGCGAATTTTTTACATTTTAGGCAGGAAATGACAGAAAATTAGTTTTCAAATTTAGATTTTCTTTCTGGGGGAGACCCCCAGACCCCCTGGAAGATTTGGTCCCCCCCCAATGTTGACTCCATGGCTACGGCCTTGGTTTCATGGCTGAGCTTCCAAGGATTGCCGAGGGTAAATTTTGTGCTTTCGAGGTTGAATCTCTAATCTCGACTAAACCATGGCAGTTCAAGTCTCTGCGATATTGCACAGCACACACACGAGACAGCTCGACTCCGGCCACTACCGGATATCGGTAAAAAGAGCTTCATAGCTCATCGTGATAAAAAAAGATTCTGATGCTGACCTTGAATTACACGGCGATTGACAATGATGACACATAGCAACACTACGATTTGTGTGCTTCAAAACGTACACTTTTGAATTGGCATGTTTAAAAACCGCAGGGGAATAAAAAGTATAAAATAATTTCAAGAAAAAAGAAAAGATGGCACACAGCGTTGACGACAGCCGAGTTCCTCAACATGATGCTGGTTTCAGTGATTACAACCCAACACAACTCAACACAACTCAACACAACACAATCCAACACAACCCAACACGACCCAACACAACACAACGCGACACAACACAACACACAACCAAACACAACTCAACACAACACAACCCGACACAACACAACCAACACGACATAACACAACCCAACCCAACACAACACAAAGCCAACACAAACCCAACACAACACACAACCCAACATAACCCAACACAATCCAACGCAACCCAACACAACACAACCAACACGACACAACACAACCCAACCCAACCCAACACAACACAACCCAACACAAACCCAACACAACCCCAACAGAACCCAACACAAACCCAACAGGACCCAACACAACCCAACACAAACTCAACACAAACCCAACAGGACCCTACACAACCAACCCAACACAAGTCAACTTCACCCAACCCAACACAACCTCAACACGACTTAACTGAACCCAACTCAACCCAACGCAACTATCCAAACCCACAACTAAACCAAATCAACCCAAGCCAACTCAACGAACCCCACAACCCAACTCAACCCAACACAGCTACAACAGCAACTCCGATTAGCAACGGTTGGCCACGCATGGTCGAGAAAGAAGTTGAACACAAGCACGTACGTGACTTCACGCTGCCGGAAAGAGTTATCGCGACGCGCGGTCAGGGTGAAAGCCCATCGCGCAATATTGTCAACAAGTTGTACTTTTGCGTTCGTTAATTTTGACTTAAAACTTTCGTGACTGCAGGAATTCATGTGCTTGGTTCTTTCGGTAAAGTCACGTGGATAGAAAAAAAAGTAAAATTAAATGAAAAATGAAAATACATTGAAAATAATAAAAGCAAAAAACCCACGACGTTTCGATCGCAACACAAGCGGTCTTCCTCCGCTATATTCACAACCATTCACCCCTCCTTCCACGGGGGTCCGTCACTGTGTACGTACGCACGTTGAACCTCTTTCGCCCCGCACATAGCCAACCGTGCTCATCGGAGGTGTGCGGTTGTTTTAAAACCAGCGCCCGTCTCAGGCTGTCAGCAGCAAAAGTCACCGCGGCTGCTGCTGCGGAGCTCTGTGCTACGAACGACTGAAGAGACTTGATGCAGTAATTTTAGCTGTGACGGTCCCACCTGATGACGGAGACTTGTGTTGCCTCCGAAACGTCGTGATTTTTATTATTTTATTTCCATTATTACTTTTATTAACTTTTAATTTCTTTTCACCTACGTGACTTTACCGAAAAGACCTAAGAGTATGATTCCTTGCAGTCACGAAAGCTTCAAATCTAGAATGAAGAGACGAGGTTTTCCTGAGAAGAATTCCGCGTTGCAGATTGCGTTTACAAAGAAAGCAAAGCAAAACAACGGCTCGTGCTTAACGCGTTAACACTCATGGAGCCCTGGGGTTCGCGTGGGGAAAATCTTATTTAAAAATAATAATAGTAATATACGTGTAAGTTATTTGTGTTGCTTTCAAACGATAAAATCAATTTGTAACGCCCACTCTCGTAAAGACAGAACGACTCTGAGGTGCGAGGAGAAACCGCTGACAAGCGGGAAGGCAGCGGCCGCGCGATTAGCCGGCGCCAACAAATTGCCCAAGCTCTGCGCTCCTCTACATATTGAGGGCGTCGTCGTCCAATCAGCGCTCGAGTCAGTCCAGGCGAACGGTTTCGCCTCTTTTCACACTCGTCAACAGCGTTGAAAGAGGTCGAAGTAAGTGACGCTTTAGCCCGGCAAAAGCGAACGGCCAAGGGATCGGAATTAGAATATTTAGACTGGAGAAATGTGATGAGCTGTGAAGGTTTTTTTTTCACAGATGTCCACACGATGGGCTTACCGAACCAATCGCCCTTCGCGTCAAACGCGGACGGATGAGCACGCGTGCCGGAGGTTTCACCTCCTGGCTAGGCATGGCTTTGGGAGTCCAGCGTACGAGCCAGCGCCTGTGCCACTACACGGCGGTTTTTGCGTACGACGGGAAGAGCTGAATTTTGAATCGGATTTAAATCTCTAGTTTGGCTACAAAATGCATTAAAAAGAAAACATTGTTTCTGTTGCTCGATTCAAACATCTTAAATCGCATTCACCTGCTCGTTCCATTTTGGAAAGAATTACCCTGATCGTTGCTTTTGGATCCGATGTCGTAATTGCTGCAGCCGGTTACTCATAAATTAATTATTTTAAAATAAATTAATAACATGTATGAATTGGAGGAAAACTGCGTTGCTGCGCGGATTAATCATGTAGGTGTGAGTTCACCGGAGGAGGCTGTTGATGAGAAGCGATCGTGCCAGGTGCACTGTTATTCCAATGTGAAAGTATTCCTTCTGCAATCAAACCAGCGTAATAGGAAAGCCAACTTATTTTCGTTTTTATGATATCCAGGAGGGCCGGCAGCCCACTGGTTTCCTTAAAATTCCCAACAGTTCAAGAGGACGATAGGTGTCAGTTTAAAAGCAGCACAAGGCCTGGCTCTCTTCCCTCGAACACCGTGACGATAAGTCTGTACATTTATTTGCCGCGCAATCTTATGATTCCAGTCCACCGCGCTCGCGCGCGCTTATGTACAACACACAGCAGTAAATGCTTCGGAATAACAACACCGAGTTAAGTCCATCGCAGAACCGTTTCAGACTCGAGGATGGATCCCCGAACGTATCCCACGGGTGGTAACTGGTTCCCGGGTCTCTGGCGAAGAGATCCGGATGAAACTGTGCTGGCCGTATCATCGCGCGAGGTTTGCGTGTGTGGGTACAGCAGCACCAGCAAGATCACCATGGCCTGCGGATTGTAGACCACGTTTGTATGTATGGGATGCAGCGGTGGCGAGATGTTAACGCCATCGCCTGGTATACAGGAGGTTATGGATTCGATACCCGACCCTGAAGCATGTCTATTTGAAGTTTGCATGTTCTCCCCGTGGTTGTGTGGATTTTTCATCGAGTGCTCCGGTTTTTCCCTCCGCATTTAGAAACAACGTGTGTGTAGAGCATTTGGCTGCTATGAATTTGCACATGATACACCACTTCGTTGAGCTATCATTTTTTAGCGAGGTCGCTTCTGATAAAAGAGCTGCATAGCTCAGCTGGCCTTACCTGGTGACATCAACAATAGTTGAGTTTTTTAGTTTAGTGTGTACGTGCACATACAGCCCTTTTGTCAATCCACAGCTGGAAGAAGGCCTCCCATGCCGTGTGTGTGTCTCGGGCCTCGCTTCACCACGCTGGCCGACCCGGCTTGGTGAAGGCAGGCAGCAGAGGCATTGGCGTATCGTACGGCACAACAATGCACTCCCTTTTCTGCTGACGACATAGCCTTGCGGCGTCCTACACCTGTGTGGTTTTTAAAATGTATTGCAAGGTGGTCACCCGTTCATGCATGTGCCCTTTACGCTCACCCCTGCTTTGATGCTGAGATCTGGCAACGTGGGAGCCGCTCTGCCTTACGTGCATTACGCACATCTACGCGTCCTTTTATTCAGACCGCATGAGAAGGTAAAGGTCCTCCCCCCTTCATTTTCAAGGTGGGACCTTGGCAATGATGTCACTCAGGCGGCCTGAAATCGCGAGTGTCAAGTTGAAACAACGCGACGGAAAGGCATCGCATTTGTGCCCACGTGAGAGGTGCCGTATGTACAACGCGCCCCAATATATATCGACGTGCAGACACGCCGCCAGCAATGTTACCCAGCACCCCGAGCGGACAGCCAGAAATAAAACTACCCAGCCCACTACTGAAAACGTGAGAATTAATTTTTATGACGTCAAATTGTTCACCCATTAAAAATGTCAAACTTTAAATAAATAAAAAACAGACGGAGGATAAGCACCATATAAAAAGTTCACACCACCAGCACATTCTGATAATCGTCACAATGCAAATGCAGCTTTGACGTAAGGATCTTGATTAAACAACTAGGGGCAGGACATTGTGATGCTGTGGAAGATCCAAGACAGACGCTTGTAATGGTTTGGGTATCTAGCAGGAATAAACCCGGAAAGGGTGGTACACACATGGCAATGCACACCAGAGTAGAAGGGACACGTGGTAGAGTGAAGAGCAAGCCTGCGCTGGACAAACACATCAAAGAAGGACATGGAGCAGAAAGGCTTGGAGATGATCGGTGAAACATCTCGTCAAGGAGCATAAACCATCGCGCAAACTCCGGACATCCTTGACGGCAGCGGCTTTAGGCGAAGCATCGAACAAAGATGGTCACCGTATCGCGCTCTTTCAGATGCGCTTCTGCGGCCGTCTGGAACGCTCTTCCTTCCGATATTAGGAAGCCACTGGAGTTTATACACTTTTAAATCTAAATTGAAAATTCATTTCTTTATAACTGCTTTTTGTGTTTAGTTTTTCGTCCTTCCTACAGATGGTGCGAAAGAAGTCTAACGTACATACGTTCAAGAAAATTAGCGCAGTAACAGACACGAGTGGACTTGACTCCATTCGGCCTCACGGTCGCGGAAAGCTGACGGAAGAGAAAGGAAAGGGGCCCGCTTGTGAAAGCTACGCACACACAGAGGCCTGGGCCTACCTCCATGAGGAAGTCTCCGGTCTTGAGGCCAGCCTTGGCCGCCACGCCGCTGTCATCCACAGACTCCAGGTACTGCAGCGCGGGGAAGGCTGGCGTTGGGGTGAATTCTTCGATGGGTGTGTCCGCTACAGTCCAACACGGGCGACAGCATCTCAGCTCACCCGACATCGCTCAGAGAAGGCACGCATTTACATCGACGTCGTCTACGTTTATGAATAACTTGTTGACGTCACGGAGTATTTACCGTCGTTATTCGCGAGGGATACGTTCCGGAGAAGCTCGTGAATAGGCGAGTTTTCGCGGAAAATGATATTGGCCTGGGAAAATTACCTGAAATAAATATGTAAATAATTCTCATCACTTTATATGTCATTTACTTTATCTCCATCGCTTTCTCTCTTACACGTTGCGGGGTGCTCTATAGGCATTCCTCTAGCTTGCCAAATGGAATTAAAATATAAAAAAAACCCCTCTGTTATTGATCCCAAGTAGGGTGACGGATCCTCCAGCAAGAAAATTCTGTTAGTCTTCCCCGGGTAAGGAAAATAATTTTTTTTAACAAACGTGGGGTCATTGTCGTGTGACTACAGTGCAAATCTCTCAAAGCCAGACCTCGAATAAGCGAGACAATTCACGGTAAGCCAGAGGGCTGGCCGAAATTAATAATTAAATATATGGGATTTACAAAAAGTAAACCAAAATAACACCGTTCTTGCAATGCAGTTGATTCAGTGATGCACAGGAAGATGAGGCGTGTGTTTGTGCACTTGCATTTATAAATGGATATCTCAATCTGTTGTATGGTATTCAGTGACTACTCGCTCATCAAACATATTCTACGAGCCGGCTGCATCTCGTTGTTGCTAAAAAATATGTTCTTTACTTATTTTACATAAACAAAATCAAGTTTTCAAGATTGTCAGAAAAATCTCTTCAGCCTGCCATCCGCATCGACTGAACCTCGGCCTTCCGGCGAAGCTTCATAACCACTGCAAGCGATTAAACTCTGCACTTGTGCATTTTAGTGCAAATAAATTGTGAAATATTACATTACATTGAGTTGTTACGTTATTAGGTGTTAATTAAATGTCCCGTTGAATTATTTGCATGATGCTGGAAATCCACCTCAAGCCCCCCTTCCTCCACCCTTAGCTGGAAAACCTCTCCTAAATGTACCAAAAACCCAATACGTGTTTTTAAACCACAAAAGCCACGTTTGTTAAAATTCACATCAAAAAGCAATGGCAGTGAAGAGGCTAAACATGTCCTCAGGACTAAGAAATACATTACGTAATCTTTTGGGTGCACTGTCGTTCAATTTCCATTCATTCAGGGTGTACCAATCGTCACAGCTGTAGCTGGAAGCCCATTCATTTCCTCTTCAATTTCGCTGTGTTATACATACAGGACCGTACATGTATTTCAGCGGTGCACAGTCCAGCACATCAAGTTTTAACCCCTGCATAGGTAGAATAAAAATGGGATAATTTTCTACCTGGAAAGAAATATTCTGTTTGGATGCGTTTTTTTTGTAAACAATAAAAACACAAGATTTTAACAATTTCAGCATAGGTTTTATCCTTTCTGGAAATAAAACTGGTGTTAAGATGTTTAAACACCAAACAGAAACAGAAACCTTTTGTGTCTGCATTAACCACACGTACTTGCGGTGAACATGCACATATTTTGATACAGGCAAGAAGGAGGTCCCTTGATTTTAACCAAAGTTTGTCTTAGCATCGGGGCACAATTTTGTTTTTGTTTTACCAGCATTTTATCTAAATAAATTTGAAAATAATTCAAGCCGGCCACAATCGTTACTTTTTTTAAACCTATCGCAACATTTTGCTTGATGCCAGATCACAGAACAGTGGCCGGTGGCGTTGTCCGTGACTCGACAGCACAAGTAAAACACGAGTTAAAAATACAACGGAACGGCCGATTTACAGGGTGCTTCAAAAAAATGTGAACACTTCCGAGAATTTGCAACAACACCACGAGAAATGTGCTGCCTCTGGAGCTCTGGAGACCACCTTGAGAAGATTCCAGGCACGCGTTGACAACGATGGCGAACGAGTGGATACTCTTTGAAGCTATTAACATGACATTTGTTATCATGTTACAGTGGAGTATTATCCGTTATTTTTCCATTAAAAACGATTGTCCCATATTGACATTTTTTCGAAGCACCCTCAATATGACAAAATCTGTCACATCCTGTCCATGAACCCGCGCTGTAAACGGCTGACCGGCCAATCGCTACAGTGATATCCGGGCGGCGATTGCCCCGACCTCGCGTGTCAAACAGTTGATGCACAACGACATTCCACGTTTACTCGGCCTCACAGTTCACCCCCACACACAAAGGCTGAGATTCTCACCGGCGAACGACGCGTGGCAGAAGCAACGTTGACATCACTATTGCTTCTGACCGCCCCCCCCCATACCGGACATGTGTGTGAAAAGAATGTTTTATAGCTCATCGGATTCCTCCAGGTGGACACGAAGACGACTCCTGATTATGACACGTTGCAGTGATTTTTCGACGCCAAAATTGTGAGCGTCATAACACCCAAGGCACCGGACTGCAAGGCATGATGATGATGATGGTGACGATGCCTTCATTTGCATTCGCGTGTTACGCAACGGGTTAAAAACATTGCAGCCGACTCTGGACTGGCCAAAGGGTAAAATATTTCGGGAACGCGGTACACCACGTTGAGTATTACATCTCGCCGCCGTGGCTTACGAGCAACGCGGCGCCTGTTTGGGTCTCCCGGCGAGCCGGGTAAAAATATAAAACAGCTAAATATTGGTCGACAGATTAAATTTAACCCCAACGTGTAAAGCTACAGACGTGTGTGGGGTCTACGCCGTGTTAGCGTTATGCAATCTGCACACGACAGCACAGAACTGTCTCTGCACAGTACACACCACATTGATGCGTAAAACACCACATTCTGTAGATGCAGTTATACGCATATACTGTATGTATACCGAGTACTGTATTGTCGGTACAGGATGCGCGTTTTGTTGACACGGGGGGGGGGGGGATAATGTACTGTGCACGATTCACATACACACACGTGCGTATGTTGAACTTCTTTCGCACCGCACGTAGCCAGCCGTGCTAAGGCGGGAGGTGCAATTAATGCGTTCACACGTACCCAGCAAAGCAACGCCAACGTTGAGCCGACGTTCAACGTTCACTGGCAATGTTCTACACATATACACGCACACAGTGTCTGTATATATATAAAACACATATACTGCATTGCAGTACCTAATTGATAAAATACTCTCGTCTGGCAATGTAATGCAGGTGACGTTGTGCCTGTGGGCCCGTCAGAACGGTGTCCGTTCCACAGCAAGCAGCAGCAGCACCACAAGACGAACGAACGCGTGGCTTTGTTATTCATTAAAATGACGATCTTCAAAGCCACGTTGGTTAAACGTCGCTTGACGAAGCATCCACCATAAGGCCCCCCCCCACCCCACCAAAACCACCACTCCTCCACTTGAGTTAAGGTCCCGTCTGCCGGCTTTCCCCAGCACTCCAGGTGTATGTCAGCAGGAATCCGCGACGCTTGACGCACGGCAAACTTGGGGGGCCCGAGGAGCTCGCGAGGCTCACTGATTAACATTCAAGAGGCGGGCGGGCGGGGAGGAGGGTTTGTTGAATGGTGGCGTGGTGACGGTGAGCCAAGCCCCATCATCATACGCCACGCGTGCCGTGCCGGCCTTCATAGCTTGGTGCTCGCTAACAGCAAGTCTTAAGTCTATACTGCGGGGGCAGCGGGGGGGGGGATCTTTTGTCTTTGTAGGATGTGTGCCCGCGTGCGTGATGACTTATGCGGCGCTGATTCACATCAAGATCTCCGCGCGCGCGTGTCTCGTTGTGTGTTCCACCTGAGTAGTGAGTTGGGGGTGGGGTGGGGGAGCGGTAGTGTAGCGGCTAGCGCGCTGCGCTCACGCTCACCCTCAGTGCACAGCGATCATTAATGATCTGAACTGGTCCCGAGCCTCCCCCTAGGTCGACTCAGCCTCAAATGAGTAGCCGGTGCGGTGTGTAAAACACAAACATCGCCACTAGGGAGACAAGGGTGCCCCCCCCCACCCAATCTCGTTTGCCATTGACGGCCCCTTTATCATAGGTACTGCTGCTCGCTAACATGACTTTGTGCCCCCCCCCCCCCCAGCAGTGTCCGCTATGGCTATCCGGCGAGGGAGGGACGGGACGGGTGGGTGGGAAATCTTTGTCGTTGACCCAGCAGAGCGTTGATTACGTTCAAGATAGCACACAAAAAAGCGAGGATATCTCGCACGTGTGGACCCTCTCTCTCTGTGTGTGTGTGTGACTGGCGTGACCCCGAGTGTGTTCGCAGCGTGACGCCAGATGGGGATGCGGGAAGCGCTGAGTTTGAATCGTCGACGGGCCGCTCCATTCGCGTCACGTGCTGGTCGGCGGAGCTCATGTTTAGCAATCCCCACGCGTGCGGCGAGCGCGTTAACGACGGGATTTGGTGGTGGTGTGTGTTTGAGCCGTGCTCAAAGAACGACGTTTGCCGACAATGGGCGGAGGTGGATCGAGCGTGGACAGGAATTTCAATTGGCACCGCACGTGTTGGCACGCCCGTGTGCTAATCGGAAGAGCGTTTTGGAGAGCCACCAACCCCGCCCCCCCAACTCTGCCCACACACCCCTACCCCCCTCCCCCAGGTGCGGTACCTGGTGACAAGGTGTGGATGGGGTGGGGGTGGAGCGGTTGCTCAAGGAGGGTGAGAACGCAGAGGGGAGGGGAGACGGAGGAGAGGTGGGAGGAAGGGTTTAGGAGGGGACGGGTTAGGGAAATGCGGACGGAGCGGGCAGGGGGGTTGTGGGGGGGGAGGGTGTGGGGGAGAGTGTGGGGGGGGTGTGTGGGGGGTGTGTGGGTCGCCCACCTTTAGCACCGCGCAGTACGAAGCCGAAGCCTTCGTTGTCCCGCTTGCACAGCACCACGCTCTTCTCCTCCACCACGTAGTCGCTGCGGGAGGAAGCCCAGAGGCAGCCGCGTTTAAAGCGCATGATCATGGCGACGGGGGACGACTGACGAACGCGCGGCGCTCGACCCCCCCCCTCCTCCTCCTCGTAGGGACCACGCGAAGATCGCGCCCCGCTCCTCCTCCTGCTCCTCCTGCTTCTCTTCGTGGCAGTGCCGCTGCCCCGGCCGCGGATGAGTGGCGGAGGCTGCGGTGCCCGCCGCTGCCTCCGTCACTGCCGGCGGGGGTAGCAGAGGCCTGCAGAGAAGCTAGCAACTTGGCAGCGTCCGGCAGGACGGAGCAGGCGATCATGGCGTTACGGAGGAGAAAATAAAAAAATGGGGGGGGGGGGAGGAGGAGGAGGAGGCCTCTCTTCTTTTGCGCGGCTGTCGCTCGGTCGAACGCGGTTGCGGCTCTCCCTCCTTCCCTCCCTGCCTCCCTCTCTCCCTTCTCGTGTGAGAAGCGGTGATTGTGGTGCAAGCGGAAGCCGAGCGGGAGAACGAAGCAGGGACACGCGCGCACCACACCGCACGCACCACACCGCATGCGCGCACACACCGCAGGCACCGCACGCACGCGCCAGCGCGCACGCACACGCGAGGAGGCGCGCGCGCGCACTGCGCGCGGGGGGGGGCGGATAGGGGGGGGGAACGGAGGGCCGGTGGAGGGTGGGGGGAGGAGGCGAGAGTGGGGGGGGGACGAGTATAGAGGGACAAGACGGAGCGACGGACGCGCAGAACTGGAATAGAGACGGCGAGGCAGGCGGCGGAGGCGAGGCGAGGTGCACGGAATGTGAAAACGCTGCGCGGTGGAGCTGGTGATGGTGGGGTGGGGGTGGTGGTGGGGTGGTGATGGTGGGGTGATGGTGTGATGATGATGGGGTGATGGTGGGGTGGTGATGGTGGTGATGATGATGGTGGGATGGTGATTGTGGTAATGATGGTGGTGGGGTGGTGGTGGTGGTGATGGTTATGATGATGGTGTGATGGTGATGATGGTAGGGTTGGTGGTGGTGGTAATGGTGTGGTGGTGATGATGGTAGGGTTCGTGGTGGTAATGGTCTGATGGTGATGATGGTAGGGTTGGTTGTGATGGTGTGATGGTGATGATGGTAGGGTTGTTGGTGGTGGTGTGATGGTGATGATCGTAGGGTTGGTGGTGTGATGGTGATGATGGTAGGGTTGGTGATGGTGGTGGTGATGGTGATAATGGTGTGATGGTTATGATGGTGGTGATGGTGATGATGGTAGGGTTGGTGGTGGTGTGATGGTGGTAATGGTGGTGATGATGGTAGGGTTGGTGGTGTTGATGTGATGATGATAATGGTGTGATGGTGGTGATGGTGGTATGATTGTGATGGTGGTATGATGGTGGTGATGGTGATGATGGTGATGATGGTAGGGTTGGTGGTGGTGTGGTGGTGGTAATGGTGGTGATGATGGTAGGGTTGGTGGTGTTGATGGTGGTGATAATGGTATGATGGTGGTGATGGTGGTATGATGGTGATGATGGTGGTGGTGATGATGGTGGTGATGGTGGTATGATGGTGATGATGGTAGGTTTGGTGGTGGTGTGATGGTGGTGATGATGGTGGTATGATGGTGATGATGGTGGTGGTGATGATGGTGGTGATGGTGTGCGCGCCGCCGCGTGGGGGGTGCGGGAGCAGCAGCAGCAGACGAAGCGAGACGCGCTGCTGCTGCTATCTCATATGCGGCACTTTCACGGCCCCGGTCATTATTCTACCCCCTTTGTCTTGCCGCCGCCGCCGCTGCTGCTGCTGCCACTGCGGCTGCTGCGGCGGGACAGCCGCTTCCAAGAAGACAACGCAAGAATAATCCAACGAGTTGTCCGGAACACCTCTCGCCACCTCCCCCCCTCCCTCTCCAAACGCGACGACCTGGCAGAATGCCCCGTCATTATTTTCATCTCCCTCCCAAAGTCATCATCATCATCGTCATCATCGTCGTCGTCGTGATCATCATCGCTGCCGGCTCACGCTGCCGGAGCTGATAACGGGCGGGGGGGGGATAGCAGCAGCCATCGCGTTTCATTTGTATTCTCAGCCCATGCTTAATTTCTCTCACGTAGAGGCGGCTGCTGCAATATCCACGACGTGGCCTTTAGCAGCAGCGGCAGCGGCGTCGTAAGCGGCGAGTTTCGCGGTCGGGCCCTGCAGTAGCCGTGAACAGCCAGCGAGCCAGCTCACTCGCTGGCTGGGTTGGCTGGGCACGCTCTTAGCAGTCGCAACGGGGGTCCCCTCTGCAGGGGCTAGCCAAGAGCCCCCCCCCGTCCACGTGCAATGGACGAGCGGGTGGAGGGATGGGCGGGGAGGTGAGGACATCGTTGCCATTCTCGGAGCATCTCGTCGCTCTCAAGAGTTGAGCAGAACGAATGTGGAATGAGATGAGCGGTGAACAATGGGTGGGGAGTGTCGTAACGTCGGTCACGTTGGTGCCTCCTCCGAGATGTTCCGATGCTTTTACACCACCGATTGAGATGGTCGGGGTGGGGTGGAATTCCTTTCGCTCACCCTTTCATAAGTGCAACTTTGCACGCGCGCGCGTGTGAAACGCAGCACGGAATGCCAGAGACTCGTGGATTGTAAAAAAAAAGACCCGACATGGATCGTGGACGACGGTGGTCCAGCATCCATTGCGGCACACGCAGTTAGAGACATTCAGTAGACATCCTACGGTGGTAGACTCTTGATTATTCGCTTTCGGTTTATCCGATTTGCGGATTAACCGCGCAACCTGAGATTTTGACATGAATTAATAACTCATGGATTATCCCTCAAGCCCAAATTAATGATCTAAAAAAAACAGTTCCACATTATTATTCTTGAAATTGTGTATTACACGTCACGTGCTTAAACCGAACAAATGTTGCTCCGGTGAATCCGACATCCACGTGATCGCCTCTACAGTACAGCAGTTGCCATATCTTTACAAGAGTGGGGCGGAGTTTGATTGATTTTTGATTGGCGTGGCTCTGCAATCATCCACTTAGTAGTGGGCCGAGTCTTCCGAGCTCGCGAGAGATCGATTGGTCGAAGATTGGTATTCCACGGAATATGGATATTGTTGGATTATCCGCGATGTTGAATTATCCCCGTTATTAGATAATCGAGATTCTACCGTTCATGCATATCTCATCATCGGGCGACGATGCACCCACAGCAGTCTCTTTAAAAAAGGCAACATTTGACGGAGGCGTGTGTATTTTTGAGAGAAAAAAACAAACCCCCTAATAAACATGCTATTTACACAACTTAAGATAAGGTGGCCCTCCGTTCATTCTGTCATGACATTTGAGCAAAACCACGTAAGAAGATCTCGGCAAGGCTGGAAGCAGCAGAAGAGCTCTTTAACCCCAACATTAGATCGGGGAATGATGCAATAAAAGCATTGATGAAGAGCAACCACGTGGAATGCAATCGACGATTTGAGAACCGAGCGATGAAAATCGTCGACCTTTTCCCACGCCTTGCGGTTTTGCCGATGCCTCCGGTTGGTTCGGTCGGCTACGTACGGCGCGAAAGAAGTTAAATGTACGGTACATAAATAAGAGGTGTTTTTGGGGTTAGATCGCGTAAATATGTCGTTAAGCCGGTCACCACCCAACACAGCCAACTAGTAAGAGTTGTCACGTAATCAGAACGTGCCAATTCGTCACTGGTACAGCACACCGGTGTGTCGCAGAGCAAAGCCACAACATTTACAATCTGAGTACGACGTTTCGCCAGTAATTACAACCAGCTTCATCAGGCGACAGCCAGATTTGTGGAGAAATCCTCTTTCGTTCCTTAAATAGAGGCGTTGATGTGGCGACGGCACTTGTGGAGTGGTCAGCACGTTGCGCTATGAACCCTGGCGGTCCCAGTTCGATTCCCACTCACGGCCAACCAGTCCTGGGCCTCGCCTAGGTCGACTCAGCCTCAAATGGGTACCTAGTGCGGTGTGTAAACATCGGCGCTGGGGAGACAAAGGCGGCTCTTCCTCCCATAGGTGCTGCTCGCTACCAGCACTTGCCCCAACAGTCTATGAGAGTCTATGCGGGTGATCTTTGTATTTGCTCCGCTCTGCTGACTACAATCTCGCGATACGCGGCGATGCAGTGCCTGGAAATCCAGACGCACTTTGTAAAATTAGATATATGCCGTACACAGTACAGTATATCTTTTTTTTTTAAGTGATCACTAAATAAACTTTGACAACCAGTTTAAGCGCGCGCTACACATTAAACGGCGCACGCGTTAGATACCCGTGTCAGAAGAGTCCATAAGATTTTACAGCCGGCGTATATGCCTCGTGAATAACTCAACTCATGTTCTTGCAATCTGCCGCCTATTTATTATGTCCGTTCACGTTAAGTGACACGCGGCAGAAAGAGTTAAATCTATATATATATAAAAATACACACACACAAGTTGGGTTGGGGAAAAACATGAAGATGTGTTTATCCTTCCTGGCGATAAAACAGGTGTTAAGATACCGTTTGCAAGGAATGTAGTATGAATGTTCACCACAAGTATGTATCCTTTCTGTACTTGTAAACAGGCAAACAAAATACGATATGATGATTTTATGTTCATTCTGATTGGCCTGGGTTATTCCCCAAACCACTCCAACCCCACCACCACCGCCACCTCTGTCTCGCACGACTGTTCATGCCTTCAGGTAACCAACTCCATCTTTTCTCTTACCTAGAAATTTCATTGTTTGTCTGTCTGTGTGTGTGTGGCCGAAACTTGCGAAGAATTTGGCTCGCAAACCGTGGGGTTCACGTTTAAAAAAAGTAGCCAGCTAGCACGCCATAAGCCCCGTGCTGAGCCAGCGCTATTCCGATTTCGCGTCCGTCACCTTTAAAGTAGTTTCATTAGCGATTTAGTGCTGTCGTTGGTTATTTATTTATTCGCTATCGCGTGCTCGACCCTACCAACTCACACGCGTTCGGTGGGGGGGGGGGGGGCTTCTACCAACTGACACGCGTTCGGTGGGGGGGGGGGCTTCTACCAACTGACACGCGTTCGGTGGGGGGGGCTTCTACCAACTGACACGCGTTCGGTGGGGGGGGAGGGCCCCTACCAACTCACACGCGTTCGGTGGGGGGGGGGGCTTCTACCAACTGACACGCGTTCGGTGGGGGGGGGGGGCTTCTACCAACTGACACGCGTTCGGTGGGGGGGGGGGCTTCTACCAACTGACACGCGTTCGGTGGGGGGGGAGGGCCCCTACCAACTCACACGCGTTCGGTGGGGGGGGGGGGCTTCTACCAACTGACACGCGTTCGGTGGGGGGGGGGGGGCTTCTACCAACTGACACGCGTTCGGTGGGGGGGGGGGGGCTTCTACCAACTGACACGCGTTCGGTGGGGGGGGAGGGCTCCTACCAACTCACACGCGTTCGGTGGGGGGGGGGGCTTCTACCAACTGACACACGTTCGGTGGGGGGGAGGGGCTTCTACCAACTGACACGCGTTCGGTGGGGGGGAGGGCCCCTACCAACTCACACGCGTTCGGTGGGGGGGGAAGGGGGAATTCTCTTTCGTGTGGACACTGCGCAAGGTAACACAGAGATTTACAGCTCCCTTAAAAGATTTAATACCATGACTGTTTACCAGAGGTCGCAACCGGGTACCCGATACCCGTACCCTACCCGATACCCGGCTACCCGTACCCGGCCGGGTACGGGTACCCGTTTGCGACCCTGGTGCGGCCGGGTACGGGTACGGGTAGGCCGTGAGTCACTGGTGAGTAACCGTTTGTCACTCATTTCGGGTAGGGTATGGGTACGGGTAGGGAACGGGTACCCATTTGCGACCCTGGTGCGGCCGGGTACGGGTAAGGAATCAAAACCCGTTTGTGACCTCTGCTGTTTACTCATTACAAATTGCCTTTCATAGGTTACATTTAATGACGGGGATTAAGCAATGGTTTACCCTAAGTAACGCTATTTATCTCCCTGACTACCACTATCTTTGCTTTAACGACCACGTCTTTATGTGAGGCCATGACACTTATGTACACGTTTTCTCTTTTAAAAGAGGTACATTTGTAAATATCACTGTCCTGCTCACAAAAAGCAGGTTCGAGGGGAAGAATAGCCCTTTTCTGTACTCTTGAGGCATAACCAGCCACGTAATATCAGTTACTGCGGATGGGAAACCCAATATATACTCATTGCTATTACGTCTTCATTCTATCATATTTACACTTGCCCCCTCAGTACGGGGGTTGAACAGCGACGTTATGTCAACTACGCTTGATTGGTGCGAATCTGCTCATAGTTACAGGTAGGTTAAGTTAATTTTGTATTCGTTGACTTTCATTTATTTGCCGCTCTTACGGCAAATGTTTGCACCGAAATGGCGGAACACACTCGTAGTTGATTATGCACGCGTGCATTTCCCCTCTCCCTTGCTTCTTTCGTTAAAGTCACGTACATAGAAAACTTTTATTTACAAACTTATTTAGTCTATATAAAAGTTAGAGTGTGCGTTTTTACATCCATGAGTCCATATATGTGTGTGATTTGTGTTTGTGCGAGTCCGTGTGTGTGTGCGTCAATGTGTGTGTGTGACAGTCGCTGTGTTTGTTTGTGACCTCCATGCGTGTGTGTGCGGTGTGTGTTTAAGTCGATGTGTCGGTGTGTGTGGATCCATGTATATCAGTCGATGTGTGTGTGTACGTCGAAATGTGTGTCTGCGTGAGTCCATGTGCGTTTGTAATTCGACATGTGTGTGTAAGTCGATGTGTTTGTGTGTGCATCGATGTGTGTCGGTCGATGTGTGTGTGTATGTCGATATGTGTGTGTGAGTCCATGTGTGTGTGTGTTAGTCGATATGTGTGTTTGTGTAAGTCCATATGTGTATGTAGGTCGATGTGTGTGTGACTCTATGTATGTGTGTGTTTAAGTCCATGTGTGTTATTTGTGTAAGTCGATGTGTGTGTGCGTCCATGTGTGTGTGTGTGTAAGTCGATGTGTTTGTGTGTGTGTTCGTCGATGTGTGTGTGTTTAAGTCCATGTGTGTGTAAGTCCATGTGTGTGTCAATCCATGTGTGTGTCAGTCTATGTGCGTGCATGAGTCAATGTGTGTGCAAGTCGATGTGTGTGCGTGGGTCCATATGTGTGTGTAAGTCCATTTCTGTGTGGTAGTCAATATGTGTGTGTGTAAGTGCATATGTGTGTGTGTGGGTCGATGTGTTTGTGTGTAAGTCGATGTGTGTGTCTTTTTCGCCCGGGCAATGCCGGATACTTCCCACTAGTTCCCTATATAATTGCTACGTCTGCTCCGACGGTCGGTGATTGCGTGACTGTCTTTTTAAAAAAAACATCGTCCCACCGAATTAACAACAAACCCATCATGCAAGCACCCCCTGGGACGGCCACTGCAGTGCTGGATTAATCTAGTGCGGGGCCTGTAGCATATGTTATAAAGGGGCCCTAAATAAAACAAACATGTTTTACTTGTATACGAAGGTAATTGTATTTTTTAATTTGGTATACAGCCAGATAATACGACAAATCGCTAGACTTAAACACCCAATCGTTCATAACAGTTGAAGGCAGTGTAGTACTATAGTAATAGAGCAAGTGCAGAATCACTTAACCGGAATTGATAGCTTGAAAGCATTTAGCGCGCGGCCTTTCAAAATGCAGGGCCCGTAGCTACATATGTAGCTACTTTTGCTACTAAGATAATCCAGCACTGGGCCACTGGTGTGTTGTTCACAGCCCCCGGGGCAGCGTCCGCGGATTCCCGGTCGCTTTCCCGCGGAAGCAACGCCGAGGCGACGTCGGAAGCAGGGTGAGAGGAAGCGTCGAGAAGACGCAGTGACGCTTCCGCCTTATCAATATACAGCTGCAGCAGCCAGGCTCTGTCTGCCTACCTATAGAACAGCCAGGTCTGTGCACCTACCTAGAGAACAGCACCTAAAGCAGACAATACCTGTGCACCTACCTACACAGCAGCACCTACAGCAGCCAGGCCTGTGCGTCTACCTATACAGCAGCACCTACAGCAGTTAGGCCTGTGCACATACCTATACAGCAGCACCTACAGCAGCGAGGCCTTTCCACCTACCTATATAACAACACCTACAGCAGCTAGGCCTTTCCACCTACCTATACAGCAGCACCGAAAGCAGCCAGGCCTGTGCACCTACCTATACAGCAGCACCTCCAGCAGCAAGGCCTGTGCGTCTACCTATACAGCAACACCTACAGCAGCCAGGCCTTTCCACCTACCTATACAGTAGCACCTCCAACAGCAAGGCCTGTGCACCTACCTATACAGCAACACTTACAGCAGCAAGGCCTTTCCACCTACCTATACAGCAGCACCTACAGCAGCCAGGCCTTTCCACCTACCTATAGAGCAACACCTACAGCAGCCAGGCCTGTGCGTCTACCTATTCAGCAACACCTACAGCAGCAAGGCCTTTCCACCTACCTATACAGCAGCACCTACAGCAGCCAGACCTGTCCACCTACCTATACAGCAGCACCTACAGCAGCCAGGCCTGTCCACCTATCTATAGAACAGCATCTAATGCAGACAATACCTGTTCACCTACCTATACAGCAACACCTACAGCAGCGAGGCCTTTCCACCTACCTATATAACAACACCTACAGCAGCTAGGCCTTTCCACCTACCTATACAGCAGCACCTACAGCAGCCAGGCCTGTGCACCTACCTATACAGCAGCACCTACAGCAGCCAGGCCTGTGCGTCTACCTATACAGCAGTACCTACAGCAGCAAGGCCTATGCACCTATCTATACAGCAGTACCTACAGCAGCGAGGCCTGTGAACCTATCTGTACAGCAAACCCTACAGCAGCCAGGCCTTTCCACCTACCTATACAGCAGCACCTACAGCAGTCAGGCCTTTCCACCTACCTATACAGCAGCACCTACAGCAGCCAGGCCTGTCCACCTACCTATACAGCAACACCTACAGCAGCCAGGCCTGTGCGTCTACCTATACAGCAGCACCTACAGCAGCCAGGCCTGTGCCTCTACCTATACAGCAGTACCTACAGCAGCAAGGCCTGTGCACCTATCTATACAGCAGTACCTACAGCAGCGAGGCCTGTGAACCTATCTATACAGCAAACCCTACAGCAGCCAGGCCTGTCCACCTACCTATACAGCAGCACCTACAGCAGCCAGGCCTGTGCACCTACCTATACAACAGCACCTACAGCAGCCAGGCCTGTGCACCTACCTATACAGCAGCACCTACAGCAGCCAGGCCTGTGCACCTACCTATACAGCAACACCTACAGCAGCCAGGCCTGTGCGTCTACCTATACAGCAGCACGTACAACAGCCAGGCCTGTGCACCTACCTATACAGCAGCACCTACAGCAGCCAGGCCTGTGCACCTACCTATACAGCAGCACCTACAGCAGCCAGGCCTGTCCACCTACCTATACAGCAGCACCTACAGCAGCCAGGCCTATCCACCTACCTATACAGCAACACCTCCAGCAGCAAGGCCTGTCCACCTACCTATACAGCAGCACCTACAGCAGCAAGGCCTGTGCGTCTACCTATACAGCAACACCTACAGCAGCGAGGCCTGTGCACCTACCTATACAGCAACACGTACAGCAGCCAGGCCTTTCCACCTACCTATACAGCAACACCTACAGCAGCCAGGCCTGTGCGTCTACCTATACAGCAACACCTACAGCAGCAAGGCCTTTTCACCTACCTATACAGCAGGACCTACAGCAGCCAGGCCTTTCCACCTACCTATACAGCAACACCTACAGCAGCCAGGCCTGTGCGTCTACCTATTCAGCAACACCTACAGCAGCAAGGCCTGTCCACCTACCTATACAGCAGCACCTACAGCAGCCAGGCCTGTCCACCTACCTATACAGCATAATCAGCATTTCTGTGATATCCTGAAATCGCGCAGGGCTACTGGCACTACACACTTCAACGGGCAGCAGCAGCAGCAGCGAGCAGTAGCGAGCAGCAGCATATGTCGTGATGATGGCGGAAGGAGCATATGCATTCTGCCTTGGGCGCACATCTTGCCGACGAGGAGCAGGAGGAAGGAGGAGGGAGGAAGAAAGACCGGGACCAGCGTGGTGTCGTGGCACTGGAGCGGCGAGCTCACAGTCGCAACGCACAACGCCGATGCAAACACTTCACTCAACAACAACAACATGATTATTATTAGCACGTGTATATGCGTAGGGGTTTTTGGCCGTTACGATGCATCCCGATTGTCGCTGATTACAGCCACCATTACGAGGTGACGGTTGTTGGTTTTCTCCTTTCCATCTTAAATCACGGCAGCAAATCAACAGCTTCCCATCACCCCCCCCCCCAATTCATTTTCTCTCCTCCCCACAACCCCCCCCCTCCCAATCGGGCCGTCGCAATGGGTTACATTATAATATCGCTTTAACACTTGGGTCCTAAAAATGTGAATTGAAAGGAGAAAAAATAAATAGCTTAATTTTTTTTTAAACAACGATTTAAAAAAAAATGGCCGTTTCCCTCCTGGGTAGAAAACGGTGACACAGCAACGACAACAACAACAAAAGACAATATCGGTCGCTCTGGAGTTCATCCTTTGTGCCCCCCCCCACACACAAACCCCCTCACATTGTGCGCAACAGACGTCGAGGCGACGACACCGTGACGTGAGTAAGACATCATTACGTTTGTAAATTGTCGGGGTTTTATGTTGTTGTCGTTATTCAGTGTGTCGGTACGGGGATTACTATACACGAAGGGGACCAATCTTGACTTAAAACTTTCGCGACTGCAGGAATTCATATTCGTTGGTTCTTTCGGTAAGGTCAAGTAGATAGAAAAAATAAAAGTTGATCAAATAAAAACTACGACGTTTCGATCGCAACACAAGCGATCGTCATCAGGAGGAAAAAGTTGTGTTGCGATCGAAACGTCGTAGTTTTTATTTATTATTTTATATACTTTCATAATTTTTCTCTTTCCACGTGACTTCACCGAAATAACCAAAGAATATGAATGAGACCAATGTTAGCGTATTTATTAATATTTTTGTTCCGGTCACGTACTCGTCATACTGTGGATACATCTTCTTGGTTCTTTCGGTAAAAGTCACGTAGAAGGGAAATAATAAAAATAAAACATAATAAAATACAATTCTCACGACGTTTCGGCCACAACGCAAGCAGCCGTCATCAGGTGAAGAACAGGTCGTGAGAATTGTATTATATTGTTGAAGTTTTTATTATTTTATTATTTCCCTTCTACGTGACTTCACCGAAAGAACCAAGAAGATGAATCCCTGCAGTCACGAAAGCTTTAAATCGAAAAATACTGTGGATAATTACGCGTCAAAACTCACCCCCCCCAATCCCGTAGCGTTACCACCTCGTGGTTCGCCAGCCAAGCAAGTTTCCAGCGAGCTTTCGCTCTCGGCTGCTGCCGCCGATGAGACCCTGCGTGTGTGAAGCCTGCCCGCAAACTTTGTGCTCGTCTTGAAACAATGCCGCTGAAATTATACGGAACTGCTTAGGGGCCGTCCATAAATGACGTCACGCGATTTTGGACGATTTTGGACCCCCCCCCCCATCGTCACACGGCGTCACAAAAAGTCAGACCCCCCCCCTCGATTATGACGTCACAAAGCTCTGCCCCACCCCCTCCCCCCAAAATACATTTCCATTTTGAAAATATAAAACATGCTTCAAATCGCTTTAAACTATTGTCATTGTAGTGCGTATTTAATGTGGCGCTGCACTCTGATGTTGTAGGAGAAAACATTTATTAAAAAGTATATTTAATTAAGTAGAACGTGTTTACATTTATTTAAAGTTGTGTATTTTGATGTGACGTCACATTTTTCAACCCCCCCCCTCTCGTTACACATCGTCACAAATGTCTGACCCCCCCCCCTAGGTGCGTGACGTCATTTATGGACGGCCCCTTAAACACGCATTGGCCGATAATTGTGCGTGGAACAACACTGGCAACTTTTCAATTTCTTTCGTGACTGCAGGGATTCATCTTCTCGGTTCTTTCGGTAAAGTCACGAAAGCTTTCGTGACTGCAGGGATTCATCTTCTCGGTTCTTTCGGTAAAGTCACGAAAGCTTTCGTGACTGCAGGGATTCATCTTCTCGGTTCTTTCGGTAAAGTCACGAAAGCTTTCGTGACTGCAGGGATTCATCTTCTCGGTTCTTTCGGTAAAGTCACGAAAGCTTTCGTGACTGCAGGGATTCATCTTCTCGGTTCTTTCGGTAAAGTCACGAAAGCTTTCGTGACTGCAGGGATTCATCTTCTCGGTTCTTTCGGTAAAGTCACGAAAGCTTTCGTGACTGCAGGGATTCATCTTCTCGGTTCTTTCGGTAAAGTCACGAAAGCTTTCGTGACTGCAGGGATTCATCTTCTCGGTTCTTTCGGTAAAGTCACGAAAGCTTTCGTGACTGCAGTGATTCATCTTCTTAGTTCTTTCGGTAAAGTCACGAAAGCTTTCGTGACTGCAGGGATTCATCTTCTCGGTTCTTTCGGTAAAGTCACGAAAGCTTTCGTGACTGCAGTGATTCATCTTCTTGGTTCTTTCGGTAAAGTCACGAAAGCTTTCGTGACTGCAGGGATTCATCTTCTCGGTTCTTTCGGTAAAGTCACGAAAGCTTTCGTGACTGCAGTGATTCATCTTCTTGGTTCTTTCGGTAAAGTCACGAAAGCTTTCGTGACTGCAGGGATTCATCTTCTTGGTTCTTTCGGTAAAGTCACGTAGAAGGGAAATGATCAGTGTGCGGTCCGCCACACGTTTGAAACCATTGCAGGTTAGGCAGCAGCACGATGGGCGCAGCGTTTTCACCATTTGCCTGTTGACGGTGGGTCGCGCGAAAGGCCACCCAGGGGCCCACCAACCAGCAAACGAAGGACACTGGCGTGGACAAAGGGCTGCGATCCATTTAAATCCGGCCACGTTGTAAACACGCAGTGAGAAGGGCTCCGCTGCGTCGGCTGCCGCGCGTGTCAACCGAGGCCGCGTGTCAACCGAGGCCGCGCGTCACGGCAACGGTTAAGTGTGGGAGGCGCACGGGTTAATTTGACAAGCCTCCTACCTCCTCCTCATCCTCCAGGCTTCCTGCATACGTCGCCAATTCGCTGCTACCAATGAATGAACGTGGGAGACGTAGCGAGCCAGCGCGCGCGCGCACACACACACGCGCGCGCGCACAAAGACAATGACCCCCCCCCCCCCCCGTATATTCCTAACAGACTGCAGGGGCAAGTGCTGTTAGCGAGCGCATACGAAGGCTGGAACGGCACACGAGGGGGTCGGTGGCCAGCAACCACGCCCGACCGCCTTTGTCTCCCCAGTGGCGATGTTTTTTTACGCACCGCACCGGGTACTCATTTGAGGCCGAGTCGACCTAAGGGAGGCCCAGGTACCGGTTCGGATAATCGTCTCTGCCGGTGTTGGCTGTGAGCGGGAATCGAACCCGGACCGCCGGCTTCGTAGCGCAGCGCGCTAACCGCTGCACCACCGCTCCCCACACGCGCACGCGCATTCACAACGCTCGCAACACAAAGACAAAGATGCCCCCTTACCCCGTATAGCCTCAACAGAGTGTTGGGGCAAGTTTCTGTTAGCGAGTAGCTCCAATGAAGGGGGGGCACGGCACGCGAGAGGAGGGGGGGGGGTCAGTGGCCAGCAACCACGCCCGGCCGCCTTTGTCTCCCCCGAGTGGCGATGGTTTTACTACACGCGGCACCAAGTACTTAGTTGAGGCTGAGTCGACCTAGGGGAGGCCCCCGGACCGGTTCAGATAAGTATCGCTGTCCACTGGCGGTGGCCATGAGCGGGAATCTAACCCGGCAGTCACGTATACTGCGGTGAGTGTACAACAACAACAACTGCCATTCGCCACGAAGTGGACGGTGACGTCACCATGATGCTTGTGCCAGGCTATGTGCATGTTGAGGCCACGTGAAGTGTCGAACGCCCGCTGGCACGAGGTCATGGGACAGACCCAGTTGTCACGGGTCGACTGAGATGAGTGGCTGATGCACCACCTGTGCCCCCTAATGTGCCAACTTGCTGTGCTTTAGTCACCCGGCGCTCCGCTTGTTGTGAGCGTCGCTCCTCTGCCCTCCGGAGTGAGACCTCTGCTGTCAAACTGGAGCCGGTCATGTGCACACTGCCCAGGTATGGAAAACTCTCCACTCTCTCCACAACTGCCCCATCACCAATTGGGAGTTGTGGTGGTGGAGTGTCCAAATTACCCAGGCAGGTGCTTAGTTTTGGTGGGGCTGATGGTAAGGCCCCACCTCTTAGTGGCAAGCTCCAGGTTCAGCAGCAGCACCTCCAACTCCTCCTCTAAGTGAGCAGCAATTACCAGATCATCGGCATACATAACATGGTTGAGCAATAGGGAACCATCCCTTGACCGCACCCGGGCATTGATCAGCCTCCCATTGTATCTGTACCAGATGGAAATTCCTCCGGTATAGCGATTGAAGGCTTTACGAACTATGTGGTCGAAATAGATGTTAAATAATGTGGGAGCCAGAGGACATCCCTGTCGCACCCCAAGGTGTACAGGGAATGCCTCCGACTCCCGGCCACGTAGTGTTCCTCGGGCCTGCTCACCATCATGAAGGTCCTTAATGATCGTGAGCAGAGGGTCACGGACTCTAAGAACACAAAGAGCAACCCAGTTCCCAGGCCTACTCATGGTACCATAGGCCTTGACCAGGTCAATAAAGCATCAGACGGACAGAAAATATGGCATCTGTGCGGGACCGCTCTTTCCTGAAACCGCATTGGGACTCCGCAAGCCTCTCCTCAGCGTGCCTAGCAAGGCGATGTTGAATAATCCTTGCCAAGACCTTTCCGGGCACACTGAGGAGTGAGATGCCCCTCTAGTTGTTACAGTCTGTACAGTCCCCTTTCTTAAAGAGGGGGACCACCAGGGCATCCTTCCAATCCTACGGAACCCGTCCAGTGGTCCAGATTGTTGTTATGATGTCATGTAGGGCAGTCTGTGCACAAACGCTACCCTCCCTCAGCATTTCGCTTGGGAGATCATCTCTGCCCGGTGAAATATCCTGGTCTCAGACTCAAGATCGTCTTCAGTACTTCCTCAACAGATGGCACCTCAGCCAGCCACTCACAGGGGATGACTTCTTCCAATATTTAAGGCACCGCAGCCTCAGCAGGGTCATCTCCACATTGTCCCACGTTGTTTTCCAGGCTGAGGGATTTCCCCTACCCCAGGACCTCACAGAAATGCTCAGCAAAATCTGCAAACCTGTTCCTGGGGGTCGGAGATTGGATCACCGTTCTTTCCCCAAATGATGGTAATAGGTGTGGCGCTGCAGGTTACTTTTTTGATGGAGTTAAAGAGCGATTTGTGATCGCGGGCCATTGAGGCAGACTCCATCTCCTCAGCAATCCGCGACCACCACCCACACACACGTGATCACGTATACTGTAGTGAGTGTACACACATGTAATCACGTGTACCGCAGTGACTACACACACACAGTGACGTGTACCGCAGTGACACACACACACAGCGACGTGTACCGCAGTGACTACACACACACACAGTGAGGTGTACCGCAGTGAGTACACACACACACAGTCACGTGTGCTTCAGTGACTACACACACACACAGTCACTACACACACACAGTCACTACACACACACACAGTCACTACACACACAGTCACCACACACACACACACAGTCACTACACACACACACAGTCACTACACACACACAGTCACTACACACACACACACAGTCACGTGTGCCACAGTCACCACACACACACAGTGACGTGTACCGCAGTCACTACACACACACAGTGACTACACACACACACAGTCACTACACACACACAGTCACTACACACACACAGTCACTACACACACACAGTGACTACACACACACAGTCACTACACACACACAGTGACTACACACACACACAGTCACTACACACACACAGTCACTACACACAGTCACTACACACACACAGTGACTATACACACACAGTGACTACACACACACAGTCACTACACACACACAGTGACTACACACACACACAGTCACTACGCACACACAGTCACTACACACACACACAGTCACTACGCACACACAGTGACGTGTACCCCAGTGACTACACACACACAGTCACTACACACACACACAGTCACTACACACACAGTCACTACACACACACACAGTCACTACACACACAGTCACTACACACACACACAGTGACTACACCCACACACAGTCACTGCACACACAGTCACTACACACACACAGTCACTACACACACACACACAGTCACTACACACACACACAGTGACTACACACACATACACAGTCACTACACACATAGTCACTACACACACACAGTCACTACACACACACACAGTGACTACACACACACACAGTGACTACACACACACACAGTGACTATACACACACACAGTCACTACACACAGAGACACTACACACACACAGTCACTACACACACACACAGTCACTACACACACACAGCCACTACACACACACACTACACACACACAGTCACTACACACACAGTCACTACACACACACACAGTCACTACTACACACACAGTCACTACACACACACACACAGTCACTACACACACAGTGACTACACACACACACACAGTCACTACACACACACACACACAGACACTACACACACACAGTCACTACACACACAGTCACTACACACACACACAGTCACTACACACACACACAGTCACTACACACACACACAGTTACTACACACACAGTGACTACACACACACACACAGTCACTACACACACACACATACACTACACACACACACACACAGTCACTACACACACAGTCACTACACACACACACAGTCACTACACACACACACAGTCACTACACACACACAGTGACTACACACACACAGTGACTACACACACAGTGACTACACACACAGTCACTACACACACACAGTCACTACACACACACACAGTGACTACACACACACACAGTCACTACACACACACACAGTGACTACACACACACAGTGACTACACACACACACAGTCACTACACACACAGTGACTACACACACAGTAACTACACACACAGTGACTACACACACACAGACACTACACACACACACACACAGTCACTACACACACACAGGCACTACACACACACACAGTGACTACACACACAGTCACTACACACACAGTCACTACACACACAGTGACTACACACACACACTACACACACACACAGTCACTACACACACACAGTCACCACACACACACAGTGACTACACACACACAGTCACTACACACAAACAGTCACTACACACACACACAGTCACTACACACAGTCACTACACACACAGTCACTACACACACACACACAGTGACTACACACACACAAACACTACACACACAGTAACTACACACACACACAGTCACTACACACACACACACACAGTGACTACACACACACACAGTGACTACACACACACAGTCACTACACACACACAGTCACTACACACACACAACACAGTCACTACCCACACACAGTCACTACACACACACAGTCACTACACACACACACAGTGACTACACACACACACATTCACTACACACACACACAGTGACTACACACACACAGTGACTATACACACACACAGTCACTACACACACATACACTACACACACACAGTCACTACACACACACAGTCACTACACACACAGTGACTACACACACACACAGTCACTACACACACACACAGACACTACACACACACACACAGTGACTACACACACACAGATACTACACACACACAGTCACTACACACACACACAGTCACTACACACACAGTCACTACACACACACACGGGGTCACGGCACACACACAGTCACTACACACACACACACACAGTCACTACACACACACAGGCACTACACACACACACAGTGACCACACACACACACAATGACTACACACATACACACAGACACTACACACACACAGTGACTACACATACACACACAGTCACTACACACACAGTGACTACACACACACACACAGTGACTACACACATACACACAGTCACTACACACACAGTGACTACACACACACACACAGTGACTACACACACAGTCACTACATACACACAGTGACTACACACACACACGGGGTCACGGCACGCCGCTGGCTCCCGTGTGCACGACGGCTCCGCGGGCGCTATTTGTCGGCGCATCGCTTTGCGTCAGAGACCAACCTCCTCCCCCCCTCCTTCTTGTAATTCCACTCAGGTCTGCGTTCACTGCAGCTCCACCACAGATTTATTCTGCACACATGTGCCGCCGCCGCTGTAACCTCTATTAAAGGCACGCACGCACACACACACCACCATATCACACACACACGAAACAAAAATGTACACACCGCACTCTACGCTTTAAGTCATCCCTATAATTTTTGATTTGGTTGCATGCATTCTCGCGGTATTTCCCTACCCGAATGATTATTTCTGAAATTGTTTACCGCAGAGCCTTTCGATTATCAATCGCACGATGCGTTTGCGTGTGTGCGCGTGTCTGAGTTGTAATACGAATTATAGGCTCCGAGTATACGGTACAGTAATTGGGTGCGCACATCTATTTTACGAACACTCTTAAACGAGTAGGAATACTGGGAAATGTCAGTGCGACTTATCAACCTTTAACCTTTGACCTTGGCAGCCACGATGAATGGGAGTGAATTCTGCTGACTTAAACGATTTCCAAGATATTTTCCCGAGGCGGCAGCCAACATGGTCGTGCTAGTAAATTTGCTTTGTTTCGGCTCAAATGCAGACAAAGCAGGACCTTCGTTCAATTATCCATTGGATATATATTTTAAATAGATCTTATTAAAATATATTATCTGTATGTACAGTGCATTTATTATACACCGGCAGTTTTTTTGTACTAATGCTGCAATTGATTTTACCAAGCGTAATGGAACTACTTTTTTTTTTTTTTACAAATGCAAGACTGTGCTGTTCATGAAAATACGTTGGTAAATGGTTGTATAATCTGTTGTATAGGGGCGCGCAGTAAAAAGGTGGTCACTTTCCGATTATTTTTTTTGAGAAAATGCAGGGAGTAATCGTGACATTAAAAAAATTCGTGGGTTAGCTCTGGAAGATGCCGATGCCAGCGTGACGTTTTTGGCGCTTTCGTGAAAAAATAGATATTTTCATTTGATCCAAGGGGGTAGCAAAACTGACGGATTTTAGCAGCCAACAGATCTCAGCATGTTGGACAGTAATACCTTTCACCAGCTCAACCTACCGCATGGAATGGCATTCTTATCTCCAATTGTCACCCACCATCTAAAACCACTGATCTGAAATATTTAATATACAAGTATTTGTTCCACCACGCCAACATATTATTTTGATCAATTTGTCTAAGGGCTTCCTAGATTAATATTGTCCCATCTATATTTGTTTCTGAAAGCACACTCTTGGACCGGTTTTGACAATCTAGAGGCTCGTCAGCAAAAAATGCGGGCTGTTAAAATCCTTCTGTGGGTGGATTGGATGTTAGGAATTGCACCGAGAGACAGAAAGAGGAGGACGAGAATCAGGGAACAAACACAGAGCAGAGACATCACATGAACTTTGAAGGGACGTAAGTGGGCTTAGGAAGGACACATCGCTAGAAGACGTGATGGCTGAGAGATGTGGTTATGAGTCCAGTTTTAAGCGCACGAGTGAGGCAGGTAAGCAAACCTTTTAAGATCGGACTGAGCATTTGCCAAGGGCGACAGAGGGGAATGGAAGATGCTAACGGCAACACATTTTTTTTTATACATTTCTCTTTGCAGTAATTGATCTTGGTGGTGAGATAGGCTCCAGCAATATAGGTTTAGAATACGTTACAGGTAGGATTAACACAGGGTCACCATAGAGTCCGGGACGTTTTGAAGGGGATAATTCTGCCAGGTCTTTGGAACCGGGAGGAACCACACATTTTGTTGACACGAATGGCAAGCAGGAAACGAAAAACATTCTCAAAATGCCATAAAAAATAGAGGTGGAGAAAGAAAAAAAATGCAAAGACAACTCATAAAGAAACTCAATCGTGACAAAGCAGTAAGAAGCAAGGTGATAATACTGACGCGATTATTCACCAGCTGGATAGACAGCTCGATCAAAGTTGCATTGGGTAAGCAACACTTACAAACGGGGCTGGAAACATCTCACATTGTACCCTGACATTGAGTAGGCAACACTTACAACTGGGGCTGGAAACATCTCACATTGTACCCTGACATTGAGTAGGCAACACTTACAAACGGGGCTGGAAACATCTCACATTGTACCCTGACATTGGGTAAGCAACACTTACAACTGGGGCTGGAAACATCTCACATTGTACCCTGACATTAAGTAGGCAACACTTACAACTGGGGCTGGAAACATCTCACATTGTACCCTGACATTGGGTAAGCAACACTTACAACTGGGGCTGGAAACATCTCACATTGTACCCTGACATTGAGTAGGCAACACTTACAAACGGGACTGGAAACGTCTTCATATTATACCCTGATATTAAACGGCGGGATTACAAGGGTGCCGGTACTTCTGGGAGAGGCCTTGGGGGCGGTTATTGACTATTCCTGGGAAGGTGAATTTTGATGAATGCGATTAAAGCAGCAGAAAGCAACACGCTTGAGAGAAATCGATTTCTTTTTTTTGAACGGAACTGTCATGCAGATGGTAGAGAAGAGCTGGGCATGTGCGGAGGACATTTTGATTCGGAAACTCTAAGCGAGCGCACACTGCGGTATCGGTGAGAGAAGGGCCGTGCGGACGTCCAGGTGAGCAAAGCAGGTGTGTACGATGGCAAGCAGGCTTCGTGTGCAGCTCGGAGAGACATCATCGTGGCCCGAGGCATGGACTGGCATTCGGCAGGAGCGTATTGTATTCGCCACTTTGCATTACGGCGCGCTCGGCGATGTGTTTACGGACGGGGCATGTAGCCAACCGTGCTAACCGGAGGTGCGGGGGACGGACAACAAACTAAACACAAAAGGCATGAATCTACGTATATTCATGGTTTTTTCGGTAAAGTCACGTAGATAGAATTTTTTTTTGTAAAAAGAATAAAAAAAACCTACGACGTTTCGATCGTCATGTTGAACTTCCTTCGCACCGTATGTAGCCAACCGTGCTAATCGGAGGTGCTGTAACCAACGGTGACACGACAATGAGGTTTTACCCTTTCTGGCAATAAAACAGTTGTGTTAAGATGTTAAAAACCTAAACAGAATCCCTTTTCAAAGAATCCTGTCTGTACTCTTTGGTTCTTTCGGTAAAGTTACGTAGGTAAAACATGAAATAAAATAATCACGACGTTTCGATTGCAATACAAGCAATCATCATCAAGTGTGAAAATCACAGCTAGAAAATATTTGACTAAAGTGGGAGAAATTCCGGGGCTAAGGAGTTTATATAAGTGTGGACGTCCGGGACTAGGAATGTGCGGGGCGGGGAGAAGTCGGCAGGGCTAGAAGCGAGAGGTTGAGGTTGAAATCTAGAATGAATCCTGTCTGCATTAACCACACACGGTACTTGCGGTGAACATGCAAACAAAAACATGCTCCGGTCAAATATATGGCATTGCCTTTGAATCTGATTGGTACACACCAGCACCAGAGACAGCTTTCTTGAGAGCCCAGTCTCAAACGGTGTTCGACCAGAGGACGCCAAAAGGCGAACAGCAAAAACACAATGCCACTCTCAGGGCATTCATAGTTCGGAGTGACCATCTACAACATGGGACCTTTCACGACCTCCGCCAACGCTCTCCTATGATAACGTTCAACTTGCAGGGGGCGACCACCTGCGGTGATCGCTGGCGGACGACTGTAGTCACACCTACGGGTCAGAATCCTCCGACCGAGGAGACCACTGGGAGAACCAGATCCCCCCGTGTAGGTGGCGCGCGTTTTAAATCGCATACCCGAAACATGGCATCCATTGCCACTGACAACATCACTGGCAGCGTTCTTCATTGCAAGGACCCGCGTGGCCTTTAGTGTGGTCCCTGGAGGCCTTTAGTGCAGCCCATGACGTGTGCCCCCCCCGACAAGACACAAAGAGTGATAACACCCCCCACCATCATCATCGTGCTGCTGTCAAACCCTCAATGGTTTCAAATGTGTGGCGGCCCTCACACTGATTTGATGTCTTATCGGATAAAGTGACCCCCCCCTTCTGAAAATTAGTAAAGAACACTGCTCTACGGCAACTGGAGAATTTTTTTCGCACTTGAAAACCCGGAGTCCTTTGACTCATCAAATCAAACCTTACAGCAGGCAGCATTGCCTTTCGCCTGCCGTAACAAAAAAAAAAACGCAAACGAGGATTTTTTTATGGGAAACCTAAATGTTCCAGTGACCTGGTCAAGAACCGGTTGCATTCGGACAGAACGATGACTCCACGTGCGGTCCTGGAGAACCCGGATTGTATTGATGACATCATCGGTTCCCCCTGATGGTCGCGTATGTACGTACGTTGAACTTCTTTTGCACCGTACGTAGCCAACCGTGCTAATCGGAGATGTGGGGGAAGGACAACTAAACACAAAAAGCAGTTCTAACGAAATTAGTTTTTAATCTAGACGATTTAATAGTGCTATAGCTACCAATGGCTTCCAAATATTGGAAGGAAGAACGTTCCAGACGGCCGCATAAATGCACCAGAAAGCACGATGATGCGGTGACCACCGTCTTTCTTTGACGGCTTAGCCAAAAGCCGCCGTTGCGAGGATGACCGGAGTTCGCGTGCAGCCAGCTGAGTTTGCTGCGAGTTGGGGCTCTCGGGACTGGACCCAAAACGGAGGCCGACCACTTCTGGACATTTGTGACTACCGGACATCTGTGAAAAAAGAGCTTTATAGCTCATCGGATTCCTCCAGTAAAAATAAATATTCTGATTAAATTTCGATTTAAAGCTTTCGTGACTGCAGGGATTCATCTTCTTGGTTCTTTCGGTAAAGTCACGTAGAAGGGAAGTAATAAAATAATACAATAAAATAATAAAATATTTCTCACGACGTTTCGGCCACAACGCAAGCAGCCGTCCTCAGGTGAAGAACAGATCTGTCGAGAAGACAGAGTCTGAATGTACAGGAGGTCGTGGGTTCAGACTCTGTCTTCTCGACAGACCTGTTCTTCACCTGAGGACGGCTGCCTGTGTTGTGGCCGAAACGTCGTGAGAATTATTTTATTATGTTTTATTTGTATTATTTTATTATTTCCATTCTACGTGACTTTACCGAAAGAACCAAGAAGATTTGTATCCTTTTCCAACACGTTTTATGCATCGTTGCAACCGCACCAATAAACCTTGCTGGGTACCCCAAACCCACCCCCCTTCGAGTCTGATCCCCGTTCGTCGTTCTCACGCCGTTTATCGCAGTGCGTTGAGAGGAGGTAGGGAAATTGCATTTTGTTTAAAATTGGTTTTCCGAAGTGTCGGGTGTTTATTCCGGTGACTGCGAGGTTGTCGCAGCTAAGCTGTGTGTGTGGTGGCGTCAGTGTGGGTATTTTATGTTTTCAAGTAACTCTCTTGATTGTTAACACCTCCTTGCCCCGATCCAGGTCCTCGTGTAAATGAGCGGTGGGCGCCATGGTGGCTAAGAGATGTTAACTACTTTGCCTGGTGTACAGGAGGTCGTGGGTTCGAAGCCGACCCTGACGCCTCCTGTATATTTTGAGTTTGCGTGTCTTTTTCTCCCCGTGGTCGTGTGGATTTTTCTCTGGACCATCCGGTTTTCCCCTCCATATTAATAATCAACAAAGCGCATTTACAACAACGTGCATTTACAGTATTTGGCTGCAATAGTTTTCGACATGATAAGCCACTTCGCTTAGCTATCATTTGCGGCGAGGTCACTTCTGGTTAAATAAACATAGTTTAGTTTTATAACGGTACACATTTAAATGTCAAGCAAAGGTTGAAGGGCAGAGGGGTGGGTCTTGGGGGTGATCGTTGCCTAACGTGGACATTTTCTCGTAATGTAATGAATAAACTTATAACGCAACTTAAAATGAATTGTTATGATTACATTACAGGCGTTGAATACCACGTACAACAACTGATTATTTCCAATTTATATATGATTACATTTTTTTTTTTACACAACGTAGATTCTATTGTAGTTCGAATATAGAGCTAACAATGCATCACAAAGGCAAGAGTTAATCAACCAGTGTCAGGAACCAGAATCATGACGGTCCAGCAGGTCACGTAGGGGTCAACCGCTACTACCCTCAGTAACATTGCGGCTGTAAAAACACATTCCTGCGGAGGGAGCTGGTAGGAACGTTGGGTTGCTCGGTCAATGGCCAGGGTCAACGGCGGCGTGGTGTATTCCGCAAATATGGCCGACTGTGAGGGCGGACACAAGCCGGCGTGAGTAGGTTAAACGTTGAGTTTTATAAGGGCACCACGGGGTGACCAGCCCCTCCCCACCCAGCCCCACCCCTCCCACCCCCCACCCAGCCCCACCCTCCCCACCCAGCCCCTCCCCACCCAGCCCCTCCCCACCAAGCCCCTCCCCTCTCCACCCAGCCCCACCCCTCCCATTTTTGGATGCACGACGGACGGATGGACATAATAATCCCCTGTGGGCTGGTGTAACCAGGAGGTTCTTACCAGTAAAATCTCTACAATAGGTAACGTTTTGGGCTATTGCTCCGAAACGTCACTTACTCTCTCTATATATATTATAATATATATTTGTTGTTCCTTCTAAGGCCGCAGAGTTATTGACGAATGTGTTTAGTTAATTGTGCTTGTGCACCAATGCCAACGCAGCAGCAGCAGCAGCAGAAGAAAGTAGTTTGTTACATCCCTGGCAGTCACTGCAGGCAGGGGAGGCCACATTTCGTAGGCAACGTGCACACATATTTCACGATAAAAAACATTTCTCATCAGACTTTCACATTTTTGGGCGAAATTAATGCACGGCCGGGTTTCTTGGGAGCAACATTTTTTTTTCACAAACAGCTTCATCCGGCGTTGTAGCGCGCGCATCATGAATATAATCTGATCCAGTTTGAACAAGTGGCTCAAGGCAGATGCGCATTTCAATCAGAGCAAGGTGTAGGCGGGAATGCTGTGGATAAAGGTCTCTCCTGATTGGCCGCTGCAAATCTCTACATCAGCAATTTTAGTTTTTTTTATCCCCCCACCCCTCACCTTCCCCCCGCTACAGTCACATGGTCGAGTGATGTATCCTCCGCCAGTGGGGTGCAGCGTGGCATAATACGTTTCGAAATCACTTCGGCCCGGCGTACGTCCGCGTGAACGAGCCGACTTCGGTGCGCGGCGCCGTGACGTGAAAAATCGACGAACCTGCGAGCGGCGGCGTGTGAACCGCTCTCTCGCCGAGCTGAATTGGCCAAAGCGAACGTCGCTTTTTTTGTTCCACGGGAGTTTCGCCAAATCGAATTCCTCTCACCCGTTGGTGTCGAGTTGGCGCGGAGGGTTATTCAAGTTCGCATCAGATGGACACATTTAAAGAGCGTCTCCTCTGATTAGCAATCTCGGTGGTAAACACCGTGGTATGTGGCAATGCGCGTCGCTCCGATCACAATAGGGCCTCAATAAGTGATGCGCTTGCAATTAGATTGGAATAGGCGAACATTATGAACCCGGTTGACTTGACAGTCGGGTGTGTTGGGAGGATGAGGCAATGTAAATGGGGTTCAGGAGCGAAATGCCAAACGTCAAGGTCTGCTGGCCATGCCGAGAGGAGGGCTTCAGGGGAGAGAGTCCATGCCGTTTTGGTGTTCCTCCTCCGTTGAAGGAATGCAGACTACAGTGGCTTTGCCACGCGGTCCGTAGTTTTAATTGCACATTTGTCTGTTATGTTATCTGCGTGTATCTCCTTTACGAGTGTGTATGTGTCTCTGTGTATCTCTGTATCTCCATGAGACTATGTGTCCCTATGGGTTGACTATACGTTCCATAGTTTGGGTTGCCTGGCCACGGTCACACTTTTAAAGTAGCGCTATGCATCTATATCCGTCTCTATGTATCTCTCTGTGTCTCTGTGGGTTTACTTTGTGGCCCAGAGTTTGGGTTTCGTGGCCACATTCACACTACTGTAGCTTGTTGTTCATGTATCTCTATCCGTTTCTTTGTGTCTCTCTGTGTCTCTGTGGGTTTACTTTGTGGCCCAGAGTTCTGGTTTTGTGGCCATGTATCTCTGTGCGTATGTATGCATCTCTATGTATGTACGTATGTTGAACTTCGTTCGCACCGTACGCACGCTAATCGGAGGCGCGGGGGAGGGACAATCTATGGGTTTGCTCTGTGGTCCATAATTTGGGTTGGGATGGCCATGGTCGCACTACTGTGCCCTGTCTTTAAATTTACATTCATCATGGAGATGTTCCCGTTAGGTCGATGCGTCCACCAGTGTAACTGTCAGCAGGTTTCGTGGTGTCAAGGGCAGAGAGAGAGAGAGACGCCAACCCTCATCAACTATCCCTGGCCTCTCTTACGCGTGCGCCATGAAGACGAAACATTTCCCCCAAAAAAACGTCGCCCGCCATATATTTCGTTTATATTTTAATGGCCACGCAGCTGTTATTCACGAATGCTTTGTTTTGCATTGTATTGCGCTGCTGCTGTTATTATTATCTGTGGTTGTGCACCACTGCCAAAACGCAATCATCGCCAAACCGTCGACGTTCAATTCGCTAAACTCACGGTGCGCTGGCGCCACCTGGCGGACAGGCAATGGGCAACGCGGCGTAAAATATCGCGATGGTAAAAACGACGTAACTTGGCCACTTTCCTCGTTGTTTTTACTGCCAGGCGAGACCCGCCGAGCCACATTGCCAACGGTGTGGCCCCCCCCCCCCACCCACCCACAGTAGCTCTGACCGGCGCTGCGTCACCGCCAGAGTGGCACAGGTAGGAGGAGGCATCTCACCTGGGGTCGACGCTTTCGTAGGAACCAACCGTGTAGTGCCTGAAGAGTCGCCTTCCCCTCTCTTCCCGCGTGTCTGAAACAAGAGGACATCAGCATCGTCAAGCAACGGCAGCCTAAGGCGCCGTGGCCTCCTCCCTCCTCCTCCTTCCATCACAGGAGCCAAGCAAAGTTGAGCAAGCAAGTAAGGATATTTGTTATTGCGCGCCCCATATGAGTAACGGTCCATCCACGAGTGCGCGCCGATCGCGCGTCCGAAGTAGGCTCTCTGAAGCAACGACGCCGCTTTTGAGTTTGTCGCAGAACGGGCTCAGGCTCGGGGATGGATCCCGAGCGTGAGCAGGCAGCCGTGGTTCCAGCGCGTTTGGGCCGGAGACCGAACCCCACGAGATTGCGTCGAGCCGTGCATCGCGCGCGAGGTTCGCACGAGCGGCGGGTTCAGCGCGAGCCGCGGGATCGTGGTCGGAGTCGGCTCGGGTCTGTCGAAGCTGGCTCGCTCGCTTGCGCGCTAATCGGCGAGGTAGGGACGGAGCAGATTGACCGGAGACTCTTGAAGACGAGGAGGCATTATACTCCAATCCTGTATGTAATAGGTAGTCAGTGGGGCAAACGTCGGGCATGTTTTGCTGGGTTAGGTACTTGTGCGGGAGACTCCCTGGAAATGCCAGGCGATGTAAGGGGCCGGCGAGGTGGTCAGGAAGATTGAAGGCCAGCAATGGACACTTGAATCCATCGGTGCAGAGCTTTGAACATTTACCCCCCCCCTCCCCCGTCCGTCTGTCTCGTAACGGCGCGTTTTCTCCGGGTATTCTGGTTTCCTCCTACAAGACGAGTGCATCATGAATATTGCGGCTCGAACATCGCAATGCAGGCCCCCCCCCCTCTCTCTCCTGGAAAAAGAGTCCTGAGACTCAGCGAGGCTATCTTGGATAAATAAATTGGCACGAGTGGTTATTGGCCACACCATCAGAGTACACACACGCGCGCAATGTTACAAAGCACGGTGAAGCGAGCCCGCCACCCAGTAAAACAACGTCGGGCCAAAGTTGACGTTGCTGTTGGAACTGTTGGCCCAACGCTGGCCCACGGTTGGAACCGTTGGTCCAGCCTTGGCCCAACGTCTTTACGTGGTTGGAACTTTTGGCCCAAATATGGGCCAACGTTGGGCCGTGGCTGGAACTGTTGGCCCAGCGTTAGTCCAACGTCTGCACGTGCTTGGAACTGTTGAGCCAAAGTTGGGCTAACGTTTCATGTTTCCCAGGTAAGTCGATACTCAACATAGCTGTCTCTTTACATCAGGGGTGGGGAACGTCCGGCCCGCGGGCCGTACGAGGCCCGCGATATCATTTGGTGTGGCCCTGCCAAGGCAACTGCAGGCAGGACTCGAAATTCAATAAATCTAGGAGCAAACCTGGAAAAGCAGTTGCGAGTAGCAGCAGCATCATCAATAGCAGCCAACATCACACGCCTCGCCAAAGAGAAGCAGTTCCAGCCATCGCATTAGGGGTGAGTTAATTAAACGTTTGACCAAATATAACAGTCTAATTTTTATGTTGATAATTTTGTATGGCCCACGAATTATGTTATAAATATCCAAATGGCCCTTGGCAGAAAAAAGGTTCCCCACCCCTGCTTTACATAAACAAAAGCAAATATTTTTACACATCCAATTGGCCACACAGCCTTCTAGGAGTGAATTCTCGCAGCAGCATTGGTTAAAGAAAATCAAAGCCTGCACCGGTAATTGTCTACACGTTTAATTTGTGACTTATATTCTCCACAATAACGCTCATGATTGTTTTGTGTCACGTACTATATGGCTATTGCGTCCCAACTCGGACCCATATCTACCAAAGAGGGCGCGTGCCAATAAACATTGGGCAGTTCACGAATATTAATTGAAGCAATGAGTGTCTTAACCAGTCCAGAGTTTTGCTCGTGACGAGAACCAACGCACCTGAAGTTACGCGCTCCCAGGTGATTGCCGTGCGGCTGATGCGGTCTGTAAAAATAAACTTTTATATCTTGGCGGAGAGAGACGGATAAGGTAAAGGAGGTGTTACTGTCTACTTATTTACGTCGTTGCTTATATTCTCCACCACGACGACGACGACGACGGTAATAATGATTATTTTGTGTCAAATCACTCGTATGATTTGTTGATATTTGCCGATTAAACTAAACAATGTTTTATTTTACCAGGTAAGGCCCACTGAGCTATGTAGCTCTTTTTTTCAGAAGCGACCTGGCCACAAATGATAGCTCAACGAAGTGGCTTATCACGTGGAAATGTATAGCAGCCAAACACTCTCAACGCATGTTTCTAAATTAGGAGGGGGAAAAAAAACTACGGAGGACACGGAGAAAAATCCACGCGACCACGGTGAGAGAGACGCGCAAACACCAAATATACAGCAGCAGGCGTCATGGTCGGGATCGAACCCGCGACCTCCTGTACACCATGCGAGGTAGTAAACATCTCACCACATCCGACAAGACCCCCGCGCATCGCCCCTCGCTGAGCTACCCGTCGGAGGCCGTAGGACTTCGAGAAGGGCTGGGTGCAGATGCAGCACTTGTCATAAAACATATTTATAATAAATATTACTTAGAAAACATAGGGGTCCATAGACATGGAGTAGGGAGAGAGGGTGTAGAGAGAGAGAGGGGGTAGAGAGAGAGAGGGAAGGGGTAAGGAGAGCAGAGCGTGAAATCTATTGTGAAATCTTTCATTTAAAAAGGGGGGGGGGGGTTACATAAAGCAAAGCATTAAAAAAAACGAAATGATGAACGCAGCAAAGTGCCGACTACACCGAGCATGATAATTGTTTTTTTTACCCTTTTATCTGGCAATAAAACTGCTACCTTTTTTACGAGGAGTCTTGCATAGACCACAATACCTGCAGTCATAATGCAAACAAAAAACATAACACTGATAATGTATGCACTGTCCTTGAAGTTGATTGGTCCACACCCGAGACAGCTTTCCTTAGAGCCTAGTCTCACATGGGTTGGACCAGATGACGCCAAAAGGCGCACTCCTCGTAAAAAAGGTGTCAGTTTTGTTGCCAGATAAAAGGGTAAAAAAAACTATTATATTTTTGTTACTGGCAAATGAGGTATCAATGGTGTATACACCGAGCATCTTCTTGTTTCCTCTGATCGTAAAAAAAGAGAGCATACGACGAGACGCTCCCCTTGAACGCGTGGGAAGGGAAGACGCCTCCGTGAGACGTGCGATGATGCCGCATGGCCACGCGGTGTCTCTTCAAGTCAAGGGAATAAAAAGTGGGCCGCCGCCACGCGTTTCACTTCCACTTGTTCCCAGACGGGCCTGACGATTTACACGTCGTACGTTCCCTCTCTCGCCCCAAACTCCCTTCCCCCATCATTAACAACAGCAGCGTCATCATCATCACCCCTCTCCATCACACTCACTCATCATCATCATTCACTCGCTGTCACTTTCATCTTCGTTGAATTCACGCACTGTCATGTTCATCGTGCACTCCCATTCTTCTCATAAACTCATCTTTATTTCATCATACCGGTTCACTGGGCAATTGCTAATTCTCTGTCCAGCGCCTTAGTTAAGGCCTTAGTTAGGGCACTGCATATAATTAAAGTAAGGTAGGATTAGGAGCTAAAACCTAATAATCGAGGTGAAACGCAACACGGTAAATTGTTCGCATTTGCTGAAATGCGACTCGTCTCGGATGATAATCTGTCACTTCTAATCGGAGTTCTCGCGGTTCCACTGAGAGTTTAAGGGGATCACGTTCGCATCGAGTCCTGCCAGTAGCTCGCCGGGAACTCAACGATCTCCAGCAGCGCTCCGAGCCGTTGGCGTGCGCGGTGTGAAGGTGATTGCAATCACGCGTTGAGAATTCATCACAGTGGTGCACAAAAAACAATAACCACTCGGTTGATTGGAATTAAAGAATTCCATGACCATTGAAAATAAGGTTAATCTTACATTAAACCTCACATTAATCTTTCATTCTTATATTAAACCCGCAGGTCACCACTGGCCACTCGTTTGCTTCAACCAAACCGCTTCTACGTAAATGTAACATCAATAACTGGCAGAGCTAAGCCGAGAATGTAAAACATTCTCCAACGAATGCCACAAAAACAAAATTAAACCAATTCCATTAGACTCGCTATCAATCTCACCGGTTGAGAGCAACGTTTTATAGATTTTCTTTTCTTTCGTTAACCGTTTGAGACCCCGTTTTCCCATCAGCCGGCCACCCCAACCCCCCCTGACTCAAATGCCTCCTGGGAAACGATGGGTTGCTCGCGCATTTCGGAGCGAAACGAGACACCTCGTCAATGAGTTCCCACGTCCCGAGATGTTATGGCATCTCCCATGCCAAGGCTGCGGCTGCGGCCGCCCCGGCCCTTGCTGCTTGCTTCATCAATAATGGGCAAAGGTTACTCCGCTCACGACCGATACTCTCGGAAAGGCGTTTGCGCGCTATATAGAACGGCGGCCCCGTTCGTCGTGGCGTGACGAAGAGAAGAGGTCCGGCTTGGTGAGACGCAACATCACATTTCTACTGGAGGCGGAGGGGGGAGGGGAAGGCACAATGTGCAGGCAATGCTTCTTAGCGTGCCGTCTTGCCCACAGCTCTTGATGGAAATCCACCACTGCCACGTGATTGACAGCACAAATAACAAGCTGCATTAATTACTGTGTACAACGGTTCACCCCGACTGCCCGCCCGCCCGCCCCTCGCCACCACCGTTCAATCAACGCTCGCCGTCATATTCGTCCGCACCCCCCCTTCCCCCCTGCCGTCCCACTAATAACGGTGGCGGTTGAAATAAAATTAAGTAAACGGCAAAGGCGGAGGGACGGAACCGCGTTGGCGAGATGTTAACTACCTCGCCTGGTATACAGGAGGTCGTGGGTTCGATCCCGATCCCGACCCTGACCCCTATTGTATATTTGGAGTTTGTGTGTCTCTCTCTCTCTCTCCTGGTGGTCGCGTGGATTTTTCTCCGGGTCCTCCGGATTTTCCCTCCACGTTTAGAATCAACATCACGCGTTTCGAGTATTTGGCCGCTACAAATGTTCCACGTGAAGATGAGCCACTCCCGTTGAGCTATAATTTGCGATAGCCGGCTGGCTTCTGAAAAAGAGTCACGTAGCTCAGCGGGGCCTTACCTGGTAAAATAAAAAAATAGTTTATAGTTGTTTAAAAAAAGAAGTTTTTTTGTTCATAAATTAACGACGCTGGGACCTTCAGGGACCAAGCGTGAAAACGTGGGCGGTAAAGGTTAACGCGCTCCTGAGCTTGCTAACGCGCGCGCGAGCACACAAGCAAAACAAAAACACACACGACCCGAACCGGCGAACTGCCTCGATATTGGATCGTTTATCAACCGGGATAAGCGGCCCGAGAATGGCGACGCGTCACCGCGGGAACCGCAGAAACACGACAAAGGGGAGCGGCACTGAGCGGAGCGGTGCGGAGCGGAGCGTCTCCCCCATTATGGTTATCATTTACACGCCGGCCGCGTGCGTGGCGCTGGTGTTACTCCACCGCCGCCGGCCCAGTAGCCGTCCATGGACTATTTTTACACGTCGCCCTATTTTATTTACATTTGTCGCGTGTCCTGTAATTTTTCCTCGGGTGTCTTCGCGTTCGCGGGCACCGCGTTTATGCGCGTGGAATTGGGGGGGGGGGGGCACTGTTAAATTGAGTCACCTTATAAAAGAGGTGGGGGGGGGGGTGCATCTAAATAGCGTCAAGCGGCAGGTCCGTTGCGAACTTGGCCCCGAGCGACTGGGCTGCCACTTGGTCCTAGTAGTCCGTGGCCCAAGGTCGAAGAAATCTGTACCACTCGAGTTGGCGAGCACTTGTACGTACGCGTGTACGTTGGAACTTCTCTCGCACCACCGTACGTAGCCCGCTTTGCTAATCTGGGTCCCCACTGATGTACTTACACGGCAAATAAGAGATCATTATTTGAGAGCCCCAATAATTTCAAACGGTTTGACGCACAAGTCACGGTTGTTGACCACGCAAAAATTGGAACTGCTAAAACGATGCCACCTCAGGTGGCCCCGAAAAGTGGGGTGGTATCTGGGTTCAGATGGTTAATGACCTCGCCTGGTATACAGCAGCTCCTCCCACTCTCATTTCTATGGGCGTGGTTTGTCACCCTCTACGTGACCCCTACACTGAGCCCCAACGAGCCCCCCACAAACTCCACACTACGATCAATGAACCACAGCTGAATATTTCCCCCCCCCAAAATGGTTCAAAGGTGTCACTCAAGGAGCTACCCTTTAAGGCTAACTCCAAAGGATAGTGTAGTCCATACGAAAACAAGGGCCGTATTTACACTACTTAAGTGAAAAACCGTGACTTTGTTCCCGGGAGGCCTGGGGTGTGAGGAATGTATATATTGTAATTTTTTTGGCGATACTGCATTGGCAGTGGTGCATGGGCAACAACAAAAATAACAAAAACCGAAGCCAATCGTCAAAATAACACCGCGCCGAGAGAGGAATACAGATGTGTGTAGAGGAGCATTGTCAGTAACCAATGAGTGGGCGAGCGGAAGGAGGTGCGAGCGTGTTGAGAGTCATGTGGGGCCAAGGATGACGTGACGTCACGGGTTAGTAAGGGGCTTTTAGAAAGCACTTCCTGAAACGTGGGCGGGGCCGAGCTGAGGGGGAGGAGCCGCCCAAATGGTTCTTAAGGGGGACCCCGTGACGGGGGCGGGGTCGTCGTTGGGGACCGGCTGGACTAGGGTCTCTCTCCTCGTCGCGGAGCGGTGTTGGCTGATCCCCCCCTCCGGGCAGACGAGTGAGAGAGCCAAAAGGATATCCAAGGGTTGGGTCCAATTAGTTATTAAGTGTCCGGGTGAAGGATGGAGAGAGAGTGCACCTACGCTGGTGTGAGTGTAGGATGCCGAGTGTGAGAGTGTTTTAATAAATGGCAACAGCCCTTATAGTATTCCTCATCTCTGCGTGGTTGTACTGCACAACAGATGTACAACAGGCGACGTTTTCGGCAGTGGCCTAATCTTCAGAGAGGAGAAACGCAAGAGAGAGTTGTCATAAAAGCCGCTGCTTTTATGGGCAGCACAACAAGCCTCGTTTAGAGAAACGACGAATGAGCGCCACGCTCTATTTCCATCGGCAACTTCGCGTCGATATTTATCGCGTTGCTTCGTTGGAACAACAACAACAACAAAAAAACTTGCGATGCAAAAAAACTGTGATCGCCGTGATAGTTATATTGACGGGATTACTAATTCGTGTCAATTTTGCGGCGGCTAAACGGATAACCGGACCTCATTCTGGTGCCGGTCAACCTCCTTGGTCGACTGTCACGAGCAGAAGTTGACTGCCCGCCGATCTTTGTCTGTTACCAAACCAATTGCGCACACTTAGTGTCACTGCCAATTACAGTCGCCCACTCATTAAATCCTTCCGTCTCCCCCCCCTCCCCACCAAACCTCCAACCAATGTCCCCCCAGGGTACTGAGATACCACAGAGAGGGTTGCACGAGGCACCGTCGAGATAGGCTTGAGAACATTTCTAAGCACGTGCACATTCATAGATACTGGACGTAACTTGGTGGTTAAATATAGCGACCCCGTGATAATCGTGCACTAATTTCCACAAGGAAATCGATCTGAGGTTGGGTGCTTCAGAGGAAGCCTAACGTTAAAAAGTCGAGTGTGATTTTTTCGTTTTTAGGGAAATAATTCCTGATAAGATTTTCGCCATCAGCGTGCTACCTTAATGCTGGGGGAACGGAGGCCCGACTGCTGCGACATTACCGTCGCGCGTTTGTACGGAATCGTCGTCCGGCCTACTTCGGCGTCAGCAAACAATCCCGCACCGGAGAGAATTGTTCGTAAATAAACGTCGCAGGTGTTTGATCAAATAACGGAGGACTAAATGATTGCTTAAGGTTCACTGCCAGAACTTCAAACTGCCAAAACCGCAAACGGATTGAGAGATCAATTATGCTGGACGTGCACTGGAGCCCCGCTTATCGACTTTGGCAGGCAGGCCTTCTCAGTCATTCTGTTCCCCACGCTGACCTCAAATGAACTCGTAAACTTTTAGACTCTTCGGCACAGATTCCAACAGAAAGTGAGCACGTGTAGCTCGTGGAATATTGAGTGTACGCGAGTAGTAGACCAAGGTTGAGAGACACACGGGAACCTGAGCTGCTGTCACGTCATAGCTATATTCAGAATCTAAATTTGTATTTATACTGGAGGAATCCGATGAGCTTTAAACCTCTTTTTCACAGATGTGCAGTAGTTTCACAGATGTCCCTAAGTTTCACAGATGTCCATATTAAAGTCTGCCAAGTGCGTGTTCGCGTTTCTTACATAAGTATTCGTCGTGTGTGTAGAAATGGAACTATTATAAAACCCCAACTCGCGAGATGTTTTTAGCTTGAAATTTCGCATCGTTTTTTTCCGTCAAATATCAAATAATTGAACAAATGCGGCCTATGGTCACTTCAACGGTCACCATCATTGGCCTCGTCTCCACTAATCTCGTGACCTTTTCTGACCTCTAATCCATGTCGTTATTATCGTCGTCGCTGTTATCTCTGCTGCCTCCTCCCTCCTCCTCCTCGTCGTCGTTGTCATCTCCTCTCCTCCAAATCATCATCATCATTATTGTTGTCCTCTCCTTTGTCATCGTCGCTTCCTTGAAGCCTGCCATAGGCCCAGTCTGGCCACTATCGACCCATTACATCTTCGATTAGCATGGTTGGCTACGTACGGTGCGAAAGAAGTTCAACATACAGACATTACCCTCGCTGTACCCATCGGATTACTTCATGCATCCACCCACCGGAGAATCCCAATAGACTTGAATCCATTCACAATCTCCGAGTCATCTTCACACTATCCACAATGGTGTTGCCTGGCTATGGTGGCAACACTGCGAGAAGACATTTGCCCATGTCGCATTCGCAGGGTGCGATTTTCAGTGGAATAAATAAAAAAAAGTCTAAGAGAAACAGCGCTGGCATCGGCTACAAACTGCTCCAAATCCAAGTCAAACGCTAGTGATTTCACATCGCGCAGAAAATCGCGTCGCATCACGTGACGAACACCATTTACAGGTGCGTGGTGGGGGGATTGTTTAACCAACACTTCAACACAATGTGGGATTCACAGCACTGGCTCATCCCGGACTGCCAAAGGAGATGAGCATCACCCTAGCATTCAATTGGGTGGAAACTTTGCATTTTTCACTCGTGAGGATGTGACAGCAGCACCTGACCCTGCCATCAATCGGCCAACTGCACGCTCTTGCCTACCACACATACCGTCACGAGAGCCGCGCGCACAAATAAACACGGGGCGGTTCGGATTTCATTAGCATCTAAATTGGACCGCATCTCAAGATTCTGCACAAACAGGGCAACGCACGGTGTATTTAGGAGATAGGGGAAGAGTAATGCCTCCTCTTGGGCCATTGTCAGAGGGGAGGTGAAAAGAGACGGATGCCACAGGGCACAGGGGGAGATCGAGGGGGAAATGGCATTACAAAGTTGAGGTTATTGGGGACACTTCATCGAGAGAGAGAGAGATTTCTACTCGGTCTCAAAACGCACGTTCTTCGTAGCCAATCCAATGACCTCCCCATGTTTGTTTTGGGGTCAGGAATCGTGGTAGTTCCATTAATCCTCTACCGCCCTCCAAAACGGTCACATTTTACAAATAACTGTATTAATCCGTGTCACTGTAATCGATCAAATTGTGACCGACCGAGTACAAGGCTCGCTGGTTGGCTCCGGGCTCTTTCGCGATAGCGTTCGGCATCAACATAGAGGCACTTTTGAGCGTCGTCAGGCGGCGAAGGTCAGAAATTGGGAGTGAGGGGCCCTGCCGAGTTCACGGCCTGGTGAAGCTCAAAGCAGTCTGAAGGAAAACGTCATGGCACGCCGATGATGAAAAAGCCTGAAGTCTACCGCCGGCGGGAGAGGGGAGCTTTATCGGTCAGAATTTTATCGATATTCTGGCCGCGTATGAAATAATAATCATATCTTTGTGAAAGTGACAATCTCGTCGGGTGGTGGAGGGTTCAGGGGAAGAATTTTTGCACAAAACTACGACCACATGGCCGAACCCAAACACGAATATTGAATCAGAAGGGAGGCACTCTGTCATTGAGGAGAAGAGGAAGACAGCATTGAGTCTGAATCTGAACAAAAAATCTAATAAACTATAAACTATTTTTATTTTACCAGGTAAGGCCCACTGAGCTCTATAGCTCTTTTTCACAAGCCACTTGGCCATCACAAATGAGAGCTCAACAAAGTGGCTCGTCACGTGGACATTTATAGCGGCCAAATACTCTAAAAGTGTGACGTTAATTCTAAATTTGGAGAAATACACGGAGGACCCAGAGAAAAATCCACGCGACCACGGGGAGAGAGAGCGACACACAAACTCCAAATATACAATAGGAGTCAGGGTCGGGATCAAACCCACGACCCCCTGCATAGCAGGCGAGGTAGTTAACATCTCGCCACCGCGGCGAAAGTCTCAGCAGTGTGGATGGCCAGTGGAAGAGATTTCCTGGGAGAACAGAGGGGGAGTGACCTTCCCTTGAGGGCAGGCTGACTGGAAAGTTTTATCAGCAAGCCCTTGGTTGCCGGAGTGGAGAGCGTGTGAGGTAGAGTAGAGAGAACAACGAGAGGAGAGCAGTGAGTGGGGGGGGGGGGGCGGAGAGCCACTCGAGGTGTTCGAAGGACGAGGGTGAACGTAGTTCCATCTCGAGGGGTGGAAGCCGAGCAGGCTCCCAAACGGTTCGTGAACTATTGGACCATTGGAACCTCCTTTGCCAATAGCAAAATATGATAATTGTTTTTTTTACCCTTTTATCTGCCAACAAAACTGACACGTTTTTACAAGGAATCATGTTTGCATTGACCGCAATACCTGCAGTCGGATGCAAACAAAAAAAACACAACTCTGATAATGTATGCACTGTCCTTGAAATTGATTGGTCCACACCCGAGACAGCTTTGCTAAGAGCCTAGTCTCACATGGTGTTGGACCAGATGACGCCAAATTTCAAGGAACAGTGCATACATTATCAGAGTTGTGTGTTTTTCTGTTTGCATTCCGACTGCAGGTATTGTGGTCAATGCAAACATGACTTCTTGTAAAAAAGGTGTCAGTTTTGTTGCCAGATAAAAGGGTAAAAAAACAATTATCGAACTATTGGACGTCCGTGACGTCAGGAAAGGTCACGAGGTTATTTGGAGACGGGGCCGGCGACGGCGACCATGGGCCGCGTTTGTTCAATTGTTTTAAATTTGACAACAACAAAAAAACGTTGCAAAATTGCAGGGTAAACACAACGCGCGAGTTGGGGTTTTTTTTATGCAATAGCTTGATTTCTACGCGCGCGATCAATACCTCTGTAAGAAAAGCGAACTCGCGCTTGGCAGACTTTAACATGGACATCTGCGAAAAAGAGCTTCGTACCTCATCGGATTTCTCCAGTCTAAATAAAGATTTTGATTCTGATTCAACGGTCCCTGTAAATTCATGAACCGTCAACATTTGGGGGCGAAAATCAATTCGCTTTTTCCATCTCGCTTGTGAGTTTGTCTGCCTTGTGTGTTCTGCCCCCTTTCGTTCCGTCTTGTTAGTTCCATTAGCCTGAAGATAACATTTGCAACAACAACAACAACAAAAAGTATATACAATAAATTAGTCTTAAATAACGGATTCTTATGCACACACACGCACAATTTGATGACGTGCGTCTCAAGCGTAGCGATCGATTTTTAGCCGACAAACTCATGCATCGTTGCGGACCTAACGAGGAGTGTGGCTGCCGCAGTTATCTAGTGGAGCTATGGAGGGAGGGGTGGGGGGGCAGATGAGCGCTTCATTTCCGCGCCACACGCGTGTGCTGCTCCCTCGTGACGCGTCCCTCACTCCTCCCTCCCTCCCTTCCTCCCTCCCTTCCCCCCTCCCTCCCCTACTTCCCTCCCTCCATCACCCCCCCACCCTACCGCCCCCCATCCCCACCCCTATCCCTCGCTCCGTCATGCCGTGTCCCAGCCCCGCCACCACCTCGTGCATTCTCCATCCACTATCCTCTAAACTGCAATCGACTTCTGCTTGATTGAAGTTGACATTGAAGTCGGCCCACCTCAAGGCAGCCCCCACTCCATCAGAAGTAGCAGCAGCAGCAGCAGCAGCAGCCCACCTGGCTATAATGCCAAAAAAAGTTCTGACCCACTTCACGTTAAGATACTTGGGGAAGAGTTACAAAAGTCTGCCTTGGCGTGAAGAGATAGGGAAAGCTCGAGGCAGGATTGATATCTGCCCTACTTTGCGGATCCGAGAGCTGGTACCTCCGCAGAGCAAACGGAAAGTGGGCGAGACACTGGCGGTTGAACAACACGTGGGCAACGTCTGCGACAAAGGTGCGAGGAATTCTGTGGCAGGATAGGGTGAGCGAGTTTCGTGATAAAATTTGGCATGCATAGTGTGTTGTGGATATCATCGGGATGAGATCGTTGCGATGCATGGCGGGGCATGCGTGCAGGACGGAGGAAGGGGAGGTTATCGGGACAGTCGTGGGAGCCGCCGCCATCCGTAGGTCGGCAGCAACCCAAGAGGGTCACCTTAAAGCCACTGGGCAGTGAGACATCGGGGGGAAACGGTCTCCATCGCCCGTTCCCTTCCGCTTCGCTCCCCTCGCCCCTCCACTCCTTCCCGTCCCTCCCCTAAAGCCCTTTCCTGACTCCCACGTGCCCTCTGTTACGGTCGCTCATTCTTCGGCCCTTGCGCTGTGCCCTGCCGTCGAAACCTCTCGATTTCTGTTGATGCTCTTTAAACGTTGTGTAAAGCGCGGTTTGAGCTAAGGCGCTCCGTGAATATAAAGTAAGACAATAAGGTAAGAATTGGCAGGAGAAGAAGCGATGGCGAAATGTAGCGTCGTCACCGGCGGTCGCCACGATGGGCCTCCAGGTCTCAACCGTGAAGGCGAACGTGGCGACTCCACGTGTGTGGTGAGCAGAGGCAGACTATGCAGCAGTGACTATCCTGTCCAGTACGGTCATCCAGAACAGAACGTACAACGTATAACGACGCAATGCCCCGATCCGCAAAAACGAAGGAGACATCACCGGGGATACACTCCACTAGCTCCTGACGCAGATACTCTGGGCCTGACCACCTCAATGTGAAATTGTAGTTCTTGCTCTGCATCTACATCAGCAGCCATACGAAAGAAGACGACTGACCAGTGAAGTCCGAAAACCTTGAGCGAGGAGAGATGTCTATTCTTGGTTCTTTCGGTAAAGTCATGTAGAAGGGAAATAATAAAATAATATAAAAATAAAATGTTTTTTCTCACGACGGTTCGACTGGAACACAAGCAATCATCATCATGTGTGAAATCCACAATTTTCTTTCTGTGGATTTCACACCTGATGACGATTGCTTGTGTTGCAGTCAAAACGTCGTGATCATTTTTATTGTTTTATATTAATATTATTTTATTATTTCCCTTCTACGTGACTTTACCGAAAGAACCAAGAATATGCATCCCTGCAGTCACGAAAGCTTTAAATCAGAGAGATGTATAATCGCTCTGTGACGTAGCTGTCCAAACATTACAACAATATGAACTCCAGAGCTTGGGGAAATTGTTGGCGCCCGTTCTGGCTGCCTTCAACTGCTCGTCTTGGGTTTCCCGTGGCCCTTGATTCATTCTCTCCCCAGATTTCACTTCCCAACCCGAGCCATTGATGCTTTGATACTTGGATTGCCTTTGTGCTGTTCGCCTTTTGGCGTTCTCTGGTCTAGCACTTGTGAGACAAGGCCATGACGGAGGCTGTCTCTGACGTAGGCCAAACTATTTCGGGGACAATGCGTGCATTATTATCAAAGCACGTTTCACCGCAAGCATGTATGGTTAATGCAGACTCGATGCCTTGCGATAGGTGTGTCTATTTGTTACCTGAACATCCAAATAGCCTCCTGTTTTACTGCCGGAAAAGGGTAAAGCCTATTCTTATCCCACCATTCTCTCCTTCTCTCTCTGAGCCAGGGGAATGCAATACCGAAGTGATCATTTACACCAAGAAGCCCCTGTGTATTGCGTTTGTGCGCATGCGTGTGTGTGTGTGTACGTGTGTGTGTGGTCGTGGAGCGGTTAGCGCGCTGCGCTACAAACACGGCTATGCCCCAAGTTCGATTCCCGGTCACGGCCAACCCCGGTGACACTTATCTGAACCGGTCCTGGGCCTCTCCCTTAGATCGACTCAGCCTCAAATTGCTACCTGGGTGCGGTGTGTAAAAACATCGCCACCGGGAAGACAAAGGCGGCCGTGCGTATTGATGGCCACCCACCCCCTCGTGTGCCGTGCCGGCTTTCATAGGTGCTACCCGCTAACAGCCCTTGCCCCTACAGTCTGTCACAGGCTTATACTGGGGATTACGAGACATCTCCTTTACCAGTGGCAAAATATAGTAATAGGTTTTTACCCTTTCAACTGGTACAAACACTGATACCTTTATACATTATCCCTTGTATAAAGGTTTCAGTTTTTGTACCAGTTGAAAGGGTAAAAACCTATTACTATCATACTGGGGATCTTTGCCTTCGTGTGCGCGTCACCGACTCGACCAGCGTCCGTACCTTGCAGAGACTCGTGCCGGATGGGGATCTCCTCCACGCAGTCGGCGGGGAACCAGCCGGTGCGTCCCTTCACCGTCCCCTCCCAGAAGCCGCCCTCGCCGATGCTCAGCACTGCGATGACAACAGGAGCACACGGGAGGGGGGGGGGGGTGCAGCACGCTGAGTCAAGAGCAGAGGTCGCAAACGGGTTTTGATTCCTTACCCGTACCCTGCCGCACCAGGGTCGCAAATGGGTACCCGTACCCGGCCGGGTACAGGTAGCCGTTCCCTACCCGTACCCGTACCCTACCCGTACCCTACCCGAAATGAGTGACAAACGGCTACTCACCAGTGACTCACGGCCTACCCGTACCCGTACCCGTCCGCACCAGGGTCGCAAACGGCTACCCGTACCCGGCCGGGTATGGGTAGCCGGGTATCGGGTAGGGTACGGGTATCGGGTACCCGGTTGCGACCTCTGGTCAAGAGTGACGATCGGGGGGAGGGGGGGGGCCCTGGCCAACGGGGTGTTAGGAGTCCGCCGGTGCACAGTCGAATCCTTCTTGAGCCACGTGAGAAGAATCACCGCACCTCACCCCGCGTGAAAGTACAACAGTGTGTCGGCCACACGCAACTATACCACCGTGGCTTTAAAATACAAAAAAGAATACGTAGGCAACGTTTTCGGGCCAATGGCCCATCTTCATGGCACATCGAAAAGGCCAGAGAGACGCGGTGGCTCGTAAGAGTTGGAGACTCTTATTCCATCGGGCATATAAACAGTTCCCTCAGAGTGGATTTTACTGGTAGGAACCTCCTGGTTACACCAGCCCACAGGGGATTATTGTGTCCGTCCGTCCGTCGTGCAGGGAGGGGCTGGGTGGGGAGGGAGGGGCTTGGTGCGGAGGGGAGGGTGGGGAGGGGCTGGGTGGGGAGGGTGGGGAGGGGCTGGGTGGTGAGGGTGGGGCTGGGTGGGGGGTGGGAGGGGTGGGGCTGGGTGGGGAGGGACTGGTCACCCCGTGGTGCCCTTATAAATCTCAACGTTTAACCTACTCACGCCGGTTTGTGCCCGCCCTCACAGTCGGCCATATTTGCGGAATACACCACGCCGCCGTTGACCCTGGCCATTGACCGAGCAATCCAACGTTCCTACCAGCTCCCTCGGCAGGAATGTGTTAAGTAACAGGCGAACCCTTCAAGAACTCCCAATTGAAAGTAAAAAAAATGTTCAATGCTGCTGGCACGTTGCGTTGAGTTGCAGAAGCTACGGAGGGCAATTGTGTTGTTGTGTGTGGCGATACTCTACGTTCAGGAGCTCAATGCCCACAATGTCGAGGTTTGCTGCTGCTGCTGGCCATGACGAGAGGGCTTCAGGAGAGAGTTTGCGTGGCTTTGCCGTTGAAGAGGCGCCGACTCGAACGCACTCAAGGCTTAGGACGGCAGATCGAGGGGGCATGGGATTATGGTCACCCCACCTATGTACAGATCCGACCGTGCCCGTCAAGTGCTCGCAGAGCTGCGTTGGCTTCCGGTCGACGAACGGACACGTTGTAGGGTCGCACTCTTTGCACGCAAAGTGCTCGCCACAAATGAACCAGAATGCCTCGCCGATCTCGTCACGGAACATAAATCTTCGGCTTTTGGCTAAGCCATCGAACAAAGATGGTCGCCGCATCGCACGCTTTGAGATGCGCTTCTGCGGTCGTCCGGAATGCTCTTCCGATATTAGCAAGCCACTGAAGCCGTGCACTTTTAAATCGAGAATGAAAACTCATTCCCTTAGAACTGCTTTTTGTGTTTAGTTCGATGTCCTTCCGCTGCACATGCGATTAGCACAGTTGGCTACGTACGGTGCGAAAGAAGTTTAACAACCTACGTACACACGTATTCGCCACTATTGCTGCGCAAGATACTGTACGCGTGAACTGGTCTCCGCCCTCACACGCGCAGGATTAGCACCACCACTGCCAATACATTTATCAACTCAACGACAGCAACAAAATCTTTACATTTTTTTAAAACAAAGTCTTGATTAAATTTCACACAACTCTGCAGCGGCTGGGTTTAAAAAGAACAAAACATGTGATTTCATAAAAATTAAAGTTTCTTCTTGGCATGCAACTCGTTATTTGTGTGGTGTAAAAATTCAAATTAAAAATTAACCGATCGCGTGGGCAGCGGTGCGTAAGAACAAATCTAAACGAGCTGGAAAAAGCCAATCCAATAAACGCTGCCTCCGTTTAGGCGGCGATTCCCCTGCATGGTGCACACGTAACAAACGTGGGTTTACGTAATAAAGAACACGTGTCTAAGTAACGAACAACGCGGCACACGCGCGCGTATTACGCCGGCTCGCGCGCAACCCTAACACGCAACCCTAACACGCAACCCTAACACGCAACCCTAACATGCCACCCTAACACGCAACCCTAACACGCAACCCTAACACGCAACCCTAATACGCAATCCTAACACGCAACCCTAACACGCAACCCTAACACGCAACCCTAACACGCAACCCTAACACGCAACCCTAACACGCAACCCTAACACGCAACCCTAACACGCAACCCTAACACGCCACCCTAACACGCAACCCTAACACGCAACCCTAATACGCAATCCTAACACGCAACCCTAACACGCAACCCTAACACGCAACCCTAACACGCAACCCTAACACGCAACTCTAACACGCAACCCTAACACGCAACCCTAACATGCGTGCGCGGTAATTGCGCTGGTCCGTCAGCCGTAACTGTGATCGTTTTAAATGTCAGAACAAAAACTAAATCGTGAACAATTGTTGCCACGTGGTTAAGTCACGTGTGGCCGTTGTTAACGGCAAGCTGGCTAAGTTGTTTCATAGAGATTGGCGTTGTTTGATTTCGATTTTGTTTTTCGATTTCATGAAAACACGTCACGTGTCCTTGGACTGCAATGAACGGATGGATGATTTGCTTACCTTCCCTATACCTTGCGCTCCTATCGGGTTTTTTTTTCGACGTGTGTTGCACTTCTTTCGCATACGTACATAGCCAACTGTGCTAATCGGAGGTGCGGGATTGTTTGTTGTTGTAACAACAAACAATCCCTTCAGAGCTCATCGGATTTCAACAGAATAACACAGATTCTGATTCTGGATGAACATATATCCTGGGCCTAGCAATACATAGCCCATCAGCAGCTCCCTTCAAATACAACCCACAACCTGCGCCATCAACACTGCCGCTAACGGAGATGAGAGTGCGGTTCACGAATGTTTTCGCAGCCACTTGACCGTCCCGTTCTCTCTACCGAGTAAGTAAATGAAGCAGCATCCTCGACTCCCGGATGCCCGTGTTCGCTCCACTGTTCTGCGCAGGATCTTGAGATGTGATTGCATGGAGATGCTCTGTAAATCAGTGTCCATGTGAATTCATCATTGGCCAGGATTAAGTGTATTTAGGTTTTGGCGTGGGGTCACGATTAATACACAAGCACGATTTCAAACTTGTGGCCCGCTGAAACTAAACTATTAAAACTATAATATAAACTAAACTATTAAACTACTTATTTTATTTGACCAGGTAAGGCCCACTGAGCTATATAGCCCTTTTTCAGAGGCGACCTGGCACACAAAGGATAGCTCAATAAAGTGGCTTATGTTAACATTTTCAGCAGCCAAATACTATAAACGCGTGACGTTCATTCTAAATGCGGAGGGAAAAACCGGAGGACCCGGAGAACAATCCGTGCGACCACGGGAAAAGGTTTTGCCGCAAACTCCAAATATACAGCAGCAGGCGTCAGGGCGGGATCGAACCCACGCCCCTCCTGTACACCAGGCGAGGCAGTTAACATCTCCTAGCCACCGAGGAGACCTCCTTCACCGAGGTGAAGGAGGGACGCTTACGCGGCCCACTAACTCATCTGGCTTTCCCATCATTGCTCTGAAACTTAAGTGACAATATACATCAGTCACTCAGGACCATCGATCTGTAGTCGATACTGGGGTATCGATTGTGATGCTGTCGCGGTTGTCACTGTCAGCACGCTGGACTTGCAATCCAGAAGTCACCGATCTCTCGCTGCGGCAGTTTATTATATATATATATTAAATGTACCAGGTAGGGCCCACTGAGCTACATAGCTCTTTTTCAGAAGCGACCTGGCCATCAACAAGTAAACCCGTAAAAACAAAGTTTTTCACTATAAATCCTTTATATGCGTGGCGGCTAGAGTCCTCTCGTCCTCTGGCTTGAGATGGCTGCCACCTATGGGTCAGATGATTGTCTGCCAGTATTAAGCAATTGGTAATTAAATATTTAATTTGTTTTCCCTAAACAGTGTAAAATTTTGGGAATTTTTTTTCACGAACATTAATTGTCTCGCACAACGAGTCTGTGTGGAAAATGTCAGCTCGAATGGATCACGGGAAGTGGGTTAAAAAACGACCGAAAGATTTGCACGGTCGTAAGCAAGCACGCAAGCACGCAAGCAAGCAAGCACGCAAGCAAGCAAGCAAGCGAACTTAACATAAAGGATTTAAAAATGATAGCTCAACGAATCACCACGTGGACATTCATAGCAGCAGCCAATCACGAAGATCCCCCCCCCGCGCCCCTCCCTACTACCTCTGTCCACCCGGCAAGATTAAAGTCTAAACGCCACAGTTAGCCGATGGGCAGGCAGGTCACGTACGGTTGGGGTGAAGCGTGGGCACTTCCCAACTCTCCGGAGCTCTTTTCGATTTAAAGCTTTCGTGACTGCAGGGATTCATCTTCTTGGTTCTTTCGGTAAAGTCACGTAGAAGGGAAGTAATACAATAATATAAATAAAACATAATAAAATAATTCTCACGACGTTTCGGCCACAACGCAAGTAGCCGTCTTCAGGTGAAGAATGAAACACCGCCAAGCTTGGAGTGTATATATACGCTCCAAGCTTGGCAGTGAGAATTATTTTATTATGTTTTATTTTTATTATTTTATTACTTCCATTCTACGTGACTTTACCGAAAGAACCAAGAAGATGAATCTCCGGAGCTCCCTCTCGTGGAGGACCGCTTCCGCCAGCGGTGTCCCAAGAGCCAAGCAATTGCAGGGGGCTGCACTCTTTTACCTGTACCTGGGGTTTCTTTTTTTTAATGACGTATCCGGGAGTATTGATTATCCTTAATCTCAAAAGATGCCTACGCGTCCAATTGCACGCGTACGAATCGATGATTTTTCTATTTCGTAGGCGTTGCATGTAATGGGATCACGTGACCCGCTCCTCCCCCCTCTCAACCCAATAGAGGCTGGCGCGACATTCACCATTTTGCCACAGGGGAATCGATGCTTCGGACCTCACGTGACGTACATCACGCTCAGTTTTCACTCTCCGCCTTGGGAGTCTGATTTCATCCACGGATCTTCAACTAGCGTGCATTTTTCTTAATTTTATCCGATCACCCCACAGTTCCTTTTTATCCGTAGGTTTTTGTTGTTGTGGTTGTTGTTGTCTTTTATTCCATCATTCAAGTCTCATCCACTCCTGCAACTCCTGGGAGCCACGTGCTGTGTGGAGACCCGATCTGCCAAAAACTTGCCTGGCACGCAACCCCCGAGGTTTCTACGACATCGTCACCCTTCTCAGAATCTCAACAACAACAACAAAAAATGAATTGAGGTCGTCCTAAGGTCGGGTGCCTCTTGCCGCTGAGTCGTCAATCACGTTGGGCGTGCGTTGCAACACAACGGGCGCCACATTCCTTTAACCCCTTTCCCATTCCGATGACGTAACTGTATCGGGACCGAGGCTCCCAACGGGGCCATGTGGCACGGGTTGGCGCCAGCTATCATAGAGCGGCGGTCGTGTCGCTACGGTTCTCTGCGGTGAGTACGACGTCTTTAAAAACGACGGCGCTGCGCCTCTCTAAGTAAAATGTAACGCCGAACCGCTTTGCGCGTTCCGAGATTCGGCGGTGAACGGGACACGCACACCCTGCAAACTTGCAGACATCTCGGAAGGGGAAAGGGTTCGTATATAGGGGACCACAGAGCTTGGGCAATTGTTGGTAGCGCTGGTTCCTGCTCGTCTGTGGTTCCTCCTCGCAGCGCTGCGTTGTTCCCGAGCGAATGTTGTGCGGCGGGGGATGTTACAAATTGCCACTCTTATTGCGTCTACAGGCACTTGGTGGGTTCACCGCACGTATGAGGTGAAGGGGATCATTTGTGATTTCATTTCTCTTCTTTTCATGTTTGCTGCACCATGGCCTGCTGTGATGACAATGCGGCGGACACTTTCTCTCGTCGTGTCACCGCATCGCGCACTTTCAGGTGCGCTTCAGGTGCGCCGTCTGGAACACTCTTCCTTCCGATATGAGCCAATGGAGCAATGCACTTTTAAATCGAAACTAAAAACTCAATTCTTTAGAGCTGCTTTTCGTGTTTAGTTTGTTGTCCTTCCCCCGCACTTCCGGTTAGCACGGTTGGCTACGTACGGTACGGAAGAAGTTCAACGTACAAACAAAAACAAAGATCCCCCCCCCCATATAGCCATAACAGACTTTTGGGGAAAGTGCTGTTAGCGAGTAGCACCTCTGAAGGCCGGCACTCTGCACGAGAGGGTGGGTGGCCAGCACCGCGCCCGGCTGCCTTTGTCTCCCGAGTGGGGGATCTTTACATACCATACCAGGTACTTATTTGAGGCCGAGTCGACCTAGGGGGGAGGCCCAGGACCGATTCAGATAATTATCGTCACTTGGTGTTGGCCGTGAGCGGGAATCGAACCCGGGTCGACGGGCACGTAGCGCATGGCGCTAAACCGCTGCACTAACCGCTCCCCCACAACATACGCATACAAAATACACACGCACGTACGCACCTGCGCACGTGCGTACGCGTGTACGTACGCGTCCCCTCGCCGAGTAACCCGACCACGTGCGGGCAAACTCCAAAGCTGCAGCCGCGGGCGACCGAATTCCGTCGCGACACCGCCCCCCGCACAAATTCGTGACGGCGGTGACGGCTTCCAACATGTGCGCTAGCCCAACCGACCACGTCAGGTGACCCGGGGTGATTTATGTATTCAGCTTCGAGAACGTGCGGCTTCTCCTTGCTTCTTCGTGTTTGCAGAACAAATGTGCAGTCGATGCATCGCTGTCAACCCCTTATCAGTGCCCGAGCTTATTTCAGACCTTTTTGGTCACCACTTGCCCCTTATACGTCGAAACGTGCATCCTACAAAGCGCCATCACAAGGGAGAAACACAAATAGACACTCACCACTAGTACACTCACCACTACACTCACAACTAGTACACTCACCACTAGTATACTCACCACTACACTCACCACTAGTACACTCACCACTACACTCACAACTAGTACACTCACCACTAGTACACTCACCACTACACTCACCACTAGTACACTCACAACTAGTACACTCACCACTAGTATACTCACCACTACACTCACCACTAGTACACTCACCACTACACTCACAACTAGTACACTCACCACTAGTACACTCACCACTACACTCACCACTAGTACACTCACCACTAGTATACTCACCACTACACTCACCACTAGTACACTCACCACTACACTCACAACTAGTACACTCACCACTAGTATACTCACCACTACACTCACCACTAGTACACTCACAACTAGTACACTCACCACTAGTATACTCACCACTACACTCACCACTAGTACACTCACCACTACACTCACAACTAGTACACTCACCACTAGTACACTCACCACTACACTCACAACTAGTACACTCACCACTAGTACACTCACCACTACACTCACAACTAGTACACTCACCACTAGTACACTCACCACTACACTCACCACTAGTACACTCACCACTAGTACACTCACTACTACACTCACCACTAGTACACTCACCACTAGTACACTCACCACTACACTCACAACTAGTACACTCACCACTAGTACACTCACCACTAGTATACTCACCACTAGTATACTCACCACTACACTCACCACTAGTACACTCACCACTAGTATACTCACCACTACACTCACCACTAGTACACTCACCACTACACTCACAACTAGTACACTCACCACTAGTACACTCACCACTACACTCACCACTAGTACACTCACCACTAGTACACTCACTACTACACTCACCACTAGTACACTCACCACTAGTACACTCACCACTACACTCACAACTAGTACACTTACCACTAGTACACTCACCACTAGTATACTCACCACTACACTCACCACTAGTACACTCACCACTAGTACACTCACCACTACACTCACCACTAGTACACTCACCACTACACACCTGTCAACCCCTTATCAGTGCCCTAGCTTATTACAGACCTTATTGGTCATCCCGTGTCCCCAGGGCCGGCCCGAGGCATAAGCGAACTAAGCGGCTGCTTGGGGCCCCCTGGCCACCAGGGGGCCCCCGAATCGTTTTTTTTTTTTTTTACAATTAAATAACTTAAACAAGTGATATAAATGAATTAATGTCATTGGAGGATAGATTTAAGTCTCTAAGTGAGGTTAAAGAGAACTTTGGAGTGCTGCTCAATTTTAGGGAGCTAGATCAAAAGGTCCGGAGGGAACAATGTGAGCTTCTTGGGGAAAAACTCTCTTGTGGAGAGGAGGCTGATATTGATGGTAGCGCACTGGCAGTAGAGATAGAGAGTCTTCCTGAACTTCCCCAAACTATGATGACTGCCTTTGAGCTTCTCACATACCTCTCACAAAATGAGATGTGTGAGCTTTACCCAAATCTTTGGGTAGCTCTCAGGATAGCCTGCACTCTGCCTGTGTCAGTTGCCTCAGCAGAGAGGAGCTTTTCCAAGCTCAAATTGATAAAAACATATTTGAGATCATCAATGGCCCAGGAAAGACTAAGTGGACTTGCAGTCATTAGTATTAATAACAAAGTTGGCCAAGCAATACCATACAATGATGTCATTAGTGACTTTGCCTCCAGAAAAGCTAGGAAGGAACGATTTTGAGGTCATTGTTGTACAGTTGACATTGTTGAACCCTTGCTGTTCTTATGTTTGCTTTCATTATTTAAGTATCTTTTTTTTTGTAACATTCTATTTTTGATTAGATTAATGTTTGTCTATTTTGGTTTTATTTAAAAGATTGCACATTTAATGCACATTTGCAAATAATTTATTTAATATGTTTTTTGTGACCGTTTGTATTCAGAAGTTTTAATAAAAGAGTGAAGTATTTTAAGTGTTGTTTTTATTTTTTATTAATACATAACCTCACTGTATTCGTTTATAATATTCGCTATAACATTATAGTGTGACATTTGTGTCAATAATCTTCTAGCACAGATGAGTCTGCGTGGTGGGAGGGGGGCCCCCAAATCAAATTCTGCTTAGGGCCCCCAAGAGGCTCGGGCCGGCACTGCGTGTCCCGTATAAATCTCAACGTTCGTCCTACAAATTCCCAGCACCGGGGAGAAACACACACAAAATAAACACATTTGATGTTTTACTCAATTTCCCTGAACAAACCGTATGGGTTCACAGGTGTGATTAATATACCTCGTGTCTTGGATATTGTTATTGGCTCTAAACCCACATATTTGCTAATTCAATAACACTCATGCAATCAAACTAATGTGGGACGTATGAAACATGTTTGGCAGCAGATTGCCCGGATTATTTTCTCGGGAAGGGGGGGGGAGTCTGTTTGATGTGCTCTGCTGTTCGTGCTTTGTAAGCGGAACTGCTTTGTTTTTGGTTCACAAATATGCTTTTTCTTACATTTAATCAAATATCAGGACGTTGAATTGTGACCCTGAATCGCGCCGACTCTCTGTATGTTGAGAGGAGACAAACCCCTGTTGGGTACGGCACAACCTGAGCATTGGCATTAGGGAAGTATGTGTCTCCTTCAGTCTCCCAGGGCTTGCTCCGTCTCTTTGTCTCTCCATCTTTCCCTTTGTCTCTGTCTATCTCTGTACCTGTCCCTCTGTCTCGCTTTGTCTCTCTACATCATGGGACCTCCTCTGCCAGGACCAAAATATGATAATAGGGTTTTCCCATTTTTTCTGGCAACAAAACAGTTGTGTTAAGATGTTAAAACACCAAGCTGAAACCTTTTACAAGGAATCATGTCTGCATTAACCACAATGCTTGTGGTCAGAATGCAAACAAAAAGCACACTCTGATAATATATGCATTGTCTTTGAAACGGATTGGTCCACACCAGAGACAGCTTTCTTTTGAGCCTCGTCTCAAACGATGTTAGACCAGAGGACCAATCAGTTTCAAGGACAATGCATATATTATCAGAGCACGTTTTTTTGTTCGCATTCTGACCACAAGCATTGTGGTTAATGCAGACATGATTCCTCGTGAAAGGTTTCAGTTTGGTGTTTTAACATCTTAACACAACTGTTTTGTTGCCAGAAAAAGGGGGAAAAGCCCTCTTGTCTCTCTTCGTTTGGCTTTGTCTTCTAAATAAATCTGGCCCACGTCTCGCACTCCCCAGAAACGGCATCTCGCACCCCCAGCGGGTGGCGTGCACCCCCAGGTTAAGATCCACTTCTGCTACAAAGATGCCCTTAAATTGACACCTCAAGACAGCCAATATTAACGTGGACGCATGTCAGGAAATGTCAAGCCAACGGTAAGCAGTGGAGAAGTGGCTGCTGTGGCCGACTCGGTCGAGAGGGCTGAAGAAAAAGAGGGAAAGAAAAAAATCTTCCTGTCGCTATCATCAACACCGGCAGCAGCTGCTACGCCACAACACGAATCCCATTCAGCAGACGAAACAGCGGCTCCGTGCCCGCAGTACGGCCGATGCTTCCGCTCAAGGGCTGGTGGCTCTCGTCCCACGGGCGCGCAGGAAGATGCCGCCGCTAGCTGTTCTCCGCAATCATCGCAGTTTGCGGTGGACAGCCGGGGAATGTCTCCCACTGTCACTCTGTCTTCCTCCGCGCGTCGCTCTGTCTTCCTCCGCGCGTCGCTCTGCGCCCGTCTGTCTCCGAGCCGCCGCGTCTCTTTCTCGCCGTCTCTCGACGTGCTCATGCGTCTCGCCGTATTCCTCGCCCTGTCTCTCCGCATCACCGCTCTGTACCTCTTCGTCTCATTCTCTCTGTGTCTCTCGCTTCATCATCCGCTTGTGGTGGTGGTTGTCATTGTTGTTGTTGTCAGATCTCCCTTTCCCTCAGCTGATCCACCCCCATTCCTGTATCACCCCCTGGCCTGCGCGAGCACTTTGTGCCACAGTGGTGGGGGGTGCCCCGAGCAGTCACGTGACTTCTGGGGCGCCCATGCTGCTGTAAATATTCTGGCTCTGGATGTTTGGGATTTGATCCAGTCTTGCCGAACGCGAATGCCGAAAAGGTAAGGCCGAGAGAAAAAAACAAACCCGGCCGCACCTTCTAACGGTAACAGGTCTCTCATTACGATCGTATCGATTTTAACACTTTAATACAATTTTTTTCCAGCCCCCCCCCGCACCCACCCAGTATGTTATTTATTTATTTATCCGTGGACATGACATGACCGAACCAATCAACTTTCTGTCACCCGTCTCAAAGATCTGATCTGACCGGTTCCTGCACCGCTCATCAGCTCGCCGTGAGGGTGATCTTAACAAACCCCGCATCGAAGGGGGGAGGAAGAAGGCGGGGCGGGGGGGGGGGCAGCGAAGATGGGGAGGGGGTAAGGGGGAATACCTCATTAAGCGTAATACATCAACATTTCTCAAACTTCAGCTCTCTCCTCGGTTGGTGTAATAAAAGTGACGGAGTTTCTGGGCGCAGGGACTCGGACGATGCTGTAATTGATACGACCTTCATGAGGCCTGCGCGCTTCACGCTCAAGGTTGTACAGCTGTCCGACTTCTGTATTTACGTCTGATTGAGTTAGACCTCGAACGACCCGGGAGGAATCGTGCTGATCTGTTGAGCGGAGGTGGCACGGCGGGTGCATGGCGGGGGGGGCTGTGAGTCCACTCGCTTCAGAATCTGAATATTTATACTGGCAGGAACCCACTGGTTCCACCAGCCCACAGGGTATTATTGTGTCCGTCCATCGTGCAGGGAGGGGCTGGGTGGGGAGGGAGGGGCTGGGTGGGGTGGGGAGGGTGGGGAGGGGCTGGGTGGGGAGGGTAGGGAAGGGCTGGGTGGGGAGTGTGGGGCTGGGTGGGGGGTGGGAGGGGTGGGGCTGGGTGGGGAGGGGTTGGTCACCCCGTGGTGCCCTTATAAAACTCAACGTTTAACCTACTCATGCCGGCTTGTGCCCGCCCTCACAGTTGGGCATATTTTCGGAATACATCACGCCGCCGTTGACCCTGGCCATTGACCGAGCAACCCAACGTTCCTACCAGCTCCCTCCGCAGGAATGTGTTTTACACCGGAGGAATCCGATGAGCTGTGAAGCTTTTTCTATCACAGATGTCACAAATGATAGCTCAACGAAGTGGCTCATTGCGTGGAAATGTATAGCAGCCAAATACTCTAAACGCGTGGTGATGTTGATTCCAAACGTGGAGGAAAAAACCGGAGGACCCGGAGAAAAAAATCCACGCGACCACGAGGAGAGAGAGAGAGAGAGACATTGCACACGCCAAATATACAGCAGGCATCAGTGTTGGGATCGAACCCACGAGCTCCTGCTTGTTTCCATTAGAGGGCCTCTTCCCATGCGTTGTGTTGTTAACAATTGCGATTCGGCTGAGACGTGAAAGTTCTCTTCACGTCTGTTGGAGTTCAAGAACCCCCTCGCTACTTATTTGGCTTGGTCCAACGAGGCGTCAATACACAGTCGACTTGTGTTTTGAGGCCATAGACCGTATGGAGAAAGGAGAATGGTGGTTTGTCAGTTATGAAAATGCAGGGCTTGTTGTAGTCTTTAAAATGACGGTTAAAGTTCATTCCAAGGTCACTGGAGACCCATAGGTACGGGCTTTTGAAGAGGTTGAGGTCAAAGATCAAGGCCAAACCTTGACAACTCTAATCTCAAAAGAGTTGACCACGAGATGTGAAACTTTGGTCCCAAATCAGAATCTTTATTGGGCCGGAGGAATCCGATGAGCTATGCAGCTCTTTTTCTTTCACGGATGCCCCAGGACGTCATTAACGTAGCCCACCAACTGCGCCAAACGTCTGGTGATTGGCAAGTGGTGGTGTAAGATGCCTGTGATGATTTGGTATGGGATGTATATATGTTGAACTTCTTTCGCACCGTACGTGGCCAACCGTGCCAATCGGTGGTGCGGAATGACCCCCCCTCCGCCCGGTGTGGAACCGTGCGGAGGGGGGGGCTGAGCAAAGCTCTCCCCCAGCCTTGGCGGAGTGCAGGATGAAAGCAAACGTGCCGAACGTAATTACATCATCGGCAATCGCGGCAAATGGGGCATCGCTCCACTGAGAGCAGAGTTCAGACCAGCGGGTTTTCACTTAACTCCAAAGGGTGCCCCTCCCGAACGCAAACGATCCATGGCCAGAATCAATCTGCACCGATGGTCCTGAGTCAGTGATGAACGCACAAAGACAAAAGATCCTCAGTATAGCCTGAACAGACATTTGGGGCAAGTGCTGTTGGCGATCGTCTACGAAGGCCGGCACGGCACACGAGGGGGAGGATGGCCAGCGGCACGCGGGGCCGCCTTTGTCTCCCCAGTGGTGATGTTTACACACCGCAACCAGCTACTCATCTGAGGCTGAGTCGACCCAGGGGGGAGGCCCAGGACCGGTGCAGATAATCGCTACTTGGTGTCGGCAGGAAGTCATCTCATCATCGAGGAACCCCCAAGTGCTGATCGATCTGCGTTCATCCCCCAACCAATCAAGTATCGGACGAACGATCCCTTGGGTTATGAAACGGGGGGGGCGGGGGGGCAGCGTGCCACCTTCGACTCGACGTTTTTTTTTTCTCCGTACAACTAAAACGTCTCTCAGAATCCAAGCAACCCGCGTTCGGAAAGCGCGCGCGAGCGAAGCGCGTCCGCCACACGCAATCGAGCGCGTGTGGTTTCTTAAGTAAAAAAAAAAATGCAAAGGTAATTGAAATACATGAGCTGGCAGCAAGCAATGAAGATGGAGGAGTATGATCTGTGTTTTGATTTAGTGTGCTGATCTTAAAGGTGCATTGAAAAATGTTGATACTCCGACTGATGCTCCTGCTGTTGTGGAGTGACTCATGCAGCCAGCTATGGCTGCAGGGTTTTGGTGGTACATGTTGTTTATGTCGTTTATTGTGAAAATTCGGTCACAGTTCCTATGACCACTGTTTCATTGCTTTTATGGCTTTATCTTGGTGATTTTCGACAAGTTTTTTGGTTTGGCCATGTTTGTTTGTTGTAGTACAGAGTTCGACTGATGGCCTTAATCTAAGTTGTCTTGTGGTTGTTGTTGTTTGACTTGCATCCCAATGGGATTTTTGCACACAGTGTTGGTGTACGGTGCTTTTTCTGCAATATTTTGCTGTCTTTTCTTAGATTTTCTGTTTGCACTTAGTCACTATAAGATGTATTCTTGTTTTTTGTTTGTTGCGGTTGCACCCGATTCAAGAGCCGAATGGCTCACAGGGCTATACCTAATAAATGAACTTGAACTTGAAGCATGCAGCGATTGGCTGCCTTTTAAATGATAGCAAAGCTAACGGCGTTGGAGACTTCAGAGGGAACATACTCTCCCCTCCCCCATCTCTGCTCCTTCTTGCACAGACAGAATTTAAATTGAGATTTAAAAAATACATCAACGTAAATCAGCCACTGAAGACGTGATGCTTAATTGTACGCCGATGTACGCAACTCACGGCCAGACCAACACGAAAGAATGATGTAACGACCGAGAGGGGTAATCAAAAGGATATGGAACAAAAAATGTCACGATTCTGGAACGGAGTTGGAATTTTTCGAGTCCAAATTGTGCCAATTAATTACATTTATGGGGTTATGTTGGGAGGGGGGGGTGCAGCGGGGGGTGGGGGGGCGGGGCGTGTGGTGGAATGACATGACACGTCACAGCGAGCAGATCACGCGACCGACTGCAAAAAACAGTGGCGGTGCCAAGCGTGGCCGACCACTGCATTTGAAACTTATGGCGAGACCCCGGGGTCCCATAAGCCCCCGGCTCTCGCAGGAATCCATACTCTTTGGTTCTTTCGGTAAAGTCACGTAGGTAGAAAAAATAAAATTAAGGAAAAAGATATTTTATAAATAAGTATTTTATAAAATAAAATATTTTTTTATATTTAAAAGAAACAAAAATAATATTTTATTATATAAACTAAAACATTTTATTTTTTTATTTTATTTTTTCTACCTACGTGACTTTACCGACAGATCCAAAGAGTATTATATTATAATGTAAACACAAACGTTGCTCTATTTCACCAATGGGTTTGAAGGATGATGGCAAGTGTTGTCTTGTTAAACTGTGCCTCAAAAACTGAAAACTACTTACCTGCAGTACCTCTATTTAAATACACTATCGAAAAAATAATTTACACCCCTCTGTCAATCATCGTGTTTCTCAGTGTGGATTTGTGAACACACTTTGTAAACAGTACGTAAAATAGTACGCGTTTTCAATGCACTGTTCATATTGTAACAAGCGTTTATACCAATGTTACTCTACGGAGCAGTGGGTCGCCGCTCCTCTTATCCGCATTGATACGACGGTATGTCGGGACTGTGGCTTAACCACAAAAAAAACGATTTGCACAGATGCATACGGACAAGAGAAGTAACAGGAGGAATTAACGGTGCAACGCATCTCATCTGTTAAATGTCTGCACGTAATAGGATTGTCATCGATTGATCCTGGCTGCAGACATTGGTAGGTCACAAATTATAATGAAGATAAGAGAGCAGTTGCACTGTATTATGCAACCCGTGATGACAAATAAAGGACTTTAGTCGTGTAGGAAGTTTGAGCATCTTTGGATAAGACTTATGATCCTGCCCATATCCGAGCGTGGAGTGCATTCGCTTCGTTCAGCTCTTCTGCGCATTCGTCCTCGCTGCTGCGCTTGGACACCACGTGACAACAAAACGATCCGCGCCACGCGGGTCGCGGAGTTCATGTGCGCGGTGGGACGGAGTCGCCAAAAATAAATTAGTTAATTGCCATTTTGACTTCCGCTTATTCGGGACCCCGGGGTCCCGCCACAAGGTTCATTTACTCAGCGCCGCGCATAACATGTTGATTAATTCATTAGGTTATGCGTGCGAGACCTCATGAATAATTCATTCGCCCCACCAAACCGGTGTTCTCACGCGTGTTAACGACCACCGGGCGCCCCTGTGTGTCGCCACGTCTCCTCGTGTCTTTGCACCGCCGTCATTAGCACGGTTGGCGACGTACGGCGTGAAAGAAGTTCACCGTACGTGCGTTGTTACGCAGGTGACGCTCGCCGCGCGTGCTTCGCTGTCGCGTCTTGCGGCGCAGGCGAGCTGTCGTGCCCGTGGCAACACCGCGGTGGCTAGGAGATGTTAACTGCCTCGCCTGGTGTGCAGGAGGTCGTGGGTTCGATCCCGACCCTAACGCCTGCTGTATATTTGGAGTTTGTGTGTCTCTCTATCATCATCATCATCACGGTGGCTAGGAGATGTTAACTACCTCGCCTGGTGTGCAGGAGGTCGTGGGTTCGATCCCGACCGTAACACCTGCTAGAAACTTGGGAGTTTGCGTCTCTGCCTCTATCCTCATGGTTGCGTGGATTTTTCTCCGGATCCTCCGGTTTTTCCATCCAGATTTAGAATCAACATCGCGGGTTTAGAGTATTCGTCTACTATGAATGTCCATGTGATAAGCCCACTTTTGTGGAGTTATCATTTGTGATAGCCTGGTCGTTTCTGAAAAAAGAGCTATGTAGCTCAGTGGGGCCTTACCTGGTAAAAAAGAAATCGTTCATAGTTTAGTCGAGGATAGAGTCGAGGATAGATTTCGTGGAAAAAGAATACAGGGAATGGCTCGGTGCATTAATTCATGAGCCACCGAGCAAACCTCGGGCATCTATTTTAATCAATAAATACTTTCACGCTCACGCGTCGAGCGCTGCGCTGCGGCCCGACAACCCGTAGTGGCAGTTACACAGCAGTGGTTTTTCTTCACCTGGGGTGCACATGCACGCACCCCCTGGGGGTGGCGAGATGCCCTCTCTGGGGGTGCGAGAAATGGCCAGGTTTTTATGGAAGGTAAATCGTGGAAGAAATTAATTCAGCACGGGCGCGTAAGTACAACTACTTTGTTTCAGCAAACCCGTAAGTTTTTATTAACATTATACAAATTACGATTGAGAGCCAAAGGGTTGCAAGGCTGCAGTAATGGTTAAGACAGTGCCGGATTAAGCGAGTGAGGGGCCTGTAGCATATGTTATAAAGGGGCCCTAAAAATAAACAAAGTAATTGTATTTTTTCATTTGCTATACAGCCAGATAATACGACAAATCGCTAACCCTAAACACCCAGTCGTTCATAAAAGTAAGGCGGTATAGTACTATAGTAATAGAGCAAGTGCAGAATCACTGAACCGGAATTGATAGCTTGAAAACATTCAGCGCGGGGCCCTTGAAAGTGCGGGGCCCGTAGCATATGTAGCTACTTTTGCTACAAGGATAATCTGACACTGGGTTAAGAAACCACTGATTTAAGAGCTAGAAACACCATTGTCAGCTGTGGTCGTCTTCCTGGTATCGGTAAAACCAAATAAAAGATCTGCACAGCATTTCACGGTAGTCACGTGGCGAGGATTGAATCGCGTCACGTTATGCAAAGCTGTCAAAAACGAACGGGAAGAAGCTCCCGTTCGCCACATCGTTAAATGGATGTCCGTTCATCCATTCGTGCCTTCTCCACACGTTTTGCGGATGTGAGGAATTTCAATTATGAGCCCGGACTTATTAAATCGATAACATGCAAGGTACTCCTCGAGTTGTACGGTCACATCTGAGAAGGGTGCGTGTGTGTGTGTGTGCGTGCCCTACATTCATTGCAAATGTTCACCCGGAGCAACGTTCCCCAGCCACGGAGGTGCCTATTTCCTGCCGTACAGCTCTTTGAAGGCTGACGATGCCGCAGGGTCGTCGTGCAGCTTCCCGCCACGCTCCGTCCCAAGCTCCCCCCAAAGCCGCTTATTCCCGAGGTTGACGACGGGGAAGTTCCTGCTGGCAACCCTACGGACGCTCCTGCCTTTTTTAAATCCTTTATATTAAGTTCGCTTGCTTGCTTACGACTGTGCAAATCTTTCGGTCGTTTTTTAACCCACTTCCCGTGATCCAATCGAGCTGACATTTTCCACACAGACTCGTTGTGCGTGACAATGAATGTTCGTGAACATTTTTTTCCAAAATTTTACACTTCTTAGGACAAAAATATTATTTTTAATTACCAATTGCTTAATGGTGCAATGCAATCATCTGACCCATAGGTGGCAGCCATCTCAAGCCATAGGACGAGAGGACTCTAGCCACCACGCATATAAAGGATTTATAGTGAAAAACTTAGTTTTTACGGGTTATACTTGTTTAAAATAGTATTTTCTCGAGGCTAATTTGGCTCGCATCGTTGTCAGCATTTCAGCTGAAATTGTACGACGACGACAACAAAATTGCACCGAATATGCAATGCCAGAGGAAAGAGAGAAAGATAAACGAGTCACCGCCGCAGTTCACGACAACCGCAACACCCCCGGCATTTTGTCGCGGACTGCTCGCCGAGGAATTGGTCTGCGGAAGATCCTGCCACGAAATTAGAGGTGTTGGTAAAATGTTGATACGGTGAGTGCTTTTTTTGTTTGTTCCTGCTGCCTGCTGCTCGGATGAATAATGGGGTCATCCGGGTGCCACTGTGGCAGAATAGCTCGGGCTTGCATTCAAAAGGTTGCAGGTTGAAATCCCGGTCGGCGGTGATTGAATCGGTCCATCATTCATCCGGGGAGTTATAAAGTCGGTACTACCTTCGTGGGTCATCTCAGGAGTGGTTGCCATTAACGGGTTACGCACGATCCTCGCTCGCTCATCGTCAACGTGGAATTGTTCACCGCTGGGCTTAGGGCCACCAAGCGAGGTGAACAATGCAAACCATTCATTTGAATTTTGGCACGCACCTTGGAATCGTTTTTTTGTTACAAGAGGATTTTAGTTGCTGAACATTGTCACCGCACAATACGAACACGCCGCTCGCAGTGTAACTGTTCGTGTGCCCATTAACTGGTAATTTATTTGTTTTCTTTTTAACCTACGTGACTTTACCGAAAAATCCAAAGAGTATAAAAACTGGTAATTAGAATACGTCTTTTTGTTAAAGTGTAATTGTCGTACTCTTAGGATTTTTCGGTAAAGTCACGTAGGTAAAAAATAATGATAGAAATAAAATAATAATAAATGAAAATAAATCAATTAAATCACGACGTTTCGGAGGCAACACAAGTCTCCGTCTTCAGGTGGGACCGTCACAGCTAAATTTACTGTATCTTGATACACCGAAAAAACTAAGAGTATGAATCCTTGCAGTCACGAAAGCTTCAAATCTAGAATGTAATTGTCGTTATGTCCCATAGTGTTAATTCGTGCAGTCTCTAACTCTGACTAACTCTACCTCTCTGGCATATCTGTTTACGCGCTATGAAGAAGGGCCATTTCCCAAAACGTCACCGATTATATATATATTCATTTAGTTATTTTATTTCAAGGCTACACAGTGTCGTCGACGAATGTGTTTGGTTTTTATGTCTTAGTTGTGCCCCCGTGCACCACTGCCAATGCAGCAGCAGAAGCATCAAGTAATTTGCGCAATGTGGAAAAAAAGCGAGCACGTACAGAGTATACTGTATATAAAATGCTCCATGTATATATTCTTGGTTCTTTCGGTAAAGTCACGTAGATAGAAAATAGAAAATAAAAAATAAATTTAAATTAAAAAATAAAAGCAAAAAATTACGACGTTTCGATCGCAACACAAGCGGTCTTCATCAGGCGGAGAGAAAAGAGGGGCAAGCCTCCAAATGCAACTTAATCTTGTTAATTTTGACTGCGTCGCCCCGCATCATTGATAGTAATTATTCTTGTACTGTTTGGGATGACAATTATTCGTGCGGATCAAACCGGGTTTTTAGACCGACTTATTTTCCCACTCAATTTGATTGCAACGGAATGACTCCAGCTCCAATTGATACTCTCACACAGGAGAACTAATCACTCCCTGAATATTGTACGGCAAAGCACGGCACGTAATATGCCATCAACGATGCTTTAAAACGAGATATTTTTTTTTAAATAACAGCGCAATATTTGCTTTGTAATTTAAAACAATGACCGAGCTTGTTTGCCATGTTTTCTGGAAGCTAATTATTTTCGCGTAAAATTTGAACAAGCGCAATCAAAATGGAAGGGCAATAAATAAATAACGTAAGACCCCGCATTAAATCTGAATGAGAAAGCCCTATAAATAAATCGGTGTCTGTGAGAAAAATAGGTCAGCTGTTCCTTTGTCTGTCTGTGGCACGGCGCTCTCCGCTTGAACGTCGTTAAAACGTCGTAACCGTCCGTAGCCGACGTTCTTGACTAGCGTCACGGTCGACGAAAAAAACACACAATCGACTTGCGCTGCAAAACCAAATACAGCACGCAAACCACCACCGTCAAGACGAGCGTACGATAATAAACATCACCGGTCATTGTCACCAACACCATCATCATTCTTCACAAATAACCCCATCGTGTTTTGCACCATCAGCAAACGGCGGTCCGCATCGTTCCCTACGGTTTGATGTCCTAACTGGAATTTGATTATCGAGGCCACACACAATCTGCGTGATCGAACGTTTCCGTGGCCACAATGCACCGACGCCGCACACCCTCGAATGGGATAGCTTCCGCAGGGGAGCAGCGTTGTAGGGGTAGGTGCCACAACTGGACTCCAACTGCATCGCTCCACTCGGGAGCAAAAGGTTAGCAATACCCAACCAGGACCCGTCGAATTTTATTTTCTCAAATATCTCCCAACACCTCAGGCTTTACGGGAGTGACGGATGACTGATGCTGGATTTAATCTTCAGCGGTGCAGGGGGAAAAAAAAAGCTATGCTGAGATTGTGTTTTCGTACAAATTCACGTATTATTTTTTCTTCTCTCCCTCCTCCGAGAAACCTATTAAAATGTGATTCTCCCGCACATTGATGAATGGCCGTGTGAGTTTATTTGTTGTTTGGCGCTGCGCTTTTGTATTTTTTGTCCAATTCACCCATTCAAACGACTGGCAAAAAAAAATCAAAGTGGTTATTTTTTTCTTCAATTATTTTACGGAGTTCGTGTTTTTGAAATCTGTTCACAGAACGCGTGGCTCCGAGCCGCCAAAGCAACGGCACTGGACATAAATAATGCAAAGATAAGGTGCTGCAGTGCATGAGAAAAAAGGAATAACAGAACTGTGGCACCGGAAAGAAATGGAAGCTGCACGGGGAAAATATGAAATTCAAAGCAGGCGCTTGAGATATGGCCAACTTGGTTTTGTTTCCGAGTAAAAATATCGAAAAACAGACGTTGGCCCTGGGTGTGGCAGCATGAACGATGATTGCGGGAAGGGGCATATTCTTGAAATGGCTCTTGGAATTGCTAAGCGGCGGACCATTGAGACTGATCGTATTCGAGGGGAAAGTCTCCCTCCTGTATTGAGACGAATGAACGAGGGCAAAGAGGTAATATTTTCTGGTTTAAATCCGACATCCCTCTGAGCATGTATCCTATACGAACCACTGAGCCCCCTTGAGCCAGAGGTAGACGTCCCCCACAAATAAAAATGCTTCGTCTCACGTAGCGGTGGTCGTTCATGCAAATTGCATCTCACAATCGCTGGGGAATCAACGACTGGCTGGACAGCAGCCATGCCAGGTGGTGATTCGGAATGGCCAACAATTGCCCAAGCTCTGTAGTCCTACATATTATGATGTTTTCACCAAATTTATTAACGTGGGTGGCAACCGGAGGACCTGGAGAAAACCGTCGTGTCCGCGGAGGAAACACCCCAATCGCATACAGATGGGATCTCAATTAGGCGCCACAGTGGCGAGATGTTAAATAACTCGCCTGGTATACAGGAGGTTGCGAGTTCAATTTTGACCCTGACGCCCGATAATTATTTGGAGTTTGCATGTTCTCCCCGTGGTCGCGTGGATTTTTCTCTGGGTCCTCCGGTTTTTCCCTCCACATTTAGAATCAACGTCACACGTTCAGAGTATTCGGCTGCTATACATTTCCACACGATAGCCAGGTCGCTTCTGAAAAAGAGCTACTCTATAGCTAACTGGGCCTTATTTGGTAAAATATAAAAAAAAGTTTTAGGTTTTAGTATATATCAGCCCAAACTCTCACCGTCCACAGGATGGCACCTCTCCACAGAAAGGGAGTTTGGCAACATGTGTGCCATTGACCGACCCTCACTGCCTCCACAGTGCTGGCTAGCATGTGTGCCATTGCCTCTCGTCTCAGGAGGAGGCACTGTATTTATTGACCCCAGACAGATGAGGGCCTGATCGTTTGACTCCCGACTGGGTTTTCAATTTGCAACCTTGCAATCGCACCGCAAGTGCTCTCACATGAGGACCGCCTATCATTATACCGTACACAACATTTGTTCTTTGAGTTGACAACGACAGTCCGTTGGAAGTTTCCCACAGCCTTCCGATGCTACCTGGCTTCCAATGCTACCTGGCTTTCAATGCTGCCTGACTTCCAATGCTGCCTGACTTCCAATGCTGCCTGGCTTCCAATGCTGCCTGGCTTCCAATGCTGCCTGGCTTCCAATGCTGCCTGGCTTCCAATGCTGCCTGGCTTCCAATGCTACCTGGCTTCCAATGCTGCCTGGCTTCCAATGCTATCTGGCTTCCAATGCTGCCTGGCTTCCAGTGCTACCTGGCTTCCAATGCTGCCTGGCTTCCAATGCTACCTGGCTTCCAATGCTGCCTGGCTTCCAATGCTGCCTGGCTTCCAATGCTACCTGGCTTCCAATGCTACCTGGCTTCCAATGCTGCATGGCTTCTAATGCTGCCAGGCTTTCGACGCCGCATGGCTCGCGACGCCACATGCCTTACGATGCCGCATGGCTTTTGATGCCGCCGAGCACGCAATGCTGCACGGCTTCCACTTCTGCATGCAAGCTGGATGCAGAAGTGGAATGGTTCGGGGCAAGAGGTGTAACACCCGAAGAGAAATGCACGACATTATCCCACGGTATGTTGGTAGGGTTGTGGTATTGCATTGTGATAAAACATGACAACGTGACACTAATGAGGCTCTATTAAAGAACAGTGCCTCTTTCTAACCGTGGCACTCCCATTTGCCTTATTCTAATGAATACTTTAAATGAGATATGGAGTCTTAGGATGGAGGTAGTGTTTAGCGTGCTTTTGCGACGAGCCAGGCGGCACGAGTTCGATTCCTGGCCACGACTAATATCAGTGGCGAGTGAGACACAGGGACCGGCTCTGTATCCCCCCTGGTGAAGTATGGTTAAACAAAAAGGAAACCAACCCATGATCGACACGGCGCAGGAATGCCTTCATTCTTTAGTAGATTGAGAATGGCAGGATATTATAATATATTCTTTACACAGAATCTTATTTTGCTATAAGGCTCAATGCGTGTGTGCGAGGGAGAGAATTCTTCACCGATTAATAAACGTTACGACAACATTTTTTGCCGAGCGCTGAAATGACGTTTGTCACTTTCTCTTTCTCGATGTCACTTTGGAACCCTTTATTTATCTACGCTGCGGTTTCAAACTTTTGACTAAATTAGCCTGTCTCTGAAAATAAAAACAAACAACGCCCTATATTCTTCATTATCATTTCCGTCATCATCGTCATGATCATCACTACCACCAGCTTATACGTTACCAAAACAATCACTGGCGCCTGCTGTAGCTAGCCTCGATAAGCGCGAAACTCAATTGCGATCATACATAGTGGCTGTCATCGCCACCCCTACTGGCAGACTCATGCCCACCTGCAGGCCACGTGCCAGAGGTCGCAATCGGGTACCCGATACCCGTACCCTACCCGATACCCGGCTACCCGTACCCGGCCGGGTAACGGGTACGGGTACCCGTTTGTGACCCTGGTGCGGCCGGGTACGGGTACGGGTAGGCCGTGAGTCACTGGTGAGTAATCGTTTGTCACTCATTTCCCAACGTCTTGTCTCTTCTCACGATTCAAGTTCCTAGAATCAAACCACCCGCGCCTGCAACATGGCTTCATCCCAGAGGTCGCAATCGGGTACCCGTACCCTACCCGATACCTGGCCGGGTACGGGTATCGGGTAGGGTACGGGTACGGGTACCCATTTGCGACCTGGGTACGGGTACGGATAAGGAATCAAAACCCGTTTGCGACCTCTGCCACGTGCCGAGTCACCTCGTGTCACACGGGGACAGCTGCCACTAGGGGTGCCCTTTCGAACGTGTCGAGACGCCACGGTTTCATAGGAGGGCATGAGATCATCAAAAACGAACCGATATCATATCACAGTATCAATAACATCGCTATCAAACCACACACAGTGATTAGAATTGGACTCTTTAACACACTCTGGGTTATGCCTCAGCCTATTTTTTTGTAAAAACGTTACCACTCCCGAAGAATTAATCTCACACCTGTGCCTCCGATTTGCGTGGTTGGCTACATGCGGCGCGGTAGAAGCTCAACATACTCAACGTACACCGGTCACATTTATAACCCCATATACTAACGGTTCATCTTCTTCGGATGATCATTTCATGATTGCAGGGGCATTTAAAATGTTCTGAGGTACACGATGACCCGGCAAACGCTCCAAGCCGATGCCCGCCGGTAGGCTTGTGTACAAGCCCCGGGCCGGGTGGGGTTACATGGCGAAGCGGCAGCGCGGTTTTGCCACTTTGGTTATTGCAGAAATCGGCGGTTCGAACCCCGCGGCCGCCCTGGGAATAAGATCGCGGGTGTATTAATAACATAAATATATATACATATCCGTGCTGGATGCTGAAAAGAGATCCTGCGACGTTCGAAAAGGGAAGAGTGGGGCCATAGGTGGGCCTGCTTTGTGGCCCAAAACAATTCCACCGCAAATTAGTCAAGTTTAGGATTACACATAAGCCACGGCACTCCCCACTGTGAAACGTTCGTTTGAAAATCTCGTGTGGTACCGTGTCGTGCTATGTCATCGTAAAGGGATGGACGTGCAGCATGCATGGGGTAAAGGGCGCCGAGGTGGCGAGATGTTAACTCCCTCGCCTGGTGTACAGGAGATCGTGGGTTCGATCCCGACCCTGACGCCTGCTGCTGTATATTTGGAGTTTGCGTGTCTCTCTCTCTCTCCGTAGTCACGTAGATTTTTCTCCGGGTTTATCCCTCCACACGTAGAAACATGCGTTCAGAGTATTTGGCTGCGATACATTTCCACACAATAAACCATAATTTGTGGCCGGGTCGCTTCTGAAAAAGAGCGACAAAGCTGCTAAAATAAAAATAGTGCAGTTTTAGTTTTAAAACTTACGGACTCAATTGCCCACTGTGTCATGTACGTATGCATGTTGAACTTCTTTCGCACCGTACGGAAGCCAGCCATGCTAATCGGAGGTGCGGGGGAAGGACGACAAACTAAGCACAAGAAAGCAGTTCTAACGAAACTAGTTTGGCAATCTATAGGTGATTAAATCAGAGACGGGGAGTGATCGAATCAGACACGGGAGTGATCGAATCAGAGATGGGAGTGATCAAATCAAAGATGGGGGGTGATCAAATCAGCGACGGTGGTTTTCTCACCTGATGATGATTGTGCTTGTGTTGCAATCGAAACGTCGTGATTTCATCTCTTTTATTTTATACCTAACGTGACTTTACCGAAAGAATCAAAGAATATGGATCCCTGCAGTCACGAAAACTTCAAATCTAGATCAAATTTGATTCCTTGCAAAAGGTATCGATTTGATGTTTGAACGTCTCAATACGACTGCTCGTTTTGCTGCCAGAAAGGGGTAAAAACCTGCTCTTGTTTTTCGTCTCACCGTCTGCCCGTAGCGCCTCTTGTCTCAGTGAGACTGCCGCTCCCCTCCATCGCTCACACCGCAAACCTCCTCTTCCCGATTTAGGCTCTCCGCTATTTTCAAGAACGCTGTTCAAATGCGGAGGTGCGCAGTAGCAGCAGCAGTAGTAATAATAACAACAGCGATTGAGTGCGTGTGGGTGTTCGTGCCATACCTAATTGCGGCGGATGTCATCAAAACACGTGGACTAAGCTACTCAGACGTGGCATGCGAAGAATCTCACAGGAGGAGCAGATTGCGCGAAGTACTTTACGGTTAATTCACATCGCCCAAATGGCATTACAGAAGTAATTTGGCTGTCAATCAATCAAAGTCCAAGGAAATGTCGATCGCCATTGGCAGGGGCATTGGAATTGGATTAGAGCGTGATCAGGATAAGACGTGAGCGGGGTGCTATCAGACCCAGACTGTGCACGTAGTGAACACGTGACCCACGTGGTGAACACGTGACCCCACCGTGGTGAACACGTGACCCAGCGTTAGTGAACACGTGACCCAGCGTTAGTGAACACGTGACCCACGTGGTGAACACGTGACCCATCGACTTTCTGCCGCTCTCCAGAGCACCAACAACCCGAGGCGCCGCGACGGCCCCTCTCCTCTCCAGGGCCAAACAACACCCTCTCGGATATAGGTACTGGAACAACATCGAGAGGGGACATTCCCAGGCGAAATTGCGAGAACCTTGAGAAACGTATTCCGAGGACGCGTTAAATCAACATTCCCTCGCGTCTCCGAGAAACACGTGGTCTGCAGTGACCAAATATTCATGGGACCAACGATCTGATTTGACTATAAGCGACTGACACCCAAAAATATGGCCTGGTAACCTGCGTGAAACAAAAAGAAAAAAAACCCACTAGCACCTTGCAAATGAGGGAGCATCAGGAGAGGTTATCAGGGCCATAGCGATGTCATTGCTGCTAACGACACACAAGCCCGAGGCCATTGGTAGGTCTTAAGCAGCTTATCGTACCTGGAATACCATAACCTTCAAGCTCACATTGCCCTTCTGCCTGAACAAAGTCATTTGCATGCAGAAAGCCTACAAAGCGTATCCAGAGCTCCTCACTCACCGTCATCTCAGCTTTTCTTCCCAAAGCTGCCCGGGAGTATAAATTGGATCAGTGCGCACAGCTCTTCACTTAAAGATTAAATCCCACTCCACACCCCACGTCCGCACACCTCGCTCACCCCAAACAACGTGGCTACGGTTGTATTTAACCGGAGCGGTATAGACCCAACGCAATGCAACAATTGGACTGGTGCATAACCGCATCCACAATCTGGAATGGTTTAAGTTCTCAAACCCTGGCTCCCGTGGCCGTAGGGTAGCACTGCCATTCCAGGACGTTCATGCGTTATGTATTTACTGGTAGGAACCTCCTGGTTACACCAGCCCACAGGGGATTATTGTGTCCGTCCGTCCGTCGTGCATCCGAAAATGGGAGGGGTGGCACTGGGTGGAGAGGGGAGGGTGGGAAGGGGCTGGGTGGGGAGGGGGGGGAAGGGCTTGGTGAGGAAGGGAGGGGCTGGGTGTGGAGGGTGGGGCTGGGTGGGGGGTGGGAGGGGTGGGGCTGGGTGGGGGGTGGGAGGGGTGGGGAGGGCTGGTCACCCCGTGGTGCCCTTATAAAACTCAACGTTTAACCTACTCACGCCGGCTTGTGCCCGCCCTCACAGTCGGCCGTTGACCCTGGCCATTGACCAAGCAACCCAACGTTCCTACCAGCTCCCTCCGCAGTAATGTGTTATGTATGGGGGCGCCCCGGTGGTGAGATGTTAACTTCCTCGCCTGGTATACAGGAGGTCGTGGGTTCGATGCCGACCCTGAACTAAATCTATTTTTCATTTCATCAGGTAAGATCCACTGAGCTGTACAGCTCTGTTTCAGAAACGACCTGGCCATTAATGATAGCTCAACAAAGTGGCTTATTGTCTGGAAATTTACATAAGCCGAATACTCTAAATGCGCGATGTTGATTTCTAAATGTGGAGGGAAAAACCGGAGGACCCGAAGAAACATCCACGCGACCACAGGGATAGAGACAGGCAAACTCCAAATCTACAGCAGGCGTCAGGTTCGAGATCGAATCCACGACCTCCTGCATACCAGGCGAGGTAGTTAACATCTCACCACCGCGGGGCCCAAATATACCCAACCCCCCCCACCAACCCCCCCACCTACCCCAACCTCCTGCCCACCACATTGAATCCCCACCACTCCCCACCCATCCACGTTGACGCGAAATTAGCGATGCTGAGCACGCAAAGGCAGTCATGCTCGTGTAATGTCACTAGAGGGTGCTGGTGCAGCCCGCGTGAAGATTGTGTTTTCATGCAAAATTCATATTCAATTCCCCTCCCTCCCTCATCCCCTCGTACAAGCCTCGTGCGTTGTACATACATATGCAGAGGGCATACATGTCAACCCCTTATCGGTGCCTACCTTATTAGAGACCAATTCAGACCTTAATGGTCACCCCCGTGCCCTTATAAATCTCAACGTTCATCCTGCAAAGTCCCATCACGAGGGAGAAACACAAACAAATAGTCAAACCAATTTTTTTTGCCCGTATTGAAACGGCTTTACGCCGCATGGACCTGAAAACTCAATTTCCCTGCACAAGAATACGGGGGGGGGGGGGGTAAACCGTATGGGTTCACAGGTGGGAGAGGGTGGCCCAAAATTTCAGCTTTTCCCATTATTTTTAATACCGCCATTAAAGCCCTTAAATTGTTTATTCCTGACGTTCATATTTTATCATTTATCATTATCAACAAATATTTGTCTTTCTTTCCTCTGGAGTCATCTCACATCCGTTGTTTACAAAACTCTACCGAGATCCCTGAATGAATTGAGACGATACATAACGGATTAATGTTCAAAAATTATACCCGTAACCCGAACAACAACAACAAAAGTCCGAAATTAATGTCAAAAGATAATTAATACATCTATGCATTAATGTAAATGGAAGTCATTTCGAACATTTACCCGTTGTGAGTTGTGAAAATAAATATAATAACCCTATGTGTTGCCTTACTTATGGGCCACCCTGCATAGTGGGTAAGGTGCAGGAGCTCCTCTACGTACGAACACTCGACTTACGAACTTTCAGAGATACGAACAAACCTGTCCATATGTCCAGTTGCCTATTCAGACCGAGAGTCGTAAGTTAAACCGTCGCGCAATAGATGGCGGTGGTGGCATCCACATCTGCAGAACGTGAAGAACCAGTGGCATCTACATCTACAGAACGTGAAAAACCAGTGGCATTTACATCACCAGAACGTGAAGAACCAGTGGCATCTACATATGAAGATCATGAAGAACCAGTAGCATCTACATCTGCAGAACATAAAGAACCAGTGGCATCTGTATCTGCAGAACATGAAAAACCAGTGGCATCTATATATGCAGAACACGAAGAACCAGTGGCATCTACATCTGCAGAACATGAAGAACTAGTGCCATCTACATCTGCAGAACATGAAGAACCAGTGGCATCTACTTCTGGAGAACATGAAGAACCAGTGGCATCTACATCTGCAGAACATGAAGAACCAGTGACATCTACATCTGCAGAACATGAAGAACCGGTGACATCTACATCTGCAGAACGTGAAGAACCAGTGACATCTACATCTACAGGAGATTATACAACTTTAAAGCCATTCCCTGTGTTTAGTGTACACGCCGTACACCATGTTTGGAATCGACAGGAGTAATGGTGGAACTTACGACCAAATCGACTTATGAACAGACCTCTAGGAACCTAACTTGTTTCTAAGTAGAAGAGTCCCTGTATTGGTGGTGTTAAACAGTCCACGTGCCGTCGTTCCAAGGCCGGCACAGTTGCACACGAGGGGGTGGATGGCCAGCACCACGCCCGGCCGCTTTGGTCTCCCCAGTGGCGATGTTTACTACACACCACACCCAGGTACTCATTTGAGGCTGAGTTGACCTAGGGGGATGCCCAGGACCAGTTGGCCGTGAGTGGGAATCGAACTCGGTTCGTCGGGGTTCGTAGCGCAGAGCGCTAACCGAAACACTACCGCACACACACATACACACGTACACACACGCACACACATATACACACACACATATACACACGTACACACACATACGCACACACACATACACACGCTGACACACACGCTGACACACGCACAGACACACGAACACACGCTGGCATACACACGTTAACAAACATGTACACACATGCACACACACGCGCACGCACACACTACCACACGCGCACACGTACGCACACACTACCACACGCGTGCACACATACAAACTCCGACTGCTTTACTGCATAAAAACAGACTGGAAAGAGAAGTGAATATATCCACATCAGAGAAAAACGTGTGGTCGCGTTAACACGACAGAACTTAGCTCCACGCAATTACCTCTACGTGCACACAATGTACTTCAAATGCACCCGAGCAGTCCAACACCAGCCGTTCTTCGTGCTTGGCGACTCCCTCAAGCAGTGCCGGATGAAGCTAGTGTGGGGCCTGTAGCATATGCTATAAAGGGGCCCTAAACATTAAAAAAAAAAACCCCCCACAAATATTAAAACACACATTTGTCACTTGCATAGTAAAGTAATTGCATTTTTTTATTTGCTATAGCCAGATAATACGACAAATCGCTAACCTTAAACGCCCAGTCGTTCATAAAAGTTGTACTAAAGGGAAAACACCCCCCCCCCCCCCCATCATCATCGTGCTGCTGTCTAACCCCCAATGGTTTCAAACGTGCGGCGGTCCTCACACTGATGATGATGTCTTATCGGCGAAAGTGGCACCCCCTCTGTCCGCCCGCCTCTGAAAATGAGTGAAGAACAACTGGCCTGTGGTGTTAGGTGCTGCATTTGTGGACAACGAGCGATCTTGGCTGGGGCTGAAGCATCAACTGGCCTACCACTACCCAAAGCAACCGTAATTCTTATTATTTTCGAACACAGCACCTTTAATCGAGAGACCTTCCGTTTGCAAAACGTTGCCGGGCTCGGCACACACTTTGACAAGCTACCGCAGCTTCCTTCTCGGATGTTGTGCCACTTTCTCCGCGCCTTTGTACACAGCGAAGCACCCGTTTGCGCACGCTTGGTGCTGCTACCGCTGCTGCTGCTGCCCTAAATGATCTCGTGATAAATGTGCCACCTCGAGTCAACATTTCAGCAGGTGGGGGGGGGGGGGAAGAGACATTGCACGCGAGTGCCAGAAACGTGTGACCCAATTCACTCCAGGATTTATACCAAAATCCCACTGACATAGGCGACACGATTATTGAGGCACGCTTTGCTCACCGATGATAATCCTCACGAGAGCGTAATTACCTAGGTACATATCATGGGACAGTTTTTTTGCCAGTATCAAAGTATGAAAAATAAGAATAGGTTTTCACCTTTTCTGGCAATAAAACACGAGATGTTAAGATGTTCAAACACCAAATATAAACCTTTTACAAGGAATCAAGTCTGCATTAACCGCACAAAGTACTTGTGGTGAACATGAAAACAAACATGCTCTGATTATAATATACTAGCGGTAAGTACCCGGCGTTGCCCGGGCGAAAAAGGTAGACACACACATGGACTTACACACAGACATCGAACCACACACATAGAAACACATCGACTTAGATGCACACACACACATATGGTTAAAACCAGGATGGATCGTTAGCAGGCCAGCCTAAATGTTTATAACCGGCGAAGATGTTCCATTAGGGGGGTCCATATGATGCATTGTCTTTGAAACTGATTGACCTACACCAGAGACTATACAGCCTTTCTTTATGGCCTAGTCTCACCAGTGTCAGACCAGCGAACGCCTATATTCTAATGTTTCATACCTAGATGCATGATATCGGCTGATTCATCAATACTTTTCCCACGTAGTTTTTGTTATTTGTTAATGAACGCATTTAACAACAAAAAAACACGGGCACAAATAACTTAGTTATATTCAAACTCGGGCCATGGAAACCATGAACACGTAGGGTTTCAGTCAGTCGGTGTCACGTGCACTCACATTTATTTTGATGGTGTCCTATGACTTTCTTCAGCATCTGCTGACGGCCTATTGTTGTTGTTACTGTTGCTTAACGCACACCAAATGCCGAATGCGTTTCACACATTGCCGTGTTGTGTGAAGACTGCATGGTTTTGCTGCCTGCACTACGATTCCTTGCAAAATGTTTCTATTTGGTGTTTGAACATCTTAACACCTCCAGTTTTATTGCCAGAAAGAGTAAAAACTATTGTTAAATTTCTCATGCATTGTGATGTTGGAATTTTCTCGCTGCATTTATTCCCTCGTTATTCGCGGCAAGGGATACGTTCCAGAGATGCCCGTGAATAGAACATTCCACGGATAATGATAGTGGCTCTACGAACATCATACGGGCAAAGTCCGCAGATGCTTCTGAAGCGTCGATAAATGATCTCTCTCATCCCTCGATCTCATCGCTTTCTGTCTCACCACTTTTTGTCTCATCACTTTATCTCATCACTGATGTTATCACTTTATGTCTCATCACTTTATCTCATCAATATCTCTAATCTCCTTTAATCTCATCGCTTTCTGTCATCACTTTCTCTCTCATCACTTTATCTCTCATAACTTTATCTTATAACTTTATCTCGTCACTTTCTCTCATCACTTTCTCTCTCATCACTTTATATCTCATCAATTTATCTTTCATTACTTTATCTCATTACTTTATTTATCTCTATCTCTCCACGCTGCCGTGTAGAGTTCCAGATGCGAGTCGCGGATAGCAAGTTCGAGTTCATGAATAACCACGGAAACCTTTCTTCACGGATTCGATTGACGCAGGTTTATAACACAGCCAATGTTATGATCCATAGCTGATTTGCGTCTTTCTGACAGCATAATTCTTTTTTTGACAGATCGTTACGTAGCTTACCTAACCCAGCAATCGACTGCGAATCGTAGGCTTTCGAACTATGTTTGAGGCCAAAGAATTATATCTCAGAAACTCCAGGCAATGCAGAATGACAATTAACGACGACCAGGAGCAGCATACGTGAACTATAACCCCGGAGAGTCGCATCATTGCACCAAACTCCATTGAGCGTACAAGCAAACTAAAGCAATTGGCAGACGATATACAACCTCTGCCCCAATATCGTACCTCCCTTCGCATAACAAAAAAACAATAAGTAATATAAAAAAAAAACTTTTTTTAAAAACATGCTTTAATGAAATGTACCCTACTCGTAATGGCAGAACTCCACGACTCCAGGAAGTGGCCCCGAGGCTTGCCATAACGTAAAGGACCGTGATGATTTACAGCCAACGTCAGTTGAGCGTGGACAATTAGACCCAAGCCGAAACATAACATATAAAAAAAAATGTAATTTTTTTTTAATGATAGAATATAGTATTGTCATCAGTATGACAAAAGTATACCAAGTTTGCAGTCGATACCACTTTGGGAAATGGTTTAAAATTTGAGGATACGACAACAGACAGAGTGGGTTCATAGAAAGCGTGTAAAGAGATAGTTTAAAATGTTTTTGTTTATTTTTTTTATGATATAATATTGTATTGTCATCAGTGTGACATAAGTATACCAAGTTTGCAGTCGATACCACATTGGGGAGTGGGTAAAAAATTGAGTTTCAAGATTTGAGGATACGACGACAACAGACAGAGTGAGCTAAATAAAAGCGTGTAATACTGGTAGGAACCACCAGGTTCCACCAGCCCACAGGGGATTATTGTGTCCGTCCATCCATCGTGCATCCAAAAATAGGAGGGGTGGGGCTGGGTACAGAGGGGAGGGTGGGCAGGGGCTGGGTGGGGAGGGTGGGGCTGGGTGGGGGGGAGGGGCTGGGCTGGGTGGGGAGGGTGGGGAGGGGGAGGGTGGGGCTGGCTGGGGGGTGGGGCTGGGTGGGGAGGGTGGGGCTGGGTGGGCAGAGAGGGGCTGGTCACCTCGTGGTGCCCTTATAAAACTCAACATTTAACCTACTCACGCCGGCTTGTGCCCGCCCTCACAGTCGGCCATATTTGCGGAATACACCACGCCGCCGTTGAACTTGGCCATTGACCGAGCAACCCAACGTTCCTACCAGCTCCCTCCGCAGGAATGTGTTAATAATAAAACGATATATCCAAGGCAGTATACAACATCGCATCGGCCACAGCCCCCCCCCCCCCCATCCAAGCAAAACGTCGTCGTTTGTTTGTGCGCAGGAAGAACAGCGAAACGTCGGAAACCGAAGTTATTTGCTGGTGGTTTGCGGAGTTTTCCCGTGTCTTGTGACATTCGTGGTGCCACGTGCAGGCAACCATCTGAAACCGTGCACATACAGTACATATACAGTACACACACAGTACATGTACTGCACGCAGTGCGTATACAGTACACACCCTATGTGTACTGTACGTGTACACAGTACACGTACAGTACAGTGCGGTACATGCGCAACACATACAGTATACACACAGCACATATGCAGTACACATACCGCACACGCATACAATATAGTACAGTACACAAACGGTATACATACAGTACATGTGCAGTATGCATACAGTATATGTGCAGTATGCATACAGTACACGTGCAGCGCATATACAGTGCTTATACAGTATATTTGCACAGTACATAGATACAGTACACATACAGTATACATATACAGTACACACATCACTCATGTATACGAGCCGAGCGAGGAATCGATTGACGAACTTAATACACGAAACAAAAGGCTGCACCACGCGAGTTCCATAAGAAACAAAAATAAGAAACGAAAAACAGTTGGACACAATAGGAAGAGACACCAGAGTGGGTATAACGCGAGCTAGTTAGTTTGAAAGTTACAACAAGTAAACCCGTAAAAACAAAGTTTTTCACTATAAATCCTTTATATGCGTGGCGGCTAGAGTCTTCTCGTCCTCTGGCTTGAGATGGCTGCCACCTATGGGTCAGATGATTGTCTGCCAGTATTAAGCAATTGTTAATTAAATATTTAATTTGTTTTCCCTAAACAGTGTAAAATTTTGGGAATTTTTTTCACGAACATTAATTGTCTCACACAACGAGTCTGTGTGGAAAATGTCAGCTCGATTGGATCACGGGAAGTGGGTTAAAAAACGACCAAAAGATTTGCACGGTCGTAAGCAAGCAAGCAAGCACGCAAGCAAGCAAGCACGCAAGCAAGCAAGCAAGCAAGCGAACTTAATATAAAGGATTTAAAAAGTGGACAAGAAATAGATTTCAGCGATTTTGGTAAATAAAAAAAACAAAAAACCCCCACGCCAGCTTCCGATTCGCACGGTTTGCGACGTACGGCGCGAAAGAAGTCCAAGATGGCTAAGGAATAATGGTTTTGAAATCATTGGGGTATTTCCTGCTGTGGCACGTGTATGGGAAACGTGGACACTTAAAGATAAGGTCGGAACAATCGCTGCAGAAGTGTGCCATGAAGCACCCACGGGTACTTGGCGAGGATTTACACCGAGGAAGCAGAAAGGCGAACTGATTGATCGGAGAAAATAAACAAGCTATGGACATCAAATTGACCCGTCAAGAAAACTAAGCGGCCTTCTTTGCAGAGCGCATCGCCAGAAAGGGGTTGATGGTCGATAGTTGGTATCGGTGATCGAATGTCAGCCAAAAATAAGCAGAAGACGCCCGAAAAGTGCTGATGGAGGCAGTGATGAGAAGGAAACTGGCACTATTTGGACACAAATGCAGGATGGACAACGACAGGGACATTTAAAGGATCTTGTTCGTAAAAATGGAAGGAACCGCAAAGAGAGGACGACCCAACAAAGATTGGCTTGACGAGGACATAAGAGATTTCGTGCCAGAAAGACGTCGCACTACTTAAGAGCATATTGGCACAAGACAGAGGAAAGTGGAAACAAATGAGGACATACATTTATATTAAAAGCTTTCGTGACTGCAGGGATTCATCTTCTTGGTTCTTTCGGTAAAGTCACGTAGAAGGGAAATAATAAAATAATTAAATTTAAACATAATTAAATAATTCTCACAACGTTTCGGCCACAACGCAAGCAGCCGTCCTCAGGTGAAGACGCTGTCTTCTCGACAGACCTGACGCTGTCTTCTCGACAGACCTGTTCTTCACCTGAGGACGGCTGCTTGCGTTGTGGCCGAAACGTCGTAAGAATTATTTTATTATGTTTTATTTTTATTATTTTATTTTTTCCCTTCTACGTGACTTTACCGAAAGAACCAAGAAAATGACGACATGTGCAGTGTTTGTACCATGGATCGTGATGATGATGCCCGAAAATATGTTCCAGGAGGTTATCTCACGCACGGGGTCGAAATGGCAGTGTTCTTCACTAATTTTATAAGAGGGCCCACTTTCACAGATAATACATCATCAGTGTGAGGAGGGCCGCCACACATTTGAAACCAGTGGGGATTTGACAGCAGCAAGATGATGACGATGGGGGGTGTTTTCACCATTTGTGTATTGTCAGGAGTGGGGGGGGGGCGCACGTACAGGGTGCCGCACTAAAGGCCACCAGAGACCACCAGTGGCCTGCGGGGCCTTGCAATGAAGAGGACCGGGTGACGGCATGGCACGACCACGTGGGACAGCGGTGACACGAGGAGGCCTCTCTCCGGCCGTGGACAGAGACGGCGGGCAGTGGGCGAATGCCGACGACGGACAGCGGCAGCCGGAGAAGGCGAGCGAGAGAGGACGTCCACCGGCGGAGATGGAGCGATAAAATCAGCTCGCGTGAATGAATGAACCAACGGATGAGCGGGATGAATCGCTGTATTGCTGCGTTTAGTTTGTTCTCCTAGTACGGTTGGCTACGTACGGTGCGAAAGAAGCTCAACATGCACACAGACCGTGGGAGATGGAAATGGCTTGGGAAGGTCTTCATCCAGCGGTGGATTGAGCATGATCGATTAGGGGGGGGCGAAGGGGGTTCTGTGGTAAACACGCATCAGTTGATGGGCCAAGAGCAACGAAAAAAACGCGTGTGGCTGTCCGAATTTTGATGCTCCCTCTTAGGTTTTACTGAAAACAAATATTTTATTCATGTATCGACTGTACGTAACAACGCGTTGCATTTGTGTTATTTGGCAGCGTTACTGCGTGACTGCAAAACCAACGTGCACGTTTTCCAAATACCTTATTCTGGCATTATTTTAAAACTTAAGGAGCTCATTATTATAACAGTTTAAATAAATGCAGTCATTGGGGCACACCTCTGGCTGTCGCCTGATGATGCTAGTTGTAATTACCGGCGAAACGTCGTACTCGAATTGTAAATGTTGTGGGTTTACTCTCTAACACGCCCGTGTGCTGAACTAATAACGAAATGGTATGATTGTATTCGTGACATATCTTACTAATTGGCTGTCGGGTGGTGGTAGGTTTAACGACACATTAATATATATGCGATCTCACCCAAAAAAAAACCTCAATTATGGATTGGGGCATACCATCCGCATATCCAATGGCGGAAGATAACGGCAACGTTATGTGACGTGTCTTTAAAAAAAAATACTCGGGTCAACGATCACTTTTTAATTGCCTCGGGACCCTGCCCTTACATTTAATCCACCTTGTCATGCTGCGGCCAATCAGAATAAACAGCGTGGCACCAGAGAGGCCCTCGTCAACTTGTTGATAAGGGAACCTTAAGTGAATTAAACCGCTCCCAATAAATTCCGTGTCAACGTCACCCCCCCCCCCTCCCCACCGAAGCGCGGGGGACGTTTTAAGAAATTGCGGCCACGGAAGGCCGCCGTATAAATTACGGATCGGAAAGGCTACTTTGAAAAAAAAAATGTGTGAACACGCGGACTCAATTTTCATCGTGGCCTCGCGGTTTAAGATGCGATTTTCAAACGTGCTGCGTGCGATATCCATCGCCCGTGAAACGAAGGACAATGGAAAACATCATCGGCGTCATCATCACCACTATGATCGAGGTTTGTGGGTTAGATCGCGCAAATATAAACGTGTCGTTAAAAACCCGCCACCACCTGACACAGCGAATTAGTAAGGTTTGTCACGTGAACAAAACATGGCAATTCGTTACGAGTACAGCACAACACCCGGTGTGTTGGAGATTAAAGCCACAACATTTACAATTCGAGTACGACGTTTTGCCAGTAATCACAACCAGCATCGTCAGGCGACGGCCAGAGGCAACAATCGATCCACCCGTTGCACGAAGTCCTCCCCAAGCCGTCGCCGTCTATCACTGTCCCGTGAAGCGACAATCCACCCCGAGCGCCTGCGAAACGCTGGGAGGGAGTGGTGCCAGGCGATTTTAGGAAAGGTTTCTCTACCATCAGCATTTAGAAACGTGCAACATTTTGAATGTGCAGGTATGTGGAATGCTGTGGGTAACGGTGGATTATGCACACAGCTTTTTCTTGGAATGCTCTAGGCTGATCACGTATACGGTTGATTTCCCGTGGCATTTAACACAAACAAACACCTGACATTCTGACAAATCTTAATTTCAGTCATATTTTTGGCAACATTTTGAATGTGCAGGTTTGTGGAATGCTGTGGGTAACGGTGGATTATGCACACAGCTTTTTCTTGGAATGCTCTAGGCTGATCACGTATATGGTTGATTTCCCGTGGCATTTAACACAAACAAACACCTGACATTCTGACAAATGTTAATTTCAATCATATTTTTGGCAACATTTTGAATGTGCAGGTTTGTGGAATGATGTGGGTAACGGTGGGAAATGCACACAGCTTTTCTTGGAATGCTCTAGGCTGATCACGTATATGGTTGATTTCCCGTGGCCTTTAACACAAACAAACAACTGACATTCTGGCAAATGTTAATTTCAGTCATATTTTTGGCGTAAACGTGCCGAATATAGGTATATTTCGCCATCGGTGGGAATAACCACCCAGGTGATGCATTCGACCATTTGACCAAGACGAGAATGTATTTATTTCTAAGGCATACATTAGCTTGCACGTCAAATAACGAGTGGTTGTTAGAGAATTAATTTAACGGTGGCTTTTTGTTTGTTGTTGCAAATGGTTAATTGCCATTTGAGGGATGCCCTGGAAAAAAACCCTCGAATAACCCACGAAGTAATAATTGTCTACAGGCTACAGTATTGTTTATGGAGGGGGTCGTGGGTTGGGTGGTATCAAAGATGTAAGTGGATTGAAGTAGGCTTTCACGACCAATATTATCCACAAGAGGTTTTTGTTGGGTTAGATCGCGTAAATATAAATGTGTCGTTAAACCCGTCACCACCCGGCAGAACCAATGAATTCAGGTTTATCACGTGAACAAAACCTGCCAGTTCGTTACGAGTTCAGCACACCAGTGTGTTGGAGAGTAAACCCACAACAATTATTAATTTCTCAATTGTCGCTTGACACGTAAACAAATCATGCCAATTCGTTACTTTTAAATTGTAGATGTTGTGGGTTCACTTTCCAACACACCGGTTGTGTGCTGAACTAGTAACGAATTGGCACGTTTCGCTTCCGTGACAAACCTTACTAATTAGCCGTGTCGGGGTGGCGGCGGGTTCAACGACACATTTAAATATTTATACGCGATCTATGGATAATAAGTTCATTGTGTGGGCTACCTGTGGTGGGTGTGGCAAGGTTGATTATCCACAAACCATCAATCGAGGACCATCAACTCGGGTGTCAACGCCGCATTGAGTCGGGTTTCACCTCATTGAAAGAACACAACAATTAAGTTGGCCACGTGCGCAGTTACCAAGTTTGTTTGTTTTTTCCCCCTTCTTAATGTGATGCACAAAGACCCCCCCCCCCTCGTACAGCATGTAACATACGTTTGGAGCAAGTGCTCTTTAGCGAGTAGCAACTATGGAGGCCGGCACGGCACACTAAGGGGGTGGAGTGGCCAACACCACGCCCGGCCGCCTTTGTCTCCCTCGTGGCCAATGTTTCGCACCAGGTACTCATTTGAGGTTGAGTCGACCTAGGGGTGGCCCACGGCCGGTTCAGACAATCGTCACTGGCGTTGACCGTGAGAGCGAGAATGGAACCCGGGTCGCCGGGCTCGTAGCGCAGCGCGCTCACCGCCGCCCACTAATTCCAAGCACAATAAAAACAAATACAAAGATCCCCCGTATAGCCTTAACAGGACTTTAGGGTGGGTGGGGGGGTGGAAAGTGCTATTAGCGAGCACCTATGAAGGCCAATTAATTTCAAGCGCACCCACGCGCGCACCCACGCACGCGCCCACGCGCGCACCCACCCACCCACGCACCCATCCACGCACGTACCCACGCACCCACACGCGCACTCACGCGCGCACCCACCCACCCACGCACGCACCCACGCACGCACCCACCCACGCACGCACCCACACACGCACCCACGCGCGCACCCAAGACCCTCTTCAACACCGTCGCAGAGCCGACGGGGATGCACGCGGGGAGTAGGAAGGAGAATAAATGTGGTGGCGTGAGCAGGGGGGGGGGGGAAGGCCACGGACGCATCTCACACCCACCTTTGACCCTCTCGCCTTTATTCAGCTGGATCTCGCCGTCGCCGAGGGGCGCGTACGACTTGACCGCGATGAAGGCGCGCCCCGGCACGGCGCTGTAGAGCTTCCTCTTGGGAGCGCCCTGCAGCAGCAGCAGGGAGCCCGGGGTGCCCGCGCCTCCCAGCGACGCGGCGAGGCCGCTCTTGCGGGACATGACGCTCGCGCTGAGCCGTTCGTGGTGGTGGCGTCGGTGGTGGAGGAGGAGGAGGTCGCCGCCGCCGACGACGCCGACGCCGTGATGATTGTTGTTGTGGTGTTGTTGTTGTTGTTGATGGAGGAGAAGAGCGGCGGTGGTGGCGGTGGTGGTGTCGTCCCGTTGTCGGGACGGTCCCGCGGTGTGCACGGGAGGAGGGGGCACAAACACATAGGTCGTCACGAGGCCGCGCGAAGCGCTCATTCCACATTCCCGTAACGACGTTCGCTTTGACTGCTGCGGCTGCGGTTGCTGCTGCTGCGGCTGCTGCTGCTGCTGCTTTGGCATCGCGTGTGGCTGCCATGTCGCCGAGTACGAAACGGATTTGAGGATCGAGCGCCTCTTTACGGCCGACGCGGACGCGATCGCGGACAGGGACTTTGACTTGGCTGCGGACGCGGCGAGCGACTGCGCGCACAGAGCCTCGGGGGGCGGCAGGGAGACGTGCTTGCGGGCCGGCGGCTTGGTCAGCTGCTTGGCTATGGCCTGCGAGAAGGACGACTTGAGGACGACGCCCGACGAGGTGAATGAAGACGACGCCGTCGATGATGATGGTGGTGGTGGTGGCTGTGGTGGTGCCGTCGGAGTCGTCTGAATGGCTACGGAGGATGACAGCTCCCTTGACGAGCGATACATGGGATCCAGTACAGATGACAGAAACAGCAACATCCACCGCAGTTTCGGAAAGCAGCATCGCTTTCTCCTCTCGTTTCTTAAAAAAAACAACACCACCCCTCCGCCTCGCGCAACTCTTATCGATTTAACAAAAAATATAAATATTATTATTATTATTTAAGCCGAGCGGACGGACTAAGTAAATCGCCGGAGGGGGGGGGGGGGGTATAGGTGCTACTATTATTCTTCTTCTACTACACCGAAGAGCGCATCGGTGTATGGCAATGATGTCGTTGACAACAACAACTGTGATACCGATGACAATTATATAGACAGCTGAATATCGCTTTGCTACTGGAGTGGCGGGGGCAGTGGGAACGAATCCCGGCGCTATCCGGAGTGCTCGGGGTATCCTCCGAGCCGAATCGTCGCCGCTCCTCTCTCACGCACTCCGCGCTCTGAGCGAGGAGCGAGAAGGCGATGGGGTGAGCGAGGAAGGGGGGGTGGTGGTGGTGTGGAGACGGGGAGAGATGCTGGTGTGTGTGTGCTGTGAGAGAGAGAGAGGATGAGAGCAAGTGGCAGGACCCCCCCCAGCGAGGAGGTTGTAGGCGGGGTGAGGTTTCGCACGGGGGACACGGATTTACATCTCGATCCGTGGCACGCACGCAGATTTACTGCTGCGCGTGGCGTGGGCCGCCTCTTCTGTGACGTTCACTCCACCCCCCACCACCACCACCAACATCCCTCTGTGTGTGTGTGGAGTACAAAGACAAAGATCCCCCGTGTAGTCTTAGCGGACTGTTGGGGGCAAGTGCTGTTTGCGAGTAAGCAGCGACTGTGAAGGCCGGCACTGTGGCACACGAGGGGGGTGGGTGGCCAGCATCACGCCCGGCCGCGTTTGTCTCCCCCAGTGGCGATGTTTACCGCACACCGTACCAGGTACTTATTTAAGGCTGAGTCGACCTAGGTGAGGGCTCAAGACCGGTTCAGATAATCGTTACTGGTGTTGGTCGTGAGAGCGGGAATCGAACTCGGTTCGACTGGTTCGTAGCGCAGCGCGCCACGTACGCACACTAGCGTGTACACACACACACACAGGGGTACACACACACACACTCTGGCGTGCACACACACACACGCTATGTCGTGTACACACACACTCTGGCGTGTACACACACGCAGGGGTACACGCACACTGGCGTGTACACGCACACAGGTGTACACACACACTGGCGTGTACACACACACAGGTGTACACACACACACTCTGGCGTGTACACACACACACACGTACGAGGAGGATACAGAACGGTGGAATCACGATGCGCTCCGCGCGACCTCATCATGCGGGATACGCCGCGTGAGCGCTGCTGCTGCTGCTGCGTGTGGCTGTCGGGGTGCTGAGCTGGGGAGCGGTTGTGCGGTGGTTTTAGCGCACAGCGAAATCCGGCGGGGACCCGAGCGAGTTCGATTCGCGACAATCACCAGCGACGAATATCTGAACCTCGCCTAGGTCGACTCGGCCTTAAACGAGTAGCCGGTGTGGTGTGTAAAACGTCAGAGCTGGGGAGGTGGGGGGAGAGACAAAGGCGGTGGGGGCTTTGGTGTCGGCCACTCCACACCATCTCGTGTGCTCGCTCCGGCCCTGAATGGGTGCGATCGGAAAACGGAACTTGCCCCAATAGTCTGGCGAAGGCTATACGGCGGTGGGGTATATTTATCTTTGTGTGTTGCGTGTGTGCGCGGCTGCGAATGAGTGAGCGATGGGGGGTTGCGAGCTGCATGGGAATGGAGGCTAAATCGCGACACCCCGAGGATGAACAATGCGGGGTCAATGCACCCGCGCGCTCATGGGAAATGCCGCGTTAAAACCGCGTCCCATTCACATCCAAGCGTTGCGAATTGCAACGCGCATTGAGGATGTGGTCGATGTGTTTTTTTTTAACATGTTGGTAAACAGCGGTGGGTTCTTAACCTGGGCTGCACGCCACCCCAGATACCCTTTCTGGGAGCGCGAGATATGGGCCAGATTTGTTTTTAGAAGGTGAATAATCCAAGATGCAAATTTATCACAGGCCCGTAAGTGCAAATATTTTTTTCATCAAACCCCCTATGTATTTATTAAAATTATACATTTTTGTAACGACTCAGAACCAAAGGGGCGCAGGCTGCAGTAAAGGTGAAGACTCACTGCACCACACTATACACTACACTACTATACACGACACTATACACTACACTATACACTACTATACACGACACTATACACGACACTATACACTACACTATACACTACACTACTATACACGACACTATACACTACACTATACACTACACTACTATACACGACACTATACATTACACTATACACTACACTATACACTACACTATACACTACACACTATACACTACACTATACACTACACTATACACTACGCTATATAATGCACCAGTGGTTCTTCCTCTTTATCTGGGGGTGAGAGATGCCCTTTCTGGGGGTGCGAGACGTGGCCAGATTTTTATTTTAAGGCGAATAATCGAAAACACAAATTAAACACGGGCACGTAAGAACAATTTACTGTGTTTCATCAAACCCCTATGTATTTATTGACATATATAAATAAATACAAATAACGATTGAGAATGAAAGGGGTGCAAAGGCTGTAGTAAAGATGAAGAACCATGGGTAAAGAGAGTGCTAGTCGGTCACATTTTCCTGGAATGTTTTTGTTTATATGGCGACCTGAAGGTACCAGGAGCGCGATTGCCACTTTTTAAGCAATTTTTGCTGATGTTTTTTGTTGTTGTTTGCAGAACGCACAAAGGATGCTGTGTGCTTGTTTGTTCAAACCAGCACGTTTGATGTGTTGCTGCTGTTGTTATTGTTGTTTGAAACGTTCGGTTTTCCGGCCAGCACTGTTGTGTTGTGATGATGATGTTGTTTGTTGTTGTTGTTGTTGTTTACGGATTTGGGGTTGAGATTGTCTGGTTTGGAGTGTCCTTCGTGTAAATAAAAGTGAAAGTCGATGCTGATGGTATTGTCCAGTAAACATTGAATGTTGGGCCAAACGTTGTGCCAACGTACTCTTAGATTTTGTCGGTAAAGTCACGTAGGTAAAAATAAATAATAACAATAAATAATAGAAATAATAGAAATAAAATAATAAATCACGACGTTTTGGAGGCAACACAAGTCTCCGTCATCAGGTGGGACCGTCACAGCTGAATTTACTGTATTAAGTGAGTTGTGCCAACGCTGTTGTGATCGACGGTTCAAACCACATACCAGTGCGAGCCCAACGTTCCATTCTCGTGATGCCACGAATTAGCGGAACCTGCCTTCCGCAAACACGAATCAGGTCTGACAAATAAAAATCGGGTTTACCCCTTTTCTGGCAAATAAAAGAGCAGGCGTTACGATTATTACAACGCCAAATAGTTACCTTCTTACTCTTTGATTATACTGGTAGGAACCTCCTGGTTACACCAGCCCACAGAGGATTATTGTGTCCGTCGTGCAGGGAGGGGCTGGGTGGGGAAGGGCTGGGTGGGGAGGGGCTGGGTGGGGAGGGTGGGGAGGGGCTGGGTGTGCAAACAAAACCTATTCTTGATTTTCATACTTTGATATTGGCAAAAAGGTCCCATGATACGAATAAGCTCGCTCACACACAGCGGCTAGTGAGGAGCGGTGGTGCAGTGGTTAGCGCACTGCGCGACGAACCCGGCGACCCGCTCACAGCACCAGTAACCAGCGAATATTTGACGCGGTTCCAGAGCCTCTCCCCCTAGGTCGACTCAGCCTTAAACGAGTAACACTGGTGCGGTGCGTAAAACATCGAGCATTTGGGGTAGAGACAGAGGCGGCCTGGCGTCGAAGGCTACATGGGGGATATTTGTCAACGCTACAGCGGGTGGGTTGAGCACACGTGCGGGAACCACTACGGTGGACTTCTTTCGCACCGTACGCAGCCAACCGTGCTAATCGGAGGGTGCACACAACCCGCACTTCACGTGCGCGGTCTTTGGAGCGGCGGAGAGGTTACGGCAAACGTGACGAGAGTGCGTGATGTTCCCACGTCTCGTTCTTTTCTCTCATTGAACCCCCCCCCTCTCGTCCCCCCATCTTCTCTCTCCCTCTTCTACCCCCCCCCCCCCTCTTCCCCATCCCATCTCCTGCCACCTCTTCTCCTTCCCCCCCCTCTCCTCCCCCCCTTCCCCCCCCCCCCTCTTTTCCTCCCCCCCTCTGCCCCCCCCTCTCCTCCCTCCACTCCTCTCCCCCCCTCTTCTCCCCCCTCTACTCCCCCCCTATTCTCCCCCCTCTCCTCCTCCCACTCCCCCCCCCCTCTCCCCCCCCCCCTCTCCCCCCCCCCCCTCTCACCCCCTCTCCTCCCCTCCTCCCCCCCCCTCTCCACACGACCCGACGAACCAATGGGTGCAGTTCGCCCCATGTGTAACGTTGTCTTTTGTTGTTGTTGTTGTTGAGCGGGTCCATCAAGGTTTGGGGCGGCGTGTTAGCGATTTGAGTCTGGTCCGATGATGTCGTTGTTGTTGTTGCTGGGGATTTTGTTGTTGTTGTTGTTGACATAACGTGGCTGCAGTACAGTTCTCTCTCTGCGCTCGTCGCAAATCAACGTAAGTGCTTTGTGTGCTCTACGCGCGTGCGTGCAATGCGTATAGGTGTGTGTGTGGGGTGTGTGTATGTGGGGTGTGTGTGGTTCGCTGTGTGTGTGTGCGGGGGGTGTGTCTACGGGGTGTGTGTGTGGTTCGCTGTGTGTGTGTGTGCGGGGGGTGTGTGCGGGGTGTGTGTGTGTGTGCGGGGTGTGTGTGCGGGGTGCGTGTAGTTCGCTGTGTGTGTGTGTGGGGTGTGTGTGTATGTGGGGTGTGTGTGGTTCGCTGTGTGTGTGTGTGCGGGGTGTGTGTGTGTGGGGTGTGTGTGTGGTTCGCTGTGTGTGTGCGGGGTGTGTGTGTGTGCGGGGTGTGTGTGTGGGGCGTGTGTGTGGGGTGTGTATGTGGGGTGTGTGTGGTTCGCTGTGTGTGTGTGTGTGGGGTGTGTGTGGTTCGCTGTGTGTGTGTGTGGGGTGTGTGTGTGTGGGGTGTGTGTGGTTCGCTGTGTGTGTGTGTGTGTGCGGGGTGCGTGTGTGTGGGGTGTGTGTGGTTCGCTGTGTGTGTGTGGGGTGTGTGTGTGTGTGGGGTGTGTGTGTGTGGGGTGTTTGTGGTTCGCTGTGTGTGTGTGTGCGGGGTGCGTGTGTGTGGGGTGTGTGTGGTTCGCTGTGTGTGTGGGGTGTGTGTGTGTGGGGTGTGTGTGTGGTTCGCTGTGTGTGTGTGTGCGGGGTGCGTGTGTGTGGGGTGTGTGTGGTTCGCTGTGTGTGTGGGATGTGTGTGTGTGTGGGGTGTGTGTGGTTCGCTGTGTGTGTGTGTGTGGTGCGTGTGTGTGGGGTGTGTGTGGTTCGCTGTGTGTGTGTGTGCGGGGGGTGTGTGTGTGTGGGGTGTGTGTGTGGTTCGCTGTGTGTGTGTGCGAGGGGTGGTGAGTACCCGGTGCGGTGTGTAAACATCGCCACTGGGGAGACAAAGGCGGCCGGGCGTGGTGTTGGCCACTTCACCCCTTCGTGTGCCCTGCTGGCCTTCATAGGTGATCACTAACAGCACTTGCCCTAGCAGTATGTTAAGGCTATACGGGGGATCTTTGTATTTGTGTGTTTTGCGCGATGTGTGTGTGTGGGTGCGCCGGTGCGGGTGTGTGTGGGTGATGCGCGGGGTGTGTGTGCGCGGGGTGTGTGTGGGTGATGCGCGGGGTGTGTGTGCGCGTGTGGGTGCGCGGGGTGGGGATCGATAGCAGTGTAGTGATTAGCGCACTGCGCTACGAACCCGGCTGAGTTCCAATTCCCGCTCACGACCATTAACAGTGGCGAATTTGCGTGTGCGCGCGGTGTGTGTGGTGCTAGGTGTGTGTGCTAGGTGTGTGTGCTAGGTGTGTGTGCTAGGTGTGTGTGCTAGGTGTGTGTGTGTGTGCTAGGTGTGTGTGTGTGCAAGGTGTGTGTGCTAGGTGTGTGTGTGCTAGGTGTGTGTGTGTATGTGTGATAGGGTGTGTGCTAGGTGTGTGTGTGTGTGTGCTAGGGGTGTGTGTGTGCTAGGTGTTTGTGCTAGGTGTGTGTGTATGTGTGATAGGTGTGTGTGCTAGGTGTGTGTGCTAGGTGTGTGTGTGTGTGCTAGGTGTGTGTGTGTGTGCTAGGTGTGTGTGTGTGTGCTAGGTGTGTGTGTGTGCTAGGTGTGTGTGTGTGCTAGGTGTGCATGCTAGGTGTGTGTGTGCTAGGTGTGTGTGTGTGCTAGGTGTGTGTGTGTGCTAGATGTGTGCGTGTGCTAGGTGTGTGTGCTAGGTGTGTGTGCTAGGGGTGTGTGTGTGTGCTAGGTGTGTGTGTGTGCTAGGTGTGTGTGTGCTAGGTGTGTGTGTGTGCTAGGTGTGTGTGTGTGCTAGGTATGCGTGTGCTAGACGTGTGTGTGTGCTAGGTGTGTGTGTGTGCTAGGTGTGTGTGTGTGCTAGGTTTGTGTGCTAGGTGTGTGTGTGTGTGCTAGGTATGTGTGCTAGGTGTGTGTGTGTGCTAGGTGTGTGTGCTAGGTGTGTGTGTGTGCTAGGTGAGGTGTGTGTGTGTGCTAGGTGTGTGTGCTAGGTGTGCGTGTGCTAGGTGTGTGTGTGTGCTAGGTGTGTGTGCTAGGTGTGTGTGTGTGCTAGGTGTGTGTGTGTTAGGTGTGTGTGCTAGGTGTGTGTGTGCTAGGTGTGTGTGTGGGCTAGGTGTGTGTGTACTAGGTGTGTGTGTGCTAGGTGTGTGTGAGTGTTAGGTGTGTGTGTGCTAGGTGTGTGTGTGCTAGGTGTATGTGTGTGCTAGGTGTGTGTGCTAGGTGTGTGTGTGTGTGCTAGGTGTGTGTGTGCTAGGTGAGGTGTGTGTGTGCTAGGTGTGTGTGCTAGGTGTGCGTGTGCTAGGTGTGTGTGTGTGCTAGGTGTGTGTGCTAGGTGTGTGTGTGCTAGGTGTGTGTGTGTTAGGTGTGTGTTTGTGCTAGGTGTGTGTGTGCTAGGTGTGTGTGTGGGCTAGGTGTGTGTGTGTGCTAGGTGTGTGTGAGTGTTAGGTGTGTGTGTGCTAGGTGTGTGTGTGATTGGTGTATGTGTGTGCTAGGTGTGTGTGTGTGTGCTAGGTGTGTGTGTGTGCTAGGTGTGTGTGCTAGGTGTGTGCTAGGTGTGTGTGTGTGCTAGGTGTGTGTGCTAGGTGTGTGCTAGGTGTGTGTGTGTGTGCTAGGTGTGTGTGTGTGTGCTAGGTGTGTGTGTGTGCTAGGTGTGTGTGTGCTAGGTATGTGTGCGAGGTGTGTGTGCTAGGTGTGTGTGATAGGTGTGTGTGATAGGTGTGTGTGCTAGGTGTGTGTGCTAGGTTTGTGTGTGTGCTAGGTGTGTGTGCTAGGTGTGTGTGTGTGCTAGGTGTGTGTGTGTGCTAGGTGTGTGTGTGCTAGGTGTGTGTTTGCTAGGTGTGTGTGCTAGGTTTGTGTGTGTGCTAGGTGTGTGTGCTAGGTGTGTGTGTGTGCTAGGTGTGTGTGTGTGCTAGGTGTGTGTGTGCTAGGTGTGTGTTTGCTAGGTGTGTGTGCTAGGTGTGTGTGTGCTAGGTGTGTGTGTGTGTGCTAGGTGTGTGTGTGCTAGGTGTGTGTATTCCGCGCGACACGCTGCTTGCGCGCGCGCGCCGGATGACCGTGGGGCCGCGTGCGCGCCGCGCCCCATCGCAGGGAACACCCCTCGCTCGCTCGCGGCCTCGCCCCTCCTAACGACGGCGCATGCAAATGAGGGCCGTTAATGCCACAATCTATATTCCCACCGAGCACGGTCCTCTGTAATGGGCCATATATTCGCGACCCGCCAGGGAGCCTTTTCCCCCCAATGTTGCACGCTGTCGTGCGTCACAAGCCGCGAGCGAGCGACGCGTCTGCGTCGTCTGTAAACAAATCCGTGCCCCCTTCTTATTCTTAGCTTCGCCCCGCACGCAATTGCCCGTCATCATCATTATCATCGATAAAAAAAAAGCATCCGCTACGAATAATAATAAGGTCGCTGTTAAAAAAAGAACCACTTTGAACGTTGAGCGAGACCACAAACCAGAGGTCGCAAACGGGTTTTGATTCCTTACCCGTACCCGGCCGCACCAGGGTCGCAAATGCGTACCCGTACCCGGCCGTGTAAGGGTAGCCGTTCCCTACCCGTACCCGTACCCTACCCGAAATGAGTGACAAACGGCTACTCACCAGTGACTCACGGCCTACCCGTACCCGTACCCGGCTGCACCAGGGTCGCAAACGGCTACCCGTACCCGGCCGGGTACGGGTAGCCGGGTATCGGGTAGGGTACGGGTATCGGGTACCCGGTTGCGACCTCTGCCGCAAACCCACGCTCGCTTGCGCATCCCCCCCCCCCCCGCGCATGCAAATGCGTCGATTCGGTTTCGCGTAAATACTGCGAATAGTTTCGCCGGGGAAAGGTGGGGGGTGGGGGTGGTTGTTAGTGGGGGGGGGGGGCACAAAATAATCACGCGTCCCTCCTCCGAGCGACCGCGAGTATTCATCGGAAGGGCGAAATTCTGCAGCAGCAGCAACAGCAACAACAGCGGGAATAGCTCGAGTCCGAATTCGATGGGAGCAACGGAGAGGGGGTTACGAGGTAGGGGCCATGCGACGAACGGCATGCGGCAATCCAGAAGAGCTCTCGCCCTTCTTTGTGGACTGCGAAGGGATGCTGTGTTCAGATGCAGAGAGGAGAATAACGGCAAAACATTTTCCTCCTCCTACTCCTCGTTGGGAGACCACCTCGCTTGAGGCCCTTTTGAGAAATTTACCTCTGCCTCGCTGGGGGTGGAGAGAGGGGCAAGAGGGGAGTTAAAATTGCCCGTCCAAATCGCATTTCGCATCGTGATGAAAATGTTCCTTGAAACTACATTAAGATGTAAATATTGACGATCGACGCCACCGTAGGGCACACTTAAGGGTTGAGGCATACGGGAAAGGTGTTGCTGGCTGAGGCTGTCTCCAGCAAGGCCTCCTGCATGCTGATGGCTTCGGCTTGCTTCGAGAAAACAAAGACAAAGATCCCCCGTGCAGCCTTAACAGATGCTGGGGCAAGTGCTTGTTAGCGAGTAACACCTATGAATGCCAAAAGTGTGGCACACGAGGGGGTGGGTGGGCAACACACCACGCCCGGCCGCCTTTGTCTCCCAAGTGGCGATGTTTACACGTCGCACCGGGTACTCATTTGAGGCTGAGTCGACCTAGGGGAGGCCCAGGACCGGTTCAGATAATCGGCACCGATGTTGGCCGTGAGCGGGAATCGAACTCGGGTCGCCGGGTTCGTAGCGCAGTGCTAACCGCTACACTAAAACGCACACACACAGGCACCCTTTCGCCGTCACGCAGATAACCAAAACATGTCCATGCAAACAAGGGTGGGTAATTATTTGGGTCTTTCGGTAAAGTCACGTAGGTAGGTTCAAAGAAAATAACAACAACATATTTTCTTTGAACCTATCTACTTATGAATTCCTGCAGTCACGAAAGCTTTAAGTCAAGATTTAAGGGTGGGTCATTTATCTGCCAGCCTGCACGCAGGTGCCAATTCTTTGGACGACGAAAAAAACATTCAGAGGCGAAGCTGTCTGTTTAGCCAAACGTCTCGTTAGTGAAGCCCAATTTAATCACCCGGCATGAATTATGCCGACTTGATTAATGATTATACAGCCACCATACCACGCGGTTTTCCCTGCCTATCACGCGATCGTCAACGCGCTGCCTGCCCTCCCTTAACGAACAAACATCCGGCGTTCATGGCTGCCCTCTGTGGGACAAGCTGGCTGCCGCTGCGCATGTAGCCAGCCGTGCTCGCTTCGTGCCAACCTGCCAATCGAGACGCTGGCGCCAGAACATGAACGGCCATCCGCGCAAAACGCGTTTGCTTCATCTGCACCCCCCCCCCAGCTCCCTACCGCCGTCTCTCACTTTCACTCTGCTGCCAGCCTGTGAACAAAATCAACCGCTTTCAACGGCGCACCTGCGACCAACTCTCGCTGCCCATTTCAAGTTCTGACTGCGCGCTCCGCCCGCCCGTCCATCCGTCCGCCAGCGCAGCTGCACGCGGACGCAGAAAACACTGAACGCGTGGCTGGGGGTGCACGCAGTGCGGTGCAGGGTGGCGGGGCACACAGTGGGGCTTGGTTCCCGTAGTGCAATCTCGGCCACACAGTGAGATCCCACGGAGTTCTCAAGTGCAGTGAATTTCAGGATCGCAGCCTGGCCAGCGATTAGTGGGGGGCAGGGGGCTTAGGGGGTGGGGGGGGGGGCGTTGCACCGCAGGCCAGTAGAGCCTCGCAAAGAGATGGGCCCAGGTTGGCGTCTCCTCCCACTCCTCCACCAGACAAGCATTGTTGTACTTTTAAAATATTATTATCACTGAAATTCACTCCATTTGTTTTGGTCCTCTCTGATGTTGGTGACCCACCCCCCACTGCCCCCCCCCCCCCCCGCAAGAGTCACTTGCAAATCAGACGATATTCCTGGGGTCTCGCCTGGTTAGACAATAAAACTGGAAGCTCAAACGTGAACAGTGGCGGCACCCGAGTTGATGGAGCCAGTGGAAGAGCGATCGCGGCTTATGGGAGGCTTACGTGCCAACGCCCGCTGCTGCTGCCGCTGCTGCTGCTGCGACTGCTGCTGCCGCTGCTGCTGCTGCCGCTGCTGCTGCTGCCGCTGCTGCTGCCGCTACTGCTACTGCCGCTACTGCTGCTGCCGCTGCTGCTGCTGCCGCTGCTGCTGCTGCCGCCGCTACTGCTGCGGCCGCATCCGCTCCCCCGCCGCTTGGAGAGACCCGGCATCCCATGTGGATCCCTCAGGTCCATGCGGATGGCAACACACCGGGTGTGTGCTGCACTGGTGACGAATTTGCGCGTTGTGTTTAAGTTGACGTATTGAGGGTTTTTCTTTTTTAGCACGTAGGCTTTCGCGAATAATATTATCCGTGAGGTTTTTTGATGTTGGGTTAGATCGCGTAAATATAAATGTGTCGTTAAACACGCCACCATAATTTGGCTGTCGCCTGATGAGGCTGGTTGTAATTATCGGCGAAACGTCGAACTCCAATTGTAAATGTTGTGGCTTCACTCTCCAACACACCGGTGTGCTGATGTAGTAACGATTTGGCACGTTTTGTTTACGTGACAAACCTCACCAATTGGCTGAGCCAGGTGGTGGCGGTTTTAACGACGCATTTATATTTACTTGATCCAAAACACTTATATAATGGATATTGGTCGCGAAAGCCCTACGTGCTAAACTGGATGCCTCTGCCTGTCACCCCATTTCCCATCATCGTCTCTCTCTCTCTCCCGGTATTTATCCGTGTATATCCCCTATCTCGCCACAGTGGCGAGATGTTAACTACCTCGCCTGGTATACAGGGAGGTCGTGGGTTCGATCCCGACCTCCGACGCCTGCTGCTGTATATCTGCAGTTTGCATGTCTATCCCCGTGGTAGCGTGGATTTTTCTCCGGGACCTCCGGTTTTTTTCCCTCCACATTTAGAAACATGGGTTTAGAAGGATTTGGCTGCAGTAAGTTTCCACGCGAAAAGCCACTTCGCTGAGCTATCGTTTGCGATAGACAGGGCAGGTCGCTTCTGAGTCAGAGCTATACAGCTCAGTGTGCTTTAGGTAGATTTGAAGTTTTCGTGACTGCAGGGATCCATACTCTTTGGTTCTTTCGGTAAAGTCACGAAGGTATAAAATAAAATAAATTAAATCGCGACGTTTCGGGCGCAACACAAGCGTCCGTCGTCAGGTGGAACAACCACAACCAAAGAGTAGTGTGTTTTACGTGCTAAAAGAGTTTTTGTTCATCTCTCCCCCAAGATTCAGTGTCTTCTGTTGATCTGTTTTCTCGGGTTTCTTTCTGTGCGTGCCTCGCTCATTCCACGTCTCTTTCTGTCTCCCTCCCCCTCTCCTCTCTCTCCTTACTTTAAAATAAAAAAAACTTTTATTTCCCAAACCATGACGAAATTACAAATTCCTCCAGCTCTTCATTCCAAACGATTCACATCCCTGGCGATTTGATGAATTACCACGATTGAGGACTTTTATTTGATTCAAAAATCTATATATTTGCCTTGCATTGTGATGAATGGTGGCACCCCTCGTGACTGCAGGAGTAATATGAAAGCACTAAATAAAACAAATATGATTTTTTTCATCATCTAATTTTACACATGTAACTTGATGCATGTTATAATCGATATTGATGAAACGATACCTCGTTCCATCTCTAAGTTGCACCACAACGGCACGGCTCTCACAACCACGATCACCACCAAAGACAAAGATCCCCCGTGTAGCCTTAACAGACTGTTGGGGCAAGTGCTGTTAGCGAGTAGCACCAATGAAAGCCCACACGGCACACGAGGGGGTGGATGGCCAGCCCCACGCCCGACCGCCTTTATCTCCCCCGGCGATGTTTACGCATCGCACCCAGGTAGCCATTTGAGGCTGAGTCGACCTAGGGGAGACCCCAGACCGATTCAGATAATCGTCACTGCTGTTGGCGGTGAGCACTATCACCACCAACACCACCCCCACAACATCCATAACAACCACCGACCCAACACCCACAAAACCATTGCAAGCCCCCCCCCCCCCATGCCATTAATTATCATTGCCACCGCCGTAATTGCCTTGACAACTGTCGCCAACGACCGTCATGGCTAGATTCAATAATTACGACCATCACAACCAACATCGACGTTTGTATCATCACCACCACCACCATCAACAACACCCGCTGTGGTGACGTCTCCACGCCGCCTGTGCCAGGCCAATTGCACTTTGAGGCCACGTCAAGGATCGAAGGCTCGTTGGTCACGAGGTCACGGGACAGACCCGGGTGCCACGGGTTGACTGAGATAACTGCCAGATGCGGCACCTGTGCCCCCTACTGTGCCAACTTGCTGTGCTTTATCTGCCCCACAACCACAACCACCAACAACAACCACCACTGTTGACACTCCCGCTGTGTTTGTCATCACTCGTGCTGGACCATTGCCACCATCCCGAATCCGCCAATTGTGATTTCATTCTCGGTAACAAAGACTGGTACCGCGTGGAATTACCAGTACAGGGCGCTTCAAAAACATGTTAACACTTACTCTTTGTTTTTTCGGTAAAGTTACGTAGGTGTAAAATTAGTTTTTTTACCTACGTGACTTTACCGAAAAAACCAAAGAGTATGGACCATTGCAGTCACGAAAACTTCAAATCTAATGTTAACACTTACATAGGACTATCGTTTCTAATTGAAAAAGAACGGATAATACACTGTTAAATGATCACAAATGTAATGTTAATAGCTTCAAAAAGTCAAAGAGTCTGCACTCGTTCACCATCATCAAATTATCAACACGTGTCTGGAATCTTCTCCAGGTGGTCTCCAGCTCCAGAGCCCGGATGCAGCGCATTTCTCGTGGTGTTGTTGCAAATTCTCAGAAGTGTTCACATTTTAAAGGTAGGAACAACAGGTTCCACACTGCCCACCAGGGATTATTTGTCTGTCTGTCGTGCATATTTGTCTGTCGTGCACGAATGCGCTGTCCAACCAAGTTCCTACCTGCCCACTCCGAAGGAACGTGTTTTAAAGCACCCTGTATTTTCTAGGCAAGTAATAATTCATTAATCCCCCCCCGCCTCGTCACGCCCAGCTCCAATAATTTCATGAACTGTAACGATTTGGGGTCACAATCTCATTTGTAGAATCAATATTTTCCTTGCAATCTATTGTTTCTTGTTTGTTCCGTGTGCGGTTCTATTTGCTCCATGAGCCTAAATGTGTTATGAGCGTAGAATGTGCATATAACTACACTGTATTCAGTAGCGTGGGGCAATGAAACACAGATGAAGATACACGGGAAAATACAGAGATAGAGATGAAGATACAGGGACACGTGAAGACAGAATAAATATAGAGATACACAGAGAAAGACAGAGACACAGGGAGACATAACGAGAGACAGAAATATACCTTGGGAGATCTATCGATAAAGACACGGCGATACACAGTCGGAGATACACAGAGATATGCGCAGATACATTAACACAGATGCTGTACTATGTGTGTATGTATGTTGAACTTCTTTCGCACTGTACTAGCTGACACTATCCTTATGGACCGTGTCCTGCACACGAGCGAACACGTGGCTTCTGGAGGTCAACACGCTCGCTCCAACGGACGCCATCGGAATGCGGAAGAGCGCACCACGTGGTGAGTCACGCGCGACCTTTGAAATCTGCTGCTATGTCCGCTGCTGCTCCTGCAACAACATCATTATCTTTCGATTTAAAGCTTTCGTGACTGCAGGGATTCAAATTATTTTGTCAAGACGCTCTTCGCCCCTCCTTCCCAGCATAAATAGTCGCTCCAAGCCTGGAGCGTGCCATTCAGACTCTGTCTACGTGACAGACCTGTTCTCCACCTGAAGATGGCTGCTTGCGTTGTGGCCGAAACGTCGTGAGAATGATTTTATTATGTTTTATTTTTATTATTTTATTACTTCCCTTCTACGTGACTTTACCGAAAGAAACAAGAAGAAACATCATTATCTATTTTGAATGTCGCTTATAGTGGAAAACCCGCGGGTAATTGGATAGATTCGTGCGCCTCCTGTTTATCCGAGAAAACTGGCGCATTTTATGGGCGCCACGGTGGCGAGATGTTAATTGCCTCGCCTGGTATGCGGGAGGTTGTGGGTTCGATGCCATCCCTGACGCCTGCTGTTTATTTGGACTTTTCAGATTCTCCCCGTGGTCGAGTGGATTTTTTCTTCGGGTCCTCCGGTTTTCCCTTCCACATTCAGAATCAACATCACGAGTTTAGAGTATTTGGCTGCTATACATTTCCACGTGATAAGCCACTTCGTTGAGCTATCATTTGTGGCCAGGTCGCTTCTGAAAAATTACTTATATAGCTTAGTGGGCCTAACCTGGCAAAAAAAAAAGTGTAAACTATTCCGCAATTAGCTATGGGAAAACACTCAGATACTTGCGGATAATTGAACAAGTCGCGCTACTCATAAATATAATTATAGGAGTTTTCGGGAACCCAACGGCTCCCGCGAATAAAACGAGTTGCAAGTGATATAGGGTAACTGATAAGAAGAGTTCTCGATGGAGTGCGTGATTGGTAAGTAATCAATTCTCACACGCACACGGTTTTGATGCATGCACTATCCGCATTTAAGGTAAGTGTAGATGTTTAACTAATGCACAAAATGCAAGACAATCGTCTTTAACAGTGGCTTAAAATAAGGAGAAAAAAACATGCGACGTTTCGGGCAATGACCCGTCATAGCACATACACGAAGAAGGGACATTGTCCGACACGTCGCTTATTGGATGTCCCTTTTACGGCAGTGTTATTGACGAATGTCGAATGTCAATAACACTGCCGAATGTCAATAACACTGTTGCTGTTGTTGTTATTTGTGCGCTTGTGCACTGCTACAGACGCAACAGCATCGCCAAATAATTTGTTTAAAACCCAACGCATCAGTGAACGTGCCCAATCTTTTCTAAGCATCCATAATACAGGTTCTTTTGGGTTAGATCGCGTAAATATATAAATGTGTCGTTAAACCCGCCACCACCCGACACAGACAATTAGCAAGGTTTGTCACGTAAACAGAACGTGGCCAATTCGTTACTAGTACAGCACATCGGTGTGTTGGACAGCAAATCCACAACATTTACAATTTGAATACTCAGATTGCTCTTCAACACACCTCTTAGGTTTTTCTTCAAACAAACATTTTATTTGTGTCACGATTGTACGTAACGACACGTTGAGTTTGTTATTTGTCAGCGTTACTGCGTGCCTGCAAAACCACGTGAACGTTGTCCAAATAGCTTCTGATTTAGGCATTATTATTATTTTAAACTTAAGGAGCTCATTATTATTGTGAAGTTAAAAGAAAAGCAGTCATTGGTGCATACTGCTGGCTGTCGCCTGATGATGCTAGTTGTAATTATCGGCAAATCGTCGTGACTCGAATTGTAAATGTTGTGGGTTTCCTCTCCAACACACTGGTGTGTTTTTCTAGTAACGAATTGGTATGTTTTGTTCACGTAACAAACCTTACTAATTGACTGTGTCGGGTGGTGGCGGGTTTGACGACACATTTATATTTACGCAATCTAACCCACAAAAAACATGTGTTATGGATGATATTGGTCGCGAAAGCCGACGCGTTATATTTTCTAAGCATAATTTCGTAAGTCATGCCACCTAGCGGCTATCGCTGTAATCGCTTTTTCAGAAATCCATTCGAATGAAAACCCATGAATCGGCCATTAAGATGCGTGGCAATTCTTTGACAGACAAGTAAAAATCACCATTACAGAGACTCCTCTATTCACGAACATTCGACATACGAACTTTCAGAGATACGAACAAACCTGTCCATATGTCCAGTTGCCTGTTTGGACCGAGAGTCGTAAGTTCAACCGCAGCGCAATACATGGTGGTGGTGGCATCTACATCTGCAGAACATGAAGAACCAGTAGCATCTACATCTACAGAACGTGAAGAACCAGTGTGGCATCTACATCTACAAAACATGAAGAACCAGTGGGACCTACATATACAGAACTTGAAGAACTAGTGTGGCATCTACATCTACAGAACGTGAAGAACCATTAACATCTACATCTACAGAACGTGATGAACCAGTGGCATCTACATCTACAGAACATGAAGAACCAGTGGCATCTACATCTACAGAACGTGAAGAACCAGTGGCATCTATATCTACAAAACGTGAAGAACCAGTGGCATCTACAACTACAGAACTCGAAGAACCAGTGACATCTACAGAACGTGAAGAACCAGTGTGACATCTACATCTACAGAACTGGTTCCTCATGTTCTGTAGGTGTAGATCCCATTGGTTCTTCACATTCTGCAGATGCCACTGGTTCTTCATGTTCTGTAGATGTAGATGCCACTGGTTCTTCACGTTCTATAGATGTAGATGGCACCACCGCCATCTATTGCGCGGCGGTTGAACTTACGACTCTCGGTCCAAACTGGCAACTGGACATACGGACAGATTTATTCCTATCTCTGAAAGTTCGTAATTCGAATGTTTATAAGTAGAGGAGTTCCTGTATAAGGCCACCGTTGATCGATTTGCGACGCAGGAACTTTACTTATCACGCAGCTTCCAACACGACAACAAACGCACATTTTAAACAGCGATGTATCTCTGCTGTGCAACGTAGTTGAAATTCAGTGAGCGTTTTTTTTTCTTTTTCAAAAGGTCATGCCACTTAAGCAGAGGAAGGGATAAAAAGATGACAAAACATTATTTTAATAGCTTTGTATCAATTTCGGTAAACAAAAAAAATCATGTTCAGTACTGCACACTCTTGACCTATCGATGTATATAGTGTTATGGGACTGTTCTATAACATGGTACAGCATTAACAATGGCTAATATGTTGTTTTTGAAATCCAAAATATATATACCTTGCTGTTATTGTCTATTCAGTTGTTTAGCTTTTACAAATTCATAGGTTCGAATTGAAGCCCAAATACCCTTAAGCCTGAAGGTCTCAAAATCATCTAAGCATCATAACGATGCATTGCACTTCTACAATTGCCATCACAAATAACACCATGAACTCTGCCAAAGACAAAGACCCCCCGTATAGCCTGTAACACTGTTGGGGCAAGTGCTGTTAGCGAGCAGCACCTGTGAAGGCCGGCACTGTGGCACACGAGGGGGTGGATGACCAGCACCACGCCCGGCCGCATTTGTCTCCCCCGGTGGCGATGATTACACACCGCACCAGGTACTCATATGAGGCTGAGTCGTACTAGCGGAGGTCCGGTTCAGATAATCGTCACTGGTGTTGGCCGTGAGCGGGAATCAAGCTCGTGTCGCCGGGCTTGTTGTGCAGTGCGCTAACCACTATACCACCGCTCCCCACATGGAGTCATGGACACTACCACCAGCACTACCACATTCACGATCATCGCTACAATCACCACCACAGGCTTTCACCAAAATAATCACTATTTGTATACAAAAATAATCACCCCCACTATTATGAGGGATGCTCCCAAAAAAAAAAATCTCCACTTGTGTTGTCTCAATAACTTTTCAATGCAACCGGTGAATGCCATTAACAATCGCCTGGTTAACACTATCAATCCTTTTTCTCGGCATTCGAGGCAATGTGTACAGTAATCAGGCCCAGCAATCCATTATGGGGGGAAAAGGATTCATCATTGTGACATGACCATTTGCATTGTGGTATCTAGTGTGCAGCGGTGACATTTGAAAACTATCGAATGTAGTCGATCCTTCAAAGTTCTAAGGGCCAAACAAGATGAACATTTGAGAGTGATGCCAGATCTGTCAGGAATGTGCGAGTGCATGGGGAAATATAGTGTGGTCTGGCCTTATGCTAAGAGATGACTTCATCCATCAATTAAGGACATTCATAACATACCCAATCAATGAATATCAAGATTTTTTTTTTAATCGGTTCAATCAAAACAAAATACAGATTTTTTTTTTAAAGAGGCTTTGTTTTTTTTGGAATTGCTTTGTGTGTTTAGTTTGTCCTTTCCCTGCACCTCCGAGAAGCACGGTTGGCTACGTACGGTGCGAAAAAAGTTCAAAATACAGGCAAGTCCCTGGGTTACGGAAGGGTTGGGTTTCTGAGAATGATCCTTTACCCGAATTTTCCGTTTGTCGGAAACTGAACAAATTTCCCTCAAAATCAAGAGACAATCCCATAGCCGGAAATAGCCGTGCCTACCCTCCCGTTTTCTATCGCTATCCGTATCGTACCGCTGTACATACGCTCTGCACTTCCTACAATTCTTTCATTTCACCGAATATCTACCCTAACACTACCCATCAATACAAACTAATGGAACGTATATTGTATACAATTGTTTCTTAATACCACGAACACATTTTCAAATTTATTGTGGACAGAAAGTGGTCACTTCCGAATGTTCGTTTAGCGTGCTTTAGGCATAAACTTTTTAGATGGCTGTTGGCTGAGATCATACACAATCGAAGCGTAATTGCGTTAAATAAAGTACGTATGGTAAGTAACTAATGAAATCAACTTAAAATGAAGAATACTAGTTAATAGAAACATGATACAAAAATAAACGAGTTCTAAGCATAGAAAACAATCGATTATGTAATGCAAAAAAAAACGCGAAATAATTATGTAACGCGACAAAAAAAGTTCCATTTCCCTTAATCCGAGTGAAGTTCAGGCTCGGTGCAGGCACCGTTTTTGTCGAGCGAGGCGTAAGGCGGCTGCCCGACATCCGCCTCGCTCCGCGGTATTCATCCGCAACCTCACCGCGCTGCACTATTTGCGCTTACGTAACCAACGCAAAAAAAAATTCCGCGTATTGAATTACATTTTTTTAAAACACGATTCGTGGGAGCATTTCCCGTAAAGTCGGATTTCCGTAATTCGCGTCTTACTCTCTCAACGTGACAACACAGCCTTCCGAAGCCAGAATCGAGTAAGTTGGAATTTGGGAGACGCTGGAAATTATATCGGTAATAAATAAGTAAACGACGACAACAACAACAACACATTTACAACTATTATACGAACAAAAAAAAGTGGCATGGAAGTTGGTGTGCTCGCCCTCTTGGATGCCATGCACTGAGAGATTTCTCTGTGAGATGTTTAGGGGCCGTCCATAAATGACGTCATGCGATTTTGGTCAAATTTTGACCCCCCACCCTTCGTCACACAAAGTCAGACCCCCGCCCCCCCCTCAAACATTACATCAAAAATCTCTGCCTCCCCCCCCAAAAATAAAACAAATCGCTTTAAACTATTGCCATTGTAGTGCGTATTTAATGTGGCGCTGCACTCTGATGTTGTAGAAGAAAACATTTATTTAAAAAGTCTATTTAATTAAGTAGAACGTGTTGTCTATATTTATTTAAAGTTGCGCATTTTGATGTGACGTCACGTTTCTCCCACCCCCCCCATCGTCACACATCGTCACAAGTGTCTGACCCCCCCCCCTCCAGGTGCGTGACGTCATTTATGAACGGCCCCTATGGAAGTTGGTGAGCTCGCCCTCTTGGATGCCATGGACCGAGATATTTCTCTGTGAGATGTTTAAACATTTATTTGGACACCTTATTTTGCAATCAAACTAAATAAATACAATCAATGCTTTTTAAAAATTTTCTTGCTGTGGGTTTCACACCCGATGATGATTGCTTGTGTTGGAATCGAAACTTCGTAATAATTGTATTGTTTAATATTTATATTATTTTATTATTTCCCTTCTACGTCACTTTACCGAAAGAACCAGGAATATAACAATCAATGCTCTTCACGCAATATTTTCGGCCTTGCGCATCTATTGACCCTTGGGCCTTCCACCTCTGCTCCATGGCGATTCAAAGCCAGGTTTTAACTGGACCGTGGCGATTTTGTGCGCTTGATTAAATCGCAAACATTGAAGGATAAACATTTTAATTAATTCGGATACCGTGTTAACTGAACTGTCCCTGTTTCTATTAAGCATGCGCTTATATGCAAATGTACACATGCAAATGTAAGTGTTGCCTTCTATTATGTTATTGTTTGTCGAATTTCCGTCACTTGAAAGGCTCTACCCCAAATGTGCCCCTGGCTTTATGAGATTTTACTGCATCTCTGCAAGCTTTGCAATTGGCTTTGTAAAACACACACACACATGGCGTGAAGCCTCCGCTTGCCCCATCCCTAACATCAGCCGAGTTCGTGTTTACCTGAACACACGATTGTTCCAGCCAGCCAGTGTATGTCGAATTTCTTTTGCGCCGTACGTAGCCAACCGTGCTGATCGTCGGTGTACGGGGCGAACAAGTGTGGAAGATTCACCCCCCCCCCTCCCACCACCAACCAAAAAAAAATACGGACTTTTTTTTGAGCTCGCAAAACCTTCCACAAATCCAATTTTCATCCCCGTTCACGAATGCATGGTTTCCCAACTCCTGACCGCACAACAACAACAGCACCACCACATATTACCACTGCCTCCATCACCTGTTCACCATAAGGCCACCAGCATCGATATCAACAACAGGTCAAAGCCGTAGAAGTGCCTTAGCCAAGGTGTCGCTTCACAATCCTGTTTTTTTTGAAGTTTATTTCCCTGAGTAAAGCCCATTCGCTGAGCCATACAGCTCGTCGTTAAGGGCGAATTGCTCCAGTTCCGCAGCTCCAGATGATTCCTCCCTCCTGTCTTTACACCAATACACAGTTAAAGTGAATGTCAACAGTGACATTGAACACAATGGACAACAATGTGAACTCCACTCAAACAGCCATCTTTGCTTCAAACCGCTCCGATGTATTTGCTGCCTTCTTGCAGGACACGCTCTTATCCGGAATCCCATAACAATCTATCGCTTCCCATGGCTCCGTTTAAAGCCGACAAAATGCTAAGCTCTTCCTCCCATATATTTCCAGCTCCTCTTTCATTCAAAATGTTCCTTCCCCCCCCCCCCCTTAAATATTATTTCGACTGGTGCCATCGTCATTGCACCATGAGACGAAGTAGAGCTCTATGGATCTTTATAATCTTAGTTCTTTCGGTAAAGTCACGTAGGTAAAAAATGAAATTAAAATTAATCAAATAATTTAATTTTAATTTCATTTTTTACCTACGTGACTTTACCGAAAGAACTAAGATTATGAATCCTTGCAGTCACGAAAGCTTCAAATCTAGAACTCTATGGATCTCTCACAAGACAGTGCAGCTCTCTCTGTGTGAGAAACTTGCCCACGGAAGCAGCTTTCACGGAGCTACCTCTGAGCTCCCTTCAAGTGGCCTCTGGTCCACACAGAGCAGAGGGCAGCACTTCCTCCTCCTGCTTTGCACGAAAGTAATGTTCGTCACACGACAGTCAACGGATGTTTGATTCGCAGAGCAGGAATTTAGCCACATTTAATTTTATGCTTTTGTTGTTGTTGTTGTTTTTGTCATCCATCTCCTCTTGTTCATAGTCGCCAACGAGTTATAATAATTACAGCAAATCACATTGATTTAAACCCACACACTAATTCCCCATAATGTAGGACAAAACCCAGTAAGCTAATATTCATTATATTGTCCATTACATTATCCGGGCATTGTGCGTCTTAAATGTTTGACACGAGTTGCGCGATACACTTATGAGCAAAGCGGCCATGCAGCTCAGCGGAGGAGTAGGGGCTCGCAGTTGGAAGATTGTGAGTTTAAATCCTGTTGGGGGGGTTGACTCTGCCCATCATCCTTCCCTGGTCGATACAATTAATACCAATTCATGGGGGAAGTCAAGAGTCGTCATCTGGTTAGTCTCGCCCTCGCCACAGGAATGTGGAATTGCCACCGCTGTGGCTCAGGACTATGAAGAGGAGATTAGTACCGCCAGCCTCAATGCTCATTTGAGCAAAAACTCACTTGAGCCGTATGCACTGTATGCATTTTGAACTTCGTTCGCACCACACGTAGCCAAACGTGCTACGTGTGAAGGACAACGAAGTCAACACAAAAGGCAGCTCTGAAGAAATGAGTTCATGCATGAGCCGTGAGACTCACCATCCCACCGTCATCTAATGACATCACAGCCACAGCTGGAACATTGCACTCGATCCCAGGGTGCCTCCATTCCACTCGCCACTCATGGTAGGGAGCCGTTAAATCTCAGTCTGGGGAGAGGGAATTTGAAATCTGTCATGGCTTTGTTCTGATGAACAAAATAAAATGATTATTGGAGGGGCAGCACTGGAAAGCACAGCAGAGTATTCATTACCTAGGGCAATTATTGAAGGTGAAATAGGAAAGAAAAAGATGAAATAAAGAGGTGAGCTAGTGCAGCTTGGAGCGCTCTGGAAAATTGGATTTGATCGTGAAAAGCGACGTACCGTTGTGCCTAAATAAGACAGATTTCAATTGGCGCATGATATTGCCTCCTACGCTATGGTTCGGGAACATTGACAATGACAAAGAGAATGGAACAAAAGCTTAAAAGTGCACAAAAAGGCATGGGAGGTGCATGATGGGAATTGCACCGAGAGACAAAAAAAAATGAACGCACAGATGAGAAAACAAACACATATTGGGAGACTTTTTTTTGCCGTTCACCGTGATAACAAAAAAGTAAGTTGACTTTGGCAGGACACACATCGCTAGAAGAGATGATGGCAGACAGATGAGATTGGTGATCGAATGTCAGCCAAAATGACGAGAACACAACCGCGAAGGTAGCCAAGGGATTAGCTCGCCACGCACAGGGAGCGAGATGGGTTGCCGTTTCATGACCACGAGGGTGATGGTGAAGGCACGATGACGCCTTTCTCCAGCGGTGGAGAGATTATGGATGTTGATGATGAGCAGTGGCAAGGTGCCATCATGTCACCAGAAGCTTAACATTCATGTATACAAGTTATCAACTGCCACGTTGCATTGCATCATTATTCTATTAATAATACAATAAAATATTTATTTGGGGTTGTTTCTTCCCTTACTTAAATTTGGTACTTTCTGCTCTCAGTTTTTTTGAGTATTTTTAGGCTTTTTTTATAATCCAGTGTATTTTCACTTTTTATGTCCAAGTGTTATTCCACTGTTGCTGTCAGTATCGTGTCGGGCGATCAAGAATGCCATGTTCAAATGAAACTTTCACGATGGTGATGCATAAACCATCACGCGAACTCCGGTGGTCATCCTCACTGCGGCGGCGACTTTTGGCTCAAGCCATCGAACAAAGACGGTGGCCACCGCATCGCGCTCTTTCAGGTGCGCTTCGGCGGCCGTCTGGAACGCTCCTCCTTCCAATATTAGGAAACCACTGGAACTACGCATTTTTAAATCATCTAGATTGAGAACTCATTTCTTGATAACTGCTTTTTGTGTTCAGTTTGTTGTCCTTCCCCCGCACCTCCGATTAACACGGTTGGCTATGTACGGTACGAAAGAAGTTCTACGTTCATACATACATACAAGCCCATGTGACAAAATGGCCTGCGGGAGTTGATGTCGCAGGACTACCTTTGAGATCTCCCTTCAAAGGCCTCCCATGCACACCCGGGGCGGCGCACTGTCACAAAGCCCCGCTGGAGGTGATGTTCATCGCAAGGCGGGGCAAAGTGCCATTGATAATTCTCAGGGCGGGAATCGCTTGTACATTTCATGAAAACACTACTTTAATGCGATGCCTTTTGTTTAATTTGTGCTGCAATCATTGGTGAACAGGCTGAGGCCATCAACACTCTCCAGCTGGGAAATCAGTTTATTTTCTATGGGACCCAATTTTGCCGGTATGAGGATGATGAAAAAAAAGCCCCAATTGGTTACACCCTTTCCAGCAAGAATACAGGCGGTGTTAAGATGTTCCAAACCTATTAAGATGAATCAACGACGCACTGATCACGTGCCTGTGGTAAAACATGCAAACAAACATGCTTTTATGATGCACGCATTGTCCTTGAAGGCGATTGGCCTACACCAGAGACAGCTTCCTTCGTGGCATTGCCTCGCCAGTGTATAGAGCAAAGAATCCCGAAAGGCGACACAGCAAACGGCGCCTTTTAGGGCATTCTTAGGTCTAATCAGTTTGTGGCTGTCCAGATTTGAAACCCAGGAGCGGCGGCCATTGCTCCCTAACCCCTGGGCCTCCTGGACACCGCTAACCCCGTTGACGCCTGCTTGTTTATCCGATTCAGCAAAACTCTGGTGAACACCTCTCCCCTCTAATGCTCACTATCCCTCTCGAGTTATCACAACACTCCTTTAATATCCCCGTTCTCGTGTAATGATATGGTAATAACCTTCTCACATCTTAACGTAAATGGTGCCCTGCTCCACACAGCTTTAATTACACCTCGTGCACCCCCCCCCCCCCACGCCTCCACCCCTTTCTGTCGGCTATATTTTTCAATATCTCTTGTGGTCATGTATGTACGTTGAACTTCTTTCGCACTGTACGTAGCCAACCGTGTGCTAATTGGAGTTGCGGGGGAAAGACAGCAAAGTAGACACAAAAAGCAGTTCGAAGGAAATGAGTTTTCAAGATAGATTATTTCAAAGTGCATAGCTCCAGTGGCTTCTTAATAGCGGAAGGCGTTCCAGGCGATGCACTTCATTGAGGAGGGGGCCGTGAATCATTGCGAGTCTAACGCGCAGCGCTGGGGCACGTTGGAAATAAGACGACGACACTGCCGCCGTTAAAGCGAGCGAAAGGATAACCAGCGTAACACGGGTTTAACGATTGCCATTGGCAAGAAGGCCCGCAAGTTTTCTGCCAGTGGAGGGGCGGATCTTTGCAAGGTTGCGGTGGCGGTGGCGGGGGGGTGTAAGCATTGCGATGCCTACAGCAGTTGCAGAACCTGGCGTACCAACCGAGACTGCAGGAGCAGTTTCACGATTGAACTCGAGAGCGGCGCCGTGGTGGCTAGGAGATGTTAACTGCCTCGCCTGGTGTACAGGAGGTCGTGGGTTCGATCCCGACCCTGACGACTGAATGTATATTTGGAGTTTGCGGCGTCTCTTTCCCCGTGGTCGCGCGGATTGTTCTCCGGGTTTTCCCTCCGCATTTCGAATCAACGTCACGCATTTAGAGTATTTGGCTGCTTAAAATGTTAACATAAGCCACTTCGTTGAGCTATCGTTTGTATGCCAGGTCGCTTCTGAAAAAGGGCTATATAGCTCAGTGGGCCTTACCTGGTTAAATAATCAAATAAAAATAGTTTAGTTACCAAAAGCACCAAAATTATGCTCGCTTTTCAGTACTCCTTGGGTTTTGCTGAATAAACACACAAATCGATTGGCACATTTGCCGATGGCGTGCAGGCTTGTTTTGAATGGCTCTGTCGGGTGGTGGGAGGGTTATAGTAAAAAAAAAGCATTATATCTACACGACGATCTGACCTAAAAGAAGCCGGGAGATCCGTATGTACCCAACTAAGTCGCCGCATCTGATGAGTGGGGATATGTCGTGCTCGGGCAAGTAAAATGATAATGAAATTAGACGGCCTGGGCTTTTGCCGGGACAAATATGTTAATTATAACACGCACCGAGAAATATCACGGGAAGGATTTAAAACAGCTGTGGTGACAGGCACGGCCGTTTAATGTCGGGGAAATGAACGCGACGGACCGTGAGTGCAGAGGCAGCGGGAGAAGGTTGCGAGGGAAACGTTATGAAAAGCCAAGGGGAGGAATGTGACGGAAACCTGGCGCAGGACAGGAACGATTGCAGAGGCAGGTAGAGAAAATAGAAAATGAGGACCGCAAATGAACCCTCGATTGGTAGTAGGTTTTTACCCTTTCAACTGGTACAAAAACTGACACCTTTATACAAGGCATCATGTTTGCAATAACCACAACACAAGCAGTCAAAATGCACGCCTTTTGGCGTCATCTGGTCCAACACCAATGGAGACTAGGCTCTAAGAAAAGCTGTCTCGGGTGTGGATCAATCAACTTCAAGGGCAGTGCATATCATTATCATCATCAGAGTTGTTTCTTTTTGTTTGCATTTTGACTGCTTGTGTTGTGGTTATTGCAAACATGATGCCTTGTATAAAGGTGTCAGTTTTTATACCAGTTGAAAGGGTTAAAACCTACTACTATATTTTGCCACTGGTAAAGGAGATGTCTCATAGTGAACCCTCGATTGTTAACAAGCCTCCTGTTAACAAGGAGCTATGCTAACACAGAGTGAGATCCAGTTTGGAGACGCGAGCTGTACAATGCTCAGGCTGCGCTGAAAGTATGTCAGGGACTGTTTGGGCAGCAGACTAGCGCAGTGGTGACACTTGTGCCTCGAAGCAAGAAAGTGGCTGGGTTCGGTTCCCGACTCGGGCGCCTTTCTGCGTGGAGTTTATATGTTCTCCCCCTGCTCTGCATGGGTTCTCCTCTGCTTTCCTCCCATAGCCAAGAAAAAAACACCATTCAATGGAACTGATATTGTCCAAATTCTGAAAAAAAATCCGCAAATTCCTTTATGGGGACTGCACATAGCAACTACAACACCGACTGCGAAACTTGACCCTCCTATTTGGCTTTCCTAGGTAAACGAAGTGTAGCAACAGTAATAATAACCGTTTAGCCAGCTGTTTAAACTGGATGATACCAAAATACTCAAGACAGCAGCAGAAAAGTAATTCTCAAAAGGCAAACGTTTCCGAAAGGCTCGAGAATGGACCTGAGGAAAGTCAAGATGACGCCGTTCAATCGTCGGCGCTCCGTCAGATTTCTGCACCGCTTGCTGGACGCGGGAGAACAAAGGTGATGATCCTCCCGCCTCGTATAGCCTTAACATGCCGTTCGGGCAAGTGCTGTCAGCGAGCACCTACGAAGGCCGGAATGGTACACGAGGGGATGGGTGGCCAGTACCGCGTCCCGACCGCCTTTGTCTCCCTAGTGGCGATGTTCACTACACACCACACCAGGTACTCATTTGAGGCTGAGTCGGCCTAGGGGAGGTCCAGGACCGGTTCAAATAATCGTCGCTGGTGTTTGCCGTGAGCGGGAATCGAACTCGGGTCGCCGGGTTCGTAGCGCGGCGTAGCGCTGACCGCCACGCCACCGCTCACCGCAGGAACGCACGCACGCGCGCACCACAGAGCACGGTGCAATTAGCACGCTGGGCGCGTGGCGAATTAACAAACACTGCACGCATCGCCGCACGTGATGTGGCTCAGCGGTAGCGCGTTCGCTGCTCGTCGTTACATTTTTTTTTATTTTTTATTTTACCAGGTAAAAGCCATTACTGAGCAAAAGAGCTCCTTTTCAGAAGCGACCTGGCCAAGAATGATAGCGCAACAAAGTGATTCATCATCGTATGGAAATTTATAGCAGCCAAATACTCTAAACGCGCGACGTTGATTACAAATGTGGAGGGAAAAAACCGCGGAGGGCCTGGAGAAGATTCCACGCGACCACGGGGAGAGAGACACGCACACTCCAAATATACAGCAGGCGTCAGTCAGGATCGGACTCACGACCTCCTGTATACCAGGCGAGGTAGTTAACATCTCGCCACCGTGTTGCAGAGGTTCACGGTACAGATCCAGCGGCCGCCCTGATGAATAATGATGGGGCGGCGTGCAATTACCGTGCTCGTACTACGCTTGATATAAACCGTAACGATGCTAATAACAAAATATCACGTGATGTTATTGGCAAAGGTAGGCCACCCGTTGTGTGCCCATGTTCAAAGATGACACCGCAAACAACGAAGTTGTGGTTTTACCCGTGGCAAGTGTCGCCCCCTACTGGCAGACTCATGCCCAAGGTCCCTCTTGCAAATGAGACTCATCCCGGTCTCTTGAAGTTCTCGCCTGCTCCGACAAAAAGCGACGGAATCGAAGCAAAAATACGTCGTGAAGCAGGAGACGATCATCGTCGTCATCGCCAAACACGCCGGTTAACGAACCCTCTTGCCGCTTTCAAAAGCCTCACAGCAAAACGAGGAGTGCCATCGCAAGCACCCTTCCGCGCTGTCGATCGTCGCGCGAAAGGGTCTTTAGCGGCGGCGCGAGCGCGCTTTGAGACGCCATGTACCGTGCACGAAAACCAACAACGGAATAAATGAAAGGGTGTTCATCGTGCAGGGCTGCGTGCCGAGGGCCCTCTCTCTGAAGGATGCGCGAACGCGCCTCGCACAGGTGCTCGATAAATAAACACGCGTAATTAAACTGAAGGGGAGTTCGCCTCATCCGCCGTGCTGTTTGACCCGCCCCGCTCTCTCGTAGATGAAAATGCGCCTCGCGTTACCATTTACGGTGTGTGTGTGTATATATTTTTGTTATTATTGTTGTCACGCGCCCTTGACATTGAACTCGTACAAATATTTCCCTCGTCATTGATTTCCATTCGTTGCAATAATGACTATGTCGTCGGCTAATGTGAGGTGGTGAATATTAATATAAATGTTTATATATCTATAAAAAAAAAATTGCCTTCGTATTTCATTCATAAAAAAAAAATTTGGGGGGAAATTACCTTCGAACGAATCTTGCCACGAGTGAATCTGGTGAGAGAATACGTACGCATGTACGTTGAACTTCCTTCGAACCGTCCGTCGCCAACCGTGATAATCAGAGGTGACCTCTTGCTTGTCTCTCCACCTGTGATGTGTATTGCTTCACTATATTTATATGATCTAAGTGCAGCTGTTACACCCTTGCAAATGTTTTTTGATCAGTTTTAAATATTGACTTTTGAGGATTTGGCTTGTGACGTGTAAATATTTGCACGCATTTCCACCAAGCAAAATGCCTTTTCATACGCTACAGAAGTGCTCCATCGCGACAATTGGTGGTCATTAGTCTTTTTCAAATCTGCAAACTGCGTTCCGACAGATCGCTACTCCTGCTGCGTGAAAACATTCGCACGGCGAAGCGTTTGAGAAATGTACGCGTGCGGCATTGCGCTGAGACAGAGCAATAGGACGCACGGGTCAGAGGTCAAACGCAGGGGGGCATCCTCTTGGCTGCCCAGGAAGGTAATAAAGTGGACTCGAGTCGGACACGTCGCGACAATGGACGCTGGCCGATGGTGAAGACCGATGACGGAGTAGCAGAACAAAGGAGGGGGACGTCCCTGAGAGAGGAACGATCGTCAGCAATGTAGCATAGCGCACCCAGGCCATGCGCGGCACGCGATAGCTTTCGTGCAGTGGCGGATACATCACGGCTGGCGATGATAGTAGCCATGATTGTGGTCTGATTGTATTGCCCCTGTTCTGTTTTTAATTGTATGCACACAGCAAAAGAGAAAACAACAACAACAACTCGATAAAAAATTCAAAACGATCCCATGCTGATGGGAGAGCACGGTAACTGCCAGGCCGAATGATACCCGCATATGTTATCTTGGAATATGCCCGTTGACAGAAGTGTGCAATTGTTTACTTCACATTGAGGTATATTGGTATATAACTATTTTAATTAACCTATGTGCAGTAACTCAGAACTGAAATGCTGAATACCGAATACTTGCAGAATGCCAGGATACAGCTGTGTTCATATTCTTTATACATTATAATTGCATGTAATATTTATATAATTAGGAAGGGAGGACCAGACATACAGACTGAACCCTTCTGCCCTCTAACCAGCAGGCACCCAGGTGGCCTCACTAATAGCGCATGACTATGCACTCTCATGCACGATACCCAGGGCTTTTCCCACTCATTGGTTCCATTAATTAAATGTCCGCGCAAATCAATGTGCTCCGCTGGTTGTATGCGCTTGAGTGAAAAACACAAAAAAAAGTCTGTGCCGCGTACATTCATTTGAAGCATAGGAAAATGATTATTTCCACGACGCGCTTTCAAAACTATGGGTTTTTTTTTTACTCGAAATTTCCCTTTATATGTGTGTATAATGATTATGGGCCAGCCCAACGTCGAAAAAGCTAAGGATTTTGTAAAATACACCACTCAGAATATAAATTAGCGAGTTAAATAAGAAGGCAACGTGTCTCGTCCCCCGATGTATCCGTCTCTCCGCATGAAAACGGCTTTTTTTTTTTACATGATCCAATTTCACTGAAATTATGCACTCCCAGACGGCCGTGCGGCTGACGGATTGTGTCGGGAAGACTTTTATATATTTTTAAGGTGAAGGTTTTTTGTAATAGTACTGCTAATGAATAAGTAATCATTTCATCACAAAGAGAGTTATAGTTTCGGGTTGCCACTATTGTAATATGCATTCTGTTGTCAACACACATAATACATTTGGGTGATGTAGCGTATCTTGGGCCCAAAAAAAGTTTCGAGTTAATTAAAAACCCCGTGTGTATATGTGTGTATTTTAGATTGAGCATTGTATTTTCTTCGTGGCAAAAAAAAAAGTTTTATTGTTTTTAGTGAACTCAGAGTATTACATCAACTGTTACGAATATCTGTTGACTCCATGAAAATGGACCATGGGTTGAGAAAAAAACCGACAGAACTGCACACACAAAGACAAAGATCCCCCCCTATAGCTTTAACAAACTGTTGGGGCAAGCGCTGTTAGCAAGCACCTATGAAGGCCGGTACAGTACACGAGGGGGTGAGGTGGCCAGCACCACGCTCAACCGCCTTTGTTTTCCCAGTACTCATTTAAGGCTGAGTTGACCTAGGAGAGACCCAGGACCAGTTCAGATAATCGTCACTGGTGTTGGCCTTATAGAACATCATTAAAATGTGCACCCTTCATTCACTTCACGTGCGATTAGTAATATCTATAAGATCTCCAGTAACTAACTGGTAGTGGGATTATGTTTGCCCTCGTTATGTCTGTCAGCTGTATCGTCGTCTAAACAATCTCCACAGTCTCGTTATGGCAAATCTGGTTTTATATAAGGACTAAGCATTCTTCACAATTTTTATTTCCCTCGGTTCAAAAACAACAATGTTCACAACTTTTGTCAAGATTTTATTTTTCATGGATGGATGTGGGAAAGGACGGGAGTAGAGGGGGGAGGAGGGAATTCAAGATTTAGGCTTTTGGAATATTAAAGCAGAGTTTATATTTCGATTCAGAACCCTTCAAAAAAAACCTTTTATAGGCCCCCGGTTAAAAAAAACTACAATAATGTTAAACAATGTTTGCCCATAAAACAAACAAACTTAGGTTTTTGGATAAAAACATTTAATTCTCTATTTGGATTCATCCCACCTCAAGCCCTCCGGATACAATCTTGCATATATTTCCATAAAAAAACAACAATGATTAAACTTTAGCACCCATTTTTAAGTGGGCCAAATTTTGACATTTTGGTTTTAGTTTTGTTTTGTCTCTCTAATCCTTATATGAGAGCACGAGCAGAGACCTAATTATATTCATGCCGCATTTTAGCTTTATAAGCGCTTCTAGAACATCGTTAACATTTCCATCAGTCGCCCAGCCACAAGTATAATTTTGTATTAAAAGAGACGGTCACTTTTGGAATACTGGATGTTAAATGTACACGCTCAGATCTACTTGAACGCAGGTCTCCCTGAAAAATGAGACTTTTAGTCTCAATGTGATCTTACCCAGGGTTATGAATAAAAAGGCTCCAATGAATGAATGCGATTCCTGTACCTTGCAGCTTAACCGTTTCGCTGAAAGCAAAATCACTGGTGGACCCCCGAGTTCAGCGTTTCACTCTTAAGCTGCCCTCCCATGAGCCTCCGGGCCGGACGAAGCGTGCGTCGAACTTGCAACCACCGATATGCAAGGAGGGGGGGGGGGCGCCTCGGACGCGAGCGACAAAACATAAACAAAGGGGTCACCCCCCCCCCACGACCAACAACTCCAGCAAAAAAGGAAATTGAATGCTGGGATTTGACGGGGTAAATAGGCTCTCTCTGGACTCTGTTGCTTTCCACACACGTGCCGGGATTCCTTCCCTCTGACACCGTGACCCCGGCAAGAAGCAATCAAGGTGGTGGTGGGGGGGGGGTAACTCTGGCTCATTTGGCTTCTGTCTCACGTAATGAATGTCACCGCATCGATTGGTGATGTGGTCCCAGTCACCCCCTCACCGTCCAATGCCCGGCTCCGTTGACGGCCACAGCCGCCTGAGCGTACGTTTAACATTCCCGTTGCGAGCGGGGCAAAGAGCAGCAGCAGCAGCAGAAGAAATTACTGCCATTTATACTGCAGTCCTAGATCTTGGTGCTCACATTTTTTTAAAGTGACAGTACGAAGATAAACAGGTTTTTGTGTGCGTGTGTGTGTCCTATTGCAATGGCAGTGATGCACTAGGCACGAATAATAATAATAAAAATTCCCAACGCGTTCATCAATAACCCTGCCCGAAACGAGGACAAAAATATATAAGGGATATGTGACGTTTCAGGCAAATGGCCCCTTCTTCCTAGATATTGGCAAAAAGATAGCCCTCTTTTTGCCAATGTCACGTTTGGTGGGGGGGGGGGGGGCACGTAACACTTAATGGCTTCCCCACGTGCGTATGCGGTGACTGAACACAATATTGGAGACAGCAAAGCGGCCATCGCGTGGTGCCAATTGGGAACCGGCGGTAATTACGCGACTCCAGCAACCGTGGCATGAATTAATCCTCCGCCACGAGCCAATATCCCGGTAGGGGAGCAATGGAGTGAATGAAAATGGGAGCTTACATTAACGAGTCCTGCCCCAATTGAAAAGCGGGATTATTAGAACGAAAAAGTGGCCAAAAATAAAATAAGCACGGCAAACGTCATTCCACAAACGATGGGGAAGACGCCGACGGATGCGACGCGATGGAAGCTGCCGCCGACGAAAATACAAAGTCGTCTCTCAACACCGGCCGGTGCCGGAACACGCGACGAAGAAAAAAACGAGATGAGCGATATCGATGCAACACGAAGCTGTGCTACGTTGAGGGTGTGCGGCCACAACGGTGGGAGATGAACAGGCTGAGTGGCCCTGGTTCTTCGTGGAGGCCAGGCAGCCTCTGCTGGGCTCTGCGACAGCCAGCGTGGACAGAGCCGTGACACGATGGCGTCGCAGATTTCTTCCCACCCACTTCTCCCCCCTCCATTCATTCATTCTGACCTCCTGGGACCCGCACCGCTATTGGTTCACGGTATATGACCATTGCATTCTCTCTCACGGGCAGAATAACCGGAACACAGACAGGTGTATGGCTGATTTATTTCACTATCCCTGACAAGGACCAGGGCCTCCCTGAGGAATCTCAGTGGAGCCTCTGAAAGTGATGCACGGCACTCCCCCCACTGGGGGACTACAAGTTAAAGGTTAAGATTGGGCCAAATACGGCTGCTTTTATAATTGGCTTTTTCTTCTGCGATATGATTTTGTCATGATTATGATTGTTGTTAGAATGAGTTTGTATCCTCGCAAATTGTTTGACAGGGTCCAAAGGCGTGCAAAATAATGTTTTGGAATATGTGGAGCTAATTTTTCAAGTCGTAAAGTAACGCTTTCATCAACAACTGTGGCCCTTTTTTTGTTTAACTAACAGGTGACATTTCAGACGATGGCTGTTCTTTATAGCACGATATAATTTGTTCAAGGCGACAAGATAGCAGAAACAAATTAAACATTATTTGGCAGCGTATGCTGTAGGTGGCGTCCATGTTGTTTTTTTAATGGACGCAATAAAGCCGTTGGTTCGTAACCTTTGAGATGTTGTGAACCTCTCAGCCCCTGCCAGACCTAGAAGGTCCTCATATCCCCACTATAGAATAAGTGTGTTGTCCATGAGAAAGTCAGATTGTTTAAACTTGTGAGGGCAAAGAAACATGTCTGAAAACAATTAATCAATTGTGAAAGTAACACACTTTTTTTCTTTTACTCAAAACAATCATTCGCGTCGTTGTGGAGAATATTAGCCTGACTGCTGATGAGACTGTGTCGAAACCGGTCCAGAGTGTTGCTTGTCTTGAATCAATGCTGCTGAAATGATGCAACCCAGAAAAGCCCATACTTTTACATGTGGAGAGGTGGATATATGAAGGTGATGTGGTCCCCTTAGTTCATTTGTTACTTTTATAATTATGTGTCCATGCAGTCAACCTAATTCAGTTAACATGCAATAACTGAATAGCAATTCACTCAATACGCACAAGTTAATTAATTACACTTTAATAAGGCTCCAAAGGAGGATTCACTTACAGTTTAATGCCCGTAACTTTCCATTAAGCAGAGCGGTGAAAAGCTAAGGCTCAATGGATGCGGAAGGCTGAAGGGATTTTGCTTACGAGCTGACAATTTCCAACCCCTCATCAACAATCCCTCTTGTTCTCATGCCATCAAAACTACGCCTCCACTGGCAATAACCAAACTCTTCCTTTCAAATCATTATCCTACGTGGTGCACGTGTGTTGGACTTCTTTCGCACCATACATAGCCAACCGTGTTAATCGGAGGTGCGGCGCGGGGGGGGGGCAACAAACTAAATGTTGATGGCCGTTTAATGATATTTAGGGACAGGGTTAAAAGAAGTCGGTTGAATGAAAGTGATACCGTTTATTTGTTCATGAGGCTCCGACGCATTGGTGACGTTGAGCGAATGTTTGGTTATTGTCCGGGAGGAAAACAAAATAATGCAGTAACCACCGTGGGAGGGAGACAGGAGACCCCTGAATTCACTTAAGGGGGCCTTAGTAAATCATTTGGATGCCAAGCTGTGAACCTACCGCCGGTGTCATTGCATTGCAGCCCATTCGCGAGTGAGGGTACAATAGGTGAAATGGTGAATAAGTGAGGTTATTTCATTTCCCCCCCCCCAAGACATGAGACAAGGTATAAAGGTGGTACACAAACAAAGCACTTACGGTACGGGAAACCCAGAGAAACGCAAAAGAACAGAGTGTGCAACAACAAAAATTTGAAAACTAGCACGGGGAGTGGTGTACAAATAGAGGTACGTCCGATTCGTTTCGATCAGAATCGTATTTCATCCGACTTTTAGGAAGGTCGGTAGGTTTAATTCAACTTGAATCGATGTCACCCAGTCAAAAATTAACACAAAATAATCGTTAACGTTGCTGTGGAGCATACAAATAAGGAAATAATCTGACCATACGCCTCCATCCCACATCTTTCCCCCGATATCAAAAAAAACATCGCGTATCTTATAAAGATCCCATCAAGCTGCATGGCCTTCTGGGAGTGCATAATGTCAGCAGCGCTTTGCTCACATTGAACCAATTCTGCTGAAATGATGCACTCGCAGAGGGCTGTGGTGTGGCCGATAAGATACCTAAAGCAGCCTTTTTTTGGCGAAGAACAAAACACGCGAAAGGGGTGCATTGTCTGCTTATTTGCTCAGTCAAAATCAGATCACGTCGTCATTTAAAAAAAAAACATTTTTGACAGTAAAATGCTGCGGACTCTCTTACTGTTGCCAAGTCGGTCAGCATCAGCCAGTTTGTTACAGATTCGTACTCTTTGGTTTTTTCGGTAAAGTCACGTAGGTAAAAAAATTAAATGAATTAAGTCACGACGTTTCGGAGGCAACACAAGCTTCCGTCTTCAGGTGGAACCGTCACAGCAAAATTACTGTACCAAGTGAAGAGAGCTCTAAGAGACACGAGATTATATACACACTTTGTTTTCTATTCCCAGCTTGATTAGCCCCTTTTTTTTACCAAGTTAAACCAAGTGAAAATTTTTGCAGCCTTATGGTTTACTGCAGAATACTACAAGGCAACCAGTATGTCAGCTTAAATACTGCCTCCGTTTTTTAACTGTGTTCATGTGTGTAATTTTTTCAACCACGGCACACTTCTCTCTGCCCATCCGCTCATCCGTCCTCCTAATCCCCTGCAGCAAAACAAAAGGCGGCTTAACTTAGCCCCCCCCCCCCACGGACTATCCTGGCTCCTCCCCCACCCCCTTAACCTGTATATATAATCTCGTGTCTCTTAGAGCTCTCTTCACTTGATACAGTAATTTTGCTGTGACGGTTCCACCTGAAGACGGAAGCTTGTGTTGCCTCCGAAACGTCGTGATTTAATTTATTTACATTTTTTACCTACGTGACTTTACCGAAAAAACCAAAGAGTATGAGTCCTTGCAGTCACAAAAACTTCAAATCTAGAATTACCGATTCCTATGCCGCCTACAATTGTCAGCATTAATTTCATCGGTACGGGCATTGAACGTTACCTCCACCTCTTTCTCCGGGCACTCTACATGTAGGATCACAGAGCTCGGGGAAATTGTTGGCACCGGATGTGGCTGCCCTTCCCGCTCGTCGGCGGTTTTTTCATAAGTGAAAAATGTGTTGTTCCAAACCAGGGGCGGTTTCTTCATTAGGGCGATTGGGCGACGCACCACCAATGTCATTCAACCACAGAGTCACGCTAGCCGTCACTGTGCCTCTGGATATAGTCCAATCAGCGTCATGCTACGTTCTGTGGAGTACCGCCTCTTTTTGGGCGATTTCCCTCCGGCTGAGAATCGCCCCGAGTGGTCTCATAGACTTACATTCAAAGATGTTTTTTTTCGAACGGGGGGCGCTGCAATGCATTCTCTGTGGCTTCCGGGAGGGCTCGCACTAACGTGCTTACGTCATCATACGTAAGCACGTTTCATCCAACAATATTATTTGTCGCCACCTAGTGGAATCTTTAATAAAATAAACTTGAGTGCATTGTATTAATAGTGAGTATAGAAACAAACAAGATGTATTGTAAGAGTCACTTTATTTTTCATTAATATTAAAGAAGTGAAGTTGCCTTTACATGCTTAAGCTGTTAATTTATCCTTTGCATGGGTAGACCTTATCCTTATCAATCATCCAGACATTTGCCCCCCCTGAGAGATTTTGCAGGAGCCGCCACTGTTCCAAACCCCTCAGCGTTTTGAAATGCAATTTGTAGGAATGACGCTGCTGCGTAAAAGTAAAAAAAACATGTAATCATTTCGACATCATTGCCGTATGGCCCTCTTGAAGTACAGACGAAACATTATTTTGTGACGCTGCATTGGCAGCGGTGCTGAAGCACTATTAACAAAAACAACAATGTCAAAACATTCGTCAATAACACCGTGGCCTTAAAAGGAAAATATATATATCTAAAAAAAGTAAAATAGGTGACGTTTTGGGCAGTGGCCCTTCTTCATAGGACATGTGTTACTTCTTATTGATACAAAATAAATATTGTTAACCGCTGGAACAAAAACTTGAAGAGGCAATCTGCAAGCAGGGACACAGCATCTTAACGATGCTCATCTCTACCGATGTATAAAATAAATAATAAACATAATCAGAATATTTATTTAGACCGGAGGAAACAGGTGTTCCTTCTTAGTGAGCTTGAGTTTACATTAACTTACGTAGTAATAATAATATAAATAAATAACACTATTTATCATCTCATTGTCAACATGCGATGTGGAGATAATGCTGCAACAGAGCTCAGCTAATCGGGATCATATTTGTCTGCAGTGATATTTCTGATCTTAGAAAATGCATATTTAATTCCATTCCGCGGACACAGATTGTGTGCCAACAGACCCAAATTGTGCACCCATTGTTTCTCACATGTATCATCTATATATATTACTTACACTAGTGGTTATTATCCTGTGGTGCACGCACGCCCTGGGGGTGTGAGACACGGCCAGATTATTTTGTAAAGGAAATAATCGAAAACACAAATTAAGCACGGGCGAGTAAGTGACAACTTACGTTGTCTCATTCACCCCCCGATGTATTTAATAACATTGCCAGTTTTTGTTTACGATTGAGAACCAAAGGAGTGCAAGGCCGCAGTAAAGGTTAAGTACTACTGACTTACACAAATGCAGCAGATCTGACCACAAGCTGTCCCTACACATCTGTGGTTTCCTTCCAAGTGCTCCTTACAATCGAGAAATGTATTCTCGAAGATTAAAGGATAAATTATTAGATTGGTTTCTAAATACCACGAGCTTGAAGACGACAAATTAAATATCGGGTGAATTTACGTATATTTACGCGAGTAAAATTAGACTCCAGATTCAACATTGGCTCTGTGTAATTATATATAATTGGAATTATAAACTCGCATAACCCTGGCAGAGAAAGAATGATAAAATACATTCATAACACATGGCTTCATCTACGACACTGCGGTGCACATGCATAAATGTGGCTTTTTTCTCACCAACACAATGAACTTTCATTCCCCAGTGGAATGACAGCCCAGTGGAATGAAAGCACATTTATTTGCACACGCAATGAAGCGTTCTCCCTCCCTAATCTCCTCCCCGTTTCGCTCTTAAAGCTCCACCTCTTCTCCATTGGCCGTTCTTTTTCTCTCCCCTCCGCTCCTTCCCATCCCTCCTCCTCCCTTTCGTGACCCCTCAGTACCCCTCTGTCGCGGTCAATTATTCCCTAGCCCTTTGCACCTGCCTGCCTTCTAAATCATTCTATTATGTAAAACTGTGTTAAGCGCCTTGAGTAAAACAAACAAACGCACTATAAATATCAAATAAGACGAGGACTCGTGAATTAAACAAACATTGAAAACAAGAATAGATTTTACCCTTTCTGGCAATAAAACAGGTGTTAAGATGTTCAAACACTAAATAGATAGCTTTTGCAAAGAATAAAGTCTGCATTAACCACACGCAGTACTTGTGGCAAAACATGCAAACAAACACGCTCTGATAATAAATGCATTGTCTTTGAAACTGACTGACCTACACAAGAGACAGCCTTCTTTATGACCTTGTCTCACCAGTGTCTGACCAGAGAACACCAAAAGGCGAACAGTACAAACACAATGCACGTATCGGAGCATTTATAGCTCGGCATGAGCAGCTATATCCAATAAACATTGTTGCAATGTTGTTTTCAGCAATGGCCGCCAAATAAACAAGCAGGGTAATGTCACTGTGAACCATGACTGAGCGCTTCCCTGGACAGGGATTGCGTTTGCTCCGGCTGAAACATATATCCCTCTGGCTCCCGGCAGAGGGGCAAACTGTAGGAGTTGTGGCCCGGAAGCGAAAAGAGGATTTGAAAAAGTCCCACAAAAAAGTAACAATAAAACGGTCATGTTTTCTTTTTACGTAAGAAGCAAAATGTAAAGTCATATTGTACACCTCCTAGGTATTAAGTGCAGGCTTGCTGCTCAGTGCCGTTGTACAGGGTCCCTGGACTGGTCTTCCGCGTAAGAACGAGGACACGCCAGTTTTCGGTGCGGTACATCATTCCCTGTGTATCTTCGCGGGAAAGAGGGAAAAATATAGTCGGTATTTTATTTAAACAGTAAAACCAATAATTAGCAAAATATGCAATATTTGGCTAAACATTCCTGCCTAGTCTATGTTTAGAGGTTCGAGTGTCTGAAAATGGGTTCTGGAGAAAAACTGAAACGTTATAACCTCTTATTTAAACAAGAAAACAAACGGGACATGTCGGTTGTCGGCAGCCTTCATGCAAAATGTGCATAATAACGCCGCTCGTCTGATAATGTGCGGCCAATCTTTGCTCCGTCGACTGCCCACTCAATCAAACGCAAAGTTAATTACAACGTCCACATCCTTGGGAAAGCATTTGCTGAGCCAGTACATATGAGAGATGGGTTGAGCCCTCGGGAGGACCAAGTGAAGAGATGACATTTCGTCAGCCTAGAGGTGATTCCACCAGCTGTGGGGATGCTGGTGAGTTCCAATGTCTCAAAAAAAAAACAATGTCCCAAATGTGGAATTTTTTTTAACTTAAAAACCACAGTGTTCTGCGCTGAAAGAACATCAATAGCAAGTCTGTTCAGGCAGACAATATTGTAGTAAACTCAAGGTCAAGAGGCCATCACAGCCAATTCGTTTGATGCCACCACACGTTATCGTTGAGTCCTTCAGCTATACTTTGGATCACAGCAACAACCTCACTCCACACCACAAATACAAATATAAGGTGAGAGATGGAGGCAAGTCTGGGCTGCGGCCGACGTCAAAAATAAACATCTTGTACAGGAGCCTACCATCGAAGCTCCCGGTTTCAACCTTCCACGCCGCAAATGGTCGACCATCAACCGAATCAGGACCGGGGGGCATGGCCATTGTGGCCACTCGATGCCACAAATGGCGCCATCAAAGATTCGGCGGCCTGCGAGTGTTGCGGCCAGGAATCCCAAACCATCGACCCGCGTCTTAAACACCCAGCAGCCGCCACCGCTGCTGCCTTCACTCCTTTAAAGGAGGAATGGGCAAGTTCCACTCTGCATCTGAACAAACAATTGAGTGGATAACATCTAAAATTACATCCTTAATTTGCTACTATTAATCGATACAAAAGAAGACGACTCTGCAGCGGCTATGACATCATCGCGTCACCTCCAAAGTCTGCTGCTCTCTTACATTGCCCCCCCCACCCCAATTTAATCTGGGACACCGATAGTCTGGGTCACTGCTCGGTACCTGTTTTGGTTACCTAATCTTTCCAGACGCAAATGAATGCTTGCAAAGGGCCTCTATTTGGTGTTTGAACATCTTAAGACATGTTTTAGTTCCAGAAAGAGTAAAACCTATTCTTATTTTTTCAGAAATGAGCGTTTATGTTTTTTTCGAAAGGTCAACACAAGGCCCCAGTATCCAGTCAACACAAGGCCCTAGTATCCAGTCAACACAAAGCCCTAATATCCATATTCTTAGGTTTTTTCGGTAAAGTCACGTAGGTAAAACATTAAAATTAATAAAAGTAAAATAAAATAAAAATCACGACGTTTCGGAGGCAACACAAGCTTCCGTCTTCAGGTGGAACCGTCACAGCCACGACAGCTGTATCAAGTAAATGAGAGATTGCAAGAGCTACCTAGTATCCAGTCAACACAAGGCCCCAGTATCCAGTCAACACAAGGCCCCAGTATCCAGTCAACACAAGGCCCTAGTATCCAGTCAACACAAGGCCCTAGTATCCAGTCAACACAAGGCCCCAGTATCCAGTCAACACAAGGCCCTAATATCCAGTCAACACAAGGCCCCAGTATACAGTCAACACAAGGCCCCAGTATCCAGTCAACACAAGGCCCTAGTATCCAGTCAACACAAGGCCATATTATCCAGTCAACACAAGGCTCCAGTATCCAGTCAACACAAGGCCCCAGTATCCAGTCAACACAAGGCCCTAGTATCCAGTCAACACAAGGCTCTAGTATCCAGTCAACACAAGGCCCCAGTATCCAGTCAACACAAGGCCCTAGTATCCAGTCAACACAAGGCCCTAGTATCCAGTCAACACAAGGCCCTAGTATCCAGTCAACACAAGGCCCCAGTATCCAGTCAACACAAGGCCCTAGTATCCAGTCAACACAAGGCCCCAGTATCCAGTCAACACAAGGCCCCAGTATCCAGTCAACACAAGGCCCCAGTATCCAGTCAACACAAGACCCTAGTATCCAGTCAACACAAGGCCCTAGTATCCAGTCAACACAAGGCCCCAGTATCCAGTCAACACAAGGCCCCAGTATCCAGTCAACACAAGGCCCTAGTATCCAGTCAACACAAGGCCCCAGTATCCAGTCAACACAAGGCCCCAGTATCCAGTCAACACAAGGCCCCAGTATCCAGTCAACACAAGGCCCTAGTATCCAGTCAACACAAGGCCCCAGTATCCAGTCAACACAAGGCCCTAGTATCCAGTCAACACAAGGCCCCAGTATCCAGTCAACACAAGGCCCCAGTATCCAGTCAACACAAGGCCCCAGTATCCAGTCAACACAAGACCCTAGTATCCAGTCAACACAAGGCCCTAGTATCCAGTCAACACAAGGCCCCAGTATCCAGTCAACACAAGGCCCCAGTATCCAGTCAACACAAGGCCCTAGTATCCAGTCAACACAAGGCCCCAGTATCCAGTCAACACAAGGCCCCAGTATCCAGTCAACACAAGGCCCCAGTATCCAGTCAACACAAGGCCCTAGTATCCAGTCAACACAAGGCCCCAGTATCCAGTCAACACAAGGCCCTAGTATCCAGTCAACACAAGGCACTAGTGACCAGTTAACACAAGCCCTAGTATCCAGTCAACACAAGGCCCTAGTATCCAGTCAACACAATGCCCTAGTATCCAGTCAACACAAGGCCCCAGTATCCAGTCAACACAAGGCCCCAGTATCCAGTCAACACAAGGCCCCAGTATCCAGTCAACACAAGGCCCCAGTATCCAGTCAACACAAGGCCCTAGTATCCAGTCAACACAAGGCCCTAATATCCAGTCAACACAAGGCCCTAGTATCCAGTCAACACAAGGCCCTAGTATCCAGTCAACACAAGGCCCTAGTATCCAGTCAACACAAGCCCTAGTATCCAGTCAACACAAGGCCCTAGTATCCAGTCAACACAAGGCCCTAGTATCCAGTCAACACAAGGCCCAGTATCCAGTGAACACAAGGCCCTAGTATCCAGTCAACACAAGGCCCTAATATCCAGACAATGTAAGGCCCTAGTATCCAGTCAACACAAGGCCCAGTATCAGCCAACATAAGGCCCTAGTATCCTAGTATCCAGTCTTAGCGTCTTAGACCAACGACAGCCGCAATGCCCCAGCCAGTGTCCTCGACAACAAATCTGTATCATCCATACAGAGTAATCCCAGTTTATCGTGTAGATTATTATGCTGGATTAAACCCTGGCCATGCTTGTAGTCAACACAGACCATTGTGGTTTCTCAGCTGCTACTCTTTCATAAGCTTGAGCCTCATCATTCATTTTATTAAGTAGCATGGACTTCTTTTGCACGGGACGAAGCCAACCGTGCTAATCGGTGGTGCGAGAGTCAGCATATCTAACCTGTAATGTAGCCGGCATATCTAACCTGTAATGCTATACAAATGTATAAGTCCTTGTAGCCCCGCTCTCCAAACCGAATCATATTCTTGGCCATGAAATAAATACAAAAATCTTCACCTGCTTTCCATCTCTCCCATTCTAGCTGCCTGCCAGTAGATGTGAGCTCACTAAAACCGCTGTCCCATCTAAGCCCACTCTGTCTTTTTTTCCCTCAGGCACACTTGTATCTGTCCGTTCTTTCTCTTGCAAAAAAAAAACATTCAAATGCCATCAATTGCGGCGATAATATTTCCACTCCCTCTACGGTGATCCACAGTTGTGCAGTTGAAGAAATAAACCCATCAGGCTGCGAAGAGAATTACTATTTCCACGCAAACGCATGCTCGAGCTCATTTAAACAAACGCTGTCCTCGAGGCATGTTTAATTTGTCATTGTGAAATTAAATTGCGCATATTGGGCCCATCATTTCGAATGAATTTAAATTAACGCTGCCAAGTCGTCGTCAAGGATGATGTCCACTGGCCCCCGCGTCTCGTTTTAACCGCTCCAGGCAGGAGGAAGACAACTCACGCTTGGCTCGCCACCTGCTCAGGTGGTAAGTGGCCACCCTCGTCTTGGCGACGGCGAGGAAATCAGTTCTCATGCTGCCAAAAAAAACCAATGTGTTGAGAGAGATTCTGTCGCGCGCAACCTAATGATACCGATTTCTGATCTAAATTCCATATTTGTGCTGCTACAGTAAATACTGTCCGGAATTAAACTGGATAGGTTATTTTTTTTTTTTAGATAAATGTTTATTCCTCACATTTTCAGTCAAGCTTTTAAATATTACGCACCGTGTTTTGTGTAACCTGTTTTTGCGCAATCGTTTATATTATTTGGTTTTACAGATGTGTATTTATATCCCGGCCATATGGTTCTAATGCCACGATTGTTACCGTTATACAATAATTGTATTATCCATTTTAATATTATTATTGCAACTTAAATAACAGTTTTTTAAATTTAATATTCATGATTAACCTCGTGTAATGCAACTCTGCCGTAATAAACGCGAACACAGGAATTAATTTGAATGCAATTTGCTCTCACGTCCACTTGCTTTCATTGTAAGAGGTCCCAGCGCTTGCTGCTATGGCACCAAATAGATTTTAAAAAATCACTCGATGATGTTAATGCGAATCACTAAATCATCTGCCGTATGCCAAGTATTGCCGTGCAACAGATTTCTCTCGGAGGGACTTGTCAAGTCGCATTATATTTATCTCCCCACAAAACATTTTGGTAATGAGAGTGTGGAGATTTTCATTTTGAGGTTTACATTTTTATTGTTATGTATTTTAAAACCACGAAATGCTTTAGAAAGTGTTAACCTGACACATGATACGTCGGTGCACAGCCATAAAAATACATAATTCTATCACTGTCGGCGCACGATTAAATATCCGCGGTGTGCAATAATGGTCAGAATTGCAAAGGAAATAAATAAAATGAATAATTCAACACGAATTCAGCGGCTCGTGCCCGGTTCAACGTGGCGCCGTTAAAATGGAGGTTGTTTGCAGTGTGGCGGGATACTTTCCTCGTCAGTTCAAGGTTGGGGTTGACGTGACGCCTGCCGACACGAACGCAGTGAGACACGACGGACCCGCCACCTCATCCCGACAAGTGGCACCACCCTTCAGGTGGTGACCTGTCCCCACAACGCCACCTTGAAAGCAACGGTCCCACGCGCCCAAAGCTTAGGCCGCCTTCTCGGCCTACGCGCACAATCCAGCCCGAGTTTACTTTTTTTTGTACCAGTTGTACCAGTTGAAAGGGTAAAAACCTATTACTATATTTTGCCACTGCTAAAGGAGGTCTCATAGTGCGAGTTTACTTTGTTCGCATGAATTGACCTCTGCACTGAAACATAAGGCACGCTACAAAAAAAAGATAAAGAAATGCCTGTTTTGTTAAATAACAAACTGTGATCCGCAGGCACACAGATCTTCTGTTCCTGGTGAAGAAATTTTAATTTTGTTTTCAAGCTTATAAAAAAAAACATCCCTTCTCTCTAGAAAGAAAGCGTTTTAGGCAAAAATTTGATTTAAATTTAGTGTTTCTTTGGAAACGGTGTGTTTTACCACTGGCACTTCTTAGGCCTTATCTTGCACTTATTCACTCGTTGGCTCAAACTTTTATAATATGAATTTCATATTTGAAATTACATATCTTTCCTTTTAAAATAAATTAATTCGTATTATTAATTTATTTTTATCTGATGTCTTACGTCTGCCACGGAAACGGCGTGTTTTTAATTGATGAAACCCGACTTAAGAGATTCTTAGCTCACAGGGTACTCCGAAATAAATTGAAGTGAATCTAACTGTCGAAAGTAAATGACGATTAAAGTTTACTTTTCAACCTTCTGCATTACGCTTTACTTTGTAAAGAAAAAAAAAACACGAGCCAAGACAGAGTGCACAAAATAATCTGGGTCGTTTGCGAGGAGGTGTCATTCAGCACTGGAAGTTCTTTTCCCCATCCCTTATTGGCTTTCGATATTGCTCTTAACGAGATTTACAAAGCAATTACCACTCTTGACTCGCCTGGGAACCTCAGAGGACAAGTGCTCACGAGAACTTCTGATCTTTGCCTCAAGCGTCCCGGGATGCTCCGCTCAACTTTGCGTGTATCACTATCGGAGGACAAAAATAGCTGACCCCCCCCCCAAACAATTGCAGAGCACATAATACCGCTTGCTCGTTTCTCTTTATCAAATGGAGACGATCCCTGCCCCCCGACTCTCAAAACTGAGCAGCAACCAGACAGACGGCGCATTTAGAAGTTGTGCGAGTAAGCTTCAGTTGCCGGCAAATCTTCTTTTAAGATCATTTTTTCCTCTCTCTTTCCAAAAGTAATTTTTGATGTGCAAAACGATTCAGGTACACGACCACAGAGGGATATGATTGGGGCTTGACACTGGCACAAACGCACATTACGGATTGCAATGCAATGGAGACCTTTATAAAAACGCATGTTTCAATTAAACTGTTTAAAAAAACTGTACAACCCTGGTGGCTTCCTTAGCTCTGATACCCCTGTAGGGGATGGGAGGGCCAGGCCTAAATGCCCTCATGGATGCTCTTAAGAATCAATGTCCACTGGAGGAGTGGTAGTGAAGGGGCTCCATGTTTGGTGGTCAAGCTTCCTCCCTGGCCCTTAGTTTTGTACTTAGTTTCTCTAGAACAGCACCTTTTTCGAATTTAATGGTTACTGCCAAGTATAACTGGAGGATCAATGCGAATGCAGGACTTACGTTAAACAATTTCTACCACTTTTTTGGTTTTTAAGTAAAGGAATTATGTAATGAACGAGTTCCTGTCGTTAAAGCTCTCCAGCCTCAGACACAGCCAAACAAATACATTTGTCTCGTGTACAAGCGTTTAATTGTTATTGTTTCAGCTGTCCCGTAGATTTAAAAGCTATTTTCACAACCAAATTGTAGCCACTGGGTCCTACGTTTCACTTAAAAATGCGTCAAGTATCTTAAAAGACAAGATCCAGAAAGGTAGAATAAAATCCAGGAAGCTTGAATAACCATGTCACCTGACCCAGCTTCTAAAATTGGCGTCTCACAGGAACATCCAATCAAACGTAAACAGCTTAAATACGATTGATTGGTCTGACTTTCTGTATATTCAAAAATGACTTCCGCGACCTGGTCCTGATGATGGTTGCTGTTGTTTCATGCCAAAGGTCGTGTCTAATTGTTGCTAAGCTTAGGTTGTGAGGGTTGTTCTCCGACTTACCGGTGAGTGAGCTGAATCTATAATAATTGGCGCATCAAACACTTGTACACGTGGCACAGGAATTTGCTCCGCTTTGTTGGGTAGTGGAGGGTTCTTAACGGCACAAATTTGTCCAGATTATCGAGTGGCCTTACCCAAAAGTCGTCTGGCTGCTTGCACCTCCCTGTGGTGAGTTTATAAAGTGGTACTTCAATTTTTGAACAAAGTTTATATTTTAAAGGACTCCTCGCTTCTGCAGATTTCTGCTGGGCAGCTGGCTTAAGATTCCACAATGAAGAAGCATCAGCAGCAAAATCATCGGCAGCGAGCGTGTGGAGTATGGGGTCAAGAGTGCTCTCCGTATAAGCCCAGCAGCCTCTTCAAATGGCAGGCATGCATCAAGCACCTCACCAATAAATCCCAATGCCGTGTGCATGTTGTGTATCTGACAGGCGGCAGTAATCCCAGAACGAATGTGAAGATACATGCTATTCAAATTTATTTCCTTTGTGCATCTTAGCTGGCCACAAACGTCTCCTTGTAATTCCGTCAACCTCTGTACGGACGCTTACAATTTTAAAGCTCCCACCGACGGACCGCATTGAGGGCTTCTCATAACTCCTCGACTCGCGCTATTTATTTTCTCCAGCCACCCAAAATCTTTATTTGATGAAATATCTACTTCTGCCCTCGGGCCCCTTTGATTCAACAATGTCATTCAAAGCTGGCTGACTGGCCTTTGGGTTCTCCGCTTGACCAGAGATTCCCTTTTCATATCCTCTGAGCCGAAGGTTGTGTCTAGCGCTGAGCTCTTGACACTCTCTGCCCCCTGCCCTTAGACCAACCTGTGGCTGCGGAGCCGCATGCGGCGGCTCTTTAATGACTGCATTGGTGGCTATTTAAATATTGAGGGTTTTCTTTTTCAAAGAATTCGAAGTCCAGTTTACCATGGAAGTCCAGTTTACGATGGGAGTCAAATTTACCATGGAAGTCCAATTTACTATTGGAGTCAAATTTACCATGCGAGTCCAGTTTACCATGGGAGCCCAGTTTACCATGGGAGTCCAATTTATCCCGCGAGTCCAGTTTACCATGGGAGCCCAGTTTACCATGGAAGTCCAATTTACCATGGAAGCCCAATTTACCATGGAAGTCAAATTTACCATACAAGTCCAGTTTACCATGGGCAGGAATCAGCAATCTGCGGTTCCGGAGCCGCATGTGGCTCTTTAAGGACTGCTTCGTGATGTTATTTATTAAGGACCACCACCGTCTCGTATCCACGTGCATTGTGGCTCTTGAAGTATTGAGTGTTTTTAACACGTAGGTTTTCGCGACCAATATTATTCAAATAATAGAGGGGGTTTTTTTTGGTTAGATCGCGTAAATATAAATGTGTCGTTAAACCCGCCACCACATTCGGCAGTCGCTTGATGAGGCTGATTGTAATTACCGGTGAAACGTCGCATTGGAATTGTAAACGGACCGGTGTGCTGATCTAGTAACGAATTGGCACGTTCTGTTTACGTGACAAACCTTAGTAATTGGCTGTGTTGGGTGTCGGCGGGTTTAACGACTCATTTACACTTACACATTCTAACACAAAAAAACCTCTTATGGATCGAGTGTTTTACCGAATTAGATTTTTTCCCCCTCTTCTTGTTGTTTTGGTTGCCGACCCCTGCCCTGCGACACACTCAGCATGCGTCTCACGCCATATGCAGCATATATTATGTATATATTAAAAAAGGCGTTCATGCTTAATAAAAGCTTGCAACTGAAGTTATATGGAATATAATAGCACGGGCTATTTATTTTCCCAGAGTACATGGGAATTAAAATCACGACAAGTTCCATGAGATTTATGATTCTGTCAGAAGACCGTAATGCAGCAATTACATTTTGGTCATCATGTCTCGGTTATATTCCAATGTGCTCTCGGGTTATTACATCTTGAGGTGGAGAAATTTCCATTCGGAACTCGAATGGCGAGCAAGCGCTTCATCTCATGTCCACATGAATGGCACCCAGAGAATGACATCATAGAACTACATACAAACTTTCTTCAACATAATTATTCATAGCTCCAATTCGGATTTTGGCCATTATCGTGCAACTATGCCTACCCCTACTGACCCTGCCAACCACCACCTACTGCTGAGGGCAAAGACAAAGATCCCCCATATAGTCTTAACATACTGTTGGGGCAAGTGCTGTTAGCGAGCACCTTTGTAGGCCGGCACGGCACGCCCGGTTGCTTCTGCATCGCCCAGTGCTGATGTTTCCACACCAGACCAGATACCTATTTGAGGCTGAGTCGACCTAGGCGAGGCCCAGGACCGGTTCAGATATTCGCCACTGGTCTTGGTCTTGAGCGGGACTCGAAGTCGGGTCGCCGGGTTTGTAGGGCGGCACGCTAACCGCCGTGCCACCGCTCCCTAATGCTCAGGGCACACATTCTCCCACAAAACCTTCCTCACAATCCTCACCACTTCACAAAAAACACGCTCCACCCTGTGTTCAGAGAACGGGGCGGGAACTAAACATAAAGAGGCGGGGCCTAAAAAAGAAAGGGGGCTGGGCCTAAAAAGGAAAGGCGCAAAGATGAAACAGGAAGATGTGGGGCCTAATCAGGAAGTAGTAGGGTCCTTAGGAGTAAAAAGGGTGGAGCATAAATAAGGACCTGGTCCTAAAGCGGAAGGAGCAGGGCTTACAGACGTTGAACTTCCCCGTTGATTGAAGGTAATAGAAGCATCGAATCAAATACTTGCAGCAAGCAGCATAGCGTTAGGCAGGCAGCATAGCTTTAGGTCTGCAGATGCAGCCACAGGCCAACTCGAAAGGCTTTAACCAGATTGGCTGGCACGCTGTTTCACGTCTTGTAAAGATCACATCATTGCATCACAATGGAAACAAAAATGTTTAAACTTCTCAAAGCTGGAGTATGCCAAATTATGTGACAAGCCACATATCTAATTTGGTGTTTTGTCTATTCCCTGGTGACCAGGCTGAAACCATCAACTCTCAATACTTGACCCCGTTGAATCACAGGTGGCTGCCCAGCATCAAACCCAGGATCTCAGCAATTTCCTTCTGAATTATTTTGAATGAGAAACAGTTTAAGCCACATTGGCACCTACAGCAATTTCAACTTTAAACTCTCTGGCTGATGACGAATATGCAATCAAACATGCGTTCTCTGGTCTGACGCTGGCGAGACTAGGCCCTAAAGAAGGCTCTCTCTGTCTCTGGTGTAGGTCAATTAGTTTCAAAGACAATGCATATATTATTTATCAGAGAATGTTTGTTTGCATGTTCGCCACAAGTATCGCGCGTGGTTAATTGCGAACTTGATTCCTTGAAAAAAGGTTTCCATTTGGTGTTTGAACAACTTAACGCCTCCTGTTTTATTATTGCCAGAAAATGGTCCAAGCCCGATTCTTATTTTTGATATCCAAACCAGTCTCCAATACCCTTCAACACGCATTCACCAGCTTGGCGAAGTACGGTCAAACAGCCCTCGTGATCGACACGGGGCATTCATCCAGCAGTGGATTGACAAAGGTCTGTAGAAATAAAACATTATTATCTACGTGGCTCGGGAAACAAGGGGTTAAAAATATAGGCGGCGCCAAATGTGTGGGTGAAAATTAGATACTTTTGAATTTGGTTTGAGCGGAGCAGATGGTCGGATGTCAAAAAATTTAATCAGTTTCAGACAAATAGAGCCGGGGATGGCAACTCAGGGGCGCCGTGGTAACAATTAAAGCAGACTGCGACGGAATCACCGATCTCGCTGATATTAGCCAATCACACGAAGGGGGGGGGGGGGGCGTGTTACATCACTACTCGATCCACGGATCGATTGGCAAATAACCCGCACATTACAATTAACCCAATGTTTTTTTTATGGATCGGCTCAGTGGAATCGATCCCAATTAATCCCAATTAGCGATCCACAATGCCCAATATATTGGAAAGCTACGCCCACTTTATTACATATACGGGCAAATCTCTGATGGGTGATTTTGTCGCCATGGCGGTGAGATGTTAACTACCTTGCCTGGTATACAAGAGGTTGTGGGTTCGATCCCGACCCTGACGCCTGTTGTTAATTTGGAGCTTGCGTGTTTTCACCCATGGTAGCATGGAATTTTCTCCCGGGTTCTCCGGGTTTTTTCCTCCACATTTAGAATCATGCATTGAGAGTATTTGGCTGATATAAATTTCCACGCGATAAGCCACTTCGTTGAGCAATCGTTTGTGGCCAAGTCGCTCCTGAAACAGACCTATATAGCTCAGTGGGCCTTACCTGGTTAAATAACAGTTAATCGTATGTGAGAGTCGGACTCCATCAGCTGTTGGGCTACAAAGGAAGAGCAGTAAACCCAATGCTTCAACTGCCCTGTGGTGAATTACATTTACTGCTAGATGCAGCACAAACGTGTGCGCACGCTGGACCCCTACTAGGTGTGCGAAACACAACGCTTGTAGAGTCTGCTAGGTTTTTCACGTTGTCCTTGTCTGGCATCCACGAGGCTTGCCACAACAAGGTCAGCCTCCTGACCAGGGCCGGATTAAGGCACGGGGGGCTTTAGGGGCTGCAGCCCAGGGGCCTCCGTCAGCTGGAGGGGCCTCCAGAAATGAAGTGAAAAGTTATTTCATTTGTGAATGCTGAATTCTATTTGTTGTTAGCATTGTAAAAATATAATGTATTTTTTCTTTAACTTTGTTTTCTAATATTACCGGGGGCCTCATAGTACCTGTAGCCCAGGTGCCTACAACATCTTAATCCGGCCTTGATCCTGACCTGTAAAGCCCTGCACGAGGAGGGACCCAGCAACCTCGAAGATATCCGCTCTCCTTTCCGCTGCTGCCGACCGCTTGGATCGGTCGACGAGGGATCGCTCAACATCCCCAGGGTGCGACTTACAAACTTCTGGGGGCCCGTTCCTGAGCTTACACACAGGGGCCGGATCAAGGATATGAAGGGGGCCTAAGGATAATAGGAGAGAATGGCCTAAATATGGATTACATATTGCAACAACTCTAAATGAAGTCGTCAAACATTTCTTTACCTATGTTAAAAGCAACACGTTCGACTCAAGGTAAATTGATCAAACATAAATTGACCCACTTACACACTTGTCTTCGAACAAGCGCAATTTTCCACCACCCCCCTACCTTCAGCTGCGACAAAAGTCACGCATGATGATCATCGTAAATCAAAGACAAATTTGATTCCAATGGCCCACGGCTACCGTCGCTCGGCTGTTACGTTGACATCAGGGCCCTTTTTAGCCTCGGGGTTAGCCTGGGGCCCTGCTTACACGGCTCCCACGATGTGCAATTCCATTCCTCGTCAGACGAGGGACTTTATGCATGTCCTGAAAAGGTATGGTTGCAGACTAAACCATGTTAATTCTAGATTTGAAGCTTTCGTGACTGCAAGGATTCATATTCTTAGGTTTTTTCGGTAAAGTCACGTAGGTAATTTTTTTTTTAATTAATAAAAAAAAACTAAGAATATAAACCATGCTACTCTTTTAATTGCATGGTTTTAAAGTTTTAATGGAGGATAATTGTTTATGCACAGGTGCCTCGCTTTTAAGAAGGGCACCTTGAAAGAAATAACGTGTGATTGATGGACATGGTAATGCTGAGTTGTGTCGTACAATATAAGATTCGCGGTAATTGTATCATCCGTTCTGCAAAATACCATCGTATCGTGATTATTGGTGCTTATTTTAACACTTTACAAAATGTTATTTTCTGTTGAAATATTTCTGAAATGACGGAAGGAAAATCATTAAAGTTGGAAAGAAATATATATTATCTGTCCAATTAGTGCCCTTGCAAAATGTTTTTTTTGGAGTAATTGGCGGCATAGTGGTTATACGACCTTCATTTTACTGGGTTGTTTAATTGTTTGATTGTTGATGGTGTGACTGACAGCATCGAGATGTCCATTAGGAGCAGTATAGCTTGTAAAGTTGCAATGATTAACATACTGATGGCAGGATTATGTTGCAGAGTGAACTGTTGATGAAGAACATTCATCTCTTTTCATTCCGAAGTACTACGCAGCACAAACACAATCCCACAGAGTTGGTAAATACAATTGTAAAATCACACGAGGCTAATATTCGCGACAATTGTCGACTTGAGAAATGTTATGTTACATCGTGAAAAATAGATGTCGCACAACCCTTGCATTCATATTTTTCTGTCTCTCTAAATCACCCTGGCTATGAACCGGTCAAAGAGTTTTCGTCAGTCCGTGTAGATTTGAAACTCTAGTCAGGAACGCTATGGCACGCACGCACGGACGCACGCACGCACGCATTTTCTTTGTTATTGTGTCTACATATTAAGGACAAGGGGGGACCTGGGAGTCGAGACACTTTCACAGCAGTCGTCTCTCTTCAACGACCCTAGAGATGGGAGCTTTTTCACCAGAAAAGAATCGTGTCACCCACCAGCATAGGAATCTACAGCAGCCCCCCCCCCCCACCCACCTCCCCAGTCGGCCCTACTGCCTTGACTTTTCTTCTCATGCCTCGTGCCTGGGTGCCGCTTATCACACGCCGCACAATCGACCGATCTGTAACTCGGTGTGGACCAGCGCGCGAGCTCAGAAAAAGGCTTAACACCCCCAACCGCGCACCTCCGTGCAGGCAGATTAAAGGTGAGCGCCAGCCACATCGCCCCGCCAGGGGTTTCTGTATTTTAGCCAGATTTGGCAGATTGCCGATACCGGCATTCCGCGTTCACATTTCGTCCGGGGACCCCGGTGAGTCGATAAGACATGTTGGCAATCCGAACACAACACCGTTTACAAAAAAAAAAATACACATTTATTTTCTGCGCTCCCGTTTTTTTTTCTTCTTCTGGTTGTCGCGCGTGGACAGAGGCGGTAAAAGGTTGCCCCCGTGCGTCAAGGTCTTTCGATGCGACTCTTCAACGCATTTTTAATGACAGCACGCGCCGAGATTAACACAACGGAAACCCCATCAATGGCCCTGCACCGTATCTGCCCAGCGCCCCGCGCGTTTCCTCGCCTCTCTCACCGAAACGCGCTCTTCCATCGCGCACGTCAACTTTTTCCATTTCTGCATCCCTCCCCTTATCATTTGCCACGGCTTCCATTCCAGTCTGTTTGCCTCCCTATCAGAAAAAACCAAGTCTCTGCCACCTAACCACGCACCAGTTCCCTCATAGCCCGTCAACTCTCTCTCTCTTCCTTCCCGTCACTCCTGTCCTCACCCAAAACTCTTGTTTGTTCCCCAGCTATTTCCTCACCCTTTCCCATCACACTCACCCTCCTGACCGCCCGCCCATTTCAGCATCTCACCTGCGTTTGAATTTGCGATGTTGCCTCCGCAGGTCTCCCTCCATTTCGCCGCTGCCATCTCCAAACTGACCGCCCGCGCCTCCTCCGGCTCCCGCGCCCGCCAGCGAGCCGGAGCTGGCCCTCGTGCTCGCCCCGGAGCCCGTCACGAAGGCGGTGCGCGTGCCTCCCAACGTGGCCCCCACGCCGCCCGTAGAGCCCCGCGCGGTGTTGCCCGAGGCCGTCCCGGACCCCGCCATGATGGGCCCGCCGCCGCCGGACTTCCCCACGGGGCTGGAGCCGGAGGCCACGCCGCCGCCGCCGGCCACGGAGCCCGGGCCCGAGACGGTGCGGCCCACGGGGCTGGAGCCGCTGGGCGAGCGGGAGCCAGAAGCGCCGAGAGCGGTGGCGGAGCGCAGGCTGACGCCGCGCTGCAGCGTCGGGGAGCGGCCGCTGCTGCCACCGGTGCTGCCGGTCCCGCCCACCCCGGCGCCAGCTCCTGACGGGGTGGCAGGAGGGGGGCGAGGGGCGGGGAGAGAAGGGGTCCGGCGTAACCCTCGGTTCACGTCGTCTTATTTGAGCGGCGTTTCCGTCGCGTCTCCTCCGTCCGTGCGACGCGTTGGCGGGCGGGCGACGAGCGGCACAGGTGGCCCGGCTGTCTCCTCCTCCTCCTCCTCCGCTTGCTGCAGACGCAGCGTCGCTCAGGCGGCGCGTCAGGCCGAGGACAGCACCCGAGGGAGCTTCTCCCCACGCACGAGCAGCTGGCGGCGACGTCGGCTGCGTCGGAGGCTGAAATAGCGCCACGATTGCACGCGACCGCAGTGCAATGCGCTGGCCGCAATTCACACCCTCGGCCACGAAATGACATTTTTTATTCCAATTGCACCGGCAGCGGAAAGTTACAAAGTGGCGGGCCACTTTAATTTCTGCTCACGACAAGAGGCTGCTCCGCTTGTGTCCCTCAGGCCCTCTGCTAGGGTTGCCACCTGGCCTAGTTTCCCCAGGTTCGTCCTTGCTCACGCAGCGAAAGGTGACCCAGCCAACGGAGTGCCGACGAGTTTTAGAAATGTATTCACTCCTTCACACTTATGGCCATTCGCCGGCGAAATAAATGAATACTAAGCGTGTGGCGCAGTGGATATGAAACAAAGTGAGGTCACTGGGTGTACCTTGCATGGCACATTAATGCCAGGAATTTTTTAAAAATGTATTTACCGCGTCAGGTAATGTACCTCTTGAGCTTCTAAATTGAAACCAACGATGAGTCACGAATGGCTGGTTGAGTGTTGCAAAAGGGCCAGACCCTGACAGAAGATTGTAGGCCAGATCTAGAGGCTACACTAATGTAGGTGTCTTTATATATATAAAAAGAATAACTCCAGTTATGGGTCCAAGAGGCTGAGATAACCAAGCACAGCCAAGGCTTAGACCTCGCTGGACAGAGGGCACAGTTTAGGATAATGGAGGTCGCATTCCCCCGGAGCCCTGGCTATGAAGGGCCACAGGACCTGGGTCATACAAAGAGGATTGCGCGTGCAGAGGAGGACATTTGTGCGCTGAATTGCAAGAGGTGAAGAAGCAAAGCGGCAGAGGACATTGCAAGCAAGGAGCGTGCTCAATCGATCCAGCCGGTCCGGGCGAGACCCAAGTACAGTGGACGTGTGCACGCGTGCTGGCGGGGAGAACCGGCGGCACATCGACTTTCAAGGCCACAAGCAGCGGACGGAGCTGCTGGTGGTGTTGTGGTGTGTGGTTGCGGTGTAGGGGAGCGGTGGCGCAGCGATTGTGGCGTTGCGCTACGGACGACCAGGAGTTCGATTGCCGTTCATGGCCAACACCCAGTGACGATTATCTGTACTGGTCCTCAAATGAGTACCTGGTGCGGTGTGTAAACATCGCCACTGGGGAAACAAAGGCGGTCGGATGTGGTGCTGCCCCCCCTACCCCCCCTTCAAAGGTACTCGCTAACAGAAATTGCCCCAACAGTCTATTAAGGCTACACGGGGGATCTATGTCTTTGGTTGTGCCTTCTCGGATCTGCCAATAGCCAGAGACAAGCACAAGGCCGGCCTCCCCGTGGCACAGTGGGACAGGGTGGTGTGGTGAGCTGCTATAATGGGGCTCAGCACCAAAACTACCGCGGTGGCAATTTGAGTTGCCCGACCTGAGACGAGCGATTTGGCAGTCGATATTAAGTCGCGCGGGCAGAGTGGGGTGGGGTGAGGTTATTTTGTGGGGCACCACGGTGGCGAGGAGATGTTAACTCCCTCGCCTGGTATGCAGGAGGTAGTGGGTTCGATCCTGAGCCTGACACCTGTATATTTGGATATTCTTAGTTATTTCGGTGAAGTAAAAAAAAAGGTGCCAACCCTACCAAAGGATCCCCGTACCTCAAAATAGGTGCCAACTCTACCAAAGGATCCCCATACCCCATAAAATGTGGCAAGCCTACCAAAGGCCCCAGTTGCAAAAAAAAAAAAAATGGCAACCCAACCAAAGCCGCCCCCCGCCCACCTCCCCCTTTACCTCCCCCCCCCCCCCCCCCCCACCGCCGCTCACACAGGATCTGCTTGCGCTCACGCTGTTGGACAAGGGGCGCACAAGGGTTCTCGCGGGGGCGACGCGGTTCCCCCCACCTGAGGTGGACGTTTCGCGCGGGCGGTGCGACGAGGGCGAGCGGCTGCGCGAGCCGCACGAGCTGCTGGTGCTCCTCAGCGTGCCGTCGCCCGCGCACGGCCCCGGCGGTGCACTGTGCATGTGCGCCAGGTAGTGAGGCTGCAGGCCGCAGCCGCCTGCGGGGCGAGCGAACCCCGGCGAGCGGGCGAGCGGGGCAGAGGCGGCGGCGAGAGAAAGAGCGAGCGGGCGGGCGGGATAAGAAGAGACATGAAAGTCAATTTTTTTTCAGACGTAAATTCCATAAAATGAACTTCAAACTACGTATTTTTTAAATCCTTTATATTAAGTTCGCTTGCTTGCTTGCGTGCTTGCTTGCTTGCTTACGACCGTGCAAATCTTTCGGTCGTTTTTTAACCCACTTCCCGTGATCCAATCGAGCTGACATTTTCCACACAGACTCGTTGTGCGAGACAATTAATGTTCGTGAAAAAAAAATTCCCAAAATTTTACACTGTTTAGGGAAAACAAATTAAATATTTAATTACCAATTGCTTAATATTGGCAGACAATCATCTGACCCATAGGTGGCAGCCATCTCAAGCCAGAGAACGAGAAGACTCTAGCCGCCACGCATATAAAGGATTTATAGTGCAAAATTTTTTTTTTACGGGTTTACTTGTTTTACTTGACCAGGTAAGGCTCCACTGAGCTCTATAGCTCTTTTCAGGAGCGACCTGGCTATCACGAACGAAGGCTCGACGAAGTGGCTTAACATCGTCGCGTGGAAATGTATCGCAGCCAAATACTCCAAACGCGTGACGTTGATTCTAAACGTGGAGGAAAAAACCGGAGGACCCGGAGAAAAATCCACGTGACCACGGGGAGAGAGACATGTAAACTCCAAATATACATTTTGACTTAAAACTTTCGTGACTGTAGGAATTCATATTATTGGTTTTTTCGGTAAAGTCACGTAGTTAAAAAAAATATGAAAAATAAAAGTAAATCAAATAAAAAAATAATATTTTTTATTTGATTAACTTTATTTTATCTACGTGACTTTACCGAAAGAACCAAGAATATAAAAATATACAGGTTTCAGGCTCAGGATCGAATCCACGACCTCCTGCATACCAGGCGAGGGAGTTAACATCTCCTAGCCACTGTGGTGCCCCACAAAATAACCTCACCCCACCCCACCCTGCCCGCGCAACTTAATATCGACTATCAAATCGCTCGTCAGATTGTGCAAGCTAAGGACGGCCGAGCCCGGTTTGGGAGATGGCCAGGGGCTTGCCTGGGTCTTTTCGGTATCGGGCACAGGGTTGCCACCTGTCTGGGTTTTTATTCAGCCAGAATTTCCCCGCTTTTTGAGGTAGCTGCTGTTTTGAGAAATCTCTCTTCCTGGGGCATTAAAAGTTAAGTTTTTTTTGTCAGTTGTGTCACAGACTAGAAGACAATGTATTTCTATGTCATTCTCCCCTCTTTGTGGTATCGTCCGATATTCGTCTTCCCGTGATATTTCCCGGTTTTGTGTCCCTCGTTGACGTGTAAACTGTGAAGCGGCTTTGTGGTTTAGTCAGGAGACATCTGTGCCGAGCGTTACCCCCCCCCCCCCCCCCCGAGTGTGTGCTGGATTTACGGGGCACTCCGTTCTTGTCCCAAGTGCCTAACACTTTGGTATTGGGTCATCATCATCATTATCATCATTATCATCACGACCCATGGGCAGATAGCCCCGTAGGTGTCCACTGTACACTTCGTCCACTTGGCACTATCTTGTGCCAATATGCTCAAGTAGTGCAACATCTTTGTGGCATACTCTTTGGTTCTTTCGGTAAAGTCACGAAGGTAGAAAAAATAATAGATCACGACGTTTCGATCGCAGCAACAACAAGCAATCGTCATCAGGTGGGACAACCACAGCAAGAAAAGAACTGCTCAAGTAGGCCAAACAACTGCTGAAGTAGACTTCGCCGAAAGAACCAAAGAGTATGGATTCCTGCAGTCACGAAAGCTTCAAATCTTTGTGGCACCGATCTCTTGTGATGTCATCGTCCTCTCTTTCTGGTTCCTTCCATTTTTCCGAACAGCACACTTTTACTCTTCCTGTTATAGTACATCCTACACTTGTGTCAGTTTCCTTCTCATCACTGCCTGCATCACCAGGTCGTCGTCTTCTTCTACGTGCAACGTTTCTCTTACTCCCACGTTCGTCACTCTTTGGGTGCAGCTTAGATGCAGTATCCTTCTGGTATTGGGTTAACACGGCCAATATCCTACCGGCAGAGAGTTTGGAGACGCCGTGAGGCTTTCCTCGGTAAATAATTATAACATTGGTCATCACATCTCATTTTTATGCTATCGGCATACAACATTTTCAATGATATTATCCGAAATTAACTCTGTCACTTATGATTGCAAGTTGTTGCGAGTCAGTGACTGCTTTAGTGTTAAAATATGGTGCTGTATTTTTAGCATAGTGTATTTATAATATCATTTTATGTAGATATCCACATTTATTTAATATTTTTCTTCTGCAGTTTTTATTGAAAATGCAATATTTGATATCTCAAAAACCTGATGTGATAGACAAAAACTGATGCCAGATTTGGAATCAGCACCCCAAAATTACCTTAAAACCGTTGGAATACCATATGCCAGAAAAAGTCTGTTGACCAGTGTAATTGGCATGAGTATCATTATTATTACTAGTGAATGCCAGCGCTGTCAGAATCAGACTCTTTATTTATACCGGAGGAGGAATCCGATGAGCTTTGAAGCTCTTTCTCACAGATGTCCAGTAAGGGGGGGGCGGGGCTCAGGACGTTATAACAACAAACAATAACGACCATCCGATAGGAGTGCAAAGCAACGGAAATGTAAGCAAGTCACAAAAAAATTAACAAATATAAATAAAGTATAAAAGTGTAAAGGTATATAAACTACCACCGCTTTTTCAACAACGTGTAGCTTGCACAAGGCGAGACAATTGTCAGTGTCCATTATTATCAGCGAGTATAATGTCCTCCTGTTTTCACATTTTAACAGAATTGATTTTAAAGTGACAAGATGCTCGGCATTGCCTAGAGTTTGGCCTGAAGGGTGTTTTTTGTTGCGACGTTTTGAGATATTCACAATTAGAAAAAAATTAACCCGCAAAAACAAAGTTTTTCACTATAAATCCTTTATATGTAAGATCACCTCTTGACATGCCCCGTATATTCCCGAGGGCACTAGCGTTGACCCGTTTTACCACTTTCAAGAACCTGGCGGCTTCAATTTAACTGCTCTATAAATAGTCTCCATTGTACAGCGTGGTGGCAGGGATTTCATGCCATGTGGTTAGTCAACATTTGCGTCATCATGAAACGGGCGGCTAGAGTCCTCTCGTCCTCTGGCTTGAGATGGCTGCCACCTATGGGTCAGATGATTGCCTGCCACCATTAAGCAATTGGTAATTAAATATAAATTTTTTACCTAAAAAGTGTAAAATTTGGGAAAAAAAATTTCACGACGAGAAATTGTCACGCACAACGAGTCTGTGTGCAAAATGTCAGCTCGATTGGATCACGGGAAGTGGGTTAAAAAACGACCGAAATATTTGCATGGTCGTAAGCACGCAAGCAAGCAAGCAAGTGAACTTAATATAAAGGATTTTAAAAAAGAATCACTGCACTGATGTCGAACTATTTCTCAGAATGTTTCCTGATTTTAATCACGAGGGCACCAATTATTGCCGCGACACGTGGTGCATTGTGTTACAACAAGGATGCTCTTTCATCATCAGTGGCATTCAAATCTGTGCCATGACAACTAATTTTATCTAATTATGTGATTTAAAATAGATGTAGCGAATTCATGCTTCGCCAATGATACAGCTGAGAAACCATTCGAGTTTTGCATTGAGCCGCTGCTCCTCCGGATCGAGAGGAGCCAGTTGATTTGGTTTGGGCACCCGGTGAGGATGCCCCCCCCCCCCCCGGGCAGACTGCCCACCTGGAACTCTACCGGGCAGCATGTCCCACTGGGCAAAGACCCCGGGGCCGGCCCAGGACATGCTGGGGGGATGACGTCACTCAGCTGGCCTGGGAACGCCTGGGAATTCCCCATGAAAAGCTAGAGTCTGTGTATAGTAGTGTAATGTATAGTAGTGTAGTGTATAGTGTAGTAGTGTATAGTGTAGTATAATGTAGTAGTGTGTAGTGTAGAGTAATGTACAGTAGTGTATAGTAGTGTAGTGTATAGCAGTGTAGTGTATAGTAGTGTATAGCGTAGTGTATAGTAGTGTATAGTGTAGTAGTGCTGGAGTTTGTCGCCACGGTAAGGGAGGTGTGGACCGCCACTACTCAGCACGCTGCTGTCGCGACCCTTACCAGGACGAGCAGATTGTGAATGAACCAACGAACATACAACGTGCTATATTTGCCACGCTTCTTCAAATTCCTACATTTTTCCAGATCTTATTTTCACCCCAGGTAATGCTGAAACGAATACTTATTTTTCCATGGGTTCTAACCTCACCTTTGTCCTGCAGCCTGTTCTCGTTAAACAGTCGGCAACAGAGCAAGCAGCTCTGTGATTTTGAGTATAAAAAAGCTCCCGACGGGAAGTCGTGAATAACGCCACGTGTGTGGTCTTTAAAATGGAAGCAATTCATAAACAGGCGACGTTGTCAGGCAATGAATGGTCCTCTCTTTGGCGTCACGTCAAAAATGACAATCGCGACTGAGTTCCAGGGAAGTGGTGAGAGCGGAGCAAACCCTGTTGGGAACGCTGGAGGACCTACTCCTCCTCCAGTCACGAATAGTTGCGACTGGAGAAGGATTACTCAAGGACTGGAGGATTTACTCCCCCAGTCACGACGACCTCGAGCTCTTCTTCCCAAAGCAGAAGTGAAATGCAAGTTGGGTGTCCCATCTCAGCAAGGTGCAACGCCACCTCTATCCCACGGATACGAAATTGAGTGCAGAACTGCCGTATAACTCAATGTCGACGTTGGATAATGGCTTCGTTAAAAAAAACCTCAGGTCGCTCCTCCTTTAAAAAAGAGAGGAAATGTCTTTCGCATCACAACTGGTTCATTTTCATCTCTCGGCTGCATAAACAAGGCAGAGCGACTCTCGATCTGAAGTTTTCGTGACTGCAATGCTCCATACTCTTTGGTTCTTTCGGGAAAGTCACGTAGGTATAAAATAAAATAAAAAAATAGAATAAATTAAATCACGACGTTTCGGAAGCAACACAAGCGTCCGTCATCAGGTTGAAACGCCACAGCAAGAAACACATTTGCTTATACCTACGTGACTTTACCGAAAGGCACGTAGGTAAAAAAGAAAATAAATATAAATTAAATCACGACGTTTTGGAGGCAACACAAGCTGCCGTCTTCAGGTTGCACCGTCACAGCAAAATTACTGTATCAAGTGACTTTACCGAAAAAAACAAAGAGTATGGACCCTTGCAGTCACGAAAACTTCAAATCTAGAATTTACCGAAAGAACCAAAGAGTAAGGCAGAGCGACTCTAAGGTGAACAATTTACTTGGCTGCAGAGATGCAACGATGTGGACCGATGCAGAGTTAAACATGTACTACCCGGCTGCAAGGTGACCACTGATGCGTCGAAGGATTTTGCCATGGTTTTAAAATACAATCGCCTCCAAAATGCTAAACAAAATAGCAACATATTTTGTATTCAAACATTCTGTGGCCCAAAGCGCCGCTATGGGGAAATGCCAAAACTCCACCTCTAAATATCATATTGTAGGTGACAGGAACAGATGTTTAAGAGACTAATTGGCGTGCAGAGGAAGTGTAGAGTGCGTCAGTGGCTGGGTCTGTCACCAGACCGGATCTCACGGGAAGCTGCGTGAACTGGCAAGGCCCACGGCCAAGAAATTTGCTGCAAAAGCTAACGGCGTCCAATAACGAAGAGCATTATTACATCATTACCTTTATAATCTTGACTTAAAGCTTTCGTGACTGCAGGAATTCGTATTCTTTGGGTCTTTCGGTGAAGTCACGTAGATAGAAAAAATAATAACAATAAAATGATTAAAATAAAAAAATAAAGTGAATAAAAAATAAAAATATCACGACGTTTCGATCGCAACACAAGCGTGTGTTGCGATATCTTTTTTTTATTCACTTTATTTTCATTTATTATTTGTATTCTTTTATTGTTATTATTTTTTTTTTATATCTACGTGACTTTATCGAAAGACCCAAAGAATACCTTCATAATGTTCAGCCTTATTACCAGGTTCATGAAAATTCCAATTCAGAGAAGCATTTGTTTTTAGGAATTAAGCCAAATGCAGCTGTCAAAACGCTGCCGTGGAATCATATCAACACCCCCGCTGTACAATGATGTGTGCAACACTCATCCCTGATGGGGATTTCCCCGTGTAGTCAAGCACGTGGTTTGCACGCACAGTTGCCAAAATGAGTCAATCGCAGCGCAGGGATTTCGCACACTTTTTCGGTTGCCTCCACAGATGCAAGAGTTCGCAACGCAAGAACCTGGGGCCTTGTCTTGCAATGTCACGGCACAGAAACAGCATTGGTTCGGCGCATCTCAACAGGTCGCGGGATGTCTTTTATGCCCTCTTTGCAACATCTCCCACGTATGACACGCAGCTCGGTCCTCGTCCAAATCCTCGCTGCTAATATCATCGGATGTTTCGGAATCAGACGAGCCAGACTTCTCAATTGCAATGTTCCCCTCCCCCCCGAATGATTACGAAATCGCTCCGACCCTAAAATCCCAACTCTGGCTCCACTTACAATCAGGAATGGATAATAAAAAAAACACTCATTAAAAAAAATATTTCACGGACTTGCCCCATCCCTCTCTCAGTTTGATTTGCTTTCGTCAACTCGGTGACCCGAGTCACAACTTCGAACGGAGACTCTATCCTGTGCCCCCCCAAGTGCTCACCTGGTCAACCAAACTGAACCCAAACTCGGACCTCTCGTCTCCCTCGTGTTTGCTCGACGATGCCCTCCGTTTCCTATCCACCGTGGCCACCAGACGACGCCGCTGGTGAAACCAGGCACAATAAGGGAGGGCAATCCTCCTCCTCCTCTGCTGCTGCTGCTGCCGCCTTTCCCACGTGGAATCACCTCCCTCGCTGTGTTCACACCGCTGTCTGCCCTGCCTTGCTCAGGAAGTGACTCAGGACCGAGCCCTGTGCACCTCGGGCTCGTGATTAACGGGCCTGCCATGACGATCGTCCTCTGTGTCACTCAGTGGCGGCTCCTCCTCTTTGTCTCAACTAAACACATTCCTGCGGAGGGAGCTGGTAGGAACGTTGAGTTGCTCGGTCAATGGCCAGGGTCAACGGCGGCGTGGTGTATTCCGCAAATATGGCCGACTGTGAGGGCGGGCACAAGCCGGCGTGAGTAGGTTAAACGTTGAGTTTTATAAGGGCACCACGGGGTGACCAGCCCCTCCCCCCCAGCCCCACCCCTCCCACCCCAACCCAGCCCCACCCTCCCCACCCAGCCCCATCCCACCCTCCCCTCCCAGCCCCTCCCCACCCTCCCCTCTCCACCCAGCAACACCCCTGCCGTTTTTGGATGCACGACGGACGGACGGACACAATAATTCCCTGTGGGCATGCTGTAACCAGGAGGTTCCTACCAGTATAATAAAATTTTCATTTCATAGAGGATCATCCATGCCAACAGCATCACACAACGCCGCACGTTAATTACGCATGAGGACCCGTTCGTTATAATTGTTCCAGCTTTTTTACGAAGAGAAAAAACGACAACTGCCCATGCATAGTTCCTTCTCACCATTTCCCGCAGTCGTGTCCTGCTGCTAAATGATGCTTGTACTGTGAGTGTATATTGTGCAATTAAATATCTATTAGTGCCATGAGCAGCCCCGCTTTTGGTTTAATACGTGTGTAAAATGTTGGGCAGGAGCTACCGGATTCCGGAGCATGCTGGGCGACAGCCGATGGTCGACGTTTGTGAGTGAACTTTAAACGAGTTAAAAAATTTACCCGTAAAAACTAAGTTTTTCACTATAAATCCTTTATATGCGTGGCGGCTAGAGTCCTCTCGTCCTCTGGCTTGAGATGGCTGCCACCTATGGGTCAGATGATTGCCTGCCACCATTAAGCAATTGGTAATTAAATATAATTTATTTTGTCCTAAAAAGTGTAAAATTTTGGAAAAATGTTTTCACGACAAAAAAATTGTCAGGCACAACGAGTCTGTGTGCAAAATGTCAGCTCGATTGGATCACGGGAAGTGGGTTAAAAAACGACTGAAAGATTTGCACGGTCGTAAGCGCGCAAGCAAGCAAGCAAGTGAACTTAATATAAAGGATTTAAAAAGACAGCGCTCTCAGCGAGGAGGGGCCGTACCCGATGGTATTGGAGACCAACGCAAGCTTCTCTTTACACACACACACCACGTAGGTTTGATCCGTCGGCTCGCGAAGCGATGTGCCCTGGTAGCAACTAAAAATAAACATTTCATTTGCAAGAATTGCCTGATGATGCTGGATGCAATTACCAGCGAAACGTCTTACTCAAATATTGTAAATGTTGTGGTTTCACTCTTCAACACACCGGTGGGCTAAAGCAGTGAACTATTTGTCTTTTGTCAACGTGACACTTTTTTTGCTGATTGGCCGTGTCGGGTGGTGGAGGGTTACGACACATTTATAAATAACGCGATCTAACCCAAAGACGTTTATTATGAAGAAATAACTCGCATGTAATTAATCCGTAATGAGAATGTTTTGCAGGGCGAGTTTGCGTTGCACACTAAATTATGAAAACTGTTCTCGTGACAAGGTTTGGAACTATTTTCCTTTTCATGTAAAGCAAGGCAAGCCACCCCCTCTGCCCCGCCCACCTCTTAGTCCAGAATCACAATATGTATTTACACTGGAGGAATCCGATGAGCTATAAAGCTCTTTAGTTACATGTCCAGTAGAGGTAGGTCAGAACATAAAAAAACAATGCAAAAACACGATAGGAGTGCAAAGTATAGGAAAGGTAAGAAAATCACAAAAAAATATATAAACTAAAAATCAAACTCTTTGGTTTTTTCGGTAAAGTCACGTAGGTAAAAAATTCTAATAAGTTAAATCACGACGTTTTGGGCGCGACACAAGCATCCTTCTTCAGGTGGGGACAACGTAGCGAAAGCACAACCGCTTAAGTGTGTCTCACACCTGAAGAAGGACGCTTGTGTTGTGCCCGAAACGTCGTGATTTAATTTATTTAAATTTTTTACCTACGTGACTTTACCGAAAAAAGCAAAGAGTTTGATTAGTAGGAATCCGTGCAGTCACGAAAACTTCAAATCTAGAACAAAAAATAAACTTTCTATCTTACCAGCTAAGGATCACTGAGCTATTCGTTTCTTTTTCAGAAGCGACCTGGCCACAAATGATAGCTCAACGAAGTGGCTTATCACGTGGAAATGTATAGAGCACACAGTCCAGTGGCCTCCACCCACCCTAAGTCACACGGTTTCTCATACCGACAACACTGGCTTGCGCACATTTCATCTGCACTTTATGAACGCACGATGCATCGTTCTGCTGCCGGTAAAATGTTTACATGACCTGAACAATTTTTGCGGCCGAAAATTAAGTCAATTTAGCCGCTTCACCACGTCCACGCAGAGTGGCTGTTTTTATTTTTTGTACTCAACGCTTTGCTCGTGAAGAAAAGCCTCACCCCGAGTCTTGACGACTCAATTTTGCAGGAGGGTCCTGCAAAATGTTTTTTTTTCGAAATATGGGGGAGGTGGTGGAGGGGGCAGCGACGATTTTCTGCGGCTGATTCAAATCGAGTCGTTTGCGGGTCAAAAGGTTCAAAAAGTCTCCACCAGTTCAGGGAACCAGCAGCAGCGGCACCATGACGGGGAGGCGGGCGGGGGGATCTTTAACGTCCACCGTTAAACTACGGACCACGCGTGTTCCTCTTCCTCTGGGTTTGAATACACATGCAACGTGTGTGTATGTACAGTTTAGCTTCTTTCGCGCCGTACATAGCCACCCGTGCTAAATCGGAGGCGCGGCGGTGTGGGTGGGGGGGGGTTAAGGACAACACATCAGACGCAAAAAAGCAGTTCTAAAGGAGTGAGTTTTCAATCGACATTTGTCCCCTCGTGGTCTTTGCTGCTCCCCGCGTGCACCAATCGCGATGACGCAAGGTGCCAGGATGCGTGGCCACTCTCGTTCGAGATGCGCGGTCGCAATCGCGACACGCCGCGGTTTGCGTGGAGCTATCAGAGTAATTCTGCCACCGATGGCTCCGAACAGTGCCCCCCACCCCTACACCAGAGGTCGCAAACGGGTTTTGATTCCTTACCCGTACCTGTACCCGGCCGCACCAGGGTCGCAAACGGGTACCTGTACCCGGCCGTACCCGTACCCAGCTACCCGTACCCGGCCGGGTACGGATAGGGTACGGGTATCGGGTACCTGATTGCGACCTCTGGGATGAAGCCATGTTGCAGGCGCGGGTGGGTTGATTCTAGGAACTTGAATTGTGAGAAGAGACAAGACGTTGGGAAATGAGTGACAAACAGTTACTCACCAGTGACTCACGGTCTACCTGTAGCCGTAGCCGGCCGCACCAGGGTCGAAAACAGGTACCCGTACCCGGCCGGGTATCGGGTAGGGTACGGGTATCGGGTACCCGGTTGCGACCTCTGCCCTACACCACGAGACCATGAGCTATGCACACAGCTGGTGCGGCAGAGTCTGGAACTGGGATAAAATGGCTCGGTGGGGGAATCGATCCACAAGCGTTTGAAACTGTTCACTCCGATGCGTGCTCTAGGTTGTTTCAGGGAAGAAGAAAAAAAACGGTGGGGGACTTAATTACAATGTCTTGTTTACTTTGTTAATGGCCTGCGGAATGCTTTTTTTTTACGAGAAAGCATGGGGGGGGAGGGGGTGGGGGCCCTTGCGATCACTTGTCATCCGTCGTCTTTTCACGCTCGTTTTCATTTCTGCCCACGACCACGGTGTGTACAACTGCCGCACGTGAGGCCTGCATTGCACTGTGCACCGTCTGAGAATCAATGGAAACCAATCCATCAATCACAGCAGCTGCGTTCAGCGGGTTTAATCTCATTCTTTTTGGAGGCTTCTCCAGTGAGGGCTTTGATCAGATGTGCCGCTAAAATGGGGGATTATTTGGCGAAAGACCTGTGCTGAATCCATTTATGAATGTCAGAAGCAGGACCACAGCGGAGCAGCATTACGAGTGCATCATGTGTTAGCCGAGCCGAAATATAGGGATTTCAGAACGTCGTGAAATATACCTATTGATCTCGGCAATGCAAACTGTTGCACAACTCACGAAAGGAAACACTATATTTGGTTGATACTGTATTGGCAGTGGTGCATAAGCACAGATAATAAAAACTCAACAAATTCGCCAATAACAGTGTGACCTGAAAAGGGATTTTTTAAATATAATTAGGCGACGATTCGGTTTCTTCATAGCAAAGTAAATAGGTCAGAGAGTTAGATAATGCACTTTACACCATGGTGCCTGATGAACAGTTAAATTTGTATTAAAATTAAAGTACTAACGTATTGCCGGCACATTGCATGGGTAGACCTGCTGTACCGAGGTCAATGAAGCAAACATTAGCATAATCAACTTACTGATGCTTTCCTGGGCTCAATTTTTGTTTCGTGAGGATTAGGGAAGCTAATCACGACTGTTGTCGGGAAGACACAACAGACGCTGGACAATTTCTGCAAAAAGCGATAACTCGTAACCGAACAAACACAAATCGTGCCAGCGAGCCGGCCGTCGAACGCTGTTTGCCGCGACGCGTTCGCCAGAAAATCGCGTTTTGTCGCGGTCGTCGTCGTCGCTGACCGCCCATAAGATTCCACGATCCAATTAGCTTTCTCGCTTTCGGAGGCCGTGCGCTCCTGGAATCCCCCCCGAGCTTACTGATTCCTTCAAGGGGCTTGCTTTTTTTCAAAATGTATTCCCCATGAAATCTTGCCTGGTGTCCACGGGGCCCCATGTCCACCACCGCAAGGCATCTGAAGAGGAGCTGTGGCTGCGCTGCCCCGTTACTGGGGACCCTTTGCACTGGAGCTACGGCTACCGGACTACTAAAATAATCTTCGACACCACCGCCTTGGCTGGCAACTCAACGTGGCAGCTAGTGCAAGAAAAGATTTCCTGGTGGCGGCTCGTAGGGAAAGCTGTGCGCCGAGGGGCATGCACATGATGATGATGATCTATTAGTTTAAAACAAAATAGACGTGCAATTTACATATCATCCAAAATATACGTTTTTTGGGTTAGATCGCATAAATATAAATGTGTCGTTAAACCCGTCACCACCCGACACAGCCAATTAGTAAGGTTTGTCACGTACACAGAACATGCCAATTGGTAGCGAGTACAGCACACCGGTGTATTGGAGAGCAAAAAAACAGTATTTGTGGAATTGAGCAAATCCACAAATTGAGAAAATCCACAAATGTGTACTTTCTCTCCAACACACCGGTGTGCTGTACTAGTAACGAATTTGGATACGTTCTGTTTACGTGACAACCCTTACCAATTGGCTGTGTCGGGTGTTGGCGGGTTCAGCGACACATTTATATTTACGCGATCTGAACCAAAAAAAACCTATATTATGGATGATATTGTTCGCGAAATCCCTACCACGCGCTAAATTAACACATCATTTGCACACGTCGACTCGGAGGCGCTTAGACCCACGGTCGCAGTTTGCCGCCGCGACTCACTGGTGGAGAAGGTGACGTGCGGGTGGTGCGCCGGCAGGACGGTGCCTATGGTCGTCGGCTGGCAGGAGATGTGTACGGCCGGCTGCGACGACGGCACGCCCTGGCCAAAGTAGTGCTGGTGGCGCAGCAGCCAGTCCGGGGGCGAGCGCGCCGCCAGGTTGCACTCGCTCGTGGCGCGGCCGAGCGCCAGCTGCTGCTGCTGGTAACTCGGCCTGAGAGAGAGACGAGACGAGGGGAACATCCCCCCAAAAAGCGTTGCGGGAGGTGTCAGGCGTGATAACAGGGAAACGGTCGCACTGCTCCGTTCGGAGTCCGATCGATAGATTCTTCAGCTCGCGACGTGCACGCGGTGGGGGTGTGTGGGTTGCGTTGTCAGCAGAGGGCAGCAAAAAAAATACCCGTTGTTGTACTGTACCGTGCTCCAACATCTATGCTCCCCACCGTCATCAACCCGGATGGCGTAGAGTGGTAGAGCGGGCTCAAACAAACCCCCGAATTTGTTGATAAAATATAAAACTTGCACAAACCGAACTTCAAAAGGACATTCAGGGGCGTGGGTAGACTTTTTTTAAGTCTTCGGATTCTGACCAAACGGTGCGCGTGACCGAGCGAGTGAATTCCAGACGACCGCAGCTGCAACAGAGAAGCGACGTTGGGCGTCGTTGTCTGGGTCGACGAGGAGGAAACTCGAGGCAAGATCGGAGGTTGCGAGACGCAACTTACAATGAGAATGGTGTGTGGGCGGGGGGGGGGAGCGTGGCCCTCATCCAGCAGTGGATTGACAACAAAGAACTATACGTGTCCACAAAGCCGCCGGGCATCGATCAACGGCAACGAGCGTTGCAAGCATTTAACAATGTGTCAAGCGACTTCGAAAAAAAACAAAGTATAATTACGCGACATTTCTCACGGCCGTTGCACTCTCCGCCCTATTCGTTGCACTCGGTCGAGCGAAACCGAAAACCAATATGACATTGTTCACGTTTAATTTGCACAACAACGACACAAACCCGCAAGACCGGGGTGCGAGTAAATAACGCGTCCCAAGTGCACCCGAGGACGAGAATCCATCTCTCATCACGTGGGTGCTGCGTGCGCGGCCATCACCACTTGACTTGGGGGAAATGCGCATGCCTTCTCCTTACGAATTTATTTGCTCTTCAATATGCAAAGCTACGATGATGTATCATGGTGTTCACGAGTCCATGCAGTGGTGGGGAGGGGGGCGGGGGGGAGTGGTCACTGTGGCTGTGTCAGGAAATTAAATATCCGGGAGTTTAATACAGTAGGTAGCGTGATTTAATCTTAAATTAGATTCTTCTTTCTTGCCGATGCAAGCGAAGCTCACGCTTAACTGATGCTCCGACAAGAGCAAAGCACTCACTTCGAAGTGGAGGAAGCCGCCCTCCCCCTCCACGATGGATGCGCGATTAATCCGAACGCATTTCGCCCGCGCGGATTTTTCGTTCGCTTTTCACGCCGCCGCTTCGACAAAGCGCGCTGCGAACTTTGACCGGCAACAAGATCCATTGGTGGTTGATTAACCGATCCCAGCTCTAATTTATTAGGGGAACAAATAAAGCGAGACTGGAATCAATGTGGTGACTCCCAGTGCAGTTCTCTCGTTGATTATTTGATAATTTAGGCCCAGGCTACTTTACAAACAACATTTTAAAAAATGATTCAATGTAAGGTGAACCCAAAAGGACTGTGAGGGTCCAATGGCAATCACAGGGTGAAATAACCAATTGGTCTTGCGAGCTCCATTAGCGAGTGGCACACACGTGTGTGTGACCTTGTTATTGCGTTCTACAGCAGTGCAGAACCATGCCGCCGGTTGTCGTACTGTGGCCCCATGGCTCCACGTCTATGCACCCTGCCCGTCACCAACCAGCGCTGAGCAGCGGGCGTGGTGAGCTATGGTCACACGGCCAGTCATCTGGCAGCGGAGCGACAAAAAGCGTCGGCACGCGCGACGCTTTTGTCCCTCGAGAGAAACTCGTCCCCGCCACGGAAATGTGGAATTTCCATCACCGGCTCGGCTAGGTGGGGGGGGGGGGGCGGGGCACATTTTTTGGGCCGACACCCCGAGCCACCGTCGGGCCCACGAGCGACGCCAAAGACGCTTCTCCTCTTGCGCCGCGAATGTCGCCGTTTGTCATCTGCGACCGGTCCCCGACCCCCCACGCCCCCCCCAAGCGTTCGAGGGCTCGGTTCGAGAGGGGAGACGGCTGCGGTGTCACGCAGCGGGCGCGTAGCCCCGTCTCGACGCGCAAGTCTCCTGCGGCAAATTTGCGATCTTCGGTTTGCCGGTCGACGTCCGAAGCGAGGACCGCGACCCTCAAAGGAATGGCGCCGCCCTCCCCGTGGTTGCCCCCCTCCCCCCTCGTGGTGCCCCCCCCCCCCGTGGTCGCCCCCCCGTGACCTCCCCCCCTGTAACCGCCCCCCCCCCCCCGTCACCAACCCCCCCCCGCCCCATGGTCACCCCCCACCGCGATCCGTCGCTCAAACAAATTCCTGGAGACGCCGGTGCACGGCAGCCAAGAGGAGCAGTGGAGATGCGAACGCCGTTGCAAAAAGAGGTCACCCGTGTGGCGGCAACGGCCCTTCGCTGACCGCGCGCGATGAATGAGTGACTATCGGTCCCGTGCTGTGACAACCCGTCTCGCGAATCGCTGCGAGTGTGACGGTGAACGCGGAACGTGCCCCGCCGTCCGATTGGACGATGTCCGACGCTCCGTTCTTTCTGCGCGAGATGGATTCTCGTCCTCGACGAGCCGCGACGACGACAGCGACAAACGAGACACGTCGAGGGAGCTGCACGGCGCGAGCACGAAAACGCGCCCACAGTCGCGAGGTAGCGAGGCTCGGCGAGGTTCGGTGTTCAGTTCGGTGAGGTGTCGGTGAGATCCGGTGAGGTTGGGTGAGGTTCAGTGAGGTTCAGTGAGATCCGGTGAGGTTGCGCGAGGCTCGGTGAAGTTCGGTGAGGCCCGGTACCTTGTGGCAGTGATGCCGCCACTCTGGGGCTGGGGGCCAGACGCCGGGAAGAAGTAGGAGCGGCGGCGCGAGTAGCTGGGCACCTCTTGGAACGGCACTGGGGGGGGGGGGGGGCGGGGGGGGGCAAAGCACGGGCAAACAGTGGTCACGCACCTCCGACTAGCTCGGCTGGCCATAAGTACGGCGCCTAAGAAGTCCAACGCACGACGGACGTGACAAACCCGCCACCGTCAGACAACGTTCATCAGAGGAGGTCGGGCGTGGGGGGGTCGCAACTGGATCGCGGCACAAGGACGATCAGAAAGACCATCGCGGAGGTCGAGGTGGCTCCGAGCTTCGCGCAGACCTCCGGCCGCCCCGTGAAATCTCGTCGCCGGCATCTCGGCCACCGGGTGTCAGGGCCTTCTCCTCGGGGCCTCAAACCTCTGGGCGCACATCGCGACGCCCCCCCCCCCCCCCGGTCCCATTGCCCTCCTCCCCGACTTTGTTGAGGTGTCATTTGTGGTGGGCAGGTCGCTTTTGAACGGTAGGTTGATACCTCGGTGGGCTTTGTCTGGCAGGATGGGGATGGTTGAGTGTTGTATTTGCACGTGTTTGGGTGATTTGTTAAACTTTTATCGTACTTTGCACTCCTAACGTGTTGTTTTGTCTTGGTTGTTGTGACGTTCGCACCCGACCCAACTGGACATCTGTGAAAAAGAGCTTCACAGCTCATCGGATTCCTCCAGTGTAAATCAATATTCTGATTCTGATATAGAATATTTATATTTCTCCTCCCCATTACACCCGCAACGCTTGTTATGCCATCGTTTTTTTCCCGAGCTCCCAGATCGCTTCACCCTATCCTGCGATCAGACGCCACATTTTTTTCCCGCAGTGCAGAGGCAAAGCAAGGAGGTCGTTGTTGTCATTTGTTTAGGGGGGCCGGCACCCGTCACCCCGACGGTTGGGGGGGGGTCAGCGGAGGTCAGCTGGGGGGGGGGGGGGGCTCTGCTGCATACCGCGATGATTCGCAGTCAAGATTAACGTCGCTCCACGCCTAATAACCCTGGGATTTAGCGATTGGCAAGCGGCTGCCGGGGGTATGACTTTGTCACGAAATGAAGCGTAATTTCGCAAAGTGACGGGATCATCGCTACGTCAGTTTCCCAGCAATTTCCCGGGCAGACAATGCGACGTTGTGTCAATGCACGTGTGTAGTGTGCGTGTGCATTGAGCTTCTTTCGCACCGTACGTAGCCCACCGTGCCAATCGGAGGTGTGCGGGAAGGACAACACAAACTGAACACAAAAGCAGTTCGAAAGAAATCAATGTGGGCATGTGGTTGGAACAGCGTAGGGCCAATGTTTGTCCAACGTTAGTCCAACGTTCCATCTGTTCCGGGCTGTAACTGTAATTCACATTTTAATCATTTTCATTTTGTGCCGTGCTGCATTTCGAGTATGAATAAAGACTGCTTGACAGGTATTTGACTGCCGTTTACTCAACACAAGCCTGCTACGAGTCTTTATAATCATTACATTCCACAGCAAAAGACTGATGATATTGATGGTGCATGCAATGATGACGATGACCACTTCATTGCATTTATTGGTATGGAGGGGGACCCGTGGGACTTGGACACGGCGGCTAGGAGATGTTAACTACCTCGCCTGGTATACAGGAGGTCGTGGGTTCGATGCCTACCCTGACGCCTGCTGTATATTTGGAGTTTGTGTGTCTCTCTATCATCATCATCATCATCATCATCACGGTGGCTAGGAGATGTTAACTACCTCGCCTGGTATGGAGGAGGTCGTGGGTTCGATCCCGACCCTAACGCCTGCTGTATATTTGGAGTTTGCGTGTCCCTCTCCCCGTTGGGGCATGGATGTTTTTTCCGGGTCCTCTAGTTTTTCCCTCCACGTTTAGAAACACGCACTTAGAGCATTTGGCTGCCATAAATTTCCACTTCGTCGAGCAGTCATTTGTGATAGCCACATCGCTTCTGAAATAGAGCTCCATAGCTCACAGTGGGCCTTACCCGGTAAAGTTTATTTTACTCGCGCTACTTCCCAGACTGCTCTGGGGCAGCCCCGCACGGTTGCCCCACGGCTTTGCCGAGGTCTCGCTGCCACCCCGGGCCTGGCGATGAGATCACACTGTCTCTAGACCACGGGCGGTGAGGTCGGGGCTCTCGAGGGAATCACTGGGGCTGGGCTCCCGGTAATATCGGAGCTTCTCTGCGACTCATTGGCACTTGACCGCAGCGGTAGCAGAGGCTCTCCCCTGGGCGGATGGCGGGGTCAGAGGTCGTCGCGATCGGTACCGCAGAGGGCCTTGCTGTCAAAAGCCTGTTGGTTTTGACACCAATGCGATCACAGTGGCGATCACCTCCGTTTATTAACAAACAAACAAATTCCCACCGCCGCTTTCTTTGCAATGCCATCTGCGTTTAACTTCCACCCCTCCTGTTTAACCATTCACCGTTCACGTGAGCGTTGCGTTTTGGAGTACGCATGTAGTGCATGTGTATGTTGAACTTCTTTCGCACAGTACATAGCCAACCGTGCTAATCGGAGGTGCCGGTGGGGGTGGTATCAGGCTGGCGCCCCTTCACCCAATAGTTTTGTTTTTTTTCTCCATCGTTGGCCGAGCGTCATCCGTGGAAAAGACACCTAGAGCCTCAGCAGGTTCTCACCTGGTGAACTAACACCTCTGCCAAGAAACATACCAACGGCGTGGAAGAGTAGGCCAAAACACCATGTGGCAGAGCTCTCCATAGTTGGCATGAGCAGTCAGATTTCAGGGTGGCACCTTCAATTTATAACCTCGTCGTCGTCGTTGTTGTTGTTTTACACACCATCGTCGTCGTCATCGCAATATATTCAATTGCAAGCATGTTTTGTCTCCTCTGTTAACATTGCGTTGTTCCATTGCATTGCACATGTGTGCACCGCGCATGCCTACACACGAACAATACGCAACACGCTCGCCAACAGCGCAACAACGGTTTTACAAATGACAATGTTACTATTCACCAGCTTTCCTGCTAATCATAGGCTGCATTTACAGATATTCTTTTTTTTTTCGGTAAAGTCACGTGACTTTTCGGAAAGCTTAAAATCTAGAATGCATTTACAGATAATCTGGATTACTATGACAATGCTACCCCCCCCTTCTCCCTTGAGGACCTGTACTTTATTGATATTTACCCCAGAAAATGCGTCGAATGTATTTTTATTTTATGTCACACACTGAGCTTCAATCTCAGACTGCCTGTTCACAAATACGAACGTAATGCATATGCATTGTTTTACTCTGCTCCCGGAAAGGTTTACTGTCAGTTTAAGATGAATGAAACCACCGATTTACATAGGTCACGTATCGTTTTAAATATGCAGACATTCTAATTTCACTTTCAGTGCTGCACAAAACTGTTGTCTTCTGTTTCTTGGCTATTTTCACTTCATTTTAAGATTCTTCTGAACAGGGTTTTTTTTTTTACTGGTCCATGTGTATAGTTTGTATGAGCCTCTGATGTTGGTTCTGTACTATCAATGCACTACTTTGTTATTTTGTTCTGACTGGCCGATATCCGTGGCTTATGAGATGTGTGTGCTCGTCGCGTGACATTATATCCGCAAGCGTGTTGAATCTTTCCGACATTGCAAATATCGTTGGCAGTACATTGTCACTGACGTATGTTGTGTCTCACATCTCAACGTGTGTCATTGTGACTCCAAAAGTGTTGGCAATTTCATGGATCAGATGCACCCCAAGGCCAGGTGTCGATATCGATTACAACATCTGCAGGAATCACCCCACTTGCGATCTCGACAATTACCTCTTTCGCCTGTTATAACAATAATGTCATTTGTAACACACACAGTAATTCACAAACATAAATGACCGTGACTCTGATTTGGGGTGCCAAGCTCAGGGTAACCGGAAGGCCGTGGCTCCAACCTCAGTTTCAGCTCCAATGTTTTGTTTTGTACAGCGTCCTTCGTGCAAATTGCATCTCACATCGCAATCCATCGGTCCAACGGCCTTCTGGGAATGCATGATTTCAGCGGCATTGATACAGCAAAAGCGAACACGCTGGATGGGATTCGTTTCGACATGCGGCGTCTCGTCAACAGAGTCGGGCCCGCATCAATCAATGCTAGTAAGCTGCCCGATGTTAGAGGCAAGGACCCTCTCTTTTTTAGGAATACACCCATCCATAAGGTCTCTCCACGAGATAGATTAATGTAACCAGATTTAGGGTAAAGGTCACGGTGATAAACAGAGGGACTCTCGTTAGGAATAAAGCATGAGACAGATCGGGGGGGGGGAAGTGTCTGATCTGTCCAGAGCTCCGCTAAAAGTGGACGTATAAATCACTGTCACGTGATCAAGCAAGGGTGTGAAGATGGACGTGACGAGATGATCTGGGCCGCCATGCTGGCGAGATGTTATCTGCCTTGTCCCGGTATACAGGAGGTCGTGGGTTCTAGATCCTGACCCTGTATATTTGGAGTCTGCGTGTTCTCCCCGTGGTGGTGTGGATTCTTCTCCGGGTCCACCGGTTTTTCCTTCCACATTTAGAATCAACGTGCGCTCAGAGCATTTGGTTGTTATAAAATTACTGTATTCTAGTGTAACGTTAATTAAAAGTGTTTGTTTTGACAAGAAACGCTGTGAGATTTAAAGACCCCCCAACACCACCCTCAACACCACCCCTCCCACCAGCCCTCCCACCAGCCCCCACCACCACCCAACCCCACCACCACCATCCCACCACCCCCCACCACCACCTTCTGCACTAGGCCTCGCGAAGCCTGCCGCACTAGGCCTCGCGAAGCCTGCCGCACTAGGCCTCGTGCCGTGCTTTTCGTGCACAAATAAGGCGATTAAATGTATCTCGTCTCCGTGTTAATAAATGTTTCTTGTCTCTGTGTTAAAAAAAACGTGCTGCGTTTCAGTGAAGTAATTTTTTTTTTAAATAAACGTGCTGCGTTTCATCTCTGTTAATAAGCCTGCCGCACTAGGCCTCGCGAAGCCTGCCGCACTAGGCCTCGCGCCGTGCTTTTCGTGCACAAATAAGGCGATTAAATGTATCTCGTCTCTGTGTTAATAAATGTTTCTTGTCTCTGTGTTAAAAAACGTGCTGCGTTTCAGTAAAGTAATTTTTTTTAAAAACGTGCTGCGTTTGAGTAAAGTAATTTTGAAGCGAAGTTTAAAGTTTTGCCGTGATGCGCCGGAAGTGACGGCCATCTTGTTTAATTCACAGATCGCAGGGGGAGCGGGCGGCCATCTTGTCGGACAGGGTCATGCCAAGTGTTTGCAGTAGGGGGCGATGTTGATACACGGACGGACGGACACATTAATCTATTGGTGGTCTGGTCCACTTCGTTCCTACCAGTAAAATCCCACGTGATAAGACAATTTATTAGGCTATCACTTGTGGCCAGGTCGCTCAGTGGGCCTTATGCGGTATAAAATAAAATACAAATTTGTAATCAGAAATTTAGATTTATATCTCAGCATGCATTGCTGTGAATAGGAAGGATGCTATGTGCATAACGGAACAATTGCCGATTAGCCTGGCTTTTTTCTACGAAATGCAAATGTCAGAAGGGGTCAACGATACGGGGGTGGCAGGGGGGGGGGGGTTATTCGCTGCGTTCAGTGTCACTGTTCATTCAAATGGATGAACGCGATCACCTCTGTCCAACATACTTAGCCGGATGAGAACCAATCACTGGACTCTTGCATTCTGGACACTGTTACAAATTATAACACGAAGTGTCTGACAGAGTAACGCATGTGAGTGCAGCGCAGTGCAGAGTGTCTGACAAAGTAACGTATGCGAGTTGCAGTGCAGCGCAGTGGAGCTAAAGGGTGCAGGTGTTGCAAGCGAAATTTAGTTTTTTGTTGCTGCAAAGTCACGTGACTTGCAAAGTCACGGCGCGTGACGGTCTGGCACGTGGAAAGTTGCCCAACGGTTGAACTCGGTTCCTGATGAAAGTGTCCGTGTTTTTCGCACGCTGGCACCTCGCCCTCACGCCCTGTGACAACTTGCGTGCGCCAAGCGCAGTCAGACTGCTCACGGACGTGGGAAGCGGGGGCCTCCGTCGCTGGCGGTGCGTCACAACAGCGAATTTCACCTGAAAAGTGCGATGCCCACCCCGAGCGCACTGGCAGAAGTCGCTCATTTGACAGCCCGTTGCTAATTTTCCTCTCCTAGTGCGTTCCGTTTGACGGAGGAAACATTGCAATGAGTGAATGGAAATGTTTAACTTGACAGATGGTAGGTCATTAAGTAAAAAAAAACAACCCACTAAATCCTCGTTCAACTTTAGTGGCTACAGTTTTCAGTTTGTGGTGCATTAATCAGCCGGAATTTCAAGACGTCTTCCGTTTACTTATCAAATTAACATAATGAAAATTTTATATGCATCTTTTTTATTTGTTGGGTTTTTTTTTATTATCACATTTTTTCAACTGGTCCGTTCTAACGATGTGCTGTCATTAATGCCATATGTTCCACTGACCTCATTTTTTTATCTTTGCTTTTAGGGACTTTTTTTTTATCCCGGGGTAATTTGCCACTCATTAATTTTAAGCTAAACATGACGGCATGAATCGACGTGACATTTTATGGGAATTTAAATACATACCTCTGGCTCGCGGGAAAAACAGCTTCATGCCTAAAGGCCAGCAACTACATTGAACCTATATGGCTTTAAAAGGGCTCACCCCACATTACTTGCAGGAACTAATACATTTTATATATTCCATCAAGGCCCTTAAGATTGTCTAATCTCCAACTGCTCAGCACTCCCAGGTCTAAGTTGCGCTCTTTTGGTGATCGGGCTTTTGATAGCGTGGCACCCAAGCTATGGAACGCCGTGCCACTTGAAATCAGGTAATCGGAGTCGATAGATAGATTTAAGTCCGCTTTGAAAACTCCATTTCTTTAAAGTGGCCTTCCCAATTGAGTTTGGTCGGTTGCCCTGGTTCTCTTCTTCACATGAGGACGGCTGCTTGCGTTGTGGCCGAAACGTCGTGAGAATTTTTATTATGTTTTATTTTCATTATTTTATTATTTCCCTTCTACGTGACTTTACCGAAAGAACCAAGAATATGAATGCCCTGGTTCTGTTTTTGTTTCCTGATTTTCATGCGTTACGCATTGTGATCCTAGGATGGAATACACATTATACATTCGAATTATTATAGTTGGATGCTGTCTGCACAACAACAGACCCTGTCGGCACCGATGAATGTACCCAGTCTAGTGACGAACGCGTGAGTGTGAATTTCCATGGATCGGTTGGATTACCCACATGAATACCTTCGGACGGTCGAGTGAATGTGCAATTTTCCCGCTCAAATGAGCAACGAGGCAACGGCCGTCATCTCTAACCTTCGCAGCCCTAAGGCGAGTGGCAGAAAATCCACATTCCTATGGCGGGGGCGAGCCTATTCGCACGATCACCACCGCCGACTTTCTCACAAATCGGTAAAAAAAATTTCGACCCTCGAGAAATTATGGGCTGAGTCAACCCCGCAGCCAGCATTTGAACTCGCAACCTTTCCGATTGCGAGCAACCGGCTCTGCAGCTGAGCAACCTCGCCGGTTTATGACATAGATAGTGAAAAATCAAACGTTCGGTCCATTTAAACTTCACGGATCACTGCAGCACTTTGACAACATTGAGCCGAATGAGGCATAAGGATGCGGATTGGGCCTTCGTCTGCCCGGGCGGTTGTCACCAATCCGCGTACCGCGCACATTCACCGGCCTCGATTGTGGGACGGGATGCGAGTGATGTGTCCTTGCGATGTCTAAATCGCGTCTCTCCCCAAGTTAATGTGGCTACATTTTTTTTACATATTTGTTTAAAGCTTCAGTATCCCAGCAAGAGGACGTTCTCTTTTGGTGGGGAGATACAACTTCAGTTCAGTCACAGTTCACACCATGTAAATCTATCAGGCAACAGCTTTCAGGTCCACGTATAATGCGTGTATGTGTGTTGAACTTCTTTCGCATCGTACGCAAACCAACCGTGCTCATTGGAGGTGCAGGGGAAAGGACACCAAACGAAATACAAAAAGGAGTTCCAGAGAAGTAAGTTTTAAATTTAGATTTAAAAGTGATTTCATGAATATCTGAAGAGCGTTCCAGACAGCCGCAGAAGCGCGTCTGAAGTTGCACGATGCAGGGTTAGGATAGTACTGGTAAGAACCTCCTGGTTACACCAACCCACAGGGGATTATTGTGTCCGTCCGTCCGTCGTGAAGGGAGGGGCTGGGTGGGGAGGAAGGGGCTGGGTGGGGAGGGGAGGGTGGGGAGGGGCTGGGTGGGGAGGGTGGGGCTGAGTGTGGAGGGGAGGGTGGGGAGGGGCTGGGTGGGGAGGGGCTGGGTGGGGGGTGGGAGGGGTGGGGCTGGGTGGGGAGGGGCTGGTCACCCCGTAGTGCCCTTATAAAACTCAACGTTTAACCTACTCACGCCGGCTTGTGCTCACCCTCACAGTCGGCCATATTTGTGGAATACACCACGCTGCCGTTGACCCTGGCCATTGACCGAGCAACCCAACGTTCCTACCAGCTCCCTCCGCAGGAATGTGTTAAAATAGCGAGGCATAAAGGGTGAGTGTTAGTGTCAGACTATCGTGGGAGAGGAAAAAAAAGAGCAGGGAGAGAATAAAATCAAATAGAGTCGATGGCTACACACAGAGCGCAGTAAAAGTAAAGAAAGAGCGAGGGAGCGAGCAAAGTAGAGAGGAAAATAAGCAGAGACAGCGATAACAGCAGCGGAAGCGACAACACTGACACTTTAACACGCAGGAGGCTTTCGCGACCAATATCATCCATAATAGAGGTGTTTTGGGTTAGATCGCGTAAATATATAAATGTGTCGTTAAAACCCGCCACCACCCGACACAGCCAACTAGTAAGGGTTGTCACGTACACAGAACGTGGCCAAGTCACTAGCACACGAGTACAGCACACCGGTGTGTTGGAGAGCCAAGCCTTAGCAGTTTGCTGTGTCGGGTGGTTGCGGGTTTGAACGACACATTCATATATTTACGCGATCTAACCCAAAAAAACCCTCTATTTTGAACAATTACAAAAATAACAATAGTAGAAATGACATTTGACCTTCGTGTCTCAGAGTCAATACGAGGCATCGTTGGGACACACAGGGCATCGCGCATCCTATACCTCGTATTACTCGCCGTGGTGACGGGGCGCTAAAATCGCTTGCGAGGCACACGAGGCCCTGAACCTACTGAGGCACATGAGGCCCTGAACCTACTGAGGCACATGAGGCCCTGAACCTACTGAGGCACATGAGGCCCTGCCCCTACTGAGGCACACGAGGCCCTGAACCTACTGAGGCACATGAGGCCCTGCCCCTACTGAGGCACACGAGGCCCTGCCCCTACTGAGGTACACGAGGCCCTGAACCTACTGAGGCACATGAGGCCCTGCCCCTACTGAGGCACACGAGGCCCTGAACCTACTGAGGCACATGAGGCCCTGCCCCTACTGAGGCACACGAGGCCCTGAACCTACTGAGGCACATGAGGCCCTGCCCCTACTGAGGCACACGAGGCCCTGCCCCTACTGAGGTACACGAGGCCCTGAACCTACTGAGGCACATGAGGCCTTGCTCCTACTGTGGCACATGAGGCCCTGAACCTACTGTGGCACACAAGGCCCTGCCCCTACCGGCACAGCCGTTCCCAAGCCAGCGTGGGCTGAGGGCACCGTGACGAGCTGACATCGCATCAGCAGCACCCCCCACCCCCCCGTCCCAGCTCACGGATCCTTGACTATCGAGAGTCAAATTTTGATTTAAAGCTTTCGTGACTGCAGGGATTCATATTGGTTCTTTCGGTAAAGTCACGTAGAAGGGAAATAATAAAATAATACAAATATCGAGAGCCACTTTGAAGGGCCTCCGGCAGATCTGCGATAAGCGTGCTCAAAATCGGGAGGATTTTTTTTCAAGCGGTCTTGGCGTAAATCGGCCCATCCACGACAGGGCGTTTTCCTTTTTTTCTTTTAGACATCTACCAGAGGAGATGCTTGATCACGGGCCGAGACATCGGCTGAGTAAATGGAACAAGATTATCAGATCGCCGATTTTGATGTTGTTGTTGTAAATAACTATCTGGATTTGTGGGGAACTTAAGTGGGAATACAAGTATTGTAAATATGGGAAATGTAACCATCAGTAAAAAGGGTAACATTGAATCGAGGTAATAACCTCCGATTAGAATCGTCGACAAAAAAAGGGTTTGAGCCTCAGTATTATTCGCATTGTCTGCCAAGAATTCAGAAGCTACTCCTACCAACTGCGACGAGTGGCCTTTCTTCTGCATCGTAATGTCTGACAGGAAGGCACCGCGTGGTATCTCTACAACGTCCATGGCATCGGTTGTGGAGCATTTAAAGTAACAAAATAAATAAGCAGGCAAATTCGGCTCTTTCCAAAAATCTATCCCTCCATGTAAAAAAAAATATATTTTTTTTACTTACACAACCCAGAGGTATAACATTAGCGTCTGATTATTTATTCTGTTACAGCATCTTTGGAATTCTACTGTCCCTGATTTCTCGAGACATTATTGCATTACGATTATTTAGATTGGGTGCAATACATTTCCACGTGATAAGCCACTCTATTGAGCTCTCATTTGTGGCCAGGCTGCATCTGGCAAAGAAGTTAAACGCTCAGCGGGCTTCATCTGGTAATGTAAAAAAGAGTAAAAAATAATTCTAATTTGTATGTTTTTAGTGATTTGCTTACCTTCCCTACACATTGTACTCACATCGTCTGTTGTACTGTTTGTTGCTGTCACGTTCTGACCCCGTGCCTCTACTGGACAACTGTGGTAAAGAGCTTCACAACTCATCGGATTCCTCCTCCTGCGGTATAAATAAAGATTCTGATTCTATAGAATTGAAGCTTTCGTGACTGCAGAAATGACTATACTCATTGGGTTTTTTTCCGGTAAAGTCACGTATGTGGAAATAAAATTAAATTTAAATAAATGAAATGCATTTTAATCAAATTTTATTTCATTGATTAAAATAAACTTTAAATAAGTGAAATAAATGTTAATCTAATTTTATTTAATTTATTAAAATATTATTTTATTTCCACATACGTGACTTTACCGGAAAAAAAAAACCCAATGAGTCTAGTAAATTCTGATTCTGATTGCTCGACATTTCACGTCATATATGCTCGTGCTCAAGCTTGATTTGAGCTGGCGTCGCGCGGCGCAACGTGAAATGACTTTTGTTCTGATGCGGAGTCTATTTAAATTGTGCCAGTTCTAGGGGTGGTCAAACCCTCGCAAAGAAGTCACACCGACCCACTCTCAGCCTGATTTGGGGATTCAAATCCTGATAAACAATGAGCAATAGTAATGATAGGCGATTACTTGAATAGTAACGGATGGAGAACAAATAAATTACAGTAGTAAGGTTGAGCGTTTTTTTTTAAATACCCTAAGACTTAAAAAAAAAGTTTTATTTCCGATCGTATTCCCAAAAGGAAGCAACAGCGACCCGTGTAATTGCCACAGCACCGTACGTGGTAAATAAGTAATGGGTTTGCAATGACACATCAACTTATCGATTTAGATAAAGTCGTAAGCCTCATGATACACGAATCAAATGGCCCGTGTAAGAATATATTTTGTTGACGATTGACAACATATGGGTTTACACGATCCCTCCAGCCACAAGAGGCCGCGATGTTAAAACGCATACTCGATTCTCAAATCGATTCCCAGATTCTGCATCGTGATCATTGTTTTGATCGCGAGGGGGTAGAATCAAATACAAAGATCCTCCCGTATAGCCTTAACAGACTGTTGGGGAAAGCGCTGTTAGTGAGCACCTATGAAGGCCAGAACGGCACACGAGGGGGTGGGTGGCCAGCACCACGCCCGGCCGCCTTTGTCTCCCGAGTGGCAATGTTTTTACACATCGCACTGAGGCTGAGTCGACCTAGGGGAGGTCCGGGACCGGTTCAGATAATCGTCCCTGGTGTTGGCCGTGAGCGGGAATCGAACTCGGCCGCCGGGTTCGTAGCGCGGCGTAGCGCTGACCGCTACAACACCGGGTTAGAATACCTACCGTTAACACCAACACACAGTTCACAGAGGTAGAAAAACCCACGCAAGACTTCCCAAACACAACAGACGCTGCATGAATATACGGTGGAGCTTTCAGGGAAAGCTATTCGCCGCAGGTTAAGCTGCCTAAAATGATTTAAACAAAGTTAATGCTCGTAACATTGCACAAACAGCTCGTCGTTGGATAACACGGCGAATGCCTACCCTCCGTGCACACGTGACGAGACTTTAATGGCCATCAGAAATGGTAAAATCCCTTTTCAACAACTAGTTTATTTAATTTTATTAAATCAATACAAAAGCCATATTATATGCTTTCTCGTAGTAATACACTCAATGTGCTAAATGTCCTATCACGTGAATATGAACAATGGCTAAGTGATGTATTTTAAAAGACGAGATGATAATACCGCAAAAATGTGCATGTGACCAGCCCATCTGCAGATTTCAGGGGCACGCAAAAACCTTTTAACGTGCGTGGAGTGTTATTATTATTTTTATTTTACACGTGCCGATGCCATTCATTTCATTTGCATGCGTGGCACGGTCAAGGTTTGAGTGCCTCTGACATCTCTGATGGCAAGTAAATAAAGCGAGGCAGGATCCCGTCTCCCCCTCTCGCGAGTAATTTATACGACAATGCGCATTCACTGAAATATTTTTTTAAATTTCAACACCCACCCTACCGAAGGCGTGTACAGTGTTTATTTGTTTGCATTTTCGAACAGTTTTATTGCAAGTTGTGCTATCTTCGGGTCGTATCCTGAAATGGAGCATCCTATAGACAATCCTGCAGGGCAATGCATCACCCCCATTTTATATATAGAGAGAGAACGGCACACAGAATGGAATGTCACAGAATTGCTTCCGATATCTCTTGTTATCCACGCGGAGGGGACGATTACCTATCACGTACACCCTACAACAGATATACATGCTCGTTTGCATGGCAATAAAACTGATGTTATGTAAAATTTTTCGTTGGATTTTTTTTTGGCAAGTTACGTGAAAATGTATTTAAACTATGGTCGCATTTGGTACTTTGGTGATCACGCCAAGATCATCAACTCGCTGAACTTGAGAACTCAAGTTGTTTTAACTACAAATGTCTTCCCCATATTTTAAGCCAGGGGGGGTCACAGCAGTTCTGGCTGGTGCTGCTCTGACCTCTGAGCCACCTGGACATCTCCAGAGCAGCGTTTCTCAAAATCTGTTCCCCAGCCGAAAGTGCTCACCAATATGCTGCTTCACAAAAACAAAAATCGGTAAAAAAAAGGTCAAATCCAAGTGACTTGAGGCATTGGTGTTCACATCGGCCTCAGCAAGGTAAGGTAAAATGTAAAAACAACGAGCCTACCTTTACCCTACCTTTTACCCTTACCCCATACAAATTTCCCGATTACAGGGTAATTACTGGGGTACTACACATGAAAAAGGGTTATAACAGGTAAATACTAGGTAGAGTGCTTTATTCATATAGAATACTCTCGATGATTCCAATTTTAAATGGAGACCACGGACTGCGCCACAGAGCTTTTAGTGAGCGGTAAACAAGGTGTTTACCGGGTAATTCTTCCACGCTACCTTTACCCTTTACCTTTACCCTTTTACCCGGTAAAAAGGGTAAATCACCTTATCTTGTCGAGGCCTATGCTCACATCCTGCTTTACAGCCCTGAGTCAGTGGGGGGATTTCCACATCCCTTTGACGGGGGGAAAGTCTTCCTGCAGGGAAAATCCTCACCCACAATATCCTTTTCAAGCGGATGACTTCCCCCATGCCGTGGAAATCCTGCCTGAATCTCAGCCCGGTTCCAGAATATTTCCCAAGGGAATAGGGGCACGAACTTCGTTACCCAGCCACACCCGGAATAAGTGTCGGGAAACAAAATCAGGACCCGTGCATGGCCTTCATCGTGTTCGACGAAGGCCACTGACTCCTTCAATCGTGAAGACCTCGTGGAAGGTGCTGGTTAGGTTTGGCTTCCCTCTCAAATGTATGAAGGTCCTAAAGGCGTCTTCACGACCGGTTGACTGCCAACTGTATCCTCTGTAGTGGCCTGGAGTCGGACTCATTCGTTATCCAAACTGGCGTGAGGCAACGGTGCGTTATTGCCCCAACTCCGTTCTCCATCTTTTTAGCAGCCATCATAGGTCCTCATTAAAGACTGCCTGCCCACTGCCATTGACATCCTATACAGGATGGATGGGTGGCTTTTTAATCTTCGTCGTTTTCCGCCCAAAGACTAAAGTGCCCCAGGGCATCCATTACTGATCTTCAGTACACTGATATTACTGGTAGGAATCACCTGGTTCCACCAGCCCACAGTCTGTCGTGCATCCAAAAATGGGAGGGGTGGGGCTGGGTGGAGAGGGGAGGGTGGGGAGGGGCTGGGTGGGGAGGGTGGGGAGGGGCTGGGTGGGGAGGGGCTGGGTGGGGAGGGGATGGTGGAAAGGGGCTGGGTGTGGAGGGTGGGGCTGGGTGGGGGGTGGGAGGGGTGGGGCTGGGTGGGGAGGGGCTGGTCACCCCGTGGTGCCCTTATAAAACTCAACGTTTAACCTACTCACGCCGGCTTGTGCCCGCCCTCACAGTCGGCCATATTTGCGGAATACACCACGCCGCCGTTGACCCTGCAGGCCATTGACCGAGCAACCCAACGTTCCTACCAGCTCCCTCCGCAGGAATGTGTTCTGTGCCATCTTCACGCACACGAACAATGACGTTCAGTCGATCACTGCATCTCTTTGCATGAGCTTTTCCAAAGCCGATGGTTCTCACGTTACATCGAGAAGACAAAGGTGTTTTATGAACCTGCCTCAGGCCTAACATTTGACTCACCACAGACCACCGTCGAGGGATAGTTGAGCACTTCTGCAAACCCCGATTCCGCAAGAGCTTCCTTAGGGAAACTGCTCCGATGCGTTTTCACCAACTCATGACCTCGCCGGAAGGACACCGAGATCCAGGTCTATAATCCAGTTGTCATCCCTACACTCCTCGATGGATGCAAAACCTGGGTCACCTGCGAGCAATACTTGAAGAGTCTGGACAGGTACCAACCACCTAATGACGCCTCCGGAAGGATCATTCGCATCAACTGGGACAGTCGCCGCACTAACGCCTGCGTCGACACCGAATCCAACGTCGCCAGCGTTGGGGCAACGATCCTCATTGCGGCAACTTCGCCGGACCGGACGTTGTGTGCGGATGCCAAATTCCCGTCTCCTCAATCATACCCCTCGACTCCCAGCTCACCCACGGTCAGAGATCCCGTGGTTGTGGTGGGGTGTTAGAGGAAACTCGGTCGTGTTTCCTCGACCGCGTGGGGAGCGGCAGTGTCGCAGTTTGCGATGCGCTACGAACCCGGCCGCCCGAGTTCGATTCCCGCTCACGGCCAACACCAGTGACAATTATCTGAACCGGTCCTGGGCCTCCCCTAGGCTGAGTCGGCCTCAAATGAGTACCTGGTGCAGTGTGTAAACATCGCCACTGGGGAGACAAAGGCGGTCGGGCGTGGTGCTGCCCACCCACCCCCTCGTGTGCCGTGCCGGCCTTCATAGGTGCTCGCTAATAGCACTTGCCCCAACAGTCTGTTACAGGTTATTCGGGTAAATCTTTGTTTTTGTCAAAGACACGCTGAAAGGGAATCTCAAAAAAGCTGACGTGTGGACATCGCGAGCTCGGAGGAGCGAGGCCATCACCTGACCGCCATGGTGCCACTTTCTCCATCAGGCAGTGGCCCTCCAGAGATGGGAAGAGTTTCGTGGTTCCAGGACTGGTCTCGTGAGTCACCTTAGGACCCATCCGTGAATCTCCGCTCGACATCGTGTTCCAATCGAGGAAAAGCCGACGGGTAATTTCCTCCAATGCAGAGCGTAGTACGAAGCAGTCAGGGTCGTTGCCTTGGTTGAATATAAAACATGACTTAAATGGTTACGTCTGCCTCGAGGTTTTTTATCGCGTAACTGATACGAACGGACGCCTCTACACGAACAAAGAACTCTGCTCTGCGTTTGCCAAAGCGTTAATTGTATTAAAGCTCAGTGAGACAGATGGGGTATGGACTTGATTAATCTTGTTCCCAACCAATTGGAATAGCCTATCTATATTCTTAGGTTTTTTCGGTAAAGTCACGTAGGTAAAAAAATTTAAATTATTCATTTTAATTTTTTTTACCTACGTGACTTTACCGAAAAAACTTAAGAATATGAATCCTTGCAGTCACGAAAGCTTCAAATCTAGAATAGCCTATCTCTCGATGTTTAAACTCATTAAAACTCACGATCCCCTGTACCACTTCCAGACCAATCGGTAGGCCTATTCCTTTGATAAATTGTCAAGGTTGGGAAGATGCAGCTTTTCAGAAAGCTCATCGTTTAAGTTATTTTGGTCGCTTTATATATCACCGATGCTGAATTCCATCACGAGTTTTATGTTATGGCAGCATTCAATTAGTTGGGCGTATGCGATTTTGACCATCTGCTCTTTAAATGTCGATTTATTTTTTTACAGCCAATATTTTGATTCGTAATTGACGTTTTCTGGGCTGGGCCAAAGTAATTATCTACATTTTTTTTTTCCAACCAACATTTTCACGGAAGATATTTTTTAAGAGTCTGCATTATTCCTAAGAGCATTTTCTTTTCCACTCAACAATGCCGAATCCCAACACCGCAATGCATTTGTTTTATACTGCATTGCACCATACAGTATTGCATCTACCACGGGCATTACATTGCCATACATCGCATCATTTCATTTAGAATCACGTGTTTAGATTATTTTGATTATTTGGCTGCGATAAATGTCCACACGACAAGCCACGTCGTTGAGCTATCATTTGTGATCGCTAGATCGCTTCTGAAAAATAAGCTACATAGCTGAGCAGGCTTTACCTGTGACATAAAACATTGTGATTTACTTACCTTTCCTATACTTTGCACTCCTACCATGTTTTTCGTATTGTTTGTTGTTGTAATTGTCTAACCCGTCCCCTACCAGACATCTGTTAAACAAAAATAGAGCGTCATAGTTCATCGGATTCCTCCAGTCGAACTAAACTCGCCACTCGAGTTCTAACGGCGCTAACGAATCTCCACCGAGCCGGAGCCTTCTCAACGGAGGCGCCCCCCCCTGCTGCCCCCCCGGAGAGGAAGAAGTGGCGGGCCGTAGCTCGGCGCGGGGTGGCAGCCGACCGTAACGCTCCTTGGGTGGGATCCACATCAAATACCAAACGGCATCGATCGCTCCAAAGATAGCCGCAGCGCGAGCGCGTGCAAGAGTGCTCGCGGAACCATCGGTGGTGTCGATACGCTTCCCTGCAGGCCCCTTGCCGAATTGACTCGCAAAGAGTTCAGCGCGCACACCCGTGCGTTACACGCATTCGGAAAAAAAAGGACTGGAGGGAAATGATGATTGCAAAAAAACAAGCACGTGGGCCCTACGACTTACATAACCCTTGTCTTGGCCATACAAAAAGAGTATGCACGCTCCCCTGAAGCTCATTATGATGCTCAACTTAACTCTATGTTATGCAAATGTGCATCCTACCACCAGGTGTCTGTGATCACAGATGCATTACGTTAATTGCTTCTTGCTGCACCTGGTCTCTTCCATTGACTACGAAAACGACGGGTTTTTTTTCTTCTCGTGAAAATGTTGCGGAGCGCGCGTGTGTGTGTGTTTGTTTTGCTCGACACCAAACGAGCCTCGCAGAAACATCTTCCACGCCGAAGCTACGGAACGGGCGGTGGCTAACCTCCGTTGCGGGTTCCAGGGACGGTGGTGGAAATTCCACAATCCCATGGAGGAGACGAGTCTATCCCAATGTCAACCACCATTTATGCAGCAGGGCAAATATTATAATTTCTCGTACAGTCTGTGGCCTAGTGCTTCAATGATAGCAAAGACAGAATATTGAGAAGCCCTGCCACCTCGTAGTCACCTTGTCACGCCTTCTCACCTCATGCCACCAGGTCGAGTACGACCTTTGGTGACATACATGACCAGACCTCGCCATCCACACCCGCCTCTCGCTGCCTCTCGTAGCTGGGCCAGTGTGTAAGGCCAGCGGTGTTGTTGATGGAGTCCATCAACCTCCTCCCCTCCTACCTTTTCCATTCCCAAGCAAGAACGATTCCTCTAGTCCAGAGGTCCTCATAACGCATCTGATAGCAAAGGAGCCGTACGTTTTAATGCATCGTGACCACTTAAATTTGACTGCAAAATCGTTCTCTTTTACGCGTGAAACAATTAAACCATTACATAATGTATGATTCATGCTGCCCAGATTCTAGGTTGTATACTATGGATATGACCTCTACAGACGAATACATCCGTGTATGAGCATCGATAAAATTAACCTTGCACGGTTTTGTTCTGGATAACGAGGAAATGAATAACGGAGCACTGAATCCTGGGTGGGATAGCAGTGGCGACATGTCATGGGTGCGCAATGCATCGTGGGTGTTTCCGACATGGCAGTGAACTGCGTGCCAGCTGATGCCCAACGGCACCTGCGGTTAACACCGTTGGGTATGCACGGCGCGCGAAAGAAGCTCAATGTACAACACACGTACGCACACAACGTATGGCAATGACCGATTTCACCACAAATGCGGTCACGTGAAGTTCAGGCGAGATTGGGAAGGGGCCCTGTGGAGCATGGCCGGCCTTCTGGAAGCCAAGGTTATACATGCTGGAGAAACTCAATGTGTAGCTGAGCATATGCTAGAGGCATCTATGTGTTTATTCGTTGTGATAGCTTGTACTTTGTTGTTGTTTGCGCCTTTTGTTTGGGTCACATTTCTTATTTTGTTAATTCATTTTCTAGATTTTTTTGCTTGGAAATTGTAGTCAGGGGTTTTCAGTTTGCTCGGTCGTGGCTCTAAATGAGATTTTGGTCCTCATATATATATTAATATCCAGTGCTGTGGGATTCTATGAGCATGGACGATGTTAGGAAAAAAATGAAAGTATTATAGCCCGAGCTAAGTTAGTTTCGCAATAGATTTATAATGAAATACCATTCTTATTAATTGTAAAAAATTACCATTCTGTTGCACGGATCTTGCATGGCAGAGTCCCTATTAAAATCGCATTTTTAAAAAGTGGGTCTTTTTGCTTAGTTATTTTACTTTGTGCCAGGGGAACTTTACCCGTGTGAAATTTTGCAAGAATCGGGAAGGCGATTCCTCGAAGGCGTTGTACTCAACCTGTGACTTACGGTGTTAGCGTTGCGCACTCACGCGCAACGCTCACTCACTCTTCACGTACACGCACGCGCCTTTTAAATCCATGTATGCCTGTCGGTGCGCGTGCACATTCGAGGCAAGATAAATATTAATCGTAATAATAAATAAATCAAGCCCGTGGCCTGACGAAGCAATGACTGACCTTGGGCAAACCGCGTTCTTTTCGTTTGTTTGTTATTCTTAGGTTTTTTCGGTAAAGTCACTTAGGTAAAAAATTTTTTTACTAAAAGTAATAATACGTGACTTTACCGAAAAAACCTAAGAGTATGAATCCTTGCAGTCACGAAAGCTTCAAATCTAGATTTAAAGTGTTATTCTTCGGGCGCACATCACACTTCATTGTCACTAGAAAATTGCTCCCCCCCACCCTCCCAACAAACGCTGTGTTTGACTGTGAGGGTGCGGTGTGTGTTTTGCACCCTCTTAAATCTGGGCTAAAAAGGATGGCGCAGAGATCGCAACACGGAGACTTGGAAAACTGCACGCGCACCCACGCTGCGCCGCTACGTGCCTCGGCCATCTGCCCCCCACGCAGCCACATTCTCGTGATCACCCCCCCCCCCCTGCAATAGTGCTCCAACAACAGCGATACATCCTACCTACGGTCACGTGCGTCTAACCGGACGGCGGTGGCTATGTCACGTGACCGTCTTCTCATCCGGCACTGCGGAGGCAGCGGGCGAGGCGGGGTTGGTAGATGACACGCGGGTGGGTGGTGAGGACTTCCTTGCCGTGGGCGTCGAGGGGGAGCCGCATCATACTGTGGCGCGCCAGGAGAAGGCGAGCCAGGGAAGGCACGTTGGCTCCTCCCTGTGCGTGTTAGGAATTTAAGGCGCTAAATATCGCGTGTGCGAATGCAGTAAAACCTCTCATGGCGGCGTTAATTGGTTCCACGAGACCGGTCGTTCAGTGATTTGGTCGTTAAGCGAGTATAGGAAAGGCACGTTAAAGGCTAAATTCGTTCCGAAGGCGTCGAAAGTTACCCCTTGTCACCCAAAAAAACGTACTCTATAATATTTAGACGATGGATATTAATACATAAATATACTAACAGCGTTATAAACACATGGTATTAAAAGAAACATGGTTAATTAATGCATTAATTAATATGTACTGTACCTACAACAGCCAAAATTACCTAAAACAATCTACTCAATTGGGATTACACGTAGCAGCAGTATGTCCCCCTACTGCAAAACCAGAATCATAATCAGAATATTTACTTACACTGGAGGAATCCTATGAGCTTTAAAGCTCTTTTTCACAGATATCCAGTCGGGGCACGCGGTCAGAACGTTGCAACAACAAACAATGTTTAGGAAAGGGAAACAAATCACTTAAATAAGAATAAATACATATTTGCAACTCATTAAAAAATATATATTATTCACTGAAAAAGATTTAGGACCCTCCTGAAAAAAAAATATTGAGGCCCATTGGAGGTTTTCCTGGGTAAACGAGCGGACTAATAACATAAAAAAATCCGATTATAATTACAATAAGATGTGTACCTAATGGATGCTAAAGGATCGAGCTCTCGACAAATTCTTCCCATTCCTATTACATGCCGCCTATTATCTCATCTGTCATCCTCAAATTTGCAACAACAACAACAACAAACCTTTTTCAGACTGGAGCCAAAGCAACTGTGGTAAGATGAAACGTGAACGCTTCGGCTCTCAGTCTCATTACTTTAACGGGGATGCTTTCCTTTTCTCCGCTCTTCAGCTCGGACAAATGCTACGGAGCGCCAATTGTTCCACTTCGCGGAATAACGTAATGGAGCAATTAGCCACGGAGCACGGTAAGCGTACCGACGTCTCAGGCTTGTGCATTGCGCGGGCGCATTGGTGGCTGCTGTTGGAGGACCCCCTTTTATTTTTGCCCTCGGCGGAGAAAGAACCAACGGATGGAGTAATGGGCAGCCGCTAAAAAAAATGACATTTCTAAAACACGAAACTCGACACACTCGTTGACAACACTGTCTTGAATGAAAAAAAACACGTATAATCGGCGATGTTTCGGGCACTGGCCCTTGTTCATAGCACTGCACAGAGTGGCCAAAGAGGCAGGGTTAAAAATAGATTGAGAGTGCACTTAAGACCATGTGGCCTGATGAGTTATTTTTGTTCATTGTCCTTTTGCACCATTGCCAATGCAGCATCGCCAAACAATTCCCAAAACGTTCCTGAGAGCCACAGAGAAGACGAAGGCTAATGGACAATCCTTCTAATAAGATACAGCCCCCGAAAGCAGGCCGCACCTCGTTCGTGATTCCGTGAGGTTCAGAGGACCCAACATTCATCTCACTCAGAGGTTTGCAAGTGGATGAAATATGGACCCATAATTACGTCCGATTATCTGCGATTCAAAAGTCAAAAGCGATTTCCTGCTCAGATAAGTATTGAGGCAGTGCCCGTCTCCGATTTACAACCTTGAGCCCAGTGGTAGAAATTCCACATTGCTATGGCAGGGGGAAGGGTCAATCCATCGGTCAACCATTGTGGACTTCCCCCACAAAGCAATGCAGCTTGAACTCAGATCCAAATACGCATTAAAATATCAAAATTTTAATAACCAAGACAAATACAGAATATTGTTTTATTGTAGTTTGTTAACAAAGTTACGCCGACATGATATGTAGAGTCATTATCATTTACATGTAGTTTTGTACGACATGTAACGTTTGCAGTTACATAACATACCCAATGGGATAGCACGCCAGCACCGTACACTGCCATGCAGGTTTTTGTTGTTAAACTCTTGCGTTATGTTGGCGTAAGCTTGGCGTTAGTTTGGTGTTAGGGCCAACCTCACACAATGCACATTGCAATAAATATTAATATTTTGCTAAACAAGCCACTCCATTATCTGTGGCATATTGAAGTGTAAATAACACTAATAAATCATGATAAAAAAATAAACCTTGTTTGTACAATTCATATATTAAAAGCGGTTATGCAACATCTTAACACTTTGCATTATTGTCAGAAAGAGTAGAAGAGTCCTTTTCTTCTCTTCCTTTATCAATTCCCCCCTGACCATAAACAATTCTGCGGCTAATAGGCTGGCTTAAAATATATTTTTTTGACGGGCATTAGGAAGACGACCCGTTTTCTACACATGCATTGAGAGTATTTGGCTGCTATACATTTCCACACTACAATAGCCCAGTTCATTGGGCTATGAATTTGTGATCGCCAGGTCGCTTCTGAACAAGAGCTATATCGCTTCGTGGGCCTTACACCAGGTAGAATAAACAAAAATAGTTCGTTAGCATCGTTGGTTAAGATAGAAAATTCAAGTAGAACACCAGGACGTTAACTCTTCATGCAGTGACCGGAGAGAAGTTGGAGACGATCAACTTTCTAAACGTTGAAAAAGCAAGAATGAGAACCCTGAGTTCTTTAGTCGCGAAGGCTCAGTGCTGGTAGCCCTCTACGCCACCTTGCAACTTTCATGCCAAACACATTAAAGACTTACGGATTCATCGATAATAAGAGGTTTTTGTTTTGGTGAGACCGCGTAAATATAAACGCATCGTTAAACCCGCCACCACCTGGCACAGCCACTTAGTAAGATTTGTTATGTAAACAAAACGTGCCAATTTGTTACTAGTACAGCACACACCCGTTGTGTTGGAGAGTAAACCCACAGCATTTACAATCCGAGCACCTTTCGATTTAAAGCTTTCGTGACTGCAGGGATTCATCTTCTTGGTTCTTTCGGTAAAGTCACGTAGAAGGGAAGTAATAAAATAATAAAAATAAAACATAATAAAACAATTCTCACGATGTTTCGGCCACAACGCAAGCAGCCGTCCTCAGGTCTGTCGCCTCGACAGACCTGGTTTTCACCTGAGGACGGCTGCTTGCGTTGTGGCCGAAACGTCGTGAGAATTGTTTTATTATGTTTAATTTTTATTATTTTATTACTTCCCTTCTACGTGACTTTACCGAAAGAACCAAGAAGATGAATCCGAGCACCGTGAAGTTTCGCCTGTAATTACAACCAACATCATCAGGCGAAAGCCAGAGTTGTGGAGAAATCCTCCCATTTCAGTCTTAAATAGACGGGGGATAAATGTGATGTCGTTACTTGTGAGCCAATCAGCTGCGAAGGCCAGAGGTGGGGGGGGGGGGGGTTAATGTATGCATATAAATGAAAATGGATACCATTTCCAGTCGGGCTATTCATATGGTAATCAACATACATTAAACATGTATATTATGGATTCAATGTACACATGAACAATATCGCAAACAAAAACACATGAACTTATTCCGGCGGTGTGATTTTTTTAGTTTGTTAAAATATATATGCTCGTTATCATAACACATTACCGTTCATATATAAACGGAGCGTCATTCTGATCTTGACGATTGGTCGTTTTCGTAAGCAGTGCATTTCGCTCGCCGAGAGTCGCACGCTCAAGCGATTAGAAAAAAAAAGATCGGGGGGAGGGGGTGTATAGACTTTAAAATACGCGTTACTCACCCACATCCGTCGGTTTATGGTTCTTTATAATTTCGGCCAGCTCAAAATTGCCAGCAATAATCGCCACCTGTAATGAGAGATCAACATTTTATGCGTGGGTTTACACGACCCAAAATATTGTCTCAATTCACACTGCGTAGCTTCTTCTTTTGGGTTATTTCGCGAAGGTAAAATGTCATTCGTATATATGTTTTGTTATCAACCAAAACCCTCCACGTGAGATCCGAGCTCTTGTTAACACCTGACGATGCTGGATGTGATCTCCAGCGAAGCGTCAGACCAAAAAGTCGTCGAAATTTCGCTTTGCTTTTCAACATTCCTCCGGTTTGCTGACAAACGAAATCAATTTCGGCATATTTACCCACGTGGGCAATATGATTTTATCGGCCCTGTCAGGTGATGGAGGGTTCGAGTAGTTAACAACCCACACAATGATCTAACCCGTGATCATCGTCATCATCATCGTCAAGATCCATGGGCAGATAGCCCAAAGGTGTCCACTGCACATTTCGTCATTTGATCTAACTCATCAGAAACCAACTACGAATCAAAATTCAACATGGCAACAGGTTTGTTTTGTTATGCTCAAACTTCACAATGCAAATGGTCACCTTGACGAACAGCAACGCTTCGTTAGACCACGCGGGTTTTAACTCGACGCCCACGTGACTTATATTAAATCATTTTGGACGGGGGGGGGGTTAGAACTTCCCCCGTAAGCCCCTTCCCCCCATCCCACCCTGAAAATATGCCACTGATCCCGTGTGAACCAGGCTGAGCTAGGCCAAACCCATCCCATTAAATGTTGGGCGAAAGGAGAGAGGGATCGGTTAAATTTTTCAGCGAGTTGTGATTTTTATTCAGGCTAATTACGCCATAAACGGTGTCCTGGAACCGGTGATTGAAACAGGGGTGAGAGCGAAGCGTGACAGGTGGGGGAATATAATTCCCTTGGCTCTTAAGCGAAGTAAATAGTCTTCATTATTTGTCGAGGCTTTTTCAAGATTTAAAATCGAAAGATATCAGAGGCATCAAATTGGCCGGGGCGGGGGGGGGGTCTATTTTTGGTAACCGTCTTATTTTGTGGGACAACGGGAGTGTCCCTGTGACGACGACACCTTAGATATTGTTTCATTCGTCTCTTCACACGCTGGTGTAGCTAGGACATACCAAGTGATGCAATTAGCCTTTTGGGTCGATGTGACTACTGCCGTCTCTGCGGCCGCTTTTAAATGTGAGTTCGCTGAGACCATGGATAGCACGGATAGCAAAATTTAATCCAGGAATTGCTAAGGAAGCATTTGGGACACGTGGATTACGCAGCTTTTGTTCCGTTTTCAGGCACGTCGACTGCACAATGTGGTGGAGATTAAAAAAAAAGACCTGCCGCTAATGCTGGTGTGGTTACGGACTGAGCTTTTGCAACTTAATCACAGGTGCCAGTAACAGGGGTTATGCGGAGGTCATGGGACATTGCCCTGGATGGGGTGGGATTTTATTGATGGACTCCATAAACCATTTTGAAAAAACACAAACCGATGATGATCGCTGCTCAAGGGACAGGCCTTTGAGCGAGGTGTGTTACGGGCCAGAAAGGTGGATGGCAAGAAAAACACGCCTCAAAAGAAGCGTTTTGTTTGTATGTATGTACGTTGAACTACTTTCGCACCATATGTAGCCAACCGTGCTAATTGGAGGTGCGGAGGGAAAGACAATGAACTGAGCACACATTAAAAGCAGTTCTAAAGAAATGAGCCTACAATTTATATTTTGTATTTGAATAATAGGCGCTCGACTTAATAAATATAACAGCATGGTCGGGTGCGCAACATTTTAAATTCAGAACAGAATGTGAAACGATAGCATTGCAGATGTAATCAGGACATAAGGTTCTGATAGGTGTGAAATGTTGTGCAGTAGAGGTGGGAAATTTACAAAGGCAGGCAATGGTGTGGCCACCCATTGGTCCAAAAACCAAGGAGAAGAAATAAGAGTTAAGATACTGCGATACTGTGGGAGTCACACCAATCCATTTTGGACCCGTGCGCTTAACCTTCAACGATGCGAGTTCAATCTCCAATGAAGCTTGGAGAGCTGAATGGAGTTCAAAAGAGCTCAGAAACAAAAACACTTTGTGAAAAACCCAACGCAGAATATCCCTGGTTTTGATTTTTCACAAAACTCATGGTCCACCCTAAACCGCATGCGTACAAACCATGGCAGATTGCGGATACCCGATGCACAAATGGACAATTAAAAAAAAACTCTCCAGTAGTGTACGACTCTGGTCATCCAGAACAAAAAATACAACGTATAACGACGCAATGCCCCGATCCACAAATACGAAGGTGACGTCACAGCGATGATACACTACTCCGCTGCTTCTGACGCCTTTATCTGGCTTGACCACCTGAATGTGAAATTGTAGTTGTTGCTCTGCATCTACATCATCCATTCGGAAGAAGAACTCTGGGAGAAGATCCTTTGCCAGGGGACAGGGCGGCACAACGGTAATGCTTGTCCCTTACAGCAAGAAGAGCCTGGGTTTTATTCCCTATTCGGGCTTCTTTTCTGTGGAGGTTGTTTTAGTTTGTTAATGTTCTCACTCCTCTTCTGTACGGGTTTCCTCAGGGTTCTCCGATTTCCTCCCAAAGGTAATTAAAATATATATTTAATGTCATTGATATTGGGCAAAACATCCCAATGCTGAAGTATTACCTACAAGTTACTCGATTGGGGATCGTACATCGCAACAATTGCCACCTCCTGCAACACAAAAATTGGCAGGATCCTCCTGAAAAGTCTTGGGAATCAGTGAAGTCGTAGCAGGAGTCGTAATAATGTGACAACCGTGCAACAGTTGTAATATTCGGGATAAAGAACCAATGCCAAGGTGTGGTGGCATCAATGACATTTGACATGTATACTTTTGTGCTTTGAAAAAAAGAGCTCTTCTAAAATACGTTCCTATTTTTTTTACCTAAAAATTACAGTCGCGAAGTGTGCTATTGATTTTATTAACGTCAATCAACAGTTCTTTTATTAAATCACCAGAACACATTCCCACCACCACCACCACCAACAAAAAATGGCTGCCATATCTTTTTTTGCAGAGCCGTCAAACCCACGTGACCTCATTTCGGCCAATCACATTGCAGCCATGTGCCCGCTATTAAAATCAAATCAAAGATCGTTGTTTGAGGAACAACATCTCCAAAAAAATTGCACTTTGAAGCCACAGAACGCAGTTTCATTTTCCGCAGCATTGCGCCCGATGTGAAATGTCGTAATGGCAATAGAGTGCATTTACATTTTTTTGCTGCAAACTGCATTATTGCACAAATTCTCACTTTAAAATAAAATACAAAAGCTAACCCATTGGTAAACTAAGGCTTGATGCTTCATTCAGTTAGACGCAGCGTTTGCCATTCGCACACCAAACACAAAACATGTAAGGAAGCGGTAAAATGCACAGCTGTTGTTGTGACGTTCTCCCCAACCCACTGTAATGAACTGCCAGATGCATTGCACAGTGCTGCTAATGTACAAGACTAATGCCAATTGAGAAAAGGTCAAAGTTGGGTGTCTGGGTACCGGATTAACACCGCGTGCAGTAGGCACACAGGAAGAGTCGCGTTACGAAAACGCGGTTCATGTCACGAGCAACCCAGTGGATCAAACCGTATGGCAACGTTGTTACTAAATTCACTTGTGTCCCTTCTTGCGTTCATCAGTAGGAGAAGTGATGTCGGATCAAAAGGGTTTCAACGGAATACATAAAAGTAACTCAGGTCAGCCACCAATATATCTTAATAAAAAAAATCATTTTTACTATCCACTGAATTATGCTGGGAGCATCTGGTGTTTTAAATCTGAAATCCAACGACAACAAGAACAAAACATTTGTTTGTTGAACACAGTTTGCTGAGCACGGGCAGCAAAACTGTCAAGAATCCAGCAACAAACAACACTGACAAAGTTGTAGTGGATACGAGTTTAAGTGAGCGAGGTTATTGCTGCCGAGAGCTTGGGAAAACGGAGGAGGAAGGGGAGGGAATTTTGAGAGTCGGGCCATGTGAGGGAAGCAACAGCAGCAGAGAGAGAAGTAATTTGACCTGAAGGGCGGTGGTGGTTGAACACAGACTGGAGACGAAACAGTCAATTTCAGAAAAAAACGCCGTTAACAGGACAGCAACGAGACGCATCAGAACAAAGACAAAGATCCCCCATATAGCCTTTAACAGACGGTTGGGGCAAGTGCTGTTAGCGAGTACTTATGGAGGCCGGCACGGCACACGATAGTGGGTGACCAGCACCACGCCCGGCCGCCTTTGTCTCTCAAGTGGCAATGTTAACACACTGCACCATGTACTCATTTAAGGCTGAGTCGACCTTGGGGAGGGTCCAGGACCAGTTCAGATATTCGTGAACGAAATTGGGTCGAGAGCAGGAATCTAACTCAGGGTGCCATGCTCGTTGTGCAGTGCGCTCACCACGGTGCCACCACTCCCCACACGCACACACGCATACACGCATACACGCACACACGCACACATGCACACACGTTACTAGCTAGACTTTCATGTTGCTGCACCTCGCGCTCACTGTCATGTGACCCCAAGAGTCTGCGATGATGGAAGTCACCTCGTACACTCTATTAACTATTTAACTAGTTTATATTTATTTTACCAGGTAAAGCCCACTGAGCTACATACCTCTTTTTCAGAAGCGACCTGGCCACAAATGATAACCCAATGAAGTGGCCTATCATGTGGAAATTTATAGCAGCCAAACACTGTAAGAGCATCAATCTTGATTTGAAGTTTTCGTGACTGCAGGAATCCATACTCTTTACCGAAAGAACTGTAAGTGCATGTTTCTAAATGCGGAGGGAAAAACCGGAGGAGCCAGAGAAAAATCCACACAACCGTGGGGAGACAGAGAGAGAGAGACGCAAACTCCAAATATACAGGCGTCATCAGGGTCGGGATCGAACCCACGACCTGCATACCAGGCGAGGCAGGAAACATCTCGCCACCGTGGCACCCCTTGATAATAAACCTTGATGGGTATCCCAAAGTTAAGGGTCGGATTCATTTCATACGACCAAAAATTTTCATTCGTGATTAGTTTCTCTTGAATTAGATCACTGTGTTGTGTATCATGCACATGTTTGGGTATAACCCTCCACCACCCAACATCGTGGATCAAATCAAGTTGTCACTGTGGGTAAATGTGCCGCCTGATTTGGCTCACCAGCAAAAGCGTGAGGAGTTTTGAAAAGCCATCGAGTTCTTTGACCATGTTTTTACGACGTTTCACTGGAAATTATGACGAGCGTCATCAAGTTGTTTAACACATTCTCAGCTCTCACGCGAGAGGGCCGCCTTTCGACATTCACGTGTGTCCCACTGATGAGCCAAATACATTTGCATATTAGGCCGTGACAACTTCAAACGATCGTCTCTGTCGGTTGGTTCAGGGTTATAGTTAAAGTTAATTATACCTACACGATCTAAACAGCAACAACAAAACCAATTATGAAGCAACGTTAGGATTTGTTAATTAAAAATCACGAGCAAGGCAATGATTTCAAAATGGGCGGGGAAAAATGGGTGCAAATGCAAATATGTGTTTTCTTTTCATTTATAAAATGCAATTATTTTTGTAAGGGGATTAGACTAATTCGTATCACAAACGTCGCTCTTGTTTCCACAACAACCACACGCCGTGAGCTGGAAAACTTAAAGAAAAAAAAACAGATGTTGCATTGAACCACAACAGGATTCGTTCACAGGTAGCAACATCCACCCGCCAAAAGCCGATTGCGTTTATGAGCTTGTGACGGAAGCATATATGATCATAATCCCGCGAAGCAGTTATACTGGTACATCATTGACATAATAATGCAACACCGTAAACACATTTTTTGTTTTACATAATCCAGGTAGTAAAACATAATTTTAAATCATCGTCATCATCATCATCCTTTACTCGCCCGCTTTAATATCGCCCCGCGATAAATGCTGCTTGTGAGCTGTACACACATCACCTTGGCGGCTATGTTTAAAACAACAAACATGAATAGACTTCCATAATACAGGTTTTTTGGGTTAGATCGCGTAAATATAAAAATATGTCGTTAAACCCACCACCACCCGACACAGACAATTAGTAAAGTTTGTCACGTAAACAGAACATGCCAATTCGTCACTAGTACAGCAACACCGGTTGTGTGTTGGAGAGCCAAGCCACAACATTTACACTCCGAGCACGACGTTTCGCCAGCAATAACAACCAGCTTCATCAGGCGACAGCCAGATTTTGTGGAGAATTCCACCTGTTTCGTTCCTTAAATAGAGGCGTCGATGTGGTGTCGTAAATAGACTCGGAACAAGCAGTGCAACTCCACAACAGAGGCTCATAGTGCCCCTTCCCTCGCGGTTCCCTTCTCTCCGTGCCACCGGTGCCTGTGCGCAGCGGCGCAGAACCGTGTGCTGTTATTATGAGGGCAATGAGATGGCCCGACCCTCCATTACCTTGGAAAATGGGAATGTGCGGACAAAATAAATAAATAACACGCGACATTACAGACTGCAACGTCATCGGCCACTGTCGCTGTACCCGCTGGACGAAAGGCCTCTCCGCCTTTTTCCATCGCCATCTCAACCGGCGCTAATCGCACCTCCGATCAGCACGGTTGGCTACGTACGGTGCGAAAGAAGTTCAACATACGTACGTACATAGACTCACACCGAGACCCATAGACTCATCACACAAAGACCCATAGTTTGTTGTCCTTCCCCCGCACCTCCGATTAGCACGGTTGGCCACGTACGGTGCGAAAGAAGTTCAACGTACGTACGTGCATACGTAGAGCGGTCCCCATTGCTTGTGCCCACACATCAACTGATTTAATTTCATCGTTCCACCTCCCCTCTTCGACTCGTCGCAACTGCTTTCATCATTGTTATTAATTCGCAAATAAACGTGCTGGCTTTTGGCTTGTCGATTTCTCACCGCCAAAATTACCGATGTCCCATTCGCCGCTTTCATTTCAGCAGACAGCGGCAGCGTCGGGACAACGTCGGATGGCTTCAAGGACAAAACGGTGGGCGAACGTCCAATCAACGTTGGACCAATGCAGCCCTTCTCGTTGTTCCGTTGTTGCGCAACAGCAAATCGATCCTTGGGCCCTCTTGCGTCTCCCGCGCGTGAACGGACGGAAATGCTAACAAGAAACCCAAATGAAATCTTCTCACAACCATTAATTGTCGGCTTGCCCGCCGAGTGTTCTGCTTTCAATCGCCTTGATTGGCCGCGGGTTTCCAGAGCTGCGGTCCGGCTCGTTTGCAGGCGAGGTTTCAAAACGATCGCGGATCGACAAAAACCGCAGTGAGCGGTCAGACGGTCCATCGCGCGGTGCATCCGCAGAGTTATCTGTAACGTTCGATTTTATGTGGGGTATATTCAATTGTTTCGCCGGCGTTATTATTACACTGCGAGATTAAACCAAGGGTCAACTATTAGCCTGTTTTATCGCCGCTCGTTCGTTTCAAATTGGATCCGTTTTTTGTGGGGGAACGGGTCAGATTCGGGGTAAATTAGAGCAAACAGTTTGATTTGTGATGTCAAAAATGGGTCCGCGCGATTGTTGTTGTTGTTATTATTGTTGTTTGCCGGGAGGTGGTGGCTACGCTGCTGCACGTGGCTGCCTGTAATCCGGCACTTGTGGATGGAGACAGCGGTGAGGGTTGGTGGACCACCGCACGTTGCAGATGCTGCGAAACTTTCTTCCCGTCGGGCGTCAAGGGGCAGCCGTCATGCCCCTGCCTCGCCAGGAGAAGGCGGTACGGCAAGCGGACTAATCGCCATCAGATTCATGAATTGGCTCAAAACATCTTTAAATAAAAAACAAGTAAACCCGTAAAACAAAGTTTTTCACTATAAATCCTTCATATGCGTGGCATCAGGGCGGCTAGAGTCCTCTCGTCCTTTGGCTTGAGATGGCTGCCACCTATGGGTCAGATGATTGTCTGGCAGCATTAAACAATTGGTAATTCAATATTTATTTATTTTTCCCTAAACAGTGTAAAATTTTGGAATTTTTTTTCACGAAAATGCATTGTCACGCACAACGAGTCTGTGTGCAAAATGTCAGCTCGATTGGATCACGGGAAGTGGGTTAAAAACGACCGAAAGATTTGCACGGTCCTAAGCAAGCAAGTGAACTTAATATAAAGGATTTAAAAACCCCAATGTAGTTCTACGACTCACCGCGCCTTTTACTGGATAAGCAAGTAAAATGTTTTCTGCATTCGTGGCATTTATATGGTGCGTATGAAATGTGTAATCACGCTAAATATAATATTTTAACGTGAAGGTAATTAAATAATACAATAGTCCTCGAAGTATAATACAGCCGGACAACTCTTAATATGTTTGGACACACAAGCTTATATAAAATACAACCGTGTCTAATAAACACCAACAGCTTCAAGATTAAAAATGTCAATTTGAATTATTAACACGTGCAATAAAAAAAAAGTTGGCTCTCAATTAACTTTGCGCTTGGAGAAATACAAATTCCTAACGCATGCAAGTCGAAGCGCTCATACGCCACTCAACAGACAAAGATCCGCCGTATAGGCTTAACAGACTGTTGGGGCAAGTGCTGTTGGCGAGCAGCATCTATGAAGGCCGGCAACGGTACAAGAGGGGGTGGGGTGGCCAGCACCACGTCCGACGGACCGCATTTGTCTCCCCAGTGGCGACGTCTACACACCACACCAGGTACTTATTTGAGGCTGAGTCGACCTAGGAGAGGCCCAAGACCAGTTCCGATAATCGTCACTGGTGTTGGCCGTGAGCGGGAGTCGGCAGGTTCGTAGCGCAGCCCGCTAACCACTACAAAGACAAATATCCCCTGTATAGCTTTAATAGACTGTAGGGGCAAGTGCTGTTAGCGAGCATCTATGAAGGCCAGAACGGTACACGAGGGGGTTGGGTGGCCAGCACCACGCCCGACCGCCTTTGTCTCCCCAGTGGCAATGTTCACACACCCCACCAGGTACTCATTTGAGGCTGAGTCGACCTAGGGGAGGCCCAGGACCGGTTCAGATAATCGTCACTGGGTGTTGGCCGTGAGTGGAATCGAACCCGGGTCGCCGGGTTTATAGCGCAGCATGCTAGCCGCTACACTACCGCTCACACACACACACACACAGGTACACACACAGGTACACACACACACACGTGCACGAAGCATTGCAATTAAATCGCTACAGGCACCGCGGGCGTGGTGGTGTTTTTTTTTACACATTCAAAATACAAACCGAAAATCAAATGCACAATTGGCCTTGATGGCGAGCCGGATTTTCATTCACGCCACACCATCTGCCGTTAATCACACTTCGCTGTTGGCAGCACGCATTCCCCTTCGACTTGAGTGAGAACATTACATTGTCTCGCGAATTACAAATTCCATTGGTTCGGCTATTTTGTTCGCATAGTTGCTGGACTAAACTGAAACTATTAAGGTAAACTTTTTTTTACCAGGCATAGTTCTTTGTCAGAAGCGACCTGGCCACAAGTGATAGCCCAACACAAGTGGCTTATCGCGTTGAAATGTATAGCAGCCAAATACTCTCAAAATCGCGTTTCTATATGTGGAATGGAAAACCGGAGGACGCAGACAAGAATCCACGGAACCGCACGGAGAATACACAAACTCCAAATATACAGAAATCATGATGGTCAGGGTCGAACCCACGACCTTCTGTGTACCAGGCGAAGTAGTTAACATCTCGCTGCCGTGGACCCCCTTTGTACTATCTCATACGCACCACTTTGCGTGTGCACCCACCATGGCTAGGAGATGTTAACTCCCTCGCCTGGTACGAAGGAGGCAAGAGGTCGTGGGTTCGATCCCGACTCTGACAATGCCTGCTGCTGTATAGTTTGAGTTTGCATCTCTCTCTCATCATCACGGTGGCTAGGAGATGTTAAATACCTCGCCTGGTACGCAAGAGGTCGTGGGTTCGATCCTCACCCTGACGATGCCTGCTGCTGTAGTTGGAGTTTGCATCTCTCTCATCATCACCACGGTGGCTACGAGATGTTAACTACCTCGCCTGGCATGCAGGAGGTCGTGAGTTCGATCCCAACCCTGATGATGCCTGCTGCTGTATAGTTGGAGTTTGCATCTCTCTCTCATCATCACGGTGGCTACGAGATGTTAACTACCTTGCCTGGCATGCAGGAGGTCGTGGGTTTTATCCCAACCCTGACGCCTGATTATCTGGAGTTGCCTCCCTCCCCGTGGTTGTGTGGATTTTTCTTCGGGTCCTCCGGGTTTCCCCTCCACATTCACAATCAACGTGCGTTTAGAGTACGTGGCTGCTGCTGCTGCTTTACATTTCCACACGAAGAGCCACTTGGTTGAGCTATCCCCTGTAATGGCAAAGTCACCTGGTATTTTTTTTTTTACAAAAAATAGTTTGAATTAAAAAAATGCTTGGAAGGAAAGAAAATAATGGGAACACATGGGAGAGGCCTTTGGTAGCAGTGGGAAGCTTTGCGATGACAACAACAAGCACAACAACAACAACGGCAGCAGCATTCACCACGCAGTCTGTGTCCGAGACGTGAACCGGCCACGCACCTGGAACGGAGTCTGATTGCTGTAGTTTTTGATTTCCTTGTTCATCCCCCGATAGAGGAGGACGCGTGCACAGCTTTCCTGTTGCGAGGGGGAGAGAGGGAAGAGTGAGTTGCCGATAAATGGCGCCGCGTTTCCGAACGGTGAATTCAACGTCGCCCCCCGCGGACTCACCGTTCTTTGTATTTCCACATCTTCATGCATTCCAAGGATTTTTTTTCACGGCATTATTATTGTTTTAAATAAAATGCCGGTTTGAATTTAAATGCACGCAACTCATTTTCGTTCTTATTACATAGAGTCCACAAGAGGGCTTAGGACATCGCTGAGTTCGTCGGCCGCAGCTGGACAGGAGTAACCCGGGTGAGGACGGAAGGGGAGAGAATGGGGGAAGGCCTATACCTAGCAGTGGGTAGTTACTGGCTGACTACAACACCACTCACACAGTGACCCAGAGACTCACACTGAGACCCATAGACCCAGAGACTCACATAGAAACCCATAGACTGACGCAGACATATCGACTCACCTTGAGACCCGTGGACTCATAGACTCACACAGAGCCCCAGAGACTCACACAGAGACCAATAGACTCACACTGAGACCCATATACTCACATAGAAACCCATAGACTCACATATACATATAGACTCACATTGAGACCCAGAGACTCACACAGAGACCCAGAGACTCAAACAGACATATAAACTCGCACCGAAACCCGTAGACCCGTAGACTCACACTGAGCCCCAGAGACTTACACACACTTAGACCTAGAGACTCACACAGATACCTATAAACTCACCCAGAGTCCCAAAGACTCACAGAGACACATATACTCACACTAAGACCCAGAGACTCACACAGAGTCCAAAGACTCACAATGAGACCTAGAGACTCACACAGATTACCCATGACACGGAAACTCATAGATTCACAGAGACCTATAGACTCACATAGATCCCGTAGGCTCATACACACAGCACAAAATCATTCGCAGACGTACAGACAACTCGCAGTTCAAAGGTCATCGCCGAAGCATTGACCTGTTCTTCCTGCTATGGTGACCTTACACAATAATAGGTCATGTGAAGATAAAAGCAAATAAAACAAAACATCTAATTTATATGACACGAACATCCTGATCTTTCTTCTGACAGGCCTTCCTCAGCAATAATGTATTAGGGTGAGGCCATCTTAAATAACATGGAAGGATGGGTGGGGATTTTAATATCGCGACGGTAACACTGAGCAATCGTCTACTACTGGAGGCGAGGGGAGCAGCGGTTAGCGCACTGCGCTGCGATCCCGACGGGCCGAGTTCGATTCCCGCTCACGGCCACCAACACCTGTGACGATAATCTGAACCGGTCCTGGGCCTCCCTTAGGTCGACTCAACCTCAAATGAGCACCCGGTGCGGTGTGTAAACACCGTCACTGGGGAGACAACAGGCGGCCGTGCGTGCCACAGTGCCGGCCTTCGTCGGCATTGCTCCTCGCTAACGGCCCTTGCCCCAACAGTCTGTCGAAGGCTATATGGGAGATCTTGGTCTTTGTAATGCTGAGGGGTTGATGGTCAGGCGTGTCCGCAGCGTGGGGAGTAGTAGCAGCATTGAGAACGATTGTTTAAGGGCGCTTTATCAATTCAAATGATTCAAACAATGCATTTACTGCGCATGAATAATCCGCAGACCCACGTTCCACTGCCATTGGCGGGCAGCAGATGGCAGCGTGGCAACATGAATTGTTGAACTGTGCTTCTATGCCACCGTCACCAGGTCAACGCATCTCGCCTTCACCAACCAACAGACTCGCGGTGACGCCTGCTTTGAAGTCGGTTGAAACGTTTAAAATTGATCAAAGCAAAATTAAATTGACAAGGAAAAAAACCCCACTGCCATTTATAAACGGAAATAACTCGATATGCGTCTCCTCCCTGTCGCGTCGTTTCGCGAACTTATAACGATCGACACACCGCTACTGCCCGATTTGCGTCGCCTCAACCCCCCCGCACACTTAAACGTTGCTGACGGCATCGTCCTCGCCCCGTCCTTTCACCGTGTCCCATCGCCTCTCAGCCTTTGTGAGGAGGAGAAACAGAAAAATGGTAGCAGCAGCAGCAGCTCCTTGAGATTGCACATTACCGATTTTGATGCCATCTGACAACGTTTTGCTATCTGCTATGTCAAAGATTGCCAATTGTTCGTACAACACCTTTCCACTTTCAATCTCATCTCGCAACCTTCCGTCACCTTCCTACCACCTCAACCCATTAGTCTTCTTATTCTTATTGACAGGGGAGTCAGCCTTCTTCTTCTTCGAGTTCTTCTTCGAGTTCTTGTTCCTTCCCCCCCTTTAAGGCCACGGCGTTACCGATGAACGTGTTAGCATTCGTGTCCTTTATGCAACTCAACAGACGTTTCCCTGTCGTTCACTCATCCGCCCGTTGGCCTCGCCTGCTCACACCCCCCCCCCCCCCCAAAAAAAAATGGGATTCCATTTGCAGTCATGTCTGTCATCTCCGCTGCTTGAACACCACGGGGCGACGGGCGGAGGAGCCCCTTAGCAAAAATATAAATATGCCCCCCCCCCCCAACAATAGCAAACGTGTGCGACCTGCCGTTCTCCCTCAACGAATCGTTGGCAAAAGTACCCAAAAACAGGTTTCCGTTCGGAGTAACATCGCACCCGCCAAGTAATTTTCATTGAGAAAAGTCGTCGCCCGCAATGTCGTTATTATTCTCACGGCAGTGACACCCGCACACAAAAACCCATTGGCAATGATTTGTTATCCTCCGTGCATGATGCAGATGCACCGACCTCCGAGAAGCCCCGGCGGCCTACCGTGGAGATACCAGGCGACAGTGGGCCAAAGGGGGCAATTTTTGTTCCTACAATGAAAGAAAAACCAGCGCACAATTCACAGTGGACGACAACAAAACCGAACAACGTCCCCAAAAGCCTCGCTGGCGTAGCCATCGAGCGTGCAGCGGCGGTGAATTGCACCAGGGCCCACGGTCCAGATTGGGCCCAAGGGTCAGAGGAGCCCATCAGGAACTGTACAAACCTTGACATCAGCCGTACCATGCAGCTGCTGTAAACCCTTTCCGTGTAACGTGCCGGCTACCATCGTACCAGCCTTGCTATTTCAGCCCCTGTAAACCGTCCCTAATCATGTAACGTGCCGGCTACTATATCAGTCACATTTGGATGGGTCGCCATTGAAAACGAGCTTCTTAACTCAAAGGGGCTTACATTAAATCAACCGACTGAACTGACTGATCTCATTTCAGTGGCAATAGCAATGCTCATGGCCCTACAGAATGGTACGCGTATTGTGCCGTATACAACAGATATGATTGTACACACTTGCATACGGGGCTGACCTTATCGTATCAAATGCTGCGTAAGTAAAAGAAAAACCAACATACGCGAGCTTAGCCATGTACGCGAAAATATCGCTTGATACAGAGGCACTGCCTGAAATTAGTTTCTAATCCACTCGCACACATACTGCCCATGCATCACACTCAGAATTGCAATGAGGTTAACGACGAAGGGCAAATCATGCCTTCAATGGAGGGGCGAACCGAGCACTATAAATACCAAACAATTTCGACTCGAGCAGCGCCAACTATGCAACCGCATCCACCGGATTCGCAGCAGGTACGCTCGATCGTTTATAAACAACAACAACAACCACAAAAAGAAGGCGGCGTGAGTGAAAACAAAAACGATACTGATATGGTGGGGCGAATCAACAAAGTCGCTCCTCATTCGTCTCCCTCCCACCCCCTCCATACCTCGCCTCCCTTCTCACTCCGCTGACCACAGCAAACCGCCGCATTCTACGGAGCACTTCTATAATGATCCGCTCGTCGTACCCGGAACCACAACTGTCTTGGCCGAGCGGCGTTTGTTTTCTTTTCAGTGGCCTCAACGGCAACCGTTGGGACTTTTTTCCCAGCAGCAGCCAGGCAACATTGTCCACCTTCAAGTAGCAGCTCAAGGCTCTCACCTGTCCAAGGTCTCATCCATTCAGGTCTCACCTGTCCAGGGGGATCTCACCTGTTCAAGGTCTCGCCTGTCTAGGCACTCACCTATCCAGGCTCTCAACTGTCGTGACTGTCACCTGTTCAAGTTGAAACAGTGGCACAAGTTTCTTAAATCCCCTGGATTCAAACTGCAACTGGACCACGCACCTTGCTGCCTGCCCCGGACCCACGCGCTTGAAGTTAATAAGTGCCCGTTTTGAGGCACAAAACCAAACCCTTGTTCTCTTCTGCTGCTACCTTTGCACTACGAGGAGATGTGGTACAGCCAGGTCAATTGGGAAAAAAGTCAACTTTTGGCAAATGTCATTTTCGCGCATCAATCAAAATGGCGATGGCACCGAGCCTGTGCGGTGTTTTTCGCGCCGACGCTCTTGAACCCTGCAATGGCACTCGCAGCTTGACCCGAGTGCCGTGACCGTTGCCAGCTCGGTGTGCCAATCAAGCGGTCGTTCCAACGAGCCGTCCAAGATGCCACACGCGAATACAAACGCCAACGTTTTGAAAGCGTTCTGGAACAATTGGTGTAAACGATCTAAGAGAGGTTATTTTTTGGGGTTAAGATCGCGTAAATGTGAATGTGTCGTCAAACCGGCCACCACCCGACAAAGCCGATTAGTAAGGGGTTGTCACGGAAATAAAACGTGCCAATTTGTTACTAGTACAGCACACCGGTGCGTTGGAGAGTTAACCACAACGCTCCTTGGTTATTTCGGTAAAGCCACGTAGGTAGAAAAAATAATATATCACGATGTTTCGATCGCAACACAACCGTCTTCAGGTGAAAAAGAGGGGGGGGGGGCTACCCCATTTATTGTTGCTACCTACGTGACTTTACCGAAAGAACCAAAGAGTATGGATTCCTGCAGTCACTAAAGCTTCAAATCAAGAGTAAACCACAACGCTTACAATTCGCCAGTAATTATAACTAGCATCATCAGGCCACAGCCAGGTTGTACATTAATTTTAACTCATGGTTCACAATTAAAAGTCTACGACAGGTTTCATAGATTCTCTCTAGATTTAATAATGTGACGTCTTTCAGTGACATTTTGGAGGGGGGGAAGTTTAATCCGCTGACCAATGTCTCACATTACCAATGTAGCAATGTGACACATTGGTACGTGTTTAAACACAGTGCGTGACCTCCACCTCTTTTCGCATTTGGAACGCCACACCGATCGAGAGCTAAAATTAGTAAAAAAATAAAATCCACTCGGTGGAAAGACATCTGGCTGTGTTCACTTGCGGCGTTCGCGCAGCATAATCTCTAACGATGGAAGTCCGTGCAATTCGTGTGGCGGAGGACGCGAGGGAGAGGAGAGAGTGAGAGGAGAGAGGGGTGGGGAGGGAGGGGGATGTGGAGACAGGATGAGGATGGAGGATGAGGAGGGAGGATGAGGAGGGAAGATGGGGATGGAGGATGGAGATGCAGGATGGGGATGGAGGATGGGGATGGAGATGGAGGAGGAGGATGTAAGATGAGGAGGGAGGATGGGGAAGGAGAATGAGGAGGGAGGATGAGAAGGTAGGATGGGGATGGAGAGAGGATGGAAGATGATGAGGGAGGATGGGGGTGGAGGATGAGGAGGTAGGATGGGGATGGAGGAGAAGGATGGAAGATGAGGAGGGAGGATGGAAGATGAGGAGGGAGGATGGGGATCGAGGATTAGAAGGGAGGGAAGAGGAGGGAAGAGGAGGGAGCTACGGTCACCTGGTTGTACAGAGCACACACGTGCAGCGCGGTGTTCCCGGAGGCGTTCTGCGCCAACATGTCTGCGCCGTAGAAGAGCAGATGCTCCAGGTGCTGCACGTGGCCGTAGCGGCAAGCCTGCGGGGTTGGCAAACGGCACAAGGAAGCGGCACAGCGGTTACCGGGACGACCGGCATGGATGGCAGCGCAGTCGTGACAACATTTATGCCACCAACATATCTCTCTCCGCTCCTGTCAGCCTGCACCCCAGCTCACGACGGAACTCTCCTCCCCCGCAGCATCATCAGCAGAGCGACTCGCAACCTCCTGCTCCTCCTCCTCCTCCTCTCTACACCAAGGAGTAGGGCCGGCACCGTCAGGCGTCATTTCTCTGCCGCAGCCCCCGTAACTTTCCAGAGTCATTCTGATTGCCCTGCACGACAGCTCACGGTGGAACTCTCCTCCAGAGTTGCGGCAGCAGCAGAGCGACTCACAGCCTACTCCTCCCATCCTCCTCAATCAGAGCCTCCTCCTCCTCCTGCTCTCTACACCAAGGAAGGAGCAGGGCCCTGATCTCCACCCGGAGTCGTTTTTCCGGGGCAGCAGCCCGCCGGCTGGAACGCGGCCATCATCATGATTCATCATCGTCCCGCTGCTGAACATTCACAGCAGTAGCAGCAGCAGCAGCAGCTAAGTTCAATCCATACTGACGTTTAAGAGATACCTTAAAGGCCCCGAACCTCTCTTGCCTAGCCTTCGAGTGACGCCGAGATTGTCTCCGCATCCTCAGAGTCAATGTCATTTACGTCCGTGAATAATACTGGTAGGAACCTCCTGGTTACACCAGCCCACAGGGGATTATTGTGTCCGTCCGTCGTGCAGGGAGGGGCTGGGTGGGGAGCGGAGGGTGGGGAGGGGCTGGGTGGGGAGGGTGGGGTGGGGCTGGGTGGGAAGAGTGGGGCTGGGTGGGGGGTGGGAGGGGTGGGGCTGGGTCACCCCGTGGTGCCCTTATAAAACTCAACGTTTAACCAACTCACGCCGGCTTGTGCGCGCCCTCACAGTCGGGCATATTTGCGGAATACACCACGCCGCCGTTGACCCTGGCCATTGACCGAGCAACCCAACGTTCCTACCAGCTCCCTCCGCAGGAATGTGTTTGTGTGCATTACAAATTGCATTGCTGGTAGCGTTTGTTAAAGAAGGTCCTGCATGTGAATTCCCGATTCTGCGGAGTGTGTTTGGTCTCCCCCTTGTTCTGCACGAGTATCCTCCGGGTTCTCTGGTTTCCTCGGCTAGGTAAAAAGGAAAAGAAAAAAACATACAACACCCCTGGTGTTGGGCAAACGTACCAGCACTGAAACATTACCTCCAAATGACTCAATTAGGATTATACAGCAGCAGCAGCAGCGTCGGCAGACTGTGGCTTATGAAAAATAGCGGCTTCCTTCGCGGTAGCCTCGCGCGATAAGAACGGCGCGAGCGCCAAACGTGTTGAATGATTATAACCACGGATTATTGCCGCTGCAAGTGGGGAGTCGTAGCAAGGAAGGTGTGACAACGGGAAAGCGGAGCTTTCGCTAAAAACCCGATGGCGTGGGCCCGTAATATCCGGGCAAAACGTCGGGCAAAGTTGTCGACGCTTTGCTTGCTTCTCCAACAATCCGCCTGTTCCCCCCCCCCCCCCAAAAAAAAAAAACAATAAATTGGTACATTTGGCCACGTGACAACTTGATTTTATGTACGTACTGCATGTTGAACTTCTTTCACACCGTAAGCAGCCGACCGTGTTAATCGGGAGGTGAGGGGGAAGGACAACAAACTAAACACAAAAAAGCAGTTGTAAAGAAAATGGTTGATTTAATAATATCGGAAGGAAGAGCGTTCCAGACGGTCGCAGAAGCGCATCTGGAATCGCGCGATGCGGTGACCACCTTTGTTCGATGGCTTAGCCAAAAGCCACCGCTGCTGCTGCTGCTGCTGCAAAGACGATTGGCTCTGTCGGGCGGTGGAGGGTTATAATTAATGGGAATTCGACATTACACACGAAGCGACGGTCTAACCCAGAAGAAACTCGTTACTACGCATAAAATAACGGCTCCAGAGACGGAGAAATGAGCGTACGGTTGGGGGCGCGAGGACTGCACCGGACCGAGGAGGCCAAGAGAAAGAGAGAGGCCAAAGGGGCCGGGAGGATACGCGCTCACGCACGTGGTGAAACGTATATTAACGAGTGAGGAAGCAAGGTTTCATACTCTTAGTTCTTTCGGTAAAGTCACGTAGGTAAAAAATGAAATTAAAATTAATAAAAATAAAATAATAAAAATCACGACGTTTCGGAGGCAACACAAGTCTGCCTCACTTGATGCAGCAAATCTGGCTGTGACGGTCCCACCTGATGACGGAGACTTGTGTTGCCTCCGAAACGTCGTGATTTTTATTGTTTTATTTTAATTAATTTTAATTACATTTTTTACCTACGTGACTTTACCGAAAGAACTAAGAGTATGAATCCTTGCAGTCACGAAAGCTTCAAATCTAGAATTAGAAGCAAGGTTTGGCAGGCACGTGACAGACGAGAGAGGGCTGGGAAGGCTTAGGATGGGTACAGGGATAGGGGGCCAATGAATGCGATAGATAATGATGAGCGCAAAGACAGAGGAAGAAGAAGAACCGGTCAGTAATGAGCTGAGGCGGTGGGAAGGTGATGGAAGGTTGTGAGATGAGATTGAAGGTGGAAAGGTGTATGCATAATTGCCAATCTTTGACATAAATGTAGAGGGCTAATGGTATGAAAGTGCGAAAAATAGCAAAACGTTGTCAAATGGCATCAAATGCAGTCACGTGAAATGTCAAGGAGCTGCTGCTACCTTTATTTTTTTTGTTCTCTCACAAAAGATTCGCGTGTTAACTAGAAGATGTGCAAAGGCAGACCAAAGAGAGTGAACGGCAATCATATACGACAGTGCTCTATATAGATACAATATGTGTGTAAGCATCTGAAACGCACTAAATCATATCCACAGTTGTATCACATTCGGTTCCAAATCTAACACGTTACTAAAAAGCCAGGAGGATTTCGACAGCAACCCACCGACACTGAACATAAGTATCAGGCAAAGGCACTTCTCTTTTCATATAGCTCTCGTTTAAAACGTGTTACTTTAAAAAAAATAAACGTGTTTATACCCACACAAGATGTTGTTAAATCGCGTCCATTACCCACGGGTTTTTTTTTTGACGTGTAAAGCAACGGGAGGAAAATATGTGGCCCCGAGAAAAGGGACATTTATTATTTAACGCCTTCTTCCTTCCCGTTGCCCGAATGAATTCACCATCCCCCCCACCCCCCCAAAAATATGTAAGTAACGACTCTGGCGGATGCGCAATCGATTATTTCCTGGAAGAATTCCTCAATGCCGATGAATATTTTGCTTGCAAGTTTTTTTCTTTGCTAGCAACTTTTTTCCCCCTCCTAATTTTTATTTCAATCGATATCAAATGTTTCATGACGCCTTATTCTAAAGAGTTGTACAGCAAATTAGAGCATTTTTTTTTTTACGTAAAAGGGGATGGTGGTTGAGATAATAAATAGTGGGGTTGTTATTAAAAGTGGTGGTGTAGTTATGGTGACATTTAGGGGAACAGGAGGGAGTGGTGAAGGAGGGGTTGGGGTAGGTCTGGTCATCGCTGGCGGGCAAAATGTCACGAAATTAAGTAGTGTTCCTTCGTTATTCGAGAACTCCCGATCCGCGAATGGCATCTGGAATTCTCCACGACTGCGTCGAGAGAGAGAGAGACATAGAAAGTGATGTGATAAAGTGATGAGATAAAGAGATGATCGAAAAAGTGGTAAGAGAGAAAGTGATGAGATGGTGATGAGAGAGACGTGAGATAAATTGATGAGAGATAAAGTGGTGAGAGAGAAAGTGATGAGAAAGTGATGAGAGATACACAGATGAGAGATAAAGTGATGAGATGAAGTGAACGGTGAGAAGGTGATGAGAAAGAAAGTGATGAGATAGTAATGAGAAAGATATGAAAGATACAGCGATGATAGAGAAACGGATGGGAAAAAGCGATTAGATAGAGAGATGAGAGAGATAGAGATAACTTCTCGAAGCACCATTGGTACCTCATTTGCCAGTAAAAATTATGATAATTGTTTTTTTACCCTTTTATCTGGCAACAAAACTGACAACTTTTTTACGAGGAGTCATGTTTGCATAGACCACAATACCTGCAGTCATAATGCAAACAAAAACGTAACTCTGATAATGTATGCACTGTCCTTGAAGTTGATTGGTCCACACCCGAGACAGCTTTCCTTAGAGCCTAGTCTCACATGGGTTGGACCAGATGACGCCAAAAGGCGCACAACTCAAAGACAATGCACCATCAGAGTATGAGAGCTCGGGGTAAGTATTTACACAATTGGTACCTCATTTGCCAGTAAAACATATGATCATTGTTTTTTTACCCTTTAATCTGGCAACAAAACTGACACCTTTTTTCTCGAAGCTTAAGAAGCGTCCGCAGACGTTGCGCGCACGATATTCGTAGGCAAACATTAACATAGCCACTTCCGTGCCCTCGTCGAGGAGGCCGCTCTCCTACTTTTCTACAGTTACATGCTAATTTCTCACATTAACATCACTTGCTCCGGCCACTTCTTTATGACCCTTGGGCTACACCCATTTCAAACCTCTTAAAAACAGTCTGCCTCAGCAGCAGACCATGCTTTCCCACCTGATGACGGACGCTAGTGTTGCGCCCAAAACGTCGTGATTTATTTTATTTTATACCTACGTCACTTTACCGAAAGAACCAAAGAGTATGGATTCCGCGCTCGTCATGGGCATCTCTGGAACCGATATCCCTCGCGAATAACGAGGGAATACCGCATCCATTTTGAACTCTCACAGAACAGAGCAGGCCCACGTGTCAGAGGACAGCCAATGGAAGACGTTTTCGTGGGGATTATTTCTGAAATTCCTTCAAGTTATCTTTTTTTTATTCACACACCAGGACAGTCACGCTCTCACATGCCCTGCTACGGAGAAAATGTTCATCTGTAAAAAAGTTTTTTTTGCGTCGTCAGGTGAGTTCCCAAATCAAGAGTCATTGTGCACTCTTGATAACTCAGAGGCTCGTAACAGCAGCAGCCGCAGCGTCATACGCAGCACCAGCCCTAGCACAGCAGCAGCATCATACACATCAGCAGCACTATCAGCAGCAGCATCATCATACGCAGCAGCGCTAGCAGCAGCACTATCAGCAGCAGAAGTATCATCATACGCAGCAGCATCAATAGCAGCAGCACCAGCAGCAATATCAGCAGCATCAGCAGCAGCAGCAAAATCAGCAGCAGCAAAATCAACAGCACTAGCAGAAGCACGAGTAGCATCAGCATCAGCACCATCAGCACCATCAGCACCACCAGCACCATCAGCACCACCAGCAGCTGAAGCACCACCAGCAGCTGAAGCACCACCAGCACCATCAGCACCATCAGCACCACCAGCACCATCAGCACCACCAGCACCACCAGCACCACCAGCACCACCAGCACCACCAGCACCATCAGCCAGGGCCGGCCCGAGGCATAAGCGAACTAAGCGGCTGCTTGGGGCCCCCTGGCCACCAGGGGGCCCCCGAATCGTTTTTTTTTTTTTACAATTAAATAACTTAAACAAGTGATATAAATGAATTAATGAATGAATGAATAAATGATTCAAGACAAGAAAATTCTGTCGACAACTGCTGCTTTGTCACGGCTCACGGATGTCACGGCTCATTGACAATTCGCGTGGGCGCGGGCGCGGGCGCGGGCAGGTGCGCGCAATTGTACGTCACGATAATAAATACGCCTAAGCCATGTCACAAAAAAGGACGTATCCCTCTGGTGCCGAAAAAAGAAAAAAGAAAAGGACCGAGGAGGAGAAAAAAGAGCGAGATAAAGGTATGTTTGCATTATTATTTACAGTATGTTTTGTGCAGCAGCAGCACAAATTGTGCTCACGTCACTTGAGGAAGCAGCTAGCTAGTCATGACTCATGATATTTTTATAAGCCATTTTTTATTAATACATAACCTCACTGTATTCGTTTATAATATTCGCTATAACATTATAGTGTGACATTTGTGTCAATAATCTTCTAGCACAGATGAGTCTGCGTGGTGGGAGGGGGGCCCCCAAATCAAATTCTGCTTAGGGCCCCCAAGAGGCTCGGGCCGGCACTGCCATCAGCTGCTGCCCAAGCTTCCTTGGCTTCCTCTCCCCTCTCTGGCGCCTACGGCCCCATTCTCGAGCAGCAGCTGAGCCAATTACCGGGGCACGCCGTGAAAAAACCAATGCCCCCCCCACCCACCCCACCAATCAGGTGAGCATTGTTTAATTATTGAATCATTCCCGTTTCCCACCAGCCAAATCCAACACAAAACCGTGGGATTTATAATAGCTCAAGGCCTTGCAGCACCAGGGGGACACAGATGCCCCACTCACGTCGTAGCAAAACTGATAAAAAACATATTTTTTCAGAGATGTTAGCATGTTAAGATATTAGCAAAGCCTCTGTATTGCTGGTGCACGCCGGTAATTCAAGTACGGTGGAAGCGAGGATTGGCGGATCGCCACAAATGCTGTGAAACTCCCTTTCCATGGGCGTTGGGATGCTATCGACGTCCAGGAGAAGGCGGTAGAGTACAGCAAAGTGTGCGGACTACGATCATTCATCTGTCCCTTCTCCGTGGGATAGAGTATTGCCCCCTCGCACGCGTGGGGGTTTCCCCGAGAGCTCCGGTTTCATCCCGCACGCATAACCAACCACTCATTAAATGGCCGAAAACATCTTCGTAGACAGAGGACCGCAGATCTTGCCCAAGATCTGCTGCCTCTTTCAGCTCGTTTGTGGGGGGTTCCCTCAGCGATTGTGAGGTGCATGAACGTCACAAAGAAAAACATCACTAAACATTCTGATACTTTTTACGATAATCTTGCGATGGCTACCGACATTTGAATCCAGATCTCAACAGTGCAGGCTCACAGTTCCTATGATCACTGTTACATTGTTTTTATAGCTTTCTTTTGGTGATTTTGAAAACGTTTCGGTTTAGCCATGTTTGTTTGTTGTAGTACAGAGTTAGCCTGATGAGTTTAATCTACATTGTCTTATGGTTGTTAGTGTTTGACTTGCATCCCACTGGAATTTTTTTGCACAAAGCGTTGAAATACGGGTTTTTTTCTTGAAGACTTTGCTGTTTTTTCCAGGATTTTTCTGTTGCGTGTAGTCACTTTAAGATGTTTCTTGTTCACGTTTTTGTTTTGTTGCCGTTGCACCCGAGTCAAGAGCCGCATGGCTCACTGGGTTATACCTAATACATAAAACTGAACTGGAAACGGAACTGTTGTGATGACAGAGACACCCCAGCCACAGTGATGGCTTTCGTCATGCATCCTGAATTATGACTTGCACATGCCACCTCTGCAGTAGCTCCTTGGTTCACATTCGCGGTGGCTAGGAGATGTTAACTCCCTCGCCTGGTCCACAGGAGGTCGTGGGTTCGATCACGACCCTGACGCCTGCTGTGCATTTGGAATTTGCGTGTCTCTCTCTCTCTCTCCCAGTGGTCGCGTGGATTTTTCTCCGGGTCCTCCGGGTTTTCCCCTCCACATTTCAATCAACATCACGCGTTTAAAGTATTTGGCTGCTATAAATGTCCACATGATGATAAGCCACTTCGTTGAGCTATCATTTGGGGCCATGTCGCTTCTGAAAAAGAGCTACTATATAGCTCAGTGGGCCTGATCTGGTAACGTAAAGAATGGTTTAGTTTCGTTGAGCAAAGTAAGTTCATCATGGTCCCATTGCATGACATTTTACATGAACGCTCGTTAAAGAATCCGCTTGTATCAAGTTTTAGTTTCTGATCGCCATTTAGTTGTAATTTTGCAATATACACCAGCTTAACACGTAGGGGTTTAGCGACCAACATTATTCAAAATAAAGGTATTTGGGTTAGATCGCGTAAGTATAAATGGTCGTAACACTCCACCGCCATGACAAAGCCAGTTAGGTTTGTCACGTGAACAAAACGTGCCAATTAGTTACTACTTTCAGCCCACCGGCGTGTTGTTAATGTCGTGGCTTTACTCGGGATGTCACGTAGCAAGCTTAGAGGCAACAACCATCGACGTATGGAGGCAGCAACAACACCGGCAGGGGTGTAACTGCACCCATTGTCGCCTTGGGATGTGGAAGCCAGCCCACTTCCCCCCCCCCCCCCTGCAACAGCCACCACTGCCGCTCCGACATGCGAAGGGAGAGAGAGCGAGCGAAAGTCCATCAGACCTGAAAGGGCGCTTCATCCAGCCGAAATACAATTATTGACCGTCGGAGGGCAAGGCCCACCACAGTGCCAGCGCCACACACCTGGGCACAAAGGTGTGCGCGCAGAGACAAACGCGACGGCACCCCCCCCCTCCCCTCCTCCCTGCCCCCACAAGACAAAGCCAGAGATCCCCCGTGTAGCCTTAACAGACTGTTGGGGCAAGTGCCGTTAGCGAGTAGCGGCCTATGAAGGCCGGAACGGTACACGAGGAGGTGGGTGGACAGCAACCACGCCCGATCGCCTTTGTCCCCCCAGTGGCGATGTTTGCACACCGCACCCAGGTGCTTATTTGAGGCTGAGTCGACCTAGGGGAGGCGCAGGACCGGTTCAGATAATCGTCACCGGTGTTGGCCGTGAACGAGAATCGAACTCGGGTGGCCGGGTTCGTAGCGTAGCGTAGCGCTAACCGCTACACCACTGCTCCTCACGCACACACGCAGACACAGACACACACCGCTACCAGCACTCGGCTGACCATTACGATCGCAATCGGCCTGTCCGCCCATCGCAAAGGCAGAGGGATCACCACAACAAGCACCACCACCGCCATCATCATCATCACCGTCATTTTCACACGGCCGTCCACCAGCCAAAGGGCGACACAATTTAAATCAGTCACCGCCAGCCTTTTCGTACGGTGGTGGGGGGGGGGGTTGAGATAACGGGCCTCAATCGGGGCCCGCTGTCATTGACAAAACTGGCAGGACGCGGACGAGGAAGCATCTCGAGGTACGGGACACGCGGCGGTGGCGCTGCTAATGAAGGTGCGGACAAGGGAAAGGCATCTTGACTTCAAACTTTCGTGACTTCTCTTTGGTTATTTCGGTAAAGTCACGTAGATAGAAAATAATAATAACTTTATTTTTATTCTTATTTTTCTATCTTCGTGACTTTACCGAAATTACCAAAGAATAAGGGAAAGGCATCTTCGGTGACCACGCCGTGTCTCCGAGTGGAATGCCACCAGAGATGTGGGGGGGGGGGGGGGGGGGAATCTCGCGATTTGTAAACGCGGTGGAAGAGGAGTTTGACGTTCGCCATGTCCACCACTCGCAAACTCCCTTTCTCGCTCAACGTCAACATTGTCCGAAGTGAAGAAGGGTTTTTACTGGTCACCGTAAACATTCGTATATTTTGTAAAGGGAGCGCCTCAGAATCCGAATATGTGTTGATACCGGAGGAATCCGATGAGCTATCAAGATATTTCTCGCCGGTAAAAAAACTTTGCAACAAACAATATAAAACAATTCTAGATTTGAAGCTTTCGTGACTGCAAGGAATCATATTCTTAGGTTTTTTCGGTAAAGTCACGTAGGTAAAACATCAAAATTAATGAAAATAAAATAAAATAAAACAAAAATCACGACGTTTCGGAAACGTCACGACGTTTCGGAAACGTCGTGATTTTTGTTTTATTTTATTTTATTTTCATTAATTTTGATGTTTTACCTACGTGACTTTACCGAAAAAACCTAAGAATATAAAACAACACGATATAGGAGTGCAAAGTACAAGAAAGGTAAGCAAATCACCCAAACACAACCAAATACAACACTAAACCATCCCATCCTGCCAGACAGAGCCCACTGAGGTTTTCACTTATTTTTCAAAAGAGACATGGCCACAAATGATAGCTCCACAAAGTGGCTTATCATTTGGACATTTATAGCAGCAACATAATCTAAACAGTCTACCGCTCTGTGTATCACATTTAACCGGAAGCACGTAAACATGTTAACAGAGCAGCTGATGTTTAACAAATACCACGGTTTTTTTAATTTCCAAAGCTGCTCTCTCTTGTCTGCCGTTTATTCCGGCTGATTAAAAATCAGCCTCTGCTGTAAATATCGGCCGCTGTGACTCCCTCGATCTGTCTTTTGTCACTTGCATCCTGTAATTAAAAACGCGAGGCTTTCGCGCCAGTGGAGCTGGGTCCAACAGTGAAGAACGAGGAGAAATGCGTAAGTGTGCTAACTGAAGATGCAATATTTTTAAACGGTTAGGGTAATTAAACACGGCTTAACATGGTTACTGAGAGAAAGCAGAAGGCAGTAGGTCTAGAAATATGTACCACCTAAGCAAACACAAATTTAGTCGTACGCACTTGTACGTATGTCACACTTCTTTTTCACCGTACGTAGCCAACCGTACTAATCGGAGGTGCGGGAAAAAGACAACAAACTGAACACTAAAAGCAGTTCTAAAGAAATTCGTTTTTAATGTAGATTCAAAAGTGCATAGCTCCCGGCGGCTTCCTAATATCGGAAGGAGAGAGCGTTCCAGACGGCCACAGAGGCGCATCTGGAAGCGCCCGCGAAGTCGCTCTGAAGATGCCCCGGAGTTCGAGTGAACATGGCTCATGCGAGTTGAATTGCACGTGGTGGTGATGACCACCGCATGGTTGTCCGTGGTCCACAGAGAGAATACGGAGGTGCGAAATTGTCGCCACTTCAGGGCTTGTGGACTGAGAGGATGGAGGCCACGATGTATGGGTGTTGGGCTCTCCGTGTTCGCATCATCATTTTGCATGCGGGTAAGGGGAAGGGCGGTCATTATATTGCGACGTGGGTTGGAGGTGTTCAGAAGCGGTGGGGAAAAAACGTTATCCGATGTCGAAGATGTTTCGCGGATGCTAGGCAGTGTTATGCAGTGCTGCAGGCAGGCTTGGGAGATACGCGTGGCGGGGGTGTAACGGGGAGACGAGGATCAATGGCGATACAATAACAGAGGCTGCGAGCCCTGCCACCGAACGAAGGAAGGGAGAAAATTATAAATTTTCCAAGACATTTCTGAGATAGATGAGGTTAGGATAACGATGGTGGTTTGCAGATATATCAGTTTAACACGTAAGCAGGCTTTCGCGACCAATATTATTCATAATAAAGATGTTTGGGGTTAGATCGCGTAAGTATAAATGAGTTTGAATATATGTTGGGTCAAAATGTGCTCTTTTTTTAAATGGGTGAAAGCGGCTGTCTGAAGGGCCGCTGAAGGGAATGGGATTAATAAAACCGGCGAAACACGGAACTGTGGCAGGGTGCCACAGAGGTTTGAGCGTGAGCTCGGGGCATACAATGTGGAATATACATATTTGTTTATGGAGTTACTTGCGTTGTACGTTTTATATGTAAACCAAAAAAAAAAATCTCGTAAAAGTAACAAGAGAATACCATTTGCATAATTGCGTATTATGGCCTTCGGGTTATCCTCTTCGTCTTCCTTGGGCATGGAAGTGCACTTTGTGGGGGACATCTCGCCTGACTGATGTACGGTGACAGTAACGACCTTCTTAAGACACGGCGCGTGTTTATTTTAGAGCCCAGATTTTGCGCCGCTAACGTAAAATCATTTTGCCTTTCGGGCGCAGCACATGCACGTCAAACACCGAGGCGGTGCGAACATACGCACGCCAAATTCGGAAACGCTGATTTTCTTTTTCGTTGCCAGGATTTGAACTTTTTCTTCGGTGACTCAAAGCGGGCTTTTTGTGTGTCCGTGTGGTGTTTTTTTTCCCCAATTGGCAAAAAGCGCAGTCAATAAATACATTATTTAAACGGACACATTCCCCAAAGAGCTGTATTATTCCATTTTCAAGACATCAATCCGGCAATTATTTTTTTTAAATAACCCATTATCAATGCAACAAGCAATGCTTATTTTTCATTTTTGTTACATTTGAAGCAACTGTTTCGAAAATGCGAACGTGGCAATTTTCTCGTGCGCCCTATCAGCGGAGGGATGTAGCTTCGTTATCAGTGCACTCGTGAAGCCCAGCCATTCGGGATGCAATACTCCATCAGACTGCTACAACTACTGCCCGGATGCCTGTCCACAAAGCAGGCTGGGAGAAAGAAAAAAATATATCTACAAATAACACAAAACTAAAAAAACTCCTGCAGTTGGCAAAACGCCATTAATGAGAAATGGCGCTCCAAAGAAGAACATTCTTGAGGGACGTTTGCGTTATCATTGGGTTCATATCCAACTCCTATTACCTCATCCGTCAATATAGGGCTTCTCAAATGTGTCTCACGTTAGTGGGGTATAAGCCCATCTCTCACCCCCCCCAATTGCGCCGCTGCGATTGTTCGTGTTTCAACGAAACGACGACGGCCTCGCAACCAAAAATTGTTCGCCGTCCGTTTTGCCGGCAGTGACGACCTCTGCACGTGGCCCCTGACTTGGCACTGCGGAGGGAGGCAGCGGGGGGTTGGTGGATCACCGTGCACAAATTCCTTTCCCCGTAGGCGTCGATGAGGAGCCATACACCCGGCTCGCCAGGAGATGGCAGTACAGCAAGTGGACTCATCCATATCTGTTTCCATCTGCACGGGGGATAGAGTATTGCCCCCTCGCGCAAGGCGTGGGTTTTTCTCCGGGTACTGACACGCAATGTCTACCCAACATGATTATATGTATTAAAACACTATTTAAACATCACACTAAAGCTATAAGCTGCAAATGCTACGCCCACCATAGTTATTGCTGGTTGTCGTAACTTGCTGACCCAGCCCCCTACTGGACATCGGTACTTTCCAGACTGTACACCATGCAAAAATCATAAAAAATATACTTTTGTATATTTTTTTTGGGGGGGCGCAATAATGCATATATTTTTGCACGGCAAGTGAGCTGTGACGTCACATTTGTGATGTCACCCGCATGCGGCAGCGTCACGCAGTGCGCCTGCTGACGTCACGCATCCCCCCCCCCACCCTCCGCGTAGGCCGTGTATTCATCCAAGACAAGAATCCAAGTCCCGGGCAAAGCCGGGTAGTTAAAGCTAGTTAGTAATAATCATCACTCTGGTTCCAGTCGTTAATGGCACACAATTTCAAAGAAAACAACAAAAACCCGGCCACTTCGGCGGTCTGGCAGGCCGCAGTGTGAGCACGTTGCTTGTCCCAGCCGCCCGTGTACTTTGACAAATTTGCGCACTTTGCCGCAACGTGCTGCTGCTAATTAATTCTGTGTCCGGAGCTTTGTGGAAGAAAAAAAAGACGAAGCCGCCTCTCATGACAGCACTGCGTGGCAGAACAATATATGTAGGTGGCGCGGGCGGGCGGGCGGGAGGGAATGTGTTTGGCACGGTACGTTCAACAGACCTTGATCCCCTTGCTCGCTGTCATGATCGTGGTCTTGGAATGCCACACTTGACATGCCCATGCCATGCCGCGGAGACCTACGTGCATGTATGTTGTACAGAGTTCCACGTGCGTACAACATGTATGCTGTGCGCACGTTGAACTCCTTTGGGGCCGTCCATAAATGTCGTCACGCGATTTTGGACGATTTTTGACCCCCCCACCCTTCTCGTCACATGGCGTCACAAAAAGTCAGACCCCACCCCCCCCGCTAATATGACGTCACAAAGCTCTGTCCCTCCCCCCCAAAATAAAACATGCTTTAAATCACTTTAAACTATTGTCATTGTAGTGCGTATTTAATGTGGCGCTGCACTCTGATGTTGTAGGAGAAAACGAGTATTAAAAAGTATATTTAATTAAGTAGAACGTGTCGTCTATATTTATTTAAAGTTGCGCATTTTGATGTTACGTCAGATTACTCAACACCCCCCCCCCCCCGTCACACATCGTCACAAATGTCTGACCCCCCCCCCCTAGGTACGTGACGTCATTTATGGACGGCCCCTTTCGCACCGCACGTAGCTAACCGTGCTAATCAGCGGGGGAAGTGCAACAAACTAAACGCACATAAAAGCAGTTCTAAAAGAAATGAGTTTTCAATCTAGATTTTTTAATGTGGTCATGGGCTTGCTGATAAGCTGTGTGTAGAGGAAAGGAAACTGGGAAGTGTGGTCATGGGCCTGCTGATGAGCTGCGCGTATAGGAGACGAAACTGGGAAGTGTGGTCGTGGGCCTGCTGATGAGCTGTGTGCGAAGACGAAGATGGAACATAGCAGGCACCCCCACGTGTTTTGTCGACGTGAAGCCTAATTTGTGGTTCGCCCAGGGAAATTCGATGAGCTATCAAGCTCCTTTTTACAGATGTCCAGCAGAGTCGGGTCAGCAAATTGCAACAACCAGCAATAACTATGGTGGGCTTAGCATTTTCAGCTTGCAACTTTGGATGGACATTGCCTGTCAGTGTTATGAGCGAACAAACTGAAGCAGCACAATAATTTGTCCAGGAAATCCACACTGAGTCGTACTCCTAGCACGGTGCTAAAGAAGGTCAAGGTACGTACGCAACATACACGCAATCAGGTCGGTAAGAAGGCGAGCAGCAGCGTGTGACAGGGTTCAGGAGCTCGGCATCAAGAAGCTCCAGGGATTCTGAGATCACTGTAGGGCCCAGTAAACCGGCAAGGCCTGACGGAAGACGGGAGTTGTTGAGGCCTGGCACCAATCCGTGGTCTCGCAATGGCTCAGAGGTGACCAGGTGCAGGCATAGACGAGGCTGTTGAGACCCAGCACCCACGTATATTTGTACGTATGTTTGAACTTCTTTCGCACCGTAGCCAAGTATGCTAAGGACAACAAACTGAGCACAAAAAGCGGTTCGAAAGAAATCCGTTTTATATCTAGGTGATGATTTAAAGGTGCCTAGCTCCAGTGGCTTCCTAATATCGTAAGCAAGGGCGTTCCAGACGGCCACGGAAGCGCATCTGATGGGGCGCAGTGTGGTGACCCTCTTTTGTCAACGGCTGAATAAGAAGTTTGGAATACAACTACCACGTGGCCTAACCCTCCCCTCCCACCCCCCAAAAAAACAAAGGAAGACGGCTCAACAACAAGCCGCACTGCACACGGTGATGTCACGTGAACATCAAGTGGCCCGGGGTCCCTGAAATTTATACAGCTCAGGCTTTCCATTACAAGAGGCCACACGGGCGGATGTGATGCCGGGACCCCGAAAATGTGTACGGCACAGAGAGATGCCCTCGGGAACCCATTTGCGGCATGCGGAGAGCTCTAAAACAAAAATAGATTAGTCCGGCGTGCGAAGCGCTGGGACCGTGTCCCCGTGATTGAGGAATGTGTTAGGAAGAGGCGCCGGTGGGAAACAATACGGAGATGCGCCGAGAAGTAACGATATTAATGATTGGGTTACACGGATAAGATGGTAACGTGCGGGCAGAAAAATAGACGTGAGGATTTAATGCATTATACCGCTTCAAGTGTTCTGCCCGGCTAGTAAATTCACGGACGGCAGGCAAGCAAGTGCCAATAGACTGGACACGAGACCCTCACCTGCTGCCGTTCAGATATAATTCCACTGACCCTGCTTTCGTCATAATATTGAGAGTATGTGGCGAAAGTGTGGCGAAAGTCCCCTCGTCTGCTACCCTATTATCTCCGCTCATCCTTGGGGCCCAATATGGTTGGTGATCCTTAGCCGCTTTCCCACACGGGAAATTGGAAATTCCACATTCCCATGAAGGAGGCAAGTTTATCCACATCGGCATGGTGGGGGGGGGGGGGGGGGTTCGGGTGGGGGAGGGCAGGGTTCACATTGCAAGTCTGTCGATAACAAAAAAAAGGAAACATTCTGCCGTGACATAATTGCTACTCTACGGTTAAACGTTTATGTTGCTCTCTGAAACACACGGGGAAAAAAACAAAACAAATATACAAATATTGACTCGGAATTATTATTAACAAACAAAAAATGTTTGCCGCACACATCAGCACTGTGTATGTAACAGCCGTCCACGCCTGCGATTGTGGCCTTAAAAAAAAAAACGACGTTAATGACTCGTCTGCCAGGCGTGAAAAAGTAAAACTGCTACCTCCCCAGCGCCCCCCACATTGCCTGTGACAACGTTGATGTCAACTTGCGTCATGCCGCACGGTAGTCGCTCGCTCTCGTAGCAAGAGAGAGAGGGACGACTCAGAAGTGCGGTAAAGAACCACGGACGAGCGGGAAGGCAGGGGTCAGGCGGTGAGCCGACGCCAACAACGGCCCCAAGCCCTGCCGTCCTGTATGCATTGAGGCGTTATCGGTCAATTTACCCTTTTCCCATTCTGATGACGTACATGTACGAAAAACTGACGACGTTCATCTACGTGGATGTCATCCGTTTTTCTTCCGACTCCGTTCTGATGACGTACGTCTTCACGTCAGAAGACATACAGAGGTTCCCACAAGGCCATGCAGGAGGGCGTGTGGCACAGTTTATTGCCAGATATCATAGAGTTATGGCAGTCGTGTCGCCACTGTTCTTTGCGTTGAGTACAATATCTTTAAAAACAGCGGCGCCGCTACGCCTCTCGAAATAAAATCAACGCTGAACCACTTGCGTGTTCCGAGATTCGGCGGTGAATGGGACACCCCCCCTACCTCGCAACTTACAGACGCCCTTTCGGAACGGGAAAGTGTTAATGGGAAAGCGTTAACGAGCGGTTTCCATGCGTGAGGAAATCTGAGCGCCTGGAGAAAACCGAAACACTCTCTCCCATACAGACGGAACAAGGTGGGAGTCCACACTTTTGCCGCACCGCATTTTCCTGGCAGAAGCCAGGGGTCACGAGGCCCCCTCCTTGGCGGGGGGGGGGGGGGAGTTTCTCAACGTTCCTGCGATCCACCAGCGCCCACCGCCACCGCATCCACGACGCCGGATTGCTGGCGGCAGCCACGTGCATAGCCTACATGAGAGGCCAACGCAGGACCGACAACGCAAACGCGGCTTAATATACGCACACACATAGGGCGTGTTTGTGTACGTGTGTCGAACCTCTTTCGCACCGTGCGTAGGCCAGCCGCGCTAATCGGAGGTGCGAGGGTAAGGGGGAAGGACAACAAACTAAACACGAAAAGCATTTTCTAAAGAAATTACTTTTCAGTCTAGATTTTAAAGGGCATCCCTCCCAGTGGCTAATGTCGAAAGAGCGTTCCAGACGGCCGCAGGAGCGCATCTGAAAAATCGCGCGACGCGGCGACCGTCTTTGTTCGATGGCTGAGCCCAAAAGCCACTGCTGCGAGGATAACCGGAGTTCCCGTGATGGTTCACGCTCCTTGGCGAGATCAGCAAGGTATTGAGGTTCATGGGTGGACAGAGGTGGATGGATTTCAGTAACTTGCACCAGTGGCTCAACTGCCATGCCAGGAGGTTGGACAGGCGCCCTCTGGCTCGCAAGCCAGTTGCGCTTTGTACCATTACACTGTGGCATCGTCTCGGGGAAGCCGTCATTCTAAATATCGGTGACGTCGGTGAATTTCGCAGCTGCCAAGTCTTTCACGTGAAGTACTGCAGCCACAAGAAAAAAAATGGGTGCGTGATGCGCGCGCGTTTTCGTAACACACAAACACACACGGGGGGCACCAGGTCGCTGTACAGCAGTCAGCAGCGGGGGGGGGGGGGGTAGCATCTGTCGTGACGCCGCCGTAAAAAGTCCACAAAGCTACCGGGACTCCTTGTAACAGCGCCAATATAAATGCATATTAGGGCCCCGGAAGGACACACCGGCAAAACCATTGAGCAATGATGCCTCCTCGCGAATAATCCTCCAGTCGACACGAAACATTTAAATATATTTCCCCCCCTCCCCTCTTCCACCCCCCTCCCTCCCCATTTAAATGTTTTTAAATTTTCGTCGTCCAAATGGTACGATTATATCTGCTGCAGGATGCCAATCACCATTGAGCACCCTCGGGGAGGTCAACCTCGGGGAGGTCAACCAACGTGGCCCCCTGACCAAAATGAGAGCGCGCTCTGACCCGGGGACCACCGCCACGCGTCACCAAGCGTGTCATCTCACACGTGACCAAGCGTGTCATCCCACACGTGACCAAGCGTGTCATCTCACACGTGACCAAGCGTGTCATCTCGCACGTGACCTAGCGTGTCATCTCGCACGTGACCAAGCGTGTCATCTCACACGTGACCAAGCGTGTCATCTCACACGTGACCAAGCGTGTCATCTCCCACGTGACCAAGCGTGTCATCGCCCACGTGACCAAGCGTGTCATCTCGCACGTGACCAAGCGTGTCATCTCGCACGTGACCAAGTGTGTCATCGCCCACGTGAGCTATCGTGTCATCTTAGGTTTAGTACATCTTCAAATAGTGCTATTTGTTGCTGGCCACTTGGCATTGTTTGCGCCCGGTACTCAGCGAAAAACTGTAACTACAACGGCAACAACAACAAAACGGGTGTTATAGTCTGTGAGGCAATCTTATGGGGCAGCAGAGGGCAGAGTAGAACAAACAATTATTGTTCTGTACTTCTACTTTTAAGGCTCCTGCATCTAAGCCTCCCACCGTTATCAACTTGCACTGAACAGTGTGGTGAAGTATGATGAAAGTAACCACCCCAACCCACACACAACCTGTACAGCCCTGGAGGGTCCCTCATCCAGCAGCGGATTGACAAGGGCCTTGTGCTCATACGTTGATGCGTTGCTGCTTCTACAGCAGCTGAGGAAACGGCACCCAAGAGCCGGTGTTCTGCATGCCAAAGCATTGAGCGCAGCAAAAAAAACCCTGAGGAATGCTGACAGGCAAAAGCGAAAATTCCGTCGATTTTGTGCGACGTTTGTGATGGAGATTGCATCCGGCATCATCAGCTGGTGACAACAGCTGAGGTCTCTCACATGCTGAGCTTTTGTGGAGGAGAATTTGTAGGATTGGAGTGTCACAGTGGCGAGATATTACCTACCTCGCCTGGTATGGAGGAGGTCGTGGGTTCGCTCTCGTGCCTGGCGTCTGCTGTATATTTGGAGTTTGCGTGTCTCTCCCTCATCATCATCATGGTGGCTAGGAGATGTTAACTACCTCGCCTGGTATGGAGGAGGTCGTGGGTTCGCTCTCGTGCCTGGCGTCTGCTGTATATTTGGAGTTTGCGTGTCTCTCCCTCATCATCATCATGGTGGCTAGGAGACGTTAACTACCTCGCCTGGTATGGAGGAGGTCGTGGGTTCGCTCTCGTGCCTGGCGTCTGCTGTATATTTGGAGTTTGCGTGTCTCTCCCTCATCATCATCATGGTGGCTAGGAGATGTTAACTACCTCGCCTGGTATGGAGGAGGTCGTGGGTTCGCTCTCGTGCCTGGCGTCTGCTGTATATTTGGAGTTTGCGTGTCTCTCCCTCATCATCATCATGGTGGCTAGGAGACGTTAACTACCTCGCCTGGTATGGAGGAGGTCGTGGGTTCGCTCTCGTGCCTGGCGTCTGCTGTATATTTGGAGTTTGCGTGTCTCTCCCTCATCATCATCATGGTGGCTAGGAGACGTTAACTACCTCGCCTGGTATGGAGGAGGTCGTGGGTTCGCTCTCGTGCCTGGTGTCTGCTGTATATTTGGAGTTTGCGTGTCTGTCTCTCCCCGTAGTCGTGTTGATTTTTCTCCGGGTCCTCCGGTTTTTCCCTCCACATTTTGAAACATGCGTTTAGAGTATTTGGTTGCTATCAATTTCATATGATAAGCTGCTAAGTTGAGCGATCATTTGTGGCCAGGTCACTTCTGAAAAAAAACTTTAAGTTTTTTTTGGTTCTTTCGGTAATGTCACGTGGATAGAAAAATAATAATAAAAATAAAGTTAATTTAAAAAGATACTGTAGCCTGGTTCTTAATCGGAGTGAATGTACTGGAAGTCTATAATGTAGACTGTAGCCTGGTTCTTAACCTCGGTGAGTGTACTGGCAGTCTATAATGTAGATTGTAGCCTGAAAAAAAATCCACGACGTTTCAATCGCAACACAAGCGGGCGTCATGAGGAAAAGGGGGGTTCGCCTCTAAAGGCAAACTGTTTATAAAGGTTTGGAGATGGGCGTAGCTTAAGTGTCTCAGCAGCACCAGCAGCATGGGTGTGGCAGCTAATGCCAATGCAGGAGAAAACCATTGCTACCGTCTACATTATAGACTGCCAGTACACTCACCGAGGTTAAGAACCAGGCTACAGTCTACATTATAGACTGCCAGTACACTCACCAAACTTAATTGCCAGGCTACAGTCTACATTAAAAACTGCCAGGACACTCACTCCGATTAAGAACCAGGCTACAGTATTTTTTTTATTCACTTTATTTTTTTATATATATCTAGGTGACTTTACCGAAAGAACCAAATAACATGAATTCCTGCAGTCACGAAAGTTTTAAGTCAAAATGTAACCGCCTCTAGGGGGAGGGTTTGCAAATAACTATACAATTTTTCAACAAACTCCGAGACAAGAAAGCTCATGTGATCGAGTCACTTGCATTTCTGAAGAGATGCCGCGACTCTAAGGTAATACCGATCTCATTTACACTGACTTCTTCTGCCGTCACATAAACGAATCTTGTTTAGAGCTAGATTGGCCCTGATCTCAGAGAGAATTAGACTGCTCTGAATTGAACTAGATCATGTAGACAAGACACTCTTGAAATCACACATACCACTGACAGAAAAAAATGTCTACATCTGATTTGGAACATGTAGATAACATGACTGCTTCATCAACCGCTACAATGTCAGCTAAATGTAAATATGATTTCCAAGTTCAACCTCCTTTCCAAGAAGAAACCATATCCACTCATTAAAAAGTTAGACGTTGACAAGGTTGTCATTAATTCGAGTAATAGCCCCATTTCCAATGGTCTAAAGTCGGTTTTGGCTAAAGTGTTACACTTCGCAGTCTCCCCCAAACACATACCAGTGGATGGCATTATGGCCCAGGTCGATGTAGCTCTTAAGTGTCTGGGACACATCACTGCAGACGTGACAAGATCTGAAATCGCTGCAAACCTCAAAAGCGCTAAGATACCAGTCAGCAACATCAGTAAGGATGAGCGTTTTGAGTCATCTCAATTGAAAGAGATGGATGATATTGTCATCCTCTCAGCCGATAAGGGCAATACCACGGTCATCATGGACAAAACCGTGTACAATAACACAATTCAGGACCTACTTAATGATGGTAGCTACATAAAAATTTGAAGAGATCCCACCAACAGTCTCGTTACAAAAACGAACAGTATCATCACTGATTCAGCTTCATTAATTGAAACGACCAAACGGTTTTCCTTAAAACCTTCTGCCACTAGGCCACCCAGATTGTATGGCTTACCAAAAATCCATGAAGGTACACCCCTTCGTCCCATCGTCTCCACCATTGGCTCACGCACCTACAAACTGGCCCGATATCTGTCTGATACCTTGCAGCCATTCACTGGTAAGACCACCTCTTCTGTACTTAACTGAGCTCACCTGGTATCGTCAATTAAAGACATCTCGCTGTCCCCAGGTGATCTGCTCGTCAGTTTCAATGTAGTTTTTTTGTTCACCAAAGTTCCTGTGCCCTCGTTAAAGATTTGGTGCAACAAGGATTGCATACTGATGTACCGAGCTAAAGAGGTCAGGTGAATCTCTCACGAACATTCATGCGCAACAGACCACCGCGCGTGGGTCGAAACGCCATAGCCAAATTTGACATCGAAAATCTTCAAGCAGTCGGCCCGCTTTCACCAACTACCAATCGCTACCGTTGTCTGCAGAGTCTCGCTCGCAGCCGACCGGCGAAGCGCCGAGTTGCTGTGGCCCGCGGTGGCGGTTGGTGGTGAGATGGGTGGAGGGGGGAGGGAAATCAGATCTTGCAACTCGCCGGTTGCAAAGTGGCTCGCGCATTGAGAGTGCTACACCCGAGCGGTCGGCGCAAGTGCACAATCAACGGTCGAAGCTGCGTCGCGAGCATCGGTCACCTGGTGAATCTCGTGCCACCCGTTCTCGTCGGTGCAGCCGATGGACGCGTGCTCGTGCAGGAGCAGCTCGCAGCAGTAGGGGTCTCCGGGGACCACCGCCACGCGTCACCAAGCGTGTCATCTCACACGTGACCAAGCGTGTCATCCCACACGTGACCAAGCGTGTCATCTCACACGTGACCAAGCGTGTCATCTCGCACGTGACCTAGCGTGTCATCTCGCACGTGACCAAGCGTGTCATCTCACACGTGACCAAGCGTGTCATCTCACACGTGACCAAGCGTGTCATCCCACACGTGACCAAGCGTGTCATCTCACACGTGACCAAGCGTGTCATCTCGCACGTGACCTAGCGTGTCATCTCGCACGTGACCAAGCGTGTCATCTCACACGTGACCAAGCGTGTCATCTCACACGTGACCAAGCGTGTCATCTCCCACGTGACCAAGCGTGTCATCGCCCACGTGACCAAGCGTGTCATCTCGCACGTGACCAAGCGTGTCATCTCGCACGTGACCAAGTGTGTCATCGCCCACGTGAGCTATCGTGTCATCTTAGGTTTAGTACATCTTCAAATAGTGCTATTTGTTGCTGGCCACTTGGCATTGTTTGCGCCCGGTACTCAGCGAAAAACTGTAACTACAACGGCAACAACAACAAAACGGGTGTTATAGTCTGAGGCAATCTTATGGGGCAGCAGAGGGCAGAGTAGAACAAACAATTATTGTTCTGTACTTCTACTTTTAAGGCTCCTGCATCTAAGCCTCCCACCGTTATCAACTTGCACTGAACAGTGTGGTGAAGTATGATGAAAGTAACCACCCCAACCCACACACAACCTGTACAGCCCTGGAGGGTCCCTCATCCAGCAGCGGATTGACAAGGGCCTTGTGCTCATACGTTGATGCGTTGCTGCTTCTACAGCAGCTGAGGAAACGGCACCCAAGAGCCGGTGTTCTGCATGCCAAAGCATTGAGCGCAGCAAAAAAAACCCTGAGGAATGCTGACAGGCAAAAGCGAAAATTCCGTCGATTTTGTGCGACGTTTGTGATGGAGATTGCATCCGGCATCATCAGCTGGTGACAACAGCTGAGGTCTCTCACATGCTGAGCTTTTGTGGAGGAGAATTTGTAGGATTGGAGTGTCACAGTGGCGAGATATTACCTACCTCGCCTGGTATGGAGGAGGTCGTGGGTTCGCTCTCGTGCCTGGCGTCTGCTGTATATTTGGAGTTTGCGTGTCTCTCCCTCATCATCATCATGGTGGCTAGGAGATGTTAACTACCTCGCCTGGTATGGAGGAGGTCGTGGGTTCGCTCTCGTGCCTGGCGTCTGCTGTATATTTGGAGTTTGCGTGTCTCTCCCTCATCATCATCATGGTGGCTAGGAGACGTTAACTACCTCGCCTGGTATGGAGGAGGTCGTGGGTTCGCTCTCGTGCCTGGCGTCTGCTGTATATTTGGAGTTTGCGTGTCTCTCCCTCATCATCATCATGGTGGCTAGGAGATGTTAACTACCTCGCCTGGTATGGAGGAGGTCGTGGGTTCGCTCTCGTGCCTGGCGTCTGCTGTATATTTGGAGTTTGCGTGTCTCTCCCTCATCATCATCATGGTGGCTAGGAGACGTTAACTACCTCGCCTGGTATGGAGGAGGTCGTGGGTTCGCTCTCGTGCCTGGCGTCTGCTGTATATTTGGAGTTTGCGTGTCTCTCCCTCATCATCATCATGGTGGCTAGGAGACGTTAACTACCTCGCCTGGTATGGAGGAGGTCGTGGGTTCGCTCTCGTGCCTGGTGTCTGCTGTATATTTGGAGTTTGCGTGTCTGTCTCTCCCCGTAGTCGTGTTGATTTTTCTCCGGGTCCTCCGGTTTTTCCCTCCACATTTTGAAACATGCGTTTAGAGTATTTGGTTGCTATCAATTTCATATGATAAGCTGCTAAGTTGAGCGATCATTTGTGGCCAGGTCACTTCTGAAAAAAAACTTTAAGTTTTTTTTGGTTCTTTCGGTAATGTCACGTGGATAGAAAAATAATAATAAAAATAAAGTTAATTTAAAAAGATACTGTAGCCTGGTTCTTAATCGGAGTGAATGTACTGGAAGTCTATAATGTAGACTGTAGCCTGGTTCTTAACCTCGGTGAGTGTACTGGCAGTCTATAATGTAGATTGTAGCCTGAAAAAAAATCCACGACGTTTCAATCGCAACACAAGCGGGCGTCATGAGGAAAAGGGGGGTTCGCCTCTAAAGGCAAACTGTTTATAAAGGTTTGGAGATGGGCGTAGCTTAAGTGTCTCAGCAGCACCAGCAGCATGGGTGTGGCAGCTAATGCCAATGCAGGAGAAAACCATTGCTACCGTCTACATTATAGACTGCCAGTACACTCACCGAGGTTAAGAACCAGGCTACAGTCTACATTATAGACTGCCAGTACACTCACCAAACTTAATTGCCAGGCTACAGTCTACATTAAAGACTGCCAGGACACTCACTCCGATTAAGAACCAGGCTACAGTATTTTTTTTATTCACTTTATTTTTTTATATATATCTAGGTGACTTTACCGAAAGAACCAAATAACATGAATTCCTGCAGTCACGAAAGTTTTAAGTCAAAATGTAACCGCCTCTAGGGGGAGGGTTTGCAAATAACTATACAATTTTTCAACAAACTCCGAGACAAGAAAGCTCATGTGATCGAGTCACTTGCATTTCTGAAGAGATGCCGCGACTCTAAGGTAATACCGATCTCATTTACACTGACTTCTTCTGCCGTCACATAAACGAATCTTGTTTAGAGCTAGATTGGCCCTGATCTCAGAGAGAATTAGACTGCTCTGAATTGAACTAGATCATGTAGACAAGACACTCTTGAAATCACACATACCACTGACAGAAAAAAATGTCTACATCTGATTTGGAACATGTAGATAACATGACTGCTTCATCAACCGCTACAATGTCAGCTAAATGTAAATATGATTTCCAAGTTCAACCTCCTTTCCAAGAAGAAACCATATCCACTCATTAAAAAGTTAGACGTTGACAAGGTTGTCATTAATTCGAGTAATAGCCCCATTTCCAATGGTCTAAAGTCGGTTTTGGCTAAAGTGTTACACTTCGCAGTCTCCCCCAAACACATACCAGTGGATGGCATTATGGCCCAGGTCGATGTAGCTCTTAAGTGTCTGGGACACATCACTGCAGACGTGACAAGATCTGAAATCGCTGCAAACCTCAAAAGCGCTAAGATACCAGTCAGCAACATCAGTAAGGATGAGCGTTTTGAGTCATCTCAATTGAAAGAGATGGATGATATTGTCATCCTCTCAGCCGATAAGGGCAATACCACGGTCATCATGGACAAAACCGTGTACAATAACACAATTCAGGACCTACTTAATGATGGTAGCTACATAAAAATTTGAAGAGATCCCACCAACAGTCTCGTTACAAAAACGAACAGTATCATCACTGATTCAGCTTCATTAATTGAAACGACCAAACGGTTTTCCTTAAAACCTTCTGCCACTAGGCCACCCAGATTGTATGGCTTACCAAAAATCCATGAAGGTACACCCCTTCGTCCCATCGTCTCCACCATTGGCTCACGCACCTACAAACTGGCCCGATATCTGTCTGATACCTTGCAGCCATTCACTGGTAAGACCACCTCTTCTGTACTTAACTGAGCTCACCTGGTATCGTCAATTAAAGACATCTCGCTGTCCCCAGGTGATCTGCTCGTCAGTTTCAATGTAGTTTTTTTGTTCACCAAAGTTCCTGTGCCCTCGTTAAAGATTTGGTGCAACAAGGATTGCATACTGATGTACCGAGCTAAAGAGGTCAGGTGAATCTCTCACGAACATTCATGCGCAACAGACCACCGCGCGTGGGTCGAAACGCCATAGCCAAATTTGACATCGAAAATCTTCAAGCAGTCGGCCCGCTTTCACCAACTACCAATCGCTACCGTTGTCTGCAGAGTCTCGCTCGCAGCCGACCGGCGAAGCGCCGAGTTGCTGTGGCCCGCGGTGGCGGTTGGTGGTGAGATGGGTGGAGGGGGGAGGGAAATCAGATCTTGCAACTCGCCGGTTGCAAAGTGGCTCGCGCATTGAGAGTGCTACACCCGAGCGGTCGGCGCAAGTGCACAATCAACGGTCGAAGCTGCGTCGCGAGCATCGGTCACCTGGTGAATCTCGTGCCACCCGTTCTCGTCGGTGCAGCCGATGGACGCGTGCTCGTGCAGGAGCAGCTCGCAGCAGTAGGGGTCTCCGCCCACCATCGCGGTGTGGTAGAGCGCCGTCAGTCCGTGGTTGTCCTTGTAGTCGGGCGACGCTCCCAGGTCCATCAGCGCCTGCGAACGCCCAGACAAAGACAAAGGTTCCACCCCCCCCCCCCCCCCGCGTAGATTGTAACACAAATTGTTGGGGCAAGTGGTGTGAAGGCCGGTACGGAACACGAGGGGGTGGTGTGGACAGCACCACGCCCAGCCGCCTTTGTCTCCCTTAGTGGCGATGTTTACACACCGCACTAGGTACTCGTTTGAGGCTGAGTCGACCTAGGGGAGGCCCACGACCGGTTCAGATCCTCGTCACCGGTGTTGGCCGTGAGCGAGAATCGAACTCGGGTCGCCGGGTTCAGTAGCGCAGAATGCTGACTGCTACACCACCGCTTCCCAGACAAAGAAGCTGATAGTCCTGATCACCTTTTGGCGTTCTCTGTTCTGACACTGGCGAGACTAGGCAATAAAGAAGGCTGTCTGTGGTGTCGGCCAATCCTTTTCAGAGACAATGCCATATGTCATCAGAGCACGTTTGTTTTGCATGTTCACCGCAAATGCTGTGTGTGGTTTTTGCAGACTTGATTCCACGCAAAATGTGTTTGAACATCTTAACACCTCCTGTTTGATTGCCAGAGAGGGGTTAAAACCCATTCGTACATTTTACTCGCTGATGATGTTGACATGGACCCCTTGTGCGTTGGCCATTGTCACTGCAGCCTGGGTAAAATGCCCCATTCCTGACAACAACAACAAATCCTGCTGCCTGCCACATTTAGGGGCAACTTCACAAGTGGCTCCACCCGCGGCTCTCACCATAGCGCCACTCCTGAGATTTTGCTGTGCACGACAACGAATTCGCGTAAGCCGCATGAGACCACTTGTCCGTGCGTAGGAGAAGTCAAGTTTTTTCCCTGCATTGCCTGTATGTGTTCATACGTGTTCATGTGCGTGTGTGTGTGTGGGGAGTGGGGGTGAGCGGTGGCGCAACGTTTAGCGCGCTGCGCCACGAACCTGCCAACGCGAGTTCGATTCCCGCTCACGGCCAACACCGGTGGCGATTATCTGAACCGGTCATGGGCCTCCCCTAGGTCGACTCAGCCTAAAATGAGTACCTGACGCAATGTGTGAACATCAGCACTGGGGAGACAAAGGCGGCCGGGCGTGGTGTTCGCCACCCACCCCCTCGTGTGCTGTGCTGGCCTTCAAAGGTGCTCGCTAACAGCACTTGCCCCAACAGTTTGTTAAGGCTATATGGGGGGTCTTTGTCTTTGTTTTTTTTGGGGGGTGTGGGGGGCGGTGGTGCAGCGGTTAGCGCGCTGCGCCCCGAATCTGACAACGCGATTTCGATTCCCGTTCACAGCCACAACGTCCCCCACTAGGTTGGCTCAGCCTTAAGTGAGCACCTGGTGCAATAGCGCTGGGGGAGAAGAAGGCCGGGCGCTTGGGTTGGTCACCCATCACCCACCACCGTAACACGTGGCTCTAAAACACAAACACGGCTGCCAGGCCACCCTCATCAACGACGCACCGCTTCGATAGCCCCTCAAGGGCTGTAAGATCTGGGGATGCAGCAGATCTCCGGGTCAAGCCTTCGGTCTGCGAGCCGACAAGATTTTTTTTCTTCCCTTTGTGTGACGGCCCCTCCAGACTCTGGAACTCTGTCACACGAGATGTCAGAATCTGTGAGCCTGTGGACATTTTTAAAGCTCACCTTAAACGCCCCATTCGCCACACGCTCGTGTTGATGCAACGCTCAGGCAATGCGGCAAACGGCTTTGAGCATCCGACGCGTTCCTTGTCCCTTCTCGGCGGCGCTTCACGAGTTATTGTCATCTTCTTGGTTCTTTCGGTAAAGGGACGTAGAAGGGAAATAATAAAATAATAAAAATAAAACGTAGAATTAAATTCTCACGACGTTTCGGCCACAACACAAGGACGGCTGCTTGTGTTGTGGCCGAAACGTCGTGAGAATTTAATTTTACGTTTTATTTTTATTATTTCCCTTCTACGTGACTTTACCGAAAGAACCAAGAAGATGAATCCCTGCAGTCACGAAAACTTCCAATCGAGAGCTATTGTCATTTTGAGTGTCTGCTGCTGCCGCCGCCACTGTTTTGTGTGGTGCCTTGAAGGTGCTTCGCGAACGGCGCTTCATGAACGTAATCATCATCATCATCGTCGTTATGATTACTACGAAGAGGCGAGGAGAACCGATCCGCAGCGAGACGTCGCAGCGACTCGTGAACGGCCCCGCCGTGCCGTCTCCCTCGTGCGGTGCTCGCAGGACGAAGCGGGGTGTAGGTGGGGGGGGGTTGGAAGCGAACCCAGAAAGCCGTGGCCACCGTTGTCACCGAAAAGCCCACGGAGTCTTCATTTCACACCTCATTTGCACCCTGAGAGACGCGTAAATAACGCGCAGGCGCTGGCTTTTTTTTTGGGTTTCCGAATGAGCGTTTAATCAATGTAATGCCGCCAAACTGCGGTGGGCCACGCCGAGGAAGCGACACAAAGACAAAGGTCCCAACTCCCCCGTATAGCCTGTAACAGACTGTCGGGGCAAGTGCTGTTAGCGAGTAGCGTCTGTGGAGGTCCGGCGCACGAGGTCGGGGTGGGGGGTAGACGCGCGGCCATTTGAGTTGTCCCTCTCTCTCCCTCAATGAGTCACGTTCAACGCGCAACATCCAAATTGAGTTGCTGTAAATGTGAGCGCAAGCAACGCTGCCTCCCCCCTCCACTCTCGCACGCCGCGCGTCACCATCCTAACTAGGGCTGAACGATTTGGGGAGAAGATCTCATTGCGATTTTTCTGACAGATGTTGCGTTTGCGATTTGATTTGCGATTAATCTTTTTTTTATAGTCAAGCTTCAGTTCAATATTCGCGGTGTAATAGATTTAAAACACGTGATGGAGCATTACCACCACGTGATACCATCAAAATATTAACCGCTCTGTATATTCTAATGCAAGGATGAGAACTTAAAATATATGAATTGCTTCCAACATGATTTTATTAAAATTATTTAATTGAAATAGAGCAATCAAACATAAAACAATTGTTAAGTTAAATAAATAAAGTTATAATAATTAATTAAACAATTCCAATAAGAAAGTAATAGGACTTTTCAAATCGCAAAAAAACGCAGCCTTTGCCATTTGCTACTCGCATTATTTCAAATTGCGATTTCGACTTGAAATCGATTAATCGTTCGGCCCGAATCCAAAGGGCTCACCTACGCCTCCCCGCGCGTCCGTTTTCCCACACCAAAATTGACAAACCTCCTCCTCCCTCTCAGCAGCGGCGGCATCTTCATTTCCGCGCCGTTAGAGGCATCCGCGTCGCGGGCACCGCTCCCGCAAGGCTACGTGAAGCGCGGCGGGAAAAACGATCGCCCGCCGTCAGATCCGCTTCGCGGAATTGCTCGAAGGGACGCCGCCGGGAACTCCCGGGACACTTTCGCCGAGGTGTGCGGTCGGCGCTTAAGGGGGCTACCGGATTTCCGTTCGGATCAACCTGGCAACGTTTCTATAAGTTTGCTTTGGAACCAAGGAGGAACGCTCCTTCAAGCTCCGGTCCTCGTAGATCTTGCGCGGGCTCTCTCGCGAAGCCCTCTTCGGCGGCGGCGTTGGCTAGCGGAACTCGACGTCGCCACTTTAGCATTGCGTCGTTGCCTCGCCGAACCGACCGTCCGGGATGTCTGTGAAAAGAGCTCCGTAGCTCACGGGATTGCTGCCGCAGTCTAAATGAAGATCCTGATTCTGATGGGCATTTGGCTTCTGAACACAGTGACAGCCACCGCACGCGAGAACATCATAGCTGTTCTTTTGTGCGTACATAGAGTAGAACCCCTCTTGACGACTACCGCTGTCAACGATGAATCGCTTAATAACGGGCCTCCATAGAGCCCAATGTGTAGTGTATAGTGTAGTGTATAGTAGTGTAAAGTAGTGTATAGTGTCGTGTATAGTAGTGTAGAGTAGTGTATAGTGTAGTGTATAGTAGTGTAGAGTAGTGTATAGTGTAGTGTATAGTAGTGTAGAGTACCAAGAAGATGAATCCCTGCAGTCACGAAAGCTTTAAATCGAAATTTAGTGTAGAGTAGTGTCATCTATAGTGTAGTGTATAGTAGTGTATAATGTAGTATATAGTGTAGTGTATAGTAGTGTAGTGTACAGTAGTGTATAGTATAGTATATAGTGTAGTGTATAGTGTAGTGTATAGTAGTGTAGTGTATAGTGTAGTGTATCGTAATGTATAGTGTAGTATATAGTGTAGTGTATATCATTGTAGTGTATAGTGTAGTATATAGTGTAGTGTATAGAAGTGTAGTGTATAGTGTAGTGTATAGTGTAGTGTATAGTAGTGTCGTGTATAGTAGTGTAGAGTGTAGTATATAGTGTATAGTAGAGTAGTGTATAGTGTAGTGTAGTGTATAGTGTAGTGTATAGTAGTATAGTGCCTCCATAGAGCCCAATGTGTTCGCTTACCGACCATTGCCCTGTTAATGACGGGCTGTTGTAGGTACAGTAAATATTAGTAAATATGAATGCGTGTTTATTTTAACATGCGTTTATAAATGTTCTATCTTTATTCATATCCATTGTTTAAATATTAGAATGTACGTTTTTTTGGGTGAAAAAGGGCAACTTCCGATGCTATCAGAACGAACGAAGCCTTCAACGTGTCTTTCCCCACACTCGCCTAACGACTGAATCGCTGAACGACCGCTTTCGTGGAAACCCCAACTACCGCCGTCGAGAGGGCTTCGACCGCACGTCGGACCCCTCGGTTCGCGACCGTACGCGTCGCCAACCTTGCCGATCGGAGGGTGCGGGCATGGGCAGGGCGCGCGCCGTACCATGAGAGCGACGGGGTTGGTGGCCCTCGCCGCCTTGTGGAGGGCCGTGAGCCCGTCGCGTGCTCGGTAGTCCAGGTGGGCGCCGCCGGTCTTCAGGGTGCGGATCGCGTCCGAGCTGTTGCACAACTGCGCGGCGAGGGTGAGCGGAGACTCTGCCACGGCGGGGGGGCAACAGCGGTGGACGCGTCAACAACAACAACACAAATCTCGACGCGGCACTCGCGGAGCAGACGATGGATTTCGCGTGCGCGTGTGTTTGCACGGACGTTAGACTTCTTTCGCACCGTACGTAGCCAAGGGTGCTAATCGGAGGCACGGGGGGAAGAAGTTGAACATACATTAGAAGAAGGATTAAGGTGCGTTTGGCTGATATAAATTTCCACGCGATAAGCCGCTTTGTTTGGCTATTAATTGTGGCCGGGTCGCTTCTGAAAAAGAGCTATGTAGCTGAGTGGGCCCTTACCTGGTAAAATGAAAAAAATGTTCATGAGTGGTGATGACTTAGTGAGCCCTACGTCCAGTAGTTGACGATGGTCAAAGCTCGTGATGGCGATGACGAGAGTGTGCACCAATTGTAATGAATCGATGAATATCACCTGCCTGCATGACGCGTCGGAATTTTCCCACTTCATGTAGGGCAACAAGATCGCCCCTCGGAGAGCATTTCACCTCGCAAGACAACCGCCATCGCTTACCACCACTGTCAGGGTCGTGAAAGTTTGGGTCCAGTCCTCGGTCAACCATCTTCTTGATTTTCTCTATCGACAGGTGTTGTACGTAGCCCATGAACTTGCGAAGGTTCACCTGTCGAAACAAACGCGGCTGTATTGTTCGGACGCAAACTCTCATAGATATTTGGCAGCAAACAGAATCAGAATCTTTATTTAAACTGCAGGAGAAATCCGATGAGCTATGAAGCTCTTTTTGTTTATAGACGTCCAGTTGAGGGGGGAGGGGGGGGGGGCACGGGGGTCAGCGAGTTACAAACAACAAATAATACAAAAACACACGATAGGGAGTATACTCTTTAGTTCTTTCGTAAAGTCACGTAGGTGATAATAAAATAAAATAAATCACGACGTTTCGGGCATAACACAAGAGTCCGTCCTCAGGTGGGGACAACCACAGCGACAAAACAATCGCTAAAGTATGTCCACATATCTTCTTGGTTCTTTCGGTAAAGTCACGTAGAAGGGAAATAATAAAATAATAAAAATAAAACATTATAAAATAATTATCACGACGTTTCGGCCACAACGCAAGCAGCCGTCCTCAGGTGAAGAACAGACCCGTTCTACGTGACTTTACCGAAAGAACCAAGAAGATGAATCCCTGCAGTCACGAAAGCTTTAAATCGAAAAATATGTCCACATACTTTCGTCGTGATTTTTTATTTTATTTTATTTTCACCTACGTGACTTTACCGAAAGAACCAAAGAGTTTGGATCCTTGCAGTCACGAAAACTTCAACGATAGGGAGTGCAAAATAGAGAAACGGTGAAGCAAGTCACTAAAATAATTAAAATATGCAAGTACAAATTCTATAAGTGCATAACTTCCTGCCGATCTGTCAACAACGAACGCGAGATTTGCAGCAAAACAGTCCCAAACCCCGCCAAGACGACGCAGAGTTCCTCAATAAAATTGCACATTAAAGTTTAACTCTCGATACACGGGTAACCATCACAGTTACCAGTCACATTTGCAAACTGTGGTTGTATCCGGCACTAATGTTCTGCTTCAGGATGTAATTTTGCACTCCACGCTAGGTCTCCTGCATTGCACCTTTTGCCAACGACCTTAATCATTCATTTTGTCAGGGTTCTTATTAGAGTCTCCAATGGGTCCACGGCATCACAGCTTCAAGGCGACCCCAACCACTGACGGTGGGAGGCTAAAGATGGCACTGTGACCCGAGTATGTTCACTCCTAATCGTGGCCTGATTTCCCAGATGTCAGGACAGGAGGGTGGGTTTGGTGCCTCGTGGGCTCAGCACGTGGTGGTGGGAAGATTCTTAAGATGTACGGGCGAGAGAGGAGCTGAATTCCCCAAAATGCTCTGAAGTTAAACTCGTCTCCTTCGTGGTCCTGTTACGCACAATTCCCGTTATCCGCAGAGTTGGGGGAAATCCTGTGAATCATCTCATTATCCGCCGATCATTATTGTTGTTATCATCATCCTCACCATGATACCTCTTTTACCAGTGCCAAAATATAGTAGTAGGTTTTTACCCTTTTAAACTGGTACAAAACCGACACTTTTATACAAGGCATCATGTTTGCAATAACCACAACGCCAGTAGTCAAGTATCATTATCAGAGTTGCTTCTTTTTGTTAGCATTTTTGACTACTTTTGTTGTGGTTATTGCAAACATGATGCCTTGTATAAAGGTGTCGGTTTTGTACCAGTTTAAAAGGGTAAAAACCTACTACTATCATCATCATCAGCAGCAGCAGGAGCAGCAGCAAGAACACGGAAAATGAGAAAGAAAATAACCCTTTGGAGGAACCTTAAAACATTTTTGTTGTTCATGTTTAAAAGGGAGGTAAGTGGCAAAAATTCACCTCCGTTATTTCTGATTTGCTTCATTTTTTTTCACGTGAAAATTAAACCCCCCGAGGTGCGCGTGCACGCACACCTCCGAAAGGTGCGCGTGCCCCCGTGCGTTGCAATGTCATCGCCCACATTAGCGAAACACATTCCCACCCCCCCCGTCTCTTGCCAAGCAATGGTGAAGCAGTGTGCTGCACGACACCCTTCTTCCAAAACGACCCTTACAACCACGATCGGGGGATCCAATCGACAAATCTTTCTTTATTTTGCCTATTGACGGGCGTCGATCAAAGTCATCTTTTTACTTCAAATGAGCATTGGGGCAGTGCGCCACCCTCCAATTTACACAATCTGAGCCAGGGCTGTCAATTCCTCCACCTTGTTTCAGCTCACAATCAATTTAACGTCATCATTATTACCTGCAATATTTCCGTTTAACACGTAGGCTTTCGCGACCAATATCATCCATAATAGAGGTTTTTTGGGGTAAATCGCGTAATTATATAAATGTGTCGCCTGATTAAGCTAGTTGTAATTACTGGCGAAACTTCGTACTCAGATTGTAAATGCTGTGGCTTGGCTCTCCAACACACCGGTGGTGCTGTACTAGTGACGAATTTGCCACGTTCTGTTTACGTGACAACCCTTACTAGTTGGCCGTGTCGGGTGGTGGCGGGTTTTGACGACACGTTTATATATTTACGCGATCTAAATATATTTACGCGACCCAAACAAACCACCTCTATTACGTACAATATTTCCGCAAGTTATTGCCCGATGGCCGGCTAACCCGCCACTCACTCCATCAGGGCATATGGACACCTCTGCTCTGCACGGCTATGCGTGCATGTCGCCTTGGGGGTTGTGGTGTAATCCAGCGCTGTGGAGAGCGAGGGGTTGACGGGTCACAGACGTGTTGCCAAACTCCCTTCCCGTAGGCGTCAAGGAGGTGACATTTGACTTGAGCCGATCTCCCCGAGTGCCATCTCAGCGCACTGACCCCTTCCACCCTGCACAGAAGTCCTATCAATCAATAATCGGTCAAACAGCCGATATTGCCCACGTTAAAGTAGGCATCGTGCATAGAGCAACAGGAATTCATGAATAAACCAGTCATGCCCTCAGCGGCTAACACAGACTGACTAACACAGACTGTCCATTGCAACCTCGATGACATACCAAATTTCCAAGTCGGCCCTTTAGAAAGGATAAAATTAAACATTTCATAAAAAAGTAATGTTTGTAATAATGTGCCCCAATTGTTGTGCAATATAATAGCAGCCAAAACAATTTTAATGACAAGTTTCAAAAATGCATTAGAGAAAATGGCATAAAATGCCACGGCAAACTAATTATATCCTCTGAGTGGAAATGTTTTAACTCTCAACATATGAACAGAAGCTCACATTTATGCCTCTAAATCAATGAAATTATGACGAACATTGCAAGTGAAGAATAAAGCAAATGCACTACAATCAAATGTATCTTTCAATATTTTTTCTTTTTTGGTTTGTTACATATCTAATTCCTTGCAATCATGATTATCGTGCAATCTTTAGCATGAGTTGAGTTCAAGTATGCTCCCTCAAAACTAATATATCCAAGTGCCCACCGAAAGCAAGTATAATGTATCCTTTCTTTTGCATACATTTATATTTTCTTAACCATTTCCCTCCGCATGACGCTGTTGTTTTGTTCGAGTTTATGTATGACAAGTGACCGCCCTTCACTGTGTGTGCGGACCAGAGGGTCACTGCCAAGGTATCCGAGTTCTAGCTCTGCTATATATACTTCAGTGGGCTGGTCTCTAACACGAAGCGTTCTCCATGATAATAAACTCTGGCTATCGCCTGATGATGCGTGTTGAAATTACCGTCGAAACGTCGTACTCGAATTGTAAATGTTGTGGGGTTTAGTCTCCAACACACCGGTGCGCTGCGCTAGTGACGAATTGTTACGTTTTGTTAACGTGACAAACCTTACTAATCGGTTGTGTCGGGTGGTGGCGGGTTTAACAACACATTTTATATTTACATGATCTAACTCAAAACAGCCTCTTTTATGGATAACATTGGTCGCGAAAGCCTCCTACTAGTAAGGTGTGAAACCAACGAAGGGTTCTACAGCTCTGCCAGAGATCTGAGAGGGGTTTCTTTGTCTCGTGATGTGACGCCGATAGTACCAACAGGACGCAACAACAATTAAACTGGGGGGGGGGGGGGCGATATTTAACAACAACAACAACAACAGAAAAAACATCTTGAGATTATAGTGGCCAGAAGAGTGTGGTGGATCCAGTGAAAACAGTGACCTAATTGCGACAATTTAACAAAGAGGAAACAAAAAAAAACCCCACTTTTGTTGAACAAACATCCCGTCGATTAGCGCCCATTAATAAGAAAGAAGCGTTGTGCTGCCCTGTCCGTACAGGTGACTTGAAACATTAGTGGAAGGCGCAAGACAAATAAATGTAAATTATTATAACGCAGTTCCAGGAGAACGGAACTGAAGGCCACGTTTGAGTATCACAGCGAGATATAAAGAAACTTTTAATTTACCAATACAATTCCCCCTGACAGCCAATTACAATAAACAATATAGGGGGCGTCCATAAATTACGTCACGCGATTTTGGACGATTTTTGACACCCCCACTCCCCCTCGTCACACGGCGTCACAAAAAGTCAGACGCCCCCCTCAAATATGACGTCACAAAGCTCTGCCCCCCCCCCCCCCCCCCAAAACCATATTTCCATTTTGAAAATAAAACATGCTTCAAATCGCTTTAAACTATTGTCATTGTAGTGCGTATTTAATGTGGCGCTGCACTCTGATGTCGGAGTAAACATTTATTTAAAAGTCTATTTAATTAAGTAGAACGTGTTGTCTGTGTTTATTTAAAGTTGCGCATTTTGATCTGACGTCACATTTCTCAACCCCCCCCCCGCTCGTCACACATCGTCACAAATGTCTGACCCCCCCTCCCCCAGGTGCGTGACGTCATTTATAGACAGCCCCATAATTACACTCTTGCGCCCTCAGGCTGGTGAAAAACAGAAAAAAATGAAACATTTTGACATTCGCTCTCAGCTGAGTGGCGAAATTTCGCATTGTGCTTGACTTGAGTGGTTCCAGTGGGTTTTGATCGCTTGACGCGGACTTGGAAGGTTACGAGTTAATAACCCTGCCCGGGGATGCCTTAGTCCGTCATCCCCCTGGGGTTAGCAGACGCAATTATATTCTTCTCTTCCTTGCGGATGATGGCAGCAATATGTCCACAAGCTAAATGGTAAATGTCGAGGTCTGCTCGGCTTGACGAGAGGGCTTCAGGAGAGAGCGCTTGCGGGGTTTTTGCTACTCCTCCGTTGGTGGTTTGCTCTGCGCTCCATAGATTTGTGTCGCAAATACAATGAGTGCCGCTTTGCAAAAAGTCAGTGGTTGTCCTGTAATTAAATATAAAACTGTCCCCATTGTGAGGGCGTGGAATCTGTACCACACGCCTAAGGCTACAAGCAGAGACGCAGGCCCACATGCATTGCTCATTTGAGAGAAGGAACTTTTGCAGTGAGGTTACATAGTGAGTGTTAAAGTTGTAAGAAAATTAATGACGACACCAAGGTGACAGACACTGCATTGTCGGAATCACGGCGAGAGAAGTGAAGGTGACGAAGGTCGTTTTGAATCCGTGCATGTTTAACTTTAGCACGCATTGTATTATTTTATTGTATTGTTTATTCGTACAAAAAAATATTTTAAAAAAGGTGTCCAGGTGAGGTTGGAAACCCACGAGGGCTCATATGAAAACCACACACACACAAAAAACAACGTCTATAAAAAATCAATTGATCAATAAATATAAACGAAGCATACTAATTACAATTAAACACAATGTTTAACTCAGCGTAAAAAAAAATAAGCACGTTTGTTTTTGTGTGTGAGCAGAGCGCCGGGTGGCTAAAGCACAGCAAGTTGGCACAGTAGTGGTGCATCAACCAATCATCTCGGTCATCTCAGTCAGTCGACCCGTGGCACCTGGGTCTGCCCCGTGACCTCCTGCCAGCGGGCGTTCGACACTTCACGTGGCCTCAAGGTGCACATGGCCTGGCACAAGCGTCGTGGTGACGTCACCGCCACTTAGTGGCGAATGGCGGTTGTTGTTGTGTGTGAGTGTGTGTGTGAGAGTCAGGCTCCATGGAGGAGAATCCAGGGTAGTTTGGCTCATCAGGCTGACCCGTAGTCGATGCTTTAAGTTATCGAGGGGACGGTGATGATCTTTTGGCAATGTGCAGATATAAATTCCAGAGTAGGGAACCGCTGTGTCTGATGGAGAATTGAGTCTATGCATGGTGCGGCATGCGGAATTATTTCGTGACGCAGCTGAGCGACGGTCGAATGGCCCCTCCAAAGGGATGTGACTTCGAAGTCACCAAAAAAATCTTCTATTTAACGAATGTGGAACATTGGTATTTTCATCCCAGAATTCGGGTCAATTATCGCGGCGCCTTAACGTTGAAAGAAAAAAAAAGCCGGAATAAAATGAAGAAAAAAATCTACGTTAAAAAGATGTCAGCGCGGAAACATCGTGACAGAGGGATTAACGAGGGAGAAGCGCCAAGGTGGAATTATCGTAGCCAGCTCGCGAAGCTGCCTAAACATTATACCGTCCTGTTCGAGCTGACATTTTCCCAGAGTTTCAACTACTCAACGCACAAAGTCTCCCGGCAGCGTATTCCGGCGGTCGCCCGGAGCAGACGACGGAGCGTGTGAGGGACTCGATGCCCGATTCGCAAAAAAACGCACAAAGGAGGCACCTTCTTGGTTCTTTCGGTAAAGTCACGTAGAATGGAAATAATAAAATAAGAAAAATAAAACATAATAAACGAATTACTTTATTATGTTTTATTTTTATTATTTTATAAAAAAAATATTTTTTTTATTATGTTTTATTTTTATTATTTTATTATTTCCATTCTACGTGACTTTACCGAAAGAACCAAGAAGATGAATCCCTGCAGTCACGAAAGCTTTAAATCGAAAGGAGGCACCATTACAGCGATAGACTCCGCTGCTCCTGAAGTCAGCATCCGGCTCAACCGCCTGAGCGTCAAAAAATATATTTGTTGTTTCTCTACATCAACATTAGCCGATACGAATTAGAAGAAGAGGAAGAAGAAGCGGTAATACCCCGGTTAACGTCGGGAGGGATGCGTTCCTGAAAGGTGCAACGATGACGAATATCGAAAACGACGTCCATCGAAGCGATTGACAGGTGGAGAGGCGAAGGCTGAGAGGCGAAGGGACACGGTGAAAGGACGGGGCGACGACGATGCCGTCAGCAACGTTTAAGTGTGCGGGGGGGTTGAGGCGACGCAAATCGGGCAGTAGCGGTGTGTCGATCGTTATAAGGCGGCGAGTTCGCGAAACGACGGTAGGAGGCGCATATCGGGTTATTGCCGTTTCAAATGCGGCGGGTTTTTTTTCTCACACTCAAGTTTATTTTGTTTCGATCAATTTTAAAGTTGTTTTTTTAACCAACGTTAAAGCAAGCAGATTGCCCGGCCGAAGTCTCTCTTTCAGTCTCGACGGGCTTTCCGCTTCTCCTGGGTAAAGGTGATTGGGGACGCGCGCGCGCGCTGCACGGTGCTGGCCACGCGTTTGCGCGTGCGACCCACGAAACGCCCTCGTTTTAAACAACAGCCCTTCCCGTTGATCCGTAGCAGAGGGCGCTCGGCAAAAAAAAAAAAACCACGTGGCTCATTGAGGGCTGCCCGTTCCGTGTGACGTTCTTTGTCAGGCACCGTCGTCTCGTGTTCACGTGTTCACCGCAGTGCATTGTGGTTCTTTAATTTTTTAATTACCAGTTGCCGACCCCCCACACTGGCCGCCCAGGGTCTAGACTCGGGCTGAACGATTAATCGATTTAAAATCGAAATCGCAGACCTGTTATTCACCTGAAGACGGCTGCTTGCGTTTTGGCCGAAACGTCGTGAGAATTATTTTATTATGTTTTATTTTTATTATTTTATTATTTCCATTCTACGTGACTTTACCGAAAGAACCAAGAAGATCATATTACTTTATTATTGGAATTGTTTTATTTTGTATTATTATAGCTTTATTTATTTAACGTGACAATTGTTCTATGTTTGATTGTTCTATTTCAATTAAATGTTTTAGATAAATACATGTTGGAAGCAATTAATATATTTTAAGTTCTCATCCTTGCATTACAATATATAGAGCAGTTCATATTTTGATGGAATCATGTGGTAATGCTCCATCACATGTTTGTAATCTATTACACAGCGAATATTGAACTGAAGCTTGCCTTAAACAAATTTAATCGCAAATCAAATCGCAATATCTGTCAGAAAAATCGCAATTAGATATTTTCCCCAAATCGTTCAGCCCGAGTCTATACCCAGAGATGGAGCCGCTCCCACGGGGCCCTTCCTTGCTCCCTGTCGCTGAAACTAACTCCCCCCACTGCACGCAAAGCCATCATCTGTACTGATGTAATATGAGCGCGATATACTTAATCTATTTTACGTATTTGTTTTTTTCTGTTTTTGTATGTTCCTTTTATATGCTTTGCACTCCGATCGTTTTTTTTCTTGCAGTTGTTTGTTGTTGTAACTTTCTGACCCCGTGCTTCCTGCTGGACATCTGTGAAAAAGAGCTTAATACAGATTCTAATTCTGATCTTCACTGCAATCTGCTTCTGTTCCTCCCTGAAAACTCATCTCTTCTCCCCAGCCCACCCTCCTGCCACTCCATGCCAGGAACATGCGGTCAGGGGAGGCAGAGCCTCGCCTGTCATACTACAATGAAAATAGCTGTTACGAAAAAAAAATCATGATAAAATAAATATTAAGATATTTCCACTGATTTGTGTAATAAATGTCATTTCTGTATGATTCCAAAACATTTTATAGTCAAAACATGTCACCAATGTAATCATTGGTGTAATGTAATCATTGGTAACTAATGTAATCATTACATTGGTGGCATACAGAGAGATAGTAACAGGCACGCGCTTATTGCCCGCGCTCCATCCAGTGTCTGAGGGGTTGCGCAATCAGAGGGGAGGCTGAGCCCGTCGCTGCCTCACCTCTCGTCTCTCCCTGCGTTTGCAGCGAAGCTCCGCAAATTTGGCGATTTCGACTATACAAATTATTTGGAATCATACAGAAATTACATTTTTTAACACAGATCAGTGGAAAAAAATCTTCATTTAATTTGATTATTTTGTACGTTTAGTAAGAGCTATTTTGATTGGAGTATGGCAGGTGAGGCTCTGCCTCCCCTATCTCCGCTATCACTACCCCAACCCCTATCACTACCCCTACCACTACTCCAACCCCTATCACTACCCCAACCCCTATCACTACCCCAACCCCTATCACTACCCCTACCACTACTCCAACCCCTATCACTACCCCAACCCCTATCACTACCCCAACCCCTATCACTACCCCTACCACTACTCCAACCCCTATCACTACCCCAACCCCTATCACTACCCCAACCCCTATCACTACCCCTACCACTACTCCAACCCCTATCACTACCCCAACCCCTATCACTACCCCAACCCCTATCACTACCCCTACCACTACTCCAACCCCTATCACTACCCCAACCCCTATCACTACCCCAACCCCTATCACTACCCCTACCACTACTCCAACCCCTATCACTACCCCAACCCCTATCACTACCCCAACCCCTATCACTACCCCTACCACTACTCCAACCCCTATCACTACCCCAACCCCTATCACTACCCCAACCCCTATCACTACCCCTACCACTACTCCAACCCCTATCACTACCCCAACCCCTATCACTACCCCAACCCCTATCACTACCCCTACCACTACTCCAACCCCTATCACTACTCCAACCCCTATCACTACCCCAACCCCTATCACAACCCCAACCCCTATCACTACCCCTACCACTACTCCAACCCCTATCACTACCCCAACCCCTATCACTACCCCAACCCCTATCACTACCCCTACCACTACTCCAACCCCTATCACTACTCCAACCCCTATCACTACCCCAACCCCTATCACTACCCCAACCCCTATCACTACCCCTACCACTACTCCAACCCCTATCACTACCCCAACCCCTATCACTACCCCAACCCCTATCACTACCCCTACCACTACTCCAACCCCTATCACTACCCCAACCCCTATCACTACCCCAACCCCTATCACTACCCCTACCACTACTCCAACCCCTATCACTACCCCAACCCCTATCACTACCCCAACCCCTATCACTACCCCTACCACTACTCCAACCCCTATCACTACCCCAACCCCTATCACTACCCCTATTACTAACCCAAACCCTATCACTATCACTACCCCTATCACTATCACTACCCCTACCACTACTCCAACCCCTATCACTACCCCAACCCCTATCACTACCCCAACCCCTATCACTACCCCAACCCCTATCACTACCCCTACCACTACTCCAACCCCTATCACTACCCCAACCCCTATCACTACCCCAATCCCTATCACTACCCCAACCCCTATCACTACCCCTACCACTACTCCAACCCCTATCATTACCCCAAACCTCTATCACTACCCCAACCCCTTTCACCACCCCAACCCCTATCACTACCCCAACCCATATCACTACACCAACCCCTATCACCACCCAACCCTATCACTACCCCTTTCACTACCCCAACATCTATCACCACCCAAAACCCTATCACTACCCCAACCCCTATCACCACCCCAACCCCTATCACTACCTCTATCACTACCCCAACCCCTATCACCACCCAAACCCCTATTACTACCCCAGCCCCAATCAATACCCCGGCCCCTATCACTACCCAACCCCTATCACTACCCCTATTACTACCCCAACCCTTATCACTACCCCTTTCACTACCCCAACATCTATCACCACCCAAACCCCTATTACTACCCCAACCCCTATCACCACCCCAACCCCTACCACTACCCAACCCCTATCACTACCCCAACCCCTATCACCACCCCAACCACTATCACTACCCAAACCCCTATCACTACCCCAACCCCTATCACTACCCCGAGAGAGGGATTAACGAGGGAGAAGCGCCAAGGTGGAATTATCGTAGCCAGCTCGCGAAGCTGCCTAAACATTATACCGTCCTGTTCGAGCTGACATTTTCCCAGAGTTTCAACTACTCAACGCACAAAGTCTCCCGGCAGCGTATTCCGGCGGTCGCCCGGAGCAGACGACGGAGCGTGTGAGGGACTCGATGCCCGATTCGCAAAAAAACGCACAAAGGAGGCACCTTCTTGGTTCTTTCGGTAAAGTCACGTAGAATGGAAATAATAAAAGAATAAAAATAAAGCATAATAAACGAATTACTTTATTATGTTTTATTTTTATTATTTTATTAAAAAAATATTTTTTTTATTATGTTTTATTTTTATTATTTTATTATTTCCATTCTACGTGACTTTACCGAAAGAACCAAGAAGATGAATCCCTGCAGTCACGAAAGCTTTAAATCGAAAGGAGGCACCATTACAGCGATAGACTCCGCTGCTCCTGAAGTCAGCATCCGGCTCAACCGCCTGAGCGTCAAAAAATATATTTGTTGTTTCTCTACATCAACATTAGCCGATACGAATTAGAAGAAGAGGAAGAAGAAGCGGTAATACCCCGGTTAACGTCGGGAGGGATGCGTTCCTGAAAGGTGCAACGATGACGAATATCGAAAACGACGTCCATCGAAGCGATTGACAGGTGGAGAGGCGAAGGCTGAGAGGCGAAGGGACACGGTGAAAGGACGGGGCGACGACGATGCCGTCAGCAACGTTTAAGTGTGCGGGGTGGTTGAGGCGACGCAAATCGGGCAGTAGCGGTGTGTCGATCGTTATAAGGCGGCGAGTTCGCGAAACGACGGTAGGAGGCGCATATCGGGTTATTGCCGTTTCAAATGCGGCGGGTTTTTTTTCTCACACTCAAGTTTATTTTGTTTCGATCAATTTTAAAGTTGTTTTTTTAACCAACGTTAAAGCAAGCAGATTGCCCGGCCGAAGTCTCTCTTTCAGTCTCGACGGGCTTTCCGCTTCTCCTGGGTAAAGGTGATTGGGGACGCGCGCGCGCGCTGCACGGTGCTGGCCACGCGTTTGCGCGTGCGACCCACGAAACGCCCTCGTTTTAAACAACAGCCCTTCCCGTTGATCCGTAGCAGAGGGCGCTCGGCAAAAAAAAAAAAACCACGTGGCTCATTGAGGGCTGCCCGTTCCGTGTGACGTTCTTTGTTAGGCACCGTCGTCTCGTGTTCACGTGTTCACCGCAGTGCATTGTGGTTCTTTAATTTTTTAATTACCAGTTGCCGACCCTCCACACTGGCCGCCCAGGGTCTAGACTCGGGCTGAACGATTAATCGATTTAAAATCGAAATCGCAGACCTGTTATTCACCTGAAGACGGCTGCTTGCGTTTTGGCCGAAACGTCGTGAGAATTATTTTATTATGTTTTATTTTTATTATTTTATTATTTCCATTCTACGTGACTTTACCGAAAGAACCAAGAAGATCATATTACTTTATTATTGGAATTGTTTTATTTTGTATTATTATAGCTTTATTTATTTAACGTGACAATTGTTCTATGTTTGATTGTTCTATTTCAATTAAATGTTTTAAATAAATACATGTTGGAAGCAATTAATATATTTTAAGTTCTCATCCTTGCATTACAATATATAGAGCAGTTCATATTTTGATGGAATCATGTGGTAATGCTCCATCACATGTTTGTAATCTATTACACAGCGAATATTGAACTGAAGCTTGCCTTAAACAAATTTAATCGCAAATCAAATCGCAATATCTGTCAGAAAAATCGCAATTAGATATTTTCCCCAAATCGTTCAGCCCGAGTCTATACCCAGAGATGGAGCCGCTCCCACGGGGCCCTTCCTTGCTCCCTGTCGCTGAAACTAACTCCCCCCACTGCACGCAAAGCCATCATCTGTACTGATGTAATATGAGCGCGATATACTTAATCTATTTTACGTATTTGTTTTTTTCTGTTTTTGTATGTTCCTTTTATATGCTTTGCACTCCGATCGTTTTTTTTTCTTGCAGTTGTTTGTTGTTGTAACTTTCTGACCCCGTGCTTCCTGCTGGACATTTGTGAAAAAGAGCTTAATACAGATTCTAATTCTGATCTTCACTGCAATCTGCTTCTGTTCCTCCCTGAAAACTCATCTCTTCTCCCCAGCGCATCCTCCTGCCACTCCATGCCAGGAACATGCGGTCAGGGGAGGCAGAGCCTCGCCTGTCATACTACAATGAAAATAGCTGTTACGAAAAGAAAATCATGATAAAATAAATATTAAGATATTTCCACTGATTTGTGTAATAAATGTAATTTCTGTATGATTCCAAAACATTTTATAGTCCAAAACATGTCACCATTGTAATCATTGGTGTAATGTAATCATTGGTGTAATGTAATCATTGGTGTAATGTAATCATTGGTGTAATGTAATCATTGGTGTAATGTAATCATTGGTGTAATGTAATCATTGGTGTAATGTAATCATTGGTGTAATGTAATCATTGGTGTAATGTAATCATTGGTGTAATGTAATCATTGGTGTAATGTAATCATTGGTGTAATGTAATCATTGGTGTAATGTAATCATTGGTGTAATGTAATCATTGGTGTAATGTAATCATTGGTGTAATGTAATCATTGGTGTAATGTAATCATTGGTGTAATGTAATCATTGGTGTAATGTAATCATTGGTGTAATGTAATCATTGGTGTAATGTAATCATTGGTAACAGGCACGCGCTTGTTCCCCACGCGCTCCATCCAGTGCCCGAGGGGTTGCGCAATCAGAGGGGAGGCTGAGCCCGTCGCTGCCTCACCTCTCGTCTCTCCCTGGGTTTGCAGCGGAGCTCCGCAAATTTGGCGATTTCGACTATACAAATTATTTGGAATCATACAGAAATTACATTTTTAACACAGATCAGTGGAAAAAAATCTTCATTTAATTTGATTATTTTGTACGTTTAGTAAGAGCTATTTTGATTGGAGTATGGCAGGTGAGGCTCTGCCTCCCCTATCTCCGCTATCACTACCCCAACCCCTATCACTACCCCTACCACTACTCCAACCCCTATCACTACCCCAACCCCTATCACTACCCCAACCCCTATCACTACCCCTACCACTACTCCATCCCCTATCACTACCCCAACCCCTATCACTACCCCAACCCCTATCACTACCCCTACCACTACTCCAACCCCTATCACTACCCCAACCCCTATCACTACCCCAACCCCTATCACTACCCCTACCACTACTCCAACCCCTATCACTACCCCAACCCCTATCACTACCCCAACCCCTATCACTACCCCTACCACTACTCCAACCCCTATCACTACTCCAACCCCTATCACTACCCCAACCCCTATCACTACCCCAACCCCTATCACTACCCCTACCACTACTCCAACCCCTATCACTACCCCAACCCCTATCACTACCCCAACCCCTATCACTACCCCTACCACTACTCCAACCCCTATCACTACCCCAACCCCTATCACTACCCCAACCCCTATCACTACCCCTACCACTACTCCAACCCCTATCACTACCCCAACCCCTATCACTACCCCAACCCCTATCACTACCCCTACCACTACTCCAACCCCTATCACTACCCCAACCCCTATCACTACCCCAACCCCTATCACTACCCCTACCACTACTCCAACCCCTATCACTACCCCAACCCCTATCACTACCCCAACCCCTATCACTACCCCTACCACTACTCCAACCCCTATCACTACCCCAACCCCTATCACTACCCCAACCCCTATCACTACCCCTACCACTACTCCAACCCCTATCACTACCCCAACCCCTATCACTACCCCAACCCCTATCACTACCCCTACCACTACCCCAACCCCTATCACTACCCCTACCACTACTCCAACCCCTATCACTACCCCAACCCCTATCACTACCCCTATTACTACCCCAAACTCTATCACTACCCCAACCCCTATCACTACCCCTACCACTACTCCAACCCCTATCACTACCCCAACCCCTATCAATACCCCTATTACTACCCCAAACTCTATCACTACCCCAACCCCTATCACTATCACTACCCCTACCACTACTCCAACCCCTATCACTACCCCAACCCCTATCACTACCCCTATTACTAACCCAAACCCTATCACTATCACTACCCCAACCCCTATCACTACCCCTACCACTACTCCAACCCCTATCACTACCCCAACCCCTATCACTACCCCAACCACTACTCCAACCCCTATCACTACCCCAACCCCTATCACTACCCCAACCCCTATCACTACCCCAACCCCTATCACTACCCCTACCACTACTCCAACCCCTATCACTACCCCAACCCCTATCACTACCCCAACCCCTATCACTACCCCAACCCCTATCACTACCCCTACCACTACTCCAACCCCTATCATTACCCCAAACCTCTATCACTCCCCCAACCCCTTTCACCACCCCAACCCCTATCACTACCCCAACCCCTATCACTACACCAACCCCTATCACCACCCAACCCTATCACTACCCCTTTCACTACCCCAACATCTATCACCACCCAAAACCCTATCACTACCCCAACCCCTATCACCACCCCAACCCCTATCACTACCTCTATCACTACCCCAACCCCTATCACCACCCAAACCCCTATTACTACCCCAGCCCCAATCAATACCCCGGCCCCTATCACTACCCAAACCCCTATCACCACCCCAACCACTATCACTACCCAAACCCCTATCACTACCCCAACCCCTATCACTACCCCAACCCCTATCACTACCCCAACCCCTATTACTACCCCAGCCCCAATCAATACCCCAGCCCCTATCACTACCCAACCCCTATCACTACCCCTATTACTACCCCAACCCCTATCACTACCCCAACCCCTATCACCACCCACTAACCAAACTCCTCCTCAACCACTCCCACCTGTCCTCCTATCACCATAACCACACCTCCACTTTTAATAATAACAACCCCCACTCCTTATTTTAACCACTATCACCGCATGTACAATATTATCATTGTTGTAAATCGCCTTGGATTAAGGCGCTATATAAGTCTGCGTAAGATAAGCAGAAACAAAATATATTTTAGGGCCCCTATCCTCAAGCGGTGCCCTCCCCTCGCCACCACCGCCTCCACCGCCGCCCGTTTCAATTTACAAACCCCTCGTGAGATAACTAGAAGGGATATAGACGCGAGATAGCGATGCAGCGAGATGGGAGAAATGCGGACAAACGATATTGGTGTAATGAGAGGAGGGGAGAGAGAGATACACGGGTGAGATAGAGATGCGGTGAAAGGAAACAGGTGCAGACAAGGGTGACGCGATGTAGCGAGTTCGACGGAAGAGACCGAGAGGGTCAGGGTCAAACAATACGGAAGATGAGGCAGATGAATGATATTTTAATGTCTATCGGCTTTTTTTTTTTATAAATGTTTATAACGTCTTAATTTGGAGCTTTCGTGACTGCAGGAATTACTCTTCGGTTCTTTCGGTAAAGTCACGTATAAAGATAAAATAATAAATTAAATACTAGCATACGACGTTTCGATTGCAACACAAGCAATCGTCATCGGGTATAAATGAAATAGAAACACAAATCTAGTATACTTAGAAATGAAATGTAATACAACAGAGAGTCGGATAACATAACAGTCAACACCCTACCTGGTTGATTACGTTCTTCCTGAGAATGCTAAATTTGAGAGAGAGATAAAACACAGAACCAGAAACATATAGACAGACATACAAGCAGACAGATATCACAGAGATACATAGAGAGATAGAACAAACATACGATCTAAGTTTTGGTTGGCATTTTTGGTGTATCTCTAAATCTTGCTTAGTGAATCCACGGGGCCCCACCCCACGTCCCCCACTTACGCTGCTTAGGGCCCAGCACTTTAGCTTAGTTCGCTCCTTGCCTTGCGTGCCACCACTCTATCGACTTTCCCATGGGTGGTGGGGGGGGGGTTCTTTGGCGCGAGGCACCAACCTTGCCATAAATCCGCCAGGAGCTACGGCCCCCATGTATCCTTGCCCACGAGGAGATGATCTAGGGCGGCGTTCTTCACTCATTTTCACAGCGGGGAGGCCACTTTCGCACGACGATGAAACATCGTCAGCGTGAGGGCCGCCGCACATTTGAAACCATTGTTGGGGGTTTGACAGCAGCATGACGATGATGACGATGATGATGGTGGGTGGTGTTGTCACTCTTTGTGTGTTGTCGGAGGCGTCACACGTCAAGGGGGCCGCACTGAAGGCCACCAGGGGCCGCCAGTGGCCCATGGGCCTTGCAATAAAGAACACTGGTTTAGTGTGCAACGTAGTGTATAGTGTAGTGTTAAGTGTAGTGTATAGTGTAGTGTCAAGCGTAGTGTATAGTGTAGTGTAGTGTGGAGCGTATTGTATAGTGTATAATACAGTGCAGTGTTCTTCACTCATTTTCAGAGGAGTGCCACTTTCACCGATAAGACATCATCAGTGTGAGGGCCGCCACAGATTTGAAACCATTGTTGGGTTTGACAGCAGCACGACGAGGACGATGACGATCGGGGTGGTGTTGTCATTTTTGTGATTTTGTTGGGGGGCCGCAGTCAGGGGCCGCACTGAAGGCCACCAGGATGGCCACCAATGTCCCATGGGGCCTTGTGACGAAGTGCGCATTCGCCGCGCCACAAACCTCACTCCAAGCCTTGATCTTCCCGACAGACCTGTTCTTCACCTGAGGACGGCTGCTTGCGTTGTGGCCGAAACGTCGTGAGAATTGTATTATTTTATGATGTTTTATTTTTATTATTTTATTATTTCCCTTCTACGTGACTTTACCGAAATAACCAAGAAGATTGATCAAAGTGGTTTCGGATTGGCAGTTAAGTTATTTCCAAGTGGTGCACAATTAACAAGCAAAGAAACTTGGCACTTTTATTAACACTGCCCCAAAAATGACGGAATATACAGGAGTATTTGTTTCTAGATTTTAAGTTTTCGTGACTGCAAGGATCCATACTCTTTGGTTTTTTCGGTAAAGTCATGTAGGTGAAAAAAATAGAAAATAAATTTAAATGAAAATGTATTTGTTATTTGGATTGTTTGTTTGGTATCGTTTGTTGTTGCAGCGTTCTTACCCACCCCTGCCGGACATCTGTGAAAAAGAGTGTTGCCGCTCATCGGATTCCTCCACTTTCATTAAATATTGTGATTCTGATTCTGAATATGTGACGTTTTCGGTAATGGCCCTTTTTCAAAGCACATCCTAATAAAACACAACAAACAAATAAACATGCGCTTTGAGGAAGGGGCATTGCCAGAGGTGCCAATCTAAAAATACAGTTGAAATTTCTGTTCCGACCGAAACTAACATGTGCACGCGTGCGTGCGTTAAGTTAAACACAGATAGCAGACAGAAGTAGCTTCAGGGTAGCAACGTGGCTTGGAAGGTGGACACACATCCCATGCAGATCTAATTGGAAGGAAACATTGCTGAGCAACATCGCATGAATACATATATATCTTTTTTAGTACTCAACATTCTCATTGGCTATACGAGCAATCAGAGGAGGTCAAAAAGGTGAAAGTGCTCAACGTAAAATGAATGGTTACCTTCGTGTGGAGTTTCGAGAGTTGTCTTTCATCGATGTAGTTTCTGTACAGCCGTCTCTTGTAGCGGAACTGCAAGACACAGGGTTGCATGTTACACGGAATGTCCTGACGGTTGCATGTCATCACCCATATATGACGTGGGTAGCTGCAGCAGCAGCAGCGACGGAAGCGTGCATGGTTATGAACACTTCAACAACAAGTCTGTGTTTGACAACCAGATTACCCGTGGACAGGGCTCAGAGTTGACTCCACGTGGGTCCACCCATTTAAGGGTTGTTGTTGTTTTTTTCCTACCAAACGCGAACTTTCAACATCATCAACGCGGTGCCGGAATACCAAACTTGTCAAACCAAAACCCAGGACCCACATTGTTAACCCGCTGCGAGTGTTGAAGATTCAACGGAGGCAGAAGAAGCAGCAGCAGCAGCAACGACGGTTCAATTCGCCACACTTGCAGCTGCCACGCGGCTTTCAAACTCGGACGTGGATCTTTGCGATTGCTATTCAGCCAGCCGTAACGCAAGTGAAGGGCGGAGCGGAAGAAGGACATCTGGACCGCGGACACACGGCTGTCCTATTTCTAAAGCACAGCACTGCGCGAGTGGGAAAGGCGAGTGACGGGCGAGGTGGCGTGCCTGGCACGATGGGTCAGCATTGTTTCGGGCAGCATCATCATCAACTGTGATTGCCAATTCGTTGTGCTTAACTAAACCTGAATTGTAGGTATTGAGAGCGTTGCTTTTGACACTAAGCCAGTGATGTGATGATGCTATAGTTGGCCTGAACAAGGAGATATAAGGCAATTGCTCCTTGACTGCTACTGATTTGATTATTTAATGCGCCTTTTCTTTAAGGTACTTCGGGTCGAATTAATGTCATAAGCACAACAGCACTGCACGATGATCGAAGGTCGTGCGTCGTGACGTATGGGCACTGGGATGGTGCTGCTGTTGTAACGGATGGAACAGTGGGCATGCTGATCCAAAACTATGAACAGTTTTTTTTTCATTTTCTACCAGGTAAGGGCCCACTGAGCTATACAGCTCTTTTTCACAAGCCACGTGGCCACAAATGACAACTCTCACGAAGTGGCTTATCACGTGACTTTTATTTTTCAGCTGCCAAATACCTATAAACGCCTGATGTTGATTCTAAATGTGGAGGGGAAAAACCGGAGGACCCGTAGAAAAATCCACGCGACCATGGGGAGAAAGAGAGACACCGCAAACTCCAAACATACAGCGGGCGTCAGGGTCGGGATCGAACCCACGACCTCCTTCATAGCAGGCGATAAAGTTAACATCTCCTAGCCACCGTGATGATGATGATGAGAGAGAGAAACACCGCAAACTCCAAACATACAGAGGGCGTCAGTGCCCGGATCGAACCCCACGACCTCCTGCATAGCAGGTGATGGAGTTAACATATCCTAGCCACCGTGATGATGATAGAGAAAGAGAGAGAGAGAGACACCGCAAACTCCAAACATACAGCGGGCATCAGTGTCCGGATCGAACCCCACGACCTCCTGCATAGCAGGCGATGGAATTAACGTTTCAGAGCCACTGCTGCGCCGTGCAAACAAAAGAGGTCGCCGTCTCGTTGCGCCAAAGCGGCGGTTGAAACGGTGGCGCGTGTTCCTTAAAACCCCTCCTTCGCTCTCTGTCCACCCAGCGGCGTGCACGGCTTCAACGGGCGCTCGTTGGGCAGGTGACCGTGCGGTGGGTCAAAGTGTGTGGGCACTCCCGCACCTTTCGAGACGCTGCGCACAATCGTGGGGCGAGTACTCTTGCGGGCCGGTTTGTTTTTGCTTTCCGTCACAGTTCCTATGATCACTGTTTCATTGGTTTCATGGCTTTTTTTTGGTGATTTCGAAAAGTGTATTGGTTTAGCCATGTGTGTTTGTTGTAGTACAGAGTTAGACTGATGGCCTTAATCTAAGTTGTCTTGTGGTTGTTGTTGGTTGTTTGACTTGCATCCCACTGGGATTTTTGCACACAGCGTTGGTGTACGGTGTTTTTTTCTGCAATATATTGCCGTCTTTTCTTGGATTTTCTGTTTGCACTCAGTCACATATTCACTTTAAGATGTTTTTTTGTTCATGTTTTTGTTTTTTGTTTGTTGCGGTTGCACCCGATTCAAGAGCCGAATGGCTCACAGGGCTCTACCTAATAAATGAACTTGAACTTGCTTTCGAATTTCGGATAAAAACGTGGATCACGACGCCGGCACACGGCGGCCCACTCGTCTTTCGTAACGACGTCAGCGGGTATTTAACGGCCGCTGTGAAGCGGACGGGCGCGTGGTGTTTGGTTTATTTATTTTTTTCACGGTTAACACACAGAGAGCCACAGGAATAGCCAGGGGCGGGCCTGTCAGATTCAAATCGCGAACCTCGGCAACAATCGGTGAGAACCGCGCTGGGCCACTGCCTAAAAATCAGAGTGGATGCTTCGCGGACGAGGGCACCCCGCAGGCAAGCTAGTGGCACCCCCCGTGGGTGTTATGAAGAGATGGACGAGTTTCCACTGCGCGAATGGCATCCGCAAACACCGGGGAAGGAGTCAACTATTACTCAGCGTGCTTCCGAGCCAAGGAGGAGCAACTGCGTGACACGAGCTCCAATAACGTTTTTCCAAACGCTGGCTCAAACTCATATTCTTAGGTTTTTTCGGTAAAGTCACGTAGAATATGAATCCTTGCAGTCACGAAAGCTTCAAATCTAGAACTGGCTCAGACATTGCCCAGATTAAAAGGGGTATGCGCTGTCCACTTAGGAACCACGGCGGCTGTAAAGTCAAGGCTCGCAGACCCTGGGCGCAATTATAAGTGTCGGAGGAAATGGTTTTGTGGTAGTTTGAACATTTTCAGACTTTTTTTACACAAAACGACTGCGCTATATTCTCATCTTATTTCCACCGGACGTCCAAACGTGGAGCAGCAGCATAAGCTTCTTCGCCGGCAGAGAAGCTTTGCTGAGCAGTCAGCTCGACAGCTGTTTGTGCCACTGCTTTTGCACAATGTGTCATAATTATCACTTGAGCATGCAAAGAGGCTCCGCGCGTATTGCAGAATGATATAATGCCGCCTTTGATCCTTACAGTACGTTGCAAAGTTTACGGCAATTCACAATGCAATTCGTTGTCCGTTGGGAGCGGTAGTGTCGCAGTTAGCGCTACGCCACCCGGGTTCGATTCCCGCTCACGGCCAACAACCAGTGACGATTATCTGAACCGGTCCTGGGCCTCACCTAGATCGACTCAGCCTCAAAATGAGTACCTGGTGCAGTGTGTAAACTTCGCCACGAGGGAGACAAAGGCGGCCGGGCGTGGTGTTGGTCACCCACCCCCTCGTGTGCTGTGCCAGTCTTTCATAGGTGCCCGCTAACAGCACTTGCCCCAACAGTTTGTTACAGGCTATACGGGGGATCTTTGGTTTTGCTTCGTCTATCAATTTTGTTATTTAAAAAAATCTAGTAATTGACTTGTGGGAAAAATAACCTATCCTGAACCTCAATTGCACTATTTTCAGGAGGGTCCTGCATTGGTACACCTTGATCAATGCATTTTTATGGAGTTTATTGAGGAAACCAGTGCACCCAGAGAATATCCAATACACATAAGAGGAGATTACACCTTAAAAGTGTCAACGTGCAGCTCACATATTACTTCGATTATTTTGCTGCTGTAAACTTCCACATGATGAGCCACTTCGTTGAGCCCGCATTTGTGGCCAGGACGCTTTTGAAAGAGAAGCCGATAGCTCAGTGGGCTTCACCTGGTAAGATGAAAAATAGTTGAGTTTTATTTGTATATATATTTGTAAGTGATTTGTTTATCTTTCCTATATTTTGCACTGCTATCGTGTTTTTATTTGTACTGTTTGTTGTTGTAACGTTCTAACCTGCCTCTACTGGACAACTGTGAATAAGTATATAACCCGTAAAAACAAAGTTTTTCACTATAAATCCTTTATATAAGTTACGGCTAGAGTCATCTCGTCCTCTGGCTTGAGATGGCTGCCACCTATGGGTCAGATGATTGCATTGCACAATTAAGCAATTGGTAATTAAATAAAATATTTTGTCCTAAAAAGTGTAACATTTAGGAACAAATTTTTCACGAAAATTAATTGTCACGCACGACGAGTCTGTGTGGAAAATGTCAGCTCGATTGGATCACGGGAAGTGGGTTAAAAAACGACCGAAAGATTTGCACGGTCCTAAGCAAGCGAACTTAATATAGAGGATTTAAAAAGAGCTTCATAGCTCATCGGATTCCGCCAGTTTCTATAAATATTCTGGTTCCGACCCCAGGGCCATCTCACTGCTGGCTGAGGGTTTGAGTGTTTCACAGATATGCGTAGAGGTGAGATTAAGTGGGAAGAGAATTAGTGCTTGGGACCAATGCCAACTCGAAACTCTTGCACGCTCTCTGCCAGCGTAATAATGTGAGGGTCTAGCAGTCGATGCGTGCTCAAAGTGGAGTCTGCGCTGAGAGTGTGGACCCTTTCCACCAACCGAGGAGCGCTTCCGTCTTGGCAACACCTTTAGCTGGAGGAAATTAGAACCAAATCGAAGAGGAGAACGCATTAAATCCGGAGTGTGATGCAGAGATGGGCTCCAGCAGCGTAGCAGTGATGGTCGGCATTATAAATGGTAAATTATTCGATGGGTCGCGATGCTGCTGCTGCTGCTGCTGTTGTTGCGTTGGCAGTGGTGCACGAGCACAATTAACAGGACCAAAGAAACTCAACGCATTCGTCAGGAGAGCCGTGGCCTTTGAGAGAACATCTGTAAAGTAGGCGACGCTTCGGGCAACGGTCCATCTTCATAGCACAAACGTTGGATTTACAGGGTGCTGCAAACAAAAATGTTAACACTCATTTGGGAAGATCGTTTTTAATGGAAAAATGACGGAAAATAATACACTGTAACATGATAACATATTTCGATTTAAAGCTTTCGTGACTGCAGGGATTCATCTTCTTGGTTCTTTCGGTAAAGTCACGTAGAAGGGAAATAATAAAAGAATAAAAATAAAACATATTATTACGTTTTATTTTTAATAAAATAATACAAATAAACATATTATGTTTTATTTTTAAAATAATAAAAATTAAACGTAATATTATGTTTTATTTGTATTATTTTATTACTTCCCTTCTACGTGACTTTGCCGAAAGAACCAAGAAGATGATAACAAATGTCATGTTAATAGCTTCAAAAAGTCAAAGAGTCTCTCCCACTTGTTCGCCATCGTTGTCAAGGCTTGCCTGGAATCTTCTCCAGGTGGTCTCCAGAGCCCCCAGGCACATTTCTCGTGGCGTTGTTGCTAATTTTAAACACCCTGTTTGTGTTGGGCTGTTGTTGTTGTTGTTGTTGTTAAAACTGGAAACAGCTTTGTTAAGCGGAAGATCTTTTTTTTTTAAGAATTGGATGTGACCGTGGTGGTCACACCACAATTCCCCCTTTTGTGACCTTTTGAAATGTAAACGATGGCACCGTCCTTAATTGTCAAAGTACGATTTGTGATTGGGATTGTTTCTTGTTGTTAGCGTACGCATAAAAGGGATTAAAAAAAATTTCCGAATCGAAAGGCGTTTAGGGAGTAGCTCCCATGGTCCTGAGTAAGGACCATGATCTAAAATAAAATAAAGACCACCCAAATATACACCACCATCGACATAAGAGCTGCTGTACTGTATCGTGTATAGACCCACACAAGTCATTGCGGCTATAAGCTCTCGAAAACATGGAAATTATTAATTTCTATTGACATTAGACGCAGGGCTCTACACGTTACCTTGTATGACGACCAGCGTTGAGCATTGTAGTCAACTGATAGCTGACATCGTTAATTGGCAAGCGGCAGTGGCCATTGATAACGCTACAACTATTAAATTATTTTTCGATTTAAAGCTTTCGTGACTGCAGGGATTCATCTTCTTGGTTCTTTCGGTAAAGTCACGTAGAATGGAAATAATAAAATGATAAAAATTAAACATAATAAAATAATTCTCACGACGTTTCGGCCACAACGCAAGTAGTTCTCCACCTGAGGACGGCTGCTTGCGTTGTGGCCGAAACGTCGTGAGAATTATTTTATTATGTTATATTTTTATTATTTTATTATTCTACGTGACTTTATTTAATTATTTAAACCATAAATTATTTTACCAAGTAAGGCCCACTGAGCCATATAGGTCGTTTTCAGAAGCGACACGGCCACAAATGATAGCCCAACGAAGTGGCTTATCATCACCACGTGGAAATTTACAGCAGCCAAATACTCTAAGCGCGTGACGTCTATGCAAACTGTGGAGGGGAAAAATCGGAGGGCCCTGAGAAAAATCCACGTGACCACCAACCAAGGGGATCGAACCCACGACCTCCTGTATACGAGGCGAGGTAGTTAACATCTCGCCACCGCGGCGAATCCCATTGTTAAAGACTCCCCGCCCCCCCCCCGCGCCTCCCGCCACCAAAATCAGAAATGGATCGAACACTTCTAGCGGAGCTTCACCACTCACGGGGCGAAGGGATAAGCAAAGTGATCGAAGTCGGGGTGTGGCGTTGTAAGATCGAAGATGAGATTGGCTCCTTGGCACGACGGTCACCGAGTAAATCCACGGGCCGCGTGACAGAGCAATCAACGAGAGTACAGAGACACTTAATTGTGAAATCGAGTGTGTGTGCGCGCTCGCGAGCAAGTGGGCGAGCGTGGGTAGCACGAGAGTACACGCGCCGCCTCCCTAATTGTGTGTAAACACAATTTTTTTTTTGCATGGGAACACAGGAAAAAAATGTCCCTAGTGTCACGTAAATGTGCGCTCAAGTAAATCGTCCGGCGATGCTGCGTTTTGGCAGCGGCGTGTTCGTTTTAGACACGCAAAAAAAAAACCCCGCCGCGTGTGGCCTGAAGAGGGAGATAATATAATGTGTGACGTTTTGGGAAATGCCCCTTTTCTTAATTGCACACGGAGAAAGGGAGGACATGAAGAAGAACCATTGCCTAAAACGTCACCTATTATGCATATTTTTCCCTAATTAAGGCCACTGTTATTGACAAACGTGTTGCTTGCGTTTTTGTTTGTTCGTTAAATAAGTCAATAAATATAAACTATGGTCAGAGACGCAGGAGGCGTGATTGCTGGCCACTCTGCACCACCCACAAGGCGTGGCCGCAACACCTCCGATGCGAGGGTCGCGTGCGCGTCAGCTGCAGCTCGGTCCAGCCGACAGCGCGGCCTGAACGGGCTCCAACGTCGTAAGCCTCTGAAAAGTGTCGCGGCAGTCAAAGCCACGTGACAAATTTGCGTGCGTTCGCTTATTTTTTTGTGGGCGCTATTGAGTGCGCGGCTACTTTTTCTGCAAAGTTGGTGGAGGTTTCCCCTTTAATTGTATTATTATTATTGTTATGGCAAACAAAATTGCGAGCCCGACGGTCCGCGGCCGAAAAGTTCCGGTAACAGGGTAGTCAAAAAAAGAAAGCGGTCATCCATTCGGGCGCGATGGAACCGCGTGAAAGGGAGAAAAAAGAAGGGGAGTAGCCCCCCCCCTGCCACCGCCGCTGCCCCTAGCCAAGCAGGGATATCACGCAACGCGGCATGGATGAAGATTTTGATGTGGAGGGGAAACGGGGAGGAGGGAGGAGAGGAATAACAACAGAGAGTAAACTCTGTGTTTCTTTCGGTAAAGTCACGTAGGTATAAAATAAAATAGATCACTACGTTTCGATCGCAACACAAGCGGTCGTCTTCAGGTGGAAAACAATACAATCCAGCAGTATGAACTGCTGAACCAGCGAGAGAGCGAAACGTCGTGATTTTTTTATTTTCTACCTACGTGACTTTACCGAAAGAACCGAAGAGTATGGATTCCTGCAGTCACGAAAGCTTCAAATCAAGAGCTAAGAGCAGGCGAAGGAAAAGCCAGCTGATGGGGGTGGTGGTGGTGGGGGGGGGTCCTTTCACGAGGAAAGAGTCACAGGAAGAAAAAACACGCCGATTAAAAATAGGTGCATGTTCCTTCCCGTCCGTTGACAATTCTACGTGGTGTGTACCGTTTCTTTTTTTTACTAAACCTCCGACTACGGCGTCCGACGATGATTCTCTCCAGCACATTGCCCGCTGGGTAAAATAAATTACATCTTTAGCGAGTTTCCTGCTATTAAACGTTCTACTTTCTCGGATGTTAAATCGCACAGAGCAATGGAGCATGGGGGGGGCGCTTATATAACACGCTCGTTTTCACTTTCCCTTAACGTTTTGGGTGGTAATGCTTTGAATAAACTGCCGTTGAAGGACGAGACATTCTTTGAAACAGTGGCACAAAAAGTACAGCAGAGTGCGTTGAAATGAACACGAGACATTTATCTCGATTTAAAGCTTTCGTGACTGCAGGGATTCATTTTCTTGGTTCTTTCGGTAAAGTCACGTAGAAGGGAAATAATAAAATAATAAAAAGAAAACAAAATAAAATAATATAATAAAATAATTATTGTATTATGTTTTATTTTTTATTATTTTATTATTTCCCTTCTACGTGACATTACCGAAAGAACCAAGAAAATGAGACATTTATCGGTGGCGTTGCGGTGATATGCATGGTGACGTGGCCCAGCGTTAGGGCGTTCGCCGGATTGTTGCCAAGATTCGTGGCTTGAATCCGGCAGGCTGCTCTGGTTATCACTGCAGGTGCATTAACTAAACTACTGGGCCCACTGAGTTGTGTAGCTCTTTTTTGGAAGCGACCTGGCTGCCATTAATGATAGCTGAACGAAGTGGCTTAACAAAATCGTGTGGAAATATATAGCAGCCAAATACAGTACTATCAAAGTTCGCTTCTAAATGTGGAGGAGAAAACCGGAGGACCCGGAGAAAAATCCACGCGACCACGGGGAGAGAGAGAGAGAGGCACGCTAACTTCAAATATACAGCAGGCATCGTCAGGGTCGGGATCGACCCCAGGCGAGGTAGCTAACTGACTGGTGTAGGTTGAAGATCCCCCAGTGTCATTCGGAGCGAGCAGCCCGACGTTGTGTGTCGCATCAAATTTGCCCACTTTCCCCCAAAAAATACCCCCAAAAATCACCCAATTGTGATGACACACACAGAAACTTTGCCCTCCGACTGCAAAACTTCTGTCTGTGTCACAGTGCCTTCATTTGCGATGGCCTTGCACTGTACGAACGCCAGCGGGAATACCAAATGTGGAAAATTATCTGCGTTAATTATCATTTTCATGCCTCCGAAGACACCGGTGGAACCATCAGGCGCACAAGAACATCAACAGGCCAACGTGCACATCTCGTTCACGAACCGAAAATTGACAGCGCGATCCACAGTGGTGCGATTGTGGCCATGCAAACCCAAACCTGTGGACCCACACAGTGAACCCACACTGCAAGTCTGCGCTCCTTCAATGGAGGAGGAAATAGCTAAACCACACGCACTCTCTCCTGAAGCCCTCCCGCCGTGGCTATCTTTCCTCGACATTGGCATTTCTCTCCTGAACACATTTGCTGCCAGCGCGCGCAAGAATCGAATTATCATCATTGGGCCTTTAAACGCTCAACCGTTGACGGCATACCTCGTGACGTGTCGGTCCTTAAATCTTGACTTAAGGCTTTCGTGACTGCTGGAATTCATATTCATTGGGTATTTCGATAAAGTAACGTAGATAGGTTCAAAGAAAATAAAAATAAATGATGACGACCGCTTGTGTTACGATCGAAACGTCGCAGTTTTTTTTGTCATTTTCTTTGAACCCATCTACGTGACTTTACCGCAAGACCCAAATAACGTGTCGTTCCTCGTTGCTTCCACGCCCCCTGTACCGCTCCCGTTCCACTGTAACGTTGCATCGATGCCTACTTTATTGAGGCCAATATCGGCGCACCAAGAAAATGCTTTGATTGATTGAGAGTTGGTGGTGCGAGGGAGAGTGGAGGGTGGCGGGGGGGGGGGGGTTGGGGAGGAGGGGGTAGACCCGTACCTCGAGGTACGGGATTCCCGTGTGCACGGGCTGCGGGTATTCGCGCAGCAGCCGCTCCTCGTCCAGAAACTTTCCCTCTCGCCCGTTGTAGGCTGGCTGGAAGAGGCCGTAGTTCAGGACATCCTTCAGACTCTGGGTCAGCGTGCACAGAATGCGCTGCTTGGCCACCCAGATGGTCGCGTTCGGGTTGAATCTGAGGCACTTCTACGGGACAGAGAAAGGTAAACACGCGCACACGCACATACAAGCAAGCGTTAGTTGGGGTGCCGCTGTGGAGAGATGTTATCTCCCTCGCCTGGTAGGCAGGACGGTCGTGGGTTCATTCCAGACCGTGGACGGCTGCTGTATATTTGGAGTTTGCGTGCCTCTCTCTCCGGGTGGTTGCACGGAGTTTCCTCTGGCTCCTCCGCTTTTAGAAACAACGCGTTTAGAGTATGATCATAGGGTTTCCCCTTTTTTCTGGCAACAAAACAGGTGTTAAGATGTTAAAACGCCAAACTGAAACCTTTTACAAGAAGTATGTTTTTTTTTCAGTTTCATTTATGAGGTATAACCCTGTGAGCCATGCGGCTCTTGACTCGGGTGCAACCGCAACAAAACAAAAACATGAACAAGAAATATGTTAAAGTGACTACACCACAAGTATTGTGGTTAATGCAGACATGATTCTTCGTAAAAGGTTTCAGTTTGGTGTTTTAACATCTTAACACAACCGTTTTGTTGCCATAAAAAAGGGGGAAAACCTATTCTCATATGTTGGTGCTGGTTAAAGGAGGTCCCATGATGCGTTTGGAGTAATTGGCCACGATACATTCCCACGTGATAAGCCACGTTCGTTGCGCTAACATTTGTGATCACCAGGTCGCTTCTGAATAAAGAGCTATATAGCTCAGTGGCCCTTACCCGGTAAAATAAAAATAGTTAATAGTTAATAATATTTAATAGTAGCACAGCGCCCTCCCGCTCCCCCCCCACCGCACCGCCCCTCCCCCCCGACGTGCACAATGTGACTGGAGCCATGGTACGATTCAAAAGGCCAGCGCGGTTTAGCGTCTGAGTTGATTCGATTGGTTACGCGCGGATGATGACGATGATGGTGGTGGTCCCGTTCAACCAGTTGCCCGGCTATGTTCACACGGGAGATCCGTGGAAATGCTTGAGCACAGAAGCAGCAACAACACCAACAAAAACAACAACAACAACAAACACAAAAGACGAAATCGTCAATATCGTAGAGAATGAGTACACGGTCCTTCGGGAATATTGCGCGACCCACAAACGAGGTATTTAAGGGTGGAGGTGAGCGAATGAATAAACGTAGGCACGGGGGAATATGTGCTACGTCACCACACTGCCCCCTCGTAGGATCGATTGATTTGCTATCGACGCGTTTGCGACAGCGGTGGACACGCGGGGCTGTGCTGCTGTGCGACGCGCGGGGGGAGGGAAGGGGGTTAAACGCCCCTCCCGCACACCGCCCCTGTTCACCCGGCAGTCATAAGCGGGTGTGTGGGCACTGCCCAACCCCCCTTCCACGACCAGTTTGTCTGGATGCCCTCCAAGGCGGCGGTGCTCAGAAGGTTTGGCATGGCCCGCCGGAACGCTCAGCAGATGCAAACATTTCTGCGGACCGCCCAGCCACCCTCCAAGACCTGGTGACCAAACGCATTTCACTCCTCTCTGTAAATAATACCGGTCATTGCAATATGATTCCATATCACCGGAACATGAAAATAAAAATAACGCAGCAGCTAAAGTGAATGTTTTTGGGGTGGCGTTTAAATCTTAGGGTAGTTTCATCCGGGTAGTTTACTGGCCTCTGCTGCAACTGAGACCAACTCACGCACAGACGAATTGTTATTATTATTGGCATGAAATTTACAAAGATATGTTCCCATTTTTTTTATCGATCAGAAAAAAACATCCAGAAATCTCAATATCAAATGTCGAATGATCTGAAATTGTGTTGTCATAATGTTTTTTTTGGATTGATCTGAAACCTGGTGGTGACGTCGTCAATTAATACGACATCACTTTATTCCTTATTTTCTCTTTCCCCCAGACAAAAAATCGGGGTCACATGCCAGCGGGTTCTGCTGCTATTGTTATCACGATGACACCTTACAAGAGGACGTAATGAAAACGATCCCAAAAAATCCCTCTCAAGAAAATTATACATTAATTCGAAATTGGAATTTTTAAATCCTAAATCAGAAATTTTAAAATCCAAAACGCATCTCTTGCAACTAGTGGAATTCACAAAACGCAACCAGCAGGCTATGCACAGCTCTTGAAAATCAAGTGGTTACCGGCAGTTTTGTTTTTACCCTGGCCAAAGGTCATGTCATACATAGGTCAGAATCAATCTGAGCTCCCCCGTATTCTTTCGGTCATAATGAGGCCTCGCTGGAGTCTAGAGCGTGAAAATTACACGAGTAAAATATGTGACTAACGGTCATGAGGACAGATTGAAAACTGAAGCTTTTTGTATAAACTGTATGTGCGGTATATACAGACAGAGGGTAAAGCCCTGGATATCCTGCCACCAGCTATCAGGAATTTCCACTTAACCAGCCTGGGTAGGTTAATAAAAAAAGTAGATTAAATGCAAGAAATCATGAACACGATAGAACAATTTACGTTAAGTATCCTACATAAAAATTATGTGCAGTGCATAACCCGTAATTAAATGCGCAATAACGCATTGTAAACATTGTAATATGCATTTCTCCATGTGCCGTGTCCTTTCTCAAAGACGTTGGCGATTGTGGCTTTCCATCCGTGCCACTATGCCCATGGTATTTGCTCGAGAACTTTTGCAACAGATACTACTCCCAGATGAATACAATTGTTCTCATTGATTTGGTACTTAATTCGCTGTCTTCCCCGGCTTCTTTTATCAATAATTTCCCCAGTCAGCACCACATTCATATTCAGTCTTTTGTTTTGTATAACGTATAAACTATTTTAAATGCGTGTTATGTAAAGTGTGTAAGATACACTTAATATGCGAGTGCGTCTGATACAGTTCAACCCTAATTCAATTTTTTTTAAAAACTATAAACTTTTTATTTTAGCAGGTAAGGCCCACTAAGCTATTTAGCTCTTTTTCAGCAGCGACCTGGCCACAAATGATAGCTCAACCAAGTGGTTTATCATTTGGAGATGTAGATCAGCCAAATACTCTAAATGCATGTCTCTAAATGTGGAGGGGAAAAAACCGGAGGACCCGGAGAAAAAGCCACGCGACCACGGGGGGAACATGCAAACTTTCAATATACAGGCAACATCAGGGTCGGGATCGACCCCATGACCTCATGTAAAACCACGCAAGGCAGTTAACATCTCGCCAGCGTGACGCCCCAGAATTCAAATAGTAAATACACCCGCAGCAATAGTGCGTGGCGAAAGCTTGAGAGAAGAAATTGCTCAACACTCGGCTCAATCCAGAACAAAAACACACTAGGATTTTACAAGCGGCTGAGAAAACCTACTTATTGTGTCGGTGTGCTGTACGATAAATCGCTTAAACACTACGCTGCTGTATACGTTTATCTCACATTGTATAGCGAGCACCTATGAAGGCCGGCACGACACGCAAGGGAGTGGGTGGCCATCACCACGCCCGACCGCCTTTGTCTCCCCAGTGGCAATATTTACACACTACAGCAGGTGCTCATTTGAGAATGAGTCGACCTAGGGGAGGCCCAGGACCGGTTCAGATAATCGTCACTGGTGTTGGCCGTGAGCGGGAATCGAATTCGGGTGGCCGGGTTTGTAGCGCAGCGCGCGAACCACTAAACACACACACAGGGTTGATGTTTTGTTACACAGTATTGATTTTCAATCGTCCCAAGCCTTTGGCACCGCACAGAGAGGATTGGCACCACACACGTTTCGTACACCCAGATCTCAGAATCAGTCAGAATATGTATTTATACTGGAGGAATCCGATCAGCTATGAAGCTCTTTTTCACAGATGTTCAGTAGGGGCAAGGGGTAAGAACGTTTCAACAACAAACAGTACAAAAACACGATTGCAGTGCAAAAACACGATTGCAGTGCAAAGTACAGGAAATGCGAACAAATCACCCAAAAACATTCAAATACAAAATTAAACCATCCCCATCCTGCCAAACAAAGCCCATTGATCTTCTTGGTTCTTTCGGTAAAGTCACGTAGAATGGAAATAATAAAATAATAAAAATAAAACATGATAAAATAATTCTCACGACGTTTCGGCCACAACGCAAGCAGTCGTCCTCAGGTGGAGAACAGGTCTGTCTAGAAGACAGTCTGAATGACACACCCCAGGCTTGGAGCGTCTATTTAGACTCTGTCTTCTCGACAGACCTGTTCTCCACCTGTGGCCGAAACGTCGTGAGAATGATTTTATTATGTTTTATTTTTATTATTTTATTATTTCCATTCTACGTGATTTTACCGAAAGAACCAAGAAGATGAATCCCTGCAGTCACGAAAGCTTTAAATCGAAATTTAAAAGCCCACTGAGCTTAATAACTATTTTTCGGAAGCGGCCTGGTCCCGAATGATAGCTCAACAAAGTAGCTTATCACTTGGAAATGAATAGCAACAAAATAATCTCAATGCAATGTTTCTAAATGTGGAAGGAAAAACCGGAGGACCCGGGGGAAAAAATCCAAGCGTCCACGAGGAGAGAGAGACACGCAAACTCCAAATATCTTAACATGTAGGCTTTCGCAAACTATAATTATCCATGATATAGATTTGTTTAAGTTATATCCCGTAAATCGAAATGCGTCGTTAAACCCACCACCACCCAACGCAGCCAATTAGTGATTATTGTGACGTTAACAAAAAATATATACCATTTCGTTACTAGTACAGCACACCGGCGTGTTGAATAGTAAACCCACAAGTATTCGAATTGCAAATGTTGTGGGCTTACTCTCCAACACACCGGTGTGCTGTACTGGTAACAAATTGGCATATTTTGTTGACGCGATAAACCTTTCTAATTGGCTGTGTCGGGCGGGTGGTGGGTTTAACGACGCGTGTTTATATTGACGCAACCTAACCCAAAAAAACCTCTATTGCGGATCTCAATATCATCGTCCGCGTTGCCGGGCCATCTCCGCAACAGCGATCCGGCGGAGGGCATCGGACCACCGGCCGACCGTCTAGAGGATTGTCACCATGTCCTCGACGCTCTCCAAAGTGTCGGTGCCGACAGTGGGGTGCGTGGTCTCGAGGAGGGAGGGGGGGGGGGTCACCAGCTCTCAGCTTCTGCTGTCAACCTTTTTTTTTCCCAGTGCCCGGATGCAATTCTAAATGTGGAGGGGTGCCAGGGTGGCGAGATGTCACCTCTCCTGGTATGAAGGAGGTCGTGGCTTCGATCCAGACCCTGACGCCTGCTGCATAGGTGGAGTTTGCACGTATATCTTCCCATGGTCGCGTGGATTTTTCTCCGGGTTCTCCGTTATTTTTCCCCCTCCACATTTAGGAAGGTGCATTGAGAGTATTTGGCTGCAATACATTTCCACGTGACGACAAGCCACTCCGTTGGTCTACACGTTGTGATTGCCGGGTGGCTTCTGAAGAAAGAGCTGCAGAGCGCTGTGGGGCCTTGCTTGGTAAAATTTAATAAAAATCGATTCATCTTCTTGGTTCTTTCGGTAAGGTCACGTAGAAGGGAAATAATAAAATAATAAAAATAAAACATAATAAAATAATTCTCACGACGTTTCGGCCACAACGCAAAATTATTCTCACGACGTTTCGGCCACAACTGTCGGAAAGACAGACGCTGTCTTTCCGACAGACCTGTTCTTCACCTGAGGACGGCTGCTTGCGTTGTGGCCGAAACGTCGTGAGAATTATTTTATTATGTTTTATTTTTATTATTTTATTATTTCCCTTCTACGTGACTTTACCGAAAGAACCAAGAAGATGAATCCCTGCAGTCACGAAAGCTTTAAATCAAAAAATAAAAATCGTTTCGTTCAGAGCTCCGTACTGTGAGTCCCGCTAACCAAGATTTTTGCTATATATGAGGCAGCCCATCCCATGGACGAGCTGACATGACACTCACTTATCTGGTCCTCGCTAAACACTGACTCTGCCGACACTCGGACACACTCACTCTCACCGCCCGTCCGAAATGTGACCACCCATCGCACACCACTCTCACTCGCATGCCACTCACCAAATATTCCCCAGAACACTCGTCTTAGACACAAAACTCCCATCATTCGCACTCACAGACACTTACTCCTTATTGCGCACTCATTCACCGGATACTCATCACTCACCTCCGCAGTTGGGTGTTATCTTCTCGTTACCACGGTGTACAATAGGACGCGATATCCAGCAGAGAGCACACCACTCATTGTGATTACCATGCACAGAACTAGTCCAGCAGAGAGCACACCACTCATTGTGATTACCATGCACATAACTAGTCCAGCAGAGAGCACACCACTCATTGTGATTACCATGCACATAACTAGTCCAGCAGAGAGCACACCACTCATTGTGAATACCATGCACAGAACTAGTCCAGCAGAGAGCACACCACTCATTGTGAATACCATGCACAGAACTAGTCCAGCAGAGAGCACACCACTCATTGTGATTACCATGCACAGAACTAGTCCAGCAGAGAGCACACCACTCATTGTGATTACCATGCACATAACTAGTCTAGATTCTTGTCAAAGACCATGATGGGTCGGTCGGTCGTACTGAAGAAAAATTAAATTCCAAAGATTCCTGAATTCCTCTGGTCACAATGAGCCTTGACTGGGCCCTGAGTGACTCATATGTATAAAGTGAACACTGTGATAGACGGACAAAACGGCACACACATGAATCTCCTTATATCTGTGTGTGTGTGTGTTCTGGAATGCCACGTGGCCTCAAAGTGCACCTGACCTGGCATAGGTGCCGTGGTGACGTCACCGCCACTTAGTGGCGAATGGCGACTGTTGTTATTGTTGCTGCAATGCCAGCAGGGGTTATGCGGGAGTTAGAGGCTGCTCAGCGGAGGCGTCAGAGTAACAGCAGGAGACGGAGGGGCATGGTGAGGAGAAGGGTTTGGAGTTGGGGAAGAATCGGAAACGCGCTGGTGTCGGGCCAATACGCTTCGCGGCGTTAATGTCAAGAAAAAAATTGTAGAAGCTTCCTCATTCAGGGCCAATTCGTTGAGCGGTGTTAATGTCAAGAGAAAATTGTAGAAGCTTTCCCGTTCCTTTCTATCACAAGTAAGGCACTCACATTCATTGTAGTGACTTAGAAATAATCACGTTCAAATGAAACGCATCACAAATGCACGAAAACTTTAACTACGTCGACCTATATAGTTCCAGTTCGGATGAAAAATGTTGATATTCTTCCGCACGGTAAATTCACGATAAATATTAAAGCACGTTGGTCTCACGTAAATTCAACGCTGAAAACCAGTGCCAGATTTTTGGCGTGATAGGGCCCCTGGGAGTTGGTATTCAAGGGTGCCCCCCTAAGCAAACTTCAGTCATGGGTGTCAGTTTGCTTGCATTGATCTTAACATGCGGTGCACCATTGGAACCTCATTTGCCAGTTAAAATATGATAATTGGTTTTTTACCCTTCTATCTGGCAACAAAACTGACACCTTTTTACAAGGAGTCATGTTTGCATAGACCACAATACCTGCGTCATCTGGTCCAACCCATGTGAGACTAGGCTCTAAGGAAAGCTGTCTCGGATGTGGACCAATCAACTTCAAGGACAGTGCATACATTATCAGAGTTGTGTTTTTTGTTTGCATTATGACTGCAGGTATTGTGGTCTATGAAAACATGACTCCTTGTAAAAAGGTGTCAGTTTTGTTGCCAGATAGAAGGGTAAAAAACAATTATCATGCGGTGCACCGTTCACTGTTCTCTGTGACATTGTGTGATGTTCACGAAAATCTACCAGCAGTGCCTAAGCACCCAGATCATTGTGCGATAGTGTTGGGCGTGAATCTGTGGCATCGCAATGCCGTCAGGGACCTTGGCAGTGCTGGGCAATACTGGCCACTGCGCCCATAGGGTTGTTGCGTTTACCAAACCCAGATACATTTCACAGTCAGCCTAGATGTATCAAAACTATGCAGTTTACTGCACTAAAGTTCACCATAAAAAGCCAAAATATAGCCACCAAATACCCCCCCAAATTTCAACACAAATACATTTCTGCCACCAGAAAAACACAGATGCTAAATCTCAGACTCTCCAGGTCTAACGCGGACAGATGGCAACCCTACACTGCTCCCTGGGACAATCTTCCGATAAGAGGAAGCCACCTGGAGCAATGCACTTCTAAATCTAGATTAAAAACGAATTTCTTTCGAACCACTTTTTGTGTTTAGTTTGTTGCCCTTCCACCGCATCTCCGATGAGCACGGTTGACTACATACGGCGGGAAAGAAGTTCGACATACATATATGTAGTGACATAGAATGGATCACTACCGTGCGTAGCGCTAGGCAATGTGGGTGTAGCAGCCAGCACAGCATGTAATGCCACACAGTAGGTCACTCGGGTGCGTGGTGCTGGCTGCTGGCAGAGAGGGACATATGAGTCCTACCGACGGAGCAGGGTATAACAGCTATCCCGCCAGCACAGCAGGCAATGCCACGTAGTGGGTCACTAGGGGGCGTGGTGCTGGCTGCTAGGCGGGCGGGGGGCATGTGTCAGAGGTCGCAACCGGGTACCCGATACCCGTACCCTACCCGATACCCAGCTACCCGTACCCGGGGACGGGTAGCCGTTTGCGACCCTGGTGCGGCCGGGTACGGGTACGGGTAGGCCGTGAGTCACTGGTGAGTAACCGTTTGTCACTCATTTCGGGTATGGTACGGGTACGGGTAGGGAACGGGTACCCGTACCCAGCCGGGTATGGGTACGGGTACCCATTTGCGACCCTGGTGTGGCCGGATACGGGTACGGGTAAGGAATCAAAACCCGTTTGCGACCTCTGGCATGTGTGGACAAGGCACCTCGGTCGGCTGGCGAAGCACGTGATGGGCCGGGGTGAGGGAGGTAGGGCAAAGGTGACCGAGGGGACAAAGGGGAGCATGGCCCAGGACTTTCAGGAGGGTTCCGTCGTTATGGGCGGAGCCGGGAAGGTGGCACGTGGAAGGCGGCCCAGAACCTCCAGGAAGGTTCCAGAATGGGGTGTGGCCAAGGGCGGGGCCAGGCCACGCTAAGGGACATAAAAGGGAAGCCCCGGGGCTGTCTACAGGTGGAATGGAACCCGAGGTGCTACGTCTTCGTCTCCATCTCCGGCGTCGTGGGTCAGACAGCATGTTGGCTGCTCTGACCTATAAATAGTTTTCGCGTGTGTGAACAGTGTGTAAGATATATAGTGCAGAATAAACGTTGTTGCCTCCTAAAATAGTGTCTCAGAAGTGACTCAACTACACATACATCAGTGTTGGGTCTCAGCAGCGTCGACTATGCATGGACCTGGCCACCTCTGGGCCATTGTGAGAGCACGCATTGGTGCTAGGCCTCAACAAGTCCCATCTTCCTCCGGGCCTTGCAGGTTTAATGGGCCCTTAGCATCCCTGGAGCTTCTTGATGCCGAGCTCCTAAACCGTGTCGCTGCTGCTCGCCTTCTTGCCGACTCATTGCGTGTACGTGTGTACGTACGTTGACCTTCTTTAGCACCGTGCATAGCCAACCGTGCCAATCGGAGGTGCTAATTGTTGACCCCCAGGTTGCACCGAGGCATCGCCCACCCCCCCCCCCCCTCGCCGTCGACCTTCTGCCACATTTCCCCATTTCACTCCATCTCCTGCGTCGGCTCCCCCACGGTTCGCCTCCTTCCCCAATGGCCAACCGCCACTCACAGAGCCGCCCCCTAGGGGTACATGGCGAATCTGGGTGACCACCCCGGGCCCCACACTTTGGGGTGCCTCAGTTTCAGATATAATTCCGGTTTAGTTTGAAAGCATCGGAGGGGGGGGGGGCCCACATGGTGGGATTTTCCCCGAGCTCCGCACTCCCCCCTCTATGGACGGCACTGGCCACTTGTGCACAGCGTCGTGAGAGAGAGAGAGACAGACGGTCGCATTTCAACACCAATTATATTATTGCACGCGTGCATGTTGGACTTCTTTCGCACCGTACGTAGTCAGTCCACGCTAATCGGAGGCGCTGGGGACAGGGCAACAAACTCTCGTTCGCGTCGAACACGGACGCTCCCCCCACGACCCGCAAGCCCTGCTCGGAGCAATAGCTCTGCAATCCCACCACGTGGTCTTGCCGTTTCGCGCACTTGCCACGTGGCCGTCGACCTCTGCGCTGCTACACCCAGCGCCAGCCTCTAAGCCGTTTCGACAGCATCGCCCGCGGTGCGTACTGGCGACGGGAGCAGCGATGATCAATGATCATCTGTATTTGTCTTTATCGTGATCGCCGTTGCCGTGGGGAGAGTGATTGGAGATGGAGCTCGCGACAATGGCGTCTTATCATCGCCACTCATCCGCCTCGTTACCCTCATCGGATTGATAGAGTGAATGAGGGGTTTGAGATTGGGGATGTATTTGATCAACTCTTCGCGTACGTTTCGACCGCAGAAGTGTCCAACCAACTAGTAAAGAGCCGAGGAGTCGTTCCTGACTCCACCATGAGCATTTCATCTCAAATAAAGGTGAAGCTACAATTGTGCGTGCGCTATTTTGCCTTCTGGAATTTCGCACCGTTTGGGTTTTCCATGAACTCCGACAGCCCCTAATTTCGCCCCAGGCTTGACAATTTTTAGTGATCTGTGGATTGTGAATTATCATGCACGCAGACTTCATTATCCCCAGATTGGAGCCAACAGAGAACGTTTTCGAGCAAGTGCAATGGAATCACACCCACACGCGCTGATGGGGGGGAAGGCACTATTCGCCGATCCGATTATATAAGCACAGATAACAGAATACATTCGCTACCACTTTCCCAGTCGCTCCTCTTATGATGAAATGCCTGTAGAAAATAGGGTGAATGTATAATGATTGCGGGAGAGACAATTTTCCAGATGGTCCACAGCCCCTGGATGAGGAATCTGCCACTTGACTCCTCTTGCCCACAAGTTCCCCACCGATTTTACCCAAAAGTCCCCACTGATTTTACCCACAAGTCCCCACTGATTTCACCCACAAGTACTCACCGATTATACCCACAAGTCCTCACCGATTTCACCCACAAGTACTCACTGATTTCACCCACAAGTACTCACTGATTTCACCCACAAGTCCTCACTGATTTCACCCACAAGTACCCACTGATTTCACCCACAAGTACTCACTGATTTCACCCACAAGTACTCACTGATTTTACCCACAAGTCCCCACTGATTTCACCCACAAGTACTCACCAATTATACCCACAAGTCCTCACCGATTTTACGCACAAGTACTCACTGATTTCACCCACAAGTTCCCCACCGATTTTACCCACAAGAACTCACTGATTTCACCCACAAGTACTCACTGATTTCACCCACAAGTTCCCCACCGATTTTACCCACAAGTACTCACTGATTTCACCCACAAGTTCCCCACCGATTTCACCCACAAGTACTCACTGATTTCACCCACAAGTTCCCCACCGATTTTACCCACAAGTACTCACTGATTTCACCCACAAGTTCCCCACCGATTTCACCCACAAGTACTCACTGATTTCACCCACAAGTTCCCCACCGATTTCACCCACAAGTACTCACTGATTTCACCCACAAGTTCCCCACCGATTTTACCCACAAGTACTCACTGATTTCACCCACAAGTTCCCCACCGATTTTACCCACAAGTACTCACTGATTTCACCCACAAGTTCCACACCGATTTCACCCACAAGTACTCACTGATTTCACCCACAAGTCCCCACTGATTTCACCCACAAGTTCCCCACCGATTTTACCCACAAGTACTCACTGATTTCACCCACAAGTACTCACTGATTTCACCCACAAGTTCCCCACCGATTTTACCCACAAGTACTCACTGATTTCACCCACAAGTTCCCGACCGATTTTACCCACAAGTACTCACTGATTTTACCCACAAGTACTCACTGATTTCACCCACAAGTACTCACCAATTTTACCCACAAGTACTCACCGATTTCACCCACAAGTACTCACCGATTTTACCCACAAGTACTCACCGATTTCACCCACAAGTACTCACCGATTTTACCCACAAGTACTCACTGATTTTACCCACAAGTACTCACTGATTTCACCCACAAGTACTCACCGATTTTACCCACAAGTACTCACTGATTTCACCCACAAGTACTCACCGATTTTACCCACAAGTACTCACTGATTTCACCCACAAGTACTCACCGATTTTACCCACAAGTACTCACTGATTTTACCCACAAGTACTCACTGATTTCACCCACAAGTACTCACCGATTTTACCCACAAGTACTCACTGATTTCACCCACAAGTACTCACCGATTTTACCCACAAGTACTCACTGATTTCACCCACAAGTACTCACCGATTTTACCCACAAGTACTCACTGATTTTACCCACAAGTACTCACCGATTTCACCCACAAGTACTCACTGATTTTACCCACAAGTACTCACTGATTTTACCCACAAGTACTCACCGATTTTACCCACAAGTACTCACCGATTTCACCCACAAGTACTCACCGATTTTACCCACAAGTACTCACCGATTTCACCCACAAGTACTCACCGATTTTACCCACAAGTACTCACTGATTTTACCCACAAGTACTCACTGATTTCACCCACAAGTACTCACCGATTTTACCCACAAGTACTCACTGATTTCACCCACAAGTACTCACCGATTTTACCCACAAGTACTCACTGATTTCACCCACAAGTACTCACCGATTTTACCCACAAGTACTCACTGATTTTACCCACAAGTACTCACCGATTTCACCCACAAGTACTCACTGATTTTACCCACAAGTACTCACTGATTTTACCCACAAGTACTCACCGATTTCACCCACAAGTACTCACCGATTTCACCCACAAGTACTCACTGATTTTACCCACAAGTACTCACTGATTTCACACACAAGTACTCACCGATTTCACCCACAAGTACTCACTGATTTTACCCACAAGTACTCACTGATTTCACCCCCAAGTACTCACCGATTTTACCCACAAGTCCCCACTGATTTCACCCACAAGTCCCCACCGATTTCACCCACAAGTCCCCACCGATTTCACCCACAAGTCCCCACTGATTTCACCCACAAGTACTCACCGATTTCACCCACAAGTCCCCACTGATTTCACCCATAAGCCCTCACCGATTATATCCACAAGCCCTCACCGATTTTACCCATAAGTCCTCACCGATTTTATCCATAAGTCCTCACCGATTATACCCACAAATCCTCACCGATTTTACGCACAAGTACCCACTGATTTCACCCACAAGTTCCCCACCGATTTTATCCATAAGTCCTCACCGATTATACCCACAAATCATCACCGATTTCACCCACAAGTACCCACTGATTTCACCCACAAGTTCCCCACCGATTTTACCCACAAGTACCCACTGATTTCACCCACAAGTCCCCACTGATTTCACCCACAAGTCCTCACCGATTTTACGCACAAGTACCCACCGATTTTACCCACAAGTACCCACTGATTTCACCCAAAAGTCCCCACTGATTTCACCCACAAGTCCTCACTGATTTCACCCACAAGTCCCCACTGATTTCACCCACAAGTTCCCCACCGATTTTACCCACAAGTACTCACCGATTTCACCCACAAGTCCCCACCGATTTTACCCACAAATCCTCACCGATTTCACCCACAAGTCCCCACTGATTTCACCCACAAGTTCCCCACCGATTTTACCCACAAGTACTCACCGATTTCACCCACAAGTCCCCACCGATTTTACCCACAAATCCTCACCGATTTCACCCACAATTCCCCACTGATTTCACCCACAAGTTCCCCACCGATTTTACCCACAAATCCTCACCGATTTTACCCACAAGTCCCCACTGATTTCACCCACAAGTTCCCCACCGATTTTACCCACAAGTCCTCACCGATTTTACCCACAAGTCCTCACCGATTTTACGCACAAGTACCCACTGATTTCACCCACAAGTTCCCCACCGATTTTACCCACAAGTCCTCACCGATTTTACGCACAAGTACTCACCGATTTTACCCACAAGCCCTCACCGATTTTACCCACAATCCCTCACCGATTTTACCCATAAGTTCCCCACTGATTTTACCCACAAGTACTCACTGATTTCACCCACAAGTCCTCACAGATTTTACCCATAAGTTCCCCACTGATTTTACGCACAAGTACCCACTGATTTCACCCAAAAGTACCCACTGATTTTACCCACGAGATTCACTTCCTGTTCTCCACACACGTTGGGAAACGTGGCCTACCAGACACTTCCGTTTCTTCTTCTTCGTCTCCTCATCCACGTTGCGTTCAACCACCGCGCTTGCACGGTCGTGCTGTTTGCGACTGGCCACTTGGCGCGTTGGGCCCTTTTGAGCTGTGCTTAGCAAACGATTAATTAAATAAAGATACAAAATATGTGACCACATCAAAGCAACCCCTCAATTCTTTCCATTCCTCCATATTTGCTCTCGGATTGGATACAAGATAATCACCCGTTTTGTAAATATTTAATGGACTCACGATCGCATTCATCCAATCACGCGTCTGAGAATCTATTATTTAAGATTCATATAAATGAAATTATTATATATACCTCCTCGATGAGAGGTATATATTAGCATATCATTTAGAGATTAAACAAACAGGACGCAGCAAACGAGACGGACAATAGAAAACCGCAAAGTATAGAGACAACAATAAATTAAAGATTATTTGGTTAAAAAGATTTTTGATTCCCAATCATGAAAATGCATACAATTTCTGTGGGAGGGGGAGGGGGAATATGTATCGTATGCCTGATCAATAGTAATAATAATACAAAAGAACATGTGGCGTATTGTTAGCGTTGTGTAAAGTTATTTTTGCTTCATCGTATAGTTATATTGATGTGTTGTATGCCTGGAGGGGTGTGAGCAAGTGCTTTGCAAAGTGACAACAGAAATAAATATATAACTATATGTACGTGTACAAACAAACAAATAACGTCTTCTTGCTATCACCTAATGATTTTACTCACGAGATTGACGTCCTGTCCTTCACACATCTTCTTGTTATTAACTTCGCAAAACAACCCCTGAAAAATACTGTAAATGATTGAATTCTCGTATAATTGCCTTCCTTTGCATGGGAATAAGATAGCGAGAGCTAAATGGTAATTTAAAAATTTGTACAAAAAATCTATATATCTGCAACCCGGTACCAAATAAAAAAGCAAACAATGAAAGCAATTAAATATAACTTATTTAGAACTGCTTATTGTTGTGTTTAGTTAGTTGTCCTTCCCCCGCACCTCCGATTAGTGTGGTTGGCTACGTACGGTGCGAAAGAAGTTCAACGTACGTACATAACAATGGAGTAAAATGAGAAGAGTCCAACAAACAGAGAGAGAATGTCGAGGTGAATTTCGGACAAAACTTATCAATGGAAACGTGAATCCTGTAATCGCAGTTGTAACAGACAAGGATATCACCACTGATGGGCAAAACTTAACATCAGTCAGAATCAGAATCTCTTGATTTTTTCGTAACAGATGTCCGGCAGGGGCACGGTGGTAATGAAGTGACGACAACCAAAAAAAATCAACCGCTTTTTGTGTGAAAAAGGGTAACTGTTGATGCTGTTGTAACAAATGAAGGTTTTAGCGTGTATTTTCCCATACTCTCTTAACGACCGAATCACTGAACGGCCTCTTTCGTGGAACCAATCACTAAGAGGTGCCCTACTCTACTCCTTTAAAACAAAAATCTGGCCCATGTCTCGCACCCCCAAGAAAGGGCATCTCGCACCCCAGGTTGACGCCGGTCAGATAACGGGGGGAGCGGCGGTGTCGGCAGTATGAAGAGGGCCACGTAGGTAAAACATTAAAATTAATAAAAGTAAAATAAAATAAAAATCAAGACGTTTCGGAGGCAACACAAGCTTCCGTCTTCAGGTGGAACCGTCACAGCCACGACAGCTGTATCAAGTAAATGAGAGATTGCAGGAGCTACCACTCCGTTTATATAATGGTTGGAGAGGGGGGGGGGGAAGGGCCAAGTGCAGCACACTTTTTTATTCATATGGTAAGGTGAGGCTTAAGACTAAGAATAGACTGCCTCCGAAACGTCGTGATTTTTATTTTATTTTACTTTTATTAATGTTAATGTTTTACCTACGTGACTTTACCGAAAAAAACCTAAGAATATGAATCCTTGCAGTCACGAAAGCTTCAAGTCTAGAATGAAGAGGGCCTTCACCCTCTAGTGTTGCCACGACAGCGGAGATGGAGAGAGACCGTGGCGTGAAATCCCGGCAACGGCGTTGACCAAACTGCCCGCGCTCTGAGGGTCGATGGACTTCGGTAGACGGCGAGAGGAGGGAGGAGGGAGGGGGGGGTCTGCGCGTGCCGGCGGGGGCCTGGCAATGATTTTTTTTTATTGGCAGAAGTTTCCAATTTTAGCCCAATGTCGGATGGCTATCGAGGATATGTGTGCGTGTGCTCTTTTTTTTTGCCAGAGAGTTGTGGACTTCAGTGTTGTACTCTTTGGTGCTTTCGGTAAAGTCACGTAGGTAGAAAAAATAATAGATCACGACGTTTCGATCGCAACAACAAGCGACCATCCTCTCTACCGACTGAGTGCTGCGTGGAAGCGAATCATCCAATAAAACATTGTTGAAATGCATGCCTATACAGGGCACCATACGTCAATAGGGATTACCGTTGGTAGGGCTATTTTAATACACATGTAGTAACGCTCACGACTCGTTCACACCGGAGTTGGAGGCACACTTGTTTATTTAACACCAACGTTGTGACATACACATTTGAGGGGGTATCGGCCCCCTCACCCGTCTATCTGAGGACACACCTCTCTAGCTAACCCTAGCCTGCCTCTGAGTCCTCCACTAATGGGCTAGGGGAGGCTATCTTGGCCCGACACTGGTCAGTCGGGCCCGGTACCCAGAGTCCAGACCAGCACTGGCTCTGGCTCTGGTACCACGCCACTGGCTCGAGCCTGCGCGGTCCTGATAAGGACGGCGTACCAGGGGGAGTCCAGGGCTCTATCTCAGACGTCTTCCGCCTCCTCTTCTTTAGCTAAACATCACTCCCGAGCCCTTCGATACATTCCCCTTTTATACCCAACCCCTCCCTGAGGGGTGGGGCCCCGGGGGATCATAACGACCGAATCGACCCCCCAGGGTGTCTGGCGCGGACGTCGCAGAGGGCACCTGCTTGTGCACACATGTAGCCCCGCCTACTGTGTTTGTTTACCATAGGCTGCCATAACGGCTCTCTCTCTAACACCCCTACATCACTCCCCCCCGCATAGCATGCAGCCGTCCCGGCTGCCAACATACAAAAATTTGACAATAAAGGTGCCTTCACCCCCTGACCGCGCGTGTGCCTCACTATTTTTGAACAATAACAGGAACCAGAACAAGAACGCAACAACAAGATGAGAAACAACCCGACGCACCCCCCCCCGAATAAATACGAATTCCGTAAAAAAAACAGCCTATATACAATCAGCAGGGAACCCACCACGCACACACAACACACGGTGAACCCAACATATGTACATCCGAGGAGCGGGGAACACACCACCCACACAACACCCAATAAACACAACAGCTATGTACACATTTTCCGGCCTCACAACAGTTTGCGCATTTTAGCGCGCGTCCTTGCAGCGGGCCCCTCGCACGGGGTAACCCCGCGTGGCGGACCATCAGGTGGCGACTGTCCGTCTTGGGGTGAGCATTCATCCGACTCCGCGTGACCCTCGGTATCCGCAGGAGGGGTGATCGGGCGTGAGCCCGTCACTCCCGATGCTCCTGAAGGTGGCACAGCCGGCAAGGCATTAGGTGAGAGCGACGGAGACGGACCCAGCGAGTCGGCCGACCCCCCACACGTTTGGCCACGCGCGTGTGAAGTGGGATTGTGTACCGCTGCGAAGGGTTTCAACCTAGAGGGGTGCACGAACCATCTCCGCTTCCCCCACTTTATGCGCACGCACTGCGGACGTAACACCTCCACCACTTCCACAGGGCCCCGCCACGGCCGCACCAGTTTAGAGGAGGTTGCCAGTGGCACCTGGGGGCAGTGCAACCATGCCTTGTCCCCCGGCTTCCACTGCAGTATGTGCGCTCGACTCAATCTGAGGCGCTCATTCGCCTTCTGACGGAGGTCAGAGTTTTGCATTGCAGCATCCCGTGCCTCGGTCAATTTGTCCAGATTAAATTTAACATGGTCAGCCAGATTAGTTTTTCCCTGCGGCACGGGGATCCGCAACTGGGCACGAACAGGCGGGTCTGGTTCTCGGCCGTACATGAGGTAAAAGGGAGAAAACCCCGTAGCTGCATGGGGTGCCATCCGGTACGCCGCCAAGACCCCCTGAATTTGTAGGTCCCAATCCGTTTGCGAGTCCGAAACTTGTTGTGATAACATGGACGAGATGGTGCGATGCAAACGTTCGACCATCCCGTCAGTTTGTGGGTGATATGGGGAGGTCCGAATTTTCTTTGTGCCCAGGAGATCGCAGACTTGTCTGAGTAGTTTACCGGAAAAATTTCTGCCCTGGTCGGTCAGCAACCTCTCCGGAGCACCTTTGTCCAGGACATAACCCTGAACAAAGGCCTCCACGATGGCTGCTGCCGACTGGTTGGCCAGAGGCCAGGCCATAGGCCAGCGTGTAAAATACTCGACACCCGTCAACAAATATCTATTCCCTCTGGGGGTGGCGGGGAATGGTCCCAAAATGTCCAGAGCGACCAGCTCGTTTATCCTGGACACTTTGATCGATTGCAAGGGCGGGTTAGACTCCCGTGCCGGCGGTTTGCGTTGTGCACATTGAGGGCACGATCCCAACAAATCCCCAACATCCCTCGTCATGCCAGGCCAGTAAAAATCAAGTTGCAGCAAGGCGAGAGTCTTTTGGGTCCCCAGGTGTAGGAGGCGCTCATGAGCGGCCCATACCACCCTACCCCGCAACCCAGTAGGGACAACCAGCCGATGTCGACGTGACTTCCCGTCCCAATGCATTAGCAGACCTTGGCACATTTCCCATGCGTCGGAACCACCTCTTTTTCCCCCCGCCGCACCGCCAACGCGACGTCGCCACCCGAGGAGGGAGACATCCTCCATCTGGAGGCGCCCCCATTCAATGACGGGCAACCCCAACAGGGAATCTTTGCCCTGTTGTTCGATCGAATTAGGAACCACTGCATCATCGTCGTTGGCGGCCGCCAAGACAGGTACCGATGTGTCCCCTGGAGGCCTGCAACGTCCAGACCCCAGGAGGCATGCACACTCGGAGGTGGTTGGCAAGCGTGACAGAGCGTCCGCGTTGGTGTGGCGAACGCCCTTACGGTATGTGGTTTGGAAATCGTAATCCTGGAGGACCTCCAACCATCGGGACAATTGTCCCGATGGCTGTTGAACCCTCAGGGCGTACTGCAGTGCCGCATGATCTGTGCGGACGGTGAAATGCCGACCGTACAGATATGGGCGATACTGTTGGACGAAATGGACAATTGCCAACAGTTCCCTACGGGTGACACAATACCGTTGCTCCGCTGGAGACAACACCCGACTGCCGTACGCAACCACACGTTCCACGCCGTCAACCACCTGGGAGAGCACGCCCCCAATACCCGTGTTGCTCGCATCGGTGTCGAGCAAGAACGGCTTAGAAAAATCAGGGTAAATCAGGGGAGGAGCGTTTACCAAAGCGTCCCGAAGGGAGCAAAAAGCAGCTTCCTCCTCCTGACCCCAGCAGAACCGGACCCCTTTAGATGTCAAAGCATGTAGGGGTTTGGCGATAGTCGCAAAATTAGCGACGAAGCGTCTATAATACGACGCAAACCCAATAAAACTCCTAACCTCTCCCACTGAGGTGGGAGTCGGCCAGGAGCTTACACACTGCGTTTTGGCGGGATCGGTAGAAATACCTGAGCGCCCCACGATGTGCCCCAAATAACGCACCGACTCGCGTAACAAATGGCATTTTTGGGGCTTAAATTTCAAATTAGCAGCCCGCATCTTTAGGAAAACCGCCCGCAACCTCTGGAGATGTTCCTCAAAAGTTTTGCCAAAGACAATTACGTCATCCAAATAAATCAGGCACGACTCCCATTGCAATCCAGCCAAAACCAATTCCATCAACCGCTGGAAAGTTGCCGGCGCTGAGTGTAAGCCCATCGGCAACCGGTTGAATTGAAACAGGCCGTGCGGAGTACGGAAAGCAGTTTTAGGCTTTGAATCATCGTCCAGAGGAAGCTGCCAGAATCCCGAAAGTAAGTCCAATGTGGAGAAGAATCGCGCTCCCGCCAAGGCGTCAAGCGATTCGTCCATCCGTGGGAGCGGGTATGCGTCGGCAACCGTAATTTTATTAAGGCGCCGAAAGTCAACGCAAAACCGCAACGAACCGTCCTGCTTCTTAACCAGGACGATCGGCGCTCCCCAAGGGCTGTTGGAGGGAGAAATTATGTCGGCGGCTAGCATGTCATCAACAGCCGATTTGACATGGTCCTTTTCGGCGGGACTCAACCGAAAAGGATTTAGGCGTATTGGCGCGCTGTCACCCGTATCAATATGGTGACGCAGCAGATGAGTGCAGCCCAAATCGTATTTATCCCGACTGAAAACGTCGGAAAATTCCCTCAGTAGTGTCTTAAGACGTTGGCGCTCTAAATTTGACAGGTCCGTCGATCCCGCGCAAAGCGCCTCGAGCCACCCTTCATCGCTGTCTGAATGTGGTCGCGGTGCAGGGGCAGCGCCGACATGACTCGCGACGGGTTCCTCACAGGGCACCGGCGTTGCTTGAGCAAGCACGGTCCCCTGTGGGACCACCACCGTCTGCGAGCCCACATTGAGGACCGCGATGAAGGGTTCTCCATCCCCTCTCACTATGGTCTGGGCCGGGAGTAAATTAGGTCCACTGACCCCGGCCCTAGACGGTCCCAGCAAAACCCCTTGAGCCCCAATGCCCTTAGCGAAGGGCCGCCGAAGTCTCAAAGGAATTAACATTTGCGCCCCCGGAGGAACGCGCACCGTTCTATCTACGAACGCCGGCACCGTCGCGAACGCCGTCCGGCTCGTAGCGGGGGATGGCAAAAACGCCATGCGTCGGCCCGATGGGAGCTCAATGCATCCCTGGTCGATTAATATCCTAATCGGCATTTTGGCCAGGAAATCCGTCCCCAGCAGGCACGGAACCGCCAGCGAGGAGGAAACAAAAATCGGCCCAGATAATTTAATATCCCCGACACAAATTTGGGCTCGAATTTGTCCGATGATGCCAAGTGAACCCCCGTTAGCAGCAAAGAATGGCACGTTAACAGGCATCAAAGGACGGCTTTGGGCAGGGAGAATGTTATAAATCAACTCCGAAATAATGGTCGCCGATGCTCCTGTATCGACCAGGATGCGCACCTCGACCCCATCGATGTGACCCACAACGGCCGACGACCCTGACGACGCGGCTACAACCCGATGGGCCAACACGGACCACTGGCTGGGTTCAATCTGAGTACCCAGAGCGGTGCGTGTTGGTGCCATGGTACGCGATATTGGCCCCCCCTTCGCTGCGGTGTTTAAGTGTGCGACGGGCGTGTGCGTGGGCCAAACGTGAGGGGTGCCGCGACTCGCCGGATTATGATGGTGGAGCTTGTGACGAGGGCCGGCGTCCCGTTGAGGTGTCGTCCTGCGCTGCCCAGGAGAGCGGCACCCCGAGGCGACGTGGCCCCGGATGCCGCAGTTGTAACAGCGTGGAAGCGCTGGTGACGACGATGGATGTTGTAGACGGCTTGAACCGGCCCGGTCCTCCCGTACTCCCGCTCCATGCTGCCGTTGATGGTCGATGGCGCAAACCTCTTCCGCCGGGAGGGTGGCTGCAGCGACGGCACGCCCGCTCGCCGCCTTGCTGGCCTTCCGTCGTTGAGAGGACAGGTTTGCGTGGAGAAGACGGGCCGCTTGGAGGGAGCACATCTCTGCATCGTCCTGTGCGACAATGACGATGTCTAAGTCGTCCGCCAGCAAAAGTATCTTCTCTGTCACCATGGCGTCGACACCCTCGTCATCCATTCGTGGAAAGGCCTCCTTCGCCAGTGCCAGGAGGCTTGTGCGGTACGCCAGGGGCGACTCCTTCGTCCCCCGCTGGCGATCGTAAAAGAGTTGGCGACAGTCCGATGGTGGACCATATACCGCCGACAGCACCTGCATCGCCTTCCGCAGCGTGGAGCGCCTCTCCTTCGAAGCCGATGTTAGAGTGGCGAGGGCGTCGCTGTCGAGAAGTGCTGGCAGCGCGCGGAGAGCCTCGGCGTCTGTCCACTGTGCCATCTCCTGGTGAGCGAGGAAGCGCCGCTGGAAGCCGCCCCAGTCGCCATCCTCGCCCACAAATTCCTTGAGTGGAGGTAGCCGCTGATGTAAGGCAGCGGCTGCAGAGGAAGAACGCACTCCCTCGTCCGCCTCACTCAACTCAGCGTCGGCACGAACCAGCGATGGCATCGCCGGTCGCACCCGTGGTGACGTTCCGCCCGTTGGTGGTGACGCGGCAGGTACTGTACTCCCGCCGTTGGACGCGATGCTTAGAGCGGCCACGCCCTCAACAGCAGCTGCAGCGATGGCGGGAGTTTCAAAATGTTGCTCCGTGGAAATGGCGGGAAGGCGCTGTGATCGTCGGCTGCCGTTGCCCCGTGGCGGTCCCGCAGCCCCCAGCTGCGTGATGGTGTCGAGCATGGCGGCTGCGGCGTACAGCAGCTCGGTCAGCTTCGCGTGCGCCTCCCTCAGCCCCTCTATCGACGGCTCCCCTTCCTCCAGCTGCTGTGGCGTGGATGCGCCCAGCCCTGGCTGGTCGATGGCATCTTCAGCCGTCTCGGGCCCTCCGACTGCAGTGGTGTCTTCTGCCTCTGGTACCCCGACTCGAGTCGTCCGGCGTGTATCCATGTTCGTACTTTGTTTCACTTCTGACACCAGATGTAGTAACGCTCACGACTCGTTCACACCGGAGTTGGAGGCACACTTGTTTATTTAACACCAACGTTGTGACATACACATTTGAGGGGGTATCGGCCCCCTCACCCGTCTATCTGAGGACACACCTCTCTAGCTAACCCTAGCCTGCCTCTGAGTCCTCCACTAATGGGCTAGGGGAGGCTATCTTGGCCCGACACTGGTCAGTCGGGCCCGGTACCCAGAGTCCAGACCAGCACTGGCTCTGGCTCTGGTACCACGCCACTGGCTCGAGCCTGCGCGGTCCTGATAAGGACGGCGTACCAGGGGGAGTCCAGGGCTCTATCTCAGACGTCTTCCGCCTCCTCTTCTTTAGCTAAACATCACTCCCGAGCCCTTCGATACATTCCCCTTTTATACCCAACCCCTCCCTGAGGGGTGGGGCCCCGGGGGATCATAACGACCGAATCGACCCCCCAGGGTGTCTGGCGCGGACGTCGCAGAGGGCACCTGCTTGTGCACACATGTAGCCCCGCCTACTGTGTTTGTTTACCATAGGCTGCCATAACGGCTCTCTCTCTAACACCCCTACACACACAATGGACAGGAAGGACATGATCAAAGGACTCGCATTAAGGAACGTTGCCTCAGTAATCCCCCCCCCCACTTTACGCAAGAGCGCAGAAGCGTGGTCGCCACATCTACGCCTCTACATGAGGAACAAAACAGGTGGACTTCTCCACAAATCTGGTTGTCGCCTGATGAAGCTTGTTGTAATTACTGGCGAAACGTCGTACTCAGATTGTAAATGTTGTGGCTTGGCTCTCCAACACACCGGTGGTGCTGTACTCGTGACGAATTGGCACGTTCTGTTTACGTGACAACCCTTACTCGTTGGTTGTGTCGGGTGGTGGCGGGTTTTAACGACACATCTATCTATTTACGCGATCTAATCCAAAAAAACCTCTATTATGGATGATATTGGTCGCGAAAGCCTACGTGTTAAACGATACACTACGCTATACCCTCCAGTATTATACACCACGTTATACACTACACTACTATACACTACACTATATACTGCACTATTATACACTACACTATACACAACACACTGGGCTCTATGGAGGCCCGTCGTTAAGCGATTAGTCGTTAACAGGGGTGCTCGTCAAGATGTGTTCTGTAGTCAACCACTGCTATCTGTGATGATTCGACAGAGAAGCAAACCTACACGTGGGCCTCTCGACTGAAGCCCTCTCTTGGTGATGAGGAGGCATTGCCCTTAGCATTTAGCTCCTAAATACATTGCCGCCATACGCGATAATAGAAGCAGCCTGTTTAATCTTCGCAGCCGTGTGCATCGAGATGAGAGTGTCCCCTTCTAGTCGAGAGGACACCACAATCCTCCATTCTAATGAATAGAAAAACACATTCATGATGGTGGAATGGTTAATCTCAAGTTACGAGTGTTAGCTTTTGTTTCTCGTAGTGAATAACTGAGTAAAAAGCTAACTGTTGATTTTTAAGCACAGTAATCTATTAGGAACTTGGTGGGTGGGCTGCTAAGTAGGTTATTGTTAAAACATTACATAATTTTAGAGCTGGTGCAGAGAATTAGAACAAAATCGACTTGATTCTCACGGACAAACCCCCAGAGTGCCGCATTTCCCAATGTAGACCAAACGCAGATGTATTTCTCAGTCAGCCCAGGTCCATTTTCAAACACGTCCCTTCGGAGTGGGCAGGTAGGAACTTGGTTGGACAGCGCATTCGTGCACGACAGAAAGCTCGCAGTCACGTGACGCACTTCAACCAATCCGGGAGCGTACATGTTTGGGAGGGGCTATGCACGACAGACAAATAATCCCTGGTGGGCAGTGTGGAACTGTTGTTCCTACCTGTAATATGTGCAAGCTTGCTGCAATAAAGTTCAACGCCAATGCCACCACCAGGTCTCTCTAACAAATCAATTGCTGCCACCCGAACACAGGCGCCAATTCCCAGAGAGTCTGGGTCAATCACACGAACTCCACTCACCGTCGCAGCAGCAGCGGCGGAGGCTTTTGGTTGGCCATCGAACAAAGATGGCGGTCACCGCGTCATCACGCGGCGCTTTAACATACGCTCCTGCGGCCGTCTGGAATGCTCTTCCTTCCGATATTAAGAAGCCACTGGGAGCTATGCACTATAACATGTAGATTGAGATCGCGTAAATATATTACATTACAAATATATATTTACAATATATAACATATTTATATATTATATTTACGCGATCTAACCAAAAAAAACCCCTCAGTTATGGATGATTTTGGTCGCAAAAATCCTACGCGTTAAACTGATCTAGATTGAAACCCCATTTCTTCAGACGCGCTTTTTTGGTGTTTTGTATGTCTTTCCCCCACAACTCCGATTAGCACGGTTGGCTATGTGCGGTGTGAAAGAAGTTCAACATGCATTACATACACACAACATCCAATTGTTTCTTTCGGTTCCATTTTTTTTCATGCCAAAATTTAATAATGTCCACGAATAACGAGCCAATTTTTTTTTTTACGTTTTTAACGTTGCATCGGCATGCCGATATTCATTATAGCACGAGCCGTAGTTTGTGGACGTAAAAGGTGGGCATTCATCACGACTTAAAAAAAAGCTACTTTCAAGTGACGGGAGAACACTTTTACGCTTGAAATTAAGTACAATTTATTTGGTCTAGAAAACAAGAAATTAACGGCGCATGAGTGAAACCATGAGTGACGTCCGCTGCCATTGGGATTTCATTATAATTTATTGAACAATAAACTTCGTTCAAACTAATGCACACCGGTGAGAGTGATGGTGGCTATAGCAAGCAATCACTTACGGCCAGTTGTCAATCCGCCGCTGGGTGAATTTCTTCTCACACTTTTGGTTGTGCGGTGGCCGGGGTTTGTGCCGTACTGAACTCACGCCGGTCACCGCAGGTTTTTGCGGAGATACTGGACCCACGACCGACGTTAGTCCTCCCCCCCCCCCCCCCCGTAGCTTGGGAATTGACACCCAGGTTCACAGGTCACAGGTCACCGTGCGTGTGACCAACTGCTGCACCACTGCTGCCCCCCCCCCCCAGTTAATAGCCACGTTAATCGTGAACGCAGATAAGTGGTTCTCGTGCATAGCAGAGCCGCGTAATGTATCGTTAGCATGAAAAAAAAAGCAAATTTCCCCAAAATACTTGTGGAATGAAACTTTAACACATACTTCTAGTGCATATTTTTAAATGGGATATAACTCTGGTAGGAACGACGCGGTTTAACCAAACGCTAGCAGAATAATGTTCCGTGTATTTGCGTCCATCATAGAGGTGGGGGCAAATAAAAACGATTTTGATTCGTGAAAAATTACCATCTTGACTTCCAATTTGAGCAATAACCTGTAATGTCACCTTAGTCACTGCGAGCATAATTAGCAGGGCCTTCGCTCTAGCGGAAACTACCAGGGACATTACTGTCTGCGTGGGCAGTAAACAATAATGCGTGATTCATTCTGTTTTATATTTATATGCAAAGAACGAAGGTTGATGCTTGATTTTTATTTTTTAACACGCGGGCGATGGCATTCCAAGGAAAACGACGCTCAAGTTTCAACCATTCCACGCGATAGGTGTAGTGGTGCGCACGTGACATTCAAAAAAGGCAACGGAAGCCATTAGCATGCATGGCACGAGAACACTGTTCTGCAGAACCCGTGCCTCTGCGCATAACGTGAGAAGGTGGGGGGGGCTATGGGAGTAAAACAAAAAAACGCGCACAACGGAGGATGGTCAAATAAGGATTTTTGGCAGCGAAGGAGAAAAAAAAATCGCCACTTGACCAGGTCAAATTTGCCATTCTGCAGAGGGTGCAAATGTGCCCTTCTTTACATTTAGCGTAGTTTAAACGTTCGCGACGTTATTATATGTTTAAACTTACGATGTGGTGTATGTGGCAATTTAATTTAATGCCCTTTAATTTAAGCCGTTGGTATTCTATTGAGATTCGAAGCATTTGATACAAAACGATGCCCCGATAAGCTTAAATATCAATATTTGAAGAAATAAAATCAAACTCATCATTATCCAGATGGACTACGCCTCGACACTGACCCAACAGCAGGGCTCCCTGGCTTTAATCTGCCTCGAAGACAGCGTTCTCAAAGTACAAAGCTAAACATTGCCATGGATGTGGTGAGATGTTAACTACCTCCCCTTATACACAGGAGGTCGTGGGTTCAAACTCGACCGTGACGCCTGTATATGATGCGGAGTGGTGCCACGGTGGCGAGATGTTAATTACCTCCCCTGGTATGAAGGAGGTTTTGGGTTCGATGCCGACCCTGACGCCAAGCTGCATATGTGGAGTTTGCAGGCATCTCTCCCTGTGGCCGCGTGTATTTTTCTCCGGGTCCTCCGGTTTTCCCTTCACATTAAAAATCAAGCGTATTTGGCTGCCATGCATTTGCACGTGATAAGCCACTTCATTGAGCTATCGTTTGTGGCCAGGTCGCTTCTGCAAAAGAACCATACAGCTCAGTGGGCCTTACCTGGTAAAATAAAAAGTGCGTTTGAGATATACAATGCCTCGTGCACACGGAGTAAATCTGCATCTACCCTATATTCGTCGCCACGATGATAGCTGCCGCGATGAATTCCACAGACTGAATTCCTCGTCGGTGATCATGAACGTAAAATCCATTGTAAGCACACAAGTATATCGAGCCATGAATATAACTAAATATTTACAAGTCATGAAAACCACTTGCTCAAACATGCCAAGTGCCACCCAGCTTAAAATACGCTGCCAAGCTTAGCAGTGTTCATTAGGACGCTGTCTTTCCGACAGCTCTGTTCTTCACCCGAGCACGGCTGCTCGCGATGTGGCCGAAACGTCGTGAGAATTGTATTATGTTTTATCTGTGTTATTTCATCATTTCCCTTCTACGTGACTTTACCGAAAGAACTAAGTTCATATTAATAGGACAACGAAAATTTCCCCGAATGCACCGGAAAGAGACGGCAAGGCACACGCCTCAACCTCTGCACGCGGTGACATTTTACTTCAAATGTGATGATGGTAATTTAGCCAACGTATTTCATCTCTTGCCAAAGCTCTCTTGGCATCCAAGGTCCATCGGACTTTTCTCCAAGCAAGCCTTTTTTTTACTTTACTGAAGTGGGACAATTACCCTTTCCAACATATTATTTTTATTAAATAATTTACCATTCCACGTTGTGTTTAAAGGCAGCGCTCAACCCCCGCCCGCCCGCCTGCGGTGCCTTGGTTCCATGGTCACCGAGTGGCCTCGCGCCTATTTAATGATTCGTGAAAAGAAAGAAAGAAAATAAAGCTACCCAACAACAAGTGTTATGATTACAAAGATGGATAAAGGCACGCTCGATCGCATCGGAGCGCCTCTCTCTCGCCCTCGTGCTCAATTTGGTAATATTACTGAACTCTAACATTCACCGGACGTTGGCGAAATTATAAACATCCGACGCGTTTATTCTAAATCGACGCGTTCGGCCGCTACCGCCGACGCGAAGTCCATCACTGGCCTGGGCTGTCTCTCGTCCTTTGCTCCGTGACGCCGCCGTTGTATGTGCACGTGACACCACCGTGCGAGCTCGCGACGAGCAATTCGTAGATTCCATATAAAACAAACCAAAAAACGTTTGCGCTGCGCGTGCGATCATTTGGCGTTTGCCGCGCGTCGCGCACAGCCCCTTACGAAACGGGATGTTCCGCGTCGAGGAATGATGCAGCCGTAGCGTTACGATGTACAGTGTTGTTGGTTGTCCTATGAATATAAATGGTGCATTCTTGTAAATGGGGATATCTTGTTCGGTTCGTGAGTTCATGTGTAATTAGAAATTATTTCAGATATTAATAATATATATTAAAAAACAGAGTTCTGCAATAACCATAAATGCCGCATTTTGGAAACAATAAAAATGTACAGACAATATATATTCTCTTATTTAAACATAAAATAAAAACATTTAAAATAAATTACACTTTCTGTTAACCACAAAGCCTTCTAGGAGTGCAACATTTCAGCAGCGTAGTTCAACCCAAGCAAACTCGGGACCGGATTTCGACAATGGTGCATCTCGCCAGGAGATGCTCGGTTCGCTTGAAAACCAACAAACCGGTGAACCTCTGGATAGTATCGGATCGGCGAAGACTCCTCTTTTCGCGATGTGGTTTCCGATGCATGCTCCGAAAACCACCCCCGCCCCCCACCTCTTTCCCTTCTCCACATGCACACCTGTCAACCCATTATCTGTGCCCTACCTTATTACAGACCAATTCAGGACCTTATTGGTCACCCCATGCAGTTATAAATCTTAACGTTCATCCCTACAAAGTCGCATCACAGGGGGAGACACACAAACAGATAGACAAAAACATTTGTGTTTGCTCGTATGGAAACGGCTGTACGTCGCATTGACCTGAAAGCTCAATTGCCCCTGCACAAGAATACGGGGGGTAAACCGTATGGGTTGACAGCCCTGCACGGGCGACATTTCGCGTGTGACGTAAGAGGTGTTTCAGAGGGAGAGGCTGGCACCCAGCGTGACTTGCAACAGACCCATATTCTTAGGTTTTTTCGGTAAAGTCACGTAGGTAAAAAATTGAAATTAAAATTAATAAAAGTAAAATAAAATAAAAATAAAAAATCACGACGTTTCGGAGGCAACACAAGCTTCCGTCTTCAGGTGGAACCTTTTGTTGCCTCCGAAACGTCGTGATTTTTTATTTTTTATTTTATTTTACTTTTATTAATTTTAATTTTAATTTTTTACCTACGTGACTTTACCGAAAAAAACCTAAAAATAGGAATCCTTGCAGTCACGAAAGCTTCAAATCTAGAATTGCAACGGACCCCCTCCATCGATCACGCTGCTCTTGCCTTGCCAGCGTTACGTAAAACCTTACAACTCCACAGCCAACAACGACGACAGCGTTAGCCCTCCCCCACCCACACACCCACCTCCCCAGGTCACAATTAAATGAGAATCTTTCTTAGTTTTTTTTTTTAAACGAGCAAATTGGAAGTATAACGCACGGCCGTGATCCATCATCGCACGATGGGCCGCGTTATCTTCTCAAACACCGCCCCCCAAAATTGTTTTTTGCGAGAGATGAGACTTCAGGTGGGGACGACAGATGGCCAAGTGGAAGGGGAGGGGGTGCAGGTGGTGGGGTGGATTGCGGGGACCCCCGCCCCCCCCACCCCTCCCCCCCACTCCGCCCCTCCAACTTTTTCATATTTTAATGATAAACTGACACGGCCACATTAAAACGCTTGCAAGGGATTACAAACACGAAGCTATTAATTAACAATCGATCTCAACGTGAGGTGACCACCCTTGGACTCCCCTGTAATGATGGATTACACTCGGAATGGAATTGCAGCGATTGCGTCATCCGATAAGCAATGTGCGAGATCGCCACGGATGAACCACGATACCTCGCTGATCTCGTCGTCAAGGAGCATTAAACCACCGTCACGTGACACTCCGGTTCATCCTCGCAGCAGCAGCAGCGGCTTTTGGCTAAGCCATCGAAAAAAACGGCGGTCACCGCATCGCCGAAGCCTTCACACGAGCTTCTGCGGCCGTCTGGAACGCTCTTCCCTTCCGATGTTAGGAAGTCACCAGAGCTGTGCACTTTTAAATCATCCAGATTGTAAACTCATTGCGTTGGAACTGCTTTTTGTATTTCGTTTGCCGTCCTTCCCCCGCACCTCCGATATGCACGAATGGCTACGTACGGTGCGAAAGAAGTTCAACATACATAGATTGTGAAGAACGGTCTCATATACAGTATATGCATAAAGTTCACACTACAGTCCCCTGTTTTCGTGCATTTGCAATGAGAAATACAAAAGCTCACGACAGTGGCCAGCGGCAGCGCATGGCGTTACTAATTCTAAGTTAAAGAATTAACAGCCAGGTAAAACAAAGCTGAGATTTTAGAAGTTTCCCAAATATATTAAAAGTTTTGATTTAAAGCTTTCGTGACTGCAGGGATTCATCTTCTTGGTTCTTTCAGTAAAGTCACGTAGAAGGGAAATACAAAAATAAAAAAAAATAAAAAAACATTATTAAATTAAATAATAAAAATGTAACATAATAAAAAATGTTTAATTTTATTTATTTTATTATTTGCCTTCTACGTGACTTTACCGAAAGAACCAGGAATAATATATTAAAAGTGGGTTTTTTTTCTCGGCACGCAGTTCGTTGGGAAGCGAGTCCCAAAAACCCTAGTGCCCAGCGCGCGAGAAGGCACGAAGCTGCCCACAATTCTTCTGTACACTCTGCACGCCGTGGTCACAGCGAACGCGAGCACAGTGTGACACGAGGTCTGCTGTGGCTTGCGAGGGTTGTTGGACTCGGCAGACTGAACATGTGGTTTATTTAACGGGCCCAGTGCGTTCAAAGGCAGCAGAGTTGGTGCACCAGATGCGGATACACTGATGGACAAATGGAAAATTAAAAGCTCTCAAGCAGTGGTGCCACTGTGGTCATCTATAACAGACCGTAGAAGTACAACGTGTAACGCCGCAATCATGCCCCGATTCACAAATACGAAGGAGACATCACAGCGATGATGCACTTACTCTACTGCTTCTGACTCGGTAAATCTGGGCTTTACCACCGGAATGTGAAATTGTAGTTTGTTGCTCTGCATCTACATCAGCCGCATGCAAGAAGAAGATAGACTCGGCACTGAAGTCCATAGACTCAGCACTGCCCATAGACTCAGCACTGCCCATAGACTCAACACTACCCATAGACTCAACACTGCCCATAGACTCACCACAGACCACAGTGCAACGTGTAACGATGCAACAATACCCCGATCCACACACAGGAAGGAGACATCACAGCGATGATGATACACTAATCTAGATTTGAAGATACACTACTCTGCTGCCCCAGACGCGGTAAACCTGGGCTTGACCACCTCAATGTGAAATTGCAGTTTGTTCCTCTGCATCTACATCAGCAGCCATACGGAAAAAGGAATAGTGCCCTGGGTAGTCAGCAGAGGTCGCAAACGGGTTTTGATTCCTTACCCGTACCCGTACCCGTTCCCTACCCGTACCCTACCCGAAATGAGTGACAAACGGTTACTCACCAGTGACTCACGGCCTACCCGTACCCGTACCCGGCCGCACCAGGGTCGCAAACGGGCCGGGTACGGGTAGCCGGGTATCGGGTAGGGTACGGGTATCGGGTACCCGGTTGCGACCTCTGGTAGTCAGTGCGACTCTCGAAGAGAGCCCGCGTTAGACCACCACGCAAGGGCCCCACTGCGGCAATTCTGCGCGCGCTGCCAGGGAAGCGATTGCGGACTTGGGGAAACCGGCAGAGCGCACGGGTTTCGGCCGTCTTCACGACGCAAAACGAATGTGGACGGACAATTCGGCCGGAGCCGCGGTTTCTCGACCCAAGGAAACGACCGGAGCTGTCGCGGTCGCCGGAACGTGGCAGACAGACAACGTGGGTTGCCGACTGCACAAAAACAAAAATGTGCGTGTGTCTCGAGTTGGGTCTGCAGCGGGAATAAGCGACAATCCATCTCACTCCTGCACACCGAGTGATCTCATCGCTCGATCTCCACGGTGGGATCTTCCTCTTGGGCAGTTTATCTCATTTCGCTGCCTGTCTGTCGCCAGTTTTTAGTTGTTGTTGTTGTTGTCCTTCCCACGCACCGCCGATTGTCACGGGTTGGCTACGTTCGGTGTGAAATGAGATAACACGAGTACAGTTTCATTCGCGGGCTGTCGTCCCGTCTCGCGACGTTTGATGCCCAAGCCCACCACTTACTTTCCGCAACAGTCGATGTTATTATCAGAGTATGTTTTTTTTGTTTGCATTCTGAGCACAAGTATTGTGGTTAATGCAGACATGATTCCTTGTAAAAGGTTTCAGTTTGGTGTTTTAACATCTTAACACCTGTTTGTTGCCAGAAAACAAGGGGAAAACCTATTCTCAATTTTGGGTACTGGCAAAGGAGGCCCCATGATGTACCAGTCAATATTTTTTTCTTATTTCCACGTGGTGACCTGGTCCATTGGGACGTTGCGATGGTGAGATGTTACCTATTCATATTCTTAATTTTTTTCGTTAAAGTCACGTAGGTAAAAATGTTAATTAAAATTAATAAAAGTAAAATAAAAATCACGACGTTTCGGAGGCAACACAAGCTTCCGTCTTCAGGTGAAACCGTCACAGCACGATAGCTGTATCAAGTAAGAGATGTTACCTCCATCGCCTGGCATGCAAGGAGGTCGTGCGTTCAATCCTGACCCTAACGCCTGTACATTTGGTGTTTGCATGTCTCTCTCCCCACGATGGCACGCATTTTTCTCCGGGTCCTGTGACTTTTTGCCTCCACGTTTAAAATCAACATCACGCGTTTAGATGATTTGACTGCTGCTCTAAATTTCCACACGATGATAAGCCACTTCCTTGAGCTGTCACTTGCGGCCCTGAAAAAAGAGCTAATAACTCAGTGTCCATAATAGAGGGTTTCTTTTGGGTTAAATCGCGTAAATATATAAATGTGTCGTTAAAACCCGCCACCACCCGACACAGCCAACTAGTAAGGGTTGTCACGTAAACAGAACGTGGCCAATTCGTCACTAGTACAGCACACCGGTGTGTTGGAGAGCCAAGCCACAACATTTAAAATCTGAGTACGACGTTTCGCCAGTGATTACAACTAGCTTCATCAGGCGACAGCCAGATTTGTGGAGAAGTCCACCTGTTTTGTTCCTCATGTAGAGGCGTAGATGTGGTGACCACGCTTCTGCGCTCTTGCACCACGTGGGGGGAGGGAGGGGGGTTAACGAGGCAACGTACATTATGCATGTGCATTATGCGAGCCCTTTGATCATGTCCTTCCTGTCCATTGTGAGTATAAAAATAGCCGTACCGACGGTAATCCCTATTGAAGTATGCTGCCCTGTATAGGCATGCATTTAAACAATGTTTTATTTGATTATTCGCTTCCACGCAGCACTAAGTCGGCAGCTATCCGAACGGTTAAAATTATTTTTTATTTCTTTAAATTTCGATAGATTATCTAATTAGTCTTGGCCAGTAGTAGCTAGTTTTGCACAGAACTTCAACATTATCAGAATAAATTGAGTGTCCTTGTTGGCACGCGTGTTCTGTTACCGTCGGCAGTTGTATTTGGGAGCATTTAATGTTTCTCTGATGTTCTTTTAGACCCGTGCTGATCATTCGTCCTGTTTGCTCAACGTAACATTTACCACACGTGCTCAATGCCCTTTACCGGGTGAAATCTAAATTAAAAAAAAGTAAAGCAGTACGTGTTCATTCCTCGTTCTGTCTCTCAGTGCAATTCCAAGCATGCATCTTCCCATGCCTTATTAGCACAATTTTCAGCCTCACGTTACATTTTCAACCCCCCCGCCCCCCCCCCCCACTGAGGCACGTCGTCTTCCCACAGTCTCGTTACACGCTGCCTGCCGCCAGTCGAATCATTCCGTACATCACAGCTACCACATAGGAGGGTGGATGTAATTAACTTCTCGGCCATTGCAGCAAATTTAAAATTAATTGTCACATTCAAAGGTCGCGATTCATTTCAGGAATCCCGTTAGCTTTTTTCTTCCTCCCCAAACGTGACAGTGAACGGTAGCACCTCGACTGACTTAAGAGGCGATGTGAATGAATTTACCTCTATTCTTACGCATGCTTCGATGCATATATATTGTGAGCTCACGGATCGATATTAATTAATGGACCAATGCATTGTTCCACCACTCACACCAGCACAACCAATTACCCTCCCCCCTTCTAAAGAAAGCCTGGACCAATAATATTCCATCTTCCCCTCCCGGTCAACGGACACCACCACTATGCAAGCTCAGACCACGTGGGCTAAATTCGCGTAGATCTGTTGGCCGTCGTTACGCTGAAGTTTGGACCATTGTGCAGACTTGGTGAAGGGCAGAGCAACTATCACACGCACATTAGCCTGCGCGTGTGTGTGTGCTATTGGCAGTCGTCTCCGTTTTTCACGTAGCCTCAAAGTGCACCTGGCCTGGCACATGCGCCGTGGTGACGTCACCGTCCTGAAATGAATTACTGGCGAACGGCGGGTGTTGGTGTGTTGTGTGTCGTGGGGAGCGGTGGTGTACCGGTTAGCGCTGCACTGCGCTACAAACCCGGCGACCCGAGTTCGATTCCCGCTCACGGCCAACACCGGTGACGATTATCTGCACCGGTCACGGGCCTCCGCCTAGGTCGACTCAGCCTCAAATGAGTACCCGGCGTGATGTGTAAACATCGCGACTGGGGAAACAAAGGCGGCCGGGCGTGTCTTTGGCCACCCATCCACTCGTGCTGCCGTGCCGGCCTACGCAGGTGCTCGCTAACAGCACTTGCCCCCCAAAAAAGCGGTCAGTTAAAAGGCAATTCGGATGGTCGGGTCGTTGTGGGTTTGACGCGAAGGTGGATCATCGTCTTTGCATTCGTGTGCAATATGAACGGACCCTGAACCGGTCGGCTTTGCCCCGTCGAGCTTGCCGAATGGCATCAGCGCGCAATCGCTCGGAATGCCTCACACCGCTCCCCTGCGGCTTCCGATTGGCTCTGGGGATTTGTATCCGAATTGTGGATCCGAACGCCCGAAATCGCGGACACAAACTCGACAGGAATTCTGGCCCCATGCGGTCCTCTCTGCTTGAACAGGATGGTCACCGCCTGCTCCATCGAACGAGGATGGTCAACCGCATCGCGGGCGCTTCCAGATGCGCTTCTGCGGCCGTCTGGAACGCCACTCTCTTTCTTACGATAGGAGGAAGCCACTGGGAGCGATAACACTATTAAATCATATAAATTGACAAACTCATTTCTCTAGAACAGTTTTTTGTGCGTTCAGTTTGTTGTCCTTCCCCCGCACCTGCGACAAGCCCGGTTGGCTGCGTACGGTGTGAAAGAAGTTCAAAATACACACGTACATCTCAGGGTGACTATGGCCATGACCGGGGTACAGGAGGACTCCTCTTTTTATCCATCGTGATAAAGGGGGCTAATATTGCGCGATCCTATTATCCTCGGCTGTTATCTATTACCTTACTCCACTTATCCGTGAGCAAAAATCGCCGATAATCGCCAGCAAATTTGGGGCAATTTGTCACGTGAACCTTGTTAACTGCAATAATCGCGCGTAATCGTAAGCAGTTTCTGCAACGTTTTTTGGGAAAAGTCGCAAATGCTGACGGATAATCGCAAGAGGGCAATATGAAGTTTTCACGGGCCCTGCAGCTCCTGTGGATAATAGGTGTGGCGGTAGGGAGATGGGACAAGAAGATTTCTATTGCACCTTAATTTCTAACTAAATGTCCCCCAAAACAGATTTTCACTAAATTACGATAATCTTTCAAAGTGACGTAAATTAATAGGTCATTTAAATCTAGATTTGAAGCTTTCGTGACTGCAAGGATTCATATTCTTAGGTTTTTTTCGGTAAAGTCACGTAGGTAAAAAATGAAAATTAATAAAAGTAAAATGTTATTAATTTTAATTTTTTACCTACGTGACTTTACCGAAAAAACCTAAAAATAAGGTCATTTAAAATTCATAACATATTTTTTTTGATACACTATCACATTACACATGCCAACGCAAATGCAGCCAAATGTGTGTGGCTCTGCAGTGTACATATATAGTATGGGAATGTATTTTAAATACTGTACAGTATTACAATGTAAATTAGCAGGCGTTATGCTTCCTGCCCATAACTCTCTCCACATTAAATATTAAAACGTGTTTTTTTTTTTACACGCAGTGTCTCATCAGCAGTCAGGCTTGCTGAAACCAGTGCTGGTGAATGTCCGGATGAGTGTAGGCAAGGACCCATCTCTCACAGATAAGGGTCCTAGTTTGACACAAACCAATATAACACGTAACATTTAACACGTAGGAGGCAATTCGCGACCAATATTATTCATAATCAAGGTTTTTGGGTTAGATCGCGTAAATGTGTCGTAACCCTCCACCACCCGACACAGCCAATTAGTAAGGGGTTTGTCACGTAAACAAAACGACAAATAGTTACTATAATAATAGGGGTTTTCCCACTTTTTTCTGGCAACAAAACTGAAACCTTTTTACAAGGATTCATGTCTGCATTAACCACAATACTTGCCGTCAAAATGCAAACAAAAAACACGCTATGATAATATATGCATTGTTCTTGAAACTGAATGGTCCACACCAGAGACAGCTTTCTTTTGAGACTCGACCCAATTGGTGCTCGACCAGAGGACGCCAAAAGGCGTACAGCTCAAAGAGTAGTAACTTAAGGGTTACTACTTCAGCCCACCGGTGTGTTGGAGAGAAAATCCACAACATTTACAATTTGAGTAGTACGACGTTTCGCTGGCAATTACATCCAGCATCAAATTGTCAATGTTGTGGATTTATTCTCCAACACACCGGTGGGCTGAAGTAGTGAGTAATTGGCACGTTTTCTTTACGTGACAAATCCCTTACTAATCGGCTGTGTCGGGTGGTGGAGGGTTACGACGCAGCATTTATACTTACGCGATCGAACCCAAAAACCTTGATTATGAACACGCAACATGTGATGCTTTTGTGCTGTGTATTACAACGGAACGCACTCATATGCAAGACTTCAAGAATACATTTTGCCTTAAAACTTTCGTGACTGCAGACATTCATATTCTATGTTTCTTTCGGTGAAGTCACGTAGATAGAAAAAAGAATCACAATAAAAGAATAAAAAGAAAGTGAATAAAAACATCGCGACGTTTCACCGAAAGAACCATAGAATATAAACCTGAAGAATAAGCAAGGATAATGCATTATTATATAAGATGTCCACTTTTCGATTTAAAGCTTTCGTGACTGCAGGGATTCATCTTCTTGGTTCTTTCGGTAAAGTCACGTGAGAATGATTTTATTATGTTTTGTTTTTATTATTTTATTATTTTCCTTCTACGTGACTTTACCGAAAGAACCAAGAAGAAGATGTCCACTATCAACTGAACCTTTTTTTTCTTTAATATATATTCTCCACAATGACGCACGTGATTATTTTGAATCATGTCTTTCAACCGAGTCGAGGCCCCATAGGCCGAGGGGTGAGTCCCTTACCTCTGAGGGTCAACAAGTTGAGCCTAAATTTCGACTTAAAGCTTTCGTGACTGCAGGGATTAATCTTCTTGGTTCTTTCGGTAAAGTCACGTAGAAGGAAAATAATAAAATAATAAAAATAAAACATAATAAAATTTCGATTTAAAGCTTTCGTGACTGCAGGGATTCATCTTCTTGGTTCTTTCGGTAAAGTCACGTAGAAGGAAAATAATAAAATAATAAAAATAAAACATAATAAAATAAGATAATTCTCACGACGTTTCGGCCACAACGCAAGCCGAAACGTCGTGAGAATTATCTTTTTTTATTATGTTTTATTTTTATTATTTTGTTATTTTCCTTTTACGTGACTTTACCGAAAGAACCAACAAGTTGAGCCTAATGCTCTACTCACGAGTTGCCCTCTGTCGTAAGGGGCCGTCCATAAATGACGTCACGCGATTTTGAATGATTTTTTACCCCTCCCCCCCATCGTCACACGGCGTCACAAAAGTCAGACCCCCCCCTCAAATATGACGTCATAAAGCTCTGCCCCCCTCCAAAAAAAATAAAACATGCTTCAAATCGTATTCTTGGTTCTTTCGGTAAAGTCACGTAGAAGGGACTTTACCGAAAGGACCAAGAATATGAATCACTGCAGTCACGAAAGCTTTAAATAAAAATGCATGCTTTAAATCGCTTTACACTATTGTCACTGTAGTGCGTATTTAATGTGGCACTGCACTCTGACGTTGTAGTAGAAAACATTTATTAACAAGTCTATTTAATTAAGTAGAGCGTGTTGTCTATATTTATTTAAAGTTTTGCATGTTGATGTGACGTCACATTTCTCACCCCCCCCCCCTCGTCACACATCGTCACAAATGTCTGACCCCCCCACCCCAGCTTAGGTGCGTGACGTCATTTATGGACGGCCCCTAACCGGTCCGGTCCAAAGCCCCAGGAAGGCCGCACAGCTGATGGGTTGTGTTAAGACGTCTTTAAAAAAATCATTACGTGAAGAGACGCGCAAGTGAAAGAGACGTCTGCTAATTTTGTTATCTCCTCAATTGTTATGTTACACAATAGGTCATTGATCGAAGAGTGATAAGATGTAGAAAGGAAGGGCTAGCTAAACTAGCCCCGCGTATCAAGAGTGTATCGCTTGAACGAAACACAAACATGCTAAAACAGAGAATGTGATTTATTAAATGAAGGCTTCTAATATTCGGTTGAAAAAAAACATTGCCACTGGCTTATGTGAAGAAGACAATATTAAAACTAAAACTATTAACCATTTGCACACAGTGGGCTAACGTCTCGTGCAATGGCACTGCTTCGCTATCCGAGAAAGAGCAGAGTTAAAAAAATTTGATAAATTTGCGAGATTTTATTATTTTTAAAATCATTTTTTTCAAATCGTCATTAAATAACCCAGAATACAGCGGGAATTCCAAAAGGGGGGGGGGAGGGGGGAAACAACAACAACAACAATAACGTACAGCAAACTCGGCGCAATGCACCCTCAAAAATAGGGGGCAATAAATCAGGGTATCCGGGATCGCTGCGCTAACAAACTGAAACTAAACTAAAACACTTTTTTTTTTACAATGTTCACTGAGCTATGCGGCTCTTTTTTCAGAAGCGACCTGGCCACAAGCGATAGCTCAACGAAGCGGCTCATCACGTGGACATTTACAGCAGTCAACTGATCTAAATACTCTAAACGCGCGCCGTCGATTCTAAACGTGGAGGGGGAGGAAAAAACACGAAGGGCTCAGTAGAAAAATCCACGCGACCACGGGGAGAGAGACACGCAAACTCCAAATATACAGCAGCAGGCGTCAGGGTCGGGATCGAATCCACGGCCTCCTGCATACCAGGCGAGGCAGTTAACATCTCCTAGCCACCGTGATGATGATGAGAGAGAGACACACGAACAAACTCCAAATATACAGCAGCAGGCGTCAGGGTCGAGGATCGAACGCACGGCCTCCTGCATATCGGGCGAGGTAGTTAACATCTCCTAGCCACCGTGATGATGATGAGAGAGAGACACGCAAACTCCAAATATACAGCAGGCGTCAGGGTCGGGATCGAACGCACGACCTCCTGCATACCGAGCGAGGTAGTTAACATCTCCTAGCCACCGTGATGATGATGAGAGAGAGACACACGAACAAACTCCAAATATACAGCAGCAGGCGTCAGGGTCGGGATCGCATCCACGGCCTCCTGTATACCAGGCGAGGCAGTTAACATCTCCTAGCCACCATGATGATGATAGAGAGAGACGCGCAAACTCCAAATATACATATTCTTAGTTTTTTTTCGGTAAAGTCACGTAGGTAAAACATTAAAATTAATAAAAGTAAAATAAAATAAAAAATCACGACGTTTCGGAGGCAACACAAGCTTCCGTCTTCAGGTGGAACCGTCACAGCCACGACAGCTGTATCAAGTAAATGAGAGATTGCAAGAGCTACCACTCCGTATATATAATGGTTGGAGAGGGGGAAGGGCCAAGTACGGCACACTTTTTATTCATATGGTAAGGTGAGGCTTAAGAGGGTGAGCCTTTGCTATGGAGAGGTACGGTTTGTGACTAAACCTGGCCTACATAACAATAGTGTGAAAAAAGAAGAAACAACTAAACACAAACCGTACCTCTCCATAACAAAGGCTCACCCTCTTAAGCCTCACCTTACCATATGAATAAAAAGTGTGCCGTACCTGGCCCTTCCCCCCTCTCCAACCATTATATATACGGAGTGGTAGCTCTTGCAATCTCTCATTTACTTGATACAGTTGTCATGGCTGTGACGGTTCCACCTGAAGACGGAAGCTTGTGTTGCCTCCGAAACGTCGTGATTTTTATTTTATTTTACTTTTATTAATTTTAATGTTTTACCTACGCGACTTTTACCGAAAAACCTAAGAATATGAATCCTTGCAGTCACGAAAGCTTCAAATCTAGAATCCAAATATACAGCAGGCGTCAGGGTCTGGATCGCATCCACAACCTCCTGTATACCAGGCGAGGCAGTTAACATCTCCAAGCCACAGCGGTGAATCTCGGTGGGCGTTGAGGTGATTCCGGATTGGGCCCCGTGTCGCATCCCACTTTGTGACGTCAGAAACCCCCCCCCCCCCTTCCACGAGACCACGAGGAGAGAGACACCGCAAACTGATGACGATGAAACCTGTGCGGTTCATCACAGACCCCCGTCCCCTCAACCCCCCTCTAACCCCACTCTTCCTAACGACGAGGGGACACGGATGATGTCTCGGCAAAGCTTGACATCCAAACGCAAAACGTCCCCAGAAACCCCGGCTGGATTGCGGGAGGTCAGGGGGCCAACTCTGAGCGATGGCCACGTCCCGGTTTGCCCGAGATTGAGGAGGTTTTACCGCAGACTCCACTTGCAAACTTGAAGAGCCGTTCAGATGAGTTGGGGGGGGGTGTATGTTGGTCGTGGGCTTGCTGAGAAGCCGTGATCGCAAACAAAAAAAAGCCCCACACCTCTTAAGTGTGACCCGAATTCACTTGCTGTAGCCCACCCTTCTCGCCGTAATTAACCCTCCCTCCACCTTCTCCTCCTTCCCCAACGCGGTCAGCTCTGCAGATGTTTGCTGAGCGGCCGCGCGAGGTAATAAGGCGAACGGGGCGGCCACTGAGCCCAGGCGATGAGAACATCGGCCTGGCAGAGGGAGGCTGTGTCGTGTGTCTTGTGCCGATGAGGGGTGTGAAGGGCGATCATGTGATCGGGCATAGCGCGACGGGGCACGGATGATCTGTCCGACGAATACATTTTTTTCGGAGGTAGCAGCGTGGGGGTTGGAGGTCGGAAGGTCACGGTTGTGAACGGGCAACCTTGGATGACTTTTTTTTTTACAACTGCTTGTTGGAACCAACATCACCGGTTCTGAAAGATTGGATGGATGCCACGGCGGTTCACTATCCCCCCCCCCCTCTCCTCGGGCCGATTGTGGTACATAACGAGGTACCTACAGGACACGAGGGTGTGGCTGATGGCAGCTGCCCTAAGGCAAACCTCAGCTGGCAGAGCAGCAACGGGGGTGGGTGGTGTTTGGCGGGACGGGAAAGCCTTCATCCAGCAGTGGATCAAACATGGTTGTGGACACGTGTGACGATGTGGGGGAGGGGGCCATTCCACACTGCGCATGCGCCGCTCCGTGATTCTGCGCGTGCATGAAAGGGCATGCAAATGACGTTGGAAGAGCGTCTTGTGGTGGAGCAGTAAGCGAGCAACGGCATTATCGGACGTCGTTTATTTTTAACATGCGACGTTGCCGTCGCTGTTAATTGCAATCTTGTTGTAGAACGGTATGAGCAGTCAAGGCGTTTTCTCATCGCGATCTAAACTGTTGGGGATCGACATCCACCACATTTTGTTTCCCCACTTGAACTTCTTTGACACCGTACGCGGTAGCCAAGGGCATGCCGAAGAGCGCCACAAATCACCACTCGCCGTCCACGTTACAAAAAATGCCCTCCTCCTCTCGCGGAATTATGCGCTTCCCCCACGTGCTGAGAACGCGGCATGGTGATTTGTTGGTACATTTCTCACTGTTATTGGCTGCTGTGCACCCCCAACACCAATCTACGTCCACGCTCGCCGCGGATCGTTCTGCCGCGTGCAGAGTTGCAGGTTGCAGGGGGCATTTGCATGCGTCGCGAGGGCAGTTCCGCTGAAATTTTAGTTTCCGCTTCCCTAGAAACGTCAAGTCGCCGGTTCCGCCAGACGTGGGTAATAGGTCAGCCCCCTGCCGCCTACACCAGCCGTCCGTCCCCCCCCCCCCCAAAAAAAAATGTCTCGTGATTTACAGGGGATGGATTGAAAAGCCTCCTCTCCTGTATGCATGGCATATGACCTGAGAAGCAGCCCTTCTCAAGCCTGAGGCTGCAAAGTTTATCAGCTGTCCTCACCGTCATTAGCATATGCTTCTCTTTCATCACAGGCGCTTCAGATTTTGACTCGCCATCGAACGAAGACGGTGACAGCATCACACGCTTTCAAATGCACTTCTGCGGCCGTCTGGAACGCTCTTCCTCCCGATTATAGGAAGCCACTGGAGCTATGTACTTTTAAATCTATATTTAAAAAAACTAACTTATTGTGATATGTTTAAATTGTTGTCTTTCCCTTCACCTGCGATTAGCACGGTTGCCTATGTACGGTGCTAAAGAAGTTCAACATCTCCATACATAAAGGATAAAAACATTCGTTGTTGAAGGCACTGCCATTTGAAAGCTGGTGTTGCTCATTAAGCCATTGCAGTAGAGGATGTAACAAAAGGCAACGTCTGCATGCCATGTCACAACCAGCCAGTACACCGTCCATTCTTTTTCAAATCCCTAGACCTCATGGAATGAGCTTTTTTGTTTGTGTAATTATCTAATACCATTGTGCATGACCTACACCTGACCTGATTCAATGAATGAATAATACTCCGTTATGTCTTTCGCGGCTTAAGCGAACAGTGAGTGAGTGGGTTGAGTCTTTGTACTCAAAATGACCAGAGATTTAGCTGCCTCTTAATCAAATTGAAGCTTAACTTTTATCAGCGGCGCGCTAATCACTCGCACGTCGTCGCAGCGGAAATCACAACCAATTATGCCAGGTCATCGGTCTGAGTAAGGTCAGAGCGTAACGTTACATAATTACGAGACGATTCCACTGTTTTTATTTTACCAGGTAAGGCCCACTGAGCTCTGTAGCTATTTCTCAGAAGCAACCTGGCCACAAATGATAGCTTCAACGAAATGGGCTCATCATGCGAGAACTTATAGCAGGCAAATACTGGAAACGCACGTTTTTAAATGTGGAGGGAAAGAAACCGGAAGACCCGGAGAAAGATCCACGCGACCACGGGGAGAGAGACATGCAGACTCAAAATATACAGCAGGCGTCAGGGTCGGGATCGAAACCACAACCTCCTCCATTACGAGGCGAGGGAGTTAACATATACAGATAGTCCCCGAGTTACGATGGTCCGATATTTCGATCTTACGATGGCGATACGAGAAAATTGTAAAATAAATTTCGCGCGGCAGGCCAACGCAGCAGCGTACGAGGTACGATACTGTACGTTGGGACGCTGCCAGGATGTACTGAACGCATCTCCAGCCTTTCTATTAAATTGCAGTTCATATAGGTAGGCTTTTTTTACTTCACATTTTCAGAAGCAAACCTGGCCACAAATGACAACTCTCACGAAGTGGCTTATCACGTGACTTTTTTCCAGCTGCCAAATACCTATAAACGCCTGATGTTTATTCTAAATGTGGAGGGGAAAAACCGCAAACTCCAAATATACAGCAGGTGTCAGGGTCGGGATCGAACCCAGGACCTCCACAAAATGACAGCCTACCGAAGTGGCTTCTCATCATGTGGAAATTTATACCAGCCAAAATGATCTAAAGGGGCCGTCCATAAATGACGTCACGCACCTAGGGGTGGGGGGGGGGGTCAGACATTTGTGACGATGTGTGACGAGGGGGGGGGGGGGTTGAGAAATGTGACATCATATCATAAATATACTTTTTAATAAATGTTTTCTCCTTCAACATCAGAGTGCAACGGCACATTATATACCCACTACAATGACAATAGTTTAAAGCGATTTGAAGCATGTTTTATTTGGGGCGGGGAGGAGCAGAGCTTTGTGACGTCATATTTGAGGGGGAGGTCTGACTCTTTGTGACGATGTGTGACGAAGGGGGGGGGGGGGTCAAAAATCATCCAAAATCGCGTGACGTCGTTTATCGACGGCCCCAAACACGCGTTGATTATAAATGTGGAGGGGAAATTCCGAGGGCCAGGAGAAAAATCCACGCGACCACGGGGAAAGAGAGACACGCAAACTCCAAACAGACAGGTGGCAGGGTCGGGATCGAACCCACGCCCTCCTGTGAACCAGACGAGTTAGTTAATCGTTGCGCCTCAATGGGTGGTGACGTGGATGAACTTATATTAAGCACCATTTTTTTTAGTTAAAATGTAATTGGATGTTGTATTTTGTATTCAGGTTTTAAATATAGTATTGTGTGCTTTTAAAATATATTTCCATCTAATGAGATGGAAACATTTTAAATATCCTCCCGTGGAATTTAAAGTAAACAGTGTTATTCCTATTTAAGATGCACAGCAGATGGCACGACTTTTTTCAGTTTGTGGGAAACAATTAATATCGTACAAACTTCCTGGGTGTGAAATCCACCGTGCGATTGTTTTAAAGGTCAGTTTGGCTACCGACTGTTCATAGATGAGATTTGTGGGAGTATTGCGCCATATTTAGTGGGCTAATTAGTTTTATTTTATGTTTCAAAAACAATGTTGACTATTATGTCACAGTAGGATAACATTATAATTGTAAAAATTAAACAAATTATCACGGTAATTTTGGTAATCACGATGACGAGGTTATACTAATGATTCGTAATTGTTTCCTTTTGGGGTTAAATCGTGTAAGTTACGTCTTTTTTACCATAATCCTCCACCAACTTACACAGCCAATCAAATCAAGTCCTCACGCCGTGGGCAAATACTAAAATTAAACTAAAATAAACAATTGTTTTTCTTTTACCAGGTAAAGCACATTGAGCTATATAGTCGCTTTTTCAGAGGCGACCTGGATATCACAAATGATAGCTCAACGAAGTGGATTATCTTATGGACATGTATAAGCAGCCAAATACTCTAAGCGCGTGATGTTGATTCTAAATGTGGAGGGAGAAACCTGAGGACCCGAAAAAAATCGATGCGACCAACAACCGCCATTCGCAACTAAGTGGCCGTGACGTTACCACGACGCTTGTGCCAGGCCATGTGCACCTTGAGGCCACGTGAAGTGTCGAACGCCCGCTGGCAGGAGGTCACGGGGCAGACCCAGGTGCCACGGGTTTGTTTTATTCGTAGTCTCGTGGTAATGAATTGAATGTGGAGGGGTTACCAGCCCTTCGCACCCGTCCAGAGCCCCCGTTTAGCCACTGTGCCCCATCGGCACACACACGCGCACACGCACGCGCGCGCGCGCGGCTCATCCCCGCGCACGTACGTACGTACGTACGACATTTCAATCGCCGAGTAATTGCGCGTAGACTACAACGACGAAAACGACAACAGCGACAGCAGCCGCAGCAGCAGCAGCAAAAGACCGCACGCACACACCCTGGGAAAAAAAATATAATCCCCACGCAGTGAATGCAAAAATAAAACCAAAAAAAACGAAACGCGAAACGAATTGCACGCCATTCCATTTCATTAAAACAAAATTTTTTGCCGTTCTTTGGAATTGAACGGCACGGGTGGACCTCTCGATTCGTGCACGAGGTTGTTGCGGCGCTTGCTCGCTCGACCGCCGCACCGCGTGCAGCCGAATAAATCTGACAGTGGCAGAATTCTCCCCCGCAGTCGCTATTAAGCAGGCAAAGACAAAGATAAATTCCCTCCCCACACCGCCGCTCCTCTCCGCCGTATAGCCTTAACCAGACTGTCGGGGCAAGTGCTGTTAGCGAGTAACAGCTACGAAGTGCCACAATGGCACATGGGGGGGAGGGGGGGGAGTTGTGTGGGGTGGCCAACATCCACGCCCGGCCGCCTTTGTCTCCCCAGTAGCGATGGTGACTACACACCGCACCCGGTACTCGTTTGAGGCTGAGTCGACCTAGGGCAAGGAGGCCCACGACCGGCTCAGATGATCGTCACCGGTGTTGGTGACCGTGAGTGGGAATGGAACAAAGACAAAGATCCCCCGTGTAGCCTTAACCAGACTGTCGGGGCAAGTGCTGTTAGCGAGCACCTATGAAGGCAGGCACGGCACACGATGGGGTGGGGTTGCCAACAACCACGCCCGGCCGCCTTTGTCTCCCTAGCGGCGACGTTTACGCACCGCACCGCGTACTCATTTGAGGCTGAGTCGACCTAGGGGAGGCCCAAGACCGGTTCGGTGTTGGTGGCCGTGAGCGGGAATCGAACCCGGGACACGCCGGGTTCGTAGCGCGGCGTAGCGCTCGCCGCCACACTAAGCAGGCACACGCGCGCACACAACGCACGTACGGACACTAACCAGGAGCCGTGCATTACGAATGAGCATGGGGTGCTCTCAAGAGTGCTTTCGCTCAAGAGGAGAAGGAGAAAAATGAGGAGGAAAACAAACGCGTGCCATATTTGTTAACGTTTGTTTGCGCTGTCCGCGATGGTATCCGGAGACCCCCTATTATAAGTAAACTATGATGCCTTTTAAGACGTCTTTTTTTAAATTTCATGTGCGAAGATGAAAATCATTCATTCGTACGTCCCCTATGGATCCTAACGCCATCATGTTTCCGGCAGATTGATAACCTCCCCCCCACAATTTTTTTTTTACCGCTGTTCAGGACCAAGCGGATTCATAGTAAAATCGAGAACAGCCTAGAATCTGCTATGCAGTGGCAATTACATGAGCAGTACATGGAACGCGTTGTTAACATACACGTCAATTTGCCTCTATCCGGCGAAGGATATGCAGCAGTGACACGCATACACATTCAATGCACGGGAGAATCTCTACCTTACGCTATCTATTTTACGACACCTAAACCTCCCTCCCCCCCCTCTGCCACGAGAAAATAAACCAGTCGTGATTCAATGTGTACCGGTCTTGCTTGGCCAAACATCTAAATTGCCGGAAAACATTTTGCCTGCAAGTGACCCAATTAGGATTACACAATCGGGCCGCATCGCCCTGTGTGACCGCACCTGAAACCTCAGGTGAGGCATTACACGAGTAAAGGAGAGCGTCATTGCGAGGGTCCTTCCATTGGGTTGATTTGTTTAATCGGATCAAATTTTTTTTTTTTACAATCGGATCGAATAATCAGACCGACTCAAGCGTGGGTTGTCATTTGTACCCAAACATCATCGGGTCAGATGAAATAATTAAATTATATATATTTTTTTAAACGACAACTCAATTGATGGAACAATATTGTTTTTATTTTATTTTACCAATGTTGAGCGTGAGAATCAATATTGGATACACATGTCGAGACGCATTTCGAGAATCGATCCCATTTTTGTTGTATTTTGACATTGCTGAACGTGCGCAACCTACGGCGTCTGCAAGGTGTCACAATTCAACTCTCTAATCGATCCTGTTTTTCCACTGCGGAACATTAGCATCGATAGTGGTGGCTGTGAGATCAGACTTCTATTGACAAAGACATGATTTTTTTTTTACTGATACAATAAACAGTTGGCCGGCTGCAGGAATCCTCATTTTGATTTGCGATTCGATTGTATCTTCTTCTTCGTCTTCTTAGTACTCGACTACCTGCACTGCGGATTCACGTCGTGGATACAAAGAGTTGAAAGAATCGTGCAACTTTGAGAGACGCCCAAAGCCAATAATAAGCTGCGAGCTTCGATTTAAAGCTTTCGTGACTGCAGGGGTTCATCTTCTTGGTTCTTTCGGTAAAGTCACGTAGAAGGGAAATAATAAAATAATAAAAATAAAACATAATAAAATAAAATTCTCACCACGTTTCGGCCACAACGCAAGCAGCCGTCCTCAGGTGAAGAACAGGTCTGTCGGAAAGACAGCGTTGTGGCCGAAACGTCGTGAGAATTGTATTTTATTATGTTTTATTTTTTATATTTTATTATTTTCCTTCTACGCGACTTTACCGAAAGAACCAAGAAGAAGCTGCGAGCTGTCCGGGAGATGGCAGTACAGCAAGCGGGTGCAGGCCTCCGAGTGTGTATCTATTCCTTCCCACGAACGAGTTCCCCTCCAACCCCCCCCCCTCCCCCACCCCAGGTAACTCTTCCCACACACAATGGCTCGGGACAAAACATCCTAGTGCAGGGCCCTCTTGAAAATGGGCCTTGAGACTCATTTTGAAGTTTCCCTCCCATTGCAGAGAATCGTCACAGGTAAATCTACTCATGGATGCGCGATAACGATCCAATTATTTCGATTGATTTCGGAACGTGTATCAATGAGCAGCAAGTTGGCCGCAGGATTTTCCATGAAGCAATTGAGTAACACTGAACAGCATTACGCAATAATCAAAATCGAAAAATTCGAGTAAATCCACATCGGATCAAAGATCAATCTGGGTTGGATCCATAGCATTGTTAAACCGATCAAGGTTGGTTTGAACTTTCTTGGATTCTGGATTTCGATGCGCACCATGCGATCAGGTCTCATCGGGCCCGAGCCACGCTGTCCTTATTTTGTTTCATTTCAGACGATGGTGAGATGTTAACTGCCTCGCCTGGTATGCAGGAGGTCGTGGGTTCGATCCCAAACCCGACACCTGCTGTATACTGTATATGGAGTTCGTGTGTCTCTCCCTTGTGGTCGCGTGGGTTTTTCTCCGGGTCCTCCGTTCTTTCCCTCCACATTCATAACCAACGTCACGCGTTCAGAGCATTTGTCTGCAACGCATTTCCACGCGTTAAGCCGCTTAATTGAGCTCTAATTTGTGATTGCCAGGTCGCTTCTGAAAAATATGCTATACATTAGCTCGCTGGGTCTTACCCGTTACAATAAACATTGCAATAGTTAATTTGTTTCATTGCATGAGCCACTTGTCGTAGTCACGCACGCCCGAGGTCCTGGAGATGCTTGTGGCTTTCGCGAATTCTGATCACTCCTACCCGTCGAGCCCACCTTCCTGTGTCTGTTATATAATCTCTCATCAACAACCCCGTTGCATTTCGATTTAAAGCTTTCGTGACTGCATGGATTCATCTTCTTGTTCTTTCGGTAAAGTCACGTAGAAGGGAGATAATAAAATAAATAAAAAAACATTATAAAATACAATTCTCACGACGTTTCGGCCACAACGCAAGCAGCCATCCTCAGGTGAAGAACAGGTCTGTCGGAAAGACAGCGTTGTGGCCGAAACGTCGTGAGAATTGTATTTCATTATGTTTTATTTGTATTATTTTATTATTTGCCTTCTACGTGACTTTACCGAAAGAACCAAGAAGATGAATCCCTGCAGTCACGAAAGCTTTAAATCGAAAATTTATTACGTTTAATTTTTATTATTTTATTATGTTTTATTTTTATTATTGTATTATTTCCCTTCTACGTGACTTTACCGAAAGAACCAAGAAGATGAACCCCGTTGCGGTTAAGGCGACCTTCCGTGTCAGTCGTTCTGGCTGGGTCTCCGTTGGAAGGGAGCTTTTATTTTTTTTTATTTTATTTCAATAGGCCTTACCCGAAATAAACTGACCGACTCGCTGACACTGAACTGACTGCTAACGCTGAGCGGCAATTGATGACAATCGTATTCTATTTCAGCAACAGGTTTGCAGGTTTGCTGAGCATTTCTGTGAGGGTTTGGGAGGAGGTGAAACACCCCTTGGCCCAGGTCACGGCGTGCGGTTGAGGTGGAATTGACCCTGCTAGGAGGGATGAGGAGCAACGAACTGATGCACCGTTTACCGAGCCGCGTGAAAAGTCACGAGCGATTTCCTGGTCAAATGAGCAGGGGGACAGCCGCTGAGTCGGTGGTGGTAATTCCAGATTCCGATGGTAGCGGTGAGTCTATCGATACAACAACCATTGTTGCTTGCCCAGAAAATATCGACCTCGGGAGAGATTGGGGGGCCGAGTCAAACCCCAAATGAGGATTTGAACTCGCAACCTATCTGATTGCGAGCCATCGGCTGTACCTCTGGGGCACAATTCCAGATTTGAAGTTTTCGTGACTGCAAGGATTCATACTCAGTTTTTTTCGGTAAAGTCACGTAGGTGAAATTAAAACATAAAATAAAATCACGACGTTTCCGAGGCAACACAAGCTTCCGTCTTCAGGTGGAACCGTCACAGCAAAATTAAGTGAAGAGACACGAGGTCCATCCTGGCTCATCCCCCCCACCCCCCTTCTTAACCTGTATATATAATCTCGTGTCTCTTAGAGCTCTCTTCATTTGATACAGTAATTTTGCTGTGACGGTTCCACCTGAAGACGGAAGCTTGTGTTGCCTCCGAAACGTCGTGATTGAATTTATTTAATTTTTTTACCTACGTGACTCTGGGGCACACTGCAGATGGATGTAACGATTGAGCGATGACAATTTAGGCGCTGAGAATAAATATGTTTCCGTCATGGAACTGCAACAAGGAGAAACACATCGTGTACGAGAATGTCCTGGCTGGAACAGTGAACATACGAAAGTCTCTAGACTCACGTAGGTGAAAAAAATTAGAATAAAAATTTAAATAACTAAATTATTTTTGAACCCCATTGGAACCTCATTTGCCAGTAGCAAAATATGATGATTGTTTTTTTACCCTTTTATCTGGCAACAAAACTGACACCTTTAAAAAAAAATGTTTTTACATGTTTGCATTGACCACAATACCTGCAGTCGGAATGCAAACAAAAAACACAACTCTGAAAATGTATGCACTGTCCTTGAAATTGATTGGTCCACACCCGAGACATCTTTCCTTAGAGCCTAGTCTCACATGGTGTTGGACCAGATGACGCCAAAAGGCGCATTTGTGGCCGAATAAAAAAAAAAGGTGTCAGTATTGTTGCCAGATAAAAGGGTAAAAAAACTATTATCTTATTCAATTCATTTTTATTTTCATTTGTATTCTAAATTTTATTATTTTTATCATTATTTTTTATTTTCACCTACGTGACTTTACCAAAAGAACCATAGAGTATGCATCCTTGCAGTCACGAAAACTTCAAATCTAGAAGTCTCTAGACTGACATCGCGTTGTGCAGGTGCAATGGTTTCGCTGTGCTGCCAAAAAAGTGGGCTTTGCCTGGTAGGATAGGGATGTTTTAGTTTTATTGTAAAATACGCTGCCAAGCTTAGCGGTGTTCATTGGGACGCTGTCTTTCCGACAGCTCTCTTCTTCACCTGAGGACGGCTGCTTGTGTTGTGGCCGAAACGTCGTGAAACTTTTATTTTATTACGTTTTATTTTTTATTATTTCCCTTCTACGTGACTTTACCGAAAGAACCAAGAATATGTTATTGCATGTTTTATGGTGATGTGTCTTCCTTTCCCGTACTTTGCACTGTTGTCGTGTTTTTGTATCGTTTTTGCAGTGACGTTCTTATCTGCAGCTTACTGGACATGTGTAACAAAAAGAGCTTCGCAGCTCATCAGATTTTTCCTCCGGTCGAAATAAACAATTCTGAAGCGCTCTCAGAGCCAGGGAAAAACCAAATTCGACACGAAACCAACTTTAGGTTGCTTATTTATTTATCTGTCATTAGTTGCGCGGTCACTTGTGTGACAGGCCTGAGACCAGACGACCCCGCTACCCTTGAGAGCTTTATTTAAGCTCAGGTTGCCACACGGATTCACATCAAGGATCTCAAGTTCGTGCTGACTCAGTGCTTTCACATTGCGGCATTAGCCCCCCTTCCCCACCCACCCCCCACCACGCCCATATACATCTTACATTAATTGCACATGTGCATCATCATGGGGAACAGTATCACAGGGCAGGGCAGCGTTTATCGGTGGTTGTTGCCAAACAATTATACGAGGACCGTCAGTTAATTAAATTAAAACTACGGGCACGAGGCAGGTGCGCAAACAAAGGCAAAGGTCTGCCGTATAGCCTTTTAAAGAAGACTGCTGGGTGCAAGTGCCACGGTGGCTATGAGATGTTAACTACCTCGCCTGGTATACAAGAGGTCGTGGGTTAGATCCTGACCCTGACACCTACTGCTGTATATTTGGAGTTTGCGTGTCTCTCTCTCTCATCATCACGGTGGCTAGGAGATGTTAACTACCTCGCCTGGTATACAGGAGGTCGTGGGTTAGATTCTGACCCTGACGCCTGCTGCTGTATATCTGGAGTTTGCGTGTCTCTCTCTCTCTCATCATCACGGTGGCTAGGAGATGTTAACTACCTCGCCTGGTATACAGGAGGTCGTGGGTTCGATCCTGACCCTGACGCCTGCTGCTGTATATCTGGAGTTTGCGTGTCTCTCTCTCTCTCATCATCACGGTGGCTAGGAGATGTTAACTACCTCGCCTGGTATACAGGAGGTCGTGGGTTCGATCCTGACCCTGATGCCTGTTGCTCTATATTTGGAGTTTGCGTGTCTCTCTCTCTCACCACGTGGTCGCGTGGATTTTTCTCCGGCTCATCCGGTCTTTCCCCTCCACATTCAGAATGTACATCACGTGTTTAAAGTATTTGGCTGCTATACATTTCCACACGATGATAAGCCGACACTTCGTTGAGCTATAATTTCTGGAAAAAAAACGATATAGCTAAGTGGGCCTTACCTGGTAAAATAAAATAAAAAGTATAGTTCATTTTAAGTGATGCCGGCAAGGGGGGGGAGGGGCAAATTCTACACAATGTGGCCCCCCGAAGGCCTTCAAACTAAACCGAAAGCATTACATCTGACACCGCCACGTCGAAGCGCGCCCCCCCCCCGCCCAAAAAAATTGCGGGGCCCGGGGCAGTCGCCCAGATTCGCCGTCTACCCGAGGGGCCGTTCTGGCTGTAGGCGACTAGCACCTGTGAATGCCGGGATGGTGCACGCCGGTTGTGAGTGGCCAGCATCGCTCACGGCCGCCTTCAAACCCTCACCCCCCAAGGGCTGATGTATACACACCGCACCAGGTCCTCGTTTTTAAGGCTGAGTTGACCTAGGGGGAGGCCCGGGACCGCTTAAAATTTCCGCCACTGTTATTGGTCGTGAGCGGGGCATCAAACTCGGATCGCACGAGGTCGTAGCGCACTGCCCTAACCATTTCGCTCCTGCACACAACAACGCACACACATAGTGGTCCATGAGTCCAGGCCAGATATTTCACGAGGCGGGCACCACCTGAGCTGACAAAACATCAGTGGCTACGATTTCGTCACGCGACCAATAATAATAATAATTATAAGTGAATATCACGTGATAACCGCTTGAAATGAGTGGGCTCATCAAACGAGGTTATTCGTTATCGACGAAAAGTAAATAAATGCATCCGTACGATTAAAAGTTTTGCTCATTTTGGGGCCGTCCATAAATGACGTCACGCGATTTTGGACGATTTTTGACCCCCCCCTCCTTCGTCTCAAATATGACGTCACAAAGCTCTGCCCCCCCCCCCATAATAAAACATGCTTCAAATCGCTTTAAACTATTGTCATTGTAGTGCGTATTTAAGGTGGCGCTGCGCTCTGATGTTGTAGGAGAAAACATTTATAAAAAAGTCTATTTAATGAAGTAGAACATATTGTCTATATTTATTTAAAGTTGCGCATTTTGATGTGACGTCACATTTCTCAAACCCCCGCCCCCCTCGTCACACATCGTCACAAATGTCTGACCCCCCCCCCCCCCCAGGTGCGTGACGTCATTTATGGGCGGCCCCTTTAGGCGGCACTACTGTAATTCTTGCCGGGGCCCAATGGCCTATTCTGGTCATCCTCTCTGCCTCCTGCAGCTGGGAGCAGTTCTAACTGCGGCCCGTTGCACACAGCAACTCCATTAACAGCGATTGTCATTTCTTATTCCAAGGTTCGCATTATGTAACAGTGCTTCGCACTGCAAAAGCCTGCGAGGGAATGCGCATAGCCCCCTCCCCCCCCCCCACACTCACAAAGACAAAGATCCCCCGTGTAGCCTTAACAGACTCTTGGGGCAAAGTGCTATTTGGCGCACGAGGGAGTTGGGTTGTCTACTCCACGCCCGGCCGCCTTTGTCTCCCCAGTGTCGACGTTTACACACCGCGCCAGGTACTCATTCTAGGCTGAGTCTAACTAGGGGGAGGCCGAGTACCCGGTTATATGTTCAACACAAATATAAAGACCCCCCCGCCCCGTATAACCTTTCACAGGCGTTTGTGTCAAGTGCTGTTAGCAAGCATCGATGAAGGCCGTGCCACGGCACACCAAGGGGATGTTTGGCCAGCACCACGCCCGGCCGCCTTTGTCTCCGCACCAGCTACTCAATTTGAGGCTGAGTCGACCTAGGGGAAAGCCCGGAACCGGTTCAGAAAATCGTCGCTCATCTCGGCCACGAGCGGGAGTCGAACTCGGGTGGCCGCTCCGACACGCGCACGCGCGCGCAACAAAAACTAAAATTCCCCCCGTGTAGCCTTAACATCCTGTTGGGGCAAGTGCTGTTAGCCAGCCTGCACAAAGATCCGCCGTATAGCCTTAACAGACTGTAGGGGCAAGTGCTGTTAGCGAGCACCTATGAAGGCCGGAACGGTACACGAGGGGGTGGGTGGCCAGCACCACGCCCGACCGCCTTTGTCTCCCCAGTGGCTATGTTTACACACCGCACCAGGTACTCATGTAAGGCTGAGTCGACCTAGGGGAGGCCCAGGACCGGTTCAGATAATCGTCACTGGTGTTATCCGTGAGCGGGAATCGAACCCGGGTCGCCAGGTTCATAGCGCAGCGCGCTAACCGCTGCACCACCGCTCCCGCACACACACGCAGCCTGTGCAAAGTCTACTGCTGGATGTCGCAGTTACGAACGCGGGGGCGGGCTTCAGAATGCTGAACAGCGTCTTCACACCGCAGTGCTTGCCAGTGCCGGTGTCACCTCGTTGCTTATGTGCAGCACGTTTCTATTAAACAGGGAAACACCCACCTCGCCGCGGCCTCGCACACAATTGGGCGCCGCGGTGGCTAGGAGATGTTAACTACCTCGCCTGGTATACAGGAGGGCGTGGGTTCGATCCCAACCCTGACTCCTGCTGTATATTTGGAGTTTGCGTGTCTCTCTCTCATCATCATCACGGTGGCTAGGAGATGTTAACTACCTCGCCCGGTATGCAGGAGGTCGTGCGTTCGATCCCGACCCTGACGCCTGCTGTATATTTGGAGTTTGCGTGTCTCTCATCATCATCACGGTGGCTAGGAGATGTTAACTACCTCGCCCGATATGCAGGAGGCCGTGCGTTCGATCCCGACCCTGACGCCTGCTGATGTATATTTGTAGTTTGCGTGTCTCTCTCTCATCATCATCACGGTGGCTAGAAGATGTTAACTACCTCGCCAGGTGTACAAGAAGTCGTGGGTTCGATCCCGACACTGACGCCTGTTGTATATTTGGAGTTTGCGTCTCTCTCTCTTTCATCATCATGACGGTGGCTAGGAGATGTTAACTACCTCGCCCGGTATGCAGGAGGTCGTGGGTTCGACCCTGACGCCTGCTGTATATTTGGAGTTTGCGTGTCTCTCTCTCCCCGTAGTCGCGTGGATTGTTCTCCGGGTCCTCCGGTTTTTTTCACTCCGCATTTAGAACAACATCACTCGTTTCAATTATTTGGCGGATAAAAATCACCCACGTGATGATAAGCCACTTCGTCGAGCTATCCTTTGTGGCCAGGTCGCTTCTGAAAAAAGAAAGCGCTACTACATAGCTCAGTGAGCCTTACCGGGTAAAATAAAAACGCTGAGCGGTTTCGTTTTAGTGTCAAACACTCTGCCCACGATATTGCTGCCCATTTTACGACATCAATCTGCATCTTCCAGCTGCGCCGTCTTCAGTGCCTGCCGCTGTATCTGTGCGCACAGTGGTGAGATGTAGCGCAGCGGCGAGCGCGTTTCCCTACGAACCCGGCGCACCCTGGTTCGATTCCCGCTCACGGTCAACATCGCTGACCGGTTTTCTGCACCAGTCCCGGCACTCAAAACGAATGCCTGGTACGGTGTGTAAAAGCATCGCCACTGGGGAGACGAAGGCCGCCGGGCGTGGTGCTGGCCACCGCACCCCCTCGTGTGTGCCGTGCCGGCCTTCACATGTGCTGTTCGCTAACAGCACTTGCCCTAAACAATCTGGTCAGGCTACACAGGGGGTCATTTTGTCCCATAGTGTGGGGAGCGGTGGCGCGGCGGTCAGCACACGGCGCTACGAACCCGACGATCCGAGTTCGATTTCCACTCACGGCCAACAACGGTGGAAAATATTTGAACGGGTCCTGGGCCTCCCCTAGGTCGACTCAGCCTCAAATTAATACCTGGAGCATTGTGTGAAAGCATCGCCACTAGGGAGACAAATGCGGCCGGGCGTGGTGCTGGCCACCCCCACCCCCTCGCGTGTGCCGTGCCGGCCTTCATAGGTGCTGCTCGCTAACAGCACTTGCCCCCAAAAGTCTGTTGAAGGCAACCCGGGGGATCTTTTACTTTTACAGTTGCAAGCACGGCCCGTCTTTGCAGCGCTTGGTTAAGTGGCGTTGAGTGCACAGCACATCACTGCATTCACTGTTGTTCATAAAGCGGAACTTGAGCAGGTGACTACATCGTTGTTTTAATGTTCTGTATTCAAAAAGACAAGAAAACAATGCTCTGTATGCAAGGAAACCTGCCATTGGGTGTACTCTTTGTTCCAGTGTTAACCAGCAACTGTTGTACCCCTGGCCACGCCACGGGATGTAATGATTCCAAAAGGAGAAGGAAACGGAAAAGGGAATTCACTTCTTTCGTACCGTGCGTAGCCCACCGTGCTAATCGGAGGTGCGGGAAGAGAGGAGATGAGAGACAGAACGAGAAACGAGAGTAAAAGGGCTGAAAAAATTAGCGGAGAAACGGGAGCAAAGGGTGAGGAGAGTTGAGGATGGCGGTGGAAGAGGCTACATCAGCGCTGCTGCACAGAGCAGAGTCTGTTTTCACAGCGGTCAGTGAAGGGGGAGGGATTTAAGAGTGTGGGGGGGGGGGGCACACAGAAGTCACGTGATCTACGGGATGATGCTCAAACTGATTGAGATTTCCTGCATTGTTAATGTTCGGGTCACAGACAAAATGAAATTCTACTTCTGCCCGACACACGCTGTATTTGGTGTGATCATCCCACCCGATCACTGGGACAGAGTAATCAAGAAGGCTGGAGCAAACACTCCACGCTCTGAGCGGTTTGGGCACGGGGAGCAAGATGATTGGCCGGTACATTGGAAGGGGAAAAGAGCTCATACTCTTAGGTTGTTTCGGTAAAGTCACGTAGGTAAAAATAAAATTAAGTGATGCAGTAATTTTAGCTGTGACGGTCCCACCTGATGACGGAGACTTGTGTTGCCTCCGAAACGTCGTGATTTATTATCTAACTTTTAATTGTATTTTTTACCTACGTGACTTTACCGAAAAAACCTGAGAGTATGAATCCTTGCAGTCACGAAAGCTTCAAATCTAGAACTAAGGGAAAAGAGCTGTAGGGTTGACTGAGCGTCAGGTGGGACTGTTAGGCCAGGTGAGGGTGAGAGAGGACGATGATTGGTGGAAACGGAGTGCGACGAGGTGCGGAGCCAGGAAGAGGTGAATAGAGGGAGCGGGAGGCGCGGTTCGGGGGCGTTGCGGTATAGAGAGTGATAAGGAATGTGTGGGATCGGTGCCCGTGAAATAAAGATCTTACCTTGCGGATAAAGAAAAGGGCCAGGGTCTTCTTTCACATTCACACTAAAAACCCACAGGATGATGGTTTTATATATATATATGTAATAACAGGGCTTGGATACATTATGCACGGGCAAAATAAAATAAAAATATACCCTACTTGGTTAACTCTTGGATGCCGGGTAAACACATCACGAGTGACGAAGACCTTGAACTCGGTACCGGATTGCCTGAATCCGATACAATGAAGGCCTGAAGCGAACAAAGTCCCTCCAGCAACTGACTTCACCTCTTCTTGGTTCTTTCGGTAAAGTCACGTAGAAGGGAAATAAAAAAAAACACAATAAAATACAAGAAGATGAATCCCTGCAGTCACGAAAGCTTTAAATCGAAATTTGACTTCACCTCGTCACTTAAGGCAGCCCCCCCCGCCCGTGTGCCATAGTAAACCGACGATTTGAACGCAACTTGGCAGGGACGTTTGCAATTGATAATAATAATAATAATGAAATAACGAGCCCTCAAGATTTCGATTTAAAGCTTTCGTGACTGCAGGGATTCATCTTCTTGGTTCTTTCGGTAAAGTCACGTCGAAGGGAAATAATAAAATAATAAAAATAAAACATAATAAAATAATTCTCGACAGACCTGTTCTCCACCTGAAGACGGCTGCTTGCGTTGTGGCCGAAACGTCGTGAGAATTATTTTATTATGTTTTATTTTTATTATTTTATTATTTTCCTTCTACGTGACTTTACCGAAAGAACCAAGAAGATGGGTTACGTTCCCACGCAGGGCGCGGGCGAACGATACGCCGAAGGTATCCAGACCAGGTCAGGTGATATAATTTGGTGTATCCGCCCCCTGCCCCCCCCCAAACCCCTACTCCCCTCCCCCTGCCCCCCTTGGCAAATGACACAAGGTGACTGCTTGAACACATGGCACACAACTGGCATGCGGGCATGGGCGCGTAGCCATCTGTGCAACGGCTTCAAACTTCACGAGCCAATCGAATCGGACGTTTCGTACAATTTTAATAAATACAATTCTTCGAAAAGATGGTACCGAAAATAGGGCAGTTACATGAAATGAAGGCAAAAAAATGGCCAGTACTCAAATAACAATACTGCTTCGTATGGATATGCGTCAAGTAAAAGTTATTTTTTCAACATCAAATGTTAATGGGATATAATTTAAGGACGGTGAAGACTTTGCAGATTTCCCCAGCGGCGCTGTGCTCCTCCGACAGCACTGCCAGATGGTCAATAGAATATCCCCTCCGCATTCCTCGGTGATTTCTTACATCGCTGTCCAGACGTTAAACGTCAGGATGAGGATATAGCTTAAGGTAACCTTTTGACAAAGAATCTAAAGCATGGCCGGTCTGTACACGGAAATCCGAATTAAATTAAAACTTTGTATTTACAAATTGAAGCGAAACTACTTTCAATTTACCAGGTAAGGCCCACTGAGCCATATCGCTCTTTTTCAGAAGCGACCTGGCCACAACTGATCGAAGTGGCTAATCACGTGGACATTTCTAGCAGCCAAATACTCAAAAAATGCACGTTCGTTCTAAATGTGGAGGGAAAAACCGGAGCGCCCGGAGAAAAATCCACGCGACCACGGGGAGAGAGACGCGCAAGCTCCAAATATACAGCAGCAGGCGTCAGGGTCAGGGTCGAACCGACGAAACTCCTGTAGACCAGACGGTGGAGTTAACATCTCATTTCAATTTTACATAAATTGTAATGTATTACTTACTGTTAGTAGCTCAGCTTATTGAAGAGTATATTTAGTATACTGATACTATGTAGTTTATACTTTAGTTGTTTACGTCGTGGTTTAGTTACTGCAGATACATACTATTAACATTCCTTCTCTTTATTAATGCTACCCCTACCCCCTCCCTTTGATGCTGCTAATCCTGCATAATGCACGGGCATAATGACTTTAAACCCCTCGCCAAACCTCCTACGCATTTCACAAGTAGTAGTAATCGCATATCTGCATTTTCCATAAATATGCTAAATTCCTGTTGATATGCAAATTATTTTGTCAAGGCGCTCTCCCCCCCCTCCATTCCAGCTTAAAAAAGACGCTCCAAGCCTGGGGTGTGTCATTCAGACTCTGTCTTCTCGACAGACCTGTTCTTCACCTGAGGACGGCTGCTTGCGTTGTGGCTGACACGTCGTGAGAATTATTTAATTATGTTTTATTTTTATTATTTTTTTATTTCCATTCTACGTCATTGCAAGTTCACGAGTGACTTGAGAAGGTTGAGACTGTGTCAAAGTGCTGTGCCAGCACCACTGCTTTGCGTCGGCACAGCCACTCGGGACACATAACTGGATTCCCAAGCGTAGTCAGAGTCGATGGTGTCATCCCAGTCACCGATGACGTAAAAAACAAACCAATCTTGATTAAATTCTGAGCTCACTGAAGTTGGCACAGTTTCCAGCTCTGAAGACTAAACGATTATTGGATTATTGGTTTGACTGCCATGTGCCAAAATATCTCTGGAGAAGAGCAGCTGCCCCCCCCCCGCCGCTCCTAGTGTGCATCAGAGGCAGTCGAAGGGACCTAAGGAGTAGTTCTGTGATGCCACTTTCCCAGAGAGTAGCACGGGGGGAGAGGGGGGGGGTGGAACTGCGATACGCGAGAGTTCTGAACGTACAAACTTTTCTTCGTCTCGCTACAACGACAGCGACAAACACGAACGGCACACAGTTGGGGGAACACGTCGTAAGTGACAACTTCGCGTACCTTGAGGGTACGCCGTTAGTGATTATTCGAAACCTACTACATGCATCGATACGGGGGATACGGTCAGCGAGCCCATACACCTCCGGGGTTAACGATGTGAAGCACCACCCGGTGGGAAGTCGACGAAGATTGTTGTCGGATGGAAGTCGTGGCACCTGCCACCCAGATTCGGAATTCCCACACCACTGGATTGAGGCCACCAGCAGGCACGAGCGCTGCCAGGGGGCTCGATTAGAACAAAGACAAAGATCCCCCGTATAGTCTTCGACAGACTGCCGGGGCAAGTGCTGTTAGCGAGTAGCACCTATGAAGGCCGGCACGGGTACACGAGGGGGGTCGGGTGGCGTGGCCAGCACCGCGCGCGACCGGCTTTGTCTCCACAGTGGCGGTGTTCACACAGTGCAACCAGGTACTCATTTGAGGCCGAGTCAACCTAGGGGAGGCCCATGACCGGTTCAGATAATCGTCACCGATGTTGGTGGCCGTGAGCGGGAATCGAACTCGGGTCGCGGGGTTCGTAGCGCAGCGCGGTGCAGCGTGCTGACCGCCACGTGCCACAACCAGACCGGAAGGAGCCTCCTGGCACGGGCGAGGTTCCTGATTCTCGCCCGCCAAACGACGGCCGTCGTCTCTCGCAGTCTGGCGAAACCCTCGGCGTGGATAATTTGATTGTATTCGGATGAGCGTGAAGATGTCACAAAGGTTCGTTGGGAATACGAATTTAAATAATACAAATGTCTCTGGATATCTGTAGGGGGGAAAAAGAGACCTTCATATATTAATGTTCTGATTCTTTATTTACCCAGGAGAGCCTCGCTGAGATTGCTCGCAGAATCTGACGATGTTATGCAAAGTAAATATGAAAGTAAATACAGTACTATGAGTATGTACTTTATTATTGTTATGCATTTAGTATTTTGTCCTCTCGTCTGCAATGATGAGAGGACAAAAAATGAGGAAGAGTCACCAATGGGAACAAACCCACCGTGGAAAAGCAAAGCCTCCATCGCATTTATACCAAAAGAGATGAAAAATAAATCACTGCCATCCGTGACCCCACTATCTTGCACCATCGAAAATAATAAGAAACCGTTGCTGAACACTTAAAATAGAGGGAACGGGAGCAGGCTGTTCCCGTGATCCATCAACCCCACCGCCACGTGGCTGGCTAAGGCCATTCAGAATGCGATGAACGTGGATGCGAGCAAAGCCTTCCCAGTGTCCCCGGTCCTTTTGCGAGCCACCGCAATTTGCAATTCCCATTAGACTACCTAAGTGTTGGGTCAGCCCTAACAGCAAAGCTAATAGCGCAGATTAAGGAAGGTGCACACCACACACACACACACACGCGCGCGCACTGAACACAGAACCCAACATGTACCACCTTAATCTTAACACCCCACCCTCTTATCTGTAATCGCAGACAATCACCACTCGTGTCCACCTAATTCCATGGAACGATCCTGCGGCGACGTCGAGCGCTGGCGTGCCATCCGTGTCAACGTGCTCAACGCGCGACGAAGCCATGTGTTCGCACGCGCAAAAGACAACGATCTTCCGTATAGCGCTAGCAGACTGTTGGCCAATGCCGGATGAAGCTAGTGCGGGGCCTGTAGAATATGTTATAAAGGGGCCCTAAATAAAAAAAAACTAAATATTAATACACTTCAATTTTTAACTTGCATAGTAAAGTAATTGTAAAATTTTCATTTGCTATACAGCCAGATGACACGACAAATCGATAACCTTAAACACCTAATCGTTAATCAAAGTTGAAGGCGGTGTAGTACTATAGTAATAGAGCAAGTGCAGAATCGCTGAACCAAAATTGATAGCTTGAAAGCATTTAGCGCGGGGGCCCTTGAAAGTGCGGGGCCCGAAGCTACTACACGTGTAGTAGCTACTACACGTGTAGCTACCACACGTGTAGTACAGTTACTACACGTGTAGCTACTACATATGTAGCTACTTGTGCTACTAGGAAATTCCGGCACTGCTGTTGGGGAGGGGGGGCACATATGTTCACCCGCGGGCAACTTCGTGTCATTTTGCACATTAAAATTCACGAACTCGCGTTACCTGCGGATAACGGGGAAATTTATTGCCGCAAGTAAAAAAGCGTCGTCGGTCTTCTTGTTGTACATTTTAATGCGATCGTGAGCGCCTTCTTCCTTGTGGTCTGCTAACTTTGGGGATTCAAAGCAGCAGCAGCAGCAACAACACAAATCCGATCTGTGGCAGGGACATGTGGTCAGGGAAGGCAGGGTAGGCAGAGCCTCACCTATCATACTCCAATGAAAATAGCTGTTACGAAAAGTAAACAAAAAAGAATAGTCAAATAAAATAAATATTAAGATTTTTCAACTGATCTGTGTTATAAATGTAATTTCTGTACGATTCCAATCATTTTTATAGTCAAAATCGCCAAACTTGCGGAGCTCCTCTGCAAATACAGGAAGAGACGAGAGGTGAAGCAGCGACGAGCTCAGCCTCCCCTCTGATTGCGCAACTCCTCAGTAACTGGATGGAGCGCGGGCAATAAGCACGTGCCTGTTACTTTCTCAGTATGTCACCAATGTGATGTTTGTAGACCCCTTCATTTCATGTCCTCGCCTTCCATACTCCAAGTAAATTATTTCACGTACGTGTATAAATATATTTAGGCTCGCTGGTCTCGTCATGAAACTGCAATGAAAAAGCACCAGGGGAGGCAGCTATCACATCTGCCTCACTGAGGGGGACGTGTCTAACACGCCCCCTCAGTGAGGACACGCCCCCTCCGTGAGACCAGTGAGGCCACGCCCCCCTCAGTGAGGACACGCCCCCTCAGTGAGGACACGCCCCCTCCGTGAGGCCACGCCCCCCCTCCGTGAGACCACGCCCCCTCAGCGTGTGAATCTATCTCTGACACGAGCCAGTGCCTCCCCAGCCGTTGACCTCACCGCACGTCACTGATCTGTGTATAATGCGATGCGTCACCAATGAGCCAAACGAGGAGAGGCACTAAACCAAGAGGGCCCAGGGAATTATAGCAGGCCAAAGTGGAAGGAACTGGCGCCAATAAGTCAAGAAGGAAAGAAACACTTTTAGGCACCAACCCCGGTCAGCAGATCGTCACATCACGTCCGGATGTGACGACTACGAGACGATAGCACCGGACCCTTTCATCAAGACGTGTATTCAATAGACTTCCCCCGACCAAACACTTCATGGCACTTTGTGAAAGAAAGCTCAGACAGAAGGGGGGTCTCACACGTCCAATCATCCGCTGCATTCACAAACGTTGCCCTTGATCTCTAGCAGAAGAACTGTTATAACAAAGGGGGTTTTACGAATGAGTGAGGTTTTTACACGGGTACAGAACTTCAGCAACCTACAAGTTGGGGGGGGGTGGGGGGTTGAATGAAATTGAGATTCTCAGACAGGAAGTTGGCAGGTTCTAATCCTGCTCAGGGATTGACTTGATTCATAGTGATAGGTGAAATGAGTACTACTTTTCGATTTAAAGCTTTCGTGACTGCAGGGATTCATCTTCTTGGTTCTTTCGGTAAAGTCACGTAGAATGGAAATAATGAAATAATAAAAATAAAACATAATACAATAATTCTCACGACGTTTCGGCCACAACACAAGCAGCCGTCCTCAGGTGAAGAACAGGTCTGTCGTGAGAATTATTTTATTATGTTTTATTTGTATTATTTTATTGTTTCCATTCTACGTGACTTTACCGAAAGAACCAAGAAGATGAGTACTACTTTGTGAACAATCAGCAAACAGCTGCTGTATCTCTATGCAGTTAAAAAAAAAAATATATAAAATGGTATAATTTAACATTCCAAATCAATTTGTTTATTTTTTAATACTTTTGTGTGGTGAAGGATTTGCCTCTTATAAAAAAAACAAAAAAATGATTTTACCAGGTAAGGCCCACTGAGCTACGTCGTTATTTTTTTTCCAGAAGCGACCTGACCAGTCAACGAAGAGGTTTATTATCATCGTGTAGAAATTCAAAGCAGCCAAATACTCTAAAAACACGTTGATTCTAAATGTGGAGGAAAAAACCGGAGGCACCGGATAAAAATTCACGCGACCACGAGGAGAGAGAGAGACGCAAACTCCAAATTTACAGCAGCAGGCGCCCGGGTCGGGTTCTTACCCACGACCTCCTGCATACCAAGGGAGGTAGTTAACATCTCGCCACCGCGGCGTTCCTACCACATAGCTCCTCCTGTTTTGAGGTAGCTATTCACGTGCCCGTTAAAAAACTAAAACCGAGCAAAAACTTGTCATCAGAAAATTATTTCGTCCTTTAATTCTCGTCAGAACCCCGTGGTATCGAGGGGCTGTCTCCAATCCCGATGAACGCGATATCCATTGGCCTATATTTACGTGCTATAAAGAAGAGCCTCAAACAATGATGGGGAGGGGGGTGTTTCTTCATTTAAGGCGCTGTCCTTGACGAATGTGTCGAGTTTCGTGTTGTGCAAACAGTTATTGTACATCACTGCCAACGCAGCAGCAGCAGCAGCGTCGCCGAATAATGTTTGCTTAATCATGTACACTGCAGTGCATTTAACCGCGTATTTATATGGAGTAATTACGTGTTGTCGTAATGAAATGTGGGTAATACAAAATTAACTGAATAAACGGAAACGCTCTCGCGTGCCATTTGAGAAGTGCAATAACATTTTAGCCTGTAAACTAATGGGTCTATAGGATCAATGTTGTTAACAACAGCACCGTAGTGTATGCTGTATTTGTCTCAACAGAGTTGCCCACATCCCTCTGAGGCATCGGTAGAATGTGGCCCATTAAATAAATTCTTACTTCATTCCAGAGGCCAGAGCAATCCACAAACACGGTCCGGGGCACAGAGTCACGCTTTCCCTCGTGTGCCCAAAAACTCAACGAGACCCACCCAGGTGCTCTCTTTCAGGAGATTGTGAGAAATGGGCGCGCAGCGAGTTTTCTGATAACAAAAAAAATACTTGGACTGATATTCGCCAGGAGTGTGCGACAAAGCCAACACACTGCACTAATTAAACTTCACCTCAGTGGAGGCCAAAAAAATCCTCAAGTCTGACGAATGTGGCTCGGTGACTTTGAGAGCGTTCATGGATGGCTCTTTTAATATCAGGCGAGCCAGTGGCATTTTATAAATGGGCCACATCTCAATGTGAAAACTCGAAAGTTGAATCCTACCCAGGGGGTAGGGGGGGAGTCTTCCTTTATTGGAAATCACGGTTCGGGACTATCAATTGGTATTTTCATTGTGGTGATGGGAACATGCTGATAACACCTTAATACATGGAGGACCGCGGAGCTGGGGCAATTGTTGGCACCGTGTCATCGTGTGGCTGCTCGTCTGCAGCTCCTCGTGTCTCTGACTCATTCTTTCTCTACGAGAGTGAGCGCATACTGTGGTATCCAAGATTACAAAAAAATATTACTCTGAAATTACTTATTTATGTCTGTTATACATATATTTAGTTAGTCTTATACTTGCTTGCTGCGATACACGTTTCACAATTTAAACATTTTAACCCCCCCCCCACTGAAATATTCTCCTAATATGTCAAAATGTGCTATTTTGAAGAATGAAGCCCTTTTCGTAGAAGGCGCTGCAAAGATCTACACAGCAGCATTGGAAGCCACTGCATGCAGTGTGGTCAGTGGCTGACTGAGTGCCTCTGAAATATTTGGTTTCGTAGGCATTTAATAAGCATGGTTATTTCAAAGCAAGAAAAGGCCCATGAGGGCAACACGCCTCTTTAACAAGGGAGACCTGGGAGGAAAAAAAATCATTATCACAAAGAACAAATTGCAAACGTTAATGTTGGGACGAAGACATCAATAATCAATGTACAGTTGAAGAAGAAGAATAAACACACGTACATGCCCAGGTCCATTAAAAAAATGCCCCGTTATGTGACACATTTTCTCTGCTCGAGGCGCGAAGCGTAACATGAACTCTGCAACAAACGTGGGCAAAGGTGTGTGAGTTATAGACTTATAGCCACGAGCCCAGCACATGCTCGGAGGCACGTGTTATCTCTCGCACAAATGAGGCTCACGCCGAATGAATGACGACAACGGAAATCTACGCGCTCCCCGACACAGCAGTACACGTTATGTAATTCCGTGCAGCGTTGACACGCGTTCTGGTTTACTGTCGTTCATTTTCTAACGAAAGCGGGTATAACGCAATGCTGCAAAACCATCACCGGGTGAGCTCTAGAGAGTATCTGCACTGTCCTGCACGCACGGCCGCATTGCCTATACATCGCAAAAAAGGTCACCGTGCTGTTACCATGGCGTGGTCTTAGAGGGACACCAGATATATCTCTTCCTTGACACCGTTAAGCCTGCGCGTGTTTAGACTGGGCGACGCATTATCTCTGGTGTCATATTAATTAGAATCGTAGTGGGTTTAGTGTGGGCGTTTGGTAGGCGAGGCTGAACGGGGGGAACCTATGCCCACACAACTGACCCCTGGCGAGCGAGGCCAGGTCCAGAACCCCTAAAAAAAAAAAACCCATCCCCCAACAAATTCCACCGCCGTTTTCGCTCCGCTTGCACTGTCGGCCGAGGAACGGTGCGAAAGAAGTCAGCGTTTCGTAATGCGCCGGCCGAGCCCAGAGGGGCAGGCAAGGAGACCACGTCGTGCAAGCCGCACTGGTTACAGCGGTGGCGGCAGAGAAGAGGCAGGAGGGAGAGGAAGGGTGGGGGAAAAAAAGTTGTGAACACGTGAGGAGATTGCCAATGTTGTCGCTTAACATTCAGCTCAATACAGTAACCTCCATGGCGAGCCGTGTTGCGGTGTTGCATCTTTGGCCGGTGAAGTGCGAGAGATTTTGAAATTAAAATGTGGTTCCGAATCGGCGGCGGCTTTTCGCGACTCACCACCACCAGCCCCCCATCGCCGCACACACCACCGCCCCAGTTCTTGAACAAATAATCGAGAAAATCGTCCTCTTCGTGGTGGAGGCTGACAGTTTCCAAATACAGTGCTTAATCGTTTGGGATTTTGTCTCAATGACGGAACAATATCCGGCCAAACGGTTATTTAGAAGGCGCTAAAAAAAAAACAATGTACGTAAATTTGCAGATCTTATTCATCACCTTGGTTTCAAATATCCTCATGGCAGCCCCCCCCCCCCCCCCCTTACGAACGTGCGTGGCTTTTAATTGAAATGGTGCACAAATGAGGAGGCTGACTAGACACGTCGGCATAACGGCTGAAGGCGCTGCTCGCGCCAACAAAAATCTACGTGGATCGCGACTCGGCTCGTGATTTGTATTCCACGTCCGATTTATACAGCGTCCATAAATTAGTCGACCTTTTTTTTACCCCCGCCCGACTGCCCGCCCCCCCCTCCACTTCGGATTTTGTCGAGGGGCGGCATCCGTGTTATGTAATCAGCTGTGGATGGTAGGGGGGGGGGCAAGGCCCATGCCCAATGCTTGCGGAATTATTAGAGTGCATCGCTGTCGACCGATACGGTTTTAGACCGTATTCTTTGTACAGGGAAATTGAGTTTTCAGGTCCATACGGCGTGCAGCCGTTTCAATCCGGGCAAAAAAAAATGTCTATTTGTGTTTCTCCCTTGTGATGGGACTTTGTAGGATAAACGTTGAGATGTCTAGCGGCACGGGGTGACCAATAAGGTCTGAATTGGTCTGTAATAAGGTAGGAGATCTGATAAGGGGTTGACAGCTTTGAGAGTGTCGCGGTAAATTTAGTTTTTTTTTTAATATAAATAGAAAGCTACGTCGTCGACAATGTCAGAACATCAATACATCCATCAATTAATCGACACGAGTATCGTGCAATGTGTGAAAAAATAGAGGAGCGGTAGTGTGGTGGTTATCGCACTGCGCTACGAACCCCCCGCTACACGGGTTCGATTACCGATTATCTAAACTGGTACTGGGCCTCCTCTAGGTCGACTCAGCCTCAAATGAGTACCGGATGGGGTGTGAAAACCATCGCCATTGGAGAGACAAAGGCGGTCGGGCGTGGTGCTGGCCACCCATCCCCTCGTGTGTCGTGCCGGCCATCACAGATGCTCGCTAACAGCACTTGCCCCAAAAGTACGTTTTAGGCTACACGGGGAATCTTTGTCTTTGCGTGTGTGAATATATATACACGTGTTATAAAATGCAGGATTCGCCAAAAAAAAAGTCTGCCCAACACGTACGATGACAGCGGAGCGCCCGAGAGAGGCTGGCGAGAGCAAAGGGCAAGCACGCACGCACGTAGACGCACGTAACGTACGTCTGATCTCGGCCACTTTAATTCATTCGTCCGGGGGCCCCACCATGAATGAGCACAAAGTGCTGAGCGCGGCGCGCGGACGATGTCCGATTGTGCAGAGGGACACCGCTCGACCGGCGATCGGCGCGTACGCAGCACGCGCACGCACGCACGCGCGTCTCGGATGCGTAAGGCTGCACCGCTCACGCAGCGGTGCAGCACAGATGCACATGCAGACATCGTGGGCAAGGAACGAATGCAGACGCAAGCACGCACGCACGCACAAACGAGCGCACATACATACACACGGACGCACGCCGCAGGCAAAGGCACGTGCACGCACACACATACGCACATACGCACACACGCGTGCGCACACACACACAGACACGCGTGCACGCACACACATACACACATGCGCACACACGCGTGCGCACACACACACAGACGCGCGTGCACGCACACATACGGACACGCGCGCACGCACACACCTAGGCACACGCGCGCACACACACGCACACGCGCGGGCACACACACACACGCAAGCCCGCGCACACACACACACATAAAGACACGGGCACACGCAGACACACGCGCGAGCACACACACACGCACGCACACACACACAGACGCGTGCAGCGCGTGTGCCTACGTGCGCGCGCATACACACGCACGCAAATCAGCAATCGCCGGTCCTTATCCATTCACAATTAGGAGAGAGAGAGAAAAAAAATCCCCAAGAAATAAAAAATAAAGGCGATAACAATTCCGTTTGACGCTCTCGGCACTCAAATCTCACATCCCCATGCCATCGAAACGCATCGAACGGACGAATGAATAATGGCACGCAGAAGCGAGCTGACGAGCGGAGCCGAGCGAACGAAGGAATGAATGAAATGGACGGCATGAACGCGCGCGCAAAAAAAAAAACCCGAGGCGCAGTCGATGTCGCTTACCATTTGCTGCAGGTCTGGTATGCCGACCCGCATGACCATCGTATTGTAGTCTAATTCTTCCATGGGAGACTCCGTGCAGAAGCTTTCGGTCGCTCTCTCGCCCGCCGAGTGCGCCCTCCGCACGGTCCTCCGCTGCTGCTGCTGCGGTCTTGCCGGGCCCTGGCTGGCAAAACCTCTGTCTTCACACACCGGTGGCAGAGTCGCCGACGTCGCAGCCGCAGCTGCCGCTGCTGCTGCTGCAGTCGCTGCAACAGTTGTCGCCGAGTCGCCTGCAGTCGGCGAAGACGGAGAGGCTGTGGATACAAATTCAATGCTCCGGTGCAGCTGCTGCTGCTGATGCTCGATGCTGCTTCCCAGATCGTCGCTGTCGCCCTCAGCTCCTCGTGCACTGGCCGAAGCTGCTGCTGCTGCTGCCGCCGCTGCTGCTGCTGCTGCAACAGAAATCCGTTCTCCAGCCCCGGCGCGACTTTCTCTGCCGTCGCTCTGAGCCAAAGCAACCCGGCCCTCCCTATCTCCCGTGTCGTCCCAAGTCGTCTGCTGCCCGCCATCTGACTCCGCGATCTCGCTGGAGCAACCGCGAGGCGAGCCGCCTCCGCTCTCAGCCTCCTCTCCCTCCTCCTCCTCCCCCCTCTCTGCTGGCTGACGCTGCTGCTGCTGGTGGTGCTGGTGGTGGTGCAACCAGCGCTGACGTTTCTCCTGCTGCAGGTTCGCCGGTCGCGATTGCTTCGCTCTCTGCGGCTGTTGCGTGTGAGTCTGGCTGTGGTGGTGGTTGTGATGGGGCTCGCTGGCCGCCAGCGGCTCGCTGGCGCGTCGGGGAGCGTGCGGCCGATCTTGTTGATGGTGATGAAGATGATGATGATGGTGGTGGTGAAGATCATTCCACGCGCGCTCGGTAGAGGGCGCAAATTCCGGCATCGTTCGCAAAAGCCGCGTCGCGTCCTTCCGTGCGTGCCTGTCGCCTCCTCCTCCCCTTAGCTGGCTCGCTCGACTCGCCGACTCACTCGAGGTTTTCCCACAGAAATAAAATCAGTCGCTCCCCGCGTTGCGCGAGCATCGGTCTCTCAAGGAGACAAATGCGGCCGAAGCCGCGCGTGATGTTCCGTGACGATTTCACCACCACCCCCTTTTTACAACTTGTGCTCCGATAAGTATTCCAAAACGGCGCTTCACTGCCCACTCCCCCCCCCCCCCCCACTTCACGCTTCTCTGAACAGCCTATGTACGCACTCGGCGGGGGCGGCGGGGGGGCAGAGAGAGAGATTTGGCGATTTCGTAATAATCCTTCTTGCGCGCGCGAACGTCAGTTCACTTTGGCACGTGTCCGCAAAGCACCTCCAACAACGGGCACCCAACCCAGTCCACCGCCAGTCCCTTGGTCTGTCCGAGGTAGCGCGCGGACTCTCCGTGTGGGGGCTTTGCCAGGTGACGGCTGCTGCTGCTGCTGCTACTGCTCGCTGCGGTGTCGGTGAGTCTGGCTGGCTGGCGCGTCACTGAGTGCCGTTGGGGTGTGTTGTTATGATGACGGCGACGACGGCGATGATGATGATGATGATGATAATGCGCTTCCTCCGTTCGTCGGGGCATCCGTCTTGAGAAGCATTTCTACAATCTTCCCGCCGTCTCCCTCTTTCGTCTGTCAAGTTATTCGATGGCAAAATTACGGTCGCGTTTTCAAACAAACGATCAAAAGAAAAGAAGCTTCACCGGCACAAGACGCGCGTTCTCTTCCACTCTCGCTTTGTCCGCGCCGCGATGCTCATTTATTTCCAGAGATTCCGTTAAGTTGTCTGTCTGGGGTGGTGATGCTCTTTTTTTTATTAAAGTGGGCAGCACTGCCTTGAGTTAGACTGTTGCCTCTGCTGCTGCCGCCGCTGCTGCTGCCGCTGCTGCTGCCGCTGCTGCTGCCACTGCTGCCGCCGCTGCTGCCGCTGCTGCTGTTGCCACTGCTGCCACTGCTGCTGCCACCGCTGCTGCTGCCGCCGCTGCTGCTGCCGCTGCTGCCACTGCTGCTACTGCCACTGCTGCCGCCGCTGCTGCCACTGCTGCTGCTGCCGCCGCTGCTGCCGCCGCTGCTGCTGCCGCTGCTGCTGCCACTGCTGCCGCCGCTGCTGCCGCTGCTGCTGTTGCCACTGCTGCCACTGCTGCTGCCACCGCTGCTGCTGCCGCTGCTGCCACTGCTGCTACTGCCACCGCTGCTGCTGCTGCTGCCGCCGCTGCTGCTGCCGCCGCTGCTGCTGCCGCCGCTGCTGCTGCCGCTGCTGCCGCTGCTGCTGCCACTGCTGCTGCTGCCGCCGCTGCTGCTGCCACTGCTGCCAAGTCACGTCTCCGCACGCTCCCTGTCACCCGCTTTCGCCGTCTCTCGCGTTACGTGTCACCGTCACGCGTGCTGCGATTCCTCTCCACGTGCAGCGTTCATAAGTGACGATTGGGGGGGGGGAGGGGGGCAGGCGATTAGCGAAACCTGTCGGGAGTCTTGGTCGTGTTTCATTTTCCCATCTCTCCTTGCATGACACCCCCTCTCTCTCCAGAGAGAGGGAATCTTCTATTGCTGTTGTACGGCGCGTTTCTCGATGCGGTTGTGCTCACGAAGCTCAACGGCGCTCGTTTCACGGTCAAATGTACAGAGCGTCCATCGGCTCTCTTCCAACAAAGTATCCGTGAAAGAAAATAATAAAATAATAAAAAAATACAAATAAAACACCTCGAGAGTTGCAAGTCTTCCTTGCGAGAGCGAGCGCTGAATGGGAACACATAACGAAGACAAGGAAAGGAAACACACAAATAGACGCAGAGAGGAGAGGGAGAGGCATTGCAGTTGCATTGTGCACGGGAGAAGCGCGGAGTCACCGCTGTCTCGTCTCCTCATCACCGAGGAGGGCTCGGCTCGCCACGGCCGCGTGCGAACCCCCCCCGCGCTCCGTCCTCATCGTCGGGCACCTCCGACCGGCACGGTTGGGTGCGTACGGTGCGAAAGAAGTTCAACGCACGCACGCACATCACGATCACGCGTTTTAGCCGTGGTGCTCACGCGAGGTGGAGCACCACCACGCGTGAGCCAGGCAGGGCGAGGGCCAATTTTCACGCAGGGATTATTCATGATCGTACTCTATTAGACAACAACAACAGCAAAGTCACGTAGAAGGGAAATAATAAAAGAATAAAATGTAAACATAATAACATTTTAATAGTTTTTTTAAATAATAACAATGTTTTAATGTTTTTATTTTTTTTATGTTGTATTTCCCTCCTACGTAAATTTACCGAAAGAACCAAGAATATGAATCCCTGCAGTCGCGAAAGCTTTGAATCGAAAAATAAAAACAACAGCAAAGTTTTGCTGACTGATTTCGTGCCTGGATTCTTGGCTGGCGCGCTGCCGAGCGCTCGTGAGCGGTGGTGACGTCACAACTGTGTGCCGACGTCACGCCTCCCACCCACCCTCCACCCCGACCGTGTGTCGTACGACATCTGATCAGATACGGTAACGCTACTACGTTAGAAAAAAAACCCTAAAGTTTTGCTGGCTGGCTGGCTGGCTGGAGGGAGGGACGGTCACGTCGCGAGACTGCTCGTCTAAGTGGGGAGGGAAGGTCCCTCTAGTTCAGTGCTGGCTTACAGAGGTGTGCAGTGAAGCAGAAAAGTCACGTGAATCCTGCACGCCTGTGTGCAGACAGGGGTGCAGGCGTATGTTTAATGGCACGGGAACGGTGAAGGCAGGGGGGTGTTATTATGCCGCTGGGCAGGCTTCTCACGGGAGTCATGCCCCTTTCCATGTTTCTCAGCACAAGCGCATGTCAATGAGATCCTGTGCTCGAGTGCAGTTCCTGGGTGGGCAAGTGGGAAATTGGTTGAGGGATACCCCCCCCCACCCCCCCCTCCAAGATTCATTTTTTTCCCTTCTCTCAATTCACTTTTCCCTATTATATGGGACCGAGTGAAATAGATGAAATTGGGTAGGGCTTATCGCTTGTTAGATCGAATCGTGATACGCTCGATAGCAATGACATCATTACGTTTTGTATTTCTGCAATTTGAGCTAGAGGTCATAACACTGACACACAAAAGGCCTGATCCTGTAAGTGACGTCTGTCACGGGGTGTTTAATGTGCAGCCGCCAGTAATGGACGAACTTTAATGTCCCGTAACACGACTGGAGCCCGTGTACCGGCTTGAAGGTGGCAATGTTGACCAACATGCAATTGGATGCACGACGAATGGTAAAGTTCGAATACGCGAGGCACACTTTGCGTTTCATTGTTTTCCCGAAATCTATTCGTTCGTGACTTGCAACACACGACTGCGCGATGTTCGTTCACTCGCGAAGGCAGAACGACTCAGAGGGGGCGAGGACGAACGACAGACGAGTGGGAAAGCCAGCAAGCCAGGCGGTATGCCCGCACCAAACTCTCCTCCCCCCCCCCCAAAGCTCTGCAGTTCTCTAGGTATGAAGATGTTACGGAGAATTTTAAACTGATAACCAAATTTTTTTTGACCAGGTAAGGCCCATACTCTTTGGTTCTTTCGGAAAAGTCACGTAGGTATAAAATAAAATACATTTATTAGTTATTTCGGTAAAGTCACGTAGGTATAAAATACCGAAAGAACCAAAGAGTACGGATCCCTGCAGTCACGAAAACTTCAAATCCAGGTAAGGCCCCATTAGCTATACTGTTTAGTTATTTTTCAGAAGCAATCACAAATTATAGCAATTCGAAGTGGCTTATCGCGTGGAAATATATAGCAGCCATATACCATGGACACACGTTGATTCAAAATGTGGAGGGAAAACCCGGAGGTACCGGATTAAATTCCTACGCGACCAAGGGGCGAGAGAGAGAGAATATGCAATATCAAATGTGCAGCAGGCGTCGGGATTGAACCCACGAGCTCCTGCATACCAGGCGAGGTAGTTAACATCTCATAGCCACCGTGGCACCCTTCATTAGTGTTTACACGTGGGAAGAAACCGGGGGAAAAAAACATCATGCGTGCGAGGGGCCAACACTCTATCCCCACAGAGTCCACATGTGCTGCACAGACTTGACATGTGATGTTAACTCCCTCGCCTGGTGTGCAGGAGGTCGTGGGTTCGATCCGGACCCTTGACGCCTGCTGCTGTATATTTGGAGTTTGCGTGTTCTCCCCGTGTTAGCGTGGGTTTTCTCCGGGTCCTCTGGTTTCCCCCCCTCCACATTTGGAATCAACATCACGCCTTTAGAATATTTGACCGCTATGAATGTCCACGTGATGATAAGCCACTTTGTTGAGCTGTCATTTGTGGCCAGGTCGCTTCTAAAACAAAAGAGCTCTATAGCTCCGTGGGTCTTACCTCGTAAAATAAAAATAGTTAAGTGAAGTCACGTAGAAGAGAAATAATAAAATAATTAAAATATAAAACAACACAAAATTCTCACGACGTTTCGACTGCAACACAAGCAATCATCATCAGGTGTGAAATCCACAGCAAGAAAATTTGAAAAAACGAGTCCATCTGGCCAACTGCCAAATCGCTGTCTGTGGTGCTGACGTTAAGAAAAAACGCCACTTTTTTCAAATTTACTTGCTGTGGGTTTCACACCTGATGATGATTGATTGTGTTGCAGTCGAAACGTCGTGAGCATTTTTATTGTTTAATATTTTTATTATTTTATTATTTCCCTTCTACGTGACCTGTCCTGAAAGAACCAAGAATATGAATCCCTGCAGTCACGAAAGCTTTAAATCAAAATAGTTAAGTGAGTTAAGTTGCAGCATCTGTGCGGTGATCCACCGAGCCTCGCTGCTCCCGCCACTGTGCTGCATCACAGACAGGCACGTGCAGCAGCGTAGCCCACCAACACAGCCACCACGGCCGTTGTGAGCGGTGCTCAGATTTTGGTGCTCAGGTTTTATTTCGCCACACTTACCTCTCTCTCGAGAGAGAGAGAATACAGACCGGCCCGCAGAGACATTAAATCCATGACCTACGCCTGCAAACCGAATGACCGATACCCTCTAACGTTCTTAATTTTGGAGCTTTCGTGACTGCAGGAATTATTCTTTGGTTATTTCGGTTAAGTCACGTCTAAAGATAAAATAATAAATTAAAATAATAGCGACGTTTCGATTGCAACACAAGCAATCATCATCAGGCATAATAGAAATAGCAACAAAAATCTAACTGTCCATAGTTTTCTAGTTAGATTTTTGTTGCTATTTCTTTTATGCCTGATGATGATTGCTTGTGTTGCAATCGAAACGTCGCTATTATTTTAATTTATTATTTTATCTTTAGACGTGACTTAACCGAAAGATCCAAAGAATATTACCCTCTAACGATGTTTGTGCGGTTGACAGTGCAGCTTGTCAGCTGCAGTGAGAGAGATTCACCTGCATGAGTTCATTGGGACGCTGCCTTTCCGACAGCTCTGTTTCTTCACCTGAGGACGGCTGCTTGTGTTGTGGCCGAAACGTCGTGAGAATTTTTTTTTTTATCTTTTATTTTTATTATTTTATTATTTCCCTTCTACGTGACTTCACCGAAAGAACTAAGAAGATGAATCACTGCAGTCACGAAAGCTTTACATCGAAAAAATTCACCTGCATTGTGAGGAATGGCAGTTCTCTTCTGAGCACGTGGCACGGGGGAGCGGTGGTGCAGCGGTTAGCGCGCCGCGCTACGAACCACGAACCCGGCGATCCGAGTTCGGTTCCCGCTCACGACCAATATGAGTGGCGAATATTTGAACAGGTCCCTGACCTCCCCTAGGTCGACTCAGCCTCGAATGAGTACCCGGTGCGGTGCTTAAGAGCATCGCCACTGGAGAGACAAAGGCGGCCGGGCGTGGTGCTGACCACCCCACTCTCTCGTGTGTGCCGTGCCGGCCTTCGTAGGTGCTGCTCGCTAACAGCACTTGCCCCAACAGTCTGTTACAGGCTACACGGGGGATCTTTGTCTTTGTGCCCCACAGAGCGAAGCAGCTTCGAAATCTACGAGGAGGAAACATTCTCCAAATAATTGACGAGTCATAACAGTCTTTCAAAATAAATTATAAAGGAAGAATAAATGATGTTTAAAACAATACATTATTCACTTCAATAATAGCGTATACAGTTGGGATGAAGTTTCGTTCATCATTAATCGGATATCGGATTTAAAAAAACATTTATGGTCAGTTTCAGGTTTTATTTATCGTTTATTTGCCTCATAATCTAGATTAAAAATGTTTAATCACGTTCAGTTTGTGCAGATGTAATGATTACACGTGTAATCAGTGCATTTTAAGTTTGAACAAAAAATTCCCACCAGTTAAACGATAATTTAAATGAGAACGTTTTAACCAAAAAATATATATTAATGTAGGCAAAAGTAACGTCACGCATTGTAAAAGTGACGTCAGAAATCGTAACAGTGATGTCATTTTGGCGGGAAAGGCACGGAAGTGACATCACTGACTACGGTGCCACATAAAAAAAAACATTTAATTGGGATCATTCTAAATATCATATCTATGCCTGCTTTTTGGACATATACACACACTTTTGTTAAACTGATCATCACGATTGAGCACACGTCTATCAGTAACAGGAATATCCAAACAACAATTCGTACGAATCTTTAGATATGCAATAGCACCAACACGAGCACGTGCAGCGAGCGACCGTACGAGCCTCATTCATCGAAGAACTTTCTTGCCCAGGTCGATGTAGATGTGAGCCGTGAGCCTTGGCTATGACTGACCGACAAACCGCTGCAGGGGTCCCTTTCGTAACCATTCATTCTAAGCCAGCGGTGGTAAGTTGCACATTTTACTCTGACTGGGCTTGTCGCAGAACAATCAAGGTGGAGATATGGAACGAGCACGTGGAACATTTTACGGACGCCGACTTGATGACAAATGCTTTAAGGTCATGCCTGGATGGCAGGCCCTGGTGATCTCACGTTAGCTCATTACGCGGGCCCTGCACTGCACATTTTGGGCGTCTGTGTAAAAGAGCTTCATTGCTCATCGGATTCCTCGTGCAGTCGAAATAAAGATGCTGATCGTGACAATCGTCGACACTGTGGCCTTAAGAGAAATCGTATATGATCGGTGACGGTGTGTGTAATGGCTTATCTGGCCTCTCTCTGTACGTGCTGTGAAGAAGGGCCATTTCCTGAAACGTTATCTATGATATATATGTTTCCTTTTAAGGCCACCGTGTTTTTAAGGAATCTCTTGAATTATTATTTGTGCTTGAGCACCACTGCCAACGCAGTGTCACCAAATCATCTTCTTTGTTCTTTCGGTAAAGTCACGTAGAAGGGAAGTAATAAAATAATAAAAATAAAACACAATAAAACAATTCTCACGACGTTTCGGCCACAACGCAAGCAGCCGTCCTCAGGTGAAAACCAGGTCTGTCGAGGCGACAGCGTCTGAATGAAACAGCACACGTGCTTGGAGCATATATATAAGCTGGGTTGGAAGGGGGGGAAAGGGCGCCTTGACAAAAGAATATGCATATCAAAAAGAATTTAGCATATTTATGGGAAATGCAGGTATGTGATTAGTACTACTTATGCCCGTGCATTATGCAGGATTAGCAGCATTATTATTTTATTACTTCCCTTCTACGTGACTTTACCGAAAGAACCAAGAACATGAATCCCTGCAGTCACGAAAGCTTTAAATCGAAACAAGTGTTAAGTTAAATAAATGTAGCTATAATGATAACAAAATAGAACAATTCGAATAAAAAAGTAATAGGACTTTTCAAATCGCAAACAATCGCAGCCTTTGCGATTTGCAAATCGCATTGTTTCAAATTGCGATTTCGATTTGAAATCGATGAATCGTTCAGCCCTACGACAAACCCTCGACTTGCCTGGACATTCATCGGCTCGCCACGAAAGAACCAAGAAGATGAATCCCTGCAGTCACGAAAGCTTTAAATCGAAACAAATAATCTGTTTGATTTTGAGCTCCACTGGCTGCAGTTGGATTACGACACGGTGTCAACATCTTGCCTTTCGGACGCGATGCCTATAGTCACATCGGCGGACTCTTAAATGTACACCTTAAATTTTGACTTAAATTTTCGTGACTGCAGGAATTCATATTCTATGGTTCTTTCGGTAAAGTCACGTAGATAGAAAAAATAAAATAAAAAATAAAGTGAATAAAAAAATTAAGTGTACTGGCAGTCTATAATGTAGACTGTAGCCTGGTTCTTAACCTTGGTGAGTGTACTGGCAGTCGATAATGTAGACTGTAGCCTGGTTTTAAGCCGGTGAGGGTATTGGCAGACTATAATGCAGACTGTAGCCTGAAAAATAAAAAAACACGTCATTATTTTAATTCACTTTTTTAAAATTATTATTTTTCTATCTACGTGACTTTACCGAAATAACCAAATAATATGGACACCTTCAGTTTGAATGCACATTTTCATAATGAAATTCTTCACGCAATTTGCATTTCTTTTATGGTTTTACCTCATCAACCATGCTTTTAGCAAATGCACACAACTACAGTGACTGTCCTCCGTTAAAGTCTGCCTCATTAAGCTGGGATCATTATAACGTGCAGCTTAAGTATGTTTTAATGGGTTACCGGGTTCTGCTTAGAATTAAATTGTTGGTTTATTTGCATTTATCCGTTCCAATTCTGATACGTTTTAAAAAGAAGAAAGGAAAAAACCGGCAAGTTATGTGTTAAACGGTTGTATTGTTTTTAGCGATCGTTTCCGACTCAAGATATTATGTGTCTGTTTTGGGGACACTGCCTTTGCGCTGTACGTGCACACGGAATGTTGAGGAGGCGCCATTCCATGGCTCGCCAGCAGAAGGCGGTACAGCAAAAAAGATGTGGACTTCCCCATCTCTGTCGTCCGTGCGGGGATAGAGTGTTTCCCCCTCGCACACGTGCAGTAGCGTAACGAGCGTGGGGGCAGGCAGGGGGTGCCTTGCCCTCACCCCCACCCCCACCCTGGTGGCCAAAGCTACGAGTTGCCTCCCCCCCCCCTCGACAACAACCGCCATGAGATATGTTTTCAACAAGTGTAAAGGAATACAAACTTATTTTGCGAAGACGGAGCGCCCCTACAGCGTTAGACGTTCGAGACGGTGAGCGTAACGACGTGATTAGGGCTAGACCAGCCGCGATATATAATAGCCTGGATGCGACCGTGCGAGATTAATCAAGTATCGGGGTCCCACCTGACCAATCGCCGCACCCCCTGAGCTGATAATTATCATAACAATATACCTTACAACGCCACTGCACACGTGGGCACTCATTAATCGGCGAAGAAATCCTTGATATATAGAGGACAGAAGAGCTTGGGAATTGTAGGTGCCGGCTCACCACGTGGCTGTCCTCTTGATTGTGGTTCACCTTCGCGCCTCTGAGTCGTTCACTCTCTCTACGAGAGTCAGCGAACACTGTGCGGTGGTGGCGTGTTATACATTTGTATTACTTTCACTCGTACATCAGAGACGGCACAATATTGGCAACATAAGGTTGTCAAGTGAACCACAGTACCTTGCTGATCTCGGCAAGGAGTATAAACCGGCACGCAAACTCCGGGTCACCCTCGCAGCAGTGGCTTTTGGCTAGCCATCGAACAAAGGCGGTCACCGCATCGCGTGCTTTCAAACGCGCTTCTGCAGCCGTCTGGAACGCTCTTCTTTAGAATATTAGGAAGCCACTGGAGCTATGCCCTTTTAAATCTAGATTAAAAACCAATTTCTTTCATTGGAACCTCATTTGCCAGTACAAATATGATAATTGTTTTTTTACCCTTCTATCTGGCAACAAAACTGACACCTTTTTTTTTTACAAGGAGTCATGTTTACATAGACCACAATACCTGCAGTCATAATGCAAAGAAAAAACATAACTCTGATAAGGACAGTGCACATTATCAGAGTTATGTTTTTTGTTTGCATTATAACTGCAGGTATTGTGTTCTATGTAAACATGACTCCTTGTAAAAAAAAAGGTGTCAGTTTTGTTGCCAGATAGAAGGGTAAAAAACAATTATCAACCAATTTCTTTAGAAACTGCGTTTTGTGTTTAATTTGATGTCCTTCCTCCGCATCCCCAATGAGCACAGTTGGCCATGTACGGTGCGAAAGAAGTTCAACATACATACGGACGCCAATACTAATGTACATGGCGTGAACCTATTTGTGTCGACGGATATAAACGGCACAAACTTAAATCGACTTTGTTGCTGAATAGGTTAACGCCGGACCCGTCTATCATCCTTGCGCGAACTACATCCGTGGAAAATTGTGTTCACTGAAAATCTCCCCATTCGCCCGTCTCCCAGCTGTGTTCCAGGTCGTAAAATGAATGCACCATCGCATGTGAGGGTACCTACACATCTGTCTCACCAGCCTTACAAACACAGACACAATAAGGCAACCCAAGCGTGCAGGAGAGTATAAAAAAAAAACACCCAGCAATTGATACCGGTAATTCAAAGATAAAAATGGATTGGAAGAACAGGCACCATCAAGCGAAAAGGCAGAGGTGACTGCGCTACAAGGGTAAACAAGTTATTCGCAGACGCTTCTGTGTTGCCAGCAGTTCAGCAAGCACCAATGTCAAATTCAACACATTCGTCAGGAACACTGCGGCCGCAAAAGAGAATACAAAATTGGCAACGCTTCCTGACAATGGGCCTTCTTCATAAACACGTACAACGGGAAAAAAGCGGGTTTTTTACACGAATATAAGTAAATTGCCAGACACAATAATAGAAGATGAGCAAAGATAACTTCTCGTGTCGTGACGTTAATTGAGATATTCTTGGTTCTTTCACGAACAGCTTCACGCCATGTACATTAGTATTGACGTCCGTATGTATGTTGAACTTCTTTCGCACCGTACATGGCCAACTGTGCTCATTGGAGGTGCGGAGAGAAGGACGTGAAATTAAACATAAAAAGCAGTTTCTAAAGAAATTAGTTTTTAATCTAGATTTAAAAGTCACGTAGAAGGGAAATAATAAAATAAAAAAAATAAACATTATTTTCCTCCTACGTGACTTTACCGAAAGAACCAAGAATATGAATCCCTGCAGTCACGAAAGCTTTAAATCGAAAACTAATTGAGATTGTAAGTGGCACAGCGGTACAGCGCTGAGTTTAGAGCCATTCCTGCAATGCTCAGTTAAATTCTTATAAATCTCATGCACGACTACACGACAATAATAAACAGGAGATCTGTGCAAGAAATGTGGAGCAGAGGGAATAAAATGTTACGAATACATCACAACGGTCGCTATAGATGTCACTGCACCTCCTTCCGACGGATATTTTAATCAACTGACTTAAAGCTTTCGTGACTGCAGGAATTCATATTTTTGTGTATTTCCGTAAAATCACGTAAATAGATTGAGGTGGAAAAGGATGGCAAGTTACCATTCTTGGATGTTTTAATCGAAAAGAGACCTGATGGCTCAATGGGACATTGTCTACAGGAAAGCCACCCATGCGGATGCATATCTAAAACCGGACTCCCACCACCATCCACCCCAGAAGAATTCCCTCATCAAAACTCTACACCATAGAGCTCGTTGTATTTTCGACCATCACCACCTAGCCAGTGAACTGGAGCACGTACACCAAGCCCTCAAGAAGAATGGATATTCAGACTACGCAATCCGTAAAGCTATCACCACAACCGTTGGGAAAGAACCATCTGAGGACCCAATCAAAACCATCACATTGCCATAACATAGCAGGGGTCATCAAAAATATTTCCATAATCATGAGCAAACACAAGATCCAGGTACGATTCAACACAGTACATTACATTCTTGATCTGATCCCATATGTGAAGGATGTGATCCCTGACATGAATACCCCGGTGTCTACAAACTAAGCTGTGGCTGCGGCAGTTGTTACATTGGGGAAACTAAGCGAAATGTCTCGGACCGTGCTCGTGAACTTAAGGCAGATCTGAAACACGGTAGGACCAATACCTCAGCCGTGGCTGATCATTATTTTAACGCGGTGGGCACACATTAAATAGATTTTTCCAAGACGAAGGTACTCTGCAAGCCCACTGACTATCAGCAAAGATTCGTTCATGAAGCCATCCAGATATATAAACAAAGACACAATTTCAACCAAGAATATGGGTACAAACTGAGCAATCATTGGAAGGACGTTATTAACCAGTTTAGGTCATAACTGTCTGTGATGTTCCCTTCCTACCTACAGTATCTATGTTAGCAGTTGTTTTCAGCTCTCTGAGTAACATTCACTAGCACAGCCACCGTTAGCTGTATTAATAAATGTCGGATTGACATCCTTGTCCACCTCCATGTGGCGATGCACTTGCCGAGCTCTCTCCGAGCTTACATTTACATGAAAATCTCTTACATTGACATGCTAATCTCTCACAATGCAATGGCCACCCCCACGGCTTCGTTTGTCAAGATTTACCCGATCTTACATTTACATGCAAATTTCATCTCTAGGCCCTCCCACTGACCCTTGGCTACACCCATCCCAAACCTTTATAACTCCTTACCTTAGCAGCGCTCCCACCATATATTCTCAGCAGCTCTCCCGCGATATTTCTCACCTGATGACGATTGCTTGTGTTGCGATCGAAACGTCATGATATTGTGTTTTTTTGTATTATTTGATCTATCTACGTGGCTTTACCGAAAGATCCAAAGAATATGAACCTGCGGTCGCGAAAGCTTTAAGTCAAGATTTGTTCACGCAGATAGGTTCAAAGAAAATAACAAAATACAACAAGAAACTATGACGTTTCGATCGCAACACAAGCGGTCGTCTTCAGGAAAATACATCACAACGATCGCTATAGATGCCACTTTTCCTGAAGACGACCGCTTGTGTTGCAATCGAAACGTCGTAATTTTTGGGCGTTTTTGTTATTTTATTTGAACCTATCTATGTGACTTTACCGAAAGACACGAGAATATAAGATTCATCATCTGTTGCAAGATTGAAATACCACCTCCAGCGTCTGCTCTGATAGCATCCCAATATCTGGCATTGTCAGGCCCTCTGCATGGTCATCGCGTTTGCTGAAACTTGCTATTGCAGCTGATTTGTATATGTAAAAGTCATCAATTATATGCACAAAGGCTCCAGTGACAAGCCATTTATCAGGAGTCACTACAAATAAGTATTCATTTCTGTAGAGTAAATCATATGCACTGTATCTTTTGCTTTTAGTTTTGAATATATTTGCTAAATTCTGAATTATAACCAAGCCAAAACACTTAGATATTCATAAGAAGTATGGTGGAATTATGCGTTGATTCATAAATTAATATCTAGCTCATGATACACGCATTGAATTCGTATGCAATAATTTCTGTTATTTCATTTATATCCGTTGTATGAGCTGACTCATGTCAGCCCAGCATGTACTCTCTGAGGCATTCATTTGTAATCTGAACAAAATAATTGATTTGGTGACTCAGAGTGTTATAGCACTGAATAGGCGCAACTGAGATCCTGGGTTTAAATCTGAGTTCGAGCCACGCAATATAAAACTGGACTTCCAATTGTTGTGAGTGTGTAGTATTAGCCTTGTCACCAACGACTACACACACACACACAATCACCATTACATTTGGATTCGCACTAAATTTTTCGAAATGGAAGTTCTGAGACTTAAAACATATTTCATTCGGTTGCCACCAGGGCCGGTTTAAGGCAAAGGGGCTTTAGGGGCTGCAGCCCAGCGACCTTCGCCAGCTGGAGGCCCTCCAGAGATGAAGTGAAAAGTTACTTCGTTTGTGAATGCTGAATTATATTTGTTGTTAGCCTTGTAAAAATGAATTAAAATTTTCGTTAACTTTGATTCCCTTCTTCTTGGTTCTTTCGGTAAAGTCACGTAGAATGGAAATAATAAAATAATAAAAATAGAACATAATAAAATTATTCTCACGACGTTTCGGCCACAACGCAAGCAGCCGTCCTCAGGTGGAGAAACGTCGTGAGAATTATTTTATTATGTTTTATTTTTATTATTTTATTATTCCCATTCTACGTGACATTACCGAAAGAACCAAGAAGACGAATCCCTGCAGTCACGAAAGCTTTAAATCGAAATTTGATTCCCTTTTGAAAATATTACTGGGGGCATCACATTACCTGTAGCCCAGGGGCCTACACAATCGTAATCCGGCCCCGGTTGCCATGTGACAATCTCATGGCAGACTAAATGCAAAAAGGTGCCACACCTACTACGTGAATATGAAATGGGTCACTTGAATGATTTCTTTGGAAGACACCCCAGTTAACACTCCCACTCATCCTGTGACACACGACACTTTCGCAATGAATTCTTCAACTCGCAATGCGATGCTGAAAAAACATTTGGAATACTCTGGAAATGCACAGCCCTGACTAAACAATGCATTTAAATTAGGAAGGAACGTGTGGAAAATTAAACCCACGCTTTGCATTTCGTTGAGTTGAACTAAGTTTGTGTTTCTAGAAATTTCAGGGTGATTTTTTTGAGAATGTAGTTGTGTTTGCATTCGGTAATAACTTTAAAGATATGCGTTTGTGATGGATATTACTGATGTCCAATTATTTAAAAAAAAATGATATCTGAACCCGTTGAACGATATTTGCAGATGAATATAAAATCATGCCTTCTACATTTTGGCAATATTCCAGCTCCACGAATTAAAATCTCGGCTTGACAGTCATGGGACGATCCTCCTCACTGTCGTTGTATGCAGAGAGTCTGACAAGTGCTGCCCTCGACTGTATGCGACGTTTATCTCGGGGCTGGCTCCCTGATATCCACTTCCGTGGGCAGTGCCTGATTAAGATAGTGCTGGGCCTGTAGCATATGTTATAAAGGGGCCCGAAATATAAAAAAACACGCAAATATTAAAACACAAGTTTTTTTACTTGCATAGTAAAGTTATTGTATTTTTACATTTGCTATACAGCCAGATAATACGACAAATCGCTCACCTTAAACACCCAGTCGTTCGTAAAAGTTTAAGGCGGTATAGTACTATAGTAATCGAGCAAGTGCAGAATCGCTGAACCTGAATTGATATCTTGAAAGCATTTTGCGCAGGGCCCTTGAAAGTGCGGGGCCCGTAGCTACTACATATGTAGCTACTTTTGCTACTACGATAATCGGGACTCTCCGTGGGCCGTTCTTTCGATACAAAGGGTCACAGCCCTCTGCCCGACAAGAGATCCGGAAGGATTCTTCGTCTCGTGACGTCAAGCCGATCGCACGCTAGAGATTAATTAAGGAGGAGGAGGGGGTGCGTTGTATGCTGGAATGACACCAACGTTGTTGAACTATAATTAACACATTCCTGCGGAGGGAGCTGGTAGGAACATTGGGTTGCTCGGTCAATGGCCAGGGTCAACGGCGGCGTGGTATATTCCGCAAATATGCCCGACTGTGAGGGCGGGTACAAGCCGGCGTGAGTAGGTTAAACGTTGAGTTGTATAAGGGCACCACGGGGTGACCAGCCCCTCCCCACCCAGCCCCACCCCTCCCACCCCCCACCCAGCCCCACCCAGCCCTTCCCCACCCTCCCCACCCAGCCCCTCCCCACCCTCCCCACCCAGCCCCTCCCTCCCCACCCAGCCCCTCCCTGCACGACAGACACAATAACCCCCTGTGGCCTGGTGTAACCAGGAGGTTTCTACCAGTAAAAGAGTATTGTATCTATATATATAAAATCGCAAATCTGTCTGTCTGTCTGTGTGTATGTCTGTGTGTCGCCGGACCATACGCAGTTTCATTGGACGGCGGTTGCCCCTGGCAACGGGTAGCGACGCATTCGCTGCCGGGTGGAGGCCATTTTTAATTCCCGTTAAAAATATGCGCACGCATTTGTGGTATAAACTCGATATACCCAGCGTTGCCCGGGGGGAAAATACATTTAAAATCTTATGAAAACTTTCAAACATTACATACCAATGAAAAAACAACTGTGTAATTACTTTTAAACCCGACGCGCCAAGAATCGATTCTCTGAATCGCGCAAAGGAATCGAAGGTTGTAGATTCCTTTAGATTCGGACGATTCCCGTTTACTATACGTTGGTTAAAGTCGATATAAACTGCTACGAACGGGACATATCCGGCGTTGACCGGGGCAAAAATGTAATTAAAAACTCCTGAAAAAATAAAATAACAATGAAAATGAAACTCTATCATTCAAAATGTAAACCCCCAACATGCCAGGAATCGATTCTTTGAATGGCACAAAGGACTAATCGAAGGTTGTAAATTACTTTAGGATCGCGCTTCCTGTTTAATATAAGTTGCTTATAGAGTTGATATAAACTGCTACGAATGGGAAATATCCGCCGTTGACTGGGGCAAAAATATAATGGTGAGGGCGGTTGTGAGTGGCGATTGTGAGTGGTGATTAGTGAGTGGTGAGGGGAGGTTGAGTGGTGAGGGTGAGTGGTGAGGGTGAGTGGTGAGGGTGAGTGTTGAGGGTGAGTGGTGAGTGGTGATTGGTGAGGGTGTGATTGGTGAGGATGAGTGGTGAGGGAGAGTGGTGAGGGAGAGTGGTGAGGGTGAATGGTGAGGGTGAGTGGTGAGTGGTGAGTGTTGAGGGTGAGTGGTGAGTGGTGATTGGTGAGCGTGTCATTGGTGAGGATGAGTGGTGAGGGAGAGTGGTGAGGGAGAGTGGTGAGGGAGAGTGGTGAGTGGTGAGGGTGAGTGTTGAGGGAGAGTGGTGAGGGTGAGTGGTGAGTGGTGAGGGAGAGTGGTGAGGGAGAGTGGTGAGGGAGAGTGGTGAGTGGTGAGGGAGAGTGGTGAGGGAGAGTGGTGAGGGAGAGTGGTGAGTGGTGAGGGAGAGTGGTGAGGGAGAGTGGTGAGGGTGAGTGGTGAGTGGTGAGGGTGAGTGTTGAGGGTGAGTGGTGAGTGGTGATTGGTGAGGGTGTGATTGGTGAGGATGAGTGGTGAGGGAGAGTGGTGAGGGAGAGTGGTGAGGGAGAGTGGTGAGGGTGAATGGTGAGGGTGAGTGGTGAGTGGTGAGGGTGAGTGTTGAGGGTGAGTGGTGAGTGGTGATTGGTGTGGGTGTGATTGGTGAGGATGAGTGGTGAGGGAGAGTGGTGAGGGAGAGTGGTGAGGGTGTGATTGGTGAGGATGAGTGGTGAGGGAGAGTGGTGAGGGTGAATGGTGAGGGTGAGTGGTGAGGGTGTGTATATATGTAAGGTTATTAAGAAATATATTTTTCACCCGGGCAACGCCGGGTACTTATGCTAGTCAATATTTAAATGTTGAAGCGCACCTTTACAAAGAACAATGGAATCCAATGACAGGCCGCCAAATGCGGCACACTGTGCGCTATCTGGCACACATTCCGTAACAGTTTTTGTTGTTGTTGAATCCACAGGCTAATAATCTAGATTACACAATTTCACGGTCAACTGCTTTTTTTGTAAAGCCAATGAACACGTTTGAGGGTAACTGTATATTTTATCGCTCACGAGCACAAATATATTGGTTAGCACCATGATGGCAGTAGCTACAGTGCCGTGGTTGGATCTACATTGCGACGTACCGGGATTAATGTATTCATTGTGTACGTTGCCTCCAGATGTCCATATACGAAAAGTTGTATTCCGAATTTCTACAATATTATATTGATAGAACACCTAGTACTTGGTAGGAACCTCCTGGTTACACCAGCCCACAGGGGATTATTGTGTCCGTCCGTCGTGCAGGGAGGGGCTGGGTGGGGAGGGTGGGGAGGGGTTGGGTGGGGAGGGGCTGGTCACCCCATGGTGCCCTTATAAAACTCCGTCGGCCATATTTGCGGAATACACCACGCCGCCGTTGACCCTGGCCATTGACCGAGCAACCCAACGTTCCTACCAGCTCCCTCCGCAGGAATGTGTTTATGGCGTTTGTGCGCAATGGTCGGGATTTTCATCATCGGGCCACAGTGGCGAGATGTTAACTACCTCGCCTGGTGTACAGGAGGGCGTGGGTTTGATCCCGATGCCCGCTGTATATTTGGAGTTTGCGTCTCTCTCCCCGTGGTCGTGTGGATTTGTCTTTGGGTCCGCTCGTTTCTTTGCTCTATCATTTGTGGCCAGGTCGCGTCTGAAAAAGAGCTATATAGCTCAGTGGGCCTTACCTGATTAAAAATAAGTAATATTTAAAAAAAACACTTTTTTTAAAACACGCTTAAATGAAATGTACCGTACTAGTAATGGAAGAACTCCACGACTCCAGGAAGTGGCCCCGAAGCTTGCCATAACATAAGGGACTGTCATGATTTACAGCCAACGTCAGTTGAGCGTGGACATTTAGACCCAAGCCGAAACATAACGTGTAAAAAAAAATGTTCATTTTTCTTTTTTAATGATAGAATATAGTATTGTCATCAGTATGACATAAGTAAACCAAGTTTGCAGTCGATACCACATTGGGAAAGTGGGTAAAAATTGAGTTACAAGAATTGAGAAGACAACAACAGAGTGAGTTAATAAAAAAGCGTGTAAAAAATTGTCTATACTATAGTAAAACAAATGTAAGAGGGGCCCAAAAACAGACTGGTTTCCAATTAAAAGGAAATTAACGTTAGGTAAATTATAAAAAAATATGTCTCTCGTCTCGTTCAAACAAAACATAATTAGAGATGCCAGTTTTAAGGGAAATGTTTGTGTGATTCGTGAAATCAAGAGCTTTCTCAACCGTCTGATACGTACATTTGTTTTTTTATAGAAAATAACCTGTGATCTATTTTAGACTGTTTGATTACAGTTGCTGGGAGAAAAGTTATGTGGAAGGCAAATTTGTTTGGTAGAGAATGCATCTTCAGCTACTACAAAGGAACATAATATATATCTAAAAAAAAAATGTCCCCTCACAAGCGATATTTGCTCTTTTAAGCTTCAATCTAACTCGGAATAAATCTTGGCAGACTTCTAAATAGATGTTAGGGCTGACCAGATCTTTTCGGGTTTTTTTTTATTCGCCAGCAATCCTCGTAAGACAGGCAGGACCAGACCGCACTCATTTGTGAACAGTTTCCTAAAATGTAAAAAAAAAACTTTGATTGGAGATTATTTTTTTTTTTCTGACTAAAACCCAAGCTTTACATTATTTGATGGAAGCGCTTTCTGAACTTGAGAGGTAAACCATGCAGATTGCGATTCTCCGTGCGGTGTTTGAGGGGGAAAGCAGCAGGGCTACGATTGTATTTTTAATTCTGTAAACCGACGGTGGCCCACTGGCATCTCCTGAGCCGCATACAGCTATTTAATCCACCCACATGCGGGCTCTATCGAAGGGGCATAACGCAGAACGCACTACACTCACAGCACAGGGACTCCTCTACTTACGAACAAATCGACTTTCCAATTTTCAGAGATACGAACAAACATGTCCCGTATGTCCAGTTGCCTGTTCGGACCGAGAATCGTAAGTTCAACCGCCGCGCAATAGATGGCGGTGGTGGCATCTACATCTGCAGAACATAAAGAACCAGGGGCATCTACATCTACAGGAGATTATATAACTTGTAAATCTATTTCCCGTGTTTAGTGTACATGCCGTACAACGTGTTTGGAATCGACGGGAGTAAAGTTGTACTCACGAAAAATCGACTTACGAACAGACCTCTGGAACCTTACTCGTTCGTAAGTAGAGGCGTCCCTGTAGTAGCAACGATTGACGAATGTCTCCCGTGCTGTACCAAAAACTGTCAATACACACACACACACACTTATATATGCACTCGGTTCTTTGTGGTGAAGTCACAGGTTGTCCACCTGGGTGGAGGCTGCACCTTCCACCAGCGTACGCGCGGTGTCCTGGTCGTCAGAGATACGCCCGATGCTGCTGTGTCATAGGGGTTAGTGTCTATTACTGGTAGAAACCTCCTGGTTACACCAGCCCACAGGGAATTATTGTGTCCATCCGTCCGTCGTGCAGGGAGGGGCTGGGTGGGGTGGGGTGGGGAGGGGAGGGTGGGGAGGGAGGGGAGGGGCTGGGTGGGGAGGGTGGGGCTGGGTGGGGGGTGAGAGGGGTGGGGCTGGGTGGGGAGAGGCTGGTCATCCCGTGGTGCCCTTATAAAACTCAACGTTTAACCTACTCACGCCGGCTTGTGCACGCCCTCACAGTCGGGCATATTTGCGGAATACAGCACGCCGCCGTTGACCCTGGCCATTGACCGAGCAACCCAACGTTCCTACCAGCTCCCTCCGCAGGAATGTGTTTTTAGGATTTCTAAAAATGTTACACTTGAAATCAGAACGGATGGCATCCGTGACACGTTAACCCCCCTGACCGGTCGACGTCGGAAAGATCTTCAACGTATTATTTTTCATTGACCTTGGAATATTGACCTCTGAGGATGACGAAATGTATTAAGTGGATCTAACAGAGAAGCAACCGCGTATACTCGTCTCACACATTATTTCCCAGAATGCCCACAGACGAAATCCCAGGCAATCACGATTATGGGAATTTCCAGCGAGAAGACCTATCAAAGCTTCTTGGCATTTTCGTGACACAAGATGAGAATTCTGTAATTATTAGAGAGTACTCGACACACGCTTCTTCTTGGATGAAAACAATTAGAGGCAGGTGTTTTTTTTCTGACAGCCACATCCAATTAATATTATCGAGAGTAACGAATAAAGATTTGGTTTTTAAAAAATCCGAAAAATAAATTTATAGAACGCCACACACGAGGCTGATGCACGGGACGGAAGGTAGATATTTTAAAATACAGGGAAAACTCACGTTAATGTTTCCATTTTTTAAATGACGTTTTGTCTCAATTTGTTTGATGAAAGATAGTGTGGTCAAATGTGATTTCGCAAAAAATTACCAAACCTTTCGGTTGGCTGATGAAAAAAATGCATTCATCTACTCTGCAATAATGTGAGAATGTGGAATGAAAGACGTAAGACTCGGTCTCGGTAATGATTGTAAATTATATTTTAAAAGTGGGAATTGTATTATTCAGCATGAGGTGGTCGGGTGGCTGGCTCGTGGGGTCAGAATATTGAGCCGAAACCTGAGTTCAATTCCAGGCACACACCCTCGATTAAACGGGCTTCTCAAAGAGTGGCAAATCGATTAATCCAGTCACCAATGACTGCACAACAAACATTGAATCATGTTTGTTTGCTTTATTTGGCTTACGCCAGCTCTGAGTGACCAACGTCGAGTGACCAACGTGAAAGTAAGAAAAACATTGCACGTAGAAGAAGACGACGGAGCTGATGATGCAGGCAGTGATGAGAAGGAAACTGACACTCTCTTTGGACACACGTGTCGGATGGGAAATAACAGGAAAATTAAAAGTGTGCTGTTCGGAAAAATGGACGGAACCGTAAACAGAGGAAGACCTAACGGAGAATGGTTTAACGATGATGACGACATACGAGATTAGAGCTAGAAAGATATTATTGGATCTTTCGGTAAAGTCACGTAGAAGGGAAATAATTAAATAATACAAATAAAACATTATAAAATTCTCACGACGTTTCGGCCACAACACCAGCAGCCGTCCTCAGGTGAAGACAGCTCCGTTCTTCACCTGAGGACGGCTGCTGGTGTTGTGGCCGAAACGTCGTGAGAATTGTATTATGTTTTATTTTTATTATTTTATTATTTCCCTTCTACGTGACTTCACCGAAAGATCCAAGAATATGAATCACCGCAGTCACGAATGCTAGAAAGATGTTGCAACACTTGAGCATATTGACACAAGACAAAGGAAAGTGAAAACAAATGACGAAAAGTTGCAGTGGACACCTACGGGGCTATCTGCCCATGGTATGATGATGATGATGCCAGCTTTGACAAAAATAATGTTGGTTGACTGACAAAAGACACATTTTCTTTGGAAGCCTTGTGTGGATAAAGACGTCTAAAGGAGCAACCGATGAGCGTGCATATTCTTTTCAATATTTCGTACAATTATCGTAAAAAAATCAACGTGGAAGGCGAGAGTGGGGCAAGACAAGGAAGACCAAGGCATCCGAACGCACGGGTTCAGCGGATTCCACGCAACAGACGAGGACATCGCTTGGGAATTGTCCAGGCGCACACGTGCCAAGAGCAGCACTGCTGAGTAAACCCATGCGACCACCGATCAAACGTGAATTGTCTCCCGTACCCCGATGGAGATGTCACGCGTACACCTCCAGGGGTTAGCCAACCACGGGGGGTATGCACGTCTGTACGTTGAACTTCTTTTGCACCCTACGCAGCCAACCGTGCTAATGGGATGTACAAGTAGTAACTAATTGGCACATTTTGTTCACGTGACAAATCTTACTAATTAGCCGTGTCGGGTGAAGGTGGGTTAACGACACATTTACGTGATCTAACCCAAATTTAACGTTATCATGAGCAGTTTCACGCGTAGGCTTTCGCGATTAATGGTAAATGCTGTTGGGTGTACTCTCCAACACACCGGTGTGCTGAACTAGTTACGAATTGGCATGTTTTGTTTACGTAACAACCCTTACTAATTGGCTGTGTCGGGTGGTGGTGGGTTTAACGACTCATTTATATTAACGCGATGCAAGCCAAACACCTCTATCATGGATCATGAATAATATTGGTCGCGAAAGCGTATGCATTAAATTGACTCTCTTATTTCAGGGTTGGGTAGACCCAGAGGAAATTCCACCACCTGAGCACCCTGATGCAATTTCTCCCTTCAAGGTTTGTTGACTTTTCCCACGTTTGGACCAGTTTCTATTTAAGGTGGCAAGATGTGACAATGCCGAACGTTTTCCCTGTTGCTCACGTACAAACGTGGAAACGGATTTATCATTGTTTCGAAAAATAAAAAATAAAAACCTGAACACATTCGCCAAATAAAGTATGTTCTGGCAGTCTGCGTGTTTTTATTGTCATTATTAAATATCGACTATGCGAGAAGAGAAGCTTGGGGTCACTTTCGTCCTCAAACAAGATCAGACGTTAAATTTTGATTTAAAGCTTTCGTGACTGCAGGGATTCATCTTCTTGGTTCTTTCGGTAAAATCACGTGGAATGGAAATAATAAAATAATAAAAATAAAACGTAATTAAATAATTCTCACGACGTTTCGGCCACAACGCAAGCAGCCGTCCCCAGGTGGATAACAAGTCTGTCGAGGAGACAGAGTCTGAATTCAGACTCTGTCTCCTCGACAGACTTGTTCTGAGGACGGCTGCTTGCGTTGTGGCCGAAACGTCGTGAGAATTATTTTGTTATGTTTTATTTTTATTATTTTATTATTTCCATTCTACGTGACTTTATCTAATACAATATCAACATGAACGACTTCGTGCATCATTCCACACCTAGCAATCACACCTCTGTGATGTGACTCGAGAAACGATGGCTCTTGTGATGTCACCACAAACACCGCAGTCCAGTTCCCCTTGATTGAAGCGTTCAACTTGTGGCATGACTCAGAGCCCACAGCCAATATGCGTATCATCTGAAAATCAAAACCTATCTCGGTGTTGTTGTTGTTGTTGTATTGCAGCTAAGTATATTGGCAATGACGAGACATCATTTATTCTTATCATCATTATCATCATCATGGGCGATGATCAATCCATTGCTAGATGAAGGCCTCTCCAAGCCACAGCTAACTGGTCACGATGCTGCGATGGAACAATCCGTTTTTCAGCACCGGCTGCACGTGAACTTATTTTCATCGCTCCATCTCCTCTGCAGATCTTTCAGATATCGTTCCATTCCTTGGCTGCCACTCCATCATTATTATGATTCTTGACGATCGTCCATCAACCCCCACCTGCCCAAGCCCCACTTGGGTTTCTCACGAGGTTTGGACAATGTCGTGACGCACACCGGCGTACGATCTAAAAATTCACGTGTTTTGCCTCTCTCCGTTTCAACCTTGCCTGGCTTAAATTCCTGGAATTTCCTAGGGTTACTCTTTTAACCGTACGTTTTTTTTTTAAATAAGAGTTAAATCCCACATTTATGTGTGGGTGGGTAGGTGGTTGAGTAGGAATGCACACGAGAAACATGTTAAATTATGATCAAGGAAAAAAAAAACATGCTGTGATTGACAAGTCGGCATGAAAGAGGCCCCCCTCCCCTTTATGTGAATATGAAAGTTGTACTGAAGCTTTTGAAAATAACAAAGAAATAAAATGACGTGTCAATTAGCAGCAATTGTGCATAGCGGCATCTCTGTCGTTGCTGTTGCTGAAACGCCTCTGCCATACCCACACCAATCTTTGGCAAGTTAGGAAACGTTGGGCACATCTGTTTAGTTATTCTTGGTTCTTTCGGTAAAGTCACGAAGAAGGGAAATAATAAAATAATACAAATATAAAACAATGAAATTATCACGATGTTTCGACTGCAACACAAGCAATCATCATCATCTTGTGTTGCATCATCAGGTGATGATAATTGCTTGTGTTGCAGTCGAAACGTCGTGGGAATTTTATTGTTTAATATTTTTATTATTTTATTATTTCCCTTCTTCGTAACTTTACCGAAAGAACCAAGAATATGAATCCCTGCAGTCACGAAAGCTTTAAATCAAAATCTTTTTGTTGTTGTTGTTTTCTCCCAACGCATTCTCGTGGTGTTGAGTGATTCACCACAAAGCCAAGGCACAACGCACACGAAAACAATGAGAAATTAGATGTACGTGTGTACGTCCGTTGAACTTCTTTCGCACCGCACGTTGCCAACCGAGCTGATAGGAGGTGCGGGGAAGGACAGCACACTAAAACACAAAACAAATATTATCACTACGAATGAAAATGCCAAAAAACGATACGGCAAACTATATTTGCCTGCCAAATATCTTTCAGAATTATTATGTGATGTACAAAAAAACACATCTCAACACGTTTGTCCATGACACTGTGGGCTTAAAAAGTAGATAACAGATGACGGTTTGGGCAATGACTCGTCTTTATCTATGTGCTTTGAAGAAGAGCCATTGCCTGAAACGTTGCCTATTATTTATCACAAATAATTAAAGCCACGAGCTAGTTGATTATTTTTTTCTCTTTGCCTGATGAAGACCGCTTGTGTTGCGATCGAAACGTCGTGGATTATTTGCTTTTATTATTTTCTATTTATTTTTATTTGGAATTTTATTTAATTTTTTGTATTTTTATTGTGGTTTTTTTTGCTTTTAGTATTTAAAAAAAAAATTATATCTACGTGACTTTACCGAAAGAACAAAGAATATAGCTGATGATTGTGTTGAGCTGCTTTGTTAACTGTGCTTGTACATCACTGCCAACGCACCAGCAGCAGCAGCATCACCAAATAATCTGTTTAATTAAAATGCGAGGCAAGGATTTCAATTTTGGCTTCACGTGTTTGTGCTTAAAGTTCATCCACCGTCGGTGTAGATTGAAAACTAATTTCTCGTGAACTCTCATTTGTGTTTAGTTTGTTGTTCCCCCACACCCCCCACCGCACCTACGATTAGCACGGTTGCCTACGCACAGCGCGAAAGAAGTTCAACGTACATACACAGGTAGACCAGTATAATTGCCTTGCAGTTAGACTCTTACCTGGTGGAGAGATGGACTTGTCAGTGAGGGAGGCAAATCTACTCCTCAGCTGTTGTTGAAACCGCTGTTACCAACTGGGGGACAATAAAAAAAAACACAAAATAATGGGAATAATAAATGTGGAACTCGTAGTTTTGCAAACATATAATTCGGAATTACAATTAATGAAAATTTGAGATCCTTCCACTGTAAAGTTTCTTTTATTGACATAAACCAAAAAATGTTCAGTAATGACATCATTCGCGCGAATACAGTCTCATTTAATGAGTATACATATATGCATAAGGACAAAAAATAATGATACAGCAATTTCAGCGCATCTAATACACTCATTAATAATATAAGAACTCACAGAAATCTATGCATTCCTGAATGAGCTATTGTGTAGAAAATAACAAATTCTAGATTTGAAGCTTTCGTGACTGCAAGGATTCATACTATTAGGTTTTTTCGGTAAAGTCACGTAGGTAAAAAAATAATAAAAGTTAAATAATAGTAAATGAAAATAAAATGTTTACTGTATTTACTGTATTGATACAGTAAATATAGCTGTGATGGTCCCACCTGAAGACGGAGACTTGTGTTGCCTCCGAAACATCGTGATTTAATTGATTTATTTTCATCTATTATTATTTTACTTTTATTATTATTTTACCTACGTGACTTTACCGAAAAAACCTAAGAGTATGACAATAACAAAGCCAGTTGATAACCACTGCATCTTTACTCATCCCCCGATTCTTTTTTTTCCAATTTATTACGATGCGTGGCAATATGTTCAGAATTTAAATGCCAATGTCGAGGTCTGCTGACCACGAGAGGGCTTCAGGAGAGCTCGTTCGCTTAATGGCATTAATTATTATGTCCGGAAATGGAACTTTACGCGTGACCAGGCGAGATGTCAACTCCCTCGCCTGGTATACAGGAGGTCGTCGGTTCGATCCCGACCCTGACACCTGCTGTATATTTGGAGTTTGCGTGTGTCTCTCTCTCTCATCATCATCAAAGTGGCTAGGAGATGTCAACTCCCTCGCCTGGTGTGCAGGAGGTCATGGGTTCGATCCCGACCCTGACGCCTGCTGCTGTATATTTGGAGTTTTCGTGTGTCTCTCTCTCATCATCATCAAGGTGGCTAGGAGATGTTAACTACCTCGCCTGGTATACAGGAGGTCGTCGGTTCGATCCCGACTCTGACGCCTGCTGCTGTATATTTGGAGTTTGCGTGTTCTCTCCGTGGTCGCTTGGACTTTTCTCCATTTCCTCCGGTTTTTTCCCTCCACGTTTCGAATCGTGCGTTTAGAGGATTTGGCTGATACAATTTTCCACGTGACAATAAGCCACTTTGCTGAGCTATCATTTGTGGCCAGATGGCTTCTGAAATAGAGCAATATCGCCGAGTGGCTCTTACCTGATAAAGTAGAAAATAGTTGAAACAGTTACTCTATGGAAGAAGAAAACATCCCTGAACATTTCATGGGAGTCAATGTAACGGAATAAAATATATCTGCATTGTTTAACTGTAATTACAAAATCGACCAACCCCACCACCAACCCCCATCACCCAAATGCACGGCCGTACAAATTGCTTAATTTCTCATTGCGAATGTAATCAGCGCCAACACATGGAAATGTGACCGTGCCGGTATGAAACCCTGTTCGGCCCGCTGTGGCCGTGAAGCCTCTGTGGCAGAAGTCGCAACCGGGTACCCGATACCCGTACCCTACCCGATACCCGGCTACCCGTACTGAACCCCAAAACACAAACCCTGCTTACGTGCTCGCACTTAGTGATCGGGCAACCGAAAGTCCCACGGGGGAATGGTCGCACCCTGCCAGAGCTGCTCGATTTCGTTTAATGGCTACGTGACTTCCCCACACCCCTCCCCCATCGTTGTTTCAAACTCTATTTTCCTGACAGAGAGGGCACTTTGATTGCCTGCGTGCGTGAGATGGTGCGTGTGCGTCCGTGTGTTTTTTTCCAGAGGCGTGTTTTCTGCTCAGAGGCAAGCGATGACGAGTAGGTGCAAATGTCGCGTGAAAATTTTTGTTTTTGTAATTCATAGACATACATTAACCCCCCCAACCCACCCCTTCTGGCCTTCGCACCTGATTGGCTCACAAGCGATGACATCACAATTACCCCCCCCCCCCCCCCAAAGTCTATTTAAGAACGAACCAGGGGGAGGATTTATCCGCAGCTCTGGCTGTCGCCTGATGATGCTGGTTGTTGTTGTTGTTGTTGTTGTAATTACTGGCGAAACGTCACCGCAACCGAATTGTAAACGTTGTGGTGGGTTTACTCTTCAACACACCGGGTGTGTGCTGTATTAGCAACAAATTGACACGTTGTGCTCACGTGATAAACCTTACTAATTGGCTGTGTCGGGTGGTGGCGGATTTAACAATACGTTTATATTTACGCGATCCGACCCAAAAATACTATTGCTTCCCCACGTGGCTTTTCCATCGCTAGCTTCAACCCCTATTTCACTGACAGAGGTGGCACTTTGACCCGCCAGCGTGCGTGCGATGGCGCGTGCGCATTTACAGAGATGCGTGTCTGCTCAGGAGGAGACAAGCGAGGACTACGAATACATGAAATTGTCGCGTGAACGATGTGCAGCGAGGTGTGTGTGTTTATTTATTACACGCTTTCAATTAACTAACTGTCGTTGTTGTATCCTCAAATCTTGTAACTCAATTTCAACCCACTTCCCAATGTGGTATCGACTGCAAACTTGGTATACTTGTGTCATACTGATGACAATACTATATTCTATGAAAAAAAAATTAAACATTATTTTTTATATGTTATGTTTCGGCTTGGGTCTAATTGTCCGCGGTCAACTGACGTTGGCTGTAATTGGCCACGGCCCCCTTACGTTATGGCAAGCTTCGGGGCCACTTACTGGAGTCGTGGAGTCCATTACTAGTACATTTCATAAAAGCTTGTTTTCATTTTTGTTTAATATTTCTTATTTTGCTGTGGAGTGCCGGTGGTGTGTTGTCGGCGAGCGATCCGCACAACATTTAACAAAACTCGCGCGGTCCGACACCCCAGAGATACACTCAAAGCACTCTCAATAAAGATTTTCAAATAAACCACACCGTTGGGGCCTTTGCCAAGCCTTCAAAGCTTTGCGCATAAACACCTCGCCGCTCGGCTCGGATAGCCGTGGTCATCATTTTATGCGCATTGTTTCATTCCACACATAGAAAGTTTTAGTAATGACGGAAATGCAAACGCTCTTTTTTTGTATATCGTTCAAAGGTAGCAGAACAAATTCCCACATTTATCTGGGTGGTGGTGGTGCTGGTGACTCTGCACGTTCCCTAATGGGAGAACCTTGTGATAGCTGAAACGCGTTGCGTGAACACCACGCGTTGAGCGGAGGACTTGCCGTGTATGCGGACGTCACAGTCGTCTTTGCAGCGCTGTGGTGCTTCTTGTACTGTGTGTTACCTAATTGTGGGGAGCGGTGGTGTAGCGGTTAGCGCGCTGCGCTATGAACCCAGTGACGCCGGGTTCAATTCCCGCTCACGGCCAACACCCAGTGACGATTATCTTGAACCGGTCTTGGGCATCCCCTAGGTCGACTCGGCCTCAAATGAGTACTTGGTGCGGTGTGTAAATATTGCCACTGGGGAGACAAAGGCGGTCGGGCGTGGCGCTGGCCACCCACCCCCTCGTGTACCGTTCCGGCCTTTATAGGTGTTCGCTAACAGCACTTGCCCCCTACAGTCTGTTAAGGCTATACGGGGGATCTTTGTCTTTGTTTCGTGTGTCCAGTAAGTGGTGTTGCTGCCAGAAAGCTCAAGTCACCATCAGAAGGATGCCGAGTTCAAATCCCAGTCAGAAATCCCGACTCGGCCCATCATATTTCCTCAGCCGATACAATCAATGTCACTTTGTAGGAGGTCAATGGAGTTTGTCTTATGGATGGATAGACCTCATCCCTGCCATGGGAATGGAGAGTTTACATCATTGGGTCAGGACTCTAAACAAAAGATGAGTGCCACAATTTGATTACTTTAAATAAATGTAATACCCAGTGTGATATATGCTGTATATACACGGCATATATCAACATTCAAATTTTGTACGAGAAACAAAAACGTCTGTCGTATTGGAATCCATACTCGTAACTAATATGCCATCAGTGTCCCTTTGGTCTACCAATGACTGGCCACTGCTCTTCTCCGTTGTCAGTCCCGGGTCTGTGTTGCAGCGGTGGAAATTCCACGTTTCTATGGCAGGTCCCAGTCTCGTCATTGGAGAACCACTCTCCCACCCAACGACGCTCATTTGACAGATGCGCCGAGCTTCGTAGCACGCGTGACATTTGAAAGAAAAACGCGACGGCTTTGGTACGAACGTAGAATCTACAATGATTCAAAGTCCATATCTAGCTAGAAAAAGGCAATTTTGTCTTAATTTAATAAACTCATTATTTTCTCTCTCTCTCTCAAGATAAACATTTGCATTATTCCGTATAAGCAATTATCCCAAGGCTTTTGCCAATGTCTTGCCGAATAGCATACAAGGAAGGCAGGCACGCAAGGCGACCTATTTAAAATTCAAGCTGCATCAAAGTAATCGCCATAAAAATATATTATAAACGTAGTACATTTAAATATTTTCATTGTTTAAAAAATGTACGCGTACTTAAATTTACACGGGTTATTTGACTCATTGTACGATTTCTGTTCGTGTGCGTGAAGCAGAGTGATGGTCTAAACAAATTTGCTGCTTTTGAGCGGTGGCTGGAATATGAAAAACAAGCAGTCGACATCTTCACCACTAGATGGTATCAGCATACGTGAAAAAAGAAAGGGAACAAAGTTGGAATATTAACTCTGTTGCCCGTAACAACAACAACAAAAACAGACAAAAACAGAGTACTGCCTAAATTTCGATTTAAAGCTTTCGTGACTGCAGGGATTCATCTTCTTGGTTCTTTCGGTAAAGTCACGTAGAAGGGAAATAATAAAATAATAAAAATAAAACATAATAAAATAATTCTCACGACGTTTCGGCCACAACGCAAGCAGCCGTCCTCAGGTGAAGAACAGCGTCTGAATGAAACACCACCAGGTGTTTCATTCAGACGCTGTCTTTCCGACAGACCTGTTCTTCACCTGAGGACGGCTGCTTGCGTTGTGGCCGAAACGTCGTGAGAATTATTTTATTATGTTTTATTTGTATTATTTTATTATTTCCATTCTACGTGACTTTACCGAAAGAACCAAGAAGAAGAGTACTGCCTATCTGAGAAGAAGAAGAAAAGGACACTTTGGACCTGTTCGAGTAACAAGTAATATTATTAGTATTAAATCTTCCAACAGAAACGCGCCGGATATTAACACAGCTCGCTTGCTATCTGTCTATCAATCAGAAATTACGAATTTTCACTCTCAGGCCTCTCTCCGTAGAATTCAAATAAACAGACACGCTAACATTGATCACCGTTTGCTTTCGCGAAACGGATATTGTGATTCGGAAATCGATGATTCGTTGTTGTTTGCTGAGTCGCGTAAATAAATTGTGTGTCGTACACCCTCCCCCACCCGATAAACTTTCCTACATTTCGCATGCTTCAGCCGTGCCAATATATTACCGCTTCAGCAGTTATAAATTAGCACGTTTGTTTCAGGGGAAGATTTTATCGACGTAATCCGACCCAATAATATGTATTTTTTTTATCGATTACGAGACACGAGCATTCTGACATTCGTTTTGTTCATGGTCTTCTCAATCTGAGTAGCTGGCCGGTGATGAGGATCAATCTCCTACACCGCAGAGGCACTTGCACGTCAGATGTTAATATCAGATGTTGATATCGAACGTACACGTCATATGTTAATATCAGATGTTAATATCTAACATACAAGTCAGATGATAATAGCAGATGTTAATATCGAACACACACGTCAGATGATAATAGCAGATGTTAATATCAGATGGTAATATCTAACATACAAGTCCGATGTTAATATCAGATGTTAATATCGAACATACAAGTCATATGTTAATATCAGATGTTAATATCTAACATAAACGTCAGATGTTAATATCAGATGTTAATATCTAACACACAAGTCAGATACTGTTTTTTTTCTTTCGATAAAGTCACGTAGGTAAAGTCACTACAGTCACTACATAGTGATACAGTGAGTATCACTCTAGTAACTTTGACTGTGATGGTTCCACCTGAAGACGGAAGCTTGTGTTGCCTCCGAAACGTCGTGATTTAATTTTGCTGTTTTCATTTATTTTATTTTTTACCGACGTGACTTTACCGATAAAACCAAAGAGTATGAATCCTTGCAAACACACGTCAGATGTTAATGTCTAACTTACACGCCAGATGTTAACATCTGATCCGTTCGTCAATAGTTGCGACTCAGTTTTCACGTCGCTACAACTTCGCGATGATGCGTTCACGGGTAAAAAAAAAAAACTCACACGCGCTTAATGCAAATTACACATTTTTAGATGCACACACAGCATTCTTTCACGACTACCGCGATTACTGCCTTCAAATAACGGATAGTGTCGCAGCACGCTCGTGGCAGAGCAGAAAAAAATAAACTAATTTAAAACTGCCGTCTTATTAGGGAGGATTTGAACATTCCAAATATTGTAATCTGCTTTAAACTTTACAGACAGCAATTAAAACAAACACTTCCTCTGAACGTGTCATACGGGCATTTGGACAACGGCAAAGATTGATAACGCGGTATTCCTACTACCGAGGCTCTGAGAATGTGCACTTGTGTAAGTGGTTCTAATGAGATTTTCTCTATGTGGTAATTATATCCTGTCTGCCACCAACTAATTGTCTATAGCCGTAATGCGCGGCCCAACGAATTTGTCAAATGAATTAGGGGGCCGTCCATAAATGACGTCACGCGATTTTGGACGATTCACTCCCCTTCGTCACACGGCGTCACAGAAAGTCAGACCTCCCTCGAATATGACGTCACAAAGCTCTGCCCCCCCCCCAAAACCATACTTCCATTTTGAAAATAAAACATGCTTCAAATCGCTTTAAACTATTATCAGTGTAGTGCGTGTTTAATGTGGCGCTGCACTCTGATGTTGTAGGAGAAAACATTTATTAAAAAGTCTATTTAATTCAGGAGAACGTGATAATTGGTTTTTACCCTTCTATCTGGCAACAAAACTGACACCTTTTTACAAGGAGTCATGTTTGCATAGATACTCTGATGGTGCATTGTCTTTGAGTTGTGCGCCTTTTGGCGTCATCTGGTCCAACCCATGTGAGACTAGGCTCTAAGGAAAGCTGTCTCGGGTGTGGACCAAACAACTTCAAGGACAGTGCACATTGTCAGAGTTATGTCTTTTGTTTGCATTATGACTGCAGGTATTGCGGTCTATGCAAACATGACTCCTTGAAAAAGGTGTCAGTTTTGTTGCCAGATAGAAGGGTAAAAAAACAATTATCACATTTTTACTGGCAAATGAGGTTTCCATAGTAAGGAGAACGTGTTTATATTTATTTGAAGTTGCGCATTTTGATGTGAGGTCACATTTCTCAACTCCCCCCCCCCCCCCCTGGTCACACATCGTCACAAATGTCAACCCCCCCTCCCCTAGGTGCGTGACGTCATTTTTGGACGGCCCCTAATGTAACGAAAAACCTCGGTTACCATCCAAGCCCGATGTTCGTGCCAAATATGCCAGGTGCCGGAAGACTTTCTGAGGAATTGCGTTGCGTGCGAGCGGGGCGTGCTGGAGTAAAACAGCGAAACGCGACATCAAACGGAGCATTAAATATAAGACGGTCGCGTTCTAACACCGCTTAGACGGCGTTTCACGTCTCTCCGCTGTGATCACGCAATTGTCTCGGATTAACATTTTAAGCCGAAAACCTTACGTCGGGTTTGAAGCGAGCGAATGGGATACTTGTATTGATGCATTTTTGCAGATCATTCTAGATTTGAAGCTTTCGTGACTGCAAGGATTCATACTCTTAGTTTTTTCGGTAAAGTCACGTAGGTAAAAAATTAAATTAAAATTAATACATTAATTTATTATTTTATTTTTATTAATTTTAATTTCATTTTTTGCAGATCAATTTACTTGCAGGCCTATTTGCGTGGAGAAGTTTGCTTTTCACAAAGTCGACGTCGCGGCATCCGCGCTAGGGGTTGGTGGCAACTTGGGGAGGCCTTCATCCAGCAGTGGATGGATCATGGCTGATGATGATTATGATGAGGTCAACCGTGATGCAACTCTTTACGTCTTTAACCTCCCCTTGACCTCCCCATTGCTCTCCTACAACAACTTCACCGGCATCCCATCTTTCATCGCCGCCTCTTGAAAGATGTTGATACTCCGACTGATGCTCCTGCTGTTGTGGAGTGACTCATGCAGCCAGCTTTGGCTGCAGAGTTTGGTAGTACATGTTGTTTACGTCGTTTATTGTGAAAATTCGGTCACAGTTCCTATGACCACTGCTGTTTCATTGCTTTTATGGCTTTATTTTGGTGATTTTCGAAAAGTTTTTTGGTTTGGCCATGTTTGTTTGTTGTAGTACAGAGTTAGACTGATGGCCTTAATCTAAGTTGTCTTGTGGTTGTTGTTGTTGTTTGACTTGCATCCCACTGGGATTTTTGCACACAGTGTTGGTGTACGGTGCTTTTTCTGCAATATTTAGCTGTCTTTTCTTGGATTTTCTGTCTGCACTCAGTCACATAGTCACTTTAAGATGTTTTTTGTTCATATTTTTGTTTTTTGTTTGTTGCGGTTGCACCCGATTCAAGAGCCGAATGGCTCACAGGGCTACACCTAATACATGAACTTGAAATTGCTCAGCTTAGTTTTCCCAGCTTTGCATGGACTGCCCCACCCCTCCCACCACCGCATTACCTATCTTATCTAATTTCCTCCTATGTCCCATCACGCCCGCTCCGGTCCCTGCTCTACACTGTGCCCAACCTCGCTTTCGCTTCTTCTCTCTGCTGCCCCCCCTCCCCCTTACACAGGAACAAACTCCCTCTCCACATTCGACTCCCCCCCCCCATCGCTTTCCTCTCCTTCGCTCTGCCCTCACGCCGTCCTATCTCTCTTTAACTCCACTCGCCTTTTCCCCTTCCACTTTCGCCACCCCTGCCAGCCAGTGCGGGATTCTCCGAGTAGCAAAAGTAGCTACATATGCTACGGGCCCCGCGCTAAATGCTTTCAAGCTATCAATTCCGGTCCAGTGATTCTGCACTTGCTCTATCACTATAGCACTATACCGCCTTCAACTTTTATGAACGACCGGGTGTTTCAGGTTAGCGATGTGTCGCATTATCTGGCACATCCCCGACCAGACGATGCGAGCCATTGAACGAGCGTCGAGCAGCCAACGCGCACGTGCAATGCAGCACCAGAGGACTCCGATTGACACAACGCTAAGACGTTTCGATCACAACACAAGCGAACGTCATCAGGAGCTTTCACCCTCTTTTTTCCTCCCGATGACGATCGCGTGTGTTGTGATCGAAACGTCGTAGTTTTTTGTTATTTTTTTTAACCCATCTACGTGACTTTACCGAAAGACTCAACGAATATTAATATTTTACCAGGTAAGGCTATTTTTCAGAAGCGACCTGGCCACAAATGACAGCTCAACAAAGCTCATCATGTTGACATTCATAGCAGCCAAATCCTCCAAACGCATGTTGGAGGTAAAAACCGGAGAACCCGGAGAAAACTCCACGTGAACACGGGGAGAGAGAGAGACGTGAACTCCAAATATACAGCAACAGGCGTCAGGGTGGGAATAGAATCCACGACCTCCTGCATACCAGGCGAGGTAGTTAACATCTCACCACCGCGGCGCCCTTAGAGTGCCAGAAATCCAAATATGGTCATGTCCAGGGGTCACCACGTGGCGGCTCTTTAGGGAGTGCAGTGCGGCTTTGAAATATTGACGGTTTTTTTATACCGAATTAGAAACAGTGGCTCTTCTTGTTATTTTGGTTGCCGACCCTCTGGCCATGAAGTCCAGTTTACCATGGAGGTTCAATTTACCATGGGAGTCCAGTTTACCATGGGAGTCCAGTTTACCATGGGAGTCCAGTTTACCATGGAGGTTCAATTTACCATGGGAGTCCAGTTTACCATGGGAGTCCAGTTTACCATGGGAGTCCAGTTTACCAAGGGAGTCCAGTTTACAATGGGAGTCCAGTTTACCATGGGAGTCCAGTTTACCATGGGAGTCCAGTTTACCATGGAATTTAAATTTACCATGGGAGTCCAGTTTACCATGGGAGTCCAGTTTACCATGGGAGTCCAGTTTACCATGGAAGTCCGGTTTACCATGGAAGTCCAGTTTACCGTGGGCAGGAGTCGACAACCTAGGGCTCCGGAGCAGCATGCATGTGGCTCTTTAAGAACTGCTGCATCGTGACGTTATTTGATAAGCACCACATGCATTTTGGCTGTGGAAATAATTACTGAAATTGAGGATTTTTTTACCTAATTAAAACATGTTCTCTTCTTGTTATTCTGGTTGCCAACCTCTGGCCATGTCAAGGACATTGGAGCATTCACTTTGGGTAAAAAGTTCGGAAAAAATGCCAAATATGTAGGTTTAAAAAAATTGTTATGAAGTTTGCAATAATCATGTAGAAATGAAATCGATACATTTTGTGAGATTGACTCAAACGTAGCGGAACCATACACTAAAACGTACACATCAACAGTCACGGGCCTGTTTAATGATGAGCGTTGCCATTATTTTCGCGCCGTTTCCACGGCAACCAAAATTTTAGCATAAATATGCGGTTGTATAAGATGACAATATACAGAGAGAATGTCTCGTGAAATATAAAACAATGTATGCGGCGGCACTAATTCCGGTGTCAGGAATCCAAATATCATAATGTCAAAGGAATTATTGCCTTTCAGAGTAAAAGGGTGCACAAAAAAAACGTTAAATATTTCACAGCTACAATAAAAAAAATGTTAATGTCAATTTACCATGTTTTACCCGCCATATATATAACGATTTTGTGTCTAATGAAAACTCCAATGTCTTATGGTCATATTTTGGTTTCTGGCTCCCAAATCAGTACAGTTAAATACTTTACTTTCCATATCAGTTACCATGGAAACATTGGTTACCACTATTCTTTGGTTCTTTCGGTAAAGTCACGTAGATAGAAAAAATTTGAATAATACAAATAAAATAATAAAAGTGAGCATACTGGCAGTCTATAATGTAGACTTATTCTGGTTCATTCAGGAATAAATAGAAAAGAAAAAATATAAATAAACACAAAAATCACGACGTTTCGATCGCAATACAAGCGGTCGTCATCAGGAAAAGGGGGTTTAGCCTCTAAAGGCAAACTGTTTATAAAGGTTTAGAGATGGGCGTAGCCCAAGTGTGTCAGCAGCATGGGCGGGGCAGCTAATGTTAATGTAGGAGAAGACAAGCAACTACACCAATCAAAGGGCTGCCAGGCAATCATTGCACCTCGCTCCACACATCCACACTGTTGACAGTGGAGGTTGACAAGAAAATATAAATCAAGTCATGACCCAAAGTGGTTGATGACATCTTTCCAATGATTGCTGAGTTTCTAACCATCCTCTCGGTTGAAATTGTGTCTGTTCATATGGATGGCTTCATGAACGAATCTTTGTTGATAGCCAGTAGGATTGCAAAGTACCATCGTCTTAGAGAAATCTATTTCGTGTTAGCCAGCTGCATTAATGATCAGCCACGGCAGAAGTATTGGTCTTACCGTCTTTCAAATCTGCCTTATGCTCACGGACACGGTCTGAGACATGTCGCTTAGTTTCCCCAATGTAACTGCTGCCGCAAGTGCAGCTTAGTCTGTAGACGCTGGGATATTGCATGTCAGGAATCTTGTCCTTCACAGATGGTATCAGGTCACGAATTTCATGTACTGTGTTAAATCGGACCTGGATCTTGCGTTTGTTCATGATTTTGGAAATATTTTTGGTTACCCCTGCTATGCATGGCAGGGTGATGGTTTTGATTGGACCTTCAGATGGCTCCTTCCTCACGGTTGGGGTGATGGCTTTGCGGATTGTGTAGTCAGAATATCCACTCACTTTGAGAGCTTGGTGGATGTTTTTGAGTTTACTGGCTAGGTGTTCATGGTCGGAAATACATTGAGCTCTATGGCGTAGCGTTTTGATGAGGGAATTATTCTGGGATGGATGGTGGTGAGAATCAGGTTTTAGGTAGGCGTCAGTATGGGTTACTTTCCTGTAGACAGAATGGCTCATTGAGCCATCTGGTTTCTTTTTGATTAGGACATACAAGAAAGGTAGCATGCCATCCTTTTCTACCTCCATGGTGAATTTGATGGCTGATATATGGAATTGATGTGGTTGAGGAATTGGTTCACAGCCGGTCGGCCATGTGGCCAAATAACAAACGTGTCATCCACGTACCTCTTCCACAAGGACGGGCGTAGAGTGGATGCCTGGATGGCGTCAGTCTCAAAATTTTCCATGAAAACATTGGCTACAACCGGAGATAAGGGAGAACCCATTGGGGTGCCTTCAGTTTGTTTGTAGAATATTCCATTCCAGGTGAAGTATGTATTGGTGAGACAGTGTCTCACCAGGGCCGGTACATCAATATTCAATCCTTGTTGGACCAAATCTTCAATGATTGCAATGGTGTCGGGCACAGGGACTTTGGTGAACAAAGAAACTACATCGAAACTGATGAGCTAATCACCTGGGGACAGTGAAATGTCTTTAATTGATGATACCAGGTGAGCTGAGTTTAGTACGGAGAAGGTCGTCTGACCAGTGAATGGCTGCAAGGTCTCAGACAGAAATCGGGCAGTTTGTAGGTGGGTGAGCCAATGGTGGAGACGATGGGATGAAGGGGTGTACCTTATGGATTTTTGGTCAGCCATATAATCTGGGTGGCCTACCGGCAGAAGGTTTTAAGGAAAACCGTTTGGTCTGTTCGATTAATGAAGCTAAATCAGTGATGATACTGTTCGTTTTTGTAACGAGGCTGTTGGTGGGATCTCTTTAAATGTTTGTGTAGCTACCATCATTAAGTAGGTCCTGAATTTTGTTATTGTATATGGTTTTGTCCATGTTGACCGTGGCATTGTCCTTGTCGGCTGAGAGGATGACGATATCATCCCTCTTTTTCAATTGAGATAACTCAAAACGCTCATCCTTACTGATGTTGCCGACTGGTATCTTAGCGCTTTTGAGGGTTGCAGCGATTTCAGATCTTGTCACGTCTGCAGTGATGTGTCCCAAACCCTTAAGAGCTACATCGGCCTGGGCAATAACGCCATCCACTGGTATGTGTTTGGGGGTGACTGCGAAGTCCAAACCTTTAGCCAAAACCGACTTTAGACCATCGGAAATTGGGCTATTACTCATTAATGACAACCTTGTCAACGTCTAACTTTTTCACGTGTAGATCTGGTTTCTTCTTAGAAAGGAGGTTGAACTTGGAAATCAGGTTATCTTTACATTTAGCTGACATTGTAGCGGCTGATTAAGCAGTCATGTTATCTGCATGTTAACAACTAGTTACCATGGAAACTAGGCTGTTTTAACCCATCCGGAACGTTAATACAATAAAATTCCACAACCCATCATATCCCATCATGGGACCTCCTTTGCCAGTACCAAAATATGAGAATAGGTTTTTCCCCTTTTTTTCTGGCAACAAAACAGAGGATGGCCTCTGGTTTAACACCGTTTGAGACTAGCCTCGAAAGAAAGCTGTCTCTGGTGTGGACCAATCAGTTTCAAAGACAATGCATATATTATCAGAGTATGTTTTTGGTTTGCATTCTGACCACAAGTATTGTGGTTAATGCAGACATGATTCCTTGCTAAAGGTTTCAATTTGGTGATTTAACATTTTAACACCTGTTTTGTTGCCAGAAAAAATGTGAAAAACCTATTCTCATAATATTTTGACAATTTATTCAGATTTGGCCACCGGACTAAACATCAGCCACGCGATGGCCATGAACACCATTGCCCATGAAGATGTCACCGAAACGCTTTGACATTGACTGCATTGCTTCACTCGATTCCCCTTGGTACGAGATCACCCGCATCTCCCCCCCCCCCCCCCCGACTTACCTACGGAATTATAAATGGCAATTTTTTTTATTCTCCCAATAAACATTTGACCCTTCGTCACATGTACTTGAGCGGCTTCTCGCGGCGAAGCCATTCGACCGAGCGGACAGCTTCTGCCGCCAGGGAGTGGGGTCGTATCGTTAGCGCCATCTCGTACGTTCGCTCAGCGGAGTTATTCCCGAGGGGGGTCTGTGGGTTTTTAGTTTTTTGTAACATCAAGTAAGTTTGTGACAAATTAACAAATTGTTGGCTTGAATGGCACCATCCATTATTAGCCTCTCGCTTCAAACCTCTCAAAGTTCTCGTGAGCAACTGCCCTGGGGTGACCTCGCCGGCTTGTGGAACGCGATAACCGAACTCTGCGCTTCTCTTTGTTTTTGAACGATGCTGTGTTTTGTTTGATGCAATGTCGTTGTTGGCGATGGCGCATTTATATTTTATATTTTAATTTTTTTTGTAAGAGATTAAAATTTTGTCTTTTTTGGGAAACGGTGTGTTTCACCACTGGCACTTTCATGTCTTATCTTTTGACTAGCTCAAAATGAATTAAAAATATATACATTTAATATTTGAAATTATGATTTCTTACGTTTTGTACTTATTAATTAGTATGATTAATTTATTTTTCTCTGATGTGTTATGTCTGTCACGGAAGCGAATTGTTTTTATTGATGACACCCGACTTATTGATGAAAACCGGCTTTTTAGCTCACCGGCTACTTCAAAATAAACTGAACTCAACTCAACTAACTCTTTTTTATTTGACCAATTAAGGGCCCACTGAGCCACATTAGTAGCTCTTTTTAAGAAACGACCTGGCTATCACAAATGACAGCTCAACGAAGTGGCTTATCATCACGTGGAGATTTATAGCAACCAAATACTCTAAACGCGTGACGTTGATTCTAAATGTGGAGGGAAAAGCCGCGTATGCGAGGGGACAACACTCTATCCCATACAGATGCAACAGATGGGAGGAGATCAGTCCACACTTTGACTGGAGATTAGTCCACACTTTGCTGCACCGCTTTCCCCTAGCAAGCTAGGGAAAGGGTACTGCACCACCACACCCACGACATGTGAGTTTCGCAAATTTCGTGTGGTGCACCGACCCTTGTTTGCACAGATAGGTGCCGAAAGGCCTTTAAAAAATGAGGGGCATAGCTTTACATTTCACTAACCTCCCATCAAAACTATACATTTTTTTTTATTTGACCAGGTAACGGCCCACTGAGCTATATCGTAGCTCTCTTTCAGAAGCGACCAGGCTATCACAAATGAAAGCTCAACTAAGTGGCGTGGCTTATCACGTGGAAATGTAAAGCAACCAAATACTGTGATGTCGATTCTAAATGTGGTGGGAAAAACCGAAGGACCCGAAGAAAAATCCACGCGACCACGTCGGAGAGAGAGACACACAAACTCCAAATATACAGCAGCAGGCGTCAGGGTCGGCATCGAATCCACGACTTCCTGTACACCAGGCGAGGTAGTTAACATCTCCTAGCCACCGTGATGATGATGATGATGATGAGAGAGACACGCAAACTCCAAATATACAGCAGCAGGCGTCAGGGTCGGGATCGAACCCACGACTTCCTGTACACCAGGCGAGGTAGTTACCATCTCTTAGCCACCGTGATGATGAGAGAGAGAGACACGCAAACTCCAAATATACAGCAGCAGGCGTCAGGGTCGGGATCGAACCCACGACTTCCTGTACACCAGGCGAGGTAGTTACCATCTCTTAGCCACCGTGATGATGAGAGAGAGAGACACGCAAACTCCAAATATACAGCAGCAGCAGCAGGCGTCAGGGTCGGGATCGCATCCACGGCCTCCTGTATACCAGGCGAGGTAGTTAACATCTCCTAGCCACCGTGATGATGATGAGAGAGAGATACGCAACTCCAAATATACAGCAGCAGGCGTCAGGGTCGGGATCGAATCCAAGTCCCTCATGTCTACCAGGCGAGGTAGTTAACATCTCGCCACCGTGGCTCCCTCGCGTGGAGGCCCTTCTGACAGCAGTGGCGCCAGCGAGCAATTGCAGGGCCGTTCCTTTACTCATCGACACCCTCGTCATTTTTCTCTTTGGTTTGCTGACAACCATTGACACAAATGTTGTGTTCCCTTGCCTTCACAATTCAGTACACGTGGCGTTAATTAGCCGTTAGAAATGTGTTTAAAAGACTATGATGAAAAGATATATAACTCCCTGGAGTCGATTGATGTAGGCCTTTTTTCAATTTTTTTTAAAGACCAAAAGGATATATTTTGGAATATTCTGCAGTGCACTTTTTTTTCTCTCTCCAAAATTATACTTGAGAGGATCTCTATGAGGCAAAGCATCTTTCTGGTGGGAGCTGTGTAAATTAGTAGCTAAATAAAAAAAAACATGAGAATTGTTTTTTTACCCTTTTTATCTGGCAACAAAACTGACATTTTTTTTTTACAAGGAGTCATGGTTGCATTGATCACAATACCTGCAGTCGGAATGTAAACAAAAAAACATAACTCTGATAATGTATGCACTGTCCTTGAAGTTGATTGGTCCACACAAATGAGGTTCCAATGGTGTAAATGCTTACCCCGAGCTCTCATACTCTGATGGTGCATTGTCTTTGAGTTGTGCGCCTTTTGGCGTCATCTGGTCCAACCCATGTGAGACTAGGCTCTAAGGAAAGCTGTCTCGGGTGTGGACCAATCAACTTCAAGGACAGTGCATACATTATCAGAGTTATGTTTTTTGTTTGCATTATGACTGCAAGTATTGTGGTCTATGCAAACATGACTCCTTGTAAAAAAGGTGTCAGTTTTGTTGCCAGATAAAAGGGTAAAAAACCAATTATCATAGAAAGTAGCTGTTTAAAGTTTAACACGTAGGCTTTTGCGACCAACATCATCCACGATAGATGTTTTGGGTGAGATCGCGTACATATAATTGCGTCATTAAACTCACCACCACCCGACACAGCAAATTAGTAAGGTTTGTCACGTAAACAAAACATAGCAATTCGATACTAGTACAGCACACCGGTGTATTAGATAGTTAACCCACAACAATTAACAATTCGAATACAGTGACGTTTCGCCAGTAAAAAAAAGAAAAATATTTTCTTTTTTTCTTTTCAGAACCTTTTTCTCTCTCTCTCTCCCGAACTCAGGGTCAAATTAAAAATTCGCTGTTGTTTTTGTTTCGTTTCTTCCCAAAGGTAGCCGATTAGCGTTGGTCGACACGTGCAAATACGACGTTAATACACCATTGGAACCTCATTTGCCAGTAAAAAATATGATCATTGGTTTTTTACCCTTCTATATTGCAAGGACAGTGCATATGTAGGGATGTTACGGAGGGGCTGTATACATGGGATCACACGGGAAACAAACACAGTGGGCGGGGCTTCGTGAGTGCACGGGGAGGTGCTCTCAACGACGTCCGCACCGGGCAGCCTGGGGGGCTGACCCGGAGTTGTGATCCCCCGGGGCCCCACCCCTCAGCGGGGGGTTTTGGTATAAAAGGGGATGAGCCGGAGAGCTCGGGGAACAATGTTAAAGCTAAACCAGTGAAGACCGAAGATCGTCTAGCTAGAGCCCTGGACTCCCCTGGGTCGCCGCCCTTATCAGGGCCGCGCAGGACCGAGCCAGCGGCGTGGTCCCGAGAACCCGAGCTAGTGCTCTGGGACTCCGGGTACCGTAGCCCGACTTACCAGTGTCGGGCCAGATAGCCTCCCCTAGCCCGTTAGTGGAGGACTAGGAGGTAGGTCAGAGATAGCTAGCAAGTGTGTTCCCAGCTAGCCGGGTGAGGGGGCCGATACCCCCTCCCGTGTTGTATGTCCGCGGTTGTGACAACTGTTGCGGAATAAATACGTGTGCCTCAACCCCGGCGTCCAAGAGTCCTCAACGATATTACACATACATTATCAGAGTTTTTTTTTTTGCATTATGACTGCAGGTATTGTGGTCTATGCAAACATGACTCCTTGTAAAAAAGTGTCAGTTTTGTTGCCAGATAGAAGGGTAAAAAATTTACCCGTAAAAACAAAGTTTTTCACTATAAATCCTTTATATGCGTGGCATCGGGGCGGCTAGAGTCCTCTCGTCCTCTGGCTTGAGATGGCTGCCACCTATGGGTCAGATGATTGTGTGCCAGCATTAACTAATTGGTAAATAAATATTTAAAAAAATTCCCTAAACAGTGTAGAATTTTGGGAAAAAAAATTCACGAACATTAATTGTCACGCACAACGAGTCTGTGTGCAAAATGTCAGCTCGATTGGATCACGGGAAGTGGGTTAAAAAACGACCGAAAGATTTGCACGGTCGTAAGCAAGCAAGCAAGCGAACTTAATATAAAGGATTTAAAAATACGACGTTGATGTTCGGGGGGGGGGGGTTCCTGCAATGCGACAGACATCACCGCGCACGCGGCGGTCACGGCCCGATGCGAGGGCCCGAGCAGAGTCGAGGATGTTCACTCCCGGCTACGAACGAGGACCTCACGGTGTTTGATGGAGGCAAAAACAAAAAAAGGAACCCACACAAAATGGCACGATTCACAACTTCAAATGAGAGGGACGCGGCGATATTCTCTGTGCAAATTAAAAAAATAACAAATTAGCATGTGTTAAAAGGTGTGCCCACTGATTGTCATTACCATTATTCCTTGAGGGAGAAATCTAATTAAGGCGTGTATATATTGTACTGCGTACACTTACACACCTGCCTGGGGGGATATTAATTAACACGGCGGATTTGACGTCTCCCCTAAAAGCACGTGACGTGCAGTGTGCACGCGTCTCTTGCGAATTTACGATCCACTCTCGGTGCCTTCTAGATGCCACGTGTCGTAAGCCACGTTGATCAAGCGTGAGCGTTACGTTTATTGAGGCCTTTGGTGTGTCGGAGTTTGGATGATCGAGTCAAAATGTGGAAGTCGTCGTACATTCCACATTCCTATGGCGGGGGGATGGGTATATATGGAGGCCAACCACTGTTCACTTCGTCACGTGGTTGTAACCATTTTATCGACCTCAGGAGGGTTGATGGTTTCACTCCCCCCCCCCTACCTCTCTTCCTAACCGGGATTTTATCTCACAGGCTTCTGATTGCGATCCGCTCGCTCTGCTGCTGAAGGCGCGTGGCCGGAACGACGTGGAAGGCCCACAGCGGGTTCCGGTTCCCCCGTGATGTGAGCAAGCGTCGAGCAGCCGAGCCGCGCTCTGCGATGCGGGAGGGAGGGCCAGAACTTCAATTTACAATGTCAATTCATAATCAACGTTTTTGGGTTTAGATCGCGTTATTTATAAATGTGTCGTAACCCTCCACCACCCGACATGGCCAATCAGTAAAAAAGTGTCATGTTGACAAAAGACAAATACTTCACTGCTTTAGCCCACCGGTGTGTTGAAGCGTGAAACCACAACATTTACCATTTTTGAGTACGAATTGCCCGATGATGCTGGATGCAATTACCAGCGAAACGTCGTACTCAAAAATTGTAAATGTTGTAGTTTCACGCTTCAACACACCGGTGGGCTAAAGCAGTGAACTATTTGTCTTTTGTCAACGTGACACTTTTTTACTGATTGGCCGTGTCGGGTGGTGGAGGGTTACGACACATTTATAAATAACGCGATCTAAACCCCAAAACGTTGATTATTAATAATATTGGTCGCGAAAGCCTGCTACGTGTTACAATTTCGATTTAAAGCTTTCGTGACTGCAGGGATTCATCTTCTTGGTTCTTTCGGTAAAGTCACGTAGAAGGGAAGTAATACAAAAAACATATGTTTTATTTTTTATTATTTTATTACTTCACTTCTACGTGACTTTACCGAAATTACCAAGATGATACGTGTTACAATGTCAATGCCGCAGCGTCGCCTCTTTGGGATGATGTTCTGAGTCAACCCTCCACCGTCGCCACCCCACCCCTAACCCACTCCCATGATTTAAACTTCGCAAGCTTTCCATTGCGAGCCGCTCGCGGTACATCCGAGCCACGCTGCCCCCCCCCCCCCCCCGGGTAACCACTTCAATTTCTCACTTGGTCCGTAGAATAAAAGACACAAATCCAGGCGTTACTCATTTGACATCCGTTTGTAGTTTCTGGAATCTGATTGACAGAGTTGCACGTGGCGAATGACAGGCAAATCTAATCTAACACCAGCCCGATGAAGTGGGTAAGTTGGCTTCCAAATTGACCATTATTCCATTTTCTATGATATTCTTGAACATTGCGTATCTATGTATATATATATATTGCCTGTGACAGGAGGCTAATGGGACTGTTATTCGTCACGTCATTGTTTTTGTCTCTCTTTGAATGGACACGTACAGATTGGAGGCATCATTCCATGAATGAGGAGTCCCACGTCTGCCTAAGCGTTTAGTTCAACAAGTCTCACCCCCCCCCCCCCCCCGATGGTTTTGATTCAACTGCTGATCCCACTTTCATTGACGATGTTCCAAATCCGGCAGGATTTACCCCCTTTTTTCGGCCCGCGACGGACACACGGGTGACATTTAGCAAATCCTCCATTTATGTTTTTTTTTCTTCTTCTCTGTAAGTATTTCTGTACGTACGTACAGTGAACTTTCTTTCGCACCGTACGTAGCCAACCGTGCTCATCGGAGGTGCGGGGGAAGGACAACAATCGGGCAATATGAATTTTGGAGGGGAAAAGATTTAGTTTTTCTTGCTGGAAGATGCCAATACATTGCTCTCTACCAGATGTATGATTGCGTCTATACTGTGCATTACGGTCTGCATGTCCGTGACAAGTGCTGGTATTTTAAAATCAGATTCTCAGATGTTATTTATTTCAGCAGGAAGGGCCCAATAAGCTGTTTCATGGTTATCTTGCAACGGTACGGATGATGTACAGTACAGATCTGAGATACAATCACAGCTACATAGGTCGCAATACAAACACGAGTATCGGCACGTGCTTTATGTTTGTATGCATGCACGTATATGTTTTACTTCTTTCGTACCGTACATAACCAACCATGCTAATTGAATGTGCTGGAGAAGGACAACAAACTAAAGACAAAAAAGCAGTTTTTCTCAAGAAATTCGTTTTTTTATTTTAATGATTTAAAAGTGCGTCGCTCCAGTGGATTCCTAATATTGGAAGGAAGAGCGGCGTTCCAAAGATGGCCGCAGAAGCACATCCGGAAGCGCCGCGCGATGCGGTGGCCACCGTCTTTGTAGGATGACCGGCCAGAAGCCGCTGCGAGGATAACCAGAGTTCACGCGATGATGGTTCATGTCCCCACACTAGCCCCCCACTAGCCCCCCCCCCAAGCCTCCACTAGCCCCCCACTAGCCCCCCCCATCCTCCACTAGCCCCCCCACTAGCCCCCCCCCCATCCTCCACTAGCCCCCCACCCCTATCCTTCACTTCCATTGCACTGCCCCATTACTATGTAAGTGATCTCATTATTTGGAATAGTGGCGTGCATTCCATCATTACATCTCTGAGGAATTGCATCTCTTGCTTAAAATCACTCTTAATTCCCTTGTCTCCCGATTAAACTGTTGCGACGCTGACGCTGGTTCGTGCCCATCATTAGCTCGGGACTCTTGACGCTGACGCTGAAGTGGAACTCAAGTAGCCTCCGCGGACCGCGGTCAACTTCCCTTGTTGCAATTTTCCGAGGAAACGCCACGTCCCAGTGACGATGTGCAGGATTTTCTCTGAAAATCCGGTCGGGATCAATCTGAAATGTATCCGCGAACGCACGTAAGTTGCGTACGTTGAACTTCTTTCGCACAGTACAGTCGCCAACCGTGTTGAATCGGAGGCGCGAGGGCTGAACGTGGGCCCGTTTCCCAGATCGCTAAGCCCCACATTTGGAAGTAATTTGGCGAAAATTGAAGAGGCGTCTCGTCTTACCGGGGTCGCGAAATGGATTTCGCGGTCAGCCTTGGGAGGAGGTGTCTGACGGAGCATCGTCAAGCGAGGCCGAGCTGTGAGAATCATCGAGGCAGTCCTCGAGCACACCCATTGTTTGTACGCAGACCGAGAGAATCTCAAGTAATGAATAACGAGAGAGTTCACACACGCCGCGGGGTATCAACGCTGACATAAGGAGGTGGTGGTGGGCGGGAGGGTACCGCTGGGTTAACTTAAATCTTTCCCCACTTGGCTGAATTGGGAGTTAATGTTCCGTAAAGTTGCTTTCCTCGGCCACAGTCTCACGACCGAACCGTTCACGGGGAGACGCCGCGATGTGTGGGCCACGTGGACCTGCCGTCAGGGTACAAATGTTGCTAAATATCTTAAAAAGAAACGTACAAAGTCAATATAAATATAGATGTCATTGCGATAACCAGAAGCAACATCGGCCCCTGTGCTGCACAGGGACAGTCACCATCGGGGTGGGGGGGGCGTGGGGGGAGGGGGAGCGTGGGGGGAGGGGGTTTTGGGGGGAGGGGGTTTTGGGGGGAGGGGGCGTGGGGGGGAGGGGGGGCGTGGGGGAGGGCGGCGTGGGGGGAGGGGGGAGTATGTAGGGAGGAGGGGGGTGGGGGGAGGTGGGACGTGGGGGAAGGGGGGCGTGGGGGGAGGGGGTTTTGGGGGGAGGGGGGCGTAGGGGGGGAGGGGGGGGGCGTGGGGGGAGGGGAAGCGTGGAGGGAGGAGGGCGTGGGGGGTGCTGAGACGTGGGGGGAGGGGGGGGCGTGGGGGGGGGGCATAGGGGGAGGCAAGGTGTGGAAGGAGGGGAGCGTGGGGCAGGTGGTGTGTAGGGGGAGAGGGATAGTGGTGGGGGGGGGGGGTCGCCTCCCGGGGGGGGGGGGGTTCCCTCGGCCAAAATAAATTAACAGTTCGTCATTGCAATGATATTGGCATGAACTATGGCATGAGGCGGCTATGAGATATTTAAGCACCCAGTAAAAACTGCAAATCCCTGCTCCTTGATCAAACATGAAAAATGATGAGGAAGCTCAACACAGAAAATAAACAATGCAGATCGTGGTCTTTAGCTTGGAGTGAGTTGAGCGATGAATTATTTTGCACGAATCAGATTGCTATTGGGTCATCCATCTTATTTTAAATTACCTTGATAACTTGGCTCTGATTATAAGTGGAGTGTTTTTTTTCTCTCTCTCTCCGTTACACTTCAGCAGTTACACTGCCAGAGAGAGAGAGAGAAAGAGAGGACACAACGATAATGGCAGGGACAAACACTGCTCTCCATCAGCCACGCAGATGAAGGTCAAGAAGAATGAAATGGGCTGCAAAAGATACAACACAGAGCCGCCGCTGAGATCCATTTCAGTGACCTCTGGCCCATACGGTTGAGGTGACAACACCTTCTCATTCTAGATTTGAAGTTTTCGTGACTGCAAGGATTCATATTCTTAGGTTTTTTCGGTAAAGTCACGTAGGTAAAAAAATTAAAATTAATTTTATTTTTTATTTAACTTTTATTAATTTACCTTTTTTACCTACGCGACTTTACCGAAAAAACCTAAGAATAAGCACCTTCTCAACCCGGGAGTAAAACGTGCACGGCGCCACACAGCAAAACCCGCTATTTTTTAATTGAGTTTCTGAAAAGTGCGAGTTTCCCCGTCGGGCGACAACAGCGTTGACGAGAGAACACAGAGAGAGAGAGCGTCAAGAGGATTGGTGTTGTGACTTACCGGGTTCATACCCGAAGGCAATGATGCGTTGTCGCTTCGCATCGTCGCCACTTGTGAAACTTGGATCCATCAATATGGGCATTTTAAGCTTTCCTGGGATTCAAATAAGTCCGTCAGTCAGACTATGTCGAGTAAGGGCCCCATTGAGCGTGGAAGCTCGTTTTTTTTTTATGGCAACCCAGCCATAAAGGCAAATACGACTGTAGCGAGCATGTGACACGGGAATTTGAGGGTTTACAGCGGGCTCCATGGAACAAGAGCAGGAATATCTTTAAACCTATAATGTAGGTTTTTCGGTTAGAGGATTTTCGGGTTTACAGCGGGCTGAGCCGACCTAGGGCAGGCCCAGGATAGGTTCAAATAATCCTTACCATGGGAGTCAAGCAAACTACTCCACATTGTCTGTCTCCTTGCCATTTTAGTTTAACACGTCGTAGGCTTTCGCGACCAACATCTATATATATAACAGGGAAAGTTGTGAATATGCGTGTCTGTTCGAAATGTTTAGCATACTTCCCAACATGCAACAAACTTTAAATTTGGCATGTGGGTAGCTTCCAGAATGTACACAATGCAAAAAGTATTAAAAAAAAGACTTTGTGTTTTGGTGGGGGGGTGGTGCAATAATGCATATATTTTGCACGGCAAGTAAGCGGTGATGTCACATCTGTGATGTCACATCTGTGATGTCACATCTGTGATGTCACATCTGTGATGTCACATCTGTGATGTCACATCTGTGATGTCACATCTGTGATGTCACATCTGTGATGTCACATCTGTGATGTCACCCTCATGCGGCAGCGTCACGCAGTGTGCCTGCTGACGTCACGCATCCCCTTCACCACCCTCCGCGTAGGCCGTGTATTAATCCAAGACAAGAATCCAAGCCCCGGGCGAAGCCGAGTAGTAAAGCTAGTTATCTTTCTATATAAAAAGGGAAATTTGTGAATATGTGTGTCTGTTCGAAATGTTTAGCATGTGGGTACTTTCCAGACTGTACACAATGCAAAAAGTATAAAAATAGACTTGTGTTTTTTTTTAGGGGGGGCGCTTATACATTTCCACGCGATAAGCCACTTCGTTGGGCGATCATTTGCGGACAGGTCGCTTCTGCAAAAGAGCGATATAAGCCAGTGGGCCTTACCAGGTTAAAATAAAACGAAGCTTAGTTTTTTAAATCCTTTATATTAAGTTCACTTGCTTGCTTGCTTGCGCGCTTACGACCGTGCAAATCTTTCGGTCGTTTTTTAACCCACTTCCCGTGATCCAATCGAGCTGACATTTTCCACACAGACTCGTTGTGCGTGACAATTAATTTTCGTGAAATTTTTTTCCAAAATTTTACACTTATTAGGAATTTTTTTTTATATTTAATTACCAATTGCTTAATGGTGCCAGGCAATCATCTGACCCATAGGTGGCAGCCATCTCAAGCCAGAGGACGAGAGGACTCTAGCCGCCACGCATATAAAGGATTTATAGTGAAAAACCTTGTTTTTACGGGTTAATTTTTGTATTTAGTTGATTCACTCGCTACACTTGAGAACCTGGTTTATTTATGCGCGACGAACGAGGCCCATTGCCAGACACGTCGCCTGTTTTGTATATTCTTTTTTTTCCTTTTAAGGTCACCCAGTGTTGTTGAGGAATGTGTCAAGTCTTTTAGCTTTTTGAACTGTTGGTGGCTAATCGCATTCGAAGCCAGGGCCTCGGCAGTGCTGCCTCAGTGCTCGGACAAGTTACATGTTTGATAGCCTGGGCAGAACTTCTGTCTTGATTTGAAGCTTTCGTGACTGCAGGAATCCATACGCTTTGGTTGTTTCGGTAAAGTCACGTTGGTGACTACCTACGAGTACAGAACTTCTTTGTTTCGGTGAATATTTTGTTTCTTTAAATTATTCGGTGAGAATGAGATTTGGAAGCAGGGATTTGTTTCGCGTGCAAATTTTTCGAAGTTTTACTGCACATTTGAATTGGCCGTGAAGTTTTGTGCCGAGGGAGCCGCTTAATTTCTCTGTCAGATGATATCGCATTATCACAACGTTAACTACGATTGTGTCCTTTGCGGTTCTTTAACAGGGCATCTCTGCTTACATATCGACAAATGCATTTTTCATGTGTGTATATAACCAAACGGGTGACCACGTTTTTTTCATATTCAGCACTTCCGATTTAGCACGGTTGGCTACGTACGGTGCGAAAGAAGTTCAACATATGCGCGTGAATTCTACACGAACTTAGGCCAACGTCCTAAATTCAATTTAAATGATCAAACGTGTTGTAATGACCTGACAATTGTCCCCGGTGGCATTTTGATTGAAGCGTTTCATTATCGAACGTAGGCGATTCCGCAACAGTCGATTACTGTGATTCGCTAATATATCTGTTTAATACATTTTACGCGGGGCAGTCATTATCGGTCAAATCACAATTGCATTCCGTATGGGCGCCATTCTCGTTGGGAAAGGCCATCGCAATAGGGCTGCGGTGAAAACGAATTAATTGGCCGAGAACACTTTCATAAGTAGGGGACTACAGAGCTCGGGCGAAATGTTTGCACCGGCTCACTGCCTGGCCGCTGTCTTTCCGCTTGTCCACGGTTCCTTCTCGCGCCTCGGAGTCGTTTCTGCGCTGCGAGATTGGGCGAGCACTGTTATATAATAGTATTTATGATAATAAAAATCAGAGGTGGGACAAAGTCATTGTTATGCAAGTCCAAGTCGAGTCGCAAGTCATCAAATTCATGACTCGAGTCTGACTCGAGTCCAAGTCACATGACTCGAGTCCACATCTCATAGGTGGGACAAAGTCATTGTTATGCAAGTCCAAGTCGAGTCGCAAGTCATCAAATTCATGACTCGAGTCTGACTCGAGTCCAAGTCACATGACTCGAGTCCACATCTCATAGGTGGGACAAAGTCATTGTTATGCAAGTCCAAGTCGAGTCGCAAGTCATCAAATTCATGACTCGAGTCTGACTCGAGTCCAAGTCACATGACTCGAGTCCACATCTCATAGGTGGGACAAAGTCATTGTTATGCAAGTCCAAGTCGAGTCGCAAGTCATCAAATTCATGACTCGAGTCTGACTCGAGTCCAAGTCACATGACTCGAGTCCACATCTCATAGGTGGGACAAAGTCATTGTTATGCAAGTCCAAGTCGAGTCGCAAGTCATCAAATTCATGACTCGAGTCTGACTCGAGTCCAAGTCACATGACTCGAGTCCACATCTCATAGGTGGGACAAAGTCATTGTTATGCAAGTCCAAGTCGAGTCGCAAGTCATCAAATTCATGACTCGAGTCTGACTCGAGTCCAAGTCACATGACTCGAGTCCACATCTCATAGGTGGGACAAAGTCATTGTTATGCAAGTCCAAGTCGAGTCGCAAGTCATCAAATTCATGACTCGAGTCTGACTCGAGTCCAAGTCACATGACTCGAGTCCACATCTCATAGGTGGGACAAAGTCATTGTTATGCAAGTCCAAGTCGAGTCGCAAGTCATCAAATTCATGACTCGAGTCTGACTCGAGTCCAAGTCACATGACTCGAGTCCACACCTCTGATAAAAATACGCTGGCTTCTGTGTGTGTTTGTCCGTCTGCAGTGGGGAGCGGTAGTGCAGCGGTTAGCGCTACGCCGCGCTACGAACCCGGTGACCCGAGTTTGATTCCCGCTCACCCTCACCACCCCAGGTCTTGTGACATCATCACCCCTCTCCTCACAACCTCAGTCCAATCTCGCGTGACGTCATCCCGGTGCGTTACAGGCAAAGACAAAGATCCCCCGTGTAGCCTTAACAGCCTGTTGGGGCGAGGGCTCTTAGCGAGCACCTATGAAGGCCAGAACGGCACACGAGGGGAGTGGGTGGCCAGCACCACGCCCGGCCGCCTTTGTCTCCCAGGTAATAATTTGAGGCTGAGTCGACCTAGGGGAGGCCCAGGACCGATTCAGATAATCGTCACTTGGTGTTGGCCGTGAGCGTGAATCGAACTCGGGATCTCCGGGTTCGTAGCGCAGCGTAGCGCTCGCAGCTAAAACCAACGCTCCCCACAACAGTTTTGGAACGTCATAGCCGGACAAACTAGGGCTGAACGATTTGTGGAAAATATCTCATTGCGATTTTTCTGACAGCGATTGCGATTTGATTTGCGATTAAATTTGTTTTAAGTCAAGCTTCAGTTCAAGATTCACTGTGTAATAGATGTAAAAAAATACGTGATGGAGCATTCCCACATGATACCATCAAAACTATGAGCCGCTCTGTATGTTCTTGAATTGAAACTATCGTGACTTTGGTTCTTTCGGTAATGTCACGTAGGTAAAAAAAAATCATAGATCACGACGTTTCGATCGCCACACAAGCAATCGTCTTCAGGTGGGAGAGAGAAACAGACGGATGAGCACTTAAAATATATGAATTGCTTCCAACATGTATTTATTAAAATGATTTAATTGAAATAGAACAATATAACAAAGAACAAGTGTTAAGTTAAATAAATGTAGCTATAATGATAACAAAATAGAACAATTCGAATAAAAAAGTAATAGGACTTTTCAAATCGCAAAAAATCGCAGCCTTTGCGATTTGCAAATCGCATTGTTTCAAATTGCGATTTCGATTTGAAATCGATGAATCGTTCAGCCCTACGACAAACCCTCGACTTGCCTGGACATTCACCGGCTCGCCACGAGGCTCGGACCTGTTCGACGCGCTGCCCGTGCATTGCCCTCTTCCCACACCCGCAGTGTTAACCAGGGCCGCCACGTGCCTCGAACTGGGAGCATCTGCGGTTAGCGCGCTTTGCCGCTTGTGAGCACATACATATGTGAAGTACCGGTAAGTACGCTGGACACCCAGGTTGAGGCACACGTATCTTTATTACAAGTTGTTGGTACAGGACAGCACTAGAGGGGGTAGCGGCCCCCTCACCCGGATAACTGGGAATACACTCTAGCTAATCCTGACCTACCCCAAGTCCTCCGCTAACGGGCTAGGGGAGGCTAACTGGCCCGACACTGGTGAGTCGGGCTACGGTCTCCGGAGTCCCAGGGTACTGACCCTGGTTCACGGAACCACGCCTCTGGCTCGATCCTCCGCAGCCCTTACAAGGGCGGCGTCGAGGGGAGTCCAGGGCTTCTAACTAGAAGATCTTCCTTCTTCCTCCTTCGTTCCCAGACTGAGCCCCGAGCTCTCCCTGTCCTCCCCCTTTATACCCCCCCATCAGGATCACAACCCCCCAGGCTGCCTGATGCGGACGTCGCTGCGGGCACCCCCCCCGTGTACTCCCGGAGCTCCGCCCACTGTGTTTATTCCCCGTTGGATCCCATGCACCTACAGCCCTCCCGTAACAACCCTACATATGGAAGAAGGGCGATTGGCCGAAACGTCGCCTATTATATATTTCTTCTCTGGTTCTTTCGGCAAAGTCACGTAGGTATAAAATAAAATGTATTTTATTTTAAAATGTATTTTCTACCTACGTGACTTTACCGAAAGAACCAAAGAGTATGGATCCCTGCAGTCACGAAAACTTCAAATGTATATATTTCCTTTTTAAGGACAAATGCGCAGACTTATTTTAAATCTTATCAAAGGCTTTTGCAAAAGTTTACATCGTGGACGAAAAACTCCACATCTGTGATGATGGCACGGTGGTCGCGTTCGTCTTAATTGTTTTCAAGGACATCGCCTTTGTAAACTGCTGCGGACAGCGCAGCGTTGATGCACCTTTTCATTTGACCACCTCCACGGGGATGGACCTTTAGGCTCCACGTCGTGCACGATCCATTCATTGCGGGGGGGGGGGGTGGGCACAACAATCCAGCGATCAGTTTTGCCGAACAGGGGCGGCTGTTCGCGGAGAAGTGAGGACGCCCACCATATCTCGCAAAACTTTTCGTGGATTTCGGTGCTTTGCTTTGTTAGAGCGGCCGTTTGCAGCCGCGCACGCCGCTTCACGAACGATGCCCATCTGGAGCTCCTACCCCGCACCCAATTCCCTCGTTCAACAGAGGAGTTACCCGGAGAAACTCCGCTGAAAATGCATCGGATCAATGTAACGAGCAGTTTCGCCAGCTCCAGTGCTAACTGAGTGTGTGCGAGTCATTGATTTTCGCCAATTACCTCGTACCTGCTGATAATTGGTGGTGGTTGGGAGGGAGGGGGGGGATATCGACCAGCCAAGTATAGGGCCGGGAGAAGACGGAAGATCTACTACATTCTAGAGGGAGGTTGGGGATTTACAAATATTGGAGAAGTATCGATTGATACTATTGCAGGCTTTGAGCAGAGTGCGCCTGGCTGTGAAGTGTGGATCGTGTGCAGGTCAAGTGGCGTGTTATCCTCTGATGACACTTTCTGGGCTTTCCCGTGAGCGGTTCATTTAGCGAACGTTTACGGTAGATATTTTGCGAGCGCATCAAAACAAAAATATATTTTTCGATTTAAAGCTTTCGTGACTGCAGGGATTCGTCTTCTTGGTTCTTTCGGTAAAGTCACGTAGAAGGGAAATAAAAAAAAACATAATAAAATAATTATTTTATTATGCTTTATTTTATTTTATTATTTCCCTTCTACGTGACTTTACCGAAAAAAATATATTTCCCATTTTGTCACGCGCTTCCTGAGGTTATTTTTTTTTTACTTTTACTTTTGGAGTGTCACCGTTTCGACGTGCGTACAAACAGGCTGGAGGGGGTGGCATTTCCAAACGGCTTTCACCGCGTGCGCGATGAGCACACTGGCGATGCTGTGGTGGACTGCGACTCTCTGGCGTTTCCCTCTGTTCCTTCTCCTCCTTGTGCTCAATCCACGATGTCGCTCTCTCACTCTCTCTCTCTCTCTTCTCACCCTCCATTCACCGGAACAAACTTCCCGCTCCACATGGAACGGTCACCTTCGCTCGCGAGTTTCCGCTCCTCACTCGAAACTCACTAATTTTCCCTTGCTCTTCCCACGACCTCTTAATCTCTCCCTAACCCACCACCCCTCCCCCCCCAAAACCACCACCGCTTACGTTTCCCTCATCATATTCCCATTGCATGGCTTTCGCTCATTTCCCCATTCGCCCAATCCATTCATCGCCATTTACCGTCATCAATGTGGCTTTCGCCGAATTCACGCGTTGCAGATTTGCCCCCATCGCTTCCTCTCATCTATTTCAGTCACCTCACCTCCACCGCTGAATTCACACGTTGTACCTTTGTTAATTCTGTGTACAGCGCCTTGATAAAGGCGCTGTATAAATTAATTTAAGAAAGAATGAGAACTTGCGATAATAAATGTTCAGGGTTACTTTCATTTTACGAAGTGATGTGGCCAAGCGGTAGTGCGTTTATTACTCCTTGTTGCAGTTCGTGCCCCACCGGCAGCCCCAGTTAATACTACGCTGTGCAACCACGAACTTTTTCCTTCTTGGTTCTTTCGGAAAAGTCACGTAGAAGGGAAGTAATAAAATAATAAAAATAAAACATAATAAAATAATTCTCACGACGTTTCGGCCACAACACAAGCAGCCGAAACGTCGTGAGAATTATTTTATTATGTTTTATTTTTATTATTTTATTATGTTTTATTTTTATTATTTTATTACTTCCCTTCTACGTGACTTTACCAAAAGAACCAAGAAGATGAATCCCTGCAGTCACGAAAGCTTTAAATCGAAATTTCACGAACTTTTTATTCTATTTTACCAGTTAAGACCAACTCAGCTGTATAGTATTTTTTTTCAGAAGCGACCTGGCTATCACAAATGACAGCTCAACGAATTGGTTTACCAGGTGAAACTGTTTAGCAGCCAAATACTCTGAACGCGTGATGTCGACCCTCAATCTGGAGGAAAAAACCCGGAGGACCCAGCGAAGAATCCACGCGATCACGCCTGTCTATTTGGAGTTTGAATGTTCCCACCCTAGTCATGTGGATTTTTTTTTCTCCGGGTCCATCGGTTTTTTCCCCTCTACGTAGAAAGAAAAAAACCCATGCATTTAGATTACTTCGGTTATTTTGCTGCTATACATTTGCACACTATGAGCCCCTTTGTTGAGCTATCATTTGTGGCCAGGTCGTTTCTGAACAATAAGTTAATACCTCGGTGGGCTTTAACTGGTAATATAAAAAAAAATCTAATTTTAGTTTTACTTGTATAAGTTTAAGTCATTTGTTTGCCTTTCCTAAACTTTGTCCTTCTATTTAGTTTTTTGTTTACTGTTTGTTGTTGTAACGTTCTGTCCCGCCCCCACTGGACATCTCTGAAAACGAGCTTGCTCGCTCATCGGATTCCTCCTCCAGTATAAATAAAACATTCTGATTCTGAATTCCACCCGGCCTTGTCACGTGGCCAATTGTGCCAACTTTGGGGGGGGTTTTCAGCAAATCCGAATGTTGTAAAGTAATAAAAGACAAAAGCTAGCAAATATTTATTTGTTGTCAAATTCATTTCACATTGTTGTATATTGCTGTGCCTTCAGGCTCACAAAAGTGACGTCGCTTGTTAAAACGTGACACGGGTTTGTGGTGGGAAAACAGTGGACGTGATGTCATGTTCGTGACGAAAACAGTTTTGTTTTTGTTTTTTGAGATCCGTCCAAATCGTCGCAAATGGGCCAAATCTCTTTTTTTCTCGCATCGACCGCAAAATCGGAAGCACATCCCTACCACACTGCGATCAATAACAGCCACGCATCCACGCGCTATTAAGGAATTCACAGGATTTCACCGCGGATTGATAATGATCATCATGATTTTGTTTTAATCTTCAACCAATGTTAATGCGATATCGAGCGCCAACGTTGCCACAAACAGCTGCATTTTGAACTAAGGATACCAGTGGTTAAAATGTTTTTATTTTTTTATTTATGCTTTCTTTTGCTGGCCACGTGCAATGTGGATGAATTCGTTCGCCATCCCGATAGAGCTGCTCCTCTCCTCGCTGTACTCCCCGCAATTGCGTTGCCCATGGCTCGCCAGAGTGCGAGTTGTTTCTGTTGCCATGCCGACCACTCAACATCATAAGATAAGTGGATCAGTCCAGAATATATATATATTTTTTTGCAATAAACAGTCATTGCATGCATTGCCGAATGTGAAATCTGCCCACCCACCCAACAAAAAAGAAACGAAGAGTGAACAGTCTTTGAGGCGGGTCGTATAATTTATCGTGCCGGAAGACCCAGACCTTATTGAGCACTTAGTCTTCATTCGCTTTGCTTATTCATATTTTATGCATTTTTCTGTGTAACGAACCATTACATCACGCGGGGCGTCGAGGCGGCAGAAGGGGCCTCCACTCGAGAAACCACGGTAGCTAGGAGATGTTAACTACCTCGCCTGGTGTACAGGAAGTCGTGGGTTCGATCCCGACCCTGACGCCTGCTGCTGTATATTTGGAGTTTGCGTGTCTCTCTCTCATCATCATCACGGTGGCTAGGAGATGTTAACTACCTCGCCTGGTGTACAGGAAGTCGTGGGTTCGATCCCGACCCTGACGCCTACACGAATGTTAGGAAACTCCCATCCCTTGGTTGTGGACGTGCCATACCCTGACCCTGGATCGCTCGGAGAAGGCAGTACAGCAAGTGGGACAATCGCCATCTGTCTTCTTGGCTCTTTCGGTAAAGTCACGTAGAAGGGAAATAATAAAATAATAAAAATAAAACATAATAAAATTATTTTATAATGTGTTATTATTTTTTTTTCCTTTTTACGTGACTTTACCGAAAGAACCAAGAAGATGAATCCCTGTAGTCACGAAAGCTTTAAATCGAAATTTAATCGCTATCTGTTTCCATCTCGAAGGGGATAGAGCGTTGCGCCCTCGCGCAAGTCATGGGTTTTATCCGAGCGCTCCGGTTTCCTCCCGACTTGTACGAGAAGCACAACTCATCATCATTCATTGTCTGAAAACATCTTCGAAATGAAAACTCAATGTAGCAGGACCTTGATGCAACGAAGTCCTACAACTCAGTGTGGTTCTCCTGGATAACCAAATACATTTACAATGCAAAGTAAAATCGCCGTCACCCCGTGGTTTCTTTTATTTTAATGCAGCCACGTCTCCCGCTACACATTCAATGGGAATGGCGAGATAGAGAGATTCAGCTTCAATACGCCTTATCAGGATGTACCTCTCTTGGGGTGGAACCTCTCCACTGCCTTCTTTATGTAGCTGACCCACAAAGGATAGTAGAATAAACATGGCCATGAGTGGCTAATTGATTTGCTTCAGGGACAAAACGGGAGGAAGGAGGGGAGGGAGGATTATTCGTGGTGGAGAAGTTTTTTGAAACGGACGTTCGATGAAAACGTTTAAAAGTTACAGCGACTTCTTCCTCTTCTGTGCACGTGTGTGTGTTGAACTTCTTTTGCACCGCACGTAGCCAACCGCGTGCTAAATCGGAGGTGCGGTTCTCAGACGAACATGGAGGCAGTGCTCATCTCCCGTCGACAAGGTGGAAATTCCACATTCCTATGGCGCGGGTGGAGAGGGCATCCATAGCACGGGCACTGTTAGCTACCTCTCCTGGTACACAGGAGGTCGTGGGTTTGATCCCGACCATGACGCCTGCTGCTGTACATTTGGAGTCTGTGTGTCTCTCTCCCCATGGTCGCGTGGATTTTTCTCCAGGTCCTCCGGCTTTTCCCTCCACATTTATAATCAACGTGGCTATCGCTCTAAATCTCCAAGCGATGATGATGAGGCCACTTCGTTGAGCTATCATTTGTGGCCAGCTTGCTTCTGAAAAAAGAGCTTGATCGCTCGGTAGGCCTTAACTGTTAACATATATATTTTTGTATATAGCTTTTATACTCTCCAACGAATGGTGCTCATTGTATCGATCCCGAACGGAATGCTGTGCCGACTTCAACCACGCCCCCCCCCCCGCCGCAATCAAACCCGGTATTGAACTCAGCCGGCTCTGCCCGCCGGGCTAAACGGCCGGAACAAAAACGCGTTAATGAAAACAGCGATGAGAGAATAGCCGTCACGCCAGACTGCGGGCAAGTTTTTACGGTAATATACCTCATAGGGTGCGCGCATTCGCAGCAAACGTCTGCCAATATTGATTACTTTAATATGTTGCGCACTTCTGCGATGCATTTCTCACGGGCAAAAGAGAGATAGAGAGAGAGCCATGCGCGGCTGACCCACGCCGTGCCGGCCTTCAAGGAGCAATGGGCGATGGAGGAGGCCGTGTGCTCGGTGGCAGATGACGGGGAGCTCTGCATGCAGATATGAGCTACCCGTCGGAGGCCGTCAGACTGTGAGAAGGGCTGCGTGCAGAGCGAGAGAGAGCGAGAGAGAGAGAGCGAGAGAGAGAGCGAGAGGTGGGGGTTTACATAAAGCAAAGTTATTATTTAAAAAAAAAATTACGAAATGATGAACGAAGCAAAGTGCCGACTACACCGAGCATCTTCTTGTTTCCACTGATCGTAAAAAAAAGAGAGAGAGCGAGAGAGAGAGAGAGAGAAAAGCGTGGTGATGAGCGGGGAACGCGAACGCCATTGGCTTCAGAGACCGCGTTATGGCAGTTTGCGCAAGAGAAGCCAGAACGAACGCGCCTCCGTTACGAACTTCACAGGTGTTTGTTGAGACACAAAGAGTGATAACAGAGAGGCAACGTCCATGGTGAGCGAGTACCTATGTGCAAGGATATTCAGTGAGCTTGGCTATGGGGCCTCGAGCTTGAGAGGGAGGGGGGGGTTGGCAAAACTGGATGTCTCAGTGGCGAGGTGTGAACTACCTCGCCTGGTGTACAGGAGGTCGTGGGTTCAATCCCGACCATGACTCCTGCTGCTGTATATTTGGAGTTTGCGTGTCTCTCTCTCTCATCATCACGGTGGCTAGGAGATGTTAACTACCTCGCCTGGTGTACAAGAGGTCGTGGGTTCGATCCCGACCCTGACGCCTGCTGCTGTATATTTGGAGTTTGCGTGTCTCTCTCTCTCATCATCACGGTGGCTAGGAGATGTTAACTACCTCGCCTGGTGTACAGGAGGTCGTGGGTTCAATCCCGACCATGACTCCTGCTGCTGTATATTTGGAGTTTACGTGTCTCTCTCTCTCCTTGTGGTCGCGTGGATTTGTCTCCGGGTCCTCCGGTTTTACCCTCCACATTTAGAATCGACATCACGCGTCGTGAGATAATTTGGCTGCTTGTAAATTTCCACACGACGAGCCACTTCATTGAGCTATCATTTGTGGCCACGCGAACTCCAAATATATAGCACGCGTCGGGATCGGGATCGAACCCCACGACCTCCTGCGCACCAGGCGGGGGAGTTAACATCTACGCCACGTGTTCCCATCCGCTTGGATCGTACAGATGCTGGGGACGGTGAGCGGTAGTACAGCGGAGGATTTGGAGTGTGTAGCAGGGGCATCAGGAGACAGTGTCAACGACGGTTAATCTCTGTCCATGGGCTCATTAATATCCATGAGTGAGCGTCTGTGAATGCCTTGTGGGTGCAACACGAGGCAGTGGATCTCGGCGTCGTGAGCTTTGTAATGAATATTGATGAGGTTGCCATATATAGCATTTTTCCCCTATATTTTACTGGCAGCGTCCGAGATGCGGGGAGTCAAAATAAGGTTACATTAGCGGCGGGAACATTGCGAACCCTGCCAGATTGGCTGCACGGTTTAAATATTTCCCTTCTCCCGCTGGGAGACGCACGTAGATGCAGTTGGGGGTTATGCAAAGACAAATATCCACCGTGTGGCCTTAACGGGCTGATGCGATCAGTGATGGCAACGTCCACGCAGGGGGTGAGTGGCCAACACCGCGCCCGACAGATTCTCTCTCCCGAGTGGCGATGTTTAAACATTGCTCCCAGGTACTCACTTGAGGCTGAGCCCACCTAGGGGAGGCCCAGGGTAGGTTCAGATATTATCCTCACCATGGCAGTCAAGAAAATTGCTCCACATTGTCCGACTCATTCACATTTTAGTTTAACGCGCAGTAGGCTTTCGCGACCAATATTATCCGTAACAAAGGCGGGGTGTTGTGGGTCCGATCGCGTAAATGTAAACGTGTCTAAATTTCGATTTTAAGCTTTCGTGACTGCAGGGATTCATCTTCTTGGTTCTTTCGGTAAAGTCACGTAGGAGGAAAATAATAAAAATAAAACATAATAAAATAATAAAAATAATTCTTCAGGTGGAGAACAGGTCTGTCGAGAAGGCAGACCTGTTCTCCACCTGAAGACGGCTGCTTGCGTTGTGGCCGAAACGTCGTGAGAATTACTTTATTATGTTTTATTTGTATTATTTTATTATTTTCCTTCTACGTGACTTTACCGAAAGAACCAAGAAGATGTTAACGTGTCGTTGACCCACGACCACCGGACACAGCCAAGTCGTAAGGCTTGTCACGTAAAACAAAACGTGGCAGTCAGTTGCTAGTTCAGCACGCCGGCGATTACAGCAACCAGCCTCATCGGGCGATGTGCCAGAAATGACGAAGACGTCTCCCCCTTTCAGCTACGTTGACGAATCCAGCTTCCCCCGCCACGTGGAGGCGAATTCTCTTCCACGTGGTACGCGCATTTCGTTGCCTTTAAACCGAACGCATGCGCGAAACATGAAACTTTAAAAGGAAATACAAACAACAACAACCTTGATTTAAAGCTTTCGTGACTGCAGGGATTCATCTTCTTGGTTCTTTCGGTAAAGTCACGTAGAATGGAAATAATAAAATAATAAAATAAAACATAATAAGATAATTCTCACGACGTTGTCTCCCCGATAGACCTGGTCTTCACCTGAGGACGGCTGCTTGCGTTGTGGCCGAAACGTCGTGAGAATTATCTTATTATGTTTTATTTTATTATTTTATTATTTCCATTCCACGTGACTTTACCGAAAGAACCAAGAAGATGAAAACGTTTTAACCACGTAACAAAGAATACCACGAGGTGTATTTGGCTGTGACCCTCAGGAATAAACTCCAATTCTCTCTCTCTCTCTTTCGTGTATGGCGATGCAAAACCACGGGTTGAAACTAACTAACTAAACAATTGGTTCTACTTACCAGGTAAGGCCCACTGAGCTATACGGCTCTTTTTCAGAAGCGACCTACCTCTCAGAAATGATGGCTCCATGAAGTAGCTGATCACGGAGACATTTATAGCAGCCAAATACTGTAAACGCGTGTTCATTCTAAATGTGGAGGGGAAAAACCAGGAGGACCCGGAGAAAAATCCACACGACCACCAGAGGGAGAGAGACACTCAAACTACAAATGTACAGCAGGTGTCAGGATCGGGATTGAACCCATAATCTCCTGCATACCGGGCGAGGGAGTTAAACTCTCTTAGCCACGGTGATGATGAGAGAGAGACACACACAAACTCTAAATATAAAGCAGGCATCAGGATCGGGATCGAACCCACGATCTCCTGCATACCAGGCGAGGGAGTTAACATCTCTTAGCCACCGTGATGATGATGAGAGAGAGAGACACGCAAACTCCAAATATACAGCAGGCGTCAGGATCGGGATCGAACCCACGATCTCCTGCATACCAGGCGAGGGAGTTAACATCTCTTAGCCACCAGTCTCGATACAAACAAACGGCTGATTGTTGCAGCAATGCCCTAGATCAAGTAATTGGCCTCCATCACGCGCACACTCCAAGGGTCTGAAGTGCAAATTGCCCAATCGTAGATTTTCCACTGTCTATTTATACACAAGGTGGCCCAAAATTCAGGACACAGAAGGGTTATGATATTATTTTCAACAAATCCCAAGGGGTTATTTTGCTGACCTCCGTGAAAATGAACGTATGATGCATCAATTATCTTTTGAAATTAATGTAGGCCTTTTTTTAGATTACAGACGTGATCTTTGAACATTCATTAATGAATGTTTAATTGTCTCAATTAATTCGGCCTTCTCGGTCGAGTTTTGTAAACGACGAATTGGAGGTGATCTCCCCACGGGAGGAATAAAGATACTACGCGAATAACGACCGCCGATAAAACATTAACTTAAACAATAAAAAAAGAAACAAAAAATATGGCAGCGTTAAAAATGAATGCAATAACGTCGTTGCGTGTCCTCAATTTTGTGGGCCACCCTCTTACATATCCTGCACCGCACTCCTTTGGAACAAAAAAAAAACAAATATATGGCTCGGAGCATTACTTCGACTTCGCTCATCGAGCCGCGCGCGAGTTTAATTCCCCTCGCGGGAGACTTCAAAAAGGGTGTCCGTCGCTTCTGCCACTCGCTTCCACAACTCGTCGCGAAGAAGACATCGCCGAATATTTCGCACCTCCGATCGGCACGGTCGTCCACGTACGATGCGAAGGATGCTCCACGTACTTACGCGACAAACCAGTAGTGTATCTGTATCGACATCCTCACCGCCACTAGAATCTCTCGCAGCAGCATCTGCTTCACATAAGCATCGTTACTATGATCACAATTTTTATAGATATAAAAAAACATTTGTATTTTACCAGGTAAGGCCAACTGCGCTACATCGCTTTTTTCAGAAGCGACCTGGCCACAAGCGATAGCTCAACGAAGTGGCTTGTCACGTGGACATTTAGAGCAGTAGCCAAATACTCTAAGCGCGTGTCGTTTCTAAATGTGTAGAGAGAGAAAAAGAAAACGGAGGACCCGGAGAAGAATCAACGCGACCACGGGGAGAAACATATAAACTCGAAATATATACAGCAGCAGGCGTCAGTGGTCGGGATCGAACTCATGACCTCCTGTATACCGGGCGAGGTAGTTAATATCTCGCCAGCGTGGGGCCCACGTGAAATATTACGTACGGTACTCAAAATCCAACCACAGCTTACTCCGCAGAAGAAGAAGAAAACAACTGCCCCGTCGTCACCGTGGCTCGACCAGACCTCACCGGGGAAAGCTATACGACGTCGACGACACGCGTCATTACAGGGCAATGAGCACCGTTGGATACGTACGGTGCGAAAGAAGTTCGCAGTGCAATACGTACTCCAAACACAATGGCTCGCGACAAGTGGTTTTGCACAAAGCGCGGCAATTGCAAATAGACGACACGACACCTCCACCGGCTCGATTTCTCTTCCTTTCCATGCACACCGATCGGACGAGATGGTGACTCGTAATCGGCTCTCCGTCGCGCTAAGGGACAGATGCCGTGACCACTGCCGCAGTGATGGCCTCAATGGGCTCGTCACCAGGTTAGAAAGTTCTACATTAGGCACTTCTCAGCAACGATACGTAATCTACAACATCTGAATGGCGTTCGCTCGGTCAAGTACGATATCTCATTGAGAACAACACACTTATAGTCGTCTGGCTCTGTGACCACGTATTGCATTAACACAGGTCTCTCTCTCTCTTGCTCTCTGTCTCGTGAATCTGAAGACAATGCCATTCACAATAGACGTATGTTTAAGTTAGATCGCGTAAATATAAATGCGTCGTTAAACCCGCCACCATCCGACACAGCCAATTAGTAAGATTTGTCACGTAAAACAAAGCGTGCCAATTCGTTACTAGTACAGCACACCGGGTTGTGTGTTGGAGAGTAAACCCACCACACCATTTACAATTCGTGTACCGTGGCGTTTGGCCAGTAAATTACAACCGGCATCATCAGGCGACAGCCAGACTTGTGGATAAATCCTCCAAAAACAGGTACCGAAAGGGGAGGATTTCTCCAGCCTCCGTGTCAAACTGACAATGTCATTTGTGTGGCTTCACGTTGCCCTGGTGCACCACGCGTAACGCTACTCCGCTGTGAGCATGCGAGCGCGCATCCAACCCCCACCACCACCACGAACCCACCACTCCCATCCCACCTTTGGCGCATTGAAGACCAACGCTCTCCACAAGCTGCTCCGTCAAGCCGGGCGCAACGGCGTCCGACAGCCGCCGATGTGGGCACCCACCGACAGTCACCGGTAGCTAGCCGGTGAGCTTAGCTAGCTCGCTCGCTCGCTCGCACATCGAGGTCTCTCAAAGAGCCGCGCTTACAGCGAAGCGGCTTCGCAGCGCGTGGTATTTGGTGGTGGGGGGAGAGGAGGAGGAGGAGAGGGGGGTGACAGAACGACGGACAGAGCTCTCGGAAGAAACCACTCGGAGCGCGTGTGATGGAGCGGGGGTGGAGAAGTGGACGGAAGTCGACATTATCCGAATATTTATTCAATCCTGGAGGGATCCGATGAGATCTAAAGCTCGCAGTGAAACGGCAGCTGCACATTTCAGATTCGTTGGTTACTCGGTTGAGGTAAACGTGGGATCAGCGAGAGAGAAAAAGACGAGTTTTGTATTAATTTTTGTGAGTTGAACAACGGCAGCAAGAAATGCGTGCGTTTACATTTGGGCATTTAGGCACTACCCTCCCACCTCCCTTTTTCTCTTCTTCTACTACAGGGGTGTCAGAGCTTAGGGAGACACAAAGGGCTGTAGAGTTTATTAAAACACGCGGTGTAAGAGACGGGTCTCCCATTGCACCGTAAATCCGTAATGTGTGGATTTGTGCCGGCGTCAACCCCCTTTCATATTCCTCTGTGCTCGTGCGCCTGATTAGTTTTGTCCATAAAAAACATATACTCGTGGAGAATAATGTTCCTTTTGTTTACGTTGCGTTTAAAAGTTGTAGCTTTACGTTCATACCCACGGCCAGTGAGATCGTTTTTTTTCACGTTTCCCTTGATGGAATTGTCGCTGTCCGCGGAGTTCACGGACTGAAAACCTTTCTCCTCTCTTGCAAGCGGGAACTTCACTTTATAATCACTTCATACTCCGTGGAGATGTCAGCGTGGATTTCAAGATGATAATCAATAGAGGGGATGGTGGTAATAATAATGATGATGATGATGATAAATAATCATGCAAATTTTTTTTTACGAAACATCATTGAATTGATAATTGTTTTTTTTACCCTTCTATCTGGCAACAAAACTGACAACTTTTTTTTACAAGGAATCATGTTTACATAGACCACAATACCTGCAGTCATAATGCAAACAAAAACATAACTCTGATAATGTATGCACTGTCAGTTTTGTTGCCGGATAGAAGGGTAATAAAACCAATTATAATTGAATTGTGCAATATTATACTCGTGTAAATGTCCTTTACATAATAGACTAACTTTTCTACCCGGCTTTGCCCGGGACTTGGATTCACCACGCCCGGCCGCCTTTGTTTCCCCAGTGGCGATGTTCACACACCACACGAGTTCTTCGTTTGAGGCTGAGTCGACCTAGGGGAAGCCCAGGACCGGTTCAAATAATCGTTACCGGTGGTGGCCGTGATGCGGGAATCGAACTCGGGTCGCCGGGTTCGTAGCGCAGCGCGCTAACCACTGCACTACCGCTCCCCCCACACACGTGCGCGCGTCCATAGGTACACATACACGCGCTTGCTGCAGACACACACAACTTTCAGGGTGCGTACGGCAGTAAATGACTCTAATAAACCAATGCTGCGCCAAGAACGCCTTAGACCTGCAACTCATTTGTATGGCACGTTACTTGCGGAGGGTTGGGGGGGGGTGACGTGAGCAGGCACACTGCGTGACCCTTCCGCATGCGGGTGACATGACAGAGATGTGGCGTCACAGCTCACTTGCCGTGCAAAATATATCCATTATTGCGCCCCCCACCCCCAAAAAAAATACAAAAGTCTATATTTATCATGTTTGCATGGTGTACAGTCTGGAAAGTACCCACATGCCAAATTTGCAAGTTTGTTGCATGTCGGGAAGTATGCTAAACATTTTGAACAGACACACATATTCACAAATTTCCCTTTCATATATGTATAGATTTAAATAAATCTATGCTATGAAAAATTGATAACGTCGTGGTTAATAATGTTTGTAGCCGAGAGGCACACACCATTCCCCTTTGTAGCTTTGCAAATCTATTTTACTAACAAATGATTTAACATGCAACACAGGTGCATGATATATATATAAATAATATATTGATATATATTTAAAAATTTACGTCTATATAGATGTGATGTGATAATTATCCGTAGCGTCACTCTTCATTGTTATGAGAGTGCGTGCGCCCAGGTGCAGCAGCTTCACCAACCCATTTTCGCAACAAAGCAAATATGAATGGCTACATAAATGCAGGATTCAGATCCATATTTTTTTTCACACCAATGGAACCTCCTTTGCCAGTAGCAAAAAATGCTATTTGGTTTTTTACCCTTTTTATCTGGCAACAAAACTGACACCTTTTTTTACAAGGAGTCATGTTTGCATTGACCACAATACCTGCAGTCGGAATGCAAACAAAAAACACAACTCTGATAAAGGATGCACTGTCCTTGAAGTTGATTGGTCCACACCCGAGACAGCTTTTCTTAGAGCCTAGTCTCACATGGTGTTGGACCAGATGACGCCAAAAGGCGCACAACTCAAAGACAATGCACCATCAGAGTATGAGAGCTCGGGGTAAGCATTTACACCATTGGAACCTCATTTGTGTGGACCAATCAACTTCAAGGACAGTGCATACATTATCAGAGTTATGTTTTTTGTTTACATTCCGACTGCAGGTATTGTGATCAATGCAACCATGACTCCTTGTAAAAAAAAATGTCAGTTTTGTTGCCAGATAAAAAGGGTAAAAAAACAATTCTCATGTTTTTTTTTATTTAGCTACTAATTTATGAGAAGTTTAGAATTATGTTACCATGGTGGTGGGGATGAGGGGTGTGGAGGAAAAGCCAGATTCGTCCAGAAATTATTATTTTTTTACTGCTGATGAGACCTTCATAAATATGGTGTTAAAGATGAGAAACCCACGGGAGGATCACCAAACCGCCCGCCCGCTCCGCGCCGGCCCCACTTGGGAAGGTTCTAGACCCGCCCCTCTCGGTTGGCTCGGCGTAACTCTATCGCGCCTATTCAGCACAGGTCGTGGACGTCGAGAAGATGGGGGGGAGGTGGAGGGGGGGCAGTGCCGGATTATCCTAGGAGCACAAGTAGCTACATATATTACGGGCCCCGAACCTTCAAGGTCCCCGCGCTAAATATTTTCAAGCTATCAATTCCGGTTCAGTGATGCTGCACTTGCTCTATTACTATAGTACTATACCGCCTTCAACTTTTATGAACGACTGCGTGTTTAAGGTTAGCGATTTGTCGTATTATCTGGCTGTATAGCAATTGAAAAAATGCAATCACTTTACTATGCACGTAAAAAAATAGTGTTTTACTATTTACGTTTTTTTTTTATGGCCCCTTTATAACATATGCTACAGGCCCCGCACTTGCTTCATCCGGCACTGGATGGGTGGGGGGGGTTGAAGAGAGATCACCGAGCCGTCGGGAAGTGTCGATGAGTCGGTGTGGGGTCGAAAGGAGATAAATTAAGTTGGGTTGGGGGGGTAGGGCCAAAGAATAACGAGGGAAGTGATGGGAGGTGGGTCGGTCTACAATCATCGTGGTGACTCGGGGTCATCTTCGCAGCGGCGGCGGCGGCAGCTTTTGGCGAGCGGTCGAAACAAAGACGGCGGCGTTCACTGCGTCGCGCGCTTTCAGATGCGCGGCCGTCCGGAACTGCTCTTTCTCCCGACATTCGGCAAGCCGGCTGGGAGCCATTGCACTTTTAAATCGTCATCTAGATTGAGAACGGATTTATTTTCGTGTTTTTAGTTTGTTGTGTTTCCCCCCGCACCGGTTGGCTACGCACGGTACCGTACGTGCGCAAGGAAGGAGGAAGGTTGGCGGAGGAATGCTAAGAAGGCAAAACGTCTGGATTTTGGAATATTGTCAGAGGCTTAATTTCTGAAATGACCTCTTACAAGGATGTTAGGGGGACATCCATTAGGCAATTAACGGAAGCCACTGCTCAACAGTTTGACAGATGCAATTTAAGTGAATAAGTAAGCTCCCAGAAAAGCATGGAAAAGTTGAGTCAACCTTGGTTGACGTTGACCCAACGTTGCCTCAACCTCAATCAACCAACGTTAACCCAACGTTGGTTGACGTTGACCCAACGTTGCCTCAAGCTCAAGCAACCAACGTTGGCATACAATTTAGAAAACTAAAAAAACTATCTGGTTACATGACTTAGTTACTATTTGACGTGGTATTATTTCGGAGTAAAATATATGGTGCGGTATTGTAAAACAAAACTAATTAAGCAATTTACGTAACATGGCTTCTTATATACAGGGTGGCCCGAAAGCCAGGACACATAGGGTTACTATGTTTATGTTGACAAATTACAGAGGTTCTTTAATTTATTTTAACAAATGTTCAAATTTGACTTCTATGAGCATGAATGCATGATGCATGAATTATCTTTTGAAAGTAATTTACGACTTTTTTCTGTTCATGAATTCAGGGTTCTTCTTGGTCGAGTTTTTTAAGTGACGGATTCACAGTGACACTCCCACAAGAAGACAAAAATGATATGATGTATGTACGTATGGTGAACTTCTTTCGCACGATACGAAGCCAGCCTTTCTAATACAAACAACGATCACAGATACTCTATTAATTTAAAGCATAAACAATAAAAAAAACATGTTTTAATGCCAGTGTTAAAATAAAGTAAATAACCCTATGTGTTTTGATTTAAAGCTTTCGTGACTGCAGGGATTCATATTCTTGGTTCTTTTCTTGCTGTGGATTTCACACCTGATGATAATTGCTTGTGTTGCAAACGAAACGTCGTGAGAATGTTATTGTTTAATATTTTAATTATTTAATTGTTTTCCTTTTACGTGACTTTACCGGAAGAACCAAGAATATGAAACCCAATGTGACCTGACTTTTAGGCCACGCTGTATAAGTCACGGTGAAGAGATGTTAACTCCCTCGCCTGGTATACAAGAGGCAGTCAGTTCGATCCTGACGCTGACGCCGGCTGCTGTATATTTGGAGTTTGCGTGTCTCTCTCTCACCATCACCACCACTGTGGCTAGGAGATGTTAACTCCATCGCCTGGTATACAGGAGGACATCAGTTCGATCCTGACGCTGACGCCTGCTGCTGTATATTTGAAGCGTGCGTGTCTCTCTCCCCGTCGTCGCGTGGATTTTTCTCCGGGTCCTCCGGTTTTCCCCTCCACATTTAGAACAAAAAACGTGCGTTTAGAGTATCTGCCTGCTATAAATGTCCACACGACGATAACCCAGTTCATCGGGCTATGAATTGGTGATCGCCAGGTTGATTCTGAAAAAAGAGCTAGTCAACGAAATAAAAAGTATAATATAAATTAGTATATCACCCAACACTGCCAGCTCATATGTTCCACAGTTCGACATTGTGTGATGACACTGAAGGCACAAATCCACACCCGCCAGGCTCTGTGTGACCTCACGCGAACCGTCCATCACATCAGGTCTTTTAATTAATTTACCGCAGTGACAGATGTATTATATGTTCCATGAAGGCGTTGGTGGCTTATGGCACTTTTATTGATAAGGATTATTCCTGCTGCACGTGCTAATTTGCCATAACGGGGGGGGGGGATATACTGTAGTTTTAAATAAGGCATTTCATTTATACTGTAATATGCATTAATGATATAAATCCGTTCTAGATTTGAAGCTTTCGTGACTGCAAGGATTCATATTCTTAGGTTTTTTCGGTAAAGTCACGTAGGTAAAAAATTTAAATTAAAGTTAATAAAAGTAAAATAAAAATAAAATAAAAATCACGACGTTTCGGAGGCAACACAAGCTTCCGTCAACACAAGATATAAATCCGATTCATCAAGATTGGGTAAGGCAGCAAAAACAAAAAAACAGTCTCAGACCACACCAAGACAACACCAACAGAAAGTAGTCCCTCTATAAAATGTCACGTGATGACAATGTCAATGCTGCCAGCGAAAGCGGGCAGTGGTGTAATTGCGTCGTCCAAGGTTTGTGATTGGTGACCGCAGTGCAGAAGTTGAAAACGCGTTTTGATTCCTTACCCGTACCCGGCCGCACCAGGGTCGCAAACGGGTACCCGTACCCGGCCGTACCCATACCCTACCCGTACCCAGCCGGGTACGGGTAGGGTACGGGTATCGGGTACCTGATTGCGACCTCTGGGATGAAGCCATGTTGCAGGTGCGGGTGGGTTGATTCTAGGAACTTGAATTGTGAGAAGAGACAAGACGTTGGGAAATGAGTGACAAACGGTTACTCACCAGTAACTCACGGCCTACCCGTACCCTGTCGCACCAGGGTCGCAAACGGGTACCCGTACCCGGGTACGGGTAGCTGGGTATCGGGTAAGGTACCCGGTTGCGACCTCTGCCGCAGTGGCACTTTGGGGCCGAGGAACAATGTTGCCGTTAGACACGTGACACGATTGCTGGACTTGGCGCTATTTTGTGGCCCACTACCCGTTAGATTCCAGCCACCTACGGGAAAGGAAAACAAAGCGAGGAAGAACGCTGATGGGGAGGATACGTGTGGCTGATGGCAGAGGGAATTCGGCCCGAAAAAATAAGCAGGAGGTAAAGTCGCCACGGCATCAAGTGGACCCATTGTATCGGAGGGTGAGGCTGGTGGTAAAAATTCACGACGTCGATGGAAAGGGCTGCCCTATAGTATGCGCATATATTTTTTTTTAATTCGTCAAGAACACTGATTTCAAAGGGAAAACATCTATCGTTTAAAAAAAAAACATATTTATGTTGTGACCTAGGCAGGGCCATTACCCAAAACGTCGCCGATTTTATATGTCTCCTTTTAAGGCCACAGTGTTATTGACGAATTGTTTTGGGGTTGTATTATTTGTGCTTGTGCACCATTGCCTCACGCAGCAGCAGCATTACCAAATAATCAGGTTTTTTTTCTCTGCTATATACAGTCATCTTGTTCGTTCATCTGACCGTCCGTCCCCTTGGCAATTGGCCATCTCCTCATGGACCGACCCCAACAACCTGGCCAATGGTGGGGACCGTGGCTCGAATCGCGTTGACCTACTCCAGACAACCCGCGGCTCTTTAAAGAGCTGGCATCGTGACGAGTATGCATTGAGGGTCGTACTCTCGTGTTCACCACGAACGTTGCGGCCTCATGAAATATCGATGTTATTTTTGTTTGAAAGAATTAGATTTTTTCACACTTATTATTATTATAATTTTGGTTTTGCCACTGACAGTAGGTCAAAGAACCCCGTTTGACCGGTCCGCTTCGCGCAATGAGCGACTCGCCCCCTGCTGGTCTCATCGCGACACTCACACCGTGCCCACTCGCCCCCGCTGTGGCGTGCTGGGTGGGTGGCGTACGGACGCCTCACGTTGTCACGTGGCTGGGTGGGCGAGTGAGTGGGTGAGTTGTAGGTCGGGAGCGGTGGTGCAGCGGTTAGCGCGCCTGCGCTACAAACTCGGTTCTGGGCCATCCCCTATGTCGCGACTCGGCCAAAAATGAGTACCCGGGCGTGGTGTGTAAACATCACCACTGGGGAGACAAAGGCGGCCGGGCGTGGCGTTGGCCACCCGCCCCCCATCGTGTGCAGTGCCGGCCTTCGTAGGTGCTGCTCGCTCACAGCACTTGCCCCAACAGTCTGGCTATACGGGGGGACCTTTGTTTTTGTCGGTGAGTGTCTGAAGAATTGGGGACGGTGGTGTGAACGGTGTGTCAGGTGCGGCGTCAGTCCCATGCAAGCAAGACTGGCGTCTGCTGTGAGTGGTGAGCGGCGACTATTGTCCGGTGAGAGTGAGGGCGTGGCGTGCGTCCGCAAAACAAAAAAAAATGGCGACTGCCACGTGCAAGGTAAAGTGAGCGGTGAGTGGTGTCAGGCGAGTGAAGAGCACCGGGCGAGAGGATCAGACGAGAGGTGAGTTGGTGAGTTGGTGAGTGTGACCTACAGGTGGTGAGGTGCGGTGATGATTGGCACGGGAGGTCGGGGGGGGGGGGAGCCGATGGAGAAGGTTCAAGGGGCTGCCCCTTGACAGCGCCGTTGACATGCTACCGCTGAATGAATGACTCGGCGTGTTTGGCCATACTTCACCACGCCGGTCAGTGCGGGTTAGCGGTGGGGTGGGAGGGGGTCAGGACTTTTTCAGATATCACTCGCAGCTGATGTTAGCCCTGGTTTGGGATCGGACTTGGCGCTGATCACTTCGCCACCACTCCATATCACGGTATACATGCTATACACGTGTATATATAAAATATATATATTTGTCGAGAGAGATAATACAGTAGCTATATAGACATACTGCATGTAGTATAAGCCAATATCCAGTAGACATATCCTCCACGCTTTAATAATTAAACGTGAAACATGAAAGTGTGGGAGCATTATAATTTCCCATGTTCAAATATCTCGCAATAACCGTGGCTGTGATTCCACTTTGGAAAGTATTGCATATCAAAATCCTTTGCCCGTATGAAATATACAACGTTTGCGTGATGATCACAGCCACAACACACTTTGTAAAACTGTATATTATAACGTATGATAATTCCTACAGCTCTGCAAGCTACTGTATGATAAGTCTCACTAACGCCTCCACGACCACCGTTGACGACACCGCAGACGCTCCGTTAACCTTGACTCGCGGAAAAGCTTTTTGACTACGAACCGTGGGATGTTTGTCCTCGTTTCAGAACGATGCTTTTGCGTGACGAAGTTAAAGGCCGCTGTTGGTGCCAGGGCTCCCAGTGTAAAGGGGGGGGGGGCAGAGGACCATCCTGGATACTGTGAGCGGAGTTGGCTTACAACCCACACACATCAGACGGGGCTTGCAAAAAAAACAATGTGCACCACACACCCCACACACTTTGCCCCACCAACCCATTCATCCACAACGCTGTTGCGTACGGGCAGATGAGGGCATTCCACAAGCCGAACATCGACTTCTCGCCCGACGTTTCGCCCGACTGCCCTAACCCCCCCCCCTATCCCTCGCACGCAAGTGCCGTATGTATTTATAACTTCTTTCGCAACGTACGCAGCGTAGGCTAAGTGCATCGCGACATTGAAATGCGCGTAACGCCAATCATCATCGTCACCACCACCAGCAGCAGCAGCTCCGTCATCATCACATTTCACCAGATGCAACGGGAGTAATTGCAATGCACAACAACAACATCACCGTCATCGCAGCGCAGATCAAGACGAACGGCAAACCCAGTGCCACGTTTCGAACGATCGGTGCACGGCGTGTGATTAATTACGCAGCGTTAAGTCTACGACACATCTTGTCCGCAAAAATTTGCTGTTCGCGTGTACGTCGCTTCGATGCGGGAGACGCACATGCCGTCGCGCGGTTGTACGTTGAACTTCTTTCGCACCGTACGCAGCCAACAGTACCATGCGGGAGTTGGGGGCATATTAGGACAAACGAAGCACGCACACACACACACACACGAAAAAAAAGCAGTTGTAGAGAAATTAGTTTTCAATGAAATCTAGATGATTAGCAAAAAAAAATTGCATCGCACCAGCGGCTTCGTACTCTCTCGCAAGGAAGAGGCGACATTCCAGACGGCCGCAGAAAGCGCGCGCAACGCCGGTGGCCACGACCGTCTTCGGTCGACGGCTTTAGCCCCCAGAAGGCGATCGCTTTGCACAATCGGCAGCGGCCGAGCAGCAAGCGAGAGCGAGAGAGACCAAAACGCATTCGCGCCTTATTGGCGTGAGCATCGGCAGCGTGCAGCAACGGTTTGCACCGATGCCTTTGGCTTACCTCTTGCTCCACCACCACCTCCTCCTCCTCCTTCAGATGTGCTGCTGAATGGACCAGCAATGATGCCGCTCTCCTCTCTCTCTCTCTGTGTTTCTCTCTCTACACGGATGTATCCATGTGCGCACCGGCGTTTCGCGGACATCGGCTAATGCACGACCATCCTAAACGCTTAATTTGACAGCGGAGGGTTAAAACGGATACCAGATAACACCATTCGCGAATTGAATACAAAAATAAATACACATGGTGTACCGCAGAACGAAAGAAAACACAGGAGGGCAACTCTCAAAAGCAGCTGTATGTGCAACGATAATTTATCTCTCTTCCACGCATGAATATATGTTATATTTATTTTATATATTATTATTATTATATATCAACGCGCGCGCGCGCGTGTGTGTGTGTGGGCAGAGGGATTGGGGGTTCAGGGGACGTTAGAAGCGAGGATGTTCTGGCGAGTGCGCATACTGTGCAGTGGGGGTAAGTTTAGGCATAGAACGCCCACACGTACACACACACTCCCACCTACACACACACCCACATACACACTCCCACCTACACACACACCCACATACACACACACACTCCCACCTACACACACACCCACATACACACACACTCCCACACGTAAACACACACTCCCACACACACTCCCACACGTACACACACCCACACACACTCCCACACTCCCATATACACACACACTCTCTCACACGTACACACACACACTCCCACGTAAACACACACACACTCACTCCCACACACACTCACACGTACACACACACTCCCACAAACACACACTATCTCACACGCACACACTCCCCCCCACACACACACACTCCCACATACACACACACACTCTCACACGTACACACACATTCCCACGTAAACACATACACACACACTCACTCTCACAAGTACACACACACTCCCACACACACACACCAACACACACTCCCACATACGCACACACTCTCTCACACGTACATACACACTCCCACACGTACATACACACTCAACATACACACAACTCTCACACGTACACACACACACACGCCCACATATACACTCCCACACAACAACCGCTATTCGCCACTAAGTGGCGGTGACGTCACCACGACGCTTGTGCCAGGCTACGTGCACGTTGAGGCCACACACTCCCACACACACACACTCACACGTACACACGCACAAAGACAATCCCATAAACACATACATACACACACTCACACGTACACATGCACACACACCCCTACACACACACGTACACACACAAATGTACACACACACACAAAGATCCCCCGTAATAGCCTGTAACAGGGTCAAGTGCTGTTAGGGAGCACCTATGAAGGCCCGAACGGTACACGAGGGGGTCGGTGGCCAGCACCACGCCAGACCGCCTTTGTCTCCCTGGTGGCAATGTTTACACACCGCACCAGGTGCTCATTTGAGGCTGAGTCGACCTAAGGGTGGCCCATGTACCGGTTCAGATAATCGTGACCGGTTTTGACCGTGAGCGAGAATCGAACTCGGGTCGCCGGGTTCGTAGCGCAGCGCGCTAATCGTTACACACACTCTCCCACACGTACGCACACACACTCCCACACGTACACACACACACTCCCACACGTACACACACACACTCCCACACGTACACACACACACTCTCCCACACGTACGCACACACACTCCCATACGTACACACACACACTCCCACACGTACACACACACACACTCCCACACGTACGCACACACACTCCCATATGTACACACACACACTCCCACACGTACACACACACACTCCCACACGTACGCACACACACTCCCATACGTACACACACACACACTTCCACACGTACACACACTCCCACACGTACACAAACACACTCCCACACGTACACACACTCCCACACGTACACAAACACACTCCCACGCGTACACACACACGCACACTCCCACGCGTACACACACACGCACACTCCCACACGTACACACACACTCCCTCACACGTGCACACACACTCCCTCGCCTACACACACACTCCCACACGTACACACACACTCCCACACACGTACACACACACTCCCCCACACGTACACACACACTCCCCCACACGTACACACACACTCCCCCACACGTACACACACACTGCCCCACACGTACACACACACTCCCCCACACGTACACACACACTCCCCCACACGTACACACACACTCCCACACACGTACACACACGCTCCCACACACGTACACACACACTGCCCCACACGTACACACACACTCCCACACACGTACACACACACTCCCACACACGTACACACACACTCCCCCACACGTACACACACACTCCCACACACGTACACACACACTCCCACACACGTACACACACACTCCCCCACACGTACACACACACTCCCACACACGTACACACACACTCCCTCACACGTACACACACACTCCCTCACACGTACACACACACTCCCCCACACGTACACACACACTCCCTCACACGTACACACACACTCCCTCACACGTACACACACACTCCCACACACGTACACACACACTCCCCCACACGTACACACACACTGCCCCACACGTACACACACACTCCCACACACGTACACACACGCTCCCACACACGTACACACACACTCCCACACACGTACACACACACTCCCCCACACGTACACACACACTGCCCCACACGTACACACACACTCCCCCACACGTACACACACACTCCCACACACGTACACACACACTCCCACACACGTACACACACACTCCCCCACACGTACACACACACTCCCACACACGTACACACACACTCCCACACACGTACACACACACTCCCACACGTACACACACTCCCTCGCCTGCACACACACACTGCCACACACGTACACACACACTCCCACACACGTACACACACACTCCCACACACGTACACACACACTCCCACACACGTACACACACACTCCCTCACACGTACACACACACTCCCTCACACGTACACACACACTCCCCCACACGTACACACACACTCCCTCACACGTACACACACACTCCCTCACACGTACACACACACTCCCACACACGTACACACACACTCCCTCACACGTACACACACACTCCCACACACGTACACACACGCTCCCCCACACGTACACACACACTCCCACACACGTACACACACGCTCCCCCACACGTACACACACACTCCCTCGCCTGCACACACACTCCCACACACGTACACACACACTCCCCCACACGTACACACACACTCCCCCACACGTACACACACACTCCCCCACACGTACACACACACTCCCCCACACGTACACACACACTCCCCCACACGTACACACACACTCCCTCGCCTGCACACACACACTCCCACACACGTACACACACACTCCCCCACACGTACACACACACTCCCCCACACGTACACACACACTCCCTCACACGTACACACACACTCCCACACACGTACACACACACTCCCTCGCCTGCACACACACACTCCCACACACGTACACACACACTCCCCCACACGTACACACACACTCCCCCACACGTACACACACACTCCCCCACACGTACACACACACTCCCTCGCCTGCACACACACACTCCCACACACGTACACACACACTCCCCCACACGTACACACACACTCCCCCACACGTACACACACACTCCCTCGCCTGCACACACACTCCCACACACGTACACACACACTCCCACACACGTACACACACACTCCCCCACACGTACACACACACTCCCCCACACGTACACATACACACTCCCACACACGTACACACACACTCCCACACACGTACACACACACTCCCCCACACGTACACACAAACTCCCACACACGTACACACACACTCCCTCACACGTACACACACACTCCCTCACACGTACACACACACTCCCACACGTACACACACTCCCTCGCCTGCACACACACACTGCCACACACGTACACACACACTCCCCCACACGTACACACACACTCCCACGCACGCTCAAGTACGTTCGTTGAACGTTCGTGTGTACGTGGGCTTGTGTGCGGGACACGCGTTCCACGACTCCAGCACGCGCCCACACACGCTGCCTGCATGGCTCCATGAATATTTACAGGCGCACAGACACACACACTGACACAAAGACAAAGACCCCCCCCCCCACCTCCTCCGTATAGCCTTGACAGGCTATTGGGGCAAGTGCTGTTAGCGAGCAGCATCTATGAAAGCCGAAACGGCACAGGAAGGCGGGTGGGTGGGGTGGGTGGCCAACACCACGCACGGCCGCCTTTGTCTCCCCCCATTGGCGACGTTTTCACATCGCACCGGGTACTCATTTGAGGCTGAGTCGACCTAGGGGGAAGCCCAGGACCGGTTCAGATAATCGTCACCGGTGTTGGTGGCCCGTGAGCGGCGTGCATATTGGGATTCGAACCGGGTGGCCGGGTTCGTAGCGCAGCGGAGTGCTAACCGCTTCACCACCGCTCTCCAGACATGCGCGCACACACACACATCAAGGGGCGCGCGCGCACGCACGCGCACACACACACAGTCACTATAACTGCACGTAGCAAGACGCGCCGGTTGAACTAAAATAAAAACAAAGTGCGTACCTGTGCACAAGCAACGCGATGCGCTTGCATTTGCAACAACAGCAAAACAACAAAAAATGTCCGCAGCTCCGCAATAAGCCACGTGCATGACATTTTCGATGCTAGCCGTGGCGTAATGCGAGCAAACGAGCACCCTGCGTTCAGGATACGCACACGCGCGCACACCCACGCACGCACGCAGCAGCAGCAGCACGCTCTGCGGCTCGGAAATGAGTCATTCTCCGAGCATTGCAGCTCTTTCACTCCCCCCCCCCCGCTCTTCGTGATATCCCTTCTCACCCGATCTCATACACACACACCCCTGCTTCTTTCTTTCTTTCCAACTCTCTCTCTCTCTCTCCACGCACACGCGCGCGTGCCGACTCAGCCTCAAATGAGTTACCTGGTGCTGTGTGTAGTTAACATCGCCACTGGGGAGACAAAGGCTACCCGGGCGTGGTGCTGGCCACCCACTCCCATCGAGTGCCGTGCCGGCCTTCATAGGTGCTGCTGCTGCTCACAAGCACACACACACACACACTCCCACACATGTCCAGGCTCGCAAGCAGCACTTTCTCCAACAGTCTGTTAAAGGCTACACGGGGGGGGGGGGTGGGATCCATGTCTTTGTGTCGCTCGCTCGCTCTCTATCTCACCCATCTCTCGAAGCACAGGATACACGTGCACTGCAGTGCAAATGAAATTGTGTCTTTCGCGCGGCACACTTCACATGCTCCGCGTACGTTCTTGGTTCATCGCGAGCGACTGCGGTTCGCGTGCAAGTTCGCGTCCGTTAATTGGCGAGTGGAAATAATCATTCTGCGAAGACAAAACAAACCCCCTCCCCCACCCTCCCCCCCCCCCCATATTTTTCGGCGGTAAACATAATGATTTATTGGATGCATACCACCAATGTGTGCATTCATTATTTGCAGCAGCAGCAGCAGCGGCAGCAATCGCTGTCGGTCCACAGCTTCCGTATTGGGTGACAACGTTGTCGTAAGCCCCCCCCCCTCCGTGTGCAGTCGCAATCCGTCTCGGATTGACACGTGCACCGATGTTAATGTCACAAACCTCCCCACCTCCCTCCCCTCCTTCGAGTTCACGGTCTCCCTCTCCGCATGTTCCGCAGATTCTTGTTTTTTCCCCTCCGACACGTCGGCGAGATGCTTATCAATCAATCGCACGCGCCTCTCGTGACACACCCGTTGCCCAAGATCACCTGTTGGTGCAATCCATAAATACAGACACAGAGACAATTTCAACCGAGACGACGGTTATAAACCCAGCAATCATTGGAAGGATGTCATCAACCACCTTGGGTCACGACTTGATTTGTATTTTCTTGTCAGCCTCTACCGTCAGCAGTGTGGATGTGTGTAGCGAGGTGCAATGCCCCCCCCCCCTCCATCTCTACCCCTCTCTCTCCCCCTATCTCTACCCCCCCCCTCTCTCTCCAACCATCTCTACCCACTTCCTCCCCCCATTGTCTACTCCTACATGAGCGCTAGCTGAATGGCTGCCCCGCCCGTGCTGTTTGCGCCACACAAGCCCTCCTCCTCGTCCTCGCAGCTCTCGTCACCTGCCCACTCACTTTGGAAACCCTCGTAAGCAGTTGCATTTGGAGGCTTGCCCCCTCTTCTCTCTCCGCCTGATGAAGACCGCTTGTGTTGCGATCGAAACGTCGTGGGTTTTTTGCTTTTATTATTTTAAATTATTTTTGATTGAAATTTAATTTCTATCAAAATATGAATATTCTTTGGGTCTTTCGGTAAAGTCACGTAGAAGGGAAATAATGAAATAATAAAATAAAACATAATAAAATAATTCTCACGACGTTTCGGCCACAACGCAAGCAGCCGTCCTCAGGTGAAGAACAGGTCTGTCGGGAAGACAGCATCTGAATGGGCACCACCAAGCCTGGTGGTGCCCATTCAGACGCTGTCACCTGAGGACGGCTGCTTGCGTTGTGGCCGAAACGTCGTGAGAATTATTTAATTATGTTTTATTTTTATTATTTCATTATTTCCCTTCTACGTGACTTTACCGAAAGAACCAAGAAGATCACGTAGATAGGTTCTAAGAAAATAACAAAAAAACTACGACGTTTCGATCGCAACACAAGCGATCGTCATCAGGAGGAAAACAAGAGGGAGACAGCTCCCGATGACGACCGCTTGTGTTGTGATCGAAACTTCGTCATTTTTTGTTATTTTCTTCGAACCTATCTACGTGACTTCACCGAAAGAACCAAGAACATGAATTCCTGCAGTCACGAAAGTTTTGAGTAAAAAAAAAAGGAAAAGTTACATCGCGTGACTAACGTCTACATCTCATCGTTCTTCCTGCCATTACGTTGGAACTATCGCAAGCAAGCAACCCTGGCAAAGGCAACACGTGCTATGCGTGTCTCTCGCTCTCTCCTTTTTTTGTTGAATGTTGTAAAATGTCTACAAGTGACCTAGGGTTTTTTTTCTTGTCTTCTCTTTTTTGTTACAATACCGTCAGGGCTAACCATGCTGATGCATTGAAACTTTTCCTTTTCAGACACACCGACAGTTCGCATTTTATATGCGAATGAATGCATTTCTTTTTTCACCCCACAAAAGATTATTTATTTTGGAAGGCATACAACTTGTGATTCCATCAGAAACAGCTTTTACTGCGCACACGGGAAGCATTTCGTCTGCTCTCGGACACAACACTCGGTGTATAAAAACATTTAAAACGGCCAAGTTCACTCCACCAGACCGTTGTTGTTTTTTTTTCAGTGGATTTTTAGTGTTCAACCTCTCTGGGATGTAATGCTGGTGCAATAACAGGCAGAGGCCGTCCAAGTCGCATCAGAGAAAATGAAAATTGTACGAAGTAATTATGGCAAAGCTTTTTTTAATATTCTGGGGAAATGAAATATATTAGTAATAATAATAAAAACAATGCCGCTGCTCGTGTGGAAGTTTGCACGAAATATTCAAATTGGTTTTCACTTATGGGCATTTACAGCCCTGAACCAGGAGTAAAAATGCCACATTGTGGTGAACATGCAAACAAAAAAGTCAACAGTTTATTTATTCAACGGATAGACTCCTCACTGATGTAGGAATGTGGAATTTCTACCACTGGCTCAGAGCTGGAAGCAGGAGCGTAACCGCTGCATCAACGGTCATTTGGACGAGATGTTAACTACCTCGCTTGGTATACAGGTAGTCGTGCGTTCTAGTTTGCCTGTTCTGCCCGTGGTCGTGTTGATTTTTCTCCAGGTCCTCCGATTTTTCCGTCCACCTTTAGAGTCAAGATCACGTATTTGGCTGCTGTAAATTTCCACATCATCATAAGCCACTTCGTTGTGCTATCATTGTGTGGCCAGGTCGCTTCTGATTCGTTTATTTGAGTAGAAAATATCTTTGTTTTCACCACTGTGACATGCACCTACACATCTGGAATAAAAAAAATTTACCCGTAAAAACAAAGTTTTTCACTATAAATCCTTTATATGCGTGGCATCGGTTTTATTTTATTATTAATTTCTGTTTTTCTTGAGTAAGAGTTTCATTTTTATCACATTGGTGTTTTAAATTAAATATGAAAAAAAAAATTCCTAAAAAGTGGAAAATTTTGGAAAAAAAATTTCTCGAAAATAAATTGTCACGCACAACGAGTCTGTGTGCAAAATGTCAGCTCGATTGGATCACGACAAGTGGGTTAAAAAACGACCGAAAGATTTGCACGGTCGTAAGCGTGCAAGCAAGCAAGCAAGTGAACTTAATATAAAGGATTTTACAAAAAACTAATAATTCCCCAACAAAATTATGCATTGAGTCCGTTAAATATTTAATTTAGGCAAATATATTAAACATTAAATACCCCAACTTTTTACACCTTCCCATGTAATTTAAAGACGTGCTAACGTCGGCACGATTAAATCCATGTGACTGTGCTCAAGCCACATATACAAAGTAATGGGTTTGCACTTATATATTTAAATTATTGCAGCCATCAAGGTTAATAAGCAATGCATTAGCCACTGAGAGTAACCCCACAAAGTGGTCTTCATGGGATGGTGTGTTCAACCAAGGTCAAGAGACCATCACAGCCAAATACTTTGACGTCATTTACCCTTCGGCATGGCGTTTTTCCCTCTCCCGGACCCAGACCTCCATTGCTACAGCATCAATCAAATGACTGTACAGGAACTCCTCTACTTACGGAAATTCGACTTCCGGAACTGTCAGAGATACGAACAAACCTGTCCATATGTCCAGTTGCCTGTTCGGACCGAGTTTTTCAAGAGAGTGGAGAGGAAACACGAGCACCAAAGAGAATTGGCGTCTACATCTGCAGAACATTAGAACCAGTGGCATCTACATCTACAGAACGTGAAGAACCAGTGGCATCGACAGAACATGAAGAACCAGTGGCATCTACATCTACAGAACATGAAGAACCATTGGCATCTACATATGCAAAACGTGAAGAACCAGCGCCATCTGCATCTACAGAACATGAAGAACCAGTGGCATCTACATCTGAAGAACGTGAAGAACCAGTGGCATCTACATCTGCAGAACGTGAAGAACCAGTGGCATCTACATCTACAGAACATGAAGAACCAGTGGCATCTACATCTGCAGAACGTGAAGAACCAGTGGCATCTACATCTGCAGAACATGAAGAACCAGTGGCATCTACATCTGCAGAACGTGAAGAACCAGCAGCATTTGCATCTACAGGAGATACTACTTTGAAAGCCATATCCTGTATTTAGTGTACATGGCGTACAACATGTTGCGAATCGACAGGAGTGAAGTTGGACTTACGAATAAATCGACTTACGAACAGACCTCTGAAATTTAACTCGTTCGTAAGTCGAGGCGTCTTTATGAGTTGGTGTGTTCAACCAAGGTCTAGAGGCCATCGCAGCCAATTACTTTGACGTCATTACCCTTCGGCATGGCGTTCTTCCCCATCCACCAAATGACCGTACAGCAGAGGTCGCAACCGGGTACCCGATACCCGTACCCTACCCGATACCTGGCTACCTGTACCCGGCCGGGTACGGGTACGGGTAATCATTTGCGACCCTGGTGCGGCCGGGTACGGGTAGGCCGTGAGTCACTGGTGAGTAACCGTTTGTCACTCATTTCGGGTAGGGTACGGGTAGGGAACGGGTACCCGTACCTGGCCGGGTACGGGTACCCATTTGCGACCCTGGTGCGGCCAGGTACGGGTACGGGTAAGGAATCAAAACCCGTTTGCGACCTCTGCCGTACAGGGACCCCTCTACTTGTTCACAAGTGTAAAACGAGAGTTCACCGACGATCGCTGATCAGAGGGATAGGCTCCGCTGCCTGGGCCATCACCCAATCAGAGGGATGAGCCGAAGTTAGGGGCGGAGCTTAAAAACTCTGGGGAGTAACCATCTAGAAGGGTCGTGAGGGGGCGTGGCTGTGGGCGGGGCTTGGTGACGTAGGTCAGGGGATATAAGGGAAAGCGGAAGAGAGCTCGGGGTCAGTGTGTGGAGTCAGAGAGTGGGACCACGTCTCGCGCCAGCGGCCACGTGGCGGGCCGGAGGCTTCCTCCTTGCAAGCCGCCTGTCAGCGGCGAGCGGGAGAGGTTGTGAGCGAGCTGGCGCGAGTGACAACATCTAACCGCACGGGAACGGGAGTGCAGCCGTGTCAGAGAGAAGAGCGCGAAGCTGTCCAGCTGTGAAAAAATGAATAAACAATAAAGAAGATACAAGTTCCAGATTGTCATCGCAGTGGTTTATTACACAAGTATAAGTAGAGGAGTCTCTGTATAGCAGTGCCATCGCTTCGCAGAAGGCGGTAGGGGCCCTTGGCCCTGCTCTAGGGAGAAAAAAATTAACCCGTAAAAGCAAAGTTTTTCACTATAAATCCTTTATATGCGTGGCGGCTAGAGTCCTCTTGTCCTCTGGCTTGAGATGGCTGCCACCTATGGGTCAGATGATTGCCTGCCACCATTAAGCAATTGGTAATTAAATATAATTTATTTTTTCCTAAAAAGTGTAAAAAAAATCACGAAAATAGATTGTCACGCACAACGAGTCTGTGTGCCAAAATGTCAGCTCGATTGGATCACGGGAAGTGGGTTAAAAAACGACCGAAAGATTTGCACGGTCGTAAGCGCGCAAGCAAGTGAACTTAATATAAAGGATTTAAAAACAACAACTTGAACTTGTAACACATCACCGCTGCCCTCGACGACGACGATGACGAGGAGCTGGGAAGGCGGCGGTAGGCGCCGTCAAAAGTCGCCAAAGCTCGTTGCGGTCCTCCCATCCCCAGGGGTCGGCAAACGAAAATAACGAGAAGAGCCATTGTGATTATTATTCCAATAAAAACAAAAACATTTCCCATTCGTTAAAACGACTCGATGCTTCGAGGGCCGCAATGCATCGTGGTGGTGAATACGAGACGGCGGGGGCCCTCAGTGGATAAGTGTCACGGGGCAGTCCCTTGAAGAGCCGTCGTGACGCGGCTCCAGAGTGGCAGGTTGCCTGACCCCCCCCCTCACCCCCTGCTCTATACAAGGAGGGGTTATCGGGCCAATTAATGAGTGCTTGCAAATCCCCTGCGCTAATGCTCGCGGGTGTTTAACAGGCGTTAGTACACCGGCTTCTTTGCTTCCAGTTGGAGTCCAACGGCCTTTGTGAAAATGCGCACTTTGTTGCAATCGTGGTAAAAATAGTACGCTGTTGATGAACTTTAATATGGGCGGGTGAGTATCGTTTATTTTTGTTTTAATTTCCTCCCCCCTCTCTCTCGCGTATGGCCAGGCCTCACCGGCTCGCGATGACCCACAGCCACTGACCTTCACAACGACCTGCATTCAATACTTCATGGCCTTAAATTCGTAACGACCTCCTCCACATTTCTCGTTCGCATTGACACCTGTGATAAAAAAAAAGCCGACAAGAGCTGCATGTCTAATCGCTGCCATCAACGTGATGCTTGGAAAGCTCACCTTGACAACTAAGCCTCGCGGTGGCGAGATGTTAACTATCTCGCCTGGTATACAGGAGGTCGTGGGTTTGATCCCAACCGTGACACCTCGTGTATATTTCAAGTTTGCGTGTCTCTCTCTCTCTCTTTCTCTCTCCGTGGTTGCGTGGATTTTTCTCCGGGTCCTCCGCTTTTTCCCTGCACATTTAGAATCAACGTCACACATTTAGAGTATTTGACTACTGCTGTAAGTTTCCACGTGATGATGATGATGATGAGACAACTTCGTTGAGCTGTCATTTGTGATAGCCAAGTCGCTTCTGAAAAAGAGTACGCTCAGTGGGGCCTTAACTGGTTAAAATAAAAATAAAAATAGTTGTTTTGTTTGTTTAAACCTGTGATCGTGAAACGCGTTTCTACTGGTGTCACCTACCCTCCGAGTCGCCCTTCATAAGCAGCTTCGTCGCTCAATGAGTGAGCTTACTCGGGCAACAAACGCCCAATTGCCATTCTGATTCTTCCGCGAACGGCGATGGCGCAGCCGAGTGCGTTACATCCGTTTCGCGAGCGGGCGGGGCAGGCGAAAAACTCGTTGACACTGCCCGATAAGAGGTGCACGACATTGGCAGAGCATTTGAGTGATGCCTCTGTCCGACAATCAGGCGCAAAGGCACATTTAACCTCCACTACCACTACCATCTCCACTCTCTCGATTCTGCTGTAGCCCCGCCGAGGCAAATATAGTGACGGCAAAGACGACAACAAACTAAAAAAAAATGGTCTTCCACAAGTGGGCGGGAAATGCAATTTGAGTTCCTGATGGAGGACAGTTTTGCCACTATTTTACGTCCAGTAGGCTTTTTGGCCATTGCTTGAATGGGGGCCCATCAACTTCAGTGTTAAGAGATTGGCGCTTGCAGAAAGGAGTAATGTCCGTGTTGGCGTACAATATCGAAAATCGGGGATGCGGTTCGCGAAGGCTTTTCCGGCCATCACTCCTCACGCCAATTTTAGAGAAATGGGTAGGCCATTTTTACGAGTGTCTTTCGACAAAGCGTTGCAATCCAGGGTCGTGATTTGATTTATGAATGTATTCATTTCGTCTCAACTCTCTCTGTACTTTATTTGCATTGCTTCAAATGTGTGTCGAGTTTTTATTTCATTCTCAGTAGTCGAATCTAACAGCGTATCATTTGTTGCACGGAAAACCACACAATTCCTACGCGTGCCATTCGGTGCTTGATGTGTGAGCCCTTAGAGCCGATACTCACAAATGAAACCACGCATTGTCACACTCCTGCAGACGGACTCGAAAAAGTAAATGTGCCCCATTTTGGCATTCGTAATTCACCGAGGGTCGCCGTTACCACCGGCAGCCGCGTGTCCTCCCGTGCGTTTGCCTTAAACCGAAATCGAACCCAAGGTGACGGCTCTAAGCTTGGGGGGTAGGGGGGGGCCTTAAAAGTGACCGCGGTGGGACTCTGCCGCAGGAAAAACGATGCCCTCCCTGACCCGTATAGAGAACGGAGTCCCCGTTGCGCTGCAGTGCAGAGGTTGCCAATTCTGACGGGGGCCATTGCGTCACTGCCTCCTCCATCCCGCATGGCCCACGACAGACGCACACGCACACTCGTATGCAACACATTTGTACTGGCACACAGGATGCAGCTATCGAAGGGCAAACGTCATTCGTATGTACACAACGACATTCGGTATCTTCTTGGTTCTTTCGGTAAAGTCATTACGTAGAAGGGAAATAATAACATAATAAAAATAAAACATAATAAAAATAATTCTCACGACGTTTCGGCCACAACGCAAGCAGCCGTCCTCGGGTGAAGAACAGGTCTGTCGGAAAGACAGACCTGTTTGGTGGATTCTGTAAGAATCGATCTGAGAGGTCCTTTGCAACTTCGCAATGGTTAACGAGATAGAGTGAAATGGCCTTTTGACCTGGTATAAAAAAAAGTAACAGAAAACTACGTATAGCGTTATAAAAATTTAATTAATACTTCTAACTTTTAAGAGTTCACAATTATGCTGTCCCGTTTGTAAAGTTGCAATACAATTTTTCTAATAGATATATTCTTTGAAAACGCGGTTGTTGTTCTGTTTTAAGAAACGTTTTCTTTGCTGCTAAAAACCATCGCCTGAAGATTGATAATCATCAAACCACCGTTTCGAACTTAAATCTCAAAAGTTGATGAAAGCAAAGAAAGGCAACGCAGAGCGGCAAATGCCTTCCCCGTGATGACGTTTCATTCGCTCACCCGCGTCCACCTTCCCCTTGCGCTCACCTCCCCTCCACCGACCGGTCATCACCTCGTCCTTTGTCGGCTGTTTTGTCAATTATTTTTTATTGATCCAACCACGTGGGGTGGGAGGGGGGTGTTCAACTTGCGCGACAGGTGAGTGGTGGCATAGCGGGATAGGCGGCTCGGACAGACAACCAACGCTGCCGTGGAGGACCGTAGCGTTATGTGGAACGTGGTGGGTCAGATCCCTTTTCTTCGAGGAAGGAAGGAGGGAAGATGGGGGGAGAGATCTCTGGAGTGACATTCACGAGGGGGCCCCAGATCTGGATGAACTCCCCTTCCATATTCCTCGGTTTCAGACTCGGGTGTTCTGAAGCTGCTCGGGCGAATATGGATCGCCCTTAGCTTTTTAATCGCTGTACTGGGCATTGTTAGTATTGATGTAAAGATAAGGATAGGCTTTGCCCCATTCTGACAATACAACACAGCAAGAAAAAACGACTTCAGCAGTGTTTTCTTGCTGTGGTTGTCCCACCTGATGACGATTGATTGTGTTTACGATCGAAACGTCGTGATCTATTATTTTTCTACCTACGTGACTTTACCGAAAGAACCAAAGAGTATAGGTGTGAATACGTTCAAACACCAAATAGATCACCTATTGCAAGGCATCAAGTCTGCATTAACCGCACGCAGTACTTGTGGAAAAACATGCGAACAAACATGCTCTGAAAATTATCTATGCATTGTATTTGAAAGTGATTGGCTCAAAATGTCCCCCACCCCAATATATTGCTCTCAAATAGATTTCTGTTTTATGATTGTGGTTATGGTTGTACTTTATTAATCCCTAATCTCTGACAATACATACAATGAAACAAGAAAAGGTAAAAAAGAAATAACGGAGCAATGTAATACAATGCACTATTAGACATTATTGTAAAAAATACATAAAAAGTGCATCCTATGTGTTAGTGAATGTTTTATATTTTAGGCAAGAAATGGCAGGAAATTAGTTTTCAAATTTAGATTTTTTTTTCTCTCTCTGGGGGGGGGCCCACAGACCCCCTAGAAGATTTGCGCCCGCCCCAACGTTGACTCCATGGCTACGACTTGGTACAACGGCAATGCAAGTATCAGATTATTAATAGCTCGGGTTGAGCGGTGATATCTGTGGGATATTTTCGCCAGTATCAAAATGATGAAACAATGAGGCGTTATTTGCATTTGTTTCTTCTGTAAGCACTTCTTTTCGCCTGCACCTCGGACACGTTTTTGTTCGGTTGTTGCCTGTCCCTTCGTATGGAACGCTCTGATGGCAATTGTGTTCATGTTCTGTGCTGATGCACCAATGCACTCCCTTGCAAACTAGCTGGGTAACTGGCTAAATGTTTTTTTTTTACCCGCGTAACAAATAAACACCGATTGATTGATTTACAATGATTGTTTATTTGTTGACAAAGGGGGGGGGGGGGACGTTGAGTAATTTTCCACAAATTTGGCCTCAATTGTTCCTATCAGCGTCACGTGGGAAAATGCAACACGCAATCGGATCTCTCGCACAGAGTGCTACAGTCTCTCTGTGCGAGAGAACGGGGGTTCATATTCTTGGTTATTTCGGTAAAGTCACGTAGAAGGGAAATAATCAAATAATCAAAATAAAACATGAAATTCTCACGACGTTTCGGCCACAACGCAAGCAGCCGTCTTCAGGTGACGAACATAGCTGTCGGAAGGACAGCGTCCTAATGAACACTGCTAAGCTTGGCAGCGTATTTTAAGCTGGGTGGGAGGAGCAGAGAGCCTTGACAAAGGAGTTTACACAGAACGGGGTGGGTCTGTAAAAGTGGCTTCCACAAAGCGACCCTCTGAGATCGCTTCCAATAAAGTCCGGTTCCGAACGACGCATTCGTGAAACAAGACTGCCTTCAAAAAGAAACAAGCGGGCAGCGCTATTGACGGATACGAGGAGGGTTGTTATTTCCTCTCGGTATTCGCGATTCTGCACCACTGCCAACGCAGCAGGAGCAGCAACAAAACGATCAAATTTGCACGCTCTAAGTATGCGAGTGATGTTCAGCAGAAGAGGACATTACAGAGCTACCTCGGAGATCTCATTGAGCCACCTCTGGTCCGCTACGGTTGCGAGAGAAGCAATTTGCCACCGGCTCTGCGTCTGAGAGTTAGCGTTCATCGCACTGCACGGCCAAACAAAAAAAATGAAACCGACATCGCAATTAGGTTTCTGAAGCGTGCGCGCCCGTCGGGATACAACAGTGTTAACGAAGGAACACAGAGTTAACAGGATTTGTATTGTGACTTATTAGGTTTCTAGCCGGAGGCGATGCATTTCGGTTGCGAGGCTTGGATCCGTCGTCACGGGCCTATTTAAGCATTTCTGGGATTTGAAATTAAATGCAGAGGGATTTCATGTCAAACTGGAAAACGATGCTTCGGTGGGGGTCATTTGGAATAAACACTTTCAATTATCTTCGGGACACCAAATGAGTTTTCTTTCTTTTCCATTTTATATGTTGATTTAGATACGGAGACAACTCCTTACAACGATGTAAAACGAAAACAAACAGTCGGACGCCCGAAGCATTTTAAAGTAATAATAATTGAATCTTGATTTGAAGCTTTCGTGACTGCAGGAATTCATACTCTTTGGTTCTTTCGGTAAAGTCACGTAGGTATATAAATATATATATATATGATATATTATTTTTATATATATGATATATTACTTTTTTATACATGATATATAATTATTTTTCGATTTAAAGCTTTCGTGACTGCAGGAATTTCTTGCTGTGGTTTTCACACCTGATGATGATTGCTTGTGTTGCAATCGAAACGTCGTGAGAATTTAATTGTTTTATTTTTATTATTTTATTATTTCCCTTCTACGTGATTTTTACCGAAAGAACCAAGAATATATTATTTTTTGTATAATAATAATTTAGGCAAATAACACAATCAGCCAATAAGAGAAATTTCACATCCCACCTCCACGTATGATTTAAAAAATTACCGTGATAATTTACGCGCTGAGCAACAACCCTTGAATTAGCTCTACTTTCTGAAAGATGCCGTTTTTTTCTTCAAGAAAAAAAAATAAAAGTCAATTCTGGCTCGCACTCCACGTAATAAAAGAGAAAGTGCTTGTGCTGTCGAAAACAATTAGGTCAAATCGCGCACACACTCAGACGAACGCAAAGATAGCCTTAACTGACTGCATGTATGTTGCACTTATTTTGCAGCACTGTTGGGTGCCAGGGTTATTAGCGAGCAGCACTAATGAAGGCCGGCACGGCACACGAGGCACCACCACACCCGGCCGCCTTTGTCTTCCTCGTGGCGATGTTTACACAATGCACCAGGTACACATTTGAGGCTGAGTCGACCTGGTGGAGGCCCAGAACGAGAATATTCACCGCTGTTATTGATCGCAAGCTGGAATTGAACTCGGGCCGCCGGGTCCGCAGCCCAGAAACCGTTGCGCCACCACTAGACACACGCACACACGCATGCACACACACAGACATATAGAACGAGACATCTAAAAAAACGATTAATTATTTAAGATGTATATGTTATCATTATACGTAGAGATGTTGAGACTCAGATCATGGTGTCAGCCTCTGGTCATTAGTGCCCCCCCCACCCCGCCCCCACCCCTCCCCCCATCCCTCACCCCGCCCCCACCCCGCCAGCCACCCCGGGCCCCACCCCGCCCCCCACCCCCCCACCCCTCACCCCGCCTCCCACCCCGCCCCCCACCCCTCACCCCGCCTCCCACCTCCATCCCGCCCCCCACCCCTCACCCCGCCCCCACCCCTCACCCCGCCATCACCCCGCCAGCCACCCCGGGCCCCACCCCGCCCCCCACCCCGCCCCCCCACCCCTCACCCCGCCCCCCCACCCCGCCCCCCACCCCGCCCCCCCACCCCTCACCCCGCCCCGCACCCCTCACCCCGCCCCCCCACCCCCGCCCCCCCTATTATTAGGGCCTCCATCTAATTGTATATTGCACGATTTGCATGTAATCAATACCCTGCACCCCTCTGAAAAATCACACGCTCAGCCAAGTGGCATTGCCTAATAATTATTGTAAGATAAATGAAATGTAATTATGCATCTTTCAAATGCCAGGCGTGCACGTGGGGATTTCTCTATTCGCGGAAAAAGGGTTTATTTTTCATTTTATTGCAACTACGCGCAATAAAACAATAATGCATCAATGTCGGCTTTAATTCGATGTTCTAGAATTCCCCACCGGATAATTTGATCTAGGCAAATTATAATTCCGAACGCGAGCTCAAGAGACCACTCAGAACAACGCCAATGATGGCACCATAACTCATCTCCTCACTCCGATCCTTCTGCCACTTCTCACCTGCGATTGGCACGTTTGGCTACGTACGGTGCGAAAGAAGTTCAACGTAGTTTAACACGTAGGCTTTCGCGATGGATATCCATGGTAATATTCAGTGTAATTTCTATGCGTACATTAACCCGTCCCTCTGTCCTTCGCACCTGATTAGCTCACAAGTGACGACCACTCCTGAAACAGGAGGATGTATCCACAACTCTGTTGCCTGATAACGCTAGTTGTAATTACTGGCGAAACGTCCTACTCGAATTGTAAATGTTGTGGATTTTACGCTCCAAAACACCAGTGTAGTGTACTCGTAACGAATTGACACGTTTTGTTTACGTTACAAACCTTCCTGTTCGGCTGTAGCGGCGACTTTTACGACACGTTTATATGACCGCGATATAACCCAAAAAAACCTCTTATTGGAAGTCTTGGCAAAGCTTTCGTGACTGCAGGAATTTATATTCGTTGGGTCTTTCGGTAAAGTCACGTAAATAGGTTCAAAGAAAATAACAAAAATAACAAAGGGTTGAATGTCGCAGTCACCCCTAAACACATCCCAGTTGATGATATCATTTACCAGGTCGACGTAGCCCTGAAGGGTTTGGGACACATTACTGCAGACGTGGCAAGATCGGAAATCGCTGCAATCCTCAAAAACGCTAAGACACCTATTAGCAACATTAGTAAAGATGAGCGCTTTGAGCTTTCTCATTTAAAAAAGAGAGATGACATCGTCATCCTCTCAGCCGACAAGGGCAATGCCACAGTTATCATGGACAAAACCACATACAATAGCAACATTCAGGACCTACTTAATGATGGTAGCTTATATTAAAATTAAAAGGGATCCCATCAACCGCCTCGTTACGAAAACCAACAATATCATCACTGATTCGACATCTTTGATCGAACCAACCAAGTGGTTTTCTTAAAACCCTCTGCTGCTAGACCACCCAGATTGTATGGCTTACCAAAAATCCATAAAGATGGGACACCCCTTCGTCCTATCGTCTCCACCATTTACTCACCTCATCTACAAATTGGCCCGATTTCTATCTGAGACCTTAAACCATTCACTGGTAAGACCACCTCAGCTGTACTTAACTCAGCTAACTTGGTATCGTTAATTAAGGACATCTCACTATCTCCAGGTGATTTGCTCATTAGTTTCGATGTGGTCTCTTTATTTACCAAAGTCCCTGTGATTGACACCATTGCAATCATTGAAGATTTGGTCCAACAAGGACTGCATGCTGATGTACCGGCCCTGGTGAGACACTGCCTCACCAACACTTACTTCACCTGGAATGGAACATTCTACAAACAAGTTGAAGGTACCCCAATGGGTTCTCCCTTATCTCCAGTTGTAGCCAATGTTTTCATGGAAAAATTTGAGACAGATGCCATCCAGGCATCCACTCTACGTCCGTCCTTGTGGAAGAGGTACGTAGATGACACGTTCGTCATCTGGCCACATGGCCTACCAGCTCTGGACCAATTCTTCAACCACATCAATTCCATACACCCAGCCGTCAATGTTTTTTTGCTGCTCTTTTACACAAACTTGCAGGGAAGCAGTGTAATTATGATCAGACAATATTTGGTTTTGGTAGGCGAGGTAAGTGTGGATTGTGGTTCATGAAACGGGCATTGTGGAGCAGTCATCCAATGGGAGGGAGAGACCCGAAAGCATTAGTTGTAATGATTAATGCAAGGACCTTCGATTTAAAAAAAAATATGGAGAACCAGTTTCAAAACAGATGTAACAGCTACACTGAGATTACATGCAGACAGTAAGAGAGAAGTTGAGGAAGGAAATACATCTCATCAAGGCTATATATGGTTACCATAGAAAACATTTTGTGAAAACTGGATTGGCATAATGGCATAAACATGAAGTCGTGAACGGAAGTTCGCTGATGAGAGAGTATTCATAACCAGTGGATGTAAACTTCAGGATATGGTTGAATAACTTCACAAAGGTGGCAGCAAAGTCAGGCTTCAGAATAAAGGAGTTCTCAAGGTACAATATCGTGGACGTAACGTTATAGGTTAAAGGTTCGCTGCCCTGCCTGCAATTCCATCTTGGTAAAACATCTAATTATTGAACGATAAAACGAGTCATAAAAATCACTGTGCACTAGTGCTATGGCTAACATTTGTAGAATTATGAGCATAACAAGTCGAATTTAAAGCTGATTAGTGCAATTCCCTTTGTTTAGCCGTACGGATGAACACCCACTGTGATTCATTATTAATCTTTTAGCAGAAGAAAAAAAAACGCATATCCATACAATTGCAAGTGTAATGACTCCGGACTCGAACTTTGGAGGTTTCTTTTATTTCACGTAACGTAGCTTGGGACCCCGTGGTCATGAGATAAGGCCAATGTGGAGATCGTGTGACCGAGCAGACCGCGATGACGTGAAGACAACGACGATGGCCCGAGTCCCTCTCCAAAAACCCCGAACTTCCCTTCTTGCCCTGCTTTTATCCTCGTGGATTCTCCGGAGGAATTTCCCCAGCTGTCTCTTTTGGACACTCTGGGGAATTTCCCAACCAAGACCTTCCAGACTTGCTGGCGCCTTGTCTTTGCATCCAGCCTCGCTGACATCCTGTCTTCACCTCGAGACTTGCTGACACATGTGTCCAGAAGTTCCGACGGACGTACTCGGAGACGGAGGTAAGTTAAGGGCTTTTGCCAGGGTTTATTAAAGCTGTTACAATATTACACAGCAGGGTACACAACTCCCAGGGGCTAGGGGTCCTACTCTGAGCCCGGGTCCCTGCCGGCTAGCTCCGGTCTCTCTCTCTCTTGTCGGATCGTGGACTCTGTCGACTCCACCGAGCGGAGAGAGAGCACCTCTACGGCTACCACCGGCTTCTCCCCTGACTCCCTATTCGATCCGTCTCTCTACCCCTGGCTCCCTCTTCACCCTGCTTACTCTACCCGTTCCCACAGTGACCCCGCTTACGTCACGGGGTATCCCTTAAGTACCCTAGGAGACGTGACGTCATCGCACTGAACGGCACACCTGACGTCACGTCCCCATTTTACTCCTCTACACATGGAACCTTAATGTTCGCAATGCATAAGTTGAAGTTTTTGGCCATGGTACCAGCATCCATTATTGCCTCTGATAGTTGATAATATAGCAGAGGGTCTCACAGAGCAAGTGTGGGCTTTGACAATGTTTCTTTGGTTCAGAGATTACTGGGTGTCGCTACAGAATTAAAACTGTTTAAATTGTGCAAATTGTTTCGATGGTCAATGTGATGGCCACTGGGCTACTCACCACACGAGGTATCACCGATAAACTCAGACAGCATTAGTCAATAATAGTGTGGCCTTAAAAGGAAAAGTGTATATATAATAGGTGACGTTTCAGGCAATGGGCCTTCTTCATAGCAAAGATATAGAAAGGCCAGGAAGCTAGAGTGTATAATAATAATATGGTTGGATAAAGCACTTTACACCATGAGGCCTGATGAGAATTACGTTTATAATGTCTTCTGATCACCATGTTTTAGATTGGCATATGCATAGTTATATTATAATAGTATCTATCGAGTCACAGACGAATCCTTGAATTGTAATGAAACAGTATTACCACTGAATACACTCCCGTATAAAATGTTGCTGGCGCATTGCATTTGTGGATTGTTTTGTTCTTGTGAGGTCAAGGCAAGATCCACATAGCAATGCATTCCTGGACCCCATTAACCTTCCAATGAAAGGAATTTACCTGATCCAGGCAGAAGCATCTGAGCAACAAAATGTGAGGTACACAAACATGACATTTAAAAACCAAAAATGAAACTTAACGGCATAAGGTTTGTCCAGCACTCAATAATAAAGGTGTGTTTTCAGTGCAGGAAAGGCGTTTCATTCAGTCTTGCTGGCTGAAAGGTGTTCAGTTTGGATATGAAGCGGAACATTCTGTAATATTTCTGGTTTCAATCCCAACGGAGATCAACGCAAGGCCACGCACTGACATGTCGCTGGTGCTGTGGTACATTAGGCTGTCTTTTACTGACCACACTGAGTTATGTGGCCTCTGATTAGGGTAATTATTATTGTGAATACCATTCGGTGTTGCCATTGTGTACGTGTGCAAGTAAACATCTGCATTACATTGTCCACCTGAAAATACCACACTGCAACATATGATTGAGATTTAGTTGTACGTGCTATGGTGTGACGATACAATAAGTGTACTCTACATATACTTCCTGATCAATGGATCTCATTAAGTGACTATTATAGTGGTGGAATGTGAAATTGTCGCTGTTTATTTGCATCCGCATCAGCGGCAGTGCCGGATTAAGCTAGTGCGAGGCCTGTAGCATACGTTATAAAGGGGCCCTAAATAAAATAAAATAAACCACATAAATATTAAAACACACATTGTTTTACTTGCATAGTAAAGTAATTGTATTTTTCCATTGGCTAGACAGCCAGATAATACGACAAATCGCTAACCTTAAACACCCAGTCGTTCATAAAAGTTGAAGGTAGTATAGTACTATAGTAATAGAGCAAGTGCAGAATCACTGAACCGGAATTGATAGCTTGAAAGCATTTCGCGCGGGGCCCTTGAAAGTGCGGGGCTCGTAGCATCTACATATGTAGCTACTTTTGCTCCTAGGAAAATCCGGCAATGATCAGCGGCCATACGAAAGCAGAAGATAGCAGTGGAAATGCTGCCATAGATTTACAGATTAGATATCAATGAGCAACATTTGTATCTCCTCTAAAGTCCAACCTCTGTCCTCATTGTGGAGGACGGGCATCATGACAAATTGTGACCGTGTAACAGACCTTTGTAAATCCACTGCGGTCATTAGGGCCTCTTCCACGCCATATTCGCCATGGAGCTTGTCTTACCGTACATCACCACAGTCAAACACATTAATTGGTGATATGGAGTGGCGTACGAGCAAAGGTAGCAACGACCACAACTCAAACACGTCTGTCGATCACACTGTGGCCTGAAAAAGGGAACACCCCTGAACGACCACCCCTGCCAACGACGCTTAATGACGGGCCTCCATCGAGCCCAATGTATAGTGTAGAGTGTAGTGTATAGTAGTGTAGTATGTAGTGTAGTGTATAGTAGTGTAGTGTATAGTAGTGTAGTGTATAGTAGTGTAGTGTATAGTAGTGTATAGTAGTGTAGTATATAGTGTAGTGTATAGTAGTGTAGTGTATAGTAGTGTATAGTGTAGTGTATAGTAGTGTAGTGTATAGTGTAGTGTATAGTGTAGTGTATAGTGTAGTGTATAGTAGTGTATAGTAGTGTAGTATGTAGTGTAGTGTATAGTAGTGTAGTGTATAGTAGTGTAGTGTATAGTAGTGTATAGTAGTGTAGTATATAGTGTAGTGTATAGTAGTGTAGTGTATGGTGTAGTGTATAGTAGTGTATAGTGTAGTGTATAGTAGTGTAGTGTATAGTAGTGTATAGTAGTGTAGTATATAGTGTAGTGTATAGTAGTGTAGTGTATAGTGTAGTGTATAGTAGTGTAGTGTATAGTAGTGTATAGTAGTGTAGTGTATAGTAGTGTATAGTAGTGTAGTACATAGTGTAGTGTATAGTAGTGTAGTGTATAGTAGTGTAGAGTGTAGTATATAGTGTAGTGTATAGTAGTGTAGTGTATAGTAGTGTAGTGTATAGTAGTGTATAGTGTAGTGTATAGTGTAGTGTATAGTAGTGTAGTGTATAGTAGTGTAGTATATAGTGTAGTGTATAGTAGTGTCGTGTATAGTAGTGTACAGTGTAGTATATAGTGTAGTGTATTGTTGTGTAGTGTATAGTAGTGTAGTGTATAGTGTAGTGTATAGTAGTGTAGTGTATAGTAGTGTATAGAAGTGTAGTATGTAGTGTAGTGTATAGTGCAGTGCATAGTGTAGTGTAAAGTGTAGTGTATAGTAGTGTCGTGTATAGTAGTGTAGAGTGTAGTATATAGTGTAGTGTATAGTAGTGTAGTGTATAGTAGTGTAGTGTATAGTGTAGTGTATAGTAGTGTAGTGTATAGTAGTGTATAGAAGTGTAGTATGTAGTGTAGTGTATAGTGCAGTGCATAGTGTAGTGTAAAGTGTAGTGTATAGTAGTGTCGTGTATAGTAGTGTAGAGTGTAGTATATAGCGTAGTGTATAGTAGTGTAGTGTATAGTGTAGTGTATAGTAGTGTAGTATGTAGTGTATAATAGTGTTGTGTATAGTAGTATATAATGTAGTGTATAGTGTAGTGTATAGTGTAGTGTATAGTAGTGTCGTGTATAGTAGTGTATATTGTAGCGTATAGTAGTGTAGTGTATAGTAGTGTAGTGTATAGTAGTGTATAGTGTAGTGTATAATAGTGTAGTGCCTCCATAGAGGCCAATGTGTTTGCCTACCGACCATTCCCCTGTTAACGACGGGCTGTTGTAGGTACAGTTAATATCAATTAATGCATTTATTAACCATGTTTCTTTGAATATTATGTGTTTATAATGTTGTTATAGTAAATTTGGCTGTGACAGTCCCACCTGAAGACGGAGACTTGTGTTGCCTCCGAAACGTCGTGATTTAGTTATTTTCATTTATTATTTTATTTTATTATGATTTTTTACCTACGTGACTTTACCGAAAAAAAACCTAAGAGTATGAATCCTTGCAGTCACGAAAGCTTCAAATCTAAAACGTAGGCTTTAACGTGTGCTTCCTATACTCGCTTAATGACCAAATCACTGAACGACCTGTTTCGTGGAACCAATCACCGTCGTTAAGAGGGGTTCTACTGTAACATAAATCTCTGCCCCCCTGCCCCCTAAAAGAAAAAAATAATGAAAATGCTCTCTCTCCACCCAGAGTCCTCGTTTTATCCCCCACATTTTGCCAATCGACAACATCTAAATGAAATCTATCTATTTAGAGTCTGCTTGTCACCCTTCGGTAAACAGCCGTATCAATTGGCCACACGTAAGTAAACAGATTCGTCAGCTGAGAACAGCACTCGCACACTGCCACGGCTGACATCCCTAATTGATTCTTATTTCCCATAACGCCAGACCCCGGTCTGTAACCGCCCGTCTACGCAAGCATACACACACACACACAGAAATCTATTAAACCCGATCAATAAATACAAACCAATGGAACCCAATACACCGCGCCACGCATCCCACAAAACACTCGCCATTTCACATACAATATCTCTCTCTCTCCAAATACAAATACAATTTGCATTCACATCCCTGTTATTTCCTTTGTTGAAACTCCCAAAAGTGGTAGGCCATGGCAAGCATATCCCCATACATTGGAAGTTTTCGTGACTGCAAGGATTCGTACTCTTTGGTTTTTTTGGTAAAGTCACGTAGGTAAAAAATGAAAATCAATTAAATCACGACGTTTCGGGCGCAACACAAGCGTCCTTCCTCAGGTGCGGGACAACGTAGCTAAAGCACAACCGCTTAGGTGTGTCTAAGCGGTTGTGCTTTCGCTTTCGCTAAGTTGTTCCCACCTGAAGAAGGACGCTTGTGTTGCGCCCGAAACGTCGTGATTTAATTGATTTAAAAATTTTTATCTCCGTTAATTTTTCCGAAAAAAACAAAGAGTATGTTTATCCCCAACCTGATCGCGTAGCATGTGTCACGACGATGTGCATGCGAGGTCGGAAACGCGCTCTTGTACATTTGCGTTGATCTCTTCCCATTCCTTCCCAATCCTTGCTCTCGCTGTCATCACGAAAGAAGATAATTGTTCAGGGCAAGCCAGACATTTTCGAGAACTGCCCCTGCCGATGGCAAAGCGTACCTCGGAATGCTGCGTAGCTGCGTGGTGGACTTGTCCAAAGGGGCAGTTGACGACCGCAGTTGCGCGCTCGTCTTGTTGAGTTGCTCGCAGCGTTGCAGCTACTTAGATGCTGTCTACGTGTCCGCCATGTGCATAGCAGTCGACCCCTTATCAGTGCCCCCAGCTTATTACAGACCAACTCAGACCATTATTGGTCAGCCCGTGCCCCTTATACATATCAACGTTCATCCTACAAAGTCCGATCACAAGGGAGAAACACAAACAAATAGACTAAACGTATTTTTTTGCCCGTATTGAAACGGCTGTACGCCGTATGGACATGAAAACTCAATTTGCCTGCACAGGAATACGGGGGAGGGGGGTTAATTGGAATACGTTGCCAGCTATGCATGTGGAGTGAGACGAAGCAAAGCCAAGATTCAACCCAGCCGAGGACAGACACACCCGGAGTTTGTGTGCAGCGTTCCGTGCTACTAACCATTGACGACTATCTGAACCGGTCGTGGGCCTCTCCTAGGTCGACTCAGCCTCAAACGAGAACCCGGCGCCGTGAGTGAAAACATCGCCACTGGGGAGACAAAGGCGGTCGGGCGTGGTGCTGGCCACCGACCCACCCAACCACTCAACCCCTCGTGTGCCGTGTTGGCTGATGTTGATGTAGGGCAGCGTTCTTCGTGGCAAGGCCCCGCTGTACCAAGGGCGGCTCCTGGTGGCCTTTAGTTCGGCCCCTGACGTGCGGCCACCCCGACAAGACACAAAGAGTGGCAACACCAGCCCCATACCATCATCATCATCATCGTGCTGCTGTCATACCCCCAACAATGGTTTCAAACGTGTGGAGGCCCTCACTCACACTGATGGTGTCTTATCGGCGAAAGTGTCCCCCACCCCCCCAACCTCTGAAAATTAGTGAATAACGCTGCAATAGCTGCTCGCAAACAGCACTTGCCCCAACAGTCTATACAGTCTACATGGGGGATCTTTGTCTTTGTGCGCCAGTAGGTAGGAATCGCACTCACTCAATGTTTATCCTTTCAACGAATAGACTTAACACGACCGTAACAACAACAACAACAACAAACAACAACAAACACGCGCGTGAGAAACAATAGGTTTGGGGAGGAAAATCCTGGAGGTGATTTCGGAGAAAGTCAGCAAATGCCTCCTCCCCTGACTCTTCTGCGCTGAGATGGATGGGAGCGCTGGGAATATTGCGAAGCGCTGCATCTCTACACACCTGCTCCCCCGTCACACCACGGTGGCTATGAAATGTTATCTCCCTCGCCTGGTATGCAGGAGGTTGTGGGTCCGATCCCGACCCTGACGGTGCCTGCTGGACATTTCGAGTTTGCGTCTCTCTCTCGCTCGCTCTCGTGGTCGCGTGGATTTTTTCTCTGGGTTCCTCCAGATTTTTGCCCCTCCACATTTGTAATCGTTTAGCTGCTGTAAATTAACCTTACGGTGGGACCCCGGGGTCCCGAATAAACGGAAGTCAAAATGGCAATTAACTAATTTATTTTGGCGACTCCGTCCCACCGCGCACATAAACGCCGCGACCCACGTGGTGCGGATCATTCTGTTGTCACGTGGTGTCCAAGCGCAGCAGCAGCGAGGACGAATGCGCCCAAGAGCTGAACGAAGCGAATATGGGCAGGATCATAAGTCTTATCCAAAGCTACTCAAACTGCTTACACGACTTATCTTCATTATTATTTGTGACCTACCAATGTCTGCAGCCAGGATCAATCGATGACAATCCTATTACCTGCAGACATTTAACAGATAAGATGCGTTGCACCGTTAATTCCTCCTGTTTGATAATACTTCTGTGCAGATCGGTTTTTTTTTGTGGTTAAGCCATAGACCCCACATACCATTCGTATCAATGCGGATAAGAGGAGCGGAGACCCACGACTCTGTAGAGTAACATTGGTATGAACGCTTGTTACAATATGAACAGCGCATTGAAAACACGTACTATTGTACCTACTGTTTACAAATTGTGTTCACAAATCCACACTGAGAAACACGATGATTGACAGAGGGGTGTAAACAAATTTTCGATAGTGTATTTAAATAGAGGTACTGCAGGTAAGTAGTTGTCAGGTTTTGAGGTATAGTTTAACAAGACAACACTTGCCCCCATCCTTCAAACCCATTGGTGAAAAAGAGCAAAGTTTGTGTTTACATTACAATATAATACTCTTTGGTTCTTTCAGTAAAGTCACGTAGGTAGAAAAAAATAATAGATCACGACGTTTAGATCGCAACACAAGCAATCGTCATCAGGTGGGACAACCACAGCAAGAATAAACTGCTGAAATAGACCTACTGTTGCGATCGAAACGTCGTGATCTATTTTTTTTCTACCTACGTGACTTTACCGAAATAGCCAAAGAGTTTGGATTCCTGCAGTCACGAAAGCTTCAAATCAAGATGATAATTTCATGTTTATGCGAGAGGCGGGGGCTTATGGGACCCCGGGGTCCCGCCATAAGGTTCAAATGTCCACACGATTGTAAGCCACTTCGGTGAGCTATCATTTGTGTTAGCCAGGTGGCTTCTGCAAAAAAAATTGCTGCTATGTACCTCAAGTGGGCCTTACTTGGTGAGATAAAATAAAAATAAACATGGGCTGTGGAACGTCCCCCCCCCCTCAACCACCCCCCGCAAACGCATGCCGTGCAATGCTGATACCACTCACGAACGAAAACTCCGTCGCGTTTACCAATGCAAAGTTATGCCAACTTGCGGTAAATCAAATGCATTCTGGTATACTTCGTCACGTTCAGTCGCGCGCATTTTTCCTCGGAAATGTCAGCGAGGAACGCTAACGCCGGACTTTTTATTTTCGTACGTAAATAAAACATCACGTCCCCCATCAAATGTTGAGCAAAATGGCAGCGTCTGGTGTGAATGCGTGTGGTGTCCCACAGCACGGTCGACACAGGGCCAGACGGCAACCCTTACCGTTGCCTGAAAATGCAGTTAAACGGTACAACTGTGCCGCATGTGATGATGTCCTATTTATATTCTTGGTTCTGTCGGTAAAGTCACGTAGAAGGGAAATAATAAAATAATAAAAATGTTACATAATTAGATAAAATTCTCACGACGTTTCGGCCACAACGCAAGCAGCCGTCCTCAGGTGAAGAACAGGGGCCATTCACTCCAAGGTCGTAATTATAATATATATTGGAGGGGGGACACATCTCCCCAATAATCAAATATGCTCAAAATGCCCCCCCCCCAATATATTGCTATAAAAATATTAGTGAATATAATAATTGCGATGTTATGTTAATAAAAACAACAATTTGCTAAACCTTGGCCACAAAATCTGGACTTGTCTTCATATAACAATGCATCGATTTCTGTTTGGTTATGGTTGTACTTTATGAATCCCTAATCTCTGACATTACATACAATGAAACAAGAAAATGTCAAAAAGAAAAAAAACAGAGCAATGTAATACAATACACTATTAGACATTGTTGTACAAAATTAAGAAAAATCCATCCTATGCGCTAGTGAATTTTTTCTTATATTTTAGGCTGGAAATTATTTTTCAAAATTAGATTTTTTTTTCTGGAGGGGGACCCCCACACCCCCTGGAAGATTTGATCCCCCCCCCAATGTTGACTCCATGGCTACGGCCTTGTTTCACACTCGTGTGCAAACGTATCTCGGTGACTAATGCAACCTCGGGTGCACGCCACCGAACCATTAAACTGCCTCACGGCACGCGCTTTTGATCAGCAACAAAGTCGAGGCTGGGTTAGGCCTGACCTTCGCCCTCCCCTCTCACCTGGTTTCCCATCCCAGGGGATCTCGGCGAAGCAAGGGCTCCTGCATTGCCCTTCGAATAAATACAAACAGATCGTGATTTATTTTTAATTAAGTATAAATTATTAAATACAAAGCAGCTTTAACTGTGGTGAGTGCGTTGCCTTTATGAAGACGGATTGCTCCAGTTTCGCCTTTAATCATCATTGGTGAGTCTATGGGACATTTTTTTCCCAGTATAAAAATGATGAGAAAATAAGAATAAGCTTTAACCTGTTCTGCCACGAGTAATAATGCCTCGCAATAGGTATCTATTTGGTATTTGAACACCCTAACACCTGTTTTATTGCGAGAAAGGCTAAAGCCTATTTTTATTGTTTCATCATCTTGATACTGACAAAAGTATGCCATAGATACTTGCTCATTCCACTGCTGGTGGGAGGGCTCTCTACTTGAGGGAGCTATAAAGTGGCCCACTCGAGGGCATTTTGGCCTAATTTTCTACACTGTCCCATCGTCTTGGAAAGAAGCTCAGAGCAACCAAATATTGTATTTTACGTTGCCATGACGACCGCATGACCCTCCCCCACTCCACCATCAACAAAACACATTTCCCAAAACAAATTTCAACGAAACTTTGTGTGCAGAGTACCAACGGGACAACATTTATATCCACTTCGCCGCAGCGCACGGGTGAATGGCACAACATGAACGATGACGCGATTTGAAAGAACATTATTGCAAGAAGATTGCATCCATTTAACTTCGGCTTCGCGTAATGCTGGGTAGCAAACAAGCGAATAAATGTGGGTCGAAGCTGCACCCTGGCAAATTGAAATTGACGATTCTCAATTAAACGTACATTTTGACATCATCATCTCGCGAAAATTGCCCCCACGCTTGACAACTTTAACGCGGGGGGCAGAATCAGAAATCGCGCCTCCGATTTGCACGGTTGGCCATGCACGGCGCGAAATAAGTTCAACGTACGTACAGCAATGGAGGAAACCGTGGCGAATGTTTCCTTGCGAGGGAGTCACATATGAGGTGAGAAATTTGAAACGATGCTAAGGGGGCGAACAAAGAGAAAAGTGGATCAAGTTGCGAGAACAAAAGTCAAGAGATCACAGCGTAGATGTCACTTCCCTTTTTCACACTGATCAAGGTGGATGAAATTGAAGAGACCACGAGAAGGACAGAACACATTTTTCCCCCCCCCACAAATTTAGGTGAAAAAAAATTGGTTGAAAGCAGTCAAGAAGGAGGATTGCGGCCGATGACATTCTGCAGAGAAGTACAAAGCGTTGGGATTTTAACAACAATTTCAACCACAATTTGGAACACAGAGGAGTCATAATGCTCGGCAGAGTCGCCGAGAAACACCCAGGTGTGATGTGGTCAGGAGTGAGGGTTGGGGCAGGGGTGAAGTAAAATCGCAATGCCTGCGAAAGGTGAAGAATACCGACGAGCTGGTAAAAATTTACCCGTAAAAACAAAGTTTTTCACTATAAATCCTTTATATGCGTGGCGGCTAGAGTCCTCTCGTTCTCTGGCTTGAGATGGCTGCCACCTATGGGTCAGATGATTGTCTGCCACCATTAAGCAATTGGTAATTAAATATTCAATTTGTTTTCCCTAAACAGTGTAAAATTTTGGGAAAACATTTTTCACGAAAATTAATTGTCACGCACAACGAGTCTGTGTGCAAAATGTCAGCTCGATTAGATCACGGGAAGTGGGTTAAAAAACGACCGAAAGATTTGCACGGTCGTAAGCAAGCAAGCAAGCAAGCACGCAAGCAAGTAAGCGAACTTAATATAAAGGATTTAAAAATTATGCGGAGGTAGAAGACGTTGAAGCATCCGAAGCTTGTTAAGGCGGCGGTGCCGGCGTTGGTAGCAGCCGCTGTCAAGACGCTGAAAGGAGGTGGTGGCTGACTGAAATATGCCGAGAGGAAGAGGCACGAGATGATAACGCTGCATTGGAGTGGGGGAGCAATTGTCACAGGCTTGGAAATAGGGCCATTATCATCCCGTTACATAACAAGGCGCGATGGAAAGGGAGCGTATCAACACCGCGGGGACGAGTTTATTGCGCATTCCCGAATAGGTGAATGCCCGAGTTCCTTTTGCTGAAGGGAAATAATAAAATAATATTTTTTTTACATAATAAAATACAAAATACAATTCTCAACATAATAAAATACAATTCGTGAGAATTGTATTTTATTATGTTTTAATTTTATTATGTTATTATTTCCCTTCTACGTGACTTTATCGAAAGAACCAAGAAGATGAATCCCTGCAGTCACGAAAGCTTTAAATCGAAACGGACGGCAGTTTGTGCGTGTCAGAGTAATAATCCACCGTCGGTTTACCAACAGACAAACGCTGCAACAGAGGGGTGTTTGGGACACATGGGAGGGGGGGGGCGCCCCCCTCCCCTGCATCCCTCCTCCCTGGCTCCCCCCCCCCACCTCTTACCCTATATAATCGCTTGTCACAAATAGCTCACAAATATCTCTCTGCTCACTACAGTAATTTTGCTGTGGCTGTTCCACCTGATGACGGAAGCTTGTGTTGCCTCCGAAGCGTCGTGATTTAATGTAGTTTTTTTATTTTATTATTTTTATATTTTATATTTTTATTTCATCTACGTGACTTTACTAAAAGAACCAAAGTGTATGGATCCTTGCAGTCACGAAAACTTCAAATCGAGAAGAATATATTTTTGGGGTTTTGATTTGGAGGTTTTAATAAGCAAAACATATCATTTGTATTATTTTTAGCGGAGGGCTGCGTGTCAAGGCACTCCGGGTACGTTCAAGCTGACAGCTCAATGAGCTTCCGTGATGGCTCGCTGGAGCCAAGGGATGGCGTCGTCTTTTAAATTATTTTTTAATCAGTGGGTGTAATATTGTCACCCACTTTTGGCGCTCCGCCGTGCCCAACTTTTCACCCTGTGCGCTCGCTGCGTCTAAGCATCGGGTAAAGAGACAACGGCGCCAGCACGACCCAGTAATCACGATGGGCCATTGGCACCAAAAGCGTGCCGAGTTGGCTCCATCTTCCACCGTAGGCAAAACGGCCCACGTGCTTCTCGATCAGTTGTTGGTCTGTCCATCATCACAACTGGGCGCTCGCACTGCAATAAAGTCCAACAGGATGCCGAAAACCAGATCTCGGCACGAGTCAATTTCTGCCACCAAAAAAACACAGACGCCAATGTACTGGGATTTGTCCCAGAAAAAGCCCGGGCAGGTGGCGACGCCACCCGACGTACTGTATACAGATGATGCAGGTTTGTTAGTTCGGACATTGGCTGGGACAATGAAGCTTCTGGTCGTTTTTTTATTAAGTTGATAGCGGTGGCTAGGCATTGCCCTCTGAAGCCTGTTATCCCCGGTATCGTTTGGAGATGGGTCTATCGACTGCCGGGGTCGGCGAAACCAAATTGACAAGAAGCGCCAAATTTTTGCTCGAATTCAGTAATAAAACAAAGACAAAAAAACCCCTCAATATTTCAAGAGCCGCAATGCAACGTGGTGAAGACGCGGCGTTGGTGGGTCCTCAATAAATCACGTCACGCTGAAGCAGTTCCTTGAAGGGCCTCCCGCATGCGGCTCCGAGTCTACAAGTTGCCCGATTCCCCGGGCACGTGGAAGCATTCGCTGATGTTGCTATTTGTTGTTGTTTCTGCTGCCTTACCCAATCCAGAGAGAATTAATCAATGTGTTCATTATTGTTTTTTTAATTTCGTGACTTGCTTACCATTTTCTCTATTTTGCACTCCTATCGGGGTTTGTTTTTTTGTGTTGTTTGCCGGTGTAACTTACCGACCCGCCCCTGCTGGACCATCTGTAAAAAAAAAAGAGAGAAAGAGCTTCATAGCTCATCGGATTCCTCCTACAGTCTAAGTAAAGATTCTGATTGTGCGCGTGCATCAATGCCAACGCAGCGGAATCACCAAATCGTTTCCCTTCCTCGTCCACATCCTCGTCTGTATCCTTGCTCGAGCCTAGGCCCTGTGGCCTAAGCTACGAGTTGGGGCCCCTTTGACAACCACCACCATAATACGTGTTATCCACAACGGTGTTAAATAACAACAATACTTATTTTAAACGTGGTTTTAATGGGTTTTTTAAAATGAAAATTATTTAATTTAGTAGTGGCTGCTTTTTGCATAAGACGGAGTGCCCCTACAGCGTTAAATGCGCGAGACCGTGAGCCTCACGACGCGATGTGATTAGGGCAAGAGGAACCGCGATATAGAAACAGCCTCTAGGTGCGACCGTGCGAGACAAATCACAATGTTGGGGGGCCCCACCTGACCGATTGCCGCACCCCCCTGAGCTGATGTCGTTACTACGCCACTGATAATGTAGTTACTACACCACTGATAATGTAGTCACTACACCACTGATAATGTAGTTACTACACCACTGATAATGTAGTTTACTACACCACTGATAATGTAGTTATTACACCACTGATAATGTAGTTACTACACCACTGATAATGTAGTTACTACACCACTGATAATGTAGTCACTACGCCACTGATAATGTAGTCACTACACCACTGATAATGTAGTCACTACGCCACTGATAATGTAGTCACTACACCACTGATAATGTAGTTACTACACCACTGATAATGTAGTTACTACACCACTGATAATGTAGTTACTACACCACTGATAATGTAGTTACTACGCCACTGATAATGTAGTTACTACACCACTGATAATGTAGTTACTACACCACTGATAATGTAGTCACTACACCACTGATAATGTAGTCACTACACCACTGATAATGTAGTTACTACACCACTGATAATGTAGTTACTACGCCACTGATAATGTAGTTACTACGCCACTGATAATGTAGTCACTACACCACTGATAATGTAGTTACTACGCCACTGATAATGTAGTCACTACACCACTGATAATGTAGTCACTACACCACTGATAATGTAGTTACTACACCACTGATAATGTAGTCACTACACCACTGATAATGTAGTCACTACACCACTGATAATGTAGTCACTACACCACTGATAATGTAGTCACTACACCACTGATAATGTAGTTACTACACCACTGATAATGTAGTCACTACACCACTGATAATGTAGTTACTACACCACTGATAATGTAGTTACTACGCCACTGATAATGTAGTTACTACACCACTGATAATGTAGTTACTACGCCACTGATAATGTAGTTACTACACCACTGATAATGTAGTTACTACACCACTGATAATGTAGTTACTACGCCACTGATAATGTAGTCACTACGCCACTGATAATGTAGTTACTACGCCACTGATAATGTAGTCACTACACCACTGATAATGTAGTTACTACACCACTGATAATGTAGTTACTACACCACTGATAATGTAGTCACTACACCACTGATAATGTAGTCACTACACCACTGATAATGTAGTCACTACACCACTGATAATGTAGTCACTACACCACTGATAATGTACTTTACAACGCCACTGATAATGTAGTTACTACACCACTAATAATGTAGTTACTACGCCACTGATAATGTAGTTACTACGCCACTGATAATGTAGTTACTACACACACTGATAATGTAGTTACTACACCACTGATAATGTAGTTACTACACCACTGATAATGTAGTTACTACACCACTGATAATGTAGTTACTACGCCACTGATAATGTAGTTACTACACCACTGATAATGTAGTTACTACACCACTGATAATGTAGTTTACTACGCCACTGATAATGTAGTTTACTACGCTACTGATAATGTAGTTACTACACCACTGATAATGTAGTTTACTACACCACTGATAATGTAGTTACTACGCCACTGATAATGTAGTTACTACGCCACTGATAATGTAGTTACTACGTCACTGATAATGTAGTTACTACGCCACTGATAATGTAGTTACTACGTCACAAATAATGTAGTTACTACACCACTAAAATTGTAGTTTACTACGCCACTAATAATGTAGTCACTACACCACTGATAATGTACTTTACTACGCCACTGCCTAGGCCAGAGGGCTCTTGTCGTCGGCACATCCTGCGAGTTGTCCCACGCCGAGTCCTGTCCAAGCAACATCAGCGTCAAATTTCGATTTAAAGCTTTCGTGACTGCAGGGATTCATCTTCTTGGTTCTTTCGGTAAAGTCACGTAGAAGGGAAGTAATAAAATAATAAAAATAAAACATAATAAAATAATTCTCACGACGTTTCGGCCACAACGCAAGCAGCCGTCCTCATTCTTCACCTGAGGACGGCTGCTTGCGTTGTGGCCGAAACGTCGTGAGAATTATTTTATTATGTTTTATTTTTATTATTTTATTATGTTTTATTTTTATTATTTTATTACTTCCCTTCTACGTGACTTTACCGAAAGAACCAAGAAGAAACAGCAGCGTCGTCAGCCCCAGCTCTTCTCGCTCTCCCTGGGCCTCGCTCTGCCGGGGGACCGAGCCTTGAATATGAATTGGGGAAAATACGACAGAGGAGGGAGGCATCGTCGCCGCGAGACACTCCACCCCTCCTGACGCAATTATCTGGCTCGTTCACCTCGATGTAAAATTATAGATGTTCTACATTCGTGTTCTTCATAGGTGGTGGATAAGACATCGTCATTTGTGAGGGCCGCCACACATTTGAAACGTTTTGGGGGTTTGACAGCAGCACGATGATGATGATGATTGATGATGACGGGGGGTGTTTTCACTTTTGTGTTTCATCAGGGGCCGCGATAAAGGCCACCAGGAGCCGACAGCGGCTAGCGGGGCCTTGTAACGAGCAGGCAATACGAACGGGAATGATTTTGCAGGGTACAATTGTCAGCGTTTGCCGGTAAAAGGATGACGTTTGAGGCTGAACTGAATTATCTAATTCCGGGTTAAAAAAAAGGTAGCAACGTGCGAAACAAACAGCATATTTCGGCACCGATGAAAAGGATAGAGACGATGCAATTAATTTCGCAGGAGCAACGGAGGGTAAGATACGTCGATCGTTCGACGGGGACGTGCTCGAGAAAGCATTCGCAAATGTGCCGGAGAAAGAGGATGTTCAGTGTCGCCAGCCACGTGTGGCAACTGAATTGGAGAGGGGCGGGGGGGGGTGCAGGTTGCCGCGACAGCTGCTCGTTCGGGATGGGTTTGGGCCGGGGAAAAGACATTGAGGCCAGATGGTCGGGATAGTGCGGATGGGGAGAGCTTTCGTGAAGCAGACCAGACGCGACTTTCCAACCTCGACGGGGACGCAGTGGCGGACGCGAGCGATGGAATCGAAAATATTGTCGGCAGTACGGAAAATAAAGCGTACGAGAGGGAGAGGGGATTAACAAACAAACGCAAAATCTAGAATACAAACTCTTGTTTTTGAACATTGACGACAAACCCAGATGCTGTATGGGTGTGCATTAAACCACAGGCATGGGCTGCGCACTTATGTAATTAAGCACGCCGATCCATTATTTCACATCACAGGCAGCAAAGGATAACAGGCTTGCACTGGAGTGCACGTGCAATAATCCACAACGCTATCTCGCGAGCATGGCGCATGATGTGTCCACGCGTGCACATTCTAAAGCGGCTCGGGAAAGGTATATACACTCAACCCATCGCAAGCGCATGGTGCACAATCGTAGCGTGTTTCCGCAACTAATCCACGTAAACTTTCATTTTCGCACAAAGCCAAAGTTCTCCCGTATAATAATCAATTGGGGCAAGTGCTGTTAGCGATCACCTATGAAGGCCGGTACTCATTTGAGGCTGAGTCGACCTAGGGGAGGCCCAGGACCAGTTCAGATAATCGTCAATGATGTTGGCCGTGAGCGAGAATCGAACTCGGGTCGCCGGGTTTGCAGCGCAGCGCGCTAACCTCTACACCACCGCTCCCCACACACACTCGCGCAACACATACACATGCCCATGGGTACACGAATAGCCACTGACAAACACGCGTACACGAGCACACGCGCACAACATCTCATGGGGGCATACACCCACACACACACAGACATCCCCTACGGGCTCCCACTCGCCGCTGTTCAGATAGCCCTACATTATTCACACTCCGAACACACGCTTGGATTTTTGAGCTAAAAGATTTATCAAGCAGTTCCCCCCCCCCTCTCCCTCCTCTCTGGCTAGCGAACTCCGAGCAAAGCACGTGACAGAGCAAGCAGGGGCTGGAGCGAACCAGAAATGCAGTCAGGGATAATTATGCTGGGACTCGCTTTCATGCTGTGGTGGTGGGCAGCAGTAGCGGGCGGGTGGGTGGGGGGGAATGAGGGCGCTCTGAAATCTGGTGCTGCAGGATCAGTCCAATTTGGTGCGACATTTGAGCCAATGGCACCTGGGATTGTTCGACAGTGGTGCGAAAAAGATCCCATTTCCACTCGGCTTGTCGCCTCGCCCGCGAGGTTGTGCCCCATCAAAAGATGAACGTGACCCCCGTCCCTCCTTAAATGCAGCTAAACAGTTGGCCGTGCGTTATGTCCGTCCAATAATGTCGCGAACACGAATTATACATTCTAGATTTGAAGCTTTCGTGACTGCAAGGAATCATATTCTTAGGTTTTTTCGGTAAAGTCACGTAGGTAAAACATCAAAATTAATAAAAAATAAAATAAAATAAAAAATCACGACGTTTCGGAGGCACCACAAGTCTCCGTCATCAGGTGGGACCGTCACAGCCGGATTAGCTACGTGACTTTACCGAAAAAACCTAAGAATACGAATTATACAGCTCGCAAAATAACAGAAAATGAAATCTTCAGACGTTCACACTTTGTGTCGTTTATGTATTCGTTTTTTTTTAATATACAGTATATAAATATAAAGACAAAGAGACTGCGTATGGCCTGTAGCAGACTGTTGGGGCAAGTGCTCCTTGCAAGTAGCACCCATGAAGGCCGACACGATGCGCGACCAGGGCGGGTCGTCAGCACCACGCTCGGCCACCTTTGTTTACTTTGTGGTGATGTGTTACACATCGCAACAGGTACTCATTGGAGGCTGAGTAGATCTAGATGAGGGCCCAGATAATCGTTAGTGGTGTTGGTGGCCGTGAGCAGGAATCTAACTCAGGTAGGCGGGTTCGTAGCGCTGTTTTCTATTTAAACGTAACTTCGAAAACCCCGATGGGAATTGAAACACCATTGAGAGAGAAAACGACGCAATTATGACCGTACGTATCTCAAACAATAGCCTACGTCTCTCAAACAATAGCCTACGTCTCTCAAACAATAGCCTACGTCTCTCAAACAATAGCCTACGTCTCTCAAACAATAGCCTACGTCTCTCAAACAATAGCCTACATCTCTCAAACAATAGCCTATGTCTCTCAAACAATAGCCTACATCTCTCAAACAATAGCCTACGTGTCTCAAACAATAGCCTACATCTCTCAAACAATAGCATATGTGTCTCAACCAATAGCCTACGTGTCTCAAACAATAGCCTACGTCTCTCAAACAATAGCCTACGTCTCTCAAACAATAGCCTACGTGTCTCAAACAATAGCCTACATCTCTGAAACAATAGCCTACGTGTCTCAAACAATAGTCTACATCTCTCAAACAATAGCCTACGTCTTTTAAACAATAGCCTACGTTTCTCAAAAAATAGCCTACATCTCTCAAACAACAGCCGTACATCTTTTTTTTTATAGCAGATTGTATAATAATAAATAGTATAACAGTGTAATGTTTAATATAATTAATGAGGTAATATATAGTTTTGTAATTGCATAGTGAATATACAGCAGTGTGGTATACAGCAGGGATGGTAGAATAATACATAGTGTAATATTACAAGTCTAATATTATTATAGTCTATAGTAACACAGTGTATTATTCAATGTTGGGGTCTGTCTATGGCAGTTTATAATACGGGGTATAGTCGTGTGATGTAAGAAAAAAGATTAGATGGAGGCATATTATAATAATTTTTGCGACATTGAAGTGTAATGTATAATGACTTATTGTTAGTAGCTCAGCTTATTGGAGATTATATTGAGTATATTGATGATATTGATGTAGTTTATATTTTAGTTTTTTATCGGTTCACTATATGATAGTCATTATATAGTGTATTGTATACCCAGTTACTTAATGTTAATAGCTCAGCTTATTGTGGAATATATTGAGTACATTGATTATATTGATATAGTTTATATTTAGTTCTTTCACATCGGTTTATTGTATGATAGTGGGTGGTTGCAGTTCTTTAGCGTCAATATACTAAATGCCTCTGTTGATATGTAAACTCTGACTTTAACATAGCCACTTCCGTGAACAGTTACATGCTAATTCCTCACGTTAACATCATGCTAATCTCCCAGTTACATGCTAATTTCTGACTTTAACATCTTGCTAATTCTCTCACATTAACACAGCTTATTCAATGCTAAATTCTTCTGTTGATATGTAAACTCCTTTGTCAAGGCGCTCTTCTCCTCACAACCAGCTTAAAATACGCTGCCAAGCTTAGCAGTGTTAATTGGAGCGCTGTCTTTCAGACAGCTCATTCTTCACCTGAGGACGGCTGCTTGTGTTGTGGCCGAAACGTCGTGAGAATTTTTTTGAGCCGTACATCTCTCAAACAATAGCCGTACGTGTCTCAAACAATAGCCGTACGGCTCTCAAACGTGCAACAAGAAAGTCCAAGACTACCCTGTGATGTCTAGCTGGCTTAAATAATTTATGGAATTTAAATGTAACAAAAAAAGTGTCTTGCAGTTGAATCCGATGGTTTTTTTTATATATATGTGAGAAGCGATATTGATTTTGTAAAAATTGTGAGGCTGGTGTATTCAGTTGAGCACGTATCTACGTGTTGACAGGCATTCTTGTTACTATGCGCACCGAAGTGATTGGAACACGACACTAAAATGTTAATTCTCCCACCTTTCTTCAATGACTTCAGCTGAGAAGTAAAAAATTTACGTCGCTCAGACACCTGAGGGAAAATGGAAACGATATCACCACACTCGGAGTTCGATTTTTTTTTAAATGTCAATAAGTCTATTTGTATTTTTACAATCAGAAGCTGCTGTTCAAGGGTTATAGATGGTTGGTGAGTGAGAAGAGAGGGGGGCGTGGGGCGTGGAGGGATGGTGAGGACTTAGTGGGTGTCCAATTACCTACTAATTGGCTGTGATGTCAGATGCATTGTGGGTAAACTGGCAGCTGAAGCACCAATTAAGGTGGCGCGTCTTGTGTGCGCAAATGCACTTATGTGTCTCGAAGTGTGTGTGTGTGCCTGTGTGTGTGTGCTTGCTTGTGGGGAATGGTAGTGTAGCGATTAGCACCTGGTGACCCGGGTTTTATTCCCGCTCACGGCCACCAACACCGGTGAAGATGATCTGAACCGGTTCTAGGCGTCGCCTAGGTCGACTCAGGCTCAAATGAGTGTGTAGAAACATCGCCACCGGGGAGACAAAGGGGCTGGCCACCCACCCCCTCGTGCGCCGTGCCGGCCTTCATAGGTGCTACTCGCTAACAGCACTTGCCCCAACAGTCTGTTGAGGCTACACGGGTGGGGGGGATCTTTGTCTTTGCTTGCCATCATTCCAGTTGGAGATGTGCACGCGTGCCTGTGTGTGTTGCACGCAAAAGCATACAGGCAGCGGTGATCAAAGTCTATCGACTCTATTGACCACTGCATTGTTACTCATCCGGTGGTGTAGCAAATTCCGATCGTGTTTGTGGCGTTATTAAAGCATGGCATTGCATGCATAAGCCGTGCAAAATGTGAACTCCTCTAAAATTGGGTTTGTTAAGATTACTAGCTGCATATTATTGGGGGGGGGGGGGGTTGGACTGAAAAATGCACAATGTCTAATTGAATAAATACAGCTCATCGAATACACGTGCGGTGTGTATTATATTTATTGAAAATGAACATCCTTGAATGTCAATGATGCAGAGGGGCAGAGAAAGAGAGAGAGGGGACAGTAATTGTTTCTAAAGTAGCTTGGAAACTAACGGCTAATAGTGGGGAAATTGCATGAAATGAAAATGTATACCTTTCTACCATTTCCTTTGGCGAATGTGCTATTATGCATTGTCCATCGCTGCTATGTCCGTCAAAAGCGCTCTTCTTCGTAACGACGCCAATTATCAAGAACGACTTCCGTTGGACAGCTTGCGTCTGCAGTTTTTCGCGATGCCGTTTTCTACTCGTGGGTGCACTTGGATGGAACAACGCGGCATTGTTTGTCGCGTTGTTAAAATATGACGAGGTCCCACTCGCGATGTGGGGTATCATTAAATCATCATTATTGATCCTCATCAATCATCATCGCCGTCCGTGGTCAATCCACAGCTAGATGAAGACCACGACCCAAGCTGTCTCTCCTTCTCTCACGAGAGAAGGAGATGACAAAATGTATATATAAAGTATGTTTCGGGAACATTCCTGAGTGAGCAGCCTTCGTTTTTTCTAAAAAAAAAATAGCTGCCTCAAGCCATCAAGAACATGCGGCACAATTTACGTACGTGATGGGCTTCACCATCGCGTGACATCTCCCCCTTCCTCCTGAAGTTGATGGTGCCACGGTGGCGAAATGTTAACTACCTCGCCTGGTATACAGGAGTCCCTTGAGTTCGATCCCGACCCTCACGTCTGCTGTATATGTGGAGTTTTGCATTTCTCTGTCTCCCCGTGGTCGCGTGGAATTTTTTCCCCTCTACATTGAGAATCTCAACGTCACGCGTTTAGAGTATTTCGCTGCTGCTTTAAATGTCAACGTGATGATGATAAGCCACTTCGATGAGCTATCATTTGTGGCCAGGTCGCTTACGAAAAAGAGCTACTATGTAGCTAAGTGGGCCTTACCTGGTCAAAATAAAAAATAAACATATTTTTGTTCAAATAGTTTTGATGGGGGGTTGATGAGATGTACAGCTGTTTACCTCATCTTCTCAAGGAGATTGGGCACCTAGCTGGGCAAACCAGGGTTGGTCCACTGCACACATGTTGCGAAACTCCCATGCCGGAAGGCGGTCCAGCCAAAGTGTGGACTCATCTCCAGCCAAAGTGTGGACTCATCTCCAGCCAGAGTGTGGACTCATCTCCAGCCAAAGTATGGACTAATCTCCAGTCAAAGTGTGGACTAATCTCCTTCCCATCTGTTACATCTGTATGGGATAGAGTGTTGTCCCCTCTCGGCTTTTCTCTGCCTCTCAGGATTCCTCCCGCATGCATAAATACTCGTTACTTGCATAAAAAAAGAAACTATCTTAATGTATAGGGGACTGCAGAGCTTGTGCAATTGTTGACACCGACTCACTCTCTAGCTGCTGCCTTCCCGTGTGTCGGTGGCTCCTCTTGCACCTCCGCGCATCACAAATTGTAAAGCGTGCGTGGAATGCGAGCGGCCTTGATTGACGGTGGAGAACTAAAAGAACACAAATATTCGTAAAACGTTACATGTGACACCCTCAACCGTGATCTCTTGCTTACAGCCATTCAGGAAACTTCGTTCGGGTGCTCGTGAAGGACCTCCACGATGCGACGGGAGTGCGCGGCCAAGTGAACTTTTTTTTATTTCGTCTTTGAATTGCAGCAAAGGCCGCGTTCGTCACTTTGCCACGCGGCTGGTGCTGACTTGGGTGGTTGTTGTTGTTGGTGAGAACCGTTTGAAGAAAGAGAGTGTAGCGAGCGATTTATGTTTCATGAATTTACATTGAGTCTCATACATTTATAAATGTTAAATCGGCAAATAAAATAATATGATTGATTCATTTATAATAATAATAAAAAATTGCAAATGTGTAATGCCTGCACCGTGCACAATCAGGTTCTTCCCTCCAATTAGACTTAGGGATCCTCGTAACCTTCATCAAATCCCTCGATTGCGAAATGCATCTTCTTTCTTTCACGTGGTAGAGTGATGATCAGCAAACCTTTACAAGCTGATGTTCACGTTGGTTGAGAACAGTTGGGGCGGCCGTGTTACAGAATCCGAATATTGATCCCCACCCCTTTAACGACCGCATACACCCGTCGCTACAGGCAGACGCGTTACAGCTCTGGCTGACTGCCTGATAATGCTAGTTGTAATTACTGGCGAATCTTCGAGACTGTAAATGTTGTGTATTTGCTCTCCAACACACCGGTGTGCTGTACTAGTAACGAATTGGCACGTTCTGTTTGCGTGACAAACCTCACTAATTGGCTGTGCGGAGAGGTGGCGGGTTTAAGGACACGTTTACATATTTACGCGATTTAACCCCCAAAAAAAACTCTATTATGAACGTCGCAGGTGTTGGGCAATCGATGACTCCAATGACCGTGGAGTGGCTCTTTGCTGGGGTGTTGTATATCAAGCAGAACTATCATTAATTCTAGATTTAAAGCTTTCGTGACTGCAAGGATTCATATTCTTAGGTTTTTTCGGTAAAGTCACGTAGGTAAAACATCAAAATTAATAAAAATAAAATAAAATAAAAATCACGACGTTTCGGAGGCAACACAAGTCTTCGTCATCAGGTGGGACCGTCACAGCCGGATTAGCTGCATCACAGCCGGATTAGCTGCATCAAGATGCAGCTAATCCGGCTGACGGTCCCACCTAATGACGGAGACTTGTGTTGCCTCCGAAACGTCGTGATTTTTATTTTATTTTATTTTTATTAATTTTGATGTTTTACCTACGTGACTTTACCGAAAAAACATAAGAATACAGAACTATCATATCTGTTTCTCACCTTTACTGCGACAAACGTGCATCGCGACAGGCAGAAGCGCAACAGGTGTTGGGCGATCGATGAATTGGCTTGTTGGGGTGTCGTATATCACAACGAGAATCAGACTCTTAAATTAGCTGTGCTAATTTAAGAGTCTGCATTGTGACTGCAGGGATTCATCTTCTTGGTTCTTTCGGTAAAGTCACGTAGAAGGGAAATAATAAAGTAATAAAAATTTAACATAATAAAGTTAAAATGCTCACTCTTCTTTTTATTATTTTATTATTTCCCTTCTACGTGACTTTACCGAAAGCTTCAGATCTAGAATTTACCGAAAGAACCAAGAAGATTTTAAGATAATTGGTTTTTTACCCTTCTATATGGCAACAAAACTGACACCTTTTTTACAAGGAGTCATGTTTGTATAGACCACAATACCTGCAGTCATAATGCAAACAAAAAACATAACTCTGATAATGTATGCATTGTACGTGAATTCGTGTATGCAGTAATCCATTTTCGTGTATGCAGGGTAAACAACCAATTATCATATTTTTTACTGGCAAATGAGGTTCCAATGGTGTAAAAGAAGATATTAGCTTGTTGTCAAAATCGATCGGTGCGTTTTTTGTATGTTTTACAATGTACGTTGAATGACCAGTCCACCCGTTCACCAGATTTAACACCGTTACAATTTTATCTCAGGGTTGTTTTTTTAAACGAGTATAGCCTACACGAGCAAACCAAGGGACCTTCAAGAACTTAAACATCGTATTGCGGATGCTACTGTGTCATTTTCCATCCCTACGACTGTGTTGGAATATGGTGTCTCAGAGTTTGAACGCCGAAACAGATTGATTAAGGTTGAATGATGGACGAAATGTCGAATTTTATGAATAATTCGAGAATATCTAATCAACGTGATGAAAATGCAAACCGAATCATATTAAATTTACGTCGGTATCTCGAATGCCAATGAAACTCTCCAACGTTATTTTTGCCATATTCGTTTTCGGACACCGCTGTGCACTCACTGGATTACTGCACACACGAATTCACGCCTGAGGGATGTCAGCAAGAGCCGCTAGGGGGCACCGATCGTGAGAATCCACCCCCAATGCCCTCGCTTCCTTCCCACGAGGATGGCAGACAATCATCCTCGACTGCCAAGGATTTGCCGAGGAAGATGAACCATCTATCATATGGCCCACCACACGGAGCAACTTACGGCTGTCCCTGTAACGGGAACGCGTTAGGCAATTTATCCAATGCACCCGTCTGTCAATGCGTGGTGAGATGTTCGCGACCTCGCCTGGTATACAGAAGGTTCGGGTGGTTCGATCCCAACCCATGACACGCACATTTTTCTCCCCGTGGTCGCGTGGATTTTTTTTCCCTCCGGGTTTTTTTTTTGTCCATACAACATTTAGAAACACGAGATGATTTAGATGATTTTGGTGCTATAAATGTCCAAATGGTGGTGCCACTTTGTTGAGCTATCATTTGTGGCCAGGTTGATTCTGAAAAAGAAGTTCATGCCTCAGTGGGCTTTGCCTGGTAGGATGAGGATGGTTTGGTGTTGTGTTTGTGTCTTGGGTGATTTGTTTACCTTTCTTGTACTTGCGCTACTGTCGTGTTTGTGTGTACTGTTTGTTGTTGACACGTTCTTACCCCTTGTCCCTACTGGACATGTGTGAAAAAGAGCTTCATAGCTCATCGTATTCCTGCAGTATAAATACTGATTCTGATTCTGAACTTTCGTTCGCACCGTACGTAGCCCACGGTGTTAATCGGAGGTGCGGGTGAATGAGAACACACGTGTGTGTATGTGTGTGTGTGTGTTTCAACAGACGCCGCCCATATGCCGGTATTCGTGCTTGCGTTCGGGAACCGCTCCAGGGAATTTTTTTTTTACACAAGCCACGTGCAGCTGCTTAATTGAAAGCAACAACCTCGGATGTGGCCAAATCGCCCAAGGGGTAATAGTCGTCTCGGCACGCTGATGGCACGACAAGGGGCTGACATCTACATCTCTGCGTCTATGAATCTATTTCCGTTGTGTTCTTTACTCGACCCGGCCGTTTTTATTTTATTTGCGTCTTTATTGTAACTCACAATTATCACTCGCCTCGGTGTGGAGAGTGCCCACGGCCGCATCAGTAAGCGGACGAGTCTATTCTTGCGCCTAAGGGCAGGCGCGATAGGCACATGAGCTAGATCAGAATCCGAATCTGTATTTAGACTGGAGGAATCAGATGAGCTACGAAGTTGTTTTTGACAGATGTCCAGCGTGGGGCGTGTCAGCAAGTTACAACAAATAATTCAAAAAACGATAGGAGTGCAAAATAAAGAAAATGTTCAGCAAGTCACTAAATATAAATCGTAATTTATTTGTATGAGTCCTATTTATAATGATTGGGCAAGGCATCAAAAACAACAATGTAGTCCCAGACCACACTAAGATAACACACAGTCCCTCCATAATATAAATGTGTGTTTAGTTATATCGCTTAAATATATAAATGTGTCATTAAACGCGCCACCACCCGACACGGCCAATTAGCGAGGTTTGCCACGTTAACAAAATCGTGTCAATTCGTTACTATTTCAGCACACCGGTGTGTTGGAGAGTAAACCCACAACATTCACAATTCGAGTACGACATTTCGTCAGGCGATTAGCCAAAAGCCTACGTGTTAAACTCCCACAGTGGTCCCTGCACAACATGGGAGGATTAACAATGAACTATCGATTAACATTGAACTATCTATTAACATTGAACTATCGATGCCAATATTGAATCTGCTGGTGGCCAAGAAAGGACAAAAAAGCCAAGACGTCTCCTTCACGTATCCGTCTCTTGACAAAAAAAAATAAGTAAAGGTATTTCTTAAACTATAAACTATTACAACTATTTGTTTTATTTTACCAGGTAAGGGCCCGCTGAGCTGTATAGCTTTCTTTCAGAAGCGACCTGGCCACAAATGATAGCTCAACGAAGTGGCTTATCACGTGCGAATGAATAGTAGCCAAATACTCTAAACGCGTGGTGATGTTGATTCTAAATGTGGAGGGGAAAAACCGGAGGACCCGGAGAAAAATCCATGCGACCATGGGGAGAGAGAGAGACATTGCAAACTCAAAATATACAGCAGCAGGCGTCTGGGTCGGGATCGGGGATCGAACCCACGCCCTCCTGTACACCAGGCGAGGCAGTTAACATATCCTAGCCACCGTGGTGATGATGAGAGAGACGCAAACTCCAAATATACAGCAGCAGGCGTCAGGGTCGGGATCGAACCCACGACCTCCTGTATACCATGCGAGGTAGTCAACATCTCCTAGCCACCGTGATGATGATGATGATGAGAGAGACACTGCAAACTCCAAATATACAGCAGCCGCCAGGGTCGGGATCGAACCCACGACCTCCTGTATACCAGGCGAGGTAGTCAACATCTCCTAGCCACCGTGATGATGAAAGAGAGAGACGCAAACTCCAAATATACAGCAGGCGTCAGGGTCGAGATCGAACCCACGACCTCCTGTACACCAGGCGAGGTAGTTAACATCTCCTAGCCACCGTGATGATGATGATGATGAGAGAGACACGCAAACTCCAAATATACAGCAGGCGTCAGGGTCGGCATCAAACCCACGACCTCCTGTACACCAGGCGAGGTAGTTAACATCTCCTAGCCACCGTGATGATGATGATGATGAGAGAGACACGCAAACTCCAAATATACAGCAGGTGTCAGGGTCGGCATCAAACCCACGACCTCCTGTACACCAGGCGAGGTAGTTAACATCTCCTAGCCATCTCGGCGCCGCCCTTCTCACACAAAGGGGCATCAGCAGCACGGCCACCGGCGAGTTCGACGTTTCAGCAGCGTTGATTCAAGGCGAGCGAAGGAACAAAAATCGCGGACCCGATTGGCAAGATTGTTCGCCTCATCTGACTGTTGCCGCCGCATTGACGCACGACCTGAAGCTGTTGTACGAGGAATGCCGTGTTCGTTGTACGAGGAATGCCGTGTTTATTTGTTTCACGCGAAGCAACGGAGGATACGGCAGGGAGACGCATCCTTGTCTGCTTATTTTCGAGGATTTACTCGCGGTGAGTTGATGAACGAGGTATTTATACCGCTTAGGGGCCGTCCATAAATGACGTCACGCGATTTTGGACGATTTTTGACCCCCCCCCCTCGTCACACGGCGTCACAAAAAGTCAGACCCCCCCTCGAATATGACGTCACAAAGCTCTGCCCCCCCCTCCCCAAAATAAAACATGCTTCAAATCGCTCTAAACTATTGTCATTGTAGTGCGTGTTTAATGTGGCGCTGCACTCTGATGTTGTAGGAGAAAACATTTATTAAAAAGTCTATTTAATTAAGTAGAACGAGTTGTCTATATTTATTTGAAGTTGCGCATTTTGATGTGACGTCACATTTCTCAAACTCCCCCCCCTCGTCACACATCGTCACAAATGTCTGACCCCCCCCCCCCCCAGGTGCGTGACGTCATTTATGGACGGCCCCTTATGTACAGTACCCGGTGTGATTATTCATGCCCTGGTGTTCAGTACGCATCGTCCCTGATATCGCGTGCAGCGACCCCAGAGATGATTTAATGTGTTCATCTGTTCGACACTCTATTAAAACCGCATGGCATACCTTCGTTACGTGGCATACGTAAAAGCTCGTATTTATATTAAGAAAATTGTTACAGACGCGATTCTAAAGAGAGCGAAAAAAATCACTTCAAAATCTGTTCGAGTGAATTCCAGACGCCGGGTTGGCAGGCGCGTGTGTTTAATCACCGCGCAGTCGGGGAGACTGCTGCTGCTGCTGCTGCTTCGTGTACCACGCTGTGTGTCGTCCACCTCTTCGTGACTGCGTGTGTGTGTGTGTGCCTGTGTGTGCGTGTGCCTGCGCGTGTGTGTGTGTGCCTGCGCGTGTGTGTGTGTGTGTGCCTGTGTGTGTGTGTGTGCCTGCGCGTGTGTGCGTGTGACTGCGTGTGTGTGTGTACCTGTGTGTGTGTGTGTGCCTGCGCGTGTGTGTGTGTGACTGCGTGTGTGTGTGTGTGTACCTGCGTGTGTGTGTGTGCCTGCGCGTGTGTGTGTGTGACTGCGTGTGTGTGTGTGTACCTGTGTGTGCGTGTGACTGCGTGTGTGTGTGTACCTGTGTGTGTGTGTGACTGCGTGTGTGTGTGTACCTGTGTGTGTGTGTGTGCCTGCGCGTGTGTGTGTGTGACTGCGTGTGTGTGTGTGTGTACCTGCGTGTGTGTGTGTGCCTGCGCGTGTGTGTGTGTGACTGCGTGTGTGTGTGTGTACCTGTGTGTGTGTGTGTACCTGTGTGTGTGTGTGCGGGAGCGGTAGTGTAGCGGTTAGCGCGCTGCGCTATGAACCCGGCGACCCGAGTTCGATTCCCGCTCACGGCCAACACCCAGTGACGATTATCTGAACCGGTCCCGGGCCTCCCCTAGGTCGACTCAGCCTCAAATGAGTACCTGGTGCGGTGTGTAAACATTGCCACTAGGGAGACAAAGGCGGTCGGGCGTGGTGCTGGCCTACCCACCCCCTCGTGTACCGTTCCGGCCTTCATAGGTGCTCGCTAACAGCACTTGCCCCTACAGTCTGTTAAGGCTATATGGGGGATCTTTGTGTGTGGGAAGAGTGGGGGGGAGCTTTGCGGGGAGCGGTGGCGCAGTGATTAGCGCGCTTGCGCTACGAGTTCCGCAAACACCAGAGTTCGATTCCCGCTCACGGCCAACACCCAGTGACGATTATCTGAACCGGTCCCGGGCCTCCCCTAGGTCGACTCAGCCTCAAATGAGTACCTGGTGCGGTGTGTAAACATTGCCACTAGGGAGACAAAGGCGGTCGGGCGTGGTGCTGGCCTACCCACCCCCTCGTGTACCGTTCCGGCCTTCATAGGTGCTCGCTAACAGCACTTGCCCCTACAGTCTGTTAAGGCTATATGGGGGATCTTTGTGTGTGGGAAGAGTGGGGGGGAGCTTTGCGGGGAGCGGTGGCGCAGTGATTAGCGCGCTTGCGCTACGAGTTCCGCAAACACCAGAGTTCGATTCCCGCTCACGGCCAACACCCAGTGACGATTATCTGAACCGGTCCCGGGCCTCCCCTAGGTCGACTCAGCCTCAAATGAGTACCTGGTGCGGTGTGTAAACATTGCCACTAGGGAGACAAAGGCGGTCGGGCGTGGTGCTGGCCTACCCACCCCCTCGTGTACCGTTCCGGCCTTCATAGGTGCTCGCTAACAGCACTTGCCCCTACAGTCTGTTAAGGCTATATGGGGGATCTTTGTGTGTGGGAAGAGTGGGGGGGAGCTTTGCGGGGAGCGGTGGCGCAGTGATTAGCGCGCTTGCGCTACGAGTTCCGCAAACACCAGAGTTCGATTCCGGCTCACGGCCACCAACAACAGTGACGATTATCTGAACCGGTCCCGGGCCTCCCCTAGGTCGACTCAGCCTAAAATGAGTACCTGGTGCGATGTGCAAAATAATCTCCTTTTCGGGAGACAAAGGCGGTCGGGCGTTGTGCTCACCACCCACCGCCTCGTGTGCCGTGCCTTCCTTCAAAGGTGCTCGCTAACCAAGGCCGTAGCCATGGAGTCAACATTGGGGGGGACAAAATCTTCCAGGGGGTCTGGGGGTCCCCCCCCAGAAAAAAAAAATCTAAATTTGAAAACGAATTTTCTGCCTAAAATATTAAAAAATTCACTAACACATAAGATGGACTTTTTTTTTTACAATAATGTCTAATAGTGTATTGTATTACATTGCTCTGTTTTTTTCTTTTGTACCTTTTCTTGTTTCATTGCATGTAATGGCAGAGATTAGGGATTTATAAAGTACAACCATAACCACAATCATATAAACATGAATCTATTTTATAGCAATATATTGGGGGGGGGGACATTCTGAGCATATTTGAATATTGGGGGAGGGGTGTGTGTGTGTGTCCCCAATATATATTATAATTACGGCTTTGTCGCTAACAGAACTTGCCCAAGAAGTCTGTTAACGCTGCACTGGAGATCTGTGTCTTTGTGTGCCACGGTATCCAGGCGACGCTGTGTTAGCATGAACTCCCTACAGGGATCGGGGTGTTACCCACACACACAGCCACAGACGTAGCTAGAATCTTAAATCACGCGTGTATCACGCGCAGTGTGCAGTTCATCGGGTGCTTTAAAAAAAAACGACAAAGATCCCCCGTATAGCCTTAACAGACTGTTGGGGCAAGTTTTCTTTGCGAGCACATGTGAAGGCTGCCACGGCACACGAGGGGGTGGGTGGCCAGCACCACGCCGAGCCGCCTTTGTCTCCCCAGTGGCGATGTTTTTACGCACCGCACCAGGAACTCATTTGAGGCCGAGTCAACCTAGGGGAGGTCCAGGACCGGTTGAGATAATCGTCACTGATGTTGGCCGTGAGCGCGAATCGAACTCGGGTCGCCGGGTTCGTAGCGCATGGTAGCGCTAACCACTACACTACCGCTCCCCGCGAAAACAAAAAAACCGCACATACACGCACACGTCACCAGCCGAGCAGAGATCTACTGATGTATGGGCAGGGTTGGACGCATGTGATGTTTTTTTGGTTTGCTCCCCCAATCAGATTTAATTGGCGAATGAATGAGCGCACGCATGCCATCAGAAAGCGCTCGCTACGCTACGCTGCGTGTGACATCGCCCCACAACTCAGATTAGCAGCACGGTTGGCTTCCGTACGGTGCGAAAGAAGTTCCGCGTACATGCACATGGTATACAGACGCGATTTAATGCAGGTAGCATGGCTGTGAACGTGTATGTGTTTACGAAGGTGTGTGTGTGTGTGTACGTATGGCATACTGGGCCCGAGTAGAGATCGCACTTAGTCAATGATTATATAAAATTGTCATGTACACGCAGATCGTGCGCCTATCGGGTAGGAAGCCGAGTCGTTGAAGCTTAATGACGACTGCCAGTGTGGACCGGGCAATGGAGCTCTTCGTTCTGATGAGCGATACAAGCCTCAATTGAATAACAACCGGCGATGGCAAGTGTTACAATTGGCTAGACGCAATGCGCCTTGCGTCTAAACACGTACGATGTTGCGGGAGGAAATCCAACTCGCGCTGAAACATCTGCTTGTCGCTGTGCTGCGATGCATTTAAATGTTCACGCGTGGCAGGCGTGGAGGGTGGCTGAGATCGGCGTCACCCCGAGAGATAGAAGTGGGTCAGGCAGTGTTCTCGCGCGCCCCGTTAGAACGATCGCGCATTCAAAATAATGCGATGATCATTTAAAAAAAAAGCCAGCATCACGAATTAAATTGATGAACGCGCGCCAGCTGCTTATTCGGCAATATTGCCGTGTGTTCATTCGTATGGAGTTCACGTAAATGAACTAGGAAAAAAACAACCCCCTTACTTCCCCAGCCAGTAACACCGAATACGTGAAGTCCCAATTAAGGGCGCCGCGGTAGCGAGGTTCGATCCGACCTTGACGGTGGCTGCTGTACATTTGGAGTTTGCGTGTCTCTCTCTCTCTCATCATCATCACGGTGGCTAGGAGATGTTAACTACCTCGCCGGGTATGCAGGAGTTCGTGGGTTCGATCCCGACCCTGACGGTGCCTGCTGTACATTTGGAGTTTGCGTGTCTCTCTCATCATCATCAGTGGCTATGAGATGTTAACTACCTCGCCGAATATGCAGGAGGTCGTGGGTTCGATCCCGACCCTGACGGTGCCTGCTGTACATTTGGAGTTTGCGTGTCTCTCTCATCATCCCCATGGTCGCGTGGATTTTTCTCCCGGTCCTCCGTTTTTTCCCTCGACATTTAGTAACATGCCTTGAGAATATTTGCCTGCTATAAATTACCACGTGATAAGCCAGTTCGCGGATCTATCATTTGCGGCAAGGTCGCTTCTGAAACAATAAGATAATAGCTCAGTGGGCTTTATCTGGTAACATTTTCAAAAGTTCAGTTCTATTTGTATTTTTTGTTAAAGTGATTTGTTTACCTTTCGTATACTTTGCGCTCCTATCGTGTTTTTGTACTGTTTGTTGTTGCAACGTTCTGACCCCGTGCCCCTACTGGACATCTGTGTAAAGGAGCTTCATAGCTCATCGGATTCCTCCTGCAGATTCTGCTGTATTCCTCAACTTGTAACGCTGTGCGCGTTACAAGTTGAATTTATTATTATAAAAAGGTGCATCTGCACGGAATGGCATTGCAATGATTAGAGCGAGTGTTGCTGAGCAGGCACTCTGGGCGACTTTTGAAAATGTCCCCCATATGTCACGTGTCTTCATGAATACGTCCACACTTAAGACGTTTGCAAGCACTCGAACGCGGCGTCTGAACGGCATGTACAATTCCTTCGTAGGCAATCTCCTATGGATCAATTGAAATACGACGGAGCGATCGATACATTGAACCGATCAATTAATTGATTCATCAATCAATCACGTGCCACCCGGTAGCATTCTTTAACAATTCTTGATATGTGTGGCAATTCGCGATCGTCTCGTGCCAATATTCCGTATTCAGCTTCGCAACGAAAACCCAACGCCAACCACTCCACGTTTTAGCCCCTGACACACGAAAGGATCCCCCCCCCGCACGCGGTTTCCCTGGAAACTGACAAGCAGCAGTGCCGACACAAAAGACAAAGATCCCCCTATAGCCTTGAGAGACTATTGGGGCAAGTGCTGTGAGCAAGTAACACATATAAAGGCCGGCAAGGCACACAAGGGGGGTAGGTGGGGGGAGAATCGGGTGGCCAGAACCACGCCCGGCCGCCTTTGTCTCCCGAAGTGTCGCTGTTCACACACCGCGCCGGGTACTTATTTGAGGCTGAGTCGACCTAGGGGATGCCCAGGACCGGTTCAGATAATCGTCACCGGTGTTGGCAGTGAGCGAGAATCGAACCGGGGTCGCTAGGTTCGTAGAGCAACGCGCTAACCGCTACACCACCGCTCCCCGACACACACATAGACACACACAAGACAAAGATCCTCCGTCTAGCCTTAACATACTGTAGGGGCAAGTGCTGTTAGCGAGCACCTATGAAGGCGGGAACGGTACACGAGGGGGTGGGTGGCCAGCACCACGCCCGACCGCCTTTGTCTCCCTAGTGGCGATGTTTTCACACCGCACCAGGTACTCATTTAAGGCTGAGTCGACCTAGGGCAGGCCCAGGACCGGGACCGGTTTAGATAATCGTCACTGGTGTTAGCCGTGAGCGGGAATCGAACCCGGGTCGCCAGGTTCATAGCGCAGCGCGCTAACCGCTACACTACCGCTCCCCAAAGACACACACAGACACACAGACACACACACAGACACGTACAGACACACAGACGCACACTCCTCTCTGTGCACGCCCCACGCCACCCACTCGCTCCTCTGCGCGCAAGATGCAATCCACGCGCACGTGCACACACAGATGCACGCGCACGTACGCGCGCGTGCATGCACCCCCCACCAGATTATACACGCGGCGCTTTGGCGTGCAGAGGCATTGCGTGGCGGTGGCACAAAGTGCCGGCTAGAAACCATCGCTGCTGCTGCTGCTGATGCTGCTGCTGTGCGTCCGCACATTCGACGGCCCCTCCTCGAGTCGGCGTGAGGGCAAATCATTAATTTATGTGCAGCGTTCCCTCGTTATTCTCGGCGAGGGATACGTTCGTGAACAGCACATGTCGCGGATAATGATATTGGCCTGCCGGAAAACCTTTCTCTTGAATGAATTACATTGAAAAACATAGCTAGATAAGATGTTAAATACATGAACATGACCAATGATATTTCTCATCACTTCATCGCGTCACTTTCTGTCTCTCTCTCTCTCGATGCAGTCGTGTTGAGTTCCAGATGCGATTCGCGAAAAGCTAAAATCGCGCATCGCACGCTCGCGAATAACGAGGGGATATTGGACATCCGACTCGGCGGCACTTTTCATTCAGCCAAGGCCGTAGCCATGGAGTCAACATTGGGTGGGATCAAATCTTCCAGGGGGTCTGGGGGTCCCCCCCCCCCAGAAAAAAAATTTAAATTTGAAAACGAATTTCCTGACTAAAATATAAAAAAGAATCACTAACACGTGGGATTGACTTTTTAGTTATTTTTTTACAATAATGTCTAATAGTGTATTGTATTACATTGCTCTGTTTTTTTCTTTTTTACCTTCTCTTGTTTCATTGCAAGTAATGGCGGAGATTAGGGATTTATAAAGTACAACCATAACCACAATCATATGAACAGAAATCTATTTGATAGCAATATATTGGAGGTGGGGACATTTTGAGCATATTTGAATATATATGATAATTACGGCCTTGCATTCAGCGCACTATTACGATCCCTAACTAGTTATTTGTTTGTTAGGCCACGTGGTGGCAGTAGCGGCGGTGGTAGTCGTGGTTTTATGCCACAATTATTGCCGTTATAACCACCCACCACCCGACAGCCTTGTTACGTTTACAAAGAGAGTCTTCATACGTGGCCAATGTATCGAATAAATTGAGCGCGAATGTCGTTTTCACTGCCGTCATCATCAAGTGAACAAGTCTATCATCATTATTTAAGTAATGGTGGTGCAAAAGCACAAATAACAACAACACCTCCACACATTCGTCCATACCACTGTGGCCTTAAATGTAAACGAAAGACGACGTTTCGGGCCAATGGCCTTTCTTCGCGTCACCTACTATATATGTTATTTTTTAAAGGCTGCGGTGCACGTTATTGCCGAATGTGTTGAGTATCGTTCTTATTGTTGTAGTAGGTCCGAATTAGGTGCACACACACGCAGCATGGAGGCAACACTATTTATTAAACGGTAAATAATATAACGCTGTACATGAGGTGGTGACCACCTTCCTCAACTCACTAACACTCTGGAACGCGACACAGACTGGACCAGGCAGGCAACGGCCTGCCTGGCCCAGGACGACGACTCGGGACTTGACGACCGATGATGTCTTCACTTCGGAGTACAGTACAACAGCCTCGCTCTGCGTTCACACCACGCTTACATCTGCTTTGGCGTGGCTGGCTCCGCCCCGGCGTGGCTGGCTCTCTCCAGGCCACGCCTCCCTTCCCAGGACACGCCTCACTTCCCCCACCTCTGGGAAGGTCCGGATCCCTCCACCACGTGACCCCCCAGGCACCCCCTTGGGGCCCCCAGCCCTCGTACAGGCCGACACAGTAGTGACCATTCTATGTCACTACATTGTTGTTGTTTTAAACACGCACTAAAAGTGAATACGGTCCATGATTGGAGAATTTTGCAACGGAGGGAAAAACACACGAGCCGCGCAGCGCGAGAGGTCGTGTACGGCTCCTTACCGGAGTGATGAGTGCCGGGTTGACCGTGGGGGAAGGACTTAGGGAGCAAGCGTTCATTCACCGGTGGGGTCACGTACCATGCCCGCACGTAACATGCTCCGCATCATTGTCTCTCTTCGATATATACACAGCAGTTGCTGCGACAGCTCACACCGTAGGTGTATTTGTGCGTGTGTGTTTGTGTGTGTGTGTGTATTTGTGTGTGTGTGTGTGTATTTGTGTGTGTGTGTGTGTATTTGTGTGTGTATTTGTGTGTGTGTATTTGTGTGTGTATTTGTGTATTTGTGTGTGTGCGTGAAAATCAATTGATCGAACAGCGCCTATCAGAGGCGTCTCGGCAAAATTGACACGAGAAATGTAAGCCCCCTTCACACATCCGTGCCTTCCACGTGTCATGCACGCGTCCCTCCGACTGTTTGAGTAACACGATCTCGACTCAAAACACATCCGTTGAAAGTGGGCTTTTCTATCTCTATAATTAGTTAATTTCTAACGTCGTCGTCACTTCTTTTTTCCCCGGGTTGATGTTAATAACAACTATTTTCCGCCTTTCCATGTGTAGTGTCATTGATTTCGAGACTTGGTTTGTAGGAGGCACTTTCTTTCTTAAACAACTTCCACGATCTCGTCCGCACACTCTCCACAGGCGCTGAGCCTAGGGCCTGTACACAACACCAGCAGTCTAACAATGACCGCGCTGACTGAGACAGCCAACTACTATCTTGATAATTGTTTTTTTACCCTTCCATCTGGCAACAAAACTGACAACTTTTTTACAAGGAGTCATGTTTGCATGGTGTAAATGCTTACCCCGAGCTCTCATACTCTGATGGTGCATTGTCTTTGAGTTGTGCGCCTTTTGGTGTCATTTGGTCCAACCCATGTGAGACTAGGCTCTAAGGAAAGCTGTCTCGGGAGTGGACCAATCAACTTCAAGGACAGTGCACATTACCAGAGTTATGTTTTTTGTTTGCATTATGACTGCAGGTGTTGTGATCTATGTAAACATGACTCCTTGTAAAAAAGTTGTCAGTTTTGTTGCCAGATGGAAGGGTAAAAAAATAATTATTATATTTTTTACTGGCAAATGAGGTTCCAATGGTGTAAACTACTTTCTTGTAGCGCAACATCTAGCGGAGACGTTCAGTGACGACGAGACGAGTCCACTCCCAGAACCGGCAGCCTCGAGCTCCCCGCTATCGGTTCCTTTTATGCTCCCAGCGCGGCCTGGCTCCACCCTGGCCACGCCTCCTTTTTCGAACCTCCTAGCAGATTCCAGGGGCCTCCAGACGGGGTCCTCCATGACCCTTGCCCTAGTTCCTCCGCTCTGCCAACACACACCGTGCCCACGCCCTCAACGGCGTGTGGGCTGTCTGGGATGCTGCTGGATGCTTCTAGACGCTACTCACGCGCCTCAGTCTTTGTTCAGCCTGCGTAGTCATCTCACGCGCTATCGCGGACCTGCGCTTTATCCCTACATAACCAAAATAATTCTGAATTCATAATCACGCGATGTTTCCATAAGGCGGCGTTCTTCGGGAACGCAACTACTACCACGTTATAGCAGAACAAGCCGTGCGTTGAGCTTCTTTGGGGCCGTCCATAAATGACGTCACGCACCTGGGGGGGGGGTTAGACATTTGTGACGATGTGGGACGAGGGGGGGGGGGTTGAGAAATGTGACGTCACATCAAAATGCGCAACCTTAAATTAATATAGACAACACGTTCTACTTAATTAATAGACGTTTTATTAAATGTTTTCTCCTACAACATCAGAGTGCAGCGCCACACTAAATACGCACTACAATGACAATAGTTTAAAGCGATTTGAAGTGTGTTTTATTTTTTTTGGGGGGGGGCAGAGCTTTGTGACGTCATATTTGAGCGGGGGGTCTGACTTTTTATGACGCCGTGTGACGAGGGGGGGGGGGGTCAAAAATCGTCCAAAATCGCGTGACGTCATTTATGGACGGCCCCTTTGGCACCGTACGTAGCCAACCGTGCTCATCGGAGGTGCGGGGGAAGCACTTTGACGGGTAGTGGAGGGTCACCACGACTCAACGTTGCCCCCCGGGTGACCGCCGCACCCAGCCACCCACCAACTCCACTCCACGAGGAATCGCGGACGACGCAAAGGTTTGGGCGGACAGGTTTTGTATTCTTAGGTTTTTTCGGTAAAGTCACATAGGTAAAAAAATGTAAATTAATAAAAGTAAAATAAAAATAAAATAAAAATCACGACGTTTCGGAGGCAACACAAGCTTCCGTCTTCAGGTGGAAACGTCGTGATTTTTATTTTATTTTTATTTTACTTTTATTAATTTTAATTTTTTACCTACGTGACTTTACCGAAAAAACCTAAGAATATGAATCCTTGCAGTCATGAAAGCTTCAAATCTAGAAGAAACAAAGGACAGGTTTTGATTCCAGGCAACAAGACGTCACGATGGAAGGTCGCCACCACCGCCGCCACCACCACCACCACCCACGCTTCACCACCCACCTCCGCATGTAAAACCCCGTGGCTTGAGTCCGACGGTGGAATGAAAGTCAAGGCCAGCTCGGTTCATGTGCAGGGAGGGAGATTCACCGTGGCAGTTGGGAAATGCCGTTGGGAATAACCTCATCCGATAGTGAATAGAAAACGGCGATTAATATCGGATTAAAGATGTGATGATGGATGATAATATGATGATGATGATGATGATCACGATTATTGATAAAGAATGATGATGATGATGCTGTCACCATCTAGACTCTTGCCAACAGATGTTATGTGTGTGTGTGTGAAGGGGAGTGTGTGTATATTCTTAGGTTTTTTCGGTAAAGTCACGTAGGTAAAAAATTAAAATTAATACAAGTAAAATAAAAATAAAATAAAAATCACGACGTTTCGGAGGCAACACAAGTTTCCGTCTTCAGGTGGAACCGTCACAGCACGATAGCTGTATCAAGTGAGAGAAATTCCAAGAAACAGTATTTGTATATATACTGGTTGTGTGTATTGCAGGAAATTGGCGGATCAAAATTGCACACCAATATATATATTCCATGCTGTATAATAAAGAGAATATTTTGATATGGGTCCACTTCAAAGAGTCTCACTATGTTTTTTGAAACATAAAAACAAAGTCAATTCGCTCGATTCTTATCAAACGTGTTTTTTCCCCACTCGCAAAGTGTTTATGTTGCCATTATAATAATGTATAAATAATAATATTTCATTTTTTAAAAAAACGTCCCGAATTAAAATTAAGGAGACAAAATGAAGCGCTTGCACTCGACTCGAGCATCAAGGCCAACACGGGTACCCATAGCAACGTGCACCGCACCCGCTAAGAATAAAACATTTTTGTTCAGGTTTGAAGCCTTAAAACTCGTTACGCGCACATTATATATATGAACATCACAAGCAAATTAAACGTGGCACGTTTCACATACTAATCCCACGCTCTCCGTCGACAAAGGCATCCTTTTTACCACTCAAATGTTGACATCAAACGAGAGACAAATGACAATTCTAATGGGCCCTGAACAAAATGCACAGCCAACCTTACAGGCAAGGACTCTCTTTCTGTGTACACTATGGGATTCGTGTTTGACGCAGCAGCAACAACAACAACAATGTATACACGTACATTAATAAACAACTCAACGTAATCAATAAGCGTCGAAATACGTCTTACATTCTAGTTAAGAGACGGATTTTATATGATGCGTGCGTGTGTGTGCGCGCGTGTGAAGGAGGCGCATTGTGTGAGGAGTATTCTCTCCTGCGTGCATTCTCCACGGCAACGCCCGGCGATTATTTTCTCCCCGCGTCACGCCGAGTAAATTGTGCTCCGTTTGAACATTGATTTATTTTCCTTCTTTCCTGCTCTTTCAGGTGCACCCACGCGTTTTTGCCGTTCGTTTTTGAAGTCTCTACGACGGAGAGGGTGAAAACGGCAAAAAATTAAAAGAGTGTATAATCCAACGGGGGGGCTTTCATCTCCGCTGCCACCCGACTCTTAAACGTCGTCATTACGATGGCGATCCGTCGTCTTTCAGCAAACTTCGTGGCCCTGCCGGCGTTAATTCGTGGCGAAATAGGCGATCTGCCCACCGGAAAGTAGGGACCGCGTCGTCTGAAAAGGCTGTCCCCAAATCGGCAGTGCTGATGTGCCACACCAATCGGTGTTAGCCTCGTTGTTTGTTTCCTTCTGAAGGTGTAGGGGGATAGCTGCCCGGTGGATTAGGCAGCGGTCAGATGAGTGCCAATTTGTGCAAGTAACGTCAGTCGCGCAGTGTGTGTGGCGAGATGTTAGCGACCTCGCCTGGTATACAGGAGGTTCGTGGGTTCGATCTCGACACTGACGCCTGCTGCTGTATATTTTGGAGTCTGCGTCTCTCTCTCTCTCTCTCCCCGTGGCCGCGTGGATTTTTCTCCGGGTCCTCCGGTTTTTCCATCCACATTTAGAATAATCAACGTCACGCATTCAGAGTCCATCAAGGAGATGTTTACACCGCATACAGTGCCTCCTGGAAATCATTCTCAAAATCATCGCTTCTTGCGTATTCTTACCAGGAATATTTGTGTGTGTGTCGTGGCGTGTGCAGTGTCATCTCAGTCAGTTGACCGGTGGCACCTGGGTCTGCCCCGTGACCTCCTGCCAGCGGGCGTTCGACACTTCACGTGGTAGCCTCAAGGTGCACATGGCCTGGCACAAGCGTCGTGGTGACGTCACCGCCACTTAGTGGCGAATGGCGGTTGTTGTTGCAGTGTCTGTGCGGTGTAGCGCTAGCACCGAGAGAAGAGCGGTAACTGTAGGTGTGGAGTCTCTCTCTGGCACCGGGATGAGTACGGAACGGAGGGGCCCCTAGGGGGCATAGTTCGGATGACAGCGAGAGAGAGAGGTCGGGTGAGGACATCAAGTTTCAAGTTCAAGTTCATTTATTAGGTATAGCCCTGTGAGCCATTCGGCTCTTGAATCGGGTGCATGGTAGGCTGCGTGAACCAGAGAAGGCACGTGACCGGATGAGGTAGTAACGAGGGCCAAAGGCGGAGGTGAGAGGGACACGTGATGTGGGGCCCAGAGTCTCCGAGAAGGATCTGGAAGGGGGCGTGGTCAAGGGCGGAGCCTGGCCTCGAACGCAGCCTATAAAGGCCGAGTCCCGAGAGCGACCTTGGCTGTTCGTCTCTGAAGGTGGAATCCGCCGGCTAAGTCTTCGGTCTTCGGGCTTCATGCACGGAATCGTGGGCCAGGCAGGGAGTTAGCTGACCTGGTCCGAGTATATGGTTATCCCGTCGAGTGGTTATGTAGTTACCCGTGGTGGTTACCTCCCTATATTGTTATCTGTTCAAGTGGTTATACGTGTTGTCTCCAAGTTCGAGTGTGTGCCTCTGTGGAACCCACTACATGTGTGTCCAATGCCTTTAATGACAACCAATTATGGGTGTTGCTGGTATGAATGTTAATGAGCTCATTACTCATCTTTAAATAGTAAATGTGAAACGCGTGATGTCCATTAATACCAATGAGGCAATTTACCGTTGGACACGTGACGTACGCAATGGTGAAGTGAATGCTGGAATATCGCATCGCCCCTATAAACCTATAATCCAATCTAATACGTGTAATATATCAATATATGAAGATTAGTATCGCATTACATAAAGATATGCAAATGAAATATCCGAGTGGGTTATTTTTATTGTTGTAATTGCTTTATTAAAGTGTTTGTAAACAACCAATTAATTGGCAATTCATCAAATGCAATTACGTGCTCAGAAAAAAATAACGAAAAGATGCCGTGATGTGAAGGGGGGGGGGACAACACTTTTATAGATGCTAATTTCGGTGTTAATATAAAGTTGGCATTTCAACTGTTCACGTGTCTCTTGTGGAAACGTCAGCTCACAATTATAACAATTGCAAAGTCTCGGTAGAGGAACTATTTTGCCACCCAAACCACCCCCCCCATACTACCATTACAAACCCAATATGTCACTTCACCACATTAAATGCGTGGTGTTATTCAGAACACAAAGCAATACAATTTATTTTACTTAAATGCCATTAGATAGCAAAGCCTTCCGCTCTTGACTTCGATAGATTCAACCCTGCTGCCATCATCTTGCAAGGTGGGCGACTTCAGTAATAATGTGAAAGTGGTGGCTAAGTGGGCTTTGTACTCTTGGTTCTTTCGGTAGTCACGTAGATAGAATAAATATAATGTGAATAAAAATAAAAAATAAACCACTAATGTATCCAGTAGACACAGTAGCTGCTGTCTACATTTGTGTTTATTAAAAAAAAATCACTTTCTTTTTTATTATTATTTTTATTATTTTTATTTATATTCAATTTTTTTCTGTCTACGTGACTTTACCAAAAGAACCAAAGTTTTACGTCAAACATCTAAGTAGGCTTTGCTCTGTAAACTCAGCTATTTTTAATTAACTTTACCAGGTTCTTAACTCGTTCTCAGAGACGACCTGGGCACGCACGATATCTCATCAAAGCGGCTCATATCATCACACGTGGGAGTTCAGAGTCGCAGCCAAATCATCTAAACGCACGTTTCTACAAGTGGAAGGAAAAAACTCGGAGGAACACAGAAAACGCCCACGCGACCACCCGCCAGTGTGGAGAGTGAGAAATTGGCGAACTCCATAGACGCAACAGGCATCGTGATTGGGTCCGGGATCGAACCCACCACGACCTCCTGCGTACCAGGCGACAGCGATTTATTTTAAATCCTTTATATTAAGTTCACTTGCGCGCTTGCTTGCTTGCTTACGACCGTGCAAATCTTTCGGTCGTTTGTTAACCCACTTCCCGTGATGCAATCGAGCTGACATTTTGCACACAGACTCGTTGTGCGTGACAATTAATGTTCGTGAAAAAATTTTCCCTAAATTTTACACTTTTTAGGACAAAAATATTATATTTAATTACCAATTGCTTAATGGTGCCATGCAATCATCTGACCCCTAGGTGGCAGCCATCTCAAGCTAGAGGACGAGATGACTCTAGCCGCCACGCATATAAAGGATTTATAGTGAAAAACTTTGTTTTTACGGGTTATACTTGTTTTTCACAATGTTAACAAATACAGAGGGAGTTTGATGAAGCAATGTGAGGTGAACTTACGTGCCCGTGCTTAATTTGTGTATTCGATGATTCACCTTAAAAAAAATCTGGCCCACGTCTCGCACCCCCAGAAAGGGCATCTCGCACACCCCCAGGTGGTGGCGTGGTTGCACCCCTAGGTTGAGAACCACTGCCCTAGAGGTCGCAAACAGGTTTTGATTCCTTACCCGTACCCGTACCCGGCCGCACCAGGGTCGCAAACGGCTACCCGTACCCGGCCGGGTACGGGTAGCCGGGTATCGGGTAGGGTACGGGTATCGGGTACCCGGTTGCGACCTCTGCACTGCCCTACACGATATATTGTGTGCGTGGATTTGAGGTCACGTGAAAGGATCTCGGAAGTGTTTCGGTGAGATATGCTTCCGCGCGCTGCTCTCTAGCACGGAGGGTTGCGCTGATCTACCAGAGTTGCAGACATCCTGACGTTGATAGCCACAGTCGGTATAAAGTCGGCGTTCAAAGACCCCCCCGCCACCAAAAAAATACATATATAAAAATGTGATGCGGTTTCTCTTGGATACAATATCAAAGCACGATGATTTGCTGTCAGTGAAAAAAATATTGAAAAAGGTCAACGTCGAGAATTTTCATGTTGGGACCGTTGTTGCGCTGAACTATCGCCCCCTGCGCAGCTGATAAAGTGCGCAAACTGCATCGTGCGAATTCAACCGTGCTGCCCTGCAGACAGATCGACCCCCGGCAAGTGAATGTGGCATCTCCATCACTGAGCTCAGAGCCGCCGATGGAAATCAGTAAAGCGGCTTGCTGCTACGCTCGGTTTTGAGCGAGGGGTTTTGGAGCGCCGTGTACGTCATCCCGGTGTGCCTCTCCCCGAAGTTTTTTTTTAAAAAGACGAGTTTTGACTCGTCATTGTTGTAAGCGAAGGAAGATGCTCTTTAATAACGCCTTATCTGAACGCTCGTCCATGAGAGGCAGCGTGCAATTCACAAGAACGGCGGCGGCAGTGAGATGCACAAAGGGACGCGCAACGGCGTTAACAAATCGACGATTGCCAACATGCAGCCGCCGTTAAATCATCCGTCACGTTAACGGGACGCAGCAGCAGGCAGCACCGATGCGCATTGAACGTTGCTGTGTGTGTTGCGTTGTGTGCGCGCTGTTGTGCCACTTCAGCGTTGACAACGCCACAGTGTGGTCCTTTCTTTGCTTAGCAGCCGCAACAGCAACGTGGTGCTGTGAACCAGGGGGGGGGGAGGAGGGAAACATCGACTTGCTATTATTTTCTTGTCGTGGATGACGGCGGCGCGATTTGTTGGGCTGCAGATGTCAACGGCGAGGTCTGCCGCTGTTTTGTGCAGTTTTGCCCATCGGTTTGCCATTCACGTCGGTGACTGCGCCGGTGCTGATGAGTCACAGAACGAATAAAAACCGCCGTAAAAGTTGTCCACCTCCGTGTCGGTGCTGCGATCAGTCGGCCGGTCACGTTTGCTCAATTGAATGGAATTTTGGTGGTTGCCGAAGACGTGAGGATCGCAATGCAGTTCTTCGGGAACTCCTGATGGTCGTACCTTCAGATGATGAAAAAAACATTGACCAGTGAAATATTGTGTACAGAGAGGACAGAGGTCGATTTGACAGGCAGCCGTGATATAGAGATGGACAACTGTGAGCCGGTTACCGGTTTGATGGGTATTCATTACACTATGTAACACGATTTTCGTTCCTGGGTAATAAGTGTTTTTTTCTAATTGCTTATGCCTCAAAACTATAGGAAATGGCTATTATTCCCCACAAACTTTGCTTTTGTGACCGGGACTTTATGTGAACGAAAGACACAAACGCACACGTTTTCCCATCGAAAATAGGTACATTTCAAAATATCGTTGTCCTGGTCACAAAAGCAAAGTTTGTGGGGAATAAAAGCCATTTTTTATACGTTTGAGGCATAAGCAATTATAAAATAACACTTACTACCCACGCAGTATTCTTGGTTCTTTCGGTAAAGTCACGAAGAAGGGAAATAATAAAATAAAAAAAAATTATAAAACAATAATATTTTATTTTTCTATTTTTTTTTATTCCCCTTCCACATTACTTTACCGAACGAACCAAGAATATGAATCCCTGCAGTCACGAAAGCTTTAATCGAAATGTACCCACACAGTGTTATCTCAGGGGCAGGCGTCACGGGTCCGCGTGAGCTCTGGATCAAATCGCGCCCTCCTGTGGCTGCCCGTGGAGCTGATGAGAGGAGCTGTTGCAATTAAACTATTTAAACTACTAAACTACGTATAAAGGTGTTAGTTTTGGTGTATAAAGGTGTCAGTTTTGCACCAGTTGAAAGGGTAAAAACCTATTACTATATTTTGCCACTGGTAAAGGAGGTCTCATAGTGTAAATGCTTACCCCGAGCTCCCAATACTCTGATAGTGCGCTGTCTTTGAGTTGTACGCCTTTTGGCGTCATCTGGTCCAACACCAATGGAGACTAGGCTCTAAAGAAAGCTGTCTCGGGTGTGGACCAATCAACTTTAAGGACAGTGCATATCATTATCATCATCAGAGTTGTTTCTTTTTGTTTGCATTTTGACTGCTTGTGTTGTGGTTATTGCAAACATGATGCCTTGTATAAAGGTGTCAGTTTTGTACCAGTTGAAAGGGTAAAACCCAATTACTATACTAAACTACGTTTTTTTATTTGACGAGGTAAGGCCCCACTGAGCTATGTAGCCCTTTTTCAGAAACGACTTGGCTATCACGAATGATAGTTCGACCAAATGGGCCAATCACGTGGACATTTACAGCAGCCAAATACTCTAAGCGCGTTTCTAAATGTGGAGGGAAAAAACCGGAGGACCCGGAGAAAAATCCACGCTACCACGGGGAGGACTGGAAAATTCCAATAATGCAGCAGGCGTCAGGGTTGGGATCGAACCCACGATCTCCTGCTTACCGGGTGAGGTAGTTAACATCTCCTAGCCACCGTGATGATGATGAAAGAGAGAGAGAGACATCACAAACTCCAAATATACAGCAGGCGTCAGGGACGGGATCGAACCCACGAACTCCTGTATACCAGCCGAGGTAGTTAACATCTCGCCACAGTGATGATGAACAGAACAGAAAGACATCGCAAACTCCAATTATACAGCAGGCGTCAGGTTCGGGATCGAACCCACGACCTCCTGTATACCAGCCGAGGTAGTTAACATCTCGCCACAGTGATGATGAACAGAACAGAAAGACATCGCAAACTCAAATTATACAGCAGGCGTCAGGTTCGGGATCGAACCTACAACCTCCTGTATACCAGCCGAGGTAGTTAACATCTCGCCACAGTGATGATGAACAGAACAGAAAGACATCGCAAACTCCAATTATACAGCAGGCGTCAGGTTCGGGATCGAACCCACAACCTCCTGTATACCAGCCGAATTAGTTAACATCTCGCCACAGTGATGATGAACAGAACAGAAAGACATCGCAAACTCAAATTATACAGCAGGCGTCAGGTTCGGGATCGAACCCACGACCTCCTGTATACCAGCCGAGGTAGTTAACATCTCGCCACAGTGATGATGAACAGAACAGAAAGACATCGCAAACTCCAATTATACAGCAGGCGTCAGGTTCGGGATCGAACCCACGACCTCCTGTATACCAGCCGAGGTAGTTAACATCTCCTCGCCACCATGGCGCCCAATTCGCTCGCAGCTGGGGCTCAGCAACCGTGGGTTTAGTTTTGTCTGTACTGGGAGACTTCTGAGATGGCACGGCGCGGGAAGGCCTTCGTCCATCAGTGGGGTCGATAAAGTCTCGTTCAAATATTGATTGTCTATGCCCAGGTCGGTCAGCGGTAGGGCAAAGCGGAAAGGCTGCGGAGGTTCGGTTCATAGATGCGGGGGGTTGACTCAGCCCATCACACGTTCGGGGTAGATAAAAATGAGTGGACGTTTGTGGGGGGAAGTCAACAGTGGTTGTACTATGGATAGACCCCCCCCCCCCTCATCCCGACATAGGAATGTGGAATTCCCACCGCTGGGCTCGGGGCTATGAACAGGATATGAGTACCGCCGCCTTCATGCTCATCTGTATGTCGTACGTTGAACTTGTTTCGCGCCGTACGTAGGTCAACCGTGCCAATCGGAGGTGCGGGGGAATGACAACAAACTGAACACAAAAGCATCACTCAAGAAAGTTTCCCATCTAGACGATGATTTAAAAGTGCAAAGCTCCAGCGGCTTCCTAACGTCGGAGGGAAGAGCGTTCCAGACGGCCGCAGAAGCGCATCCGAAAGCGCCGCGGTGACCACCGTTCGATGGCTTAGCCAAAAGCCGCGGCTGCCGCGAGGATGATCGCCGGAGTGTCGCGTGGCGGTGATGCTTTATGCTCCTCGACGAGGTCAGCGATGTATTGTGACGCTACAAAGCTCCGTCACGGGTCACGTCGTCATTTTCAAAGAGCTTTGGTGCAACCGGGTCAGCCAACACAGGGGAGACGTCAGACACCAGATTCCTTCCCATATTGACTAAACAGATGAAAGGGATTGTCTTGTCGATAATGCAGTCGCGTAGCTAGCGTGGGGGACAGGCGGGGGGGTGCCTTGCCCCCCACCCCCCTGGTGACCAAAGCTACGACTTGGGCCCCCCTTGGCAACCGCGACCATGAGATTTTTTTCAACAACAGTTTAAGAAAACAACAATAACTTATTTAAAACGCGGTTTGAATTTATTTTTTTGTTAATCAAAATTGCTTTCACATACAACTCCGTTTCTGCGATATGGATGTAATTAGATACGCCCCAATTATATTGCAAAATAGGTACTACTACTACTACGGAGCTGTAGTGGGCTGCATTCCGTGAAGGAGGAGCGCCCCCTACAGCGTTAAATGTTCGAGACCGTGAGCGTGACGACGACGTGAATCGGACAAGAGGAGCCGCGGATATAGAATTGTCTTGGTGCGACTGAGCGAGACAAATAAAATATGGTGGACACCACTTGACCGATTGCCGCACCCTCTGAACTGATAATGTCGTTACTACGCCAACGAAAATGTAGTTTACTACGCCATTGATAATGTAGTTTACTACGCCACTGATAATTTAATTACTACACCACTGATAATGTAGTCACTACGCCACTGATAATGTAATTGCTACACCACTGATAATGTAGTCACTACGCCACTGATAATGTAATTACTACACCACTGATAATGTCGTTTTACATCGTCACTGTTGGTGATGCAAGTTCACATCATAAAACACGGGGGTTGGTAACAACTGTGAGTAAGGTGCGCTGGTTGTATCAAATCTGCGTTGCACGACATCGAGCAGCCCACTCGCGAAGGCAATTAACAAGGCGGACGTCACACGGGGCAGCATGCAAATACGACTTAGGGTGTGCTCAAGGGCTTAAAACTACTTACAGGATAAACCGATAAACATCTCTTATCTGACGTCCTCCAGCACAAGGGCATTGCCGAGATAAAGCTCAGTGGGGTACTGCAGGCTGAGACGATGCTTTGGTTTGCTCGAAAAAAACAATGTGATGATGATTATTTCAGCCTTGCATCTGAGTAAAGTTAAGGAAGCCTTGAGGTCATTTATTCAAGTTATTAGCCAGCTGGATGCCAGCATCGCCATATGAATCTAGCAAACTGAAAGCGTCGAATTACTGCCGAGTCTTTCCAATGGACACTCGCCAGCCACACAACTCGCCAGAGACACAACTCACGAGACTTGCTGTTGGTATAAAAAAAAAACTGTTAAACGGTGAATGGCCTTCACTCCGCAAATTAAATGAGTCCAGTTCATTAACAAATGCAAAACCCCTGCGATAAAAATCACCGTCATTTCACATTGTGATTGCTAGTAAACTTTTATACAGCCAAATATAAAAAAATGGAAAGTATAACAACATCTGAAATGTCCAAGACGTTTCCAAAATATAAATGATTTAATTGGTCAAAAAGTTGTAAGTATTGCCGAATAGGTCACACAGAGGTCATTGTCAACACCATAGGCCCTTGGGCTGTTGTGACCAGAAAACCCTCACTGGGTGGGAGCTGTGAGACAAAAATATGAATTAAGTCTCACTGACACGGTGGAATTCGAAATGTATTGGTACGGAAAGATACTGCATCTATTTAGTTTTATACTGGTAGGAACCTCCTGGTTACACCAACCCACAGGGGATTATTGTGTCCGTTGTGCAGGGAGGGGCTGGGTGGGGAGGGAGGGGCTGGGTGGGTGGGGTGGGGAGGGGCTGGGTGGGGATGGTGGGGCTGGGTGGGGAGGCTGAGGGTGGGGAGGGGCTGGGAGGGGAGGGTGGGGAGGGGCTGGGTGGGGAGGGTGGGGAGGGGCTGGGTGGGGGTGGGGCTGGGTGGGGGTGGGAGGGGTGGGGCTGCGTGGAGAGGGGCTGGTCACCCCGTGGTGCCCTTATAAAACTCAACGTTTAACCTACTCACGCCGGCTTGTGCCCGCCCTCACAGTCGGCCATATTTGAGGAAAACACCACGCCGCCGTTGACCCTGGCCATTGACCGAGCAACCCAACGTTCCTATCAGCTCCCTCTACAAGAATGTGTTTTTAACTGGTAAGGCCCAATGAGTTTCATAGCTCTATTTTTTAAGAAGTGACCTGGCCACAAATGATAGCTCGACGAAGTGGCTTATCATCGTGTGGAAATGTATTCGAGCCAAATACTCGAAACGTGTGATGTCGATCATTATAAATGTGGAGGGAAACACTGGAGGACGCGGAGAAAAATCCACGCGACCACGGGGAAAAAGACACGCAAACTCCAAATATGCAGCAGGCGTCAGGGTCGGATCTAAACTGGACCCAAAGAGCAACCAACGTAGAAGTTAGAAAAAATGTTGCACATAGTAGACGAAGACCTGACGGTGCAGGAAGTGATGGAAACTGGCAGAGGTGGGACAAAGTCATTGTTATGCAAGTCCAAGTCGAGTCGCAAGTCATCAAATTCATGACTCGAGTCTGACTCGAGTCCAAGTCACATGACTCGAGTCCACATCTCATAGGTGGGACAAAGTCATTGTTATGCAAGTCCAAGTCGAGTCGCAAGTCATCAAATTCATGACTCGAGTCTGACTCGAGTCCAAGTCACATGACTCGAGTCCACACCTCTGGAAACTGGCACTACGTGGACACACGTGTAGAATGGACAACAGGAAAATGAAAAGTGTGATGTTTGGAAAAATGTGAGGAACCGCAAAGAGAGGAAGACCTCACAGAGAACGGCTTGACGACGACGGCGACATCATAAGAGGTCGTTGCCACAAAGATGGGCACTACTTGGGCACATGGCACAAGACAGCAGAGGAACGTAGAAAGAAATGACGGCATGAGCAGTGGACAACTACGGGGGCTTCTTGCCCTCTGGAATCGTGACGAAGTTTCTCTATATTATGTGTGTATAGATGGTGAATATGAACAATGTGTTTCTTACAGGACATGATCAATATTTATGAATCTCGTTCGTGTTCTCACAACTGGTCACCGTCCTCGTCATTATGCGTGACGTCACTTTTTTGTTTTTTTTCACGGCAGCATTTGAATTGTGCACAGGCACTAGATGACAATAAATATACTCGTGAATAATGCATGGTCGGATGATTTCGGCAACTGTTTATTATTCGCGAAACCATGAAATTGGTTTTTAAAAATAAATATATAGTCATTGGCCACATGCGTAGAATATCAATGTTTTTGCATTTCCCGAAAGCAAGTTGTTTCCTTTCGTTTGAGAACATCATAATGGTGGAGGTAGAACTTCTGGCTGCAGGGTCTATTAGTATTCAACCTCAAGAGGGCATTCATCACTGACAGTGCCAATGATGCCATAATACACAATAAGGTCTACGTACCTCCCTTCTCGCCACGGTGGTGAGATGTGAAATATCTCGCCTGGTATATAGGAGGTCGTGGGTTCAATCCCGACTCTGATGCCTGCTGTATATTTGGAGTTTGCGTCTCTCTCTCCGTGGTCGCGTGGATTTTCCTCCAAGACCTCCGGGTTTTCCCTCCACATTTATAGTGCACACGCACTTCGAGTATTTGGCCGCGATAAATGTCCACATGATAGGCCACTTCGCTGAACTATCATTTGTGGCCAGGTCGCTTCTGAAAAAAAAATCTATGTAGTTCAGTGGGCCTTACCTGGTAAAATAAAAAGTTACGTGTCCTCGTGAGAGTAGGTGGTTTCTAAACATTCGTGTGAAGAAAAACGATGTCACCTCATTGGAAGAAAATATATATCTCTCCAAACCTTGTGTGTAGAAAGGAAGGCCTTTATTTGAACCACTAAAACAGCAACGAGCGTTCGCATACAGTGTGTGTCCAGCTCTTCCAGATCCATGAGAAAACCCGAGGGCAGAGTGAATAATTACAGCTGTAACGCAAGCTTCCTTGGATATGTTCAAAACGTTTGAGCAAGTAATTACTTTTCCTCCTCCTTCTCACTTACGGGTGAAATATATATTTGAAAATAATAATTGAAATTAAAAATAAAATCCACTTGAAGAGCTATTTTGGCATGTTCAATGGCATGTTCCGTAATTATTATTTTTTATAATTGTGGGGGTTTTGTGTTGTTGTTGTTGTTTTGTTTTAAACACACGGAAAATTAACCGACGAGAATTAAAGACGGATCCTCTCTGCAATCTGGAAGAGCTGGGGAGCATTTATGGAAACCCACCGTAATGCACAGCCTCGATAGCGTCATACATCAAGCCGGGAGGGACTCTTCAACGAAGCCTTCTACATCAAACCGCAACGACAACTTTTCAACGACCATACCCCACCTTCCTCCTCCTCCTCGGTCACCAACTGGCTTTCCCGGCTCGAACGCGATGTCGGACGAAACACAAAAAGTGCCCCCCGGGAAACGTGGAGGAAACGCAGGGGCCGCTTGTTCACTCTGCACGCGCGCGCGGATTCAAAGTTGCACGAATGTGGTGTCATTCACACCACCACCACCCTGTGTCGAATGAAGATTGATTTTAACAATGTTAAGCAAGCGTGAGCAAACTTCTGTCCTGGTCCAAATTTACAATGACATTGAAATGTGAACATAATCATATTTTCGGCTGTGACGGTCCCACCTGATGACGGAGACTTGTGTTGCCTTCGAAACGTCGTGATTTTTGTTTTATTTTATTTTCATTAATTTTGATGTTTTACCTACGTGACTTTACCGAAAAAACCTAAGAATAACATAATCATACTTTCAAAAATAATGAAAATAATGAACAACGGTTTTTTCTTTGTATACACTGGATTGCCGATGCTAATTCCATTTCAACGGTTTACATGTAAATTTAAGCAAACCAGCGCTGATTAAACTGAAGACAATCTGGTTACCAAAAGGGATGTACAGGAACTCCTCTACTTACGAACGAGTTCCGTTCCAGAGGTATGTTCATATGTCGATTTGTTCGTAAGTCCAACTTTACTCCCGTCGATTCCAAACACGTTGTACGGCATGCACACGAAACACTGGGAATGGCTTTACAAGTTGTATAATCTCCTGTAGATGTAGATGCCACTGGTTCTTCACGTTCTGCAGATGTAGATGCCATTGGTTCTTCACGTTCTGCAGATGTAGTTTGCATTGGTTCTTCACGTTCTGCAGATGTAGATGCCACTGGTTCTTCACGTTCTGCAGATGTAGATGCCACCACCGCCATCTATTGCACGGCGGTTGAACTTACGACTCTCTGACCGACCAGTTAACTGGACATACGGACAGGTTTGTTCGTATCTCTGAAACTTCGTAAGTCGAATGTTCGTAGGTAGAGGAGTCCCTGTACTTGAATTTAGCATTTTCGATTAGGTTATTTTACAGGCGTATATATATATTTTATGGACACGAGGAAGAGTGTTGGTTAGGATGACATTTTTCGGAGCTGCGACGAACGGTGCCGAATATTTATTTGACGCTAGTGGCGATCGTACTTCTGTGGCTTTTGAGAGCGCACGCAAGCAGAACCCGCCCGCGTCTAATACATTTATAGAGAGTCACGGTCCAAAGAAGGCATTCATCTGTGCATACCAGTGATTTTTTTTTGTCTAAACTATCAACTATTTTTTTTATTTGACCAGGTAAAGCCCACCGAGCAATATAGTTATTTTTCAGAAGCGACCTGGCCACAGATGATAACTCAACGAAGTGGCTTATCACGTGGAAATTTATAGCAGCCAAATACTGTAAAAGCACGTTTCTAAGTGTGGAGAGAAAACCCACTGGAGGACCAGGATAAAAAAAATCGACGCGACCACGGGGAGAGAGAGAACGTGCAAACTCCAAATATACAGCGGGTGTCAGAGTCGGGATCGAACCCACAACCTCCTGCATGCCAGGCGAGGTAGTTAATATCTCGCCACCGCAGTCAACACCAGTATCCATCCCATCCGTTTGAACTGATTAGTACGGCTATGAGAATGTGGGATGGGTACAATAAGTACGTTTGGTTACCCTTACGTCAAAATCGAGGCAATGTGAGCCGAGTGGCCATTATTAACAACGCACCAGTGTTCAAGCTAAGAAAACAGTGATGATCTCACGTTGAGTATTAGTAGTAACTATGCCAATTATTGAAATCCTCACTGAATCTCTAATTCTCTATTAAGCCTCGCTGATTTTCTACGACTCTTATTCAGGAGGGCTCCTGTGTTGGAGATATTCGGCCAATGCCATTCGTGAGTGTTTGACTTGTATGTACGCACACTGAATATCGTATGTACGTTGAACTTCTTTCGCGCCGTACAAAGCCGACCGTACTTAATCGTGGAGAAAGAAAACACTGGAGTAACCCCGGAGAAATCCCACCGTTCATACGAGGGGAGTTAAACCCAACGCTACCGTCTCTGGGTCACGTTGCAGCGCCGTGGCTTTATCACCAAGCATCCTTGAAATGTCGATTTAAAGCTTTCGTGACTGCAGGGATTCATCTTCTTGGTTCTTTTAGTAAAGTCACGTAGAAGGGAAGTAATAAAATAACATTCAGACGCTGTCTCCCCGACAGACCTGGTCTTCACCTGAGGACGGCTGCTTGCGTTGTGGCCGAAACGTCGTGAGAATTATTTTATTATGTTTTATTTTTATTATTTTGTTACTTCCCTTCTACGTGACTTTGCCGAAAGAACCAAAAAGATGAATCATTAAAATGATTCTGTTCTGTCGCCGTGTACGTCAGCAGCGAATTCGGTTCAGGAACTCGATGCCAATGTCGAGGTCCACTGCGAGCCACGACGAGATGGCTTCATGAGTTGAGAGTTCGTGTCGTTTTACTATCCCTCCTACACCTCCTCCCCCATAGAAGGAGCGTAGACTGCAGTGGTTTACGATATGGCTGAACGATTAATCGATTTCACATCGAAATCGCAATTTGAAACAATGCGATTAGAAAATCACAAAGGCTGCGATTTTTTGCGATTTGAAAAGTCCTATTGCTTTCTTATTGGGATTGTTTTATTTTCTATTATTATTATAACTTTATTCATTTAACTTAATAATTGTTCTATGTTTGATTGTTCTATTTCAATTAAAACATTTTAATAAATACATGTTGGAAGCATTTCATATCTTTTAAGTTCTCATCCTTGCATTAGAATATATAGAGCAGTTCATATTTTGATAGTATCATGTGGTAATGCTTCATCACATGTTTTAAATCTATTACACAGTGAATATTGAACTGAAGCTTGACTTAAACAAATTTAATCGCAAATCAAATCGCAATATCTGTCAGAAAAATCGCAATTAGATCTTTTCCCCAAATCGTTCAGCCCTCCTTTACGATGCGGTCCGTAGATTAGGTTTATGGCCACAATCGCACTACCGTGGCTTGCGTCTTTATAGTTTCCACTCATGTGCACATGGGGCTGTTGGTGATGCTCTGATGGGAGGAGGAGTGTCAAAGCCAGGAGCTGCGACGGTGATTAAAGTTTAGAACACAACATCCTTCCTTCCCTGCGCAGGTGAGTTACTCACCCATCGACATAATCATCTCTATTTCATAAAGCGCCTTTCATATTGAAGTATCTCAAAGCGCTGTAAACGTAAAACATTAAAACGACGCTCACTAGTAGAGCTAAAATCTTTGCGAAACAGAAAACTGATAAGAACAAATTCCATGACGATACTCTAAATTCAAATAAAATCAAGAACTGATAAAAGCAAATAATAATAATTGATTCCAACCGGACAACAAAAATTGGTTTTCAAGTCTTAAATTACGGGTGCGCATTGAACGTTCACATTTGATGAAAAGATATCGGACTCCAGAGTTGGTGAAATGGAATTGATGAGCATTTTCAACGAAGAAGGGCATCGATATGAAGCAACGGCCAGAGATATACAACTGCATACACAATTGAAACGTACGGACCGAGATGAGACCGGGCAGAAGTCAGCCAGTTTCAAGAAGTTACCTACTGTTATACACACCGTCAATACAGCTCATGCTCATATACTATCGCAGCCTCTCGTCTCGGGTTGATTCACATGCAGCTTCTGCGGGGATCATCATTAACAAACAAAATCAGCCTCCCCCTTGCCCTTCTTCCCAAGTTGAAGACAAAAGCCGCGGACGCAAGAGCGAACTCAAAGCACAAATCTCATTGCAGATCTGAATGTGGGCAACTTTTTTGTTTGTAAAACCGCCGTTCGACTTCTTAAACACCGGAAACGTGTCGTCACGTGGCAAGCAGAGACAGAGAGAGATGGGTAAATGTGTCCCAGAGTACAATCCACTTTTGCGTCTTGTCGTCGATATCTGGGAGATGTGTAAACAAAAAACATAAGCCAGATGTGGCTTATACTGGTAGGAACCTCCTGGTTACACCAGCCCACAGGGGATTATTGTGTCCGTCGTGCAGGAAGGGGCTGGGTGGGGAGGGGCCGGGTGGGGAGGGTGGGGAGGGGCTGGCTGGGGAGGGTGGGGCTGGGTGGGGGTGGGAGGGGTGGGGCTGAGTGGGGAGGGGCTGGTCACCCCGTGTTGCCCTTATAAAACTCAACGTTTAACCTACTCACGCCGGCTTGTGCCCGCCCTCACAGTCGGGCATACTTGCGGAATACCACGCCGCCGTTGACCCTGGCCATTGACCGAGCAATCCAACGTTCCTACCAGCTCCCTCCGCAGGGATGTGTTTTATTTGCCCCCCCACCTCCCCCGCAGAGATCCGAGCAAAGTGACTCTAATCGAGCAGCGAGGGCCTCTGGGCTCGACGGCATCGTGTTGCCAGCCCATAGCAGTGCCGAGAAGCAAACAAGGTGGGGACCACGGCACATCCAGTGAGGTAGGGTTAGTGCCCAATAAAGCGGCGGAACTCCCCCACCACCACCACCACCGGTCTCCTACGACACTGAGAATAAGAAGAATGGCATGCATTGTATACACTTGTAACGACGTTAAGGGTGTCACTATGGTGTTAGCACCAGGCACTGTCATAAGAGTGCTACTGTGCACATGGAACCTCTCTCTGGGGCCAGAGTGAGTACGACATTCGAGCAGGCCCGAGGGGCAGAGGTCGCAAACGGGTTTTGATTCCTTACCCGTACCCGTACTCGGCCGCACCAGGGTCGCAAACGGCTACCCGTACCTGGCCGGGTACGGGTACCCTACCCGTACTCGATACCCGGCCGGGTACGAGTAGCCGGGTATCGGGTAGGGTACGGGTATCGGGTACCCGATTGCGACCTCTGCCTAGAGGACATAGTCCTGGTGACGGCCTGAGATAGGGCAAGTCAGGACATGGTCGTCTCGGTGAACCCAAGAGGGCACGTGACCGGGACAGGGTAGTGAGGGTGGCCCGAGGGGGTTTGAGGGACACGTGGTGCTCGGTCGAGATCCTTCGGGAAAGGTCTCGAAGGGGGCGTGGTCGAAGGCAGAGCGAGGCCACGCCCAGGAGCGTAAAGGGGCAGTCCAGGGAGCGTTCTTGACTGTTCTCTGGAATCAACCCTCGGCGCCACGTCTCACGAATCTTCGGTCTCCGCTCGGCATCGTGGGTCAGTCAGGCTGTGACTGACTGACCCGGTTATGTAGTTACCCGGTTAAAGTAGTGTCATTACCCTGTTAGGGTCTAGAGTGTGCACGTTTATGTGGTTAGTGCCGTTGGGCTGTGTAATAAACGTGTTGCCTCCAAGTCAAGTGTGTGCCTCCGTGTTCAACACTACACACGTAGAGGATTCCCCAAGTTAAGATGGATTTCAGGCGGATCATGCGTTGGGATGTTTCAGTCTGGCTCTTTAAGACACAAGATATTAAGAGCACACTTTATTGCTGCTGCTGCTGCTGCTGCTGTTTGGCTTGTCTACACCTGTTCCTCCTTCTGCTTCTCTTTCTTGTCTGCTCCCTCTGCCCGTTCCTGTCCCTGTGTTCACTTTTATCTGTGCCATACTCTACGTCCTATTCCCTCTGCTCTCCATCTCACAACAGTTCAACCGCATCACTTTACTCCCGAAAATGTGGGTTTGCACCTTCCTATTTAAGCCACAATTTAGACCTAGACTCCCCCTCCCCACACCTCGGATCCATCAGCAGGGTTGAAATATTTTGTCCAGGATGTGAATTGCAACTAAATTGAACTCGCGTTGCTCTATCCAGGCGAGGTTCCTTCGTCATGAACCTTTTTTTGTAGAAACGTTTTAACATATCTGCCTCGGGAAGATGTAAACTTTCCGCGACAGTAGACATGGGCCCTTGCCATGTACACGATGGTGTATCCATCAGCCTGCACTGTCAGAGATATGAGCCGCATGTGAATCGTTCCGAAATCCCGAGGGTTAGGCTTAGGCCCATTTCACGTCCCGACTGACATTTCTTCTCCCGGAGTTTTCCAAAAACTGGGGGCGATAGGCCAGGTTTAAATATTCCCCACTCTGCCAGCATGTGGATCGCATAATTACTCTCGTTCCTTTTGGGTTCGACCACTGTGTTGTGTAGAATGCCAATTTTCAACTAATAACCCTCCACCACCCGACGGACAGAAGCCCATCAATTAATGTTGTCACGTGGGAAAATTTGGCAAGTTTATTTGGTTCATTAGAAAAACTGGAACGTTGAAAAGCAAGCAATTGTTTTTTTTATTTTTTGTTACGCACGATTTGTTTAAGTGCTGACCGGCACATTACTCCAAATGTGGGCGCATCACAGCATTCTGGGGCAGCCCAGTGATTTGCAGGATTTATTTGCGATGCAAAAGGACCATTGCCCCAAACATCGCCCCAGTTCTATGGGGTTTTTTCGAGGCCGCGGTGTTATCGAGGAACGTGTCATTGAGCCGAGCTCTACCGGTGTGAGCGATTGATACTCGAGAATTTAGCAGACACACGGAACCCAAGGGCGCGCCACGGTGGTGAGATGTTAACTACCTCGCCTGGTATACAGGAGGTTGTGGTTTCGATCCTAGCCGTGACGCCTGCTGCTGTGTATTTGGAGTTTGCAGTGTCTCTCTCCCCGTGGTCACGTGGATCTTTCTCGGGGTCCTCCGGTTTTTCCCTCCACATTTAGAAGCACGCGCTTAAGAGTATTTGGCTGCTATAAATGTCCACACGATAAGCCACTTTCGTTGAGGCCAGGTCGCTCCTGAAAAAAGAGGTGTTTCGCTCAGTGGGCCTTACGCAGTAAATTAAAATATATCCGAATAGCTTTAGGCCTTAATGGAACCTCCGCGTGGCCCTGCCATCTGTTGCCCACTGCTCTTGCACGACTCGGCGGCAAAAACGAAAGAGCTCAAGCGCTTAAATTTCGATTTAAAGCTTTCGTGACTGCAGGGATTCATCTTCTTGGTTCTTTCGGTAAAGTCACGTAGAATGGAAATAATAAATAATAAAAATAAAACATAATAAAATAATTCTCACGACGTTTCGGCCACAATGCAAGCAGCCGTCCTCAGGTGGAGAACAGGTGTCTCATTCAGACTCTGCCTTCTCGACAGACCTGTTCTCCACCTGAGGACGGCTGCTTGCGTTGTGGCCGAAACGTCGTGAGAATTATCTTATTATGTTTTATTTTTATTATTTTATTATTTCCATTCTACGTGACTTTACCGAAAGAACCAAGAAAATGAGCTCATGCGCTTGATATTGCCGAGGCCCACGATAAGATCTCTCGGTACACCTTCCTTAAATCTCTCCCATCATTTAATATGCAGCCCGATCTTTTGCTCTGTCGATTTCCTTCTTTTTTTATTTACCCAGCTCGTTATTTTTCTTTGCCACTTCCCTCTCGTCCTTCGTTCCCCATTGCCGCGCATGCGCACGTATCCGTGTCTCGGGTGCCATATCTATTTAGATGCCTTCCTAACAAACGACCGTGTCCCCAATCCTACGCCGCTGACACTATAGCCCAGATAGATTCACGAGCAGCAAATGAGTAAGGTCTGCTCTTTGTGGGGCCCTCTTTTTGCGTAACAAATTTCCCACCTCTGGGTGACCCTGGACATTCGAACAAGGAGGTCAGCTGTTGCATGAGCTTTATTGGCCGAAACGTCGCCGATGATATTATATATATTATTGTTGTTTCTGTTCAAGGCAGTGTTATTGACGAATGTGTTGAGTTTTTGTTGTTGTTGTTGTGCCATTGTTGCTTGTGCTTTGCGCACCACTTCCAAAGCAGCCGCAGCAGCACCGTCAATTAGATTATCGGTGGTCGCCAAATTCACACAATAGCTTAAAGTATGTTGAGCGGTTGCGCGATTGATGACGACGACGATGTAGCCTCCATGCGTGCACAAGACGGCAATGGGGCGACTCACACCCCCTTCTGCAAGATCGCGGAAACGTAGGCGCGACATTTGGACATTTGAGTTTAACACGTAGTAGTAGTAGGCCTCTCGCGACCAATATTATTTCTAAGAGGTTTTTTTGGGTTAGAGCGGGTAAATACCTCTATACAAAGCGGGGGGGGGGGGGTTGGGGAGACACACAGATTCCCAGTTCGCAGGTACTTCTGTGATTTTTTGTTTTTTGGGAACCGGGAAGCGGTGGGCGCGACGCGTCCTCCTGCCTTGTTCAGAGCTGCTGCGGGGGCCACGATTGGCACGCGCCGCCGAATCGCGTCTCCACTCGGGGCCACTCTGAAAACATACCCTCCTGCTGCGTCGGAACGTCGACCGCCGGAGAGGCATCGCGAATCGAGCGTAACGCAAACCCCCCCAATGTGACGCGGCCGAATGGCTAGCGGAATAACGGCGCTAAAAAGTGGCGTTTTAATTGAACGGCAATGGTTGTGCGTGTCGTGTAACACAATGCTGTGACAAGTACTGCACTCCAGAGAACAATTCCTACCTGTCAAGTAAACGTGCACCGTTGGGTCAGTGTCGGTTTTTAGACGTTGGCCCAACGTTCCATGTTTACTGGGTCAACATCAACGTCAAGGTTAAAAGTGATTTTCGGATGGAATGATCGTTGAGGTTTTTTTTTCAGCCACGAGTCACTGTTGGAAAGTCCCCATTCCCATGGCGGGGGTATGAGTCTCTCCGTAGGTTTTTAGCCACCGTTGACTTTTCTCGCAAAAAGTGGTGCTTATTTTATCGACCCTCCCCGCCTCCCCGGTGAGGGATGATGGGGCCGAGTCCCGGAGTGCAGCGGCACAAGGGAAGAAGCAGGGAAATATTGAATTTCGATTTAAAGCTTTCGTGACTGCAGGGATTCATATTCTTGGTTCTTTCAGTAAAGTCACGTAGAAGGGAAATAATACAATAATAAAATAATATTAATATAAAACAATAGAAATTCTCACGACGTTTCGACTGCAACACAAGCAATCATCATCAGGTGTGAAAAAAAAGAACCAAGAATACAGGGAAGTGTTGTTGTGGATGAGACAGAGCGGTGATCAACGTGGGTGGAGGAATGGACGGGTGAAGCCCCACGGCGACAGTCGTGATAGGAGAGTGTTACGGAGGAGACCGATCAGCACGGAGCGAGTGACTCCTCTGGGGTGGATCGGTCAGTGCTGGATCATCAGTCACCCTGGCTGACTGCTTTCTTGAGTTGAATTCTATCCGGTGCAGCAGTGAGGTATGGAACGAAGTGCTCCACCACAGATATGGAAAGCATGCACGTACGCAATTGTGTGTGATGTTGAGCTTCTTTCGCACCGCACGTAGCCAACCGTGCTAGTCGGGAGGTGCGGGGGAAGGACAACAAACTAAAGCAGCAGGATTCCCAACTTCGGCCGAATTTGTGCTTTGTACAGAAACTGTAATAACTGTTCCGAGTTCAAGACGAAGGCTTTGGCAAAGAAAAAACAAATCAAACCAAGCTTCTTCCGACGCCTCCTATGCTGGATATTGTAAAAAAAAAAACACTTAAGACATTTAATTCTAGATTTGAAGCTTTCGTGACTGCAGGGATTCATACTCTTAGTTCTTTCGGCAAATCTGGCTGTGACGGTCCCACCTGATGACGGAGACTTGTGTTGCCTCCGAAACGTCGTGATTTTATAATTTTTTATTTTTTTATTTTAATTTCATTTTTTACCTACGTAACTTTACCGAAAGAACTAAGAGTACTTAAGACATTTCGCAATAGAATGTGACAAGACACCGTTCGGGATGAAGAGGTGGTGGCATCGAAGAGGGCGGATTGGCGAGAGGATCTAGCGGCAACGAGGAGGCCGCGGGTGGCCATCGGTGGCGCGACGCCTGTGGTGGCTCGTCACCCCGACAACCGACAGAATTTCAAAACTCAGGTATTTAAAAAAAAAGAAAAACTCTTTACCCGGTGTTGCGACGTCACGGGAAGTGTACCGCACATCTGTGAAAAAGAGCTTCACAGCTCATCGGATTCCTCCAGTATAAAAGATTATGATTCTGACGAGTGGCGGCGTTCAAAATGCCACCGCCTGCCGGGAAATGTGCGCGGCTGCCGCACGCGTACGCGTGACGTCACAGCGACGTCATTGTGACATCGGTGCCATTACTGTGACGTCACAGTAACATCAGTGCCGTCACAGTGCACAAATACGCGTGTAGCTGCCGCTTCACCAGTGTGCTGTTTGTTCCATAGACGCATATTTAGTTTCTATAACTCTTGTTAAATTCATCAGCATGCGTGTTAAGGTGTATATATATTTCTATGTATGTATGTTGAACTTCTTTCGCACCGTACGTAGCCAACTGTGCTAATCGGAGGTGCGACTGAGTCACAGAGACTCTTTTGCAGGAAGCTCCTGCTGCTGCATTGAGTTTTTTTTTAAAGATGGTTTTCAGCCAATTATTGACGAGTTGTGTTTATCATCATCATTATTATTATACAAGTGTGGAAGAAACCGGAGCACCCAGAGAAAACCCACGCCTTGTGCGACGGGGTCATACTCGATCCCCATACAGATGATAATAGATGGCGATGAATCCACTTGCTGTACTGCCTTCTGATGGCGAGCCAGAATATGGCAATTTGACGCCCACAGGAAGGGAGTTTCACGACGTTTGCACGATCCACAAACCCTCGCCTTGACAGTGCTGGATTACAGGCGCTGTAGATTCCTGAAGCTTTCAATGACTGAAGAGTTTATGAGTTCAGCTGCAATCACACTGGGCAGCATATCACAGCAATCTGTTAGCTGGGCTAGATGCTCTGTTGATTCCCTTACTCTGTGCCCTTATTCTCTGTGCCTAGTCTCTCCAGATCGCTTGTGTTTTCACCATCACTATCTGTCCCTCCTACCCCAGTCCAAGTATGCCCCTTGCCCTACCCACTTCCTCCCTTTGCCCCACCCACTTCCTCCCTTTGCCCCACCCACTTCCTCCCTTTGCCCCACCCACTTCCTCCCCTTGCCCTACCCACTTCCTCCCTTTGCCCCATCCACTTCCTCCCCTTGCCCCACCCACTTTCCCCTTTGCCCCACCCACTTCCTCCCTTTGCCCCACCCACTTCCTCCCTTTGCCCCACCCACTTCCTCCCTTTGCCCCACCCACTTCCTCCCCTTGCCCTACCCACTTCCTCCCTTTGCCCCACCCACTTCCTCCCTTTGCCCTACCCACTTCCTCCCTTTGCCCCACCCACTTCCTCCCCTTTCCCCACTCACTTCCCGGAAGCCTTGCCATATCGACTCCCCCCCCCCCATTTGCCCCATCCACTTCCTCCCCTTGCCCCACCCACTTCCTCCCTTTGCCCCACCCACTTCCTCCCCTTGCTCCACCCACTTTCCCCTTTGCCCCACCCACTTACCCCCTTGCCCCACCCACTTCCACCCTTTGCCCAACCCACTTCCTCCCCTTGCCCCACCCACTTTCCCCTTTGCCCCACCCACTTACCCCCTTGCCCCACCCACTTACCCCCTTGCCTCACCCACTCCCCCCCCTTCACCCCACCCACTCGCCCCACCCACTTCCACCGGGCGGTCCCCTCTAATATCATTGAATTCCACCTCCCCTTGCATGCCAGTACCACGTGTTCGTACACTGCAAATCGCTCCTCAAATCCTGCCTTGTGAAGAGTCAAAGGTCATTGGTCACCTCACCAAGCTGAGGAGTTCCACACAGGCGTGTACAGATTTGGTGTGAAATGTCCCACTGTAAAAATATCAAATTCACCAAAAAGGTATTCTGATATGGCTGCACATGTGGTGGTGTGTGCAGACATCCGCACGCTAGTATAGCGAGGTCCTCGATATTCCCTGATTGTGAAATAAAATAATCTGTCGATGCACAATGACACCTTCTTTGCCGCTGTGACTGGTAAACACGCGCCACGATTGCCGTACATACCTCGCATAAATAACTTAAATTACACACGTATGAATACATGAATGCATACACGAATTGGGCTTACTTAGGAGAAAACTCGTGCACTGGTGATATAAGTGCACTGCACACAGGTAGTACACCGTTACGTAACTTCATTCCAGAAAAATATCTTCAACCGGGCAGTTGTAATCCATGCAGTCGTGGTAAAACTGCTGAAAAGCTTTCCTGCAACACAAAGCAAAGACAAGCACACAATTAAGTCTTTGGCGATACAAGTGATGAACAATTTCAACGTGCAACACTGTGCGCCGCCACCGCCGCACAACGCTCGCTCGCGTAGAGAGCGGACAACTCAGAGATGCCAGGAGGAGCCACAGACGAGCGGGGGGGGGGGCGCTACAGGGTAGGCCGGCTCTGAATGCCTCCCCAAAGCCCTGGTGCCCTCCGTATAATTAGAAGGTGTAATCTGCGCGGGTGGAAAACCCACGCGTGCGAGGGAGCAACGCTCGATACCGTAACCGTGGAACAAGTGGAGTCGCACGTTTTTTTTTTAAATCCCCCCTCCCCTAGCGAGCCAGGGTGTGGGCTCGTTCTCGACGCCCGCGGGAAAGGGAGTTTCACAACATCTGTGTGCAGCGGTGATCCACCAACCCCCCCACCACCTCGCTGCTGCTGCCGCCATCCACAGTGCCGGATCACAGACAGCCACGTGCAGCAAAGCCACCACCGATCAGCCCCGTTCTCTCGCTTACGACGCGCGCAATTAACAATTCCACCGTTGGAACGTTTTTTTTTTACGAAGAGAGAAAACATTAAACTGTTAGAATACTCGATTTAAAGCTTTCGTGACTGTAGGGATACATCTTCTTGGTTCTTTCGGTTAAGTCACGTAGAAGGGAAATAATAAAATAATAAAATTCCTCTTGATATGCAAATTATTTTGTCAAGGCGCCCTTCCCCCCTTCCAACCCAGATTAAATATACGCTCCAAGCTTGGTGGTGTTTCATTCAGACGCTGTCTCCCCGACAGACTTGGTCTTCACCTGAGGACGGCTGCTTGCGTTGTGGCCAAAACGTCGTGATAATGATTTTATTATGTGAAATTATTATTAGTTAATTATTTCCCTTCTACGTGACTTTACCGAAAGAACCAAGAATATGTTAGAATACTACGCAGAAATAGGCGCCGTGAGTATTTTTAAATCCTTTATATTAAGTTCACTTGCTTGCTTGCTTGCGCGCTTACGACCGTGCAAATCTTTCGGTCGTTTTTAACCCACTTCCCGTGATTCAATCGAGCTGACATTTTGCACACAGACTCGTTGTGCGTGACAATTTATTTTCGTGAGAAAAAAAATTCCAAAATTTTCCACTTTTTAGGAATTTTTTTGTTTCATATTTAATTTAAAATACCAATGTGATAAAAATGAAACTCTTACTCAAGAAAAACAGAAATGAATAATAAAATAAAACCGATGCCACGCATATAAAGGATTTATAGTGAAAAACTTTGTTTTTACGGGTACATTTTTTCCGAGTTAAAATGTTGAGGCATGGGCTGCCGCCTTAACAAAATAGCACCGCCTCGTGTCGTCAAGGGGCATTAACATTCACAAGGCTCGTCTGAGCAAAGAGACACGACGACACGTTGACATTTAACAGCACGTGGCAGCTGTTCCTCTGGGAGTTCTTGACAATATTACAGAGAGACGTTTAGAGTGATTTACACTGAAGGACTGCATGGAAATACAAGCGGATGAAAAATAAGAATCGGGTTTTACTTCTTCTCGCAATAAAACGGGAGGTTTACACCATTGGAACCTCATTTGCCAGTAAAAAATATGATAATTGTTTTTTTACCCTTCTATCTGGCAACAAAACTGATACCTTTTTTACAAGGAGTCATGTTTGCATAGACCACAATACCTGCAGTCATAATGCAAACAAAAAACACAACTCTGGCAATGATATGCACTGTCCTTGAAGTTGATTGGTCCACACCCGAGACAGCTTTCCTTAGAGCCTAGTCTCAGATGTTCGGACACCAAATAGATATCCTTTCGCAAGGAATCAAGTCCGCATTAACCACACGTGCTGGTGGTACACATACACACTCTGATAGTATATGCATTGTCTGTGAAAGTGGCCTACATCAGAGAATACAGCCTTGTTCGTTATGGCGTTGGCTCACCCACCAGTGTCAGAACAGACATCAACGCCAAAAGGTGAACAGCCCAAAGACAATGCACGTGTCAGAGCATTGATATCATCGGGTGAGCAGCTATATGGAACCTGTTTGCCAATGATCAAAGTATGAAAAAATAAGAATACGTTTTACCATTTCTGGCAGTAAAACAGGTGTTAAGACGTTCAGACACCAAATAGATACTATTTGCAAGGAATCACGTTTGCATTAACCACACAGAGTACTTGTAGTGAACATGCAACCAAACTCTGGTAATATACGCATTGTCTTTGAAACCGATTGGCCTATATGAACCTATTATTTTTCATACTTTGATATGGGCAAAATGGTCCCATGATAAATACAAGCGTCTTCAACGTTTGTAAACAAGCACACGGTTTAAGGGCGCTTGATACATTGAATTTACTATTAACGTAACAACACAATACTGAACGGCTTTTATATACTGCAATTTAATAAATCTCATTTTCTTTTCCTTATCAAACATAACATTGAGACCATTCACATCGATGGCGAAGACCCCGGGGCCGGCCCCAGGACACGCTGGCAGGGACGATGTCGCTCGGCTGGCCTGGGAATGCCTGGGAATTCTCCAGGAAGAGCTGGAGTCTGTGTATAGTAGCGTATAGTGTAGTGTAGTAGTGTATAGTAGTGTATATTGTAGTGTGTAGTAGTGTATAGTGTACTGTATAGTAGTGTATAGTGTAGTAGTGTAAAGTAGTGTAGTGTATAGTGTAGTAGTGTATAGTGTAATGTATAGTAGTGTAGTATATAGTGCAATATAGCGCTGCTGGATTCCAGGCGACCACGTTCGAAGCCACCTCCGCCTAGGCCGCACGTAGCCGACGACTGCCCCAGGTCGCCCTCGCAAACGAGACCCATCCTTTGCCTCTCGACGTCTCGCCCCTTTACAACTCACCGAACCCCGATGAGAGGCCTGCGACGCAGAGTGCAGTGTGTATGTCTCTTACCCGAAGCAGTCTGCGATGGGCTTGGTGGACTGAGTGGAGAGGAGCACGTGGCACGCAAACCTGCCGTCCGTTGGGTGCTTGCAGATGAACCCAAAGTAGCTGCGCAAGAAACGCACACAAAGCATGTGGTACGTTCAATTCCTTTGCGCGCATTTTTCCCAGCGATCAATCCAAATACGACCGCGTGATTAATTTCATCAATCACGTGTCAGCCGGGAGCATTCCCTTTAACAATCCTTGAAATGTGTGGCACTACGCAATCGTCTCGTGCCAATATTCCGCATTCAGCTTCGCAACGAAAAACTAACGCCAACCACTCCACGTTTTGGCCCCTGACACACGAAAGGATTTCCCCCCCCCTACGCGGTTTCCCTGGAAACTGACAAGCAGCAGTGGCGACACAAAAGATAAAAAAATTCCCCCCCCCCTCCCTGATAGCCTTTACAGACTGTTGGGGCAAGTGCTGTTAGAGAGTAGCACCTATGAGGGCTGGCACAGCACACGAGGTGGGTGGGTGGCCAGCATAACGCCCGGTCGCCTTTGTCTCCCCAGTGGCCATGTTTACATATTGGCATTCATTTGAGGCTGAGCCGACTTAGGGGATGCCCAGCACCGGTTCAAATAATCATCACCGGTGTTGGCCGTTGAGATCTCGAAGACCATGTGAAAGCCCTCTATCACAATCTAGATATTGTCCTGTAATTGTTTAGGGCTATGCATGTGCACACGTACACCTGCTTACCATGGGTTTTTGGGGTGGAAACCACAGAAGGAAATATTCTTCAGCTGGAAAAAGTGGCTGAAGTTCTTGATCTGCAAGGGACACGCACGCCGCGCGAGTCTATCGCGTGCAAGCAAAACAACAACAACGGCGGCGGCGGCGCTGGCGACGGTTGCGTTTCGTACTCGATTTCCTTGTTTGGGGTCGGATCGCCGCGCGAGTATAAAATGTCGTGTCGTGCACCCCTCCTCCACCCCAACACGGCCGGCGAATGAAGTCGTCATGCGGCGAACGAATGAGCGAACGCGGCCTATTTAACGCGTCGCAGGCTTTCGCGACCGGTATTTATTCGTTATGCTCTCAACGCACGTCGATTCTAAATGTGGAGGGAAAAACCGGAGGACCCAGATAAAAATCCATGCGACCACCGAAAGAGAGAGAGACACGCAAACTGCAAATATACAGCAGCAGGCGTCAGGGTCTGGATCGAACCCACGACCTCCTGCATACCCGGCGAGATAGTTAACATCTCACCACGGAGAGAGAGAGAGAGACGCAAACTCCAAATTTACAGCAGCAGGTGTCAGGGTTGGGATCGAACCCACGACCTCCTGTATACCGGTCGAGGTAGTTAACATCTCCTAGCCACCGTGGCGGCGACCGTCTGTGTTCGATGACGATGATCACCGCACCGAGACAGCCTCCCTGCGGTTCGCCTTGAGCGATGAAATCGAGCCGCTACTTGGCCACGCTGCGCGCCGCGTCGAGGTGAAGGACCGCTGGGCGCCCCTTTTACCGGCTTGTGTTTGTGGAAGCCGTTGCGCTGCGGGGCCGGTGCGTGCCGGGTGCCGGTCACCGTGAGGCGGAGCCCTCGCGCGCCCACCTCCAACGAGCACGGCAACGTCGGCTTGAGTCCGGCGACCGCGCGACGGCTGGAAGCCACCTGGCGGTCGTCAGAGAGAGGTCCAAAACGGGAGGCCACAAGATACGACGTTGGTAGCAACCGGCATGCCATAGGGTGGGTTTTTGGAATGTTAACGATGGGAGTTTTTTCTTCTTCTTGGTTCTTTCGGTAAAGTCACGTAGAATGTAAATAATAAAATAATAAAAATAAAACTTCATAAAATAATTCTCACGACGTTTCGGCCACAACGCAAGCAGCCGTCCCAAAGGTGGAGAACAGGTCTGTCATTCAGACTCTGTCTTCTCGACAGACCTGTTCTCCACCTGAGGACGGCTGCTTGCGTTGTGGCCGAAACGTCGTGAGAATTATTTAATCATGTTTTATTTTTATTATTTACATTCTACGTGACTTTACCGAAAGAACCAAGAAGATGAATCCCTGCAGTCACGAAAACTTTAAATCGATGGGAGTTTTGTTACAAACTATTTTTATTTTACCGGGTAAGGCCCACTGAGCTGAATAGCAGCTCGTTTTCAGACGGGACCTGGCTATCACAAATGATAGCTCGACGAAGTGGATTGTCACGTGGAAATGTAGAGCAGGCGAGTACTCTGAGCGCATGTCGATGATAAATGTGGATGGAAAAACCGGAGGACCCAGAGGAAAATCCACCCGACCACAGGGATATATATACACAGCAGCAGGCATCAGGGTCGGGATTGAACCCACGTCCTCCTGCACATTGGGCGAGGGAGTTAACATCTCACCACCGTGGCGATAATTGGAGTAAGGCAACAGACACCATAGACATGAATGATGTTGACAATCTCCCTTGATGATGAAAGGTAGCAAAAAAATAGCGCTCTACAGTCTACATAATGACAATAATATTCTCGTGATTTTATTGACACTCCAATGCTTCGGCAATCCAAGGCGCCCGACATCGCATCTCGTCTCCGACAATCCGGTGGGCATCCCCCGTGGCAGCTGCCCCTGTGCGGCAACAAATGTGACTCGACAGCTGGCCTGCAAGTGGGAATCATTCTGCCAGCAGGGACCCATGATGCTGTGTGTAATCCCCATTGAGTAACCTTGCACGGGTATTCTTTGAATTTGGCAAATTCGTTAGCAGGATGCCAGCCCACCCTGGCCTATTCGGTACGAATCAGAGGTCGCAACAGGGTACCCGATACCCATACCCTACCCGATACCCGGCTACCCGTACCCGTTTGCGACCCGGTACGGGTACGGGTAGGCCGTGAGTCACCGGTGAGTAACCGTTTGTCACTCATTTCGGGTAGGGTACGGGTACGGGTAGGGAACGGGTACCCGTACCCGGCCGGGTACGGGTACGGGTACCCGTTTGCGACCCTGGTGTGGCCGGGTACGGGTACGGGTACGGGTACGGGTAAGGAATCAAAACCCGTTTGCGACCTCTGGTACGAATGATGTCACGTGATCTTCAACGTTCAACGTAAAGCAGACGGCGTGGGCGTGTATCCATGGCGACTACAACCGCTACATCTACAACCAAATATGCAAATCAATTCGTTTTGAGATCAGGTTTACATGAGAGTGTGAGAAACACATCGATAATGCCGATGACGACAAGGGAGAAACCAACGATGACGAACAGTCACCTTCTGCATGGCTGCATAGAGGACGTCGTTGCCCTGGTGATGAGGAACCTCCACCGAGCCCAGGAATTGGAGGTCAAAGATCTCAAACCAATCCCTCCGCTTCTTATGAGCTGGGAGGCCACACACAAACACGGCTCAATCACACACACATACACACACAGCTCAATTACACACACGGTTCAATTACACACACAGACATGGCTCAATTGCGCACATACACACGACTCAATCACACACACACACAGCTCAAATATACACACACACACAGGGCTCAATTACACACAGCTCAATTACACACACACACACGGCTCAATTACACACACATATACACACGACTCAATTACACACACACACTATAGCGCAAGCCACAGCATAACAACCACTGCGGCAGTGTCGCTAATATCCCCAAAGAAACAAAAAAATAAATCCCCTTATCTCATTTTTAAGGAGCGCCTTTACTCAAGGCGCTTAACAATATTAAAAAAAAACCCGGTTGCATCGTTAAAACAATTTGGATGGCAGGTGGCATGCTTCAAGGGCCGGGGAAACGGGTGACAGTCCTAGAGGGGAACTTGGGGATCACAAAAGGGCAGGAGAGGGACGGAGTGGAGTGGAGAGGGCGAGGGAAGAGGAAGGGAATGGGCGTCGGAGAAGAGGTGAGGCTTTAAGAAAGGAAAGGAAGGAGGTGAAGGAGGGAGAATACTTCATGTACAGGGGCAGTGTTGAGTCTATGGGCAGTGTTGAGTCTATGGGCAGTGTTGAGTCTATGGGCAGTGTTGAGTCTATGGGCAGTGTTGAGTCTATGGGCAGTGTTGAGTCTATGGGCAGTGTTGAGTCTATGGGCAGTGTTGAGTCTATGGGCAGTGTTGAGTCTATGGGCAGTGTTGAGTCTATGGGCAGTGTTGAGTCTATGGGCAGTGTTGAGTCTATGGGCAGTGTTGAGTCTATGGGCAGTGTTGAGTCTATGGGCAGTGTTGAGTCTATGGGCAGTGTTGAGTCTATGGGCAGTGTGGGTCTACGGACATTGTTGAAGTCTATGGGCAGTGTTGAGTCTATGGGTAGTGTTGAGTCTATGGGCAGTGTGGGTCTATGGACATTGTTGAGTCTTTGGGCAGTGTTGAGTCTATGGGCAGTGTTGAGTCTATGGGCAGTGTTGAGTCTATGGGCAGTGTTGAGTCTATGGGCAATGTTGAGTCTATGGGCAGTGTGGGTCTATGGACATTGTTGAGTCTTTGGGCAGTGTTGAGTCTATGGGCAGTGTTGAGTCTATGGGCAGTGTTGAGTCTATGGGCAGTGTTGAGTCTATGGGCAGTGTTGAGTCTATGGGCAGTGTTGAGTCTATGGGCAGTGTTGAGTCGATGGGTAGTGTTGAGTCTATGGGTAGTGTTGAGTCTATGGGCAGTGTGGGTCTATGGGCAGTGTTGAGTCTATGGGCAGTGTTGAGTCTATGGGTAGTGTTGAGTCTATGGGCAGTGTGGGTCTATGGACATTGTTGAGTCTTTGGGCAGTGTTGAGTCTATGGGCAGTGTTGAGTCTATGGGCAGTGTTGAGTCTATGGGCAGTGTTGAGTCTATGGGCAGTGTTGAGTCTAGGGGCAGTGTTGAGTCTATGGGCAGTGTTGAGTCTATGGACATTGTTGAGTCTTTGGGCGGTGTTGAGTCTAGGGGCAGTGCTGAGTCTATGGGCAGTGTTGAGTCTATGGGCAGTGTTGAGTCTATGGACATTGTTGAGTCTTTGGGCGGTGTTGAGTCTAGGGGCAGTGTTGAGTCTATGGGCAGTGTTGAGTCTATGGGCAGTGTTGAGTCAATGGGCAGTGTGGGTCTATGGACATTGTTGAGTCTTTGGGCAGTGTTGAGTCTAGGGGCAGTATTGAGTCTATGGGCAGTGTTGAGTCTATGGGCAGTGCTCAGTCAATGGGCAGTGTTGAGTCTCTGGGCAGTGTTGAGTCTATGGGCAGTGTTGAGTCTATGGGCAGTGTTGAGTCTAGGGGCAGTGTTGAGTCTATGGGCAGTGTTGAGTCTACGGGGAGTGTTGTGTCTACGGGCAGTGTTGAGTCTAGGGGCAGTGTTGAGTGTATGGGCAGTGTTGAGTCTATGGGCAGTGTTGAGTCTACGGGCAGTGTTGAGTCTATGGACAGTGTTGAGTCAATGGGCAGTGTTGAGTCTATAAAAACAAAATGGCCGCTGGGAAGGTCTTACGCAGTAGCTCCGGCTCCTTGTGAACCCTCTGCGTGTAGAGCGAGGGGAAGATGCCGCGTTCGCCCGTGCGCATGTTGTACCCCGTCAGCCAGCCGTCGGCCGATCGCACCTCGACAAACACGGGGTCGTCCGAATCCAGCTCCAGCTCGTCCACGTGCCTGGGCTGGAACCTGCCACGGAGCGCGCGCACGAGGACTCTTAAACGCAGTCATTCACTCCGGGGGATCAATGAAATGGACTTCAACGACGGTTGTGACCTCCAATTCCGTCGGGGTTGGTGGAATTGCAACCTCCGGCTCGGCGCCGATGGGGTTGGGCGAGTTCCACGCGATGTCGGTATTTCAGTAAGAAGACGTATCGAGCATGCTCACTTGTGCACGGCTCTGTGGGTTTGTTCTCTCCAAATACCATCGATGGTACACGAGAAGAATCCAAATGACCCTGAGAAAAAAAATACAAAACGCCGATATCAGAAACACATTTGCCGCTGAAACACAACGGTTTGAAGTCCGGTGCACGTCAAACTATGAATTACGCAGGTTCTATCGGAGTCGAGACAGCGTTCTAAACTTGCGTGTGTGGCAACATGTTCAGGAGCTGCATGCCAAATGCCGAGGTTTGCTGGCCACGACAAGAGGGCTTCGGGAGATCGAGAGTTGGTGTCGTTTTTCTGTTCGTTCTCCTCCATCGAAGGAGCCCAAGGCCATAGTGGCTTTACTGTGTGGCCCATAGCTTGGGTCGCATGGCCACACTTGCACGACTGTGGTTTGTCTTTGAACTTTCCATCAATGAGCTACGCCATGATGTCCAATTTCAATGGATTGCTACGGTCAGTTCGTATCATTTGCACCCCACGTGTGTAGTCGTGATGAACGTGAGGTCGTCCAATAATTATAATTCTGGGTGTTCAAAGATAAATACCATAGTGCATTGTCGTTGTGACCTTCTGACCCCGTGCCCCCCGACTGGACATGTGTGAAAAAGAGCTTCACAGCTCGTCGGATTTCTCCAGGATAAATAAAGACTCCGATTCCGATTCTGTCCATCTTTGAACGCCGCAAAAAATAGCAGCCGCTCAACTCTCAATGCGGCTTTGTTTTAAATGAATGGAATATACGTAAAAATACCCATCCTCCTCCCCACTCCCTTTCTCTCCACCCCACCGCCGCCTTATGAAGACCCCCACAGGTCAGGGCATCGAACCGTGACACCCCCTACGATCGGATTATTCTAAAGCGCCCAAAGTCCTCTCCCCTGTCCCCCCTCCCCCCCCCCCCCCAGCGTTTTTTCTGTTCCCTCTACCCAGGAACCATCTTGTGTTTTTTCATCACAATATAAACAATACATTTATTTTTAATTTACTACATGTTCATTTCTTAACCGCTATACGCCGTCGGAAGGATGAACAAAAAAAGGCAAGCGACTCACTGCAAGAGCGCGCCGTGCCGCTCAGAAACACGTTGAGGAACTTGCGCGTGAAGGTCACCACCTCCCCGACGGGCTCCGGAGTGGCGTGGCTCGACAGGCAGAGGGAGTCGCGCGTCACCTCCTCGTACTCCTCGCCCACGGCCGGGTCGAAGGGCGGCCCCTCGGGGTCGAGGTCCAGCTCGAGCTCCAGGTCGGGGTCGAGGTCGAGGTGGCGACCGAAGGTGGGCTCCGCTTCGTTGTCGAAGGTCGTGTCCAGGTCGACCGGGTCGAAGGCCGAGTCGGGGTCGAACATCGAGTCGGGGTCGAAGGCCGAGTCCGGCTCGAAGGGCGACCTCAGGTTGTCGTAGAGGGTCAGCGACCCGATGCTCCGATCGTCATCCTTCCCGCAGGCCGCGCGGTCCTCGTCGTCGCCGCCCCCCACCTCGTCGTCGTCGTCCTCGTCGCTGGGGCACGACTCGCTGCGTCGGAACTCCCCGCCGACGAGCTCGAGCTGCGTGCCCTCGTCCACGACCAGGGTGTACTTGACGGCGTGGTACGAGCGCGGGCCCTCGCTGTCGATCGACACGCGCTGCACGGCCGACGGCGGGAAGAACAGAACGTCGTCGTCATCGTCGGCGCCATTGTCGTAGCCGCCGTAGCCGCCGTAGCCGCCGTAGCCGGCATCGTCGCCGTCTTCGCCGTCAACGCCGCCGCCGCCGCGTTTTTTCGCGTGGCCGACGCTCGCTCCCGCGGTGCCCGAATCGGAGGCCCCGACGTCGCTCGACAGGCTCGCCCTCATCGGCAGGGAGCAGCGCGTCACCTCCAGGTCGGACAGCAGGCGCAGGCGGCTCCTCCTCGCCGCCGCCGCCGCCGCCGCCGTCGTCACCGCGCTCATTTCCGCGGCCGCTTCGCTCGCCGACGACGTGGGATGCCCCGGCTGCTGCTGCTGCTGCTGCTGCGCCGAGGCCTCATCGCCCGGCCGCACGTCGTGGTCCGAGCTGACGGACATCCGCTGGGGGCCCGGGGAGCCGCGGCCGTCGCATCGCCCGCCGGGCAGCTCGGAGACGTCGTCCGACTCCTGCTCGGCGCTCTCCTCGCCCTCCTCGATGGTGCTCGCCATCATCGCCGCCATCGTCGCCATCGTCGCCGCCGTCATCGCGGAGAACGACGACGACGGCGGCGGCGCCGTCGCCTGCGCCGACGACGACGAGGAGGACGAGGAGGAGGACAATGAGGAGGAGGATGAGGAGGATGAGGAGGACGAGGAGGAGGAAGATTTCGAGTAGCCGAGCGCCGCGCCCGCCGGAGCCGTCGGGGCGCCGTCGCTCTTGAGCGGCGTCAGGGGGATCTCCACCTCGTCGCGCGGGGGGGTCTGCGGCCCTGCGGATGGCAATGCACGAGAGCACGCACGCACACACAAAACAAAGTCAAAGTTTTCCCGTATAGCCTGTAGCAGACTGTAGGGGCAAGTGCTGTTAGCGAGCACCTATGAAGGCCGGAACGGCACACGAGTGGGTGGGTGGCCAGCACCACGCCCGACCGCCTTTGTCTCCCCAGTGGCGATGTTTACACACCGCAACAGGTAGCTCATTTGAGGCTGAGTCGACCTAGGGGAGGCCCAGGACCGGTTCAGATAATCGTCACTGGTGTTGGCCGTGAGCGGGAATCGAACTCGGGTCGCCGGGTTCATAGAGCAGTGTAGCGCTAACTGCGACACTACCGCTCCACACACGCACACACGCACACAGACACACACCGCCGATTCGGCGTTTTAGTGCCCCCCCCCCCACCACGTCTCTGTGGTCTAAGTGAGTCTCTCCGAGTCCGTTTGAAACTCGCGTTTAGAGTAATTCGCCTGCCGATATAAAATGTCCACGCGGTGATAAGCCACTTCGTCGGGCTGTCATTTCGCGGTGGCCAGCTCGCTTCTGATAAAAAAAAAGAGCTACGGGGGGGGGGGGGGGGGGCGGTTGGGCGGGTGGGTGGCACACGCAGGCGGCGAACGACGGCACGGCGGTCGGCTCCATCCACGCTGAGATGAGCAATCGCTCGCCGTGCGGAAACGCTCGGAGCTCCTGCCGCAGCGTGGGAACCCGTCAAGTGAGAGAGAAAAAAAACCTCGACGGATTCGGCGACAGACACCGTGGACTTAAAAAGGAAGAGTGTGTATATATGCGGTAGGTGACGTTTATGGGTGGCGGGGAGCGGAGGGCAGGAGCGGGGGATGTCCCTTCTTCACAGCACATGCAGAGAAGGGAGAGGGCCAGGGGACATGGAGCGGATGAAGAGGCGGAGGCTTTGCTCTACGCTTTGGGGCCCAATACGCGTGTGATGTTGTGGGAAGTGCCGGGCATGGCCACACCGTCGCACGATGGCACATTTCCACCACTGTTTAAATCAAATGTTATACCGCTTGTCCGCTTGGAATTCCTCTTGGAATTCCTCTTTAGATTCCTCTTCAAGTTCCTCTGGAAATAAATCTTCATGGAATTCCTCTTAAAATTCCTCTTAGAATTCCTCTTAAAGTTCCTCTTGAAAAAAATCTTCACGGAATAATTCATCTTGAAACTCGTCTTAAAATTCCTCTTCGAAGAATTCCTTTTGGAATAATTCCACTCGGAATTCCTTCGGTCACCGGAGCACTGCACCATGTCAAGAGAAGGCAACTGTAAGATGACGCAAACGACAAACCACCTCCGGGAGCCACTCCGATGTGCATCCCTACAGGCTCTGTTCACCCCCCTAGGCATCTGGCAACACATCGATCCGACGGTTAAGAGCAACTCGCGCACTCAAGATGCGCGAGCGGCAAATCTCGCAAAAGTACGAAGATCAATCGTGGGTGATTTTTTTATTGGCTAAATGTCACCACGTGTAATATTACATTTCTGCTCAACGAAGTGGCTTATCACGTAATAATAATAATAATTGCGTTCTCAGTGGCACTATGCATGGGAAGGAGAAAATAGTTTAACAACAGCCTGGGAAAGGAGAAGTGAAAAAGACGTTTGAAAATAACGAAAGAGAGAAAACCATTTTAAACAGATACGTTTTCAGTCTGGATTTGAAGATTTGCAGTTTATCGGAAGTCCTGACCTTGAAGGGCAACGAGTTTCAGAGTTCAGGTGCCGCAATTGCCAAGGCACCGTCACCCCCCAAGTGTGAAGCCTCGGCCGTGGTGACGGTGGGCAATGCACAATCCGAGAATCTTGATGATCTTGATGGAATATTCGTGGCTGAAGGAAGTCATGGATGTCAGGAGGAGCAAGTCCATTTAAAGCCTTGAATACCAGCAAGAGAATCTTGAAATCAATACGGGTACAGACAGGGAGTCGGTGAAAGGACAGGGGTACAGGTGTGATGTGATCCTCAAAAAGTGTACAAGTTAGCAGCCCGATATTTTACAGGAGCCAAATACTCTCGGCGCGTGTTTATAAATGTTGCGGGGAAAACCTGAGGGACCGGAGAAAAATCCGCACGACCACGGGGAGAGACAGGGAGAGAGAGACGCGCAAACTCCAAATATACAGCAGCAGGCGTCAGGGGTCGGGATCGAACCCACAACCTCCTGTACACCAGGCGAGGTAGTTAACATCTCCGAGCCACCGTGATGATGATGATGAGAGAGACGCAAACTCCAAATATACATTAGGCGTCAGGGGTCGGGATCGAACCCACAACCTCCTGTACACCAGGCGAGGTAGTTAACATCTCCGAGCCACCGTGATGATGATGATGAGAGAGACGCAAACTCCAAATATACATTAGGCGTCAGGGGTCGGGATCGAACCCACAACCTCCTGTACACCAGGCGAGGTAGTTAACAACTCCTAGCCACCGTGATGATGATAATGAGAGAGACGCAAACTCCAAATATACAGCAGCAGGCGTCAGGGTCGGGATCGAACCCACACCCTCCTGTACACCAGGCGAGGTAGTTAACAACTCCTAGCCACCGTGATGATGATAATGAGAGAGACGCAAACTCCAAATATACAGCAGCAGGCGTCAGGGTCGGGATCGAACCCACACCCTCCTGTACACCAGGCGAGGTAGTTAACAACTCCTAGCCACAGTGATGATGATAATGAGAGAGACGCAAACTCCAAATATACAGCAGCAGGCGTCAGGGGTCGGGATCGAACCCACGACCTCCTGTACACCAGGCGAGGTAGTTAACATCTCCTAGCCACCGTGATGATGATAATGAGAGAGACGCAAACTCCAAATATACAGCAGCAGGCGTCAGGGTCGGGATCGAACCCACAACTTCCTGCCACTGTCGCGCCCCACGAGCGAGCTCACCGGTGCGTGGAGGCGTGCCCACCCTTGTGATCCGCTCCTGCCAGCTGTCTTTCTTAACAATGGGATTGTTGTTAAGGCAGTCCTAAGAACCAGATCGCAAAACAATCACAATAATCACAGGGACACATTACAATGAGCGTTGACTAGCTATTCGTCGCTGCAGTAAAAGACATTTGAAATCACAAAATGCAACCTCAGGCACGATTCGCGTCCGGTAGAGGCACTGCCGCTCATCTCCTGTCCACAGCCCTCGCAGAGCCAGTGGTGGGAATTCCACATTCCCGCACGTGAAACTCAACAAGCTCGTCAACAGCACTGCTGTGGCCTTTCATGGGAAAATAAACAAATAGGTGACGTTTCGGGCAACGGCCCTACTCCGTCGCACGGACGCATTTTGCTCGGAAGCGCCAACGACCAGAAACGTCGCCCCTTATTCACTTTCTCATTTCGACGCCGCTGACGAAGCACGCGGCGCGTGTTCGCCCGCTGCCGCTCGTGCAGCCACCGCTAATGTGACAGCAGCCGGGGGTGGTGGGGTGGTGGGGGGAAATCGCCAACAAACCGCTCGTCTAACTCGACCCCCCCCCCCCCACACTACCAACACACGCACGCTCAACTTCTTTCGCGCCGTACGTAGCCAACCGCCGCTATTCCCGCTTGCTGACGCGTCCGCTACCTGCGTGACGGGGGGCGGCGAGGTGGCGTGGCGCGGGAAAAGGTCGAGCGAGGTGGGCCGCCGGAGCGTGCGCGTCGGGAGCGGCCGCGCTCCCTCGCCGCCCGGCCCCCAAGGCAGCTCGCCCGCCCTGGCCGCCTTGGCCACCGCCGCGGCCATCGGCGCCGTCGCCGCCGCTGCGTCCCGTCGAGCGTCTCTACCGGAGCCTCCGGCGGGCGCCGGGGGCGACGCCGTTCGGCCGTCTCCACCGCCGCCGCCGTCGTCGCCGTCGTCGTCTGCCGGCGCCGTCCCCGACGCGACGGTGGCCGACGCGACGTCGTCGATCATGTCCAGCTGCAGCATCTCGGCGTGGATGGAGCCGCCCGCCGTGACGATGTCCGCCGCCTGCGCACCACCCACCCCGGCCCCCCCAGGACACAAAGACGATTTAAAACTAAAACTATAAACGACAAAAAAATTATGCTTCCCACTTGAGCTCTGTGGCTCTTTTTCAGAAGCGACGTGGCCATCACGAACGACAGCTCAACGAAGTGGCTTATCGTGTGAACACTTGTACCGGTCGGCGGGCGATTTGTTCGTCTGTTGGGTGGCGGAGGGTTCTTAACGACAAAAATTCTATCAAGCCATTACGCTGCCTATCCCTGAACATCGATGATGAATCGAGGGGAAATACTCAGGGGTATATTTTTATTCCAAATGGGTAACGAACCTGAAATGCTTCTGCCCAAGCGGATATTTTTTAAAAAATGTCTTTTACAAGAATAATTGGAAGATCACAGTATTGTCTAAGAAACCTCCACAGACACAAGATTTACAGACATCGGTGAAAATTGTGAATGGGTTGTATACGCGAGAGAACATCTTGCATTTCCTCTATACCGTGTCTGTAATGTTTAATTTCAACAGGTGGTCATTCGAAATAACCTAAAACACTCGCGAAAAAAATGTTGTTGTTTGCTTAACAATCATTCTCTGAAGGCGTGAACTGCATTTCTTGACTCTGACAACATCTTTCATCTATAATTTACGCTCACCCAGAGCGCGCACGCGACCGAGGGAAGGGAACAGGGTCAGCGCGAAGTGGACCTACCGCGTGATAGCAGTTGCCACGGTAGTGCGTTCCCATCCCACAGTCCTTTGCGATCTCGGAAAGGTCATCGTCCTCAAACTCATCCAGGCTGAGTTCGTGAGCCAGTCTGCGGCGCGCACACAGCACACAAGACGCAGCGGCGACGTTCAACACGAAACATTTCGCGGCACGCATGCACGCAGTGCAAACACGAAGTTCACCCCGTGTAGCCTCAACAGACTTTTGGGGGGGGCAAGTGAAGGCCGGCACGGCGCACGAAGAGGTGAATGGCCAGCCACCACGCCGTGCCACGTTTGTCTCCCTAATGGCGGTCTGCGCACCGAACCAGCTTTTACATTTGAGACAAAGCCGACCTAGGGGAGGCCCATAAGCGGTTCAGATGATCGTCGCCGCTGTTGGTGGCGGCTGCGGGCAGCAATGGAACTCGGGTCGCCGGGTTCGTAGCGTGGCCCGCGAACCGCTACGCCCGCCGCTCCACCGCAGACACAGACATGGGGATTAAAGTGACACCAAGCCACGAGCGATCGCATGCAAACCTCTCTTTATCGCATCGGAAAATGCCCTCGAGTCTCATCCAAGACACATTCCGCTGGTGACAAATGCTTCTTGAATGCTTGGCAAGAGCCTGTAGTGAATAGTCGCGCTTGGGGCAAGTCACTGTCACAAGGACACGATGCTGTGGAAAGGGAGATGTTATCTCCCTCGCCTGGTATGCAGGAGGTCGTGGGTTCGATCCCAGACCTTGACGGTGCACGTTGTATATTTGGAGTTCGCGTGATCTCTCTCTCCTCTCCGTCCATCATCAGGTGGGAAAGCGTGGTCTTCTCCTGTTAAAACCTCCAGTCAACCTCCTTCTCCTGTTAAAACCTCCAGTCAACCCCCTTCTCCTGTTAAAACCTCCAGTCAACCTCCTCAATCGAAGGTCTCTCCTCCTCTTCAAGATCCTTCCTTGCCCCTATATCTGTAATTCAGCCCCCCCCCCTGCCCCCGCCTCTCCACCATACAGCCATCCACACAGCGGAGACAATTTCTGCTCTTCAGGTCCAGGTTGAAGTATCTTTTCGTCTCCTCCTCCTCCGCCTCCGACTGATGACTGACGCCCACCCCCCCCCCCCCCCATGAAGTGTCTGAATCTGTTCATAATAAACGTTTTTGCGCCGTTGCCCCACGTGCATCTCAACTCCTCTCTCTGACCCGCGTGCCCCCCCCCCACTTGCAGAGCGATCATCGACAAAATCCCGACTCCCTTCTGAGGCACCTCAACGCGCACGGCACCACAATGATCATGCGCCGCTTCAGTGCGGAGACATGAGTCCCGAGATGATTCAGCAGACGACACGCGCCTCCACAAATCTGTCCCTCCACGTGCAAAAAAAACAAAAACTAAAATCACAAATATTTTTTTGTTACTTTTACACATCCCATCAACCATCCAGGGCCTTGTGGGCGAGTGCGTAATTCCAGCAGTGCAGTTTCGTTGTTGTGCCGTATGTGTGCACGGTGAACTTCTTGATGGCCTTAATCTAAGTTGTCTTGTGGTTGTTGTTGGTTGTTTGACTTGCATCCCACTGGGATTATTGCACACAGCGTTGGTGTACGGTGTTTTTTCTGCAATATTTTGCTGTCTTTTCTTGGATTTTCTGTTTGCACTTCGTCACATATTCACTTTAAGATGTTTTTTGTTCATGTTTTTTGATTGTTGTGGTTGCACCCGATTCAAGAGCCGAATGGCTCACAGGGCTACACCTAATAAATGGACTTGAACATGAACTTAGCCAAGCGTGCTCGTCGGAGGAGCGAGAGGGAAGGACGACGCGGTCTCGTGCTGTCGAAGCAATTGGACCACGAGTCATTTTCATTCCGTACCTCAAAGTGCACGCGTCCTCACTATTTGCCAAGTGGGGTCACATTCAGTCGCTTCACATCTCGACAATCGCACTACGATGTACGGCGCGCAGCGACGCGTTATTAATACGCGCGTTCACCGTTTGTCGACAATGTCACACGTGGCCGCACGTTGTACAACCAAAATGCAAACGGGAAAACCGGACCCAATTTCCATTATCGGGTTTGAAACCTTTCCAAGCCATCTCATCCACTCCCACCCCCACACCCCCTCCTCCCTGCATTATTAACGATGCCCCATAAAGCGGGAAGCCAATGTGCCCGATCGATGCGCTGCTGCTGATTTTACCAGTGGCTCGCTTCTCCTCATGGCGTCTCAATTTCTCCTCCTACCATTGCTTCTCTTCGTGAGAAGACCCAACAACAGCAGCAGCAGCGGCAGCAGCAGTAGCAGCAGGCACGCCGGTCAAAAACGTAAACTCAATACTCGGCAGCAACGCTGCTGCTACTGCTGTTACTGATGCTGCTACTGCTCATGTTGCTGTTGCTGGTGCTGACGCTACTGCTGCTGCTGCTGCTACTGCTCGTGTTGCTGGTGCTGACGCTACTGCTGCTGCTACTACTCCTGCTACTGCTCATGTTGCTACTGCTGGTGCTGTTACTGCTGCTACTGCTGGTGCTGATATTGGTGCTGCTACTGTTGGTGCTACAACTGCTGCTGCTACTGCTGCTGTTGCTGCTGCTCGTGTTGCTGGTGCTGCTGCTGCTCGTGTTGCTGGTGCTGCTGCTGCTGCTACTGCTGGTGTTGGTACTGCTGCTGCTACTGCTGTTACTGCTGTTGCTGCTGCTGCTACCGGTGCTGCTGCTGCTCATATTACTGCTGTTGATGATGCTGCTGGTATTGATGCTGCTACTGCTGCTGATGCTGCTATTGGTGGTGGTGCTGCTGCTATTACTGCTGCTACTGCTATTGCTGGTGCTGCTACTGCTGCTGCTACTGCTGGTGCTGCTACTGCTGGTGCTGCTGCTCCCTGCTGCTGCTACTGATGCTGCTACTACTGCTGTTGATGCTGCTGGTGCTGCTGCTGATGCTGCCGGTGCTACTGCTATTGCTGGTGCTGCTGCTACTGCTGCTGCTACTGCTGCTGCTGCTACTGCTGGTGCTGCTGCTGCTACTGCTGCTGCTACTGCTGCTACTGCTGCTGCTACTGCTGGTGCTGCTGCTCCTGCTGCTGCTCCTACTGCTACTGCTGGTGCTACTGCTGGTGCTGCTGCTGCTACTGCTGCTGCATTGGCAGTGGCGCACAAGCACAATCAAGCAAACAAAACTCGGCACACACAATCGGAGACGTTGCCGACGTATCACATCGTATCACGCGACCCATCACAATGTTGTGACACATCGGATATCGCAGTCGCATGCACAGTACCATTATTATCTCGCGTGGGTTAACAACCCACGACCATTAGCACGTTATCATTATTATTATCTGCACAGTCTAACGTGGCCAAATGAAAGTTTAAACAATGAGTATTCATGAGTTTGTAAATGCTCAGTTCCAACTTGCTGCAGGTGGCATTGCAGGAATGCAAAGGAGTCAGAATTTGGATATTGATTTATCCTGGAGGAATCCGATTAGCTATAAAGCTTTATTTTTAATCCTTTATATTAAGTTCACTTGCTTGCTTGCTTGCGCGCTTACGACCGTGCATATCTTTCGGTCGTTTTTTAACCCACTTCACGTGATCCAATCGAGCTGCCATTTTGCACACAGACTCGTTGTGCGTGACAATTTATTTTCGGGAAAAATGTTCCACTTTTTAGGAAACATTTTTTTTCATATTTAATTTAAAATACTAATGTGATAAAAATGAAACTCTTACTCAAGAAAAACAGAAATGAATAATAAAATAAAACCGATGCCACGCATATAAAGGATTTATAGTGAAAAACTTGTTTTTACGGGTTAATTTTTTAACACATGTCCAGCAGAATGCAAACTAGTCGGATTATCAAATGTGAGCATCAGTAAAACGAGTCAATACGTTGCAATGAATGTTTAACTTTGATGGCTTGTACCGGATTTGAAAGCTGTGAAATAAAAAAATTACCTTCTGACCTGGCATCATTGGCACCACCAGCCAGATGATTAAATATGTCACTGTGAAATCCGTGGATTTACTGTGTCACTGTGAAATCACGGTTTTCTGTGACTGTTTTTGGGCGGAATGCGTGATGTCACTACACCGATGGCTAGTACAGTAGAACCCGTCTAAACGACCGCCCCTGTGAACGACGAATCGCTTAACGACGGGCATCCATAGAGCCCAATGTGTAGTGTATAGTGTAGTGTATAGTAGTGTAGTGTATAGTGGTGTAGTGTATAGCTGTATAGTGTATAGTAGTGTAGTGTATAGTGTAGTGTATAGTAGTGTAGTGTATAGTGGTGTAATGTATAGTAGTGTAGTGTATAGTGTAGTTTATAGTAGTTTAGTGTATAGTAGTGTATAGTAGTGTAGTGTATAGTGTAGTGTATAGTGTGGTATAGTAGTATAGTGTATAGTAGTGTAGTGTATAGTGTAGTGTATAGTAGTGTAGTGTATAGTAGTGTAGTGTATGGTAGTGTATAGTGTAGTGTATAGTAGTGTAGTGTATAGTAGTGTATAGTGTAGTGTATAGTATTGTAGTGCCTCCGTTGAGCCAAATGTGTTCGCTTACCGACCATTCCACGGTTAACGACGGGCTGTTATAGGTACAGTACATGTTCATTAATACATTGATTCACCAGGTTTATTTTAATAGTATGTGTTTATAATGTTGTTAGTATCTTTATGTGTTAATATCCATTGTTTAAATATGATAAAGTACGATGTTTTCGTGCGAAAAATTGTAACTTTCGATGCTATCGGAACGAATTAAGCCTTTAACGTGTATTTACCATACTCGCTTAACGACCAAATCACTGACCGACCGGTCTCATGGAACCAATTATGTCGTTAAGAGGGCTTCTACCGCACACTTTACGATGTTGTTTCACGAATATGATTATTGAATGTGACAGCTGATGAGCGAAAAACGCTCAAATCTTTGCATCGCCTTATTAACGTACAGCATTCTCGCATCTCGCCCTCTGTAAGACAACCTGGCAACCTATCCAGGGTTGCCAAACCGAGACATATTTCTCAGTCTTCCCAGTTGCATGTGTAGTGACATCGTGGGATGTCACTGTGTAGTGCCGGCCCGAGAGAGGCACGGCGTGCGATGTAGCGACATCGCGGACACCACAGCGGTGTGGGTGTAGTACCGACCCTAGAGGGGCCTGGTGAGCACTGATGGATAGCGCCGGATGGCACCACGCTTGGCGTGCAGTGCCAGCCCCTACAGGACAGGGTGTGGGAGTGCTGGCCGTAGGAATAAGGTTAGTAAAGGCCATGGCACTCTGGTTGACCCGAGGGGACACGTGACCGGTTAAGTCTACACAGGGACCCCGAGTGGGGGCTAGGGGTGGTCACGTGGTCGGGTCCAGATCCTGCCCGAGGATTCTGGAAGGTGGGCGTGGCCAAGGGCGGAGCCAGCCACGCCGCAGAGAATATAAGCTGGGTCCGCCAGAGGGACCGGCGTTGTTGTTCATTCTGAAGAAACCTTCGTCTATGTTCTACGTTCTACCGAGTCTCCAACACGTGGACCTGGACCCGAGCTTAGTAGCAGTTACGTTGTAATTAGTGTGGTTAGCCTGGTGGTCACCACCATATGTTGTTATCCTGTTAAGGGGCAGTTACTGCGTGTGTTGGTGTTAATAAATGTGTTGCCTCCAAGAGTACGTCTGCGACTCAGTTGAACTCACTCCACATGGAAGATGTTGTCATATACAGTAATGTACAAAGACAAATGTTACCCTTTTAGCCTGTAACAGACTGTTGGGGCAAGTGCTGTTAGCGAGCATCTATGAAGGACGGCACGGCACACGAGGGGGTGGGGTGGCCAGCTCCACGCCCGACCGCCTTTGTCTCCCCAGTGGCGATGTTTACACCGCACCGCACCAGGTACACACAAACACACACGTGCGTGCCTGGTGACGCACACATTTGGTGGGAATCAAGGGTTGGTGATCCACGTCACGATGACTGAAATTCCCAAACCCCTCTTGGGCTGCGAGGTGACCCAGCGGGCTTTGCAGCACAGTCAGCCATCTTGCGTGGACTATTGTCTGACCTTTATTCTCCCGCGTGGATGGAAGGAAAGCGGCCAATTGAAAAAAATCAATATTGGCAAAATAAAAATAACTCAAAAAATGCAGGCGGGGGGGGGGGGAGGAACCCTCGATCCTCCAGAGTCGAGAGAAGCCTCGGGGCACCAGGCGAGGTTACCTTAAGACTCAAGATCGCGTCCCCACCTCCTCGAGTGAGGAGCTCGGTGATCCGGGAGAGCCTCGGAGTCGAAGCCGCTGCTTCTCCGGACCGAGAGGAGCCGTTGAGGTGCCTCGGGCACCCAGTGAGGATGCCCCCTCCCCCCGTAGACTCCCCCTGGAACTCTACCGGGCAGCAGCAGCAGCAGCAACGTCCCACTGGGCGAAGACCCCGGGGGCTATATCGCTCGACTCGCCTGCGAGCTCCTGGGAATTCCCCAGGAAGAGCTACAGACTTGTATATAGTAGTGTAGTGTATAGTAGTCTAGTAGTGTATAGTAGTCTATAGTGTAGTGTATAGTAGTGTATAGTGTAGTGTATAGTGTAGTGTATAGTAGTCTAGTAGTGTATAGTAGTCTATAGTGTAGTGTATAGTAGTGTATAGTGTAGTGTATAGTGTAGTGTATAGTAGTCTAGTAGTGTATAGTAGTCTATAGTGTAGTGTATAGTAGTGTATAGTGTAGTGTATAGTAGTGTATAGTGTAGTGTATAGTGTAGTAGTGTATAGTAGTCTAGTAGTGTATAGTGTAGTGTATAGTAGTGTAGTAGTGTAGTGTATCCTGTTGTAGTGTAGTAGTGTATAGTAGTGCATAGTGCAGTGTATAGTATATAGTGTAGTAGTGTATAGTGTAGTAGTGTATAGTGTAGTAATGTATAGTAGTGTATAGTATAGTAGTGTCTAGTGTATAGTAGTCTCGTAGTGTATAGTAGTGTATAGTGTAGTAGTGTATAGTGTTGTAGTGTATAGTGTAGTAGTGTATAGTGTAGTAGTGTATAGTGTAGTAGTGTATAGTGTAGTGTTTAGTAGTGTATAGTGTAATAGTGTAGTGTAGTAGTGTATAGTGTAGTGTATAGTGTAATAGTGTAGTGTAGTAGTGTATAGTGTAGTGTATAGTGTAATAGTGTAGTGTAGTAGTGTATAGTGTAGTGTATAGTGTAGTAGTGTGTAGTGTAGTAGTGTATAGTGTAGTGTTTAGTAGTGTATAGTGTAGTGTATAGTGTAATAGTGTAGTGTAGTAGTGTATAGTGTAGTGTATAGTGTAGTAGTGTGTAGTGTTGTAGTGTATAGTGTAGTGTTTAGTAGTGTATAGTGTAGTGTATAGTGTAATAGTGTAGTGTAGTAGTGTATAGTGTAGTGTAGTAGTGTAGTAGTGTATAGTGTAGTGTATAGTAGTGTATAGTGTAGTGTATAGTGTAATAGTGTAGTGTAGTAGTGTATAGTGTAGTGTATAGTGTAGTAGTGTGTAGTGTATAGTGTAGTGTATAGTGTAGTGTTTAGTAGTGTATAGTGTAGTGTATAGTGTAATAGTGTAGTGTAGTAGTGTATAGTGTAGTGTATAGTGTAGTAGTGTAGTAGTGTATAGTGTATAGTGTAGTGTATAGTGTAATAGTGTAGTGTAGTAGTGTATAGTGTAGTAGTGTATAGTGTAGTAGTGTGTAGTGTATAGTGTAGTGTATAGTGTAGTAGTGTGTAGTGTAGTAGTGTATAGTGTAGTGTATAGTGTAGTAGTGTATAGTGTAGTAGTGTATAGTGTAGTGTATAGTGTAGTAGTGTATAGTGTAGTAGTGTAATAGTGTAGTGTAGTAGTGTATAGTGTAGTAGTGTATAGTGTAGTGTTTAGTAGTGTATAGTGTAGTGTATAGTGTAGTAGTGTGTAGTGTAGTAGTGTATAGTGTAGTGTATAGTGTAGTGTATAGTGTAGTAGTGTGTAGTGTATAGTGTAGTGTATAGTGTAGTAGTGTATAGTGTAGTGTATAGTGTAGTAGTGTGTAGTGTAGTAGTGTATAGTGTAGTGTATAGTGTAGTGTATAGTGTAGTGTATTAGTGTAGTAGTGTATAGTGTAGTGTATAGTGTAGTGTAGTAGTGTAGTAGTGTATAGTGTAGTGTATAGTGTAATAGTGTAATAGTGTAGTGTAGTAGTGTATAGTGTAGTGTAGTAGTGTGTAGTGTAGTGTATAGTGTAATAGTGTAGTAGTGTATAGTGTAGTGTATAGTGTAGTGTATAGTGTAATAGTGTAGTGTAGTAGTGTATAGTGTAGTAGTGTGTAGTGTAGTAGTGTATAGTGTAGTGTATAGTGTAGTGTATAGTGTAATAGTGTAGTGTAGTAGTGTGTAGTGTATAGTGTAGTGTATAGTGTAGTAGTGTGTAGTGTATAGTGTAGTGTATAGTGTAGTAGTGTGTAGTGTATAGTGTAGTAGTGTGTAGTGTATAGTGTAGTGTATAGTGTAGTAGTGTGTAGTGTATAGTGTAGTGTATAGTGTCGTCGTGCTGGAGTCTGTCGCCAGGGAAAGGGAGGTCTGGAGCACCACTACTCAACACGCTGCTGCCGCCACGACCCTCACCAGGACGAGCGGACTGAGAAACGGACGAACAACTAACACGACTATTTATCCACCTTCTCTGGACTATGAGATGCTGCGGAAAGAACGATGCACGCCGAAATGGCTGTCCGTGTCATTAAGCTTATACAAATCTGGTCACGCACAACTAATGGATTACAGGATGCAACACCACTCACTCAAAAAAAATGGTAGGTGGAGTGCGTCTTATAATCCGGAAAATACGGTGGGGCTAGGAGATCTTAAATACCACGCCGAGTATGCAGGAGGTCGTATGTTCGATCCCGACCCTGACGCCTGCTGTATATTTGGAGTTTGCGAGGTCTCTCTCTCTATCATCATCATCATCACGGTTGACAGATCTTAACTACCTCGCCTGATATGCAGGAGGTCCTGGGTTCGATCCTGACCCCAACGCCTGCTGTATATTTGGAGAATCGCGTGTCTCTCTCCCCGTGGTGGCGTGGATTTTTCTCCGAGTCGTCCGGTTTTCCCCTCCACATTTCGAATCAACGTGCGTTTCGAGGACTGCATTAGGTGACTGCTATAGATTTCCACAAAAAACACTTCTCGTTAAGGCCATCAATTGTGGCCAGGTCGCTCTATTAAAAGATCAACTATACAGCTCAGTGGGCCTTACCCGGTAAAATAAAATTATACATCAAAATGTATTATTCTGTGGGCGAACCCTGTTTAATAATAAAGGCACGTGCTTACCCCTCCACTACTTCCATCATCCATCCCAACTCACCATCCCTCCCCAACCCTAATCCCTCCCCTCCGCGCGCATGCGCAATAGCGCATCCCGCCCTCGTCCCAAGCGAAATGAAATGTGTATCTGGTCCATCATTAATCCTAAACGTGAACGGGGCTTCCGTTGTTTTTTGTGTACGACTGCTTATTTCATGGGTAGTATGATTGGCCAATGAAACGACGCAGTTCCCCGGCAACGATGTGATCGGCGCGTACACGCACAGAGACGTACAGCCACATCAATGCCCGGCGTTCACCAATTGTGGAGCCTCTTCAATGGCTTCCCTACAATCCCATTCCCTGCAATCCAGAGGACAAGCTGCCAATGTGGCTGGGAGAGATTTTTTTTTTGTATCAGCCACAAATAACAGTATCGTCGGTCAAAACCCCCACGACGCTTAATTGGGAGGAGTCCTTGTGTGCGATGTTATAATAATAGCCAGCCACGTGAAACTGTGGGAAAAACCGCGACATGATTTGCCGAGTGTGGGGCGTGGGGTGATTTGTAGGAAATCGCACATATATTTGTTGTAACGTGTGTATCGACAACATCCGTTGTTGTTGTTGTTGAGATGCACGTACCTGTGTTTTGCTGGCGAGGGATGATGATTCAAAGCCACCAAAGGCGAGCTCATCTCTGTCAATTCCATCCCGAGATAATTAAATTCTAACCACAATGGAAGAGAAAGGTGGGTGGGCGGGGGGGAAGAGAAAAATCCAATCTTATTCTGCTTGTACACGTCCCCGACTATAGCCGTCTTCCACGATGCAGCTGCGATTCTTGCATCACGTCGTCGCCGCCGTCCTTGCTGTTGTTGTTCGCAGTCATAATTATTATTTCACGGTACGTATACGCACATAAATAACACGGACGGAATTTTGTTCTCAATAAATATTTTTCATCTAAAGCCACCGGGGGGAGGGGGGGGGAGGAGGCCTTCTAAACCACTAGGAACGAAAATCGCCTGCGCCGCTTGTCATCACACTGCGCGCCTCGATATTGCAACCACGCCCGTTATCATCCCGCACGCACTGACGCAGCGACGCAAACGACGCGCGTGCGTGCGAGCGCGTGCGTGCGTGCGCGTGCGCGGTTCTCCCACAGAGCCACGGCGCGCGACGCCGTTGACGTTACCAGCCTACGGGCCCGCAACGTTGGAGCGCGCGCGCGTCACTGCGCGTTGGTTCGGCGGTTGGGGTGGTGGGGCGAGTGGGGTGAGCGAGGTGGTGGGGTGAGTGGTGTCGGTGGGGTGAGCGGGGTGGGTGGGGTGAGCGGGGTGATGGGGTGAGCGGGGTGGTGGGGTGAGCGGGGTGGTGGGGTGAGCGGGGTGGTGGGGTGAGCGGGATGAGTGGGGTGGTGGGGTGAGTGGGGTAGTGGGATGAGTGGGGTAGTGGGATGAGTGGGGTGGGTGGGGTGAGTGGGGTGGGTGGGTGGGGTGAGTGGGGTGGATGGGGTGGATGGGGTGGTGGGGTGAGCGGGGTGGTGGGGTGAGTGGTGTCGTGGGGTGAGCGGGGTGGGTGGGGTGAGTGGGGAGGTGGGGTGAGTGGTGTCGTGGGGTGAGCGGGGTGGGTGGGGTGAGCGGGGTGATGGGGTGAGCGGGGTGGTGGGGTGAGCGGGGTGGTGGGGTGAGCGGGATGAGTGGGGTGGTGGGGTGAGTGGGGTATGAGTGGGGTGAGTGGGGTGGATGGGGTGGATGGGGTGGTGGGGTGAGCGGGGTGGTGGGGTGAGTGGTGTCGTGGGGTGAGCGGGGTGGGTGGGGTGAGTTGGGTGAGTGGGATGGTGGGGTGAGTGGGGTGGTGGGATGGTGGGGTGAGTGGGGAGGTGGGGTGAGTGGTGTCGTGGGGTGAGGGGGGTGGGTGGGGTGAGCGGGGTGGGTGGGGTGAGCGGGGTGGTGGGATGAGCGGGGTGGTGGGGTGAGCGGGGTGAGCGGGGTGGTGGGGTGAGTGCGATGGTGGGGTGAGTGGGTTGGTGGGGTGAGTGGGGTGGTGGGGTGAGCGGGGTGAGTGGGGTGGTGGGGTGAGTGCGGTGGTGGGGTGAGCCGGGTGGTGGGGTGAGCGGGGTAGTGGGATGAGTGGGTTGGTTGGGGTGCAAACAGCCACGCCAGAAATCCCAAGCGGTGCCTCTACCTGATGAGCAGCTGCTGATTTTTGGTTTCTTCCCAAGGGGTGGTGCTGGCACGGCTTTAAAAGCCCTCTGGCGGTCAAGTGGCCGAACCGGGAGGGCGTTCGCCGCTTGCTGTAAGACGTTCACGGCTCGAAGCCAGCGGCCACCCCGATTATTACCGCGAGTGTAATAACTAATAAAGGCTGCTACACAACGTTACAGATGCTCTGTGGCGAGTGCAAGCCATTGTGTGCCGCGGCTGCAATAAATTTGCACGGGATGAAAAGCCACTTCGTTGAGCTATCATTTGTGATAGTCTTCTGAAAAAAAGAGCTCTATAGCTCGGTAGGCCTTATTTGGTTAAAAAAAAACTTCGTTTTAGAATATTTATTTATAGTTAGATATTTTTTAGACACTATTTGGTCTTTAACTTTCTGAACCCATGCCTCTACTGAACATAAGTGAAAAAGAGCTTCACATTTAATTTGATTTCTCCAAGATAAAAAAAAACGTATTCTCAATATCTGCCAAATTCGATTACCCGCAATCGATTAGGATTACACACAGCAATATTGGCAGTAGTAGCAACATCCCGATATGGAATTTCGCGGAGACGGGAATAGACTGCCATTCATTGTTTAGTGCAGTGCGGTCATTACTGACTGGCCTAAGATCATAGATACAGGGACTCGACTTATAAACGAGTTAGGTTCCAGAGGTCTGTTCGTAAGTCGATTTGTTCAAGTCCAACTTTACTCCTGTCGATTCCAAACATGTTGTTCGGCATGCACACCAAACACGGGGAATCCCTTCAATAGTTGTATAATATCCTGTAGATGTCATTAATTCCTCACGTTCTGCAGATGTAGATGCCACCACCGCCATCTATTTATTATTGCGCCGCGGTTGAACTTGCGACTCTCGGTCCGAACAGGCAACTGGACATACGGCCATGTTAGTTCGTATCTCTGAATGTTCCTAAGTAGAAGAGTCTCTGTCCTCTTATTGTAAAACTCGGCGAATACGTCGACGGAAATATAGAACGGGCGACGTTTCGGGCAAAGAGCATTCAGAACATTTTTTTTTCTTTGCAATAAAAGCCAATGCTCGACACAGGGCAGCTATTATTTGCTTTCGAAGGCGGTGGAACGGACGAATGTGTCGAGTTGAATCCAGATGAATCACGGTTCCCAGCGGTTGCCACCAACATTGCTATTACTCCAGAGCCAACCCAAAACCAACCCGCCTTATATCAAATAACCAGAACGTCATTCGCATCTCAGAAAAAGGTCACATTCCGTCACTAACACTGACCTTAAATCGAAAGAAAATGTATTTAATAGGTGACGTTTTGGGCAATCTCTTCTTCATAGCACAAACTATGAGAAATTAGTATTTGCCTGCAACATTTCATTTTTCATAATGTAGATGTGCGTATAAAGTGACTACAGTTTTAGAATTCCGTATCAAGTATTATGGTTTCATATTTCTCTCAGGGTTACGATTTGTTAAGTCCTTTTAGACGCTTCCATGCTCCCACCATTGATTATGCCTTAATTAACTTCGCAGTTTTAGGATTTATTCTCATTCTATTTACCGATGGTTGTACGGAAGTTCCGATCTTCGGTTTGGCATTTTTCATCTCTCCTTTAGTGCAGTAATTAGTCACTGGCCTGAGACCATCACATTTACTGCAGTTGAAAATCACTTTAATCACTACGGTATAAATGTTTGTGCACAAACGTCCGATTTTTGCATCATTGCCGGGTACGTAGCGCGCCGCACTACGAACCCAGCCGCTCCAGTTATATTCCCGTCCACGGCCAACACCAGTGACGAGTGCGTGAATCGGTCCTGAGGCTCCACTAAGTCGACTCAGACTCAAATGAGTAGCTAGTGCGGTGTGTAAACATTGCCACTGGGGGAGACGAAGGCGACCGGGAGTGGTCCTGGCCACCCACCCTCTCGTGTGCAGTGCCGACCTTCAATAGGTGCTCGCTAACAGCACTTTCCCCTACAAGTCTGTTTAGGCTAAACGGGGGCTATATTTGTATTTGTGCACACACACGTACATAGCTATGGATTTGTTTCAGGTGATTGCACTATCGCGTGGTCAAAATTCGAGTTACGGGTGTTTTTGCACACACACACAACACTTTTGTGAAAAGCCATCAAAGCGAAAAAGAGACAAACGAGGCAACCCGCACAGACCGAAGGACAAGCTAGCAAACTACACAAGTTTGACGTTTATTTCTTTAAAGTTTTTTTCCTTCTTCCAAATAACAAATCGTACACACAAAACCGACGTTATTTAAGTGAAAGGAAAGGTTTGGGGGAATGGGATGAAGGTTGGTGGTTGGAATATAACAATCAACAAAGATGCACAATGCAGGAAAAAACGCATTTTCATGTATACAGTAGATTTCTTAGTACCTTGCTATTCAATCGCTTGGAACCTGTTTTGCTTAAAATGTAAAGTCTTGATTTTAATATAAACGAGATTTAATTTCAGTGGTCAAGGCAAGGGGCTTATAATTACATCGTAGTAATTTTAAAAGCCAATGCTTTGTTACTTATGGACAATTTATGATCGGGTATAAATAGGGGGAGACTTTTCCTTGAGTATAGACGTCAGAACAATGTTTAATTCTTAAGCAATGGTAATTCGATACATTATGACCTGTTAAGACATGCATCGCTTTCAGTTCAAAATAAGGACAGAAATTTCGGTCTTCCAAAACATTAAATATACTAATCCTCAAATTAAAAACACATCGATAACAGAACAAAAGATCTGCACACCAACCCTGTGGCTATGACCTGCAATCTTAAATGCCTGACGTACTAAACCATTAGACAGATCACGTGGATCTTGTTGGCACCAACGCAAAAAAAGAAAGCAATAGGACACACAAGCAAGCGATTATATCTACTCAAATCCTAAGCATGTCTGAGCTCAACAGCTTACACTCTTAAATCAAAGTACGCGTCTTGAAATTTTCGGGGGAACATCTTGCGTTTGGGCTCCGAGAGGAGAGCCACATGTTTGCAATCTGAGAGTAGTAGGACCAAAAGGCGCACAGAAGTTTGAAGCACTATCAACATAAACTTTGAGTATGACAGGCAAGGGGGGGAAAAATGAAATCTATAAATTATTTAATGCCACACTTCTGTCAAGGTTTAAGGAGATTCGGTACATCTCTTTAAGGAACATATCCAAATAAAATACGGAATTGTTCTAAAAAAAGTTCAATGTTAAATTGGAAGGAGTCGATGGGAGGCGGCGGTGGTTTACGTGGTGGCGTTATTTGTAGAAAAGTTAGTTTTGATTTTTGCAAATTTGCGTGTCAATGCGAGATAAACTTGTGCAGCAAAAAAAGATAACAAAAGCGTACTGGCAATACCGCATTTCTTAGACAAATCCCATTTTAAATATTTTGATTTGTTAAAAAGCACAAACAAAAGAAATCAGGCTTGCAACATACGTACCGTATCGATGTATACAAATTCCTTCATTGGCATTTTCACTCGCCTCCAAAAAACGTCCACTCGCAACTCCCCCCCCAGCCCTCCGTATTTTACCCGATGGTGGCTAAATTTTGGGTGGTGGTTGGGCTATTGAAAATAATGTAATAGTTAATTAAAAAAAAACACCTTTGAAGTCTTAACTGGAAGAACGTAATGAAATTGTACAAAAACACATTTGAGGCCAGCATTAAATTGGTGCAATTCTGATATTGGTGCAATGCTAATATTGATGCTATAAAACTAGAATACCCCACCCCCAATACAAGCAGTCCTGGGGCATCCCCCCCCCCTCTCCACAAAAACCAGCACTGTCCAAGCCTGGCAACGTATGGTCAAACGATCGCCATAACAAACATAGCAATAATGGATTTCAAATATCTGTACATTATTATTAAATGGATCCGTGGTTATATAATGCACTACACGCCATGCTAAAATGCATTCCCTTTCGTCAACTGTTTAAAGGAATAAAATACATTTAGCGTTGTGACAATGGTGGTTTCTTTTCCAGAACGCTTTCGGACTTACATCCCCAGAACCGTCATTGGCCAATGCACAAAGATACTCCCGTGTACAAGTGGATGGGGCTTCACTCCTTCAAGTGAACTTGTAAGAACAGCATGGCTAGAAATTATTGGGAGGCGATGTCCCTCTCTAATCGACTGTTTCCCTTCGCTTTACGCGGCTTCCGGTTTGTGCGATTTCACGCTGCATGTATGTGGCAAACCCATTTCTACCGTAAAATTTGCTGTTCAAGTGGTTGGAATTCACTCACCGGCCAGACGTACGACAGGATTGTTTGCGTACTGCATTGCCCGCTACTCCTCGGGCATGCAAGCTGTCTCTTGCGTTTTAATTTTGCCCCCCCCCTTTTTATTTTGGAACGCATCTACTGCATAAAGCGAGGGAAACCTGTACTTAATAAGTCAAATTCATGAGTTTGCAAAATACAAAGTTCTTATACAGTCATCCTATACACAAATAACGTCTCCGATTGCTAATTGTCCAGTCTCTCTACAGCTCATTTTCACCTTTCATCATGGTCCATCATGCATTTATAAGAATATTTCCCTTAATTGTCATGGCCCACAATAGGTCACCCCGCTTGCAAAAAGAAAAAGCTTACCTGGAGCTATAGTAATCGATGCAAACTTAAAATTTAAGGTTGCATTTTAATAGGCGCTCAATGTTTTATTAATTTTCACCTTATCATCATGGTAAAAAAAAGTGGGGGGGGGACCCGATCTTGGCCAACTGGGAGGGGTCCAGTGATTTTCAACATTTGTACTGGACATAGGGCATGGATGAGAAATTATTTTACTGTCATTGTCCGATACAGGAATTTAGTGTGCAAAAAAATAGCACCAGTGAATGTAAGCTAGGAGTTAAAGATACTGGGAAACCAATGCAGAGTATGTGGCATTGTGCACCGGTGTAGCTCACCCACGAGTGTAAAGCCCTTCCCCAAAAGATATACGTGGGAATGGTTTTCTTGACCGTGCATCTTAAAAAACCGCACGAAACCTGAATGACTTGAACACGCAGTAGGTCTTTCGCGACCAATATTATCCACGAGGTGTTTTTTAGGTTAGATCGCGTAAATAAATGCGTCGATAAACCCACTACCACCCGACATAACCAATAAGTAAGGTAAGCAAAACGTGCCAATTCGTTGGAGTGTAAAGTCACAGTAAAGTACTCGAATTGTAAATGTTGTGGGTTTACTCTCCAAACAGACCGGTGTGCTCTACAAGTAACGAATTGGTATGTTTTTTTACCATGACAAACCTTACTAATTGGCTGTGTCGGGTGGTGGCGGGTTTAATGACGCATTTATATTTACGCGATCTAACCCAAAAAAAGCTGTAGCCAATTGACTGCCCGAGACTCTCTTTTAGCGGGGGCGACTGGAGTACGATTGCCATCTCACGGCGAGAGCAATTCGTATCAATTCGAAAACGCTCGTACTACGGGTACTAGCATTTACACGACCAAAGGACGTTAACTACAATAACAGGTCAAGTAAATGGCGTGGATTGTGGCCTTAAGAATAGGGAGACCAGAGTAGAGGGGGCCCTACGAGACTGATACGCTATCCAAAAACACAGCTCACTAAACTTTTTCACGAGGAAGAATGTTAGTAAACGGTATGAAAAAGTTGCCGCTGCGGTGAACTTGCACAGTAACATTAAGGCAAGTCTCTAAAATATATTTCTCTTATCAGTGACACTTATTGTGAATGGTGAACTTTGCTTTCTCCACCAATGCCAAAACGGTCCCTGAAAATATTAAGTTTAACGTGTGACAGCGTTTGAGATCCACCCCCTTCAAACCCTGCATTATACATCGCATAGGATGGACACAAAACGAAAAGGTAAAAAAATAAAGAAAATATTAAACATTTCAGAAAAAAAACTCAGTGCGTCGACTAAAACAATTAGATCCATAACATCAACGTTAATGTCACTGAATGAGATGACAAAACACGTCTAACCCACAGGCTGTTGCCTGGCTCGCTGTGTTTTGTAAAGCATTTCTTAATAAACATATTTCATGTTAAAGTATCACGCAAGGCAAAAATGTTAACAAACTTCTGATCCTCACATTCCTATCATCAAGAGTCCTTGGGGCGTGGTTTTGGGACTCAGATGCTTTGTGGCGAAAGTAAAAAAACTATAGAAAATTACAATGAAAACAACTCAATTGGCCCACAATTCAAAACATTGAAAAAATAATCATGAGGAACCAATACAAAAAAAACATAAAATTCTACAGGTAAAGCAAACAAAAGACTTGGGTTAGGGAATGACTTACCAATGCAGCGTCTTTAGCATAAGAAACATTCAATGCCTCCAAAAGCGCAACTGCTTCGCATCAACGTTAACGTTTAAAGCTGCAGTTCCTTCAGCCTATAAACCATCATTTTTCACAGGATATCAAGACAATCAAAACAGTGATGGCCAGAAAATAATACGTGCGTATAAACAGTGTTTTCAGGATTCTCACAACAGAAGGCCCCAATTCAGTCACTAATAACTTCCAAAAGAATAGCAGTCAACCGGTCTTCTTAACCATGAAACTCAATTTAATTTACTTGCGTCCACTCAAGTTTAAGTGGAAACATTGGACTTCTCCAAATTATGGTAGTCAATACTGCCAAGGTGGTAACAGGAGCCTGTGTCTTTTACGCAACTGAATTGTAACCATGTGTTGAAGTCACCAGACCACAAGGTAACACACACACTGGAGGCCTGCCGTCAGTACGTGCTTCCCAAAGACAACGTTTGCAATGATCGGCCAAATTCGGTCCAAGCACACGAACTTTCTACGTGTTACCAAACTGATCGAAAGCCTAGCAGGTGATGGCCACGAGAAATGTTTAAATTATTTTCTTGCTTCGGTACAAAAGGTTTGCACAAACGCACCGCAAAAGAATTTATGACTGTAAAGAAAAGTCAAATGCTAATTAACCCAGAAATAAGGGGGAACCTTGGCCCTTTTCACACGGGGTCTTTGGGACAAAAAAAACGTTGGCAAAGTGAATGACGAAACGAAAGCTCTTTTGAAAGTATCAAATTTTAAATTGCAATGCCTGCTTTCACTCAACATGTGATAAAAACGGTGTCCAGCGATAGCTTTAGTCACCGTGCAAAATATATTTACCCGAGTCATGGGAAAACTGACAGGCAACCACGAGAAATGAATCCAAGCTCACGAACTATGACATGGGAGCACAAACATGACTGAACCATTGTCGCTTTTTTTGTTCCATTCGTATATTATACTCGGCCATTACAATACCAACATACACATGCTCGATTCTCCCATTAAATAAACTGACCAGGTAACTGGTCAGTAGACACCAACAAAGACAACTTTCAGATGGCAGCAACTTACGGTGTCCAAATAAAGAGTGAATTGCTAAAAAATATATATGAAGGTATTTACTCCAACGTTAATATGTTGACGGTTTCTAATTGTATCTTTCAGGTCAAAATATGATGCGTTTAAGTGGGCCATTTATAGATTTTTTTTTTTTAAAACAACTTGGCTGTCAAACACACGTGCACAAAACACGTTTTGGAGGGATTTCTTCTACACGCGTTCCCAACGCGTGTTGGTCGTGCGCAAAGGTGAAGTTTGCGCAAAGGTGAAGTTACGTCATTTTGCAGAGCACAAATGCACAACACAAACGAAAAGTACCGCCCAATTGAAAGCATCGAGATTCCACTGACATGGCATGTACTAAATTGACTAGCAGAGGCCGCAGAGGTCACGGCACATTAAACAAGCACAGAAGAGAGCAACATTTATTGAGGAAAAATCGTGACAAAATACAGTAGACTCTCGATGAACTGCACTTCAGTCAAGCCGAGTTAAATTTTATTCTGCAAGACACTCAAAAAAAGGAAACGTCACTTCTCCTCAGCCCTTTACTTTGTGCAGCCGTTGCCCAGAATACCCAACCCTCCCTCCTCCCTGTCTGCTTCAAGAAAATCTTGATTTCACTTAAGTCAATTAACCATAAAAACGTGTTCATCCACACAAACTGTCCCTATTAGGTGCAATTAATGGAGAGTCTAGTGCGGTTAAATTCAGAGGACAATCTTCTTCAACATCCCATATATTTTGCCTTTGTACAATGTTGTATTTTATACATAATGCGAGTCACGGTGCCAAATGTAGAAAAACGTTGCGAGTTGGTAGTCATGTATTTTGGGGGACAAATTTGCACATCTAGTTACAGGTGGTTTCATGATAAAAAAATAATAATTAAAACTTCCATGCATGTCACTCATTATAAAGACCAGGTTTATGGGACAACCTTTTTGTGAATAATTGGGCTCAAATGGAACAAATAGCAAACAAAAAAAACCACGTGGCAGATCACACAGACAATCCTGGCAGGTACTGTTGCTACGGCAAATACAGTTGCCACTTTACGCAGAATGCAAGCATGGGCATCTTTAAACATTTGTATTGGCACAAGTGATGGCCAGCGAGTATTCCAAGGCAGTCAAAATGAAGTTCATGTTGTATGTGTAACGAAATTAAACGATATATATAAAAAAACACCTTAAAATACGTAACCAAAGCACGATGGAACGGAGATCAGAGGTGAGCGGACAGGGACGGGACGATGACTGATTGGCTGGAGGACGTCACATGGTCACACCGACACGATTGTTAACGGCACAACCAACATCTAGAAGAAAAAAACTGCACAGGAAAAGAGAAAAAACAGGGGGGGGGGGGGAATTTGTTACGTGGAAACAAAAGCAACGACACAACAAGAAATTAAAACACTCAACGGGTACGACCTGGCAGTGAGCCGTTGCAGGAGTTGACTAGCGACAATGAAAAAAACCACACAAAAAACGTAATATTTTGGACTGCCACAACCAAGTAGAATCGTTTCACTTTATTAGAACTGCAATGTATAGTGGTTTAAAAAGGCACATTCCACTTTAGTAAGGATATACTTTAAACTTAAGTTTGGAATGTTATCTTTTATTACGAGTGCTCATCTTGTGCGGCTTTGAATTTCATCTAATAGCTTTGTGCTACTCCGTAAGCTTATATTTGGGGGAAGCCCATCTTCGAAACAAAATTCAGGCATAGCCATCTTCCAGCCGAGTCACAAAGAAAGTTAACACAGCACTGGTGGCATTTGTGTCAAATCTTTCAACAAGCACATTTGAAAACGTTAATTTGGGTTGAATATACGAGGTTCCATCTCAAAGCAATCACCACCGCTAAACAACTTGCCCTTCTGGAAGGACACTGCCTCTCCTGTTGCAGCGGGGAACATTGAGGCGCACAAAAAAAGTTGTCGGGGTGATGTTAATAACGCGATATCCTGTCGCTGTATTAAATCCAACTGGGCAGCGCCGAGATGGCATTTCTCAGCAGGCCACGTGTCCCTGCAGCAATGTTTATGGGTGCTGAAAATAAATCAAGGCTGTACAAACGATATCCTGCTTTCATGCACCGTGTCATATCGCAAGCGTCACTTTACAACGGCATCCCTGCACAACTTTCAAGTATCCCTTTTTTACGTGATCATGAGCATTACTGCAAATACTTTAGCATACCAATCAATTAGGAACAAAGTTAAAAAGCACACTGCCATGAAGAAAAACTGTTACAAAAAAACATTCATTTAGAGGTGAACAGGGCATCGACGAAATGGGGCCAATTATAACTTGTTAACATCCAATACCGCAAAGTTGACACAATTCATGAAATGGTGAATTATTTTTACAAGAGCTCATGTTTTTTTACCTGATATGCACCTCATTAAACAATAATCCATCGATTTAAAAAAAGCAACACGGTAAACCAAACATCCACAGGGAATAAAATAATCTTTGTTGCGTTGCAGATTTCTTTGAAGAACATGCTATCGAAATCAGTCATTCCTCTTTTCAACTATCAAATAATCTGGCACAATATCTAAATACAACACAACTGTTACCAACTTATAAACTATTTTATCGTGCAAACATTTCCCACTGTTTAAAGACAAAACTGTAATACAATACGGGTAAAAATATGTACGTTATGTACACATGTGCATGCCAAGTGTCAGTCATGTAATCGCTGGAACGGGAAGCATATATTTAAACAACCAGACAATTCATCACCTTTAATGATTGATCAGTCTGTCCAAACCAACACAATTTAATTCTAACAATATGCAGCATTTAACAACAGACACGGTTGCAATGCTTAACGTGTGAATTAAAATAATTAAATCACGGCTTTAAACGTGCAAACCTGCTTCATTGTGTTGGTAAATCCAGACCTCAAATGGATTTACCATTTTGTATGTACAAAGCAGCCTTCCACCACCAATTTCCACTCCTCAGTGTCATCACTTATACTTCAACGAAAGCTACGCTTATTTTACAGACACACTTTCAAGAACAATGCGATTCCACAGAAACAAAGCTACAGAAGTGTGTAACGAGTGCTGTTGTACTGCACTATCAGCTTGCCATGTAAGCTTCTGATACCACTTCTGCACATTTTTGCTATACAGGAATTACCCTCCCAGCTTAGAGACTGGTTGGCAATTGAGAGTTCAGAATTTTAACGTTTCCCATTCCGATTGACGTACATGTACATCATTAGCTTTTCTTCCCATCCCATTTCAATGACGTACTTGTCTGTTCCAATGACGAATGGAATCGGGAAAAAAAAGACTATCGGACCTGAAGACCGAGGCTCCCACAAGGCCATGCGGGAGGTCGTGTCACTACAGTTCTCTGCCGTGAGTACAATGTCTTTAAAAACAACGGCGCTACACCTCTCTAAATAAAATTAACGCATACAGCTTGCACATTCCGAGATTCAGCAGTGAACGGGACACCCACCCTGCAACTTGCAGACGTCTCAGAAAGGGAAAGGGTTAATCGATTCAGATTTGGAGTAGGTAGCGGGCACACTAACACTGCATCACCAAACACCCTACTCGTCCAACATGCCAACTTAAAATCATCCACCATATATTACCAAAGGGCAGGGCTTTATGCAAACATTGGTACATCCAACACTGTCCCAGTGTGACAACACAGCAGTGCCATTATGGCTGGGCTGGTAAGCCATGCCTACATTTAAATATTTACATAAGAATCTTATTTAAATGCTTCCCCCTACGTCTATGCTTTCTATGTATGTTGAACGTCTTTTGCACCATACGTAGCCAACCGTGCTGATCAGTGGTGCTGCTTTGGTGATGCGAGTGATATTATCATGATCTATCAATTCCCCAGATAAGAAAAATAAGCACAATTTAACATGGAAAGTCATTGACGGTGTTCAATTCACAAGCGTTTCATTAAACAAATTTTTATACTTTTAAGAATGCATCCATTTTCAAATGCCCCGCGGTCACAAATTGATCGCAGCATTTTAATGATACTCACTGGAATCATGCAATGGTGTTGCTGTTGCCTAAAAAAAAATCTGGAGGGTACAGTACTTGCTTTGTAGTACCAATTAGTTTGTGGTGACACCAACTATAAAGCCTTCCCCAGATCAACCTTGTTATCACTTGGGGTGCTCCAAATTCTGAGTTCATAAATGGCTCCAGCTGAAACCATGTTCGTTTTTAAACACTATTTGACTGCTCACATACCTGTCCTGCATTGCAACTTAGTTTTAATTATATTTGTTCTTTTCTAACACGCAACTTAGCTCGTGTCGCTGCACCTGTTCTGTCTCATTTGAATTTCTCTCGGACCAACCCCTTGCCTCACCAAGTGCTTCTTCATATTGTCTTACGACTGAATCTCTCATTCTATTGCACGTAAACACTTTACTACCAGGCTTCAGTTCTGGCCAGGCACCCGATCAGGTATTTAATATTTGTTTGCACTTGTGCTGCTTCCGAGTTCATATTATGTGCGCATTGCCGTATGTGTTACAAGTGCAAATTCATTTTAATTTGCGATGTATCAAGCTGAAATACAACTTTTCGTATAAGTCTGCCATCTACTGTTCAATGTGCGTATAATGTTGATCATTTCATTAACCACAATGTGAGCGCAGTTTTAAGTTCATTATAAAACAGCATTATTACTTAAATAAAATCGTGGTGCATCCTTTCAGAGGCCAGTATCAATTCTCTGCGATAGCGAAACTGCTGTACGCAAGGTTCTACAATTGACATTTCTTTATTTGAGCGTACAAAGAAGAGAACTGGAATGTAACGGTTGAAAGAATAAACTATAAAGTGATAAAAGCGTGTTTTGAAACCCATCGCCCAAGACTGATATGCATCCAAGACAAACCAAGTAATCTCCTATGGAAGTGTCATGTCAACAAAGCTATACAAGCGAGTCTTCATGGGTTACCCATATTTAGCTTGCTTTGCTTTTTTTTACATTATTCTACAAACGAGGGGGTTAAAACACAATTCGGTCGCACATAACCCACATTGTGCTTAATGCATCCAATCACGTCAGATCTAGAATGCATAGCAGGTTTTGAGCCTGGCTTGGGGTGGGGACTGCCTAGGAATATGGGGGGGGGGGGGAGATCGTAGGCTTGGGCAGAAACGTGGCCAAGCATATTGCAAACACAATATTTTAATTCGTGTATCTTGTCGAAACGGAGGCTGAGTGTTGTGGGATTTGCCGGTTACCCTTGGTTTTGTCCTGCATTCCAAACTGATGAATGGTATTGGCAAAACATTCCAATACAGTAGAATCCCGCTCAACAATGGCAAATGGTTCCACGAAACCGGTCATCAAGTGATTGGGTCGAGTTTTAACGACACATTTATATATTTACGCGATCTAACCCAAAAAACCTCTATTATGGATGATATTGGTTGCGAAAGTCTACGTGTTAAACCAAAAATTAAATTAACTAATGCTTTGGCTTTCAGTTAGTATGTCCATAATATAACTTAGGAGAGAAGGGCTTTAGTGGGCATTATTACCCTTAATAAATAAAAATCCATCTTGTAGCTAGTGCAAAAAGGCAAATTTCTTCATCAAGATTTTTGATTCATAGGTTGCCACTCATATGATCATTCAAAACGCAGTGCTGCAATCGCTTTTGAAAGAGTCAACAATTTGAAAAGCGGATATATTTTCCAAACATTTTCAAATTACTAGTTTTTAATTGTGCATATTTTTCAATCAGGGGATATTATCAAAAGGCATGTCCCATCGAGGTCACTCCACACCAAATCAACCAAGAATATATTTCGTGAACCCCGAGTTCCATGAAATTTGACTCACATCTTTGTTGTGAGTCAGCAAGGGAGGCTACGATCAAAATGTTTGCTCAATCTGATCTCCTATTCCACCAGATGTAGAGGTCATCGAAATTTGACCCAACCAAGACCACTGGGAGCCCTTTCACATTGCGAATTCTATGTGGCTACTCGAAATATACTTTGGGGAGTCTTGACAATTTTCAATAAAGCATTGCCCCCTCCCAATGTCTCAGTTTCTTTTCCTCACAATGAAATGTATAGAGGTCTTCAAGGAGCTTCAACAATGAGGCAAGTTCTCAGAGCTACAAAATGAGACTTCCCGGAGCATCGCCACAGCGCCTTCTTGTGGTCACATTGGGGGTAAGGATATGAAGGCGGAAAATAAACCCTCACGCACGATTTCCCAAACTCCCAGTCCTCGGGAGGATCCACCACACGCTACGTCTTTCCAGACGTTAAAAAATTTACCGCCAATTTTAAACGCAAATTAATTCGCTCCATGCTGCACGTTCCCGACTATTGTGAAAGAAATCCCACATGACGCGCTAAGGAGTCAATGCTGTGTATGCGCCGCGGGGATCTCAATCTTCGTCTCAAATCAGCTCTTTTAACGCAGGCGGCATTAAGCAATTAACGTGTGGGTAGCGCGTCGCGTATGCTGCGTTTAAAAATAATCGGGTGTGTGCAGCATGTGGAAAGAGTTAATTTATATTTCAGTGGGGAGTAAATTGGTAAATGCTGAAAGGAGCAGCGTTAGCGGGGGTTACAAGTACTGAGGTTTTGGACACCCTGGTCCTAACAAAACATTTTTCTTGCAACAGAGCTGCAAGGACAATGCCTAAATAAATGGTACATAATTACTTTCTGGGATGCATCGTTTCTATAAGGTGGAAATTCAGTCATTAAGCCATTTGAAAAATGCACAAAGCACTCCACTATCATCTTACACCCATAATCTTCAAGTAAAACCTAATTATGATTTTAAAGGTCACAAATCAGGAATGCTTTACTTTGTTTGTAAACAATTCAGAACAAATATAGTTTTGATAAACTTTGTGTCAATGATGACGTGCACAAATTGTGGTCTTTTTAAGTTGAAAATTAAATATTGTGTTGTGTCAACAGTCAGCAGGCCGCACAGTAAATTTCCACCATTACCCAGATGAAGAGTTAAAATAAACCATTATAAACATTTAAATGCAATCTTTTGGCATTGTTTTGCTCAAATGTTTTTTTCCCAGCCACTCCAATTTATAATCAATCTTTTTTTTTTAACTAAAGTTTTGTTGTTGTGACAATGTGCACGCAACGGTTTTGGCACCAAGTTTATAAACTGTTTTTTTTTTTACCAGGTAAGGCCCACTGAGCTAAAAAGCTCTTCTTAAGAAGCGACCTGGCCACAAACGATAGCTCAACGAAGTGACTTATCACGTGGAAACTTAGAGCAGCGAAATACCCAAAACGCATGTTGATTCTAAATGTGGAGGGGAAATACCGGAAGACCCGGAGAAAAATCCACGCGACCACAGGGAGAACATGCAAACTCCAAATATAGGAGGTGTCAGGGTCAGAATCGAACCCACGACCTCCTGTATACCAGGCGAGGTAGTTAACAACTCGCCACCGTGGCGCCAAAGGTGCTGAGCACACTTACCCGGGCAAGCACATGCCCCGTCAGTAGGGCTTGCTGTCATTCTTGGAGCGCTTGAGCTGTACTTTGAGACGCTTGGTGCCAATCTGAAAGCCGTTCATGGCTTGGATGGCAGCTTGAGCCGAGATTGGATTATCGTAGCTCACAAAACCTGTTAAAAATACGCACGCGTGGTTAACAAAAAGGGTACAGCTAAAAATTTACAATGAATAAACGAATGCAGATAAGCATTTAGATTCAATGTCTCCGTCATGAAAACTTGAATATACGCGAAGTATTTAAATGCTTGGCACCCTGATGCTTTGTTGTAATTTTTCGCCTCATTTGAAATGTTTTCCTGCTAAAACACCACCATTCTTGTAAAGTAGATATCAGTCAACAGTACTAACCTACAGTTAAACCTCTTAAAGTTATACTTCTGTAAGCCAGGATTCAGGGGGGTAGAATCGCCAACAAAAACAAAACCACCGACTGCAGATGTAGAACAAACACGTGAAAAAAATCATGAAAAAATACTGAAGTCTACATACAAAAGACAAAGATCAAGATTACCCTCAAAGCCTTCAGCAGGCTGCTTGGAGCAAGTGCCATTAGCGGGCACCTCTTAAGGTCGGTAAGGCACACGAGGGGAACGGGGGGTGACCAGCACCACACCCGGTCGCCAATGCTGATGTTTATACACCACACAAGATCCTCGTTTAAGGCCAAGTCGACTGAAGGAAGGCCCAGAACTGGTTCAGTTATATTGGCTGCAAGCTAGAATCGAACTCGGGTCACGGGGCTCATAGTACAGTCCGCTAACCAATATACTCCCGATCCCCAATGCATAGAGTAACGCACATTCAAATAAATGTGAGGAAACCCACCAAAGCACTTGCTGAGGTTTGTCTGCTTGTCCACGAACACCTTGGAGGAGACAACAGAGCCAAACGGCATGAACGTCTGCATGAGGTCCTGATCCCCAAACTCCTGGGGTAAGTGGTAGATGAACAGGTTGGCTCCCTCAGGACCTGAAACACACAAATGAAAACCGATACAACAATGCACCACCAATAAGCCGACGGTCATCGCGATAACTGCAAGATTTGCACACGATTGAGAAACTTATAGGACGTAAGTCTGAAAGAGAGACATTCCAAAACATTTTTTTTTATCAATGTAGAGTTATTTACAAAATGATATATACATCATACATAACTGGTAAAGGATCATTAAGTCATGATTTTGTCACTTCACTACACAAACCTGGTCCTTTGCCATCATGATGTACTGTTCAAACTCATTAATCACTGTCAGCACTATAAAATAATTCACATCACCAGCTACATGAATGCCTCCATTTCTTCAGTGCCAGATAATACTTAGCTCAACCAATTCAACTTTATTTCATTCAAAAGGCATATTTCTTCAAAGCAAGGGCACTTTATGTAAAATTATCCTTAATTACAAATGTAAAACCGTGCAATTCGAATAGTAATTAGTTTCCATCTTAATACTTCCATCATAAAACTGGGATCGCACTAGAAATTAGTACTCTAGGCCTTGGAATTATTATTAACCCCAAGCTCTTGTTCTGCTTCAACATCTCAGCTCTGCAGGAACTCCCACCTGTGCAACATCTCCCATATCCATCATTACCCTTGTTCCATGAGATGCCAAGACCCTCAGTAAATATCTATATATCACTTTTCACCTCGACTATGTAAGACCCGCCTCTACGGCCCTGTCGATACTTCTCCTCTGATTAGCAAAGTTGGCTACGTATGGTGCGAAAGAAGTTCGAAAGTTCAGCCCACAGGCAGGGCCCTAAGCAGCAAAGGGTGGCGCCTAGAGGGGCAGGGCATACATGGTTTTGCCCCCAACACATTTTGCCTCTCCCGTATCTTTCTACGTCGCCTTCTCGCGCTCGACGTTCTCAATCTTTGCTATCTCTCTGTCCATTCTACTCCTTGTGCTCAATCACGCTGTCGCTTCTTTTAACCCCCCCCCCCCTCTCTGAAAATTAGTGAAGAACACCGATTTAAGGAAATGAAAGTGAGGAATCAAGCGCAGAAGGCAGAATATTGTAATGCTGCAGATGCCGCCAGAAACCAATCAGTCCCGTTAGTTACCTTGGCTATTAATCTATCCTCAGTTGCTTACTTTAAATCTCTCTTTATATGTAACGACAAGTTATTGGTTTTCGTCTTTGGCTGTGCAGGGGCGTTGCCTTGCCTGTATCCCTTGCTGGGCTCCCTGGCTGAGCTACTCAGGCAAGTCTGGTCAAAACTAGATTCATTATGAAAGCAAGGGACCCTCATTGAGTTTAATGGCTCTAATGCACAACTGTGTTGTAAACCAGAAGCAACTAATTCGTTTTAAAATGGACATATCGCATTCCCATGATGCATTAACCATCATGATAGAGCTGGGTTTCCAAGGGCCTTGTGAATGTTGGTGCATAAACATTGGCAAGTCTATTAAAAAATGTCCCCCCATGGAAGTGGATATATTTACAGGCTTGCATGTTTCCATTACTATAAAGTTCAGTGCGCAACTTTCTTCAAATATTGAAGCAATGCCACATTAACAAACGAAACATTAGTTTAACACGTAGGCTTTCACGACCAATATCATCCAACATAGAGGTTTTTTGGGTTAGATGGTGTAAATATTTAAATGTGCCGATAAACCTGCCACCACCCGACAGCCAATCAATAAGGTTTGACACGTAAACAAAACATGCCAATTCGTTACTAGTACAGCACACCGGTGTGTTGGAGAGCAAAGCCACAACATTTACAATCCCAGTATGACGTTTCGCCAGTAATTATAACTATCTTCATCAGGCGACAGCCTGATTTGTGGATAAATCCTCCTGTTTTGTTCCTTAAATAGAGGGATAAATGTTATGGCATCACCTGGGATCACTTCTTGAGCGATGTGGGTTATTTATATGGTAATCAACATCCATTATGCATGTGCATTATGCAAGCCCCTCCTGTCACCTGATGAAGCTATATTCTTTGGGTCTTTCGGTAAAGTCACGGACATGTATTCAGTGTTGAAGACTATGTTAAACAGAGCAGCATGGCAAATATTGTTTTAAGATGCAATACAACAGCAAAAAGCTTACATTTGCCAAACGTATCCCAGAGGGCACAGGTTTTCACTTGAAAAATGTTGTCAACTGTACATTTTATCACGTGTTTTTAGTCTTGTTTCACTAAGATGAGGTTCAGATTGCAGCATGTTTCAGCCTCGGCCTATCAGGCAATAAAGTATATTTTTCTTAGTAATATACAGCACAAGGTATGCAAACCAGATATGCCCCTACAAAATAAAACACATTATTTTCTAGGTTGCGCCTTTAATTCCCAAGCATTACGAATCACCTCTGTATATTCTTGGTTCTGTCGGTAAAGTCACGTAGAAGGGAAACAATAAAAAAAAACCTCAATATTATTTTATTATTTCCCTTCTACGTGACTTCACCGAAAGAACCACGAATATGAATCCCCGCAGTCACGAAAGCTTTAAATCACCTCTGTATGTTTGCAAAAAAAAAGAAAGGGCCTCTTGGTTTTTGATCAGGCTTGTGTGCAAGTGTGTTCACGTGGCCACTCATGCTGGAACCACTCACCTTCTTTCTGGCTGCCCATGGCTGAATGCTGCTGCTGTTGCTGCATTAATGAGCTCTGGCCATAGAGGTTGGGCAGGGCGGCAGCCGTGTAGTGCTGCATGCCAGAGTAGGCCTGCGACAGGGCATCCATCGTGCTGCCCGAGCCATTGGCAAGGCCACCGTTCAGGGATCCCATACCTGCGTTTGCATATGTGGAGACGAACAACATTGCACACGTACGTATCCATGCACGCAAACACTAATGTTTACCGACACACACACACACAAGAATGTGGAAGTACGTACAAATTAAAGCATGTGCAAGCATGCACACAAAGGAAATAGATATTTAATACTTGGGACCAGGATATATTGGCTGTTGAACAATTAAACAATGCATTGAGGGAGATAACCATACACAAGTCATAATAAAAAAAAAACATCAGTCGGTGTGTCGGGAAAAATGACGAGGGCAAGCGCCCGTGTGTTGACAAGATTTATGACGGGAGCATCTATCAAAGAAAAATATTTCACCAGCAAGTGAGCCCATGCCGAGGCCAGAGGAGACACCCGAGAGGCTCTGCAGGGCACCCAGTGATGACATTGGGGTCACAGCTGCTGAGGGGCTTGAGGAACTTCCCACTGGGAAAAGTGTCAAGAGCAACAACAGGGGCTAGATGAGTGACATCAAAGTGCTAAAAAGGGGCTTTCTGGATGACTCAGGGAACTGATACCCATGTAAAGTACTGAGTCGACACTTAGAAAAAAAACTTGCTTAAAAATCTGCAGTACAAAAATGGTACACTTTCAGTCAGTCACCTACGATTGCACAAACAATTCGAACTTTAAGAACACCGGTGATAGACTAAATACTAAGCCATAAGACAAAATGGCATACCACAGCTTTAGGATCGTGTGAAGCCGAGTATTCTTAAGATGCCATTTGACCCACTCCTCAAGAATAGTTGAATACATCTGGTGCCCAAGAACAAGAAGTGTAGGCTCCCCTGGGGAATCGTCACAATACACAATGGCACTGTCACATTATAATGGAGCCACCATCTTCAGTAACACCATATCCAAGGTAACCTGAACTCAGTATTATCTAAATCCCTGAAAAAATTAAAATTTGCAAAAAAAACAACTCGTGAAACCAACAAATAGATAATCAAAAGACCCTCCAAACCATCCTGAGTCAACTAAATCCAGAAGCCAGTTTTTCAGGGTAGGTTGGAATTAGCAGGTTGACAGCTGTACACGAGACTTGAGGGTTTAACTTAAATCGTAAGGCTGCATTTTTATAACAACCAGCCAGTCAGAATCCTCGAAAAAACTATAAACTGTGAACAAGCCCACAAGAGAGCTAGATAAATGGCAAATTGAAACTCATTCTAATCTTAGTAATTTAATTAAAAGTGCAGGACCACTTTGCACATGTGTGTGGAGTACTCACTTTGCCATTCCATACCTTTACAAAAGGGACAAAAGCAGCTGTACTTGCCCAGGATACACAGGGAATAGCTCTGATCAAATGAGGATTACAAGTGGCCATCCCAGCAAAAACTTTGGTTTTTACATCTCACGCATTAATTCCTTAACCTGGAGTAAAAAAGCTGCTTCAAAGCTGGATGATGCCCCATTTTCTCTCACCATACACAGCACAAAGATTTGCCCAGACAGTTCAGAATGCTCCCTCATTTAAAATAAAAAACAGGGCTCTAACAAGGTTCAGAATGTAGAGTCGCAAGAACGGCTTCAAATATAACGATGGGAAAATGAGAAACAATTAAATTGCCAGATCTCGGGCTGCTTATACATCCTGGACGTGCCGGTTCATTCTGATGGGTTGAACCTGACCCCCCCCCCCACCTCTTGGTAGCATTCGCTTCCTCCTGATGGCGTCTACTCGTTTCCTTTCTTGCCGCTAGCCGCCGTTGAGTTGTTGCCATCTCCAAAGTGGACTGCCGCTTTTTGTGCCGAAATTTGAGGCGTCTCGCCACCGCTTGTCCCGATCTGCAGTGCTGGTAAGTGCACCATGAGGTACACACACCTCTCAAGCGTGCTCAATACCGCAACAGAGAAAGCACAGGGAGTGCAGTTGGGGGGGGCGGTCACTTATTTTGAGAGTGACCCTTGCACGTCCACATACGTGCAGGCATGTTTAGCTTGTCAGCTAAGGCCATGAGTAATACGGGGGGGGGGGGGGGCGGCAATATTTCTTCAGCCAGCATAATATACAGCCCCTGCTGCGGCAACCAGCAAAAGACTCTCTTCGAGTAGGAAGACCCCATACCATGCACTGCTCACAGGGTCCCGCAGACCCCACAAAAGCTTACAACAAAAGGCTTCTGGGCACATGGCCCAGAATCTGAAAACCCAAGATGGTGGCACCAGGGTCACGTGACAAAAATACAGTATTGTGATGATGCACTGGTGGGGGGAGCCTGTTTTAAACTTAAGATTTCTGGGTGGTGGGCTATCAGATGGGCATTCAAGTCTTCTTGAGGATTGTACCAATGACCACCGTTAGAAAAACATCTCTCGGTTAAAACTTACGTAACTAGGGGCAGGCACAAGATTGATTGAGAAAAGGAAACCCATCAGAATCTGAATGTGGAACTGTTACCAATCAAACGGTGTCAGTACTACAATTACGAGGATTCATGTGACAGTAGAGCTTCTCTGCACGATAGACTCTGGCAGCAGAATAATTGTTAAATAAAACTGCACAAAAACATAAAAGGAACGGCTTGAAACTGTAGTCTGAGCATTCATATTGAAGTATGAATCATGGGTTGGTTTGATTATATACCAAGAACAGAGATTAAAGGGGGTTAAGCATAGTTTATCACCGAGTTCAAAGCAAGTCTTAAAAACACGTGGACTATTTGTAAAACCAATTTCAACGTTAGTGGCTTACAATGTATCGTAAAATCACAAGGCAGTGCCTGCAAGTATACATTTCGCATTAAAACAATCGTTCTCAGGACGCTATGCATGGGAAGGCGGAAAATAGTTAACAACCAAGTGAAAAAGTGATAAAGATGTTGTAAGTAACTAGAGCATACCATTTTAAACAGATACATTTTTAGTCTGGATTTGAAGATTTGTGTCTCAGAAGTCCTGACCTCGAAGGGCAACGAGTTCCAGAGTTTTAGGTGCCGCAATTTCGACAGGCGTTTGCATTTTGCAATAGGCTCAAAAGTCGTTTCGGTCAGTATGCAGGCCAAAGTGTTCCGCCCTTACCAAGTTCACAGGCTGTATGTAAACAGAGGCAGCAAGCAGAAGCTAAGCTCAAATTTGGTGAGAGATCAATGTTTTATTCAACCTTGGAACATAGGCCCACAGTGGTTTACTTTTATGAATTATTATGTCAGTGTCATTAATTGTGCACTATACATCAGAACGAGTGCTTTTAGTAACTCCCCGCAGAAATTACAAAACCGCTGCGGTAAAAATAAACATTGGTTACATGTAACATTTCCCAGTGGCTAGCATTGTGACCAAGCAGAAGTGTTCCCACTTTTACATCAAAGTGGGAGTGGTTTTAACAGCAATTATTTTTGTTAATGGTGTCAAAACTGGATCCAAGATAATGGTGTATTCATGAGCAAAGTCTCTCACTTGGGCTGTAGGCTGACAAGCTGCTTTGTGACCCGAGGGTGCTTTGCGATGAGTGGCCCATGCCTACCATGGCCGCCAACGTGGCTAATTGCACAGAGTTCAGGCCTGCAAATGCATATGCAACGTAACCACATGCAGCGAAACCTACACAGCCAAATCATGCACCCCCACCCACCCCCCCCACTAAAGCAATGTGGAGCATGAGTGCAGGAAAATGTAAACAAAAGAAAATGTAATTTATACTTCCAACATTCGCTCAGTTGGGAGTTAAATAAAATAAAAGCCATTAAAAGCCCAGTGTAAGAGATGCAAAAAACAAATGTAAAGGTTTACTCCAGTGGCCCAAATAAAAAAAAATCATGGGATAAATTAATCAATTTGTAGATAAAATAATAAATACAAATAAAGATTAAGAGCAGAAGTTACAAAATCCACAACACCAATTTTAACGAAGTCATGGCATACATGTGTACGGTCACCTGCTCAAGAAACCACACAATATGCACACTAACAAAACGACAAATGTATCCAACACTGAGAAAATTATTACTCTTAATAACTGAGGTTCCATCACCTTAAACATTTTTACCACAACATGAAGATCATAACCACAAGAGAAATTCCCCACCAACATGTAGAGCTCAACGTACAGTTGACAGCGCATTATATACATCTGTACATTTATATGAATGCAGATTAGCGTTATGAACAATTAGGGCTGGGGAAGGATGGGGATGGGACAATTACTGAGGCAAGGGGGGGGGGGGAGATTGGAATGTGGATCGAAAGCAAAGGCATGGATGACAGAAGATCCACCCCTTTGGTAGGAAGAGCAAGCTTTGCCACTTCCAAACCCCGAGATGAACACAATAACGTGGCTATGTGCGCACGAACGTACATTCCTACCTTCCAAGTTTTGTAAGAATGCCAAAGCGAATGTTTATTTGCAGACACAAGTATTGAATGCAAAGTGTTGGACTTAAAATTTAACTGGATATGCGACTGTCCACCAGATTGCCTCCCGACCTCACCTCTTTATAACGTGTTTATTTAGGCCCACGGTGCTGGTAGGAAGCACAAAATTATAAACTAATGATGGATATAATCTCCTTGCTGCAGTCAAAATACTTGACTTGTGGGAAAAAAGGGGGTTGGTGGGGCCCCAAATCTGCTGTCATGAGAACGTTTCAGAAAGCTCACCAATGATTATAAACAACAGACTGCACACGCGCAAGCCATCCAACACTCAGCACACGTGTATTTTTGCACCGAGGCTGACCTGAGACCTGAGGCATGCCACCGTAGGCACTGCTCATTCCACCCGCAGAGGAAGCCTGCTGCAGTAGCTGTGGACGACAAGGGGGGGGGGGGGGGGGGGTCGGTTGGTAAAATTACGGTGGGCCCCATGAGCAGCAGTGTTAATAGCACACCGCCACTCCCAAACCAGTGTCCTCGGGGTGGATCCACAATGTAAAGTTAGACACTGCGCCTTTGGCGCCAAAGTGTGGTTGACTCAGCCATCAAAAGAAGGACCCAGAACACACTGGGCCGACAAAAATGGAGCAGTCATCATCCGATGAGATGGACCGTGATGACGACCACCAACGAGATTTTGCGTGAAAATGTAATTACTCTGTAGTGACAAATGCTTATTTATGGAAAGCTAAATGTTTTTTTTAAATGAATAAAAGCAGTACTTTTTTACAACTAAAAAAATGTGGCTATTGTGCTACAATGAATGACCCAATGGAACTGTGGCAACGATTCTCGACAACCGAAAGGGTTCGTTAACTCTCTCCGTTTATGATGAGCAGCTGCTAATGATGTTGGTGGTGAAACGGGGTTGATGAAGAACTTGGTGAGGGTGGGTGGTCGTGATTAGGTCAGCTGTCGGGATTGAGGACTGGGTTGGCATTTCTATTCTGTTGCCAGACTTTTCCTGGGACGCTGCCAATGCCCAGGTTTTGGTGGCCGCCATGCCCCGGTGTGCATGCACGAGTTGTCGTTTGTTGTGTCTGTGATGTCGTTCACCCATCGTTTAATTTCCTCCCATATGCAAAACGCTCTTAAAAACGATGAAAATATATAAAATTATTTCAGCACTGAGCTATATACCACAAATGATAGACGAACAAAGTTATTTATCACGTGAAAAAGTATAGCAGCCAAGTACTCTAAACATATATCACTTTTAAATGTGGAGGGAAAAACCGGTGGACCCAGAAAAAACGCACAGAACCACGGGGAGACACACGCAAACTCCAAATATACAAGCGTCAGAGTTGGGATAGAACCCACGACCTCCTGTGTACCAGGCGAGGTAGTTAAACAGCCACCATGGTGCATTTATGGAATTGACCAAAAATCCCAATGCAGGATTCTTGAGAAAAAAAAACACAAACTTGATAACTCAGTGAGGCCTTCCTAGACGAAGAGCATCTTTCATACAGGCGAAGGATAGCATTTTTCTGATCACAAGAACGAAACTGAAAGAATCTTACAGCAAGGTACTGAGGGTTCAAAGTGGCAAGTCCTCCTCCGAGACTGCCCCAGCTGGTGGCGGCAGCGTTCAGCTGCTGCAGCTGCTGCAGCTGGGTCTGAAGCTTGCGCTGCTCCTTGTCCTTTTGAGTGTCGGCAAACTTCACCACCACGGCCGACGAGCAACCCTGTGAACGCTACGTGCATCAATTACGGCGGCCTACACCAGGCGTGAAGAACATAACACACAACCAAGTAAATACTGCTCACATTTCAATAGTGGAAATACTTTCAACTCTGCCTAAGAGAATGAAAGTTCTACGAGCCTTATTACTTTGGCAAACATTTTAATATTTAATTGCTGCAGTGGTGAAGAAATTGACTTATTTTTGGGGAAAAAAGTAAAAATTTTAAATGTTCAATCCTAGATGCAAACAAAGCCTTTAAAACTCCAGTCACCGCATCGTCAATAAAACTGCATTGCCACTCCGATAATTAAAACACTCTTACTCTTTGGTTCTTTCGGTAAAGTCAAGTAGAAAGAAAATAAATTAAATAATAGAATACGCATTTCGATTGCAACACAAGCAGTCGTCATTAGGTAGAACTAAATTTGAGAGAGACAAAACAGACACAGAGACAGACCGACACACAAGCAGATAGAGACACAGAGACACACAACATAGACACAGAGCATGTGTCTGCAGTCACGAAAGCTTCAAATCAAGTTACAACACCCTTGTTTTACCTCCATAGTTTGGGAATGATGCATGCTCTTGATTGCGTTTTGAGCCATCATTCGTGTTGCAAATGTAATGAAGCCACACCCTGAAAAGACAAATCAAGTATTTCTTTGTTGAAAAACTAGAAAAAGTTGTCATTAAAAAAATCTTAAAACAATCACATCGTCGACAATAGCGACAACTTTAGTCTTCCTATGGATGCAATGATTCAACTTAACGCCAATGGTTAGACATTTGCACAAAGTGGAACGTGTATTAGATAACACATGCAGGTTAATGACATTTAAAAACGGTTTAAAAATAATAATTAATTCTGAAATTCAACTGCAATCCCTAACACTGACAATTCATCAAATCTGGTTTGGGGGGACGTGGGAGGGGGGGGGGGCGAGGGAGGACAATTGTTACATGCCTAATTTTGCGCAGCAATTACACGGGCAATTATGACAATCAATTCAACTCAATGTTAAATGGATTACTGACAAGGACAGTGACCCATGAAGGGACGTCATCCAGCAACTTCTCCAAAACGCGCCTTAAAAAGATAGTTTTTTTTACGTGTGCTTTTGTGTCCGTGTAAAACTGTAGAGGTTACCCTTGCTCTGTCCATCTGTTCCCCGCAGAACACGGCACTCCTCGATTTGTCCAAAAGGGGAAAATATCACACGCACATCGGCTTCACTCAGCTGCTTGGACAGCATTCCGATGAACAGCTTTCTTTCCTCCACTGCGTACAGACCAAAAAATAAGCATGAGACGGGCTTCTACCCACACAACTCGATAACCTTCTTACCCCCACCCCTCCTGAACCATCTGTGAAAAAGAGCGTTATAGCTCATCGGATTACTCCAATATTAATGTATATATGTGTAGTGACATCCGACACAGTAGTGATTAATTAGTGTAGCGAGTCATTGTAGCGAGTCACTTCGGAGACACTAATAGGAGGCATACACATTTATTCTACACTTTCCACAGTATAGGGGATAACTATATCCGGGTCAAGACAGCCGACACGCTGCCCGACCCAACACCGACGAGGAGGACGAAGACTTCGTGGACGACGGGCTCCATTCCCAAACCGCAGCAGCCCCGACCCAGCGTCAGGGCCTCCCTTTTATCCTCCCCAGTGTGGTCTGGCTCCGCCCTCGGAAAGGCCCCCTTCTGGAACCGACTAGAAGGTTCTGGGCTCTGCCCCACGTGTCCCCTCTGTCACCTTTACCCTTCATCCGTGCCCATCACGTGCCCTACTGGCAGACCGGCCGCTGTATCCTCAGATGCCCTTCACTGCCAGCAACCGGTGCTACTCACCGAAGCGAGCCCTTCAATGTCACTACAATAGGAGTCTTTATTACTTCCAGCACGAGCCAGTGTTCAAGGATTCCGTTCACTCCAAGCGTCCCGAACTCTCTCGCTTCCCCTTTATATACTCGTCATGCCCCATTCCCAAAGGTTTCTTGACCTGCATTCCCTTCAACCTACCATTTCTTCTAACGGATTACAACCGTTCAACCTGTTAATCACTCAGTTTTTCACTCTTTCCATTCGTATTTCTCCTCCAATCCCTTCAATTCCCTGCCTCTTACCAATCCCCTTTCAGGCCCGTTCAAACACCAGAGGCCTTGATAATTGGTTTTTTACCCTTTTATTTGGCAACAAAACTGACACTTTTTTTTGGTGCCAGTTTTGTTGCCAGATAAAACGGTAAAAAAATAATTATCATATTTTGCTACTGGCAAAGGAAGTTCCAATGGTGTAAACATCAGAGGACTTGTTTTACTTCCTGACTGTCCGTGTCATGCACGCTGTGTCCATAACGTTGGGTGAGCATTTTCGTTTGTGATTGGATCACTACATATGTAGACCTTCTTTCAAACCATACGTCGCTAACCGCGCTTATTCGAGGTGCAGGGGATGGACAAACTAAACACAAAAAAACTGTTCTAAAAAAAAGAAATAAAGATTCTGATTCACCCATGTTCTCAGCATTATTTGAGGAAAATCATGTAATGTGCTCAATTTCAGCTAGTATGGTGCCCAAATGGGTTGGCGTCATCACTTATAGATACATTCAAGTAAATTTACTGCAGTTCTCATAACCGACATCACGCAATTGTGCTTCTATACGCAATTTAAAACATACTTGATGATAATAGCATGAAATGTTTTCCACAATGAGCAGCTGTAGGCCAATGCTGTACTCAGAATCATTACAACGATCACTGCAATGGCCCAAGCAGGAGGTAAACATGTGTTTGCGTTCAAACGATTTCCAACTAATTCAAAAAATTGCTCACACCTTTTCAGGTAAAATATATACGCTTATCAAAAGCATTATTGTTTAAACTGACTATATAAAAAATTGTCTTCTCCGTAGGGTCTTACCACTGGATTTTTCGCTGTCGGCTGGCTTCATCTGTATAGGATGATACATCTGAAAAACACAATTTTAAAATTAGATGGCATCACACATGCAAATAAATAACTGGTTAATTTTAATCAAATGCAATCCAGGTCTAGTGCCTCCCTTACATTGTTTCCGTGACCAAGTTACCAAGCCTCCCCCGGGTAAGAGGACTGAGACAGGACCAGGGAAGGCCCAAGAAACTCATCATCATCAGCATGCGACTTCATCAATCACGGAGTATGATGTCACTCATGGTCGAAGAGGTCCGTGTAATTAAGGATTACTTTTTTTCAATCCATGTCTACGCCAACCCTTTTATAAAGGACAAGTCCTTAATAGTTTATACTAACCACATATTTACATGGGAACTTACAAGAGTTACTGTGACCAGCCACATCAGGCAAGAAGAGCTGATGGATTAACACTTTCAACCTTAATTGGAAAGTGTTAAACGAAAAATCGAAGTGTAACGTATAAAGCAATGTTTGAGATTGGAAATCTGTAACATAATTTCCCTTTAAAATGATCACTTGGTTTATGAATCAGAAAAAAAACATGGCAAGGCAGGGCAAAATAAAAGGTCATGACCAAGGTTGAGGACCAGGATTACTGACCCCAGGCAGAGTCTTGATGTTGTGCAGGGAGCTCTGGGCTTCAAGTGCAGCTTTGCGGGTGCAATACGTGACGAAGCAGCAACCTGTGCATTGGTAACATGCATAACGCCTTATACCAACAGCGGACATGAAGAGCATACAACTAGCTCGCTCATGTAGACATGAAAAGTGTGTTTCTAATAGATGTAATATTTAAATATTTATATTCTCTTCCACGTGTTTTTTGTCCAGATATTTTTCAGGAATTATTTTAAACATGTGTTTTCTATCACTTGCATGAACCAAGTAAAAAATATTTACACACTATCCTCTTTCTACAGAGTACTGAAAACATAGGCCAAGTAAAGTGTGTGCACAAATTTAGACTTATATCTGGTGAAACAGTTTATATCCTTAACAGGCTTTTTTGGGTTATATCGCGTAAATATATAAATGTGTCGTTAAACCCACCACCACCCAACAGTCAATTAGTAAGGTTTGTCACGTAAACAGAACATGCCAATTCTTTACCAGTACAGCACACCGGTGTGCTGGAGAGCAAAGCCACAATTTTACCAACAGTTGATAATGCATTTGGGTCAATAGATTAATAGCACTGAATTGGTAAGGCAACTGGGGAAACTTATGGAGAGTAGATAAGTAAGATATTGTTTTTATTTCTCTAAAATTAGAGACCAATTATAGGATGGGCACCAATCACCTAAATTGATCAATTCTACAGAAGAATTCATGTCCACATTTCAAGCCGACCCGGTTAATATTGTGGGTGTATTAAATGTAAAACGACGTTCCGCTTGCTTCACAGCAGACACCAAATAGCCAGTGACGGTCAAAATTAGTCAAATTTGGAAAAACTAAATACAAATTGCTGAAATGGAAAACCAAGAAAGCAACATCGACCCCCTACTGGCAGACCAATGCTGTGTCCACCAGGTACCAATGGGGCTGTCAATAGGGGGTCCCCCCGCCATGTCCACCCCCCCCCCCAGACTAAAATAATATGCAGAGTGTTCTTCCATTCGGCAACACTGTTTGGACAACGCGCCAGTTAAAACGAGGAACACGCACCTCGTTATAGGGCGGTTTTCCATGTGGTCGACAACGAAACTACTTTTTCGAACTGCGCGGTTGAGCGGAATGATACGGAAATGCGGCGGCAGCGTACCCTCAGTTATTTTTCGTTCCACCTTACCGCGCGTTCATTATATACGTGGGGGGAATTTTTTTTTGCGCTCAATGCATTTTTCGCTGAACACGGCACTTTTCAGGAAGTGTCCACCGCGTTGTTATTATCATAATCATACGAAGCATTTCCACGAAGAGCTCACAGGCGCACAACAGCAGCAACAAAACGAACCTCTGCTGACAGCCGGAGTCTGTGTCCGGTCGCGTAGCACGTTCACCTCGTGCACGGCTCCAAACTGCTCGAACAGTTCACGGAGCTCAGATTCGCCCCACGAGCGAGGGATCTGCCCGACGAACATCTTGATGGCGTCTGGGTCAAGATGGCCCCGTGTTTCCAAGGATCCCCCATTCATCATAACGCTCTTCCTCCAAAACCTTGATTATGCTGCGGGCAAAACAAAGACAAAGATCCGCCGTATAGCTTTAACAGACCGTTGGGGCAAGTGCTGTTAGTAAGCACCTATGAAGGCCGGCATGGAACACGAGGGGGTGGGGGATGGCCAGCACCACGCCCAGCCACCTTTTTCTCCCCAGTGGTAATGTTTACACACCATACCAGGTACTAATTGAGGCTGAGTCGACCTAGGGGAGGCCCATGACCGGTTTAGATAATCGTCACTGGTGTTGACCGTGAGCAGGAATCGAACTCAGGTCGCCCGGTGGGTTAGTAGAGCAGCGCGCTACACTAGTGATTATGCTGCGGGCACACACACGTGCACACAATAGTTGGAATAACATAAGTCTCCAAAAATGTTAAAGAAATCGGCACAAATTGCCTCGGAAAATGCAATTAAAATTAATTAATATTCGCAAAAGGACATGGGAAGACTTTCATTCAGCAGTGGAGAAAACATGATTACTGCGACGCTCTATGAAGATACAAAGGCAATACATCTCGGAAATTAATAACTAAAATAAACCACAAATGTAATTGTCCCTCCATCATGCTCTCTGCATAGCTGTGAGCAAATTTACAATACACAAGGACAACCAATGCATAAAACTACATTTTTACCTTTCCTCAGTGCTAATCCTTCACAGCAGTATACCAGAGATGGGATACAGTTATTGCCAAGCTAAATGGGGTTGAGAAGTATTGATCAATTATTTACACGTGACCTATTATCAGTTCATTAAATTAAAGTGCTTCAAATGCAACACTTTGTAGAGCTAAAGGTCTTAATGCTCGTGTGGGCAAGCCACACTCATCAATAAAAGCATTGTGATTAAACGGTTGGCGGTAAAAGGCCTTTACTACTAAGGACAAGCGGGCACCATGGTAACAAAACATCTTAGCGCTCTCGGTTTATGTTCGCCTGATGAGGTGAGTTGTCATTACCGGCTAAACGTCATACTAGAATTGAAAATGTGGGTTTACTCTCCAGCACACCAGTATGCTGAACTAGTAACTAATTGGCATGTTTTGTTTACGTGACAAACCTCACTAATTGGCTGTCGGGCGGTGGCAGTTTTAACGACACATTAATATTTATGCGATCGAACCCAAAAAAAACCTCTAATGGATATAATATTGGTCGCGAAAGCCTACGTGTTAAATTGTCTTCGAGAGCCTACAGTTTGTGGAGATGACCAATTTCGTAATTATATTCTGGAATTGTGGCCGATTTAGGGGTGGGGGGGGGGGAGCTAAAAATTTTGCACGCATGCATTGTCGAGTGTATTTAATACACCCCAAAGGAAAGCAACGTTCATACTTTGGATAACTATGGTTACTACAACACCTGTTGCAGAAAAAAATGGACGACTGCTATATAACTCAAAGGCGTGATAAGGCAGCAGTTACAGAGGCAGGGAAAGGTCAGGAAGAAAAGGTCACCCCCCCTTGGCATTTGCTCATTGCACATTTGTGGGAAGTATCAAGCCAGCATAAACCGCATCTCATCACTCCAGGGGCAGTGAGTTCATTAACCTCACCAGGGCGACAAGGACTTGCTCAATTTATGGACTTCCGTTCGACACAAGAGAGAAACAAGGCTTAGAAAAATATTTAAAGAATAAAAAAAAGTCGAAATGCACATACATTTCCATTCAAAAGTACACATTCTATTACTTTATAATCTACGCTTGGTTTCTTTAAGCACATTTTTACAGCATTAACATATATGGCAACACAATCGCCAAACTACAGTTTTAATACATTATACACCGTATATTGTAATCACGTCTTACATTGAATAGTACTACAATCGATAGACATTTTAAAACTTTTTATTGGTCATAAATCAGTCCTGCACTAGAGCAGAATTGTTATTCTCTCCCCAAACCGAATATTTTATCGGCTCCTGACAAGTGTGACCCAAACCAATCCAGAGCGATAATTTGCACAGGCTCACACACACACACAATAGCCACACAAACATAAAAACAAGGACACACACTAGCCAGCATGAGTCACCGCTCCTCCAAATCCTAACCATCCTTCCAGTCCCCCCGCCATGCAACTAATGCACAACATCATCCCTTAAATGCCCAAGCTGCTACCGTGCAATCATGCCATGCACCCCTACACACCAGCTTCCTTGCACCTCCCACATGGCTAATGCTGGACACTAACCCCCTGTAACGCATTCATTATGTCACGTGCTCAAGTGTTTGCCCAAATATATATGTGAAAAAAACTTACCGTGTGGAATATTCAAAGCATCCCCTATAAGTCAAACTTTATTGTACAAAGGCCTCCATTTTTTTGTAATGTATTTTTGCTTGTGCTTCATTAAAATTTTCTTGATTTGAGATAATGGGGGATAAGTCGGTAGAGGTTATTTTGTAAGAGAGTACAATAGAATATATCACATTAATTGGCCTTTCCAAGCACACATTCATCCAGTCCCAAGAGGTTTTACTGTGACAGCCAACCCTGCTGAAGATTTTCCTGGAGCACACTTCCACCACCTGCCACGAATGTGGGCTTAACCACCACATTACCAAACCGGCTCCTACCCCACCATTAACACTCGCATGTCCGAAAATCCTTAATAAGGTCCATTAACCTTTTTTACATTTCCTTTGTGGTACTCAAGCTACAATTAAACAATAACAATGTAGGGACAATTGTACGATTCTAATAATCCAAAATAAAGCAGGATCAAACGGCCAATTTTGCACATTAACCAATACAATTATGTGCCTAAAATTTACAGCATATAGATGTTTGTTTCAGTGGATTAACGTGTGATTTTTTTTAAGCCCAAGTAAAACGGAAAACTGAAAAATTACAAAAATTACATACATTTTGGATACAAATTTACATTAAATAAGGCTGCTCTCTCAACATTGCTACAAATGAAAGTGATAACCAAAAGTTAACAACATAGTGTCATTTTGGGGCAAATTTCCTTCAATGAACTATAACTTACATGGGTAACGATGATCATATAGCCATAATTGATCACCAAATACATTATCCTTGATGGGAAAAACCACCATATCCAGATATATCAGGTTAAATATAACTTTGAAAAAGTGAAAACAGTAATTGTAAAAAGTGTACTCAAGAAATAACACTTCTTACACATCTATCATTTCATTATGAAAATAATAAGACATGGGGAACGAGCTGAAATGTAACTATCTAGGACGTTAAATAAAACCCATTCGATTAGGAAGACATCCAATTCCTATTCATGGCCTTGCACACACATGTGGGACCAAAAGAGATGGACTAACGTCATATACAGAAAGGGGGGGGTGGCACTTAATGAAAATAGACATAGGTCTAGAAGGAAGTGATTGCCTTAACCAGAGACAGGGGAAGCTTGTCCAGTTCTAACCGTCAGCCGCCATGCGACGACTGAGAGAAGGGAAAAAATTAACCCGTAAAAACAAAGTTTTTCACTCTAAATCCTTTATATGCGTGGCGGCTAGAGTCCTCTCGTCCTCTGGCTTGAGATGGCTGCCACCTATGGGTCAGATGATTGTCTGCCAGTATTAAGCAATTGGTAATTAAATAATTAATTGTTTTCCCTAAACAGTGTAAATTTTGTGGGAAAAAATTTTCACAAAATTAATTGTCACGCACAACGAGTCTGTGTGCAAAATGTCAGCTCGATTGGATCACGGGAAGTGGGTTAAAAAACGACCGAAAGATTTGCACGGTCATAAGCAAGCAAGCAAGCACGCACGCAAGCAAGCAAGCGAACTTAATATAAAGGATTTAAAAAGAGGAATAAGCAGAAAAGGTGCTCCATTAATTAAGACAGTTGGGATCCACATTCTGAGCCAAAGCATGGGCAGTAAAGGGTGAGACAAAATGTCACTTCCTGAACGATAAGCCAAGAGTACTATCCCATCTAATAAAATATTCAAAAGGTAAAGAGTTAGTTGCACTCAATCAATTCATCACCTATCACGAGCAATCGAAAAACATTAATTAAAAAAGTCAGATTAACAACTAATCTTTTATTGCTTTTTATAAGCCTCAGCTTACTAGAGAAGTTGTAAAATATTTGCACTCATGCACTTCCACAATCTACGCCTGAGTGAATGGAACTGGCACGAGAGCCCACTTTAAAATGTCTTTGAGTAAAATATAATAAAAATAATAACAATAGTTGACACTTCTAAAGCACCTTTCACTGGGAGGTCACAAGGCTAACATTGAGTCAACACCCAGGAATCACAATGTACTCGAAGACTTTGCAATATGTAATGATGCTGGGGGGGCACTGCAGCTTTTGCGAGTAATTATGCTTTTTTTATGTTGCTTTTTTCAAACAATCCAATCCAAGATTTGTAACGCGCCGTATTCATCATCAATCTGAGGCGGAAGCACGGACAGCAGAGAACACATGGGCTGTAAAACAAATGGGAAATAAAACTTACCAGTCGCACAAACGTATACATTTATGCCCAAAACTTTTTAAAAGATTAGACAGCAGAGCAAAAACAAATCCAATTACACAAATTTCTGTGGGGTTAGTTGGACAAAAGACATGCAAAAGGCCTATTAAATCCAACACATGGTTTTTCAAATATATTGCAATCACATGCTGTAAACATAAATGGCCAGCCTGAGTGCGCTGCATGCCAATACTCGGTATCAGACTACTAAGCAGTCACCTCTGGGGTCCTGGGTTCAAATATGGCTTGACGAGTAATGACTGGAATTTGTTCTGCACTAGTGGTGCTGAAAACTCATGTGCCAAAGGTGAGGAAAGGAGGAATGAAACTCGTGACAGGATGAGGTAAGATCTGCACAGCTCAGTAATTTTTTAAGTGGTGCTACACACGTAATAGTAATTGTGTGTATGTATATTGAACTTCCTTCGCCCAGTGCATAGCCAAACCATCCAAATCGGAGGTGTGGAGGAAGGGCAACGAACTAAGCAAACAAAAAACAGATCTAAAGAAATTATCTTTCAATCTAGATTTTACTGGTAGGAACCTCCTGGTTACACCAGCCCACAGGGAATTATTGTGTCCGTCTTGCAGGCCTGGGTGGGTGGGGAGGGAGGGCTGGGTGGAGAGGGGAGGGTGGGGAGGGGCTGGGTGTGGAGGGGCTGGGTGGGGAGGGGAGGGGCTGGGTGGGGGGTGGGAGGGGTGGGGAGGAGAGGGGCTGGGTGGGGGGTGGGAGGGGTGGGGTTTGTCACCCCGTGGTGCCCTTATAAAACTCAACGTTTAACCTACTCACGCCGGCTTGTGCCCACCCTCACAGTCGGGCAATATTTACGGAATACACCACGCCACCGTTGACCCTGGCCATTGACCGAGCAACCCAACGTTCCTACCAGCTCCCTCCGCAGGAATGTGTTAAAGTGCACAGCTCCAGTGACTACCTGGAGCTTCCACGTGGCTATAATGCGTGTAGTTTCCTGGGCTCACCATAAGCCAAGGTTGTGAGATCTGCTGACCATGTAGACTGTATATACAGTATGGTGGGCAGGTTGCCTCACTGTCTCTCTGCATTCAATAAGGGATGTCTTTGTACATCTACTGCCTTTGCTAAATCCATGAATTCAACACAATTATAAATGGAACCTTCTCATGTTTGTTGTTCCACTAAAATGAAATTATGTTTTGCACCATGTATTTGCTACATAGAGGTCGACTTTCCAGTTTAAAAACACATTGGTACTCACATCATTTTCGATTGACCTGAACTGAATTAGTTTTAATTTGAAGCTTTCGTGACTGCAGGAATCCACACTCTTTGGTTCTTTCGGTAAAGTCACATTGGTATAAAACATATGTTTATCAGGATGCTGCCAATGCCAAAATGCCCACCAACATAATAACAAAAAACAGATGCCCACTTAGCCAACCATTTTCGTGAAAAGTGTTGTTTATCAATCCTGTTGCCGTACACTAACCACAAACACAACTACCCTTAAATTGCAAATTCATTTCTAACCAAAAAAGTTCCCAACTTCAAACTAAAAGTGTAAAATAAAGCATATCACAATCCCATTATAAATTAAAAGCACGTTTATCTGCACGGTTAGAACCTATCTGACAGCGGCCAGCAGGGGACGCATTAATCACAAATGGGAGTTGACCAAAACCAACATCCCCTTGGAAATGGCGTGGTAACCCATCACATCTGAACTGTTCAGATATCTGAATTACTCATTCCAGATTACTTTGGATTTTAATGTTTCTAATCGGTATTGATAGTCAATTCATAAATGTTACCATATGCAGCTAAAAAATTTACATTTAGACATCAGGATGTTAGTGCCACAAACATAGCTATTTGCAATACATAAAGTATTGCACATTTAAGTTTCCATTAAGAATTATAATTACAAATGTTTCTTGTTATCAATTAACCAGTTATGCAGCATAGCAGCATGGTAGTATAAATACTGTAAATTAAGCCATGAATACTAAAAGTTTACCATTAACCTTAAATACATGTATGGGGCAGTTTTGAAAGTGCCATCTGCTCTTATTAGCCGGCTATATATAAAATGGGAACTCTACCCCGGGCCTGTAGGATATCTAGTGAATGTATGAATCTGAGATCATTGTCATGGTTCCCAGGAATGCAGTACAGGCACTCCTCTACTTACGAACGAGTTAAATCCAGAGGTTGTAAGTTGATTTGTTCCAACTGTACTCCTGTCGATTCAAAACACGTACACTAAACATGGGGAAATGGCTTTTTTAAAAGCTGTATAATCTCCTGTAGATGTCACTGGTTCTTCATGTTCTGCAGATGTAGATGTCGCCACCACCGCCATCTATTGCGTGGTGGTTGAATTTACGAACCTCGGTCTGAACAGGCAACTGGACATACGGACAGGTTTGTTCGTATATCTCTGAAAGCTCGCAAGATGAGTTTTCATAAGTAGAGGAATCCCTGCATTTCATTCCAGCACGATATAATGTGTATGTAATAACTCGTTGCCCACCCACATCTGTTTTGCTCTCGATAATTTGCACTGTATGTTCACAGGATGTCGTATGGTTATGTTTGCATGGCACCATACACAATGAGTTAATGGAAAATAATTCTTAATTTTGTGAATAACACTCAAAAGCTTGGGACTACTTGTCTGGAAACAATATCGGGGGCATATGTTCACACTTACTCATGTACAGCCCTTTGTTGATACACTACTGGATAAGATCCATCCCACGGCAATCTGGTCATTGGTATCATATGCGTACCCTTTACACGTTTGTTGTTAATACTGGTAGGAACCTCCTGGTTACACCAGCCTAAAGAGGATTATTGTGTCCATCCATCCTGCATCCAAAAATGGGTGGGGAGGGGCTGGGTGGGGAGGGGCTGGGTGGGGAGGGTGGGGCTGGGTGGGGGGTAGGAGGGGTGGGGCTGGGTGGGGAGGATGGAGAGGGGCTGGGTGGGGCTGGGTGGGGAGGGTAGGGCTGGGTGGGGGGTGGGAGGGGTGGGGCTGGGTGGGGATGGGCTGGTCACCCCGTGGTGCCCTTATAAAACTCAATGTGTAACCTACTCACGCCGGCTTGTGCCCGCCAGCTTGTGCCCGCCCTCACAGTCGGGCATATTTGCGGAATACACCACGCCGCCGTTGACCCTGGCCATTGACCGAGCAACCAAACGTTACTACCAGCTCCCTCCGCAGGAATGTGTTTCTGTTTTTAAATTTAACAAATAACCTATCACATAAACCTTTAATAAAGTACTCATTCCTTAAGCATAAAATACATATGCAGTTATTTGTACGCCCTACTTTAAGACTCAAGAGGGTTGAGCCCAACAATCTGCAGCAAAATACTGCACCTTTCCCATCAACTTTCATCATCAATTCATTATCAATCCACTGCTGGATGAAAGCCTCCACAAACCGCCACACCCTTTCTCATGATCCTGCAAATGCAACAATCCATCCAGCATCTGCACACGAGCCGATTCCATTGCTCCACTCAACGGATATGAAAATTTAATTTCCATTGTCAATGTACAAGTATTTGATCCATGTCTTTAGCAGGTTACACAAGGTGAATAAAACCAGTATTCTTTAGGCACATTGGTGTATGTGTGAAAACACGGCTATTGTGCTTGCTTTAAGCCCCGTTGTCAAAGGCGGTCACGCTCCCAACTACAATCACACGTGAATAGCATCCTTGGGCCAGGCAACCAGAAAACCAAAAAACCGATTAGCAACTCTGGCTGTCGCCAGATGAGGCTGGTCGTAATTACCAGAAAAACGTCACTCGAATTGTAAATGTTGTGAGTTTACTCTCCAACACACCTGTGTGCTGTAGAAGTAAAGAATTGGCACGTTTTGTTCACGTGACAAACCTTGCTAATTGGCTGTCGGGTGGTGGCGAGTTTAACGACAACTTTATATTCACACGATCCAACCCAAAAAAAACTATTATGTTTGGCTACGTACGGTGCAAAAGAAGTTCAACATTCATCACTTCAACAACACAGTTGTGGGCTCTAGCACCGCCCCCTTTGCTCCCTTGAGGAGGGAGAGGGAGGGGCTTTGTTTCTTTAGCCAGACCAGAACAAACCGTCACGTCTCAGTCCCCAACCATTCAAGTGGATGTGTCAACGCATTCTCAAAATAAAAAACCCCATATAGCCTCAGCGGACTTTTGGGGAAAATGCTGCGATCGAGCACCGAGGAAGGCCGGCATGACACACGAGAAGGGTGGTGTGGTCAGCACCACGCCAGACCACCTTTGTCTCCCCAGTGGCAACATCTACACACCGCACAAGGTATTCATTTGAGGCCGAGTAAACCTAGGGGAGGCCAATCACCGGTTCAGATAACCGTCACCGGTGATGGCCGTGAGCGGGGGGGGGGAGGTTAGCGCAGGGCGCTAACCGCTGCACTACCGCTCCCCACAACTCAATCTCACACACCTACACACATACAATCAGCTCACATGCACATGCTCGAAGGACCAATGCATCGTAGGACCGTGACAGCGTCTTCGGTCCAGCAGTGGACAGATAACGGCTGCTGGTGTCTATAGGAAAGTGTTCTGTGGGGAGCCATTTATTACGATTTACTTCTACAATCCCGGAGACCGTCAGACATTTTTCAGCGATACAACCGCCGACTGTGCTACACACTCATTGGCAAGTAACAATTCATCGACTTGATGAAAATCGATTCCTAAGCTTACACGTACGTGAGAATGGTCCATGAGAACAGACGACTTGTTACATGCCCACGAAATACAGTACAGGGCTTCAATCCATACACTATCGAGCCACTTTCCAAGGCACAACTGAAAATGCACAAATTATATTTTGATACGTGCGTGTTCATAGCTTGTGGTTTTGATTGAACTGTCACACTTCGATGGGTTTAATTTCATTATGGGCATTCTTCACAATCCGCTGACCTCTATGAGGTTGTTGATAATGCTTATCGGTTGACAACCTGATATTAAAAAATATAGTTCAATCCATATATGTGCCAGAGGGCAGTGTACTTAGTATGCTCCGGTGTACTGACCAAAAAAGTGAAGCATAAAACACTTCCTTTGTTGGAAATTGTCAGCGCTCTTTATAACACCACGCCCGGCAGCCTTTGTCTCCCCAGTGGCGATGTTAACACACCACACCAGTTACTTGTTTGAGGCTCAGTCGACCTAGGGGAGGCCTAGGACCAGTTCAAATAATCGTCACCGGTGGTGGCCGTGAGCGGGAATCGAACTCGGGTCACCGGGTTTGTAGTGCAGCGCGCTAACCACTACACTACCGTTCCCCCCACTGAGGGTTGGGGGGGGTACGTGACATCAGCAGGCACACTGCGTAACGCTTCCGCATGCGGGCGACATCATAGATGTGACGTCACAGCTCACTTGCTGTGCAAAATATATCCATTATTGCGTGCCCTCCCCCCCCCCCAAAAAATACAAAAGTCCTTTTTTATATATAGATAGATAAGGTAAAGAAAGTAATTCTAAACCACACAATTCAACAACGTGCTTAAGCAACTGCAGCGCTACTCATTGAGCAGGAGACCTGTTGTACGCAGAATTTTAATTACATGCTCATCCATGAAAAAAGCAGTATAAAGTCCCTGCCCACACACTCGGGTATTATTTTTTTTTTAAACAGCGCATGCTAAACCATAAAAAAACAGTTACCTGCCAACATCTTGAAGTCAGATTATACACGAAAATTTACACCTCCGCTTGGCACAGTTGGCTAAGTATGGTGCCAAAGAAGTTCAACATACATACATGCATGCATATGCTGATACAAGTGGGTTGTGCTTTTTTTGCAGCTAGGGTTTGGTTTCGTGTCCCTTGAAATGGTACGGTGAATTGACAAGAGTATTTAATTATACGAAAACATTTTTTAAATACACATTTGTAATGTGAAATAAAATAAATATATGAGCACTCGCAACACCGCATAAAACTTAACACATTTCTTTCATGGGGCGAAGGGCAGAGGTCGCAACCGGGTACCCGATACCCGTACCCTACCCGATACCCGGCTACCCATAAACGGCTGGGTACGGGTACCCGGTTGGGTACGGGTACCCGGCTGGGTAAGGGTACCCGTATGCGACCCTGGTGCGGCCGGGTACAGGTAGGCCGTGAGTCACTGGTGAGTAACCGTTTCACTCATTTCCCAACGTCTTGTCTCTTCTCACAATTCAAGTTCCTAGAATCAACCCACCCGCGCCTGCAACATGGCTTCATCCCAGAGGCCGCAATCAGGTACCCGATACCCGTACCCTACCCGTACCCAGCCGGGTACGGGTAGGGTACGGCCGGGTACGGGTACCCGTTTGCGACCCTGGTGCGGCCGGGTACGGGTACGGGAAAGGAATCAAAACCCGTTTGCGACCTCTGGCGAAGAGAGTCGAATAAACACCGTTGTTGTAGTTCACTTGGGGATGTGACTGGCTGTTGCACAGGGTTACAGATATTTATGGCTGCACGCAACAATTTTTACTGTACTGCTTGGTTTGTCACAGGGCGAGTTGCATGCAAATACGGCGAGGGATGTCGCGTAACATTCTAGGCAGTCGCAAGCGCTTTCAAGTTGCATATAGGTGAAGCAGACGTGTGTTGAAAATATACAATGCAGCTGCAAGAAATATATGACGGCACAAGACAAAATGCACTTGGGAACAGGCATATTTCACAAATGATACAGCATCGTGGTTGCAAAGGCAAGAAGTGTGGAACAACTCTGATGGAATGTAATAACATGTTGTTATGAGCACTCACAACATACGGTTTAGAGTGACTGGTTTGAACTGCTCAGCTCAAGCTATGACAGGTCACCGACCAGTATGCCGCAACAGGGACTCAATTATACGACATTTTCTCTTATCTGAAATTTGTTTAGGGTATTTTGCTGCGAAAAATTTCCACGTGATAAGCCACTGTGTTGAGCTATCATTTGTGATAGCCAGGGCGCTTCTGTAAAAAAAAGCTATATAGCTAGTGGTCCTTACCTGGTAAAATAAAAAATTGATTTTTTTTATTTTGGGCATATTAACTATAAAATACATGCCATGTGCATCAGTTGCAAATTCAAGCTGCTGTGACGTTATCCGTTGCAGCATCACGAATTGCTCCAAATTTTAACAAATGAATCCCGAATTATTAATGCCAACATCATCCCCTACTGGAAGAGTAATGCCCACTTATAGAAACAAACATTACAATATTTTTTGTAGCATTTGGCATAAACACGCTTGAATAACAGAATTGTAAAACATGACATTCATATTTTGCACGTGGCTGTAACCTGCACAAACCACTGCGGATTCCAACTCGGGTCGCTAGGTTCGTAGTTCAAATGCACAAACTGCTGCACCACTGCAACACACCATTCCCTTTACCCCGTACTGTGCAAATATTCTTATTGTGCACACATTCATGTGTTTACATTTCTCCAATTGCCTTTCTGGCATATACTTAAAACTCTTTGAAATGGACCGTTACAATTAGACGTCTCCAATTTAATTGGTGGCAGGTGTTTTAAAATGTTTAACTTCGTTTCTGCTTAATATGTGAAGTCAACACGAAAATTGTATCACAAAGACAAACTAGCCACTTTTGGAATTGCGTAATAACAAGCTCTGATGGTATATAATACATATTTCGGATAGGGAAACAAATGATAGTTTTACTATTTTGCATTAAAAAATATTTACTTTAAATGCATATTACATTTTAGCGTTCATTCTCTATGATGAAAATACTGCTCTTGCAGAGAACAACGTTGAAACATGTGGGCTATGCCATTTATTTTGCCTCAAATAATGCACCACATATTGCACGAGGAACTGAAGATACTATCAGATATGTTAAACCAATAACACAATGCGCATTCACGTATAAATTAGGTGCGAAAGTTACTCGAGCTCATGTATTAACACATGCAAATAAAAAGTATTAAGCACCCACTTACAAACTCCTGCCATGACTTAGGCTACAGGTAGTCGAAAAACTAAACTATAATCTATTTAAATTTTACCAGGTAATGCCCACCGAGCTATATCGGTATATTTCAGAAGCGGCCTGGCTATTACAAATGACAGCTCAACCAAGTGGCTCATCACGTGTGGAAACAGCCAAATACTCTGAACGCATGTTTCTAAATGTGGAGGGGAAAACCTGACATAAAATCTACACGACCACTGGGATATAGAAACGCAACTCCAAATATACAGCAGGCTTCACAGGGTCGGGATTGAACCTGCGACCTCCTGCATACCAGGCAAGATAGTTAACATCTTCTAGCCATCAGAGCCCTTAAACTTCAGAATATAAAACACGCAAGTCATTTTGGACGATGCACAATACAGCTGAGCTGAATTGGCATGTCACATTGCATCACCTACCCACCTGCTCATGCAACACTTCGAACTGGCTGACATACAAAAGCGTGCACGAGAGATTCAAACGGCTCTAAAATATCTTGTTTTGCTTTGCGATGATTGTGGGCTGTTGTCTACCTGTGCAGGGTCCCAGGCAAAATGTATGCATGGAGGTACAAGGGATAAAACTATGATGGCATGCAATGCTTGCATCCAGTCACTGACAGATTTCGGGTCAGGGGTTGGTTGAATGAAAACTTTCCAAATTAAGAGTAGCCTCATGAAACACATCATTACATATGTCCAATTATAAGCAGTGTATTGCAAGCCTCTTGGAGGACGAATTATTTAAGATAACTTGAGCTGAAACTCATATCAGAAGGCCATTTAAGCCTGGCTAAGCATTGGACAAATGTTTGGCCAAACTTACCCTTTGCTTTCATCGCATATGCTAATGAAACAAAAGATATCAAGCGTATACGCATAACAAAATATAATGAGTACATGTCAATAACCAAACCATTAAGCAAAGTGAAAAGCCCCAAGTATTTTTGGACCACGTGCACAAGCTCGTGCAGCAATGCACAAGAGACCATATCACTTTCACACTTGGGTGACTAATCTTCATGATATCGCCTTACACCGAGAGGTTTGGAATTCTCTTTTTGTACTAAGGTTTAATTTGAGGACACGATTGTATAAGCAACATTAATCCAACGCTTATACCTAAACAATGCCAATTTAAAAGGTGGACTATGCAAATGTTGCGTTGTTTTCACTATATCACTTTAGTTTTCACATTTCAAATCTTACCTAATCAGGTTAATCAATGTGGCCATGCATGTAAAATAAAACGTGTACATAAGCATGCATATCGCACCTCCGATTAGCACGTTGGGCTTACAGTGCGAAATACCATACAAATGAAACAATTTTAAAACAGCGCTAAACATCACAAGCTCCATAATTAACTCAATATCAACCTACCAGGTTAAGCTGTTACCACCCACAAACACTCATCAATAAATTGCTTAGAATGAAGAACAGAGGTACAACATTATGTTCTTAAACATGAAAATGAGTGGTCAAGGCCAAAGACAAAACTCACTTCTCCAACCATAACCATATAGTAATGGACAGCTCAAAGATCATATATGGCCCGAGGCAACACGTGACAGTAACGTATTGCGGCTTTACAACCACTTCACTTCGATTTCATGAAACACTTAAACTTCCTAATCGACAAGTTTATTTAAATGAACATCTGCATCAAGCATTGGGTTTCTTTTTACTGTCAGAAAATGGTCAGACTATTCTCAACTGTATAGTTCAAGGCCAGTGAGATCAATGTCTTAAGGACTTCAAGCCAGGGATGCTAAATACACTTGCCTATAGGCTAACACACAGCCCAAAGAAAGGGCTTTGTGTACAGCCTGGAGCCATACAGAAAATTACGCGTAGTTGACAACACAGTAGGACTTGGGGCAATGTTAGGTCCAATAAAAATCATTGCTGCAGGAGCTTGTGCATTGTGTTCCACATTCTAAATTGTAGATTTAATGAATTTCGAAATTCTATTCATTGCTGTAGATTTCGTATCTCTTTTACACATTGACTCTGGTTCGACATTCAACGTGGACCTCTTGCAGCAGTCACCGTGACCATCGCGTGAAAGAAGAGCATAATGTTATTTTAGTTAAGTAGCCAATATATTCATTTTTTTCAAGGCTAATTCAATAAATACATGAAACAGTACTCATTTGTAATATTTTAACAATGTAATATCTTGCAATACTCAATCTAATTTAAATGTATTTATAGTCGTAAAATAAAATAAAACTCTATGCAAGAGTCAGTACAGATGGAAAATGGGTTGTTTTAGCATTTTGCTTTATATACAGTACAGCGCTGCATGTTTATTATACGAGGACAACATTTTAAAGTCAATAATAGCTGCATTCATTTATATTGCCTAGTCATAGTACCGACACCAGGTTAGCCTAGAGCATTGTTATTCTTGGGTCTTTCAGTAAAGTCATGCAGATAGGTTAAAAGAAAATAACAAAAATAAGTATAACCCGTAAAAACAAAGTTTTTCACTATAAATCCTTTATATGCGTGGCAGCGAACTTAATATAAAGGATTTAAAAATATATTCGCCTGTGGAGGACGCGGGGATCGATCCCGCGACCTTTGGCATGGGAAGCGAGGGCGCTACCAACTGCGCTACTCCGCCACGGCCTGTGGAGGGGTTACGCTCTGGGCTCTTATACTGTGACGTTCAGCCAAAGCGATGAATGAGTTATATTTGAATATATGTAAAGTATTTTTTTTTTGCCTAAAAAGTGTACAATTTTGGGAATTTTTTTCACGAACATTAATTGTCTGTCACAACGAGTCTGTGTGGAAAATGTCAGCTCGATTGGATCACGGGAAGTGGGTTAAAAAACGAGCGAAAGATTTGCACGGTCCTAAGCAAGCAAGCAAGCACGCAAGCAAGCAAGCAAGCACGCAAGCACGCAAGCGAACTTAATATAAAGGATTTAATAACAAAAAACTACGACGTTTCGATCGCAACACAAGCGGTCGTCTTCAGGGAAAGGGGGGTAAAACAGTTTGCCTTGGAAGCTAACCCCCCTTTTCCTGAAGACGACCGCTTGTGCCGCGATCAAAACGTTGTAGTTTTTTGTTATCATCTTTGAACCAATCTATGTGACTTTACCGTAAGACCCAAGAATATGAATTACTAGCAGTCCAAAAGTTTTAAGTAAAGATTTCGAGAATTGTTGTTTACTAATTATCAGAGGAGGGCCTCTTTCGCCGATAAGGCATCAGTGTGAGAGAGCTGCCACACCACCTGCATTACTTTATATTACCTAGTCATAGTACTGACACCAGGTTAGACTAGAGCAGTGTTCTTTGCTCATCTTCAGAGGGGGGCCCCATTTTCGCCGATACGACATCACATTCTTAGGTTTTTTCGGTAAAGTCACATAGGTAAAAAATGTAAATTAATAAAAGTAAAATAAAAAAAATAAAAATCACGACGTTTCGGAGGCAACAAGCTTCCGTCTTCAGGTGGAAGCTTGTGTTGCCTCCGAAACGTCGTGATTTTTATTTTATTTTACTTTTATTTTTTACCTACATGACTTTACCGAAAAAAACCTAAGAATATGAATCCTTGCAATCACGAAAGCTTCAAATCTAGATACGACATCAGCGTGAGGGCCACCACACCATCTGCAAGGGGCGTTTCACATTTGTGTATTGTTGGGGTGCCAAATGTCATGGGCCGCACTAAAGGGCAGCAGTGGCCGCCGGTGGCACGTGGACCTTCCAATGACGAACACTAGACTTCGAGTAACTTGAAGATAACCAAAGCCTGTTTTACAATATCTCCTTTTGGACCGTTCCTTCATGGAGAGATGCGGGCTTCTGCCAGATTTCCTCAACCTATTTTTATCTTACGACATGAAGCAGAACAATCAGCCTGAAATTGAGGAAACAATCAAAAGAATGGGTCTGTGGTGGCACGCCGAGTAGTACCCATGGTGGAGGAGATCACGCGCGTAAGTGCCAGCACATTTCACACGGGACGATCCCAGAACTAGTTGTAAATGTCACAGGGTCAGTCACAATTAAATGGTTTCAGGATTGTCACGAACATAACTCGGCCAAATGACCTTGTTAAATGTATTAACATCACGGAAAACAATAAAGACACACATGAAAAAACAATTCACATAAGATATGCCCAACAAACCCTTTACTAACATGAACATTTCTAAAGCATAAAAGATGTATATATTGTTTACCACACTGGCTGGTGGAAGATGTTGCCTACTGGGATTGGACACTAGATTTGTGGGCAAGAAAGGAGAACACGGCTACACAATTTTGACCTAGTTAGGTATGTTAACAAAGACAAAAACCCCCGTATGGCCTGAACAGACTGTAGGGGCAAGTGCTGTTAGCGAGCACCTATGAAGGTCGGCACGGCACACGAGGGGGTGGGTGGTCAGCACCATGCCGGGCCACCTTTGTCTCCTCAGCGGTGATGTTTATATACCGCACCAGGTACTCATTTGAGACCGACCTAGTGGAGGCCCAGGACGAATTCAAATAATCATCGCTGGTGTTGGTAATGAGCGGGAATCGAACTCGGGTCGCCGGGTTTGTAGCGCAGTGCGCTCACCGCTACACTACCACTCCCTCCAAGCATTTTTCACCACTTAAACATGGGATCACTCATGTGTGGCCCACAGATAAATACAGGCATGGTGCGATGGTCAATCTACAAATGCTATTCATGGAAAACATTCCTAAGGATGACAAATATGCAGTCTGCCAACTTCCAAAGTTGGCTGAAGTGTCCCACGAAGTACATTTGACGTCCATTCTTAAAAATGTTTGTTCATCTCCAAATCACTCTCACCGACACCTCTGATTAGCACGGTTGGCTACGTACAGTGCGAAAGTAGTTCAACATACAAGCCAAGTGCCTTGGGTTAGTTCAACAGTCTGAATTCCACAATGCGTTTAATGCAATGTAACAATAAAAAAATTATAGAAATGTTATTTGAATGTAAACTTTAAGCGAAAAACATGTGCCCTAAACCTCAGAGCATGTTCAAAAACGTGACGGCATTTAAAAATAATTCCAATAACATTAATGCCCCAGTTTACGCAGGGGATGCGTTCCTGAAAGAAGCGATGACGGATATCCAAACGACGTTAAATCAAAGCAGTTTTTTTACGCGCGCAATAAACAAATACAGCGGAGGGTGTGGTGAAGCTCTGTTCATGCGCGCATCTTCATCCTAGGCATACCCACAACATTAAATATTAAATTACAAAAAATACTGTACTCAACACTAGTGTACAGCAGTAAAAATGGACAAATTATACAGGGTACAATAAGACAGTGCACTAGAAACAATCACCAAAATACTGTACGTACATAATATATTGTACTCTACAGTATAGTACATTTCTCTATGCGCGATGCAAAGAAGTTCGTGTCCATGGTAGGTGGAGGTGGATAGGCGATGGATAACGAGAAAGGATGGACGATGCTGTCAGAGTGTGGGTTTGAGGCGACGCAGATCAGGTAGCGGTGTTAATAATAAAGCGACGACGCATTCATAAAATGATGTAAAAGGGGGCGGAGACAAAAATCGGGCTATTGCTGCCCCATGCTGTGGTTAAGTTATGAAAATTGCTGCAACTGTGAGAGCCAACTCAAGGAACAGGTACTGCAAAAATTGAAAGGTTCAAAGCTACGCACGATGCTACCACATGTTAGGCACTCGAGTGCAACCCAGTAATGTTTTCAGATCCCAACACCATTCGCATGGTCCTCTGCATCCCGACAATAATATGCACAGCTATTTTGAGTATGCAAAGCAATATAGCCGTTGAGCAACATTAATTCATGCAAGGCCCCCTCCATTCACGGCACACGCAAATACAACTTTGCACATCTGCAATCCGAACCGTGCAGAGCATCAACAAGAAATTAGCCATCACTTTTGCCACAACCGAAGGATCCACCACCTGCGTGTGCGATGCTAAAAGCACGTCACGCCAAACAAAAACTAGGGGGGGCCGGCTGTACACAGCATTGGACATTGTCGACTAAGTGCGACGACTTCTTTGGCGCGACGATTCGGCAACTAACAACTCCTTGGCCAACATCGTATGGATCGGGGTGGTTGGGGGAGGGTCAGGCAACCTGCGGCTCCGGAGGAGTGATTGGTGACGCTATTTTGCTTCACAACGCTAATCATTCACGACCACCGTCTCGCGTTCGCGTTGCATTGCGGCTCTTGAAACGTTGAGCTGTTGGCCGAATTATAAACTAAAAAATGGCTCCTCTTGTTATGTTTTCTTGCCGACCCCTGGTGTGGATAGAACCCCGCTGCTACCCTGGAACACGCGCTGCTAAAGCTGTGTAGCGGACAGATGAACCCATATGGTTTCCCCCGTAAAACGTATTAAACTAAACTATTAAAAAATATATTTTAGGAGGTAAGGCCCATATAGCTCTTTTTATTAGAAGCGACCTGGCCATAAATGATAGCTCAACAAAGTGGCTTATCATGTGGAAATTTATAACAGCCAAGTATTCTAAACGTATGTTTTTAAATGTGGATGGAAAAACATGAGGACCCGGAGAAAAAGCCACGTGACTACGGGAAAAACATGCAAACTCTGAAAATACAGGCGTCAGAGATCAGGATCGAACCCACGACCTCCTCTATACCAGGTGAGGTAATTAACGTCTCACCACTGTGGTGCCTGGCTGAGCTCAGTGAAGGCAACACTTGGATCCCAATCGCCACAGCATGGACTTGTATGTTTCTACGAAAGGTGGACGGACGCTTCAGCCTCAAGGCTACACAGTTTAGCTGCTGCTGTTTATGCCTGAACAGATCCAGAAATCAGGGGGCCATGCTGCCATGGGAACCAATGCAGGCTTGGTGAGCAAACTATGCTTGATGTCCCAAACTGAACAAGCACAGTTGCTACCGGCTGTGGAAAACAGCCATGACACACGTTTTGTGATTACAAAATTGGCACACGTGCGATAGGAAATCTCCACAACACCCCTCTTACCCAGCGCCACTGCCCATCATCTTGCACGTTTCTATGACCAAAGATTTGATTACTGAAAATTTGGTTATCCACAAAAAGGGTTTCCGTTTGATGAAATTAATCAAAAGCATATCAAAATTAAAATAAAGCAGAATTTTTCGTCCAATAAACATACCAGACAAAGCGAGCATGTTTTCTCGTTTAGAAATTAAACTGCTAACTCACCATCTTAATTCTATAGAGCTTATGCAAATTTAAGCTTTTGCAACTTCCTTCCGAGTTAGCAGCAAAACATTAAAATTCTGTAAATAATCAAACATCCCTAATGAGGTAGCATTATTGTATGTAAATGTACAGTCAATACATTGCTGAATGAGGGCCTCAACGCATTGTAGGTTTAAATGACCATACTTCACCACACTGGTCTGTATAGGTTTAAGGTGGGAAGCATAGTACGGAGTACGAAAAGGATATTACATTCCTCCTCACCACAAAGCCGAGGCCTATAAAATATATTTGTGTATGCTGGTTACCAAAGTAATAAAGGCTGAACCCCTGCACGACTTCAAAAATGTAAAAAAGACTGAGGTGCATTCCGAACAGTTATTAATTTGGTCATAGACGAATCACGTGGAGCCTTCATCACCACTAACTAGCATTACTGTACAGGCCCTATCGAGGTAGCCCACTTAACCATAGTATGATACGGCAGGAGAGTCATGGGGAGACCTTAATCCAACGGTGAATTGAGAAAGGGCTGATTTTTTTTTAAACAGCAGCAGCATAGCTTATTTTAACCACAGTAAAACTGGCATCATACATGCGTGACTGTACTGAAATCCATGATAGGAGGAAATCGTGAGCAATGCACTCACCTACTGGAATGCTTCTCATCCTAGGTTTTGAATCAAGCCTATTTTTTTAATGCCTCATTGTTAATATGCATGTCTATTACAATGGCACTACACTGTAGTTTATGGAACCTCTGGTAAGAAAATGATAGTCGACAGCGGCGGTGGTTGAACTATGTATGTAAAAATACATTTTCCATTGCGTCAAACCCATGGGCTCTTTTAGCCACGTAAACATATGCTACGCTTAAATAAAATATGTTCCCCTGCACGCATCCATGTCAAACGGCGAGGAGCAGCACATTGTGGGTACACAAGCCCGCAAGGGTTACTGCCAAATTGGTTCTGAAGCGAGTGTGGGGTGGATTGGCTCTGTCGCAGACTCTCACAAGTTTTAGCGTGCGACCCATTATCGGGTTTTCCCAATTTACTTCTGATTGTAATAAGGGGCCTTTAAAAACTATAAAAAGTTGTTTGCAAAAATAGACATTAAGGATATGTATATACATATGTAATGCATTCAAAGGCATTTAGCGTGCAGGGAATGCATTGAGTAAAAAAAAATTGTCTGCACGTGTTAGTATATGATTAATGGTCAGGTTATGCCACTTACACGCATACAGTTGTACTTGTACAAGTAAAGTTATTTCCGCGCATTGTAAACCCGTTACACCTACGGTATTGTCTACACCAGGGGTCGGCAACCAAAATAACAAGAGCCATTTCTTTCCAATTCGGTACAAAATTCAGTATTTCAAGAGCCGCAATGCATCTGAGTACATACTGTACATACGTACATATCGTCAAGAAGCAGCCCGTAAAGAGCCGCATGCGGCTCCGGAGCCGTAGGTTGCCGACCCCTGGTCTACACTGTTAATAGGCAGTGATTTAATACCAGATTATATTCATACCTATCTCTGACGCCTGTATATTTGGAGTTTGCATGCTCTCCCCGTGGTCGCGTGGATTTTTCTCCGACTCCTCCGGTTTTTGTCCTCCACATTTAAAATCATGCATTCAGATTATTTAGATAACTTGTGCTATAAATGTCCAAATGATGGGCCACTTTGTTGAGCTATCATTTGTGGCCAGGTTGCTTGTGAAATATAAGTTAATACCTCAGTAGGCTTTGCCTGGTAGGATGGGGATGTTTTCGTTGTATTTGGGCGATTTGTTTACCTTTATTGTACTTTGCACTATCATGTTTTTGTATTGTTTGTTGTTGTAACGTTCTTACCCGCTTTATAGCTTATCGAATTCCTCCGGGATAAATACATTTTCTGATTCTAAACTATTGTAATACCATTTCCATAATGACCAACATTGAATGTCTAGGTTTGTAGTTAGTCAAAATTCACGGGCGGCATATTATAATAAAACCACAACTACGAATTAATGCCTCGATGTAGATTATTTTACATTTGGGATAAACGTTTCTGAAAACGTGGAAGCAACAATCCATCGTCACCGCCAGACGATGTCTCCCGAGTTTCAGGTTATTGCGGTACCACTTGAATTATTGAGGTTACTCTTAGAAGGTAATGCTGGCTTCACACACTCCAACAGTGATATCAACGACGTTGGCAGCACCCCCACAGAAGTTGAAGCGCATATGGACGGGTTTCCCCATTAGCCAATTGCAGTACAACCGACACTCCCAGCAACACGATATGCTGTGGTGCCTTTTAACAACACACCGTACAATGTAGGCAACATGCCATAGTGTTATAATTAGAGCTATAAACGATTACCAGTTTACAAAATCATACATATAAACACGAAGATGCGCTAAAGAATCACATACTGTACTGCATGTACCCAAATAAACCACTCAATACACTAATGTATTCAGGCAGAGTTAAGGAAAGGTTAAGCACGGTCAATTACGTATGTGTAGACAATAATAACAATAAGTGTTGGAGCGGTGGCACCGTGGTTAGTGTACTGTGCTGTGAGGCTAAAACTATTTTATATTTCAACAGGAAAGGCCCACTGAGCTATATCGCTATTTTTATTAAGCGACCTGGCTCTCTCAAAGGATAGCTCAACGAAGTGGCTTATCATCGTGAACATTTGTAGCAGCTAAATACTCTAAAACGGATGTTTCTAAAGGTAGACGGAAAAACCGGAGAACCCGGAAACAAATCCACGCGACCATGGAGAGACATGCCAACTCCAAATATACACAGCAGGCGTCGGAATCGAACCCAATGCCTTCTGTTTATCAGGCGAAGTAGTTAAACATCTCGCCACCATAGCCGTTTGAATCCTGGCCATGGCTACCATCAGTGGCTGGTAATATCTGAAACAGTTTCTGGGCCTCCATTCAACAACTTACAGTGACTAGAGCAGCGAAGTATGGTGAAACACTTGCCAATGGAGATGCGAGGCATCCATCCAACTGTGGATTACGGGGTTGTGAATAGTTCTTTTAATGAGGGAAGAACGTGGCTTTTCTACATTTTTTTTATTCGCAGGAACCAAAACGAGACAAGAGAAAAGGGCCTTTCTCGGCCAGAGGATTAGTCGTGAGCTCCGGTGCCGAGTGATGAATGTACAGTACGGATAACATTACACACTGCATTGACCTGTTTAATCCTTTGGTTATCTCGCTAATACGTCAAACTGCAATAAAGCCAGGGCTTTTCAACAACAGAGAATAAAACACGTGTCGGTCTATCGCTTTTCTTCCTAAAATGGTCGAGAGAGAAGAGGATCATGGGATGTCTTTCTCAAATGGACATTACAGCGGTGTTCCACGTTCCCATGACGGGAACGAGTATATCCATATGACAACCACCGTTAACTCTCCCTCCAAGTGATACTACTCATAACCTAGAAGGAACAATATGGCTATGTAAACCCCTATCAGGATTTGAACTCGGATTTCTTTGTAGTCTCGCTCGACTGCCAAGCCACCTAGACCGGATATAAGCAACGTCTCAAGACTTTCGCCTATCCGTCTCTCCACACAACCCATCATCCCCACGGCATTTCTGGGGGTGCGTAGTAATTCCAGTGGCATTGATTCAAGACAAGCAAACTCTCAGCTGGTGTCGACATCGTGGTCTTATCGGCAGTCAGGTTTGCTTGAATCAATCATGGTGTTTTATGGACATCTGTCAAAAATAGCTTTATAGCTCAAAGGATTCCTCCAGTATAAATCAATATTCTGATTCTGTTATAGGGAAGCACCCTATCTTTACGATAATGGAGTCCTAGTTTGAGGCAAACTAAAATATATATTCCTACACACTCAAAATAATAAGCGTCGTTATGGAGAATAAAAATAACAAAACAAACAATGCATCCACATATCCGTCTCCAAATAAAACAAAATATTTATGTAATTCCTACACAACCCATCCGCGCCATGGGCTTCTGGGAGTGCATAACTCAGTTTAAATTGACCGGTCCAAAAAAGGTTTTTAGTTGTAAACGTGCAAATTAAAATTGCATCTCGTGTCGTAAACGCTCTTATGTTTCTACACAGCCTGTTATTTTCACCGTTCGGCACAGCACTGATACAGGATGTGAAGCGTATTACTTAACTGCTTTCATACAATCGAACATGTTGTTTGAGTTGGCAGCAGCAAAGAAGAAAACGTGGATGATAGTAGTGCATATATTTTCCACTGAAATTTAAGCAAATAGTTAAGGTGCCCCGTCTTATAAATCGGTGGGTGCGAGTGCGTTAAATGTCCACATGATAAGCCCCTTCTCGTTGAGCTATCATTTATGGGCAGGGTGCTTCTGAAAAAGAGATTAAATATCGGTCAGTGGGCCTTACCTGGTAAAATAAAATAAAATGATTAGTTTTAGTGACCTATTTTTTTATATATACATTCCTGACACCGGGCATACGTTCGGGTGACTTTTCCCTTTCAGGAAGGTCTTGGAATCCAGGGGAATATTTATTGGATTCTACAGGCCCATTTTCACAAAATCCATCAAGGTGACGTGATTTATCTATCCAGAAAAGTCTCGCCGAGGCAGATGGCCCATTTCAGGAGGGTTCGTGCATTGGGATGTTCCAATTGCCCGTTTTAAAAGGAGTGGCTTACATGTGGGTGAAAACCAAAGAAGGCACCACCCCCCTCGGATGAGACTCAAATACAACCGGTTACAAAGGTCCACACGTGCCTAAAAACAGCATGGAGCAGGTGTGGAAGTGTGTCTACACGACAGCATGGAGAAATGTGTGGAAACGTTTAGTTAATATGTGCCTACACACAGCAGCAAGGAGTACGTGCACAAGTGTGCCCAAGACGTGCCTACACACAGCAACATGTGTAAAAGTGTGGTAAATACGCACCTGGGCAGCAGCAAGTAGTCCGCGGAGAAAAGCTCTCTGGACACAACAACAAGCACAGTGTGTGTGTGTAGAAGTGTAGTAATACGTGGCTAGACACAGCAACAGGGAGTAGTTGTGTAGACGTAATGTGGCTAGTCACTGCAACAAGGAGTATGTGTAGAAGTGTTAGTAATGTCTCTAGGCAGCAACAAGGAGTGTGTGACGAATACGTAGCCAGACACAGCAACACACGTGTGTATGTGTAAAAGTGTAGTTAATACTTGGCTGGACACATCAACAATGAGTATGTGTAGTAAGCTAATACGTGGCTAGTCACTGCAACAGGGAGTTGTGTAGAAGTGTTAGTAATGTCTCTAGGCAGCAACAAGGAGTGTGTGACGAACACGTCGCCAGACACAGCAACACACGTGTGTACAAGTGTAGTTCTTGGCTGGACACATCAACAATGAGTATGTGTAGTAAGCGAATACGTCGCCAGACACAGCAACAAAGGGGGGAGGTGGGGGAATGTGTCGAAGTTACAGTAAACGTATTTTCCGCGGCCAACAAAGCCGAGTTTCGCGATAAGGAAGTGGCGATGGTAACTTGTGCCCAGGGCTCGCTTACCACATGGCGCTTGCGAAATTACACGCGGCAGTGGCAGCAGCATTAGGCAAGGTCGCGTTTCCCGTCCGGCCAAGATGACCCGTGTAAACTTTTAACAACACGATGCCGAATGGTTTCTTAGCACACGCCTGGCGATTACGGTACTGGGGGTGGGTGGTATATGTAAGTGAAATAGTGCAACTGAGGGCTTGCTTTTCATACCCCTCCCCCGATGGTGAGGCCAACATTGGATCAGAGGGGGCCACGTTGTGCACTAGTCTTTTGCTCGACTGGCCGTGTTGAATTTGTCTTCTATAATCGCAGTACACGCAACGATCGAGCAGCAAATTACGTCGATTAATTGAGTATTTAACGTTGCTTTAGAACAACGCGGAGACACAGAACGATCTACTTGCAGTTCCATTAAAAAAGGACCCCTCGAGTGCCTCTTAAAACCAACGAGATCGGCGCGCACACACACACTCAGGGTACACATATCGCGTATACAAAAAAAACCCCGCAGCATGCAACAAAGATCGACATTCATTACAAGACGGTACGTTTACCCAATTAACACAAACCAATTGCGCACTTCGCCCGGGCAATTCACACTCACCCAAGCACGGGGAACGCCGGGCGCGTTGCGGAAAGACCCGGCAGCAGCCGGGGGGACGCGGAGAAACGAGAAACGCCGCAACAACGGTGGTGACCGCGTGTGAGGGCAACAAAATAAGAAAAGAAAAAAAACCCTCGTGGTCGAATCGGTCGAAAGCTCCTCACGATGCTCGATCGCTGCGAAATTATTTTTCGAGTTTTTTTTTTACTCTTTAACCCCCCCCTCCCCTCGTCTCAAATAATTTACGTGTAATTCGTCTGAGGCGACCTGCGTGTGATGTTGTGATGTTAGAGAGAGAGAGAGCGAGGAGGTTGGTGGTGGTGGTGGGGGGGGGGTTTTGGCGGCAACAGGTGTCGGGGGTGTTCAACGCAAACTCGCTGGGCCGCGCTCTCCTCCCAATATGGCGGCCGGGGTGCGCGCGCACGTGCCGAGAGCGGGAACGCGCCGGGGGGCGGGGCTTGAGGTGGGTGGGGGAGGGGGTGGTTTGTGGGCGGGGCTTAAGGTGGGGGAGGGGGTAAGGGGGAGTGGCGTGGTTTGTGGGCGGGGCTTGAGGTGGGGGGGTGGTTTGTGGGCGGGGCTTGAGGTGGGGGAGGGGCGTGGTCCATTAGGAAGGGCCTGAGGTGGGGGAGGGGGTGGTTTGTGGGCGGGGCTTGAGGTGGGGGAGGGGGGTGGGGGAGGGGCGTGGTCCATTGGGAAGGGCTTGAGGTGGGGGAGGGGTTGGTTTGTGGGCGGGGATTGAGGTGGGGGAGGGGGGTGGGGGAGTGGAGTGGTCCATTGGGAACGGCCTGAGGTGGGGGAGGGGGGTGGTTTGTGGGCGGGGCTTGAGGTGGGGGAGTGGAGTGGTCTATTGGGAAGGGCCTGAGGTGGGGGGGAGGGGCCTTAGTGGGGAGGGGCGTGGTTTATGGGGAGGGGATGGAGCTTCAAGCTGGGTGGGGGCATGACGTGTTCTGTGGGGCGGTGCCTAACAGACGGGGAGAGGTGGAGCCTTAGCGGGTGGGCGTGGTCTGTGGGGAGGGTGGCTGAGGGGAGGGTGGGAACCTCAGCGAGCAGGGGGCGTATAGCGTTGGTCTGCGGGGAAGTCCGGAGGGTGGCTGAAGGATGAGGGGGTGGTGCCTTAGCGGGAGGCGTGGTCTGTGGGGATGGGTGGAGCCTCAGCTCGTTGGGGGTGTGGTCTGTGTGGAAGGGCCTGAGGTGGGGGAGGGGAGGGGATGGAGCCTCAGCGGGGAGGGGGGAAGACTGCTTCACAATTCCTTCACAATTCTGGAATACCACCTGATGAGGCTTGTTGTAGTCACCAGCGAAACGCGACAGTACTCAAATTGTACGCCTCTTGGCGTCCTCTGGTCTAACACCGTTTGAGACGAGGCTCAAAAGAAAGCTGTCTCTCGTGTGGACCTATCAGTTTCAAAGACAATGCATATATTATCAGACTATGTTTTTTGTTTGCATTCTGACCACAAGTATTGTGGTTAATGCAGACATGATTCCTTGTAAAAGGTTTCAGTTTGGTGTTTTAACAACTTAACGCCTGTTTTGTTTGCCAGATAAAAGGGTAAAACCCTATTCTCAGTCCTCAAATTGTGAATGCTGTGGGTTTATTTTCCAACACACAGGCGGTGGTCTATATGGAGGGGGTGCGGGGGGGACTACAGCTCACAATCAGAAGCAACTTTCATTTTAATTCTTGGAGGAATCCGCTGTTCATCACGAGCGATTACATAGCTAGCAGGAAAACCAAACGAATCAAACGAGTGCATTCAACGACGAATCTGGAGATTGCCTAACGGAGGCGCAATGCATACGCTGGTGGGGCTTGCTTCTCCGTTTTGTTTTCTTGTTATTATTTCGGTGTTAAAAAGTAAACGTGGCGTTGCAAATGCAAAATCTCGCGCCGCCTTTAACCCCCTCGCTCCAGGGTGCCATTCGAGGACAGCGAGGGCGCGTTTTGCTCTTTTGCTCCGCCGTGCAAAACGTGATTGCCCGCGACACGCTGAGTGATCCGGGGCGAGCCACGTTGCTTAATGACTATTTCGGGTTGGCCACGAGAGAGAGAGAGAGAACGAGAGACAGACTCATCGGAGTTCCTATCCGGTCAAATGTTTTCCTGCCCTATTTGGGTCACGTGAACTTTGAAGCATTTGGCGTATTGCTTCGGATTATAAGACGCACTTACGCCCCCCTCCCCCAACCAGCCAGCCCCCCACCTGTATTTTAAAGCAAAAGTTGCGTATTATAATCCGGAAAATACCGTCACGTTTACGTACCGTTTTGCGTTGTAACCACATTCCGTCTCGTGAGTTTAACCAATGTGTCCTGTGAACTCAATCCGCATCGGACATGATACAATCCATACCCTTAGTTCTTTCGGTAAAGTCACGTAGGTAAAAAATGAAATTAAAATTAATAAAAATAAAACAATAAATTAATTTTAATTTCATTTTTTACCTACGTGACTTTACCGAAAGAACTAAGAGTATGAATCCTTGCAGTCACGAAAGCTTCAAATCTAGAAATGATACAATCCACTGCTGGATGAATGCCTCCCCTATAGCCTCCTGCCACCGTGATCACACATTCTCCACACGAGCACCTGCACAGCGGCTGATTAGATCTCTCCATCTTCTGCGATGGACTTTACTCTCCAGATTATATCCCTGTATAGGACGCAACGCACACGCACGCATATTCAGAACCTTATATGGTCACGGTCTGACAGGGGTGACTGATGTAAACACATGCATATAGGGCAGTGCCGGATTAAGCGAGTGCGGAGCCTGTAGAATATGTTATAAAGGGGCCCTAAATAAAAAAAAAACACGTAAATATTAAAAGGCACATTTTTTACTTGCATAGTAAAGTAATTGTATTTTTTCATATGCTATACAGCCAGATAATACGACAAATCGCTCACCTTAAACACCCAGTCGTTCATAAAAGTTGAAGGCGGTATAGTACTATAGTAATAGAGCAAGTGCAGAATCACTGAACCGGAATTGATAATAGCTTCAAAGCAATTATCGCGGGGCCCTTGAAAGTGCGGGGCCCGTAACATATGTAGCTACTTTTGCTACTAGGAGAATCCCGCACTGATATAGGACGATCTATGACTCATAGGGAGGTCAGCAGCGATGGGTTAATTTTGGCCGACTTGCTGCCTTAGCCATGCAAATGTCTCAGTGAACTCACAACGATGGGTCAACGTCGCTTGATGTCAACGTCGGCCCAACGTTTGCATGTTTACTGGGATGCTTGCTAGTAAACAAGGAAATCACCTGAAAAATGTACAATTAATTTTTTCTGTTCAACCATGTGAGGTTTCGACTTTGGATGGACCTGGACAGTGGATATTAAAACGCATCAAATCACTATTTTACTCCTGACACGCACAAGTATATATATTTTTTTAAAGCACAAAGAGTTTCTGATTGCACTTAGCTTTTCCCACGTGGTCACATGAGCTGGCGTATACCAATGAGAAAAAGTTTACAAGTGCCTGTACTGCATACACACTACTTAGGGCTCGCTGGTGTATATTTTAAGTTCAAAAGCTGCACTATCGTTCTTACACCTGGGAGAGGCAGCTGATTAAAGTCAACAAGTGGAATGCACTCTTGACTTAAAGTTTCGTGACTGCAGGAATTCATATTCTTGGGTCTTTCGGTAAAGTCACGTAGATAGGTTCAAATAAAATATCAAAAAAATAACAAACAAAAAAATTGTTTTGTTATTTTCTTTCAACCTAACTGCATGACTTTACCGAAAGACCCAAAGAATATGGAATGCACTCTGCTTGTGAATTACCGTCCGCAGCACACCGCGTGAGTGTTGCATGTAGTTGCACTAAAAGGCTCCGTGAACAGAGAAAACAAAAATGAAACAAATTTATAAATAACACACTGAGGCCCTAGAAGAGGAACGGTCCTTTTTCATAGCGCAAAAATAAAGACAAGAATCGCTCGTGTAGCCTGAACAGACTGTTGGAGCAAGTGCTGTTAGCGAGCACCTATGAATGCCGGCGAGACACACGAGAAGGGTTGGTGACCAACACCACGCCTGGCCGCCTTTGTCTCCCAAGTGGCGATGTTAGCACATCGCACCAGGTACTCATTTGCGGCCGAGTAAACCTAGGGGAGGTCAATCACCGGTTCAGATACTCGTCACTGGTGTTGGCCGTGAGCGGGAATCGAACCCGGGTCGCCAGGTTCTTAGCGCAGCGTGCTAACCGCTAGCACACACATCGTTGCTCCACGCATCATGAAGATGGACCATTGCCTGAAACGTCATGTATGAATGTGTCCTTGTAAGGCCACAGCGGTATGGAGGAATGTGTTGATGGGTGGTTTTTTTTGTATGAATTGTGCACCACTGCCAACCCAGCAGCAGCAGCAGCATCACCGAATAATTTGTTTAATTTTAAAGCACCGTGGTTGCGCTACGCACCTGATAGGCAGGCAGCTCTTACTGCGAAGTGCAAAGGAACATATCTCCTTTCGTTTTGCACTCAGGGTTGTATCTGGGTTTTTTTTTTATGCAGCACATGCCCTATGGACAGTGGCGCAGGCCATACACGCCACGCATCCCTGCAGACCAATTCACGAGTCTCTTCGACGTTGCATGCGCTTAGGGAGTATAGTAGCAGCTGGCACGGCACATGTGTGTACTGGACAGGGGCGGTTTCTTCATTAGGGCGATTGGGCGACGCACCACCAATGTCATTCAACCACAGAGTCACGCTAGCCGTCACTGTGCCTCTGGATATAGTCCAATCAGCGTCATGCTACGTTCTGTGGAGTACCGCCTCTTTTTGGACGATTTCCCTCCAGCTGAGAATCGCCCCGAGTGGCCCCATAGACTTACATTCAAAGATGTTTTTTTTCGAACGGGGGCGCTGCAATGCATTCTCTATGGCTTCCGGGAGGGCTCGCCCTAACGTGTTTACGTCATCATACGTGCTTACGTCATCATACGTAAGCACGTTTCATCCAACAACATAATTTGTCGCCACCTAGTGGAATCTTTAATAAAAGAAACTTGAGTGGTTTGTTTTAATAGTGAGTATAGAAACAAACAAGATGTATTGTAAGAGTCACTTTATTTTTCATTAATATTAAAGAAGTGAAGTTGCCTTTACATGCTTAAGCTGTTAATTTATCCATTGCATGGGTGGACCTTATCCTTATCAATCATCCAGACATTTGCCCCCCCTGAGAGATTTTGCAGGAGCCGCCACTGGTACTGGAAGCAGAGCTGCACTGCTACCCAGCACTGCTACGCAGGTGGGGGATAGTGGAAATACCTTCTGTGAAGGTTTCGCTGCGAAAAAAGAAAGGGGGTGGGAGATGGGGGGGGGGTGCAAGCCTGACGAATTGTGCAGTCGTGGGCCCAGCAGCGACAGCACCACCAGGGTGTGGTCAGTACTGCAGATGGCAATGATTTTGCTCTTGAAAAGCCACATGTATACCCTTTGACGATGCTGTGGCATGGCGAGTATAGGCCAGCATTAGACTAAGCCGAGCTGCCGCCAGCCATGGGTTAACAAGTCATCAACGGCGGAAGAAGACGGCGCTGAGATCTCGAAGGCCGTAAAAGGCGAACGAAGGTTGCAGCATAACAATATTTCCAGTTGTCTCGATCTCCTTGCCACTGGATTCAAGGTCCCGTTCTGTCAAGAACTGTGTTGGAAGCTGCCGTGCAACAGCTTCCCCACAATACAAATAAATCACGCACGGGCGTCTTTCATGGAAGGAACGACAGCTTCCAGCACATTCCATGCATGTTGAACTTCTTTCGCACCGTACGTAGCCAACCGAGATAATCGGAGGTGCGGGGGGCGGACAACGAACTAAACGCAAGAAGCAGTTCGAAGGAAATGAGTTTTCAATCTAGATGATGAGTTAAAAGTGCATGGCTCCAGCGGTTTCCTAATATCGGAAGGAAGAGCGTTCCAGACGGCCGTGGAAGGGCATCTGAAAGCACGCGATGCAGTGACCGTCTTTGTCCGATGGCCAGCTAAAAAGCCCTCTGTGCATTGGCACTAAGAGTCTTCGGCCCATTGCAAAGAATCACTTATCGAATCCAGCGGCCGCCCTGATTACTCATGCTGGTGCATTCACGGTACAAATGTAATGACAGTAGAGTCTACATGCGGTGTGAGTGGACTAGTGGCCACGGGAGGTAACGACAGGGGAGTCAGCCGACAGTGCAAATTCACTAGTGGCTTCGGGAGGAACTGACTGGGGTGTCAGCTGTGGGTGTGAAGGGACTGGTGGCTACGGGAATAATCGAGAAGAGAGCGTGGTCAGGTGCCGGAAGGGAACGGTAGAGTCTCCCGGTGGAGGGAGCGTCTAGAGTCAGGGAGAAGGATCGAGAAGGGGAGCGTGGCCTTGGTCCGTATATGAGGGAGATGCGTGGGAGACTCGGGGCTGCTGCAGGTCTGGTCTCCGTCTGCGTCAAGTGAACGTGTTTTCAATAAAATGCCATCTCAAGAAAAGTGTGTCAAGTAGTCTTTACGCAAATACAATGCACCATCTGCGTCACGGTGGACGCTAAAGATCCCGTGGTGTTATTCTCCAGAGTAGGACATTGTGTGCTGGCGTCATGGTCCAATTTTGCCCAAATCGAAAAATGTACCCGCAATTTATTCAAAATGGCATGGCTGTATCTGGCACTAATCGTCTGTTGAAGGATATTAATTTTTTTCAGGAAGATTTACAAGGTTAAGGGAGCTTTGTCACCGATTCCAATTTGTGTTCTAGGGATAGTTAAAAGGCAATTCAATTGCCATTTTAGCTTTCTTGTGTTTGATCATCTATTCTCCTGCTACCCATCCTCCCACTCACCATTCTAAGGAGTGCAAGTCTCATACTTACACGACCCTATCCACCTTTTACTGATTACACTAGTCCTTAAATTATATTATTATCATTATGAGCACTCTACCACCTGTACCTGACAGTTGATTCGTATTTTCAAAAATTCAACGTTTCGCCGGCCAGGTGTCTCAGCGGTATAGAGCAAGCGGCTCACAATCGGAACGCTGTGAGATTCAATCCTGGTTGAGGGTTCACTCAACTGGTTTATCGCTTCAGGGTCGATAAAGTGAATACCACTTTGTGAGAAAGGTCAGTAGAGATTGTCTTACCCGCCATAGAAATGTGGAATGTCCACCACTGGCTCGACAGGGCTGTGAACAAGGATACGAGCCCGGAGAGAGGCCTCAAAGCTCATTTGAGCAGAAAATAATTGTAATTTTTTTGCACTATACCTACTATAATCACCCAGGAATGTCTGTCCTTAACGTTCGTGACGTCACTCCGCGTCGACCAGGCCCCCTCATTAATAATCATGAGCAGGTGACGTCCTCCAAATGGACACCCCCCCCCCCCATTATTACCTACTATAATGAGCCAAGAATGTCTGTGTGCAACGCTCGTGACGTCACTCCACGTCGACCAGCCCCCTCATTAATAATCATGAACAGGTTACGTTACTCCACATGGAGCACCCTCCCCCCTCATTAATAATCATGAGCAGGTGACGTCACGCCACATCGAACAGCCCCCATCATTAATAATCATGATCAAGTGACGTCCTCCAAATGGACACCCCCCCCCCCCCCATAATTAGCGGCTGACGTCACTCCACATGGGGGGGGGGGGGGGGTGAGGCGCCTCCTCCCCCCTCCTCGGCGTCAACTCACAACCCTCACGACAAAGGCAGAACCCTCACGTCACGTGATCTCCGTGACGCTGTTGAGACATCAAAGTAAAAAGGACGTCTTGATGAACAAGGGATTATAACCTTCTAATGAAATAAGTCTGTGTCACCGCGCCCTTACAAATTGGCATACGAATTGATGCAATGAATATATCACGTCGCGGTCAGCTTTTCGCTTGCAAGTTTCAGATTTACTGCAATACACCCGTCCATGGACGGGCAAAAAGGCGAGTTCTATTACAGATAGCTATGACCTTACCGTCTTATCGGGACACTTCCCTTTAAGGTTCGCTTTGTCTTCCGTCTCAGTAATCCTATTGGTGCCTTCCCATGATTTTTGAGATTAAGTGGGAAACGGGGACAGCAGTGGGGGAAGTCAATACTTGACCTTTGAGAGCGTGGCATCTCGCACAAGCTCTCTGCTGCAACAACAGCAGCGCACTCTGCGGGAAATGTCATCCTGATTTCCTCTACAGACATTATTACTTCCCCTGCAGAATGCTGTGGACAAGCTTACCGACGATGTCCAACTCATCTCGAAAGTGTTAACGCGCGTGCGTGTGTTTGTGGTTTTGCGTGTGTCCCGTACACTCCTGTGTGAGCCGTTTGCGCGCTGTGCTATTAATCCGCTGACCCGAGTTCGATTCCTGCTCACCGCCAACACCCAGTGACGATTATCTAAATCGGTTCTAGGCCTCCCCTGGGTCGACTAAGCCTCAAATGAGTACCTGGTGCGTAAACATCGCCACTCGGGAGACAAAGGCGGCCGGGCGTGGTGCTGGCCTGACCCACTCCCTCGTGTGTCCGTGCCGACCTTCATAGGTGCTACTCGCTAACAGCACTTGCCCCCACAGTCTGTTAAGGCTATACGGGGGATCTTTGTCTTTGGCCCGTGAACTCCTGCCAGTGAGCCTTCCACACTTGATGTGGCCTCAGAGTGCCCCAGGCCTGGCTCAATCGCCGGGGTGGCGTCAACGCCAATTAGTGGCGACTGACGGCTGTTATTGTTCCTGTTGCGTGAAGACACGAACGCAACACGAATTAATTGCAGTGTCTCAATAAACCGTATGGCGGTACCCCGGGGTGTCCATAGCGCCCCGGCTCTCGCATAATGTCCGTGATGCGGTCATTTTTTAGTCTGTTGATGGTCGGCGATGCGGCGATCGACTCATCTCGACGAGCTGTACACGATGCACCACCGCTACGGTGCGTACCGCGAGCGTTCAGGGTTTCGGCGCAATCGTCCTCGCTGCGTTTCGACATCGCGGAGTAGCACTGATTTCGGATCGATTGGTTACCCCAGTCGCGGAGTGAAGTACACCCCTGGAAAAATAGCGTCCCAGAAATAAAATCTTTAATTGCCTCGGCCCATTTTGTATTATTTGGCACCCCGGGCTACCAACATAAGGATCAAATGAGCACGTGCTCATTGTGGAGGCGGGGGTTCAGAATCACCGGCGTGCAGCGGCTTGTTGAACCAGAACTCCTCTCTTGGAGGCCCAAGACATTGCAGGAGCCAGCACAGCTGCATGCCACGGTGGCTATGAGATGTTAACTACGTCGCCTGGTATACAGGAGGTCGTGGGTTCGAACCCGACCACGGCGATGGCTGTATATGGATTTCGCGTGTCTCTCTCTTTCTCCCCGTGGTCACGTTGGATTTGTCTCGGGATTCTCCGGTTTTACCCCTCCACATTTAGAAACACGCGTTTGGAATATGTGGCTGCTATGCATTTACACACGATGAAAAGCCACTTCGTTTAAGCGGTGATTTGTGACGAGGTCGCTTATGAAAAAGAACTACTTAGTGGGTCAGTGGGCCTTACCCTCTACATTTAGAAACACGCGTTTTGAGTATTTGGCTGCTATAAATCTCCACAAAATGATAAGCCACCTCGCTGAGCTATGATTTGCGGCCAGGTCGTTTCTGAAATAAAAGCCATCTATCTCAGTAGGCCGTACCTGGTAAGCGACTGTAAATAAACACATTCCTGCGGAGGGAGCTGGTAGGAACGTTGGGTTGCTCGGTCAATGGCCAGGGTCAACGGCGGCGTGGTGTATTCCGCAAATATGCCCGACTGTGAGGGCGGGCACAGGCCGGCGTGAGTAGGTTAAACGTTGAGTTTTATAAGGGCACCACGGGGTGACCAGCCCCTCCCTACCCAGCCCCAGCCCTACCCCTCCCACCCCCCACCCAGCCCCACCCTCCCCACCCAGCCCCTCCCCACCCCATCCTCTCCACCCAGCCCCACCCCTCCCATTTTTGGATGCACGATGGACGGACGGACACAATAATCCCCTGTGGGCTGGTGTAACCAGGAGGTTTCTACCAATAATAGTTCAATATATAAACTCCAGAGTGCAAGGATGAGTCGCACCACCAAACACCGGATGCGTTCTCTCCCTGCAAGCGGATTTCATTTCTTTGCTCAACCGATAACTGGTTTTGCAATGCAGCCAGCAGCTCCAGATGGCCGTGACTCCTTTGCGGGTCCTGCCGTCGAGATCGGTTCACGCTTCGCACGTGTGCTACACAATGCACTTGCAACTGCATTTGCAAATTCGATTTGTGACGTTCATCCCCTAACCCACGTATTGACGCAGTCGTTCGATGTCAACGCGCACATTTTTTACTGAAGGACTACTGCTGTGTGTTGCCTTGGCTTCGTCCGGGGCTTGTTTGTTGCTTTGGTTGTGCTGCCTTACCCAAGCTTTGGGTTATTTGTATACTTATGCGATTTGAACTGATACACTTAATCTATTTAACGTATTTATTTTTAGCGATTTGCTTACCTTTCATTCATATCGTGTTATACTGGTAAGAACCTCCTGGTTACACCAGCCCACAGGGGATTATTGTGTCCGTCGTGCAGTGAGGGGCTGAGTGGGGAGGGAGGGGCTGGGTGGGGAGGGGAGGGTGGGGAGGGGCTGGGTGGGGAGGGTGGGGAGGGTGGGGAGGGCCTGGGTGGGGAGGGTGGGGCTGGGTGGGGGGTGGGAGGGGTGGGGCTGGGTGGGGAGGGGCTGGTCACCCCGTGGTCCCCTTATACATCTCAACGTTTAACCTACTCACGCCGGCTTGTGCCCGCCCTCACAGTCGGGCATATTTACGGAATACACCACGCCGCCGTTGACCCTGGCCATTGACCGAGCAACCCAACGTTCCTACCAGCTCCCTCCGCAGGAATGTGTTTTTTTTTGGGGGGGGGGGGGGAATTGCTCGTTTGTTGTTGTAACTCCATCACTGGCGCCCCTACTGGACATCCGTAAAAAAAAAACGAAGAGCTTCATAGCTCATCGGATTTTCTCCAGGATGAATGCAACATTCTCGTGGTGAGTGTGCCGACGTGGCTGAGCACGCCGATGCCTCTCCGACCTCCGGTGTTCAGTTTCTGGCACGAGAACCTCGGCATGGGAAGGGGGCCAGGGGCTCTCCCCCCTCCTTCTTCCGTCTACGCGAACAATTTTGCTGAAAATTAAAGGACAACTCGACCTAAAAAACAAATGCATTGGATGCTATTTTATTTTAATAATCAAAGCGACATTGATTCACGCTAATAACGCAATTGAACTCCACTTATGTAAATATGTACAATTCGGAATGTACGTCTTCCAATGCCTGCTCCGAGCTACAAAGCAGCGTTATGGCCCTTCGTAAATCCACTGCTGAATGAAGGGCTGCTCGCGCCATGTAGGTCACTGGGGGAGGGAGGGGAGGTAGTTTGACCAAACGTCATCGTGCCGGTCATTTGGCATCGGTAAATGTCTTCTATAACGAGTCCGTAGCCAGCAGACTCGTGATGATGATGATGAGAACACCCGTTTTCAAATAAGGAAGCATCCAGTAAGTGGATGTGGAGGAGACCAAAACTGGAATTTCGGAAGGAGATTGAGTTGACTCTAACGGAAAAACCCTCGATCGTTAGAGTCCAGAACAGACGATCGGCAAACTCTGTTCTGGATCGAGAGCTCTGGAGCTCCGTGCAGACAATCGGCAAACTCTGTTCTGGATCGAGGGCTCCGTGCAGACAATCGGCAAACTCTGTTCTGGATCGAGCGCTCTGGAGCTCCGTGCAGACAATCGCAAACTCTGTTCTGAATCGAGGGCTCCGTGCAGACAATCGGCAAACTCTGTTCTGGATCTAGAGCTCTGGAGCTCCGTGCAGACAATCGGCAAACTCTGTTCTGGATCCAGGGCTCCGGAATCCGTACAGACAATCGGCAAACTCTGTTCTGGATCCAGGGCTCCGGAATCCGTACAGACAATCGGCAAACTCTTTTCTGGATCCAGGGCTCCGGAATCCGTACAGACAATCGGCAAACTCTGTTCTGGATCGAGGGCTCGGGAATCCGTACAGACAATCGGCAAACTCTGTTCTGGATCGAGGGATCCGGAATCCGTACAGACAATCGGCAAACTCTGTTCTGGATCGAGAGCTCCGGAGCACCGTACAGACAATCGGCAAACTCTGCTCTGGATCGAGAGCTCCGGAATCCGTGCAAACAATCGGCAAACTCTGCTCTGGATCGAGAGCTCCGGAGCCGGAGTCTGACCAGCCGAGTACAGTACTGTACGTCACTCCATCAGCTCGGTGTATATATGTACAGGAGTGGTCCAGATGTCTTGTGACCCTCAATTTAATTATCTAAAACTTCATATTTTTAAAGTAAGTTTTATTTAAATCTAGATTTAACAGTGCATAGCTCCCTGTGGCTTCCTAATATGGGGAAGGAAGAGCGTTCCAGACGGCCGCATCATTAAAATCATCACCACCACCATCACCACCATCAACGTCAACATCCCCCACTTCCTCATCATCACTACCATAAACATCATCACCACCACCATTGGAACCTCATTTGCCAATAAAAAATATGATTATTGTTTTTTTACCCTTTAATCTGGCAATAAAACTGACAACTTTTTTTTACGAGTAGTCATGTTTACATAGACCACAATACCTGCAGTCATAATGCAAACAAAAAAACATAACTCTGATAATGTATGCACTGTCCTTGAAGTTGATTGGTCCACATCATCACCACCATCACGTATGTCCGTTCAAACTTCTTTCCCGCCGTACGTAGCCAACCGTGCTGATTGGAGGTGGCGGGGATAGGACAACAAACCAAACGCAAACATCACTTCTAAAGAAATCAGTTTTCAATCCAGATTTTTAAAGTGCAAAGCTCTGAGTGGCTTCCCAATATCGGAAGCAAGAGCGTTCCAGACGGCCGCAGAGGCGCATCGCGAAGCGACGCGCGATGCGGGTGACCGGTGCCGCCCCCTCTCGCTCAGGTGGGACTCCTGCCTTGATTGCCACTCCACCGTTACTCTTGACCATGGCGGGGGGGGGGGCATCATCACACCCCCTTGTATCTGTGTTGTGTTGTGTCCCGTGGCAAGGACATTTGCTCTTCTGAGCTGAGCAAATTATTTGCCGGTGCTGCTGCTGCTGGGTTGGCAGTGACGCACAAAGCACGAGCACACGGAGAACAACTCTACAGTACAGTAGTTGCAATATCTTTACAACAGTGGGCGGAGTTTTATTTTATTTTAATTTGGCGTGGCTCTGCTATCCACTTAGTGGGCCGAATCTTCGGGGGGAAATCGATGTGTTTGGATTATCGAGAGTCTACTAATATAGATAAAGTATGGATCGTACAGTACTTGTGAGTACAAATGCACGTGCTGGAAAGCGTAACAAGGTCAATCCATACGCATGTTTGTTTTTTCTTCTGCTCTTTAAGAGGAAGATAGCGTTACTTTCATTATATTGACATGGCCAATATTGCTTTTAGTCATAGACACAGAGCCATTATGACAGTCATTAGAGTGCCGTGTTGCTATGCTGTTGTTTGTGGTATTAAACAATAACGATGGCTGGCCAGATGGCTCAGTGACAGAGCGATCGGCTGGAAATCGGAAGGTTGCGAGTTAAAATCCTGGTTAGGCGTTGACTCCGACCATCATCCTTATTGGGTCGATAAAACGAGTACCACTTTGTGGATAAATCAACAGTGGTTGCCCCAATAGATAAGCATACTGCCCATGCAGTGACGTGCGGTGAGGTCAATGGCTGGGGAGGCACTGGCTAGTGGCAGAGCCAGATTCACACACTGAGGGGGGCGTGGTCTCACGGAGGGGGGCGTGTCCTCACTGAGGGGGGCGTGTTAGACACGTCCCCCTCAGTGAGGCAGATGTGATAGCTGCCTCCCCTGGTGCTCTTTCATTGCAGTTTCATGACGAGACCAGCGAGCCTAATTATCTGTATACACATACGTGAAATAAGTTACCTGGAGTATGGAAGGCGAGGCCATTAAATAAAGGGGTGACATACTGAGATAATAACAGGCACGCGCTGATTGCCCACGCTCCATCCAGTTACTGAGGGGTTGCGCAATCAGAGGGGAGGCTGAGCTCGTCACTGCCTCACCTCTCGTTTGTTCCTGTATTTGCAGCGGAGCTCCGCAAATTGGGCGATTTTTTTTACTATAAAAAATGATTGGAATCGTACAGAAATGACATTTATAACAAAGATCAGTGGAAAAATCTTAATATTTTTTTTTATTTAGCTATTTTTTTTCGTAACAGCTATTTTAATTGGAGTATGACAGGTGAGAGGCTCTGCCTCCCCTGCCTCCCCTGCCCGCACGTCCCTGCTCCCATGATATCAATGTGTAATTCCGCCACTGACCACTGGCTCGGGCCTGTATCGGAGATGAGCCAAGCAGCCTCCAAGGACGCTCATTTGTTGACACTCCGAACAATGATGATTCTGACGACGTCGACGTTAACGACCACGTGTCCACGCCAATGATTATTCATCCATCACGACGACGATGATGATTGAGGCATGATCCCAGATTCAACATCAATAGCTCCCCTCGACCCAACCTCCGACGGACATCCAATTCCGAACACCCAGTTTTAACTCGCCCTCAATAATGATCGACTGGGAAGAGAGTCTTTTGTCCGTATTTTTGTTCGGGTCGGTACGCCTCGCTTACAGAATATACGGCAGCCGGCTGCGTTAAAACGACCGCTGGGGGGGGGGGGAGGAGGAGGAGGGGGGGTGGCGCAAAGCAGCTCCCCCGTCACGCGGCCCGAGCGAACGACAACAAAAGACAGAGACAAGGAACAGCCCCCCCCCACCCGCTTGTCGCCCCCGATCTCCATTACGATAGAACGGAGAGAAGCACGAATAATATTGGAGGGGGGGCGGGGTAGGGGGGCATCTGGTGGGGGAGGGGAGGAGGGGATAATGGGGGTGGGGGGTGGAGGATGTGACAGAAACAAATGAAGTAGGATTTTAGGGCGGCCTCCTTTAGTCGAGAATTTACGGTAAAACTCGATCGCCGGTGGCCGCGCGCGCGCGCGCACGCACGCGACGGAGCCACCGAGCGAAGCGTCATCCGCGACGCCTGCACGCCGAGGAGATTACGCACAACGCTGTCGTGGGTTAACACACGCGCGCGCGCACACAGCAGCCAGCAGTAATAGCAGCAGCAGCAGCGGTGACCGCAAATATACAAGCACGATCTTACAGTAAACCCAGCATCAGCATCATCTCGTCATCACTCGCGACGAGGCTGATCTTCGCTTGCAGGTGAGAGCGCTTCAAGACGATTTTTTTTTGTGGTCGCAAGAAAAAAAAAGAAAAATGACCCGTAAATAAATAAATAAGTGCTACGGGATTGTGCCTGGGATTGAGAAAAACACATTTAAAATAAAATGTCATATCTGTGTGGTGTATTTTTGTTGTTTTGTTCTGCTAACGGTATAGTGGGGTTTTTATTTTATCTTACCCGTTGATGACTTGACATACGAAGAAGGCTGCTGTATCTGCCCGAGATATTTAAGTTCAAGAGAAAAATACTAATGAATAATTCTGCTACTGCCTGCTGGCTGGTGCTGCTTACTGGTGCTTGGGAGAGCGTAGGGGCGGATTGCGTCTTGTTTTCTCACCTTTAACGGCGAACACAGGCAAAGAGCTCCCTTCCTCCCCCATAACGGCAACCACAACGGCAGGGCTCGTATGTGATGGAGGCGACGGTGGTGGCGGGGATGATGATGATGGTGGTGGTGGTTGTTGTTTCATTGCGACGATTCAGATGAATAACCGATATGATTCGAGTGGACACAATGTGATTTGATTTCGGATGATATTTCAGGATTCTGAAAATGCTGGTATCGTGGGGTGTAATGATTAGGAATGGGGGAAATGCCCCTCCGAATGATATGCAAATGTAAAATTGCAACGTTGCTTGGTATACCGCAGATAATGATGGTGCATTGTGTATTCCATGTGGATAATTTGCGAGCATACGAATGGTGTTAACGATAGACGGTAGTGAACAGATATGATGACGATGTTCACGGCGTTTGCTGCATGGTGTACTTACTCGGGAACGATTGAGGCTATGAATAATGAATGAACATTATTATTATTATTTATTCTCGGTAATATAACCGAGAGGATTGCGGAATGCTGATTACGCGAGAACGGTTAATGATGAACGTGGATGATGCGCTCAACGTTGCATATTAACACATGGAAGTCGTGGTGACGATGTGGGAGGGCTAGGGAAGGTGACAATGGAGTAATGATGATATATAATGTTTTTTAAAAATACACACACACACGTGACGAGCAATTTCAATATATCGTGGGAAAAAAATGATGAGAGTTTGCGATGACAAAGGCGATGGCAGGGAATTATATCACGGTAACAGAAGACGCGAATACACGGTTTTCTCCCCATTAGCAATACACAATATTGGATGCAATGCGTACGGGGGGAGGGAGTGGGACGGGGGTTGCAGCGATTAGATTAATATCGTGTATGTTTTGTTGTTGTTGTTGTTGTTGTAAATATATAAATATATCTCTCGCTTTAGTTGCGTTGCATAGAATATTAATTACGACAACGGTACCGCTACGCTGGGGCAAAATGTGCAACGTGGCTGTCGTGAAAAACGGCGGCATCGGGCGTAAGATCTGCGAGTTCCTCTCGTCGTGATCACGATTGACTCGGCCCTGCCGCCATCCCCCGCCCCCCCACCACCATCACCACCACTACCCCCCCCCCTCCCCTCCGGGGTAGGCTGAGTAAAAATAGCATTCGTTTGGGACTGCACCACTCGATGGGAAAGCGAATGGTAGACTCCGACAACGTTCGCCCTTTCAAAGGCAAGCGGGTTGGGAAGAGAGCTTCGCGGAGTGGCGGTGCTCGCTCGCTCGCTCGCAAGACGCGACCGCGTGGCAAGGAGCGAGTGTCCCTTGCACCCGTGCCAGTGAAGTGTCACCGGGCCGATGTCGATACCGGGGGGTGAGACGCTGCGGCTACTTGGCCAAGGCTTCGAATGCGTTGCATTCGATTGTTGCAGAGGCGGCGAAGCCGCTGGCGATGCATGAAGGGCGCGCGTTAATATAAATGATAATTGTCGTTGCAATTTTTCTTTTGCGTACGGAGAGAGAGGGGGTGGGTGGGGTGGGGTGGAGGCTTTGTCCGGCATTAATTGGAATTATGTAATAATAATGATTAAAATAAATGCTGCCAAATGGCTCTTGTTCATTCGGGGTAGCTTTTTAGTTGAGCCGCGCGGTCAAAGGCATTTTTGGCCGGCTGAAGATGGTCACCGGTGAAATTCAGATTTCCACAATGTAAAATGCCGCTCGTGGGTTTTGATGTTGTGCCGTTAGCGGGCGAACATTGGTTTCAGAGGGAGCAAAGAGGCGTTTGTTGAGTCGAGCTATATCGGGTGCTGTCACCGAGGTCACCGTGAATTTGAATCAAGTGCAATCGTGCAAAATGTTGGAGCGGCTGGGGTTGGACCGGTGAGAGGAAGGAACGCGGCCCTAGGTTAACCACGAAGCAATCAGTCAGCGTAGACACAGAGGGAGACACACACACAAAGACAAAGAGCCCCCGTATGGCCTTTAACAGATTATACTTTAACAGATTGTTGGGGCAAGTGATGTTAGCGAGTGGCACCTATGAAGGCCGACATGGCACACCCCACGGGGTGAGTGGACAGCACCACGTCCGGCCGCCTTTGTCTCCCCAGTAGCGATGTTTACACACCGCACCCAGGTACTCGTTTGAGGCTGAGTCGACCTAGGGGAGGCCCAGGACCGGTTCAGATAATCGTCACCGGTGTTGGCTATGAGCGGGAATTGAACTCGGGTCGCCGGGGTTTGAAGCACAGCGCGCTAACCGCTCCACCACCGCTCCCCACACACACAGACACACAGATATGCCCAATGGAAAACATTAGACAACAAAGGAGAGAACACGGCTCACACAATTTTGACCCGGTTATGTAAACAAAGACAAAGATTCCCCGTATAGCTTTAGCAGACTGTTGGGACAAGTGCTCTTAGCGAGCACCTATCAAGGCCGGCACGGCACACGAGGGGGGTGAGTGGCCAGCACCACGCCCGGCCGCCTTTGTCTCTCCAGTGACGATGATTTTAAACACCGCACCAGGTACTCATTTGAGGTTGAGTCGATCTAGGGGAACGAGGCCCAGGACCGGTTCAGATAAACGGAGCTGGTGTTGGCCGTGGGTGGGAATCGAACTCTGGTCGCCGGGTTCGTGGCGCAGTGCGTTAACTGCTGCACCACCGCTCCTGCCACACATAAAGATAGACAACCGAGGTATAATTGCTGTTTGTTTTTCACGTAATGAAAATAAAGGGCAATGCATCTCTGGAATTTCATTATTTGATCAATATTTCAGTCTGCACTTTGTGATGATATATGGTTTGCTCATGTTAAAATAATGTAATTAATATGATAATGCTGATGATGGTTGTGGTTATGAATATTTAAATTAAATTAATAGCCGGGTACTTATTTTTTTTGTACCGATTTGAGGTTTTGGTCAACCGACAGACAGACATTTTGTTATATATATATATATATATTTTTAAATATTGAGATTAATTGTACGAGAAAGGCTGAGGCGGAAGGGCAGCCGTGGTGGTTACGCTCCTCCCTCACAACAACAGGGCCCTGGGTTCAATTCCCAACTATGGCACCTCTCCGTGTGGAGTGTGTATGTTCTCCCCCTGTTCTGCATGGGCTCCCATTACCAATTTCCTTGGTAATGGCCAAACGTCCTCATGTAGGACCGTCCTAAAGAAGAGTCTCCGGACTTAGTGTGGCTTGTCTGGATAAATAAGTGATTATTCTTAGTAGTATTATGAGTGGCGCTGCATCGATGCAAAACTGATTGTAAGCACATAATTGTCGGTTCAGGTTTCAAGTTTAAACATTTTGCAATCGTTGCGTCTCATGGGCACGAACGGGTTAATGAGGTAGTGGGCGAATTAGTGGGTGAGATGGTGGCTGGCTGGAGCGGTGGGTGAGTGGGTGAGTGAGTTCAAATTGATTTCGTGCAACTGGATGAGAGCTGAAGAGAGCAGGATGAGTTAATTTTTTTTCCTATTTTCTTCTTTCGCGTCGCTGATGTTGGTGTAGAGCAACAACGACAATTTCACATTCAGGTGGTCAAGCCGGATATGATAACCGCGTCAGGAGCAGCGGGGTGGTGTCGCTGCGATGTCTCCTTCGTATTTTGTGGATCGGGGCATTGCGTCGTTATACGTTGTACGGCAGAGGTCGCAAACGGGTTTTTATTCCTTACCCGTACCCGTACCCGGCCGCACCAGGGTCGCAAACGGCTACCCGGGTATCGGGTACCCGGTTGCGACCTCTGGTCCCGGGGCATTGGTCTGCCAGTAGGGGGCGATGGACGCTATGTACGATCACAATTGAGTAATTCATTTTGGGGTGCAATTTTTTTAATATTTGGATCGTGGTGCTGGTACACAATTACCTACTCTTGTTTATGATGTCAGGGGATCTTTAACATCCACTCACTGTGAAGCGGATGGTTCAAAGTATTGTTCTGGTTATTTTACATTGGCAGTAATTATCATGGTGGCCGCGGGGATTGGAACTGAATCCTGCAGTGGGTGTCGCTAGATCAGGTGGCAATGTTACAACATATGAGTGGTCCACCATCCGTGCATATTATAAATACCTTTTTAAAAAATGTCATGGATAATGCAAAAGACATTTGCCGTAAGCAAAATTGAGTTAATTATTGTTTACGATTGCCACGACCCTTGCAGTGAGTGCTGTTATTGCAATGGTGCTGCGGTGGTGAGATGTTAACTACCTCGCCTGGTATACAGGAGGAGATGGGTTCGATCCCAACCCTAACGCCTGTATATTTGTTTTTCTCCCCGTGGTCACATGGATTTTTTTCTCCGGGTCCTCTGGTTTTTCCCTCCACATTTAGAAACATGCATTGAGATTATTGAGATCATTTTGGTGCTATAAATGTCTAAATGTTGGGCCACTTTGCTGAGATATCATTTGTGACCAGGTCGCTTCTGAAAAAGAGCTGTATAGCTTAGTGGGCCTTTCCTCGTTAAGTAAAAAATAATAGTTCATAGTTTCACCATGCGTATCCCCATGTACGAGTTACAGAAACAACATCATCCCATTTTGGCATGTCTCAATTCGCTCACAGTTGTGACCACCGCCCAGTGATTTATTTTGAACCCGCACGGTTATTATTTACGTCCGTAACAAACCTCAAATGGGAACGGGCAATTAGCAAAGGGTCACATCTTGAATTAAGGCCACATTGCCTGTGTTTTGTTCCGCCGTTAACTCGACTCCCTCCTCTGCTTGTATGCTGGAAAATTAATCGGGACAACAGGAAAAAAATGTTGGAAAACAGAGCGCGTGCCTGTCATGTCACGGAGGTCATGTCCTAGCCGATATCGAATGTTGAGTGACTGGTTTTAGTGAGCTAAGAATAGTGGCTCAAAAATTGTTCCCTTAAACCAATTTGTGCTCCCTAATATTGGTCTGGAAAGCCAATAGGCTGATGGACTAAAACATACTTTAAGTAAAAAAAAATGTGTGTTTTCACGTGGAGACAGAATGGAACTTCTGGTTATATTTTAAGCGGTCTAGGTTGTTTAATAATTCAGCATGCGCTAATTCACCCCAGTCGTTGGGCTCGCTCACTGGTGGTCAGTCGCCTTCTTGTCACGAGAATGCGTTGTACAATTAAGTGTTTTGTGCATTCATATAGGGAAGGGTGCCACGGTGGCGAGATGTTAACTACCTCGTCTGTGTATGCAGGAGGTCATGGGTTTCAATCCCGACCCTGACGCCTGCATGTGCTCCCCGTGGTCACGTGGATTTTTCTCCGAGTCCTCCGATTCTGTCCATCCACATTTAGAATCAACGTGCATTTAGATTATTTGGCTGCCGCTATACATGTCCACACGATAAGCCACTTTGTTGAGCTGTCATTTGTGAGAGCCAGGCCACTTATGACAGATAGCTATATCATTCAGTGGACCTTACCTGGTCAAATAAAATAAAATAGATTAGTTTTAGTTTGTCTAAAAATCTTGGTCACCAGAGCGTTGATGATGTCTGTACTATTCCTTATTTTGGGGGGGGGAAATAGTTTACTTCGTTGTGATTGTGATGTCAAGGTCCCTTTGCTGTGTCAGATGCGTCGTTAGAGATATTGTAATCATGGGATGTACATTTTGCCCACATTTGGGATTTGGTGAGTTAAAGATGAATTCCATTAGTGGAGAATATATCTCCTCCACATACTGTACCTGTCTCTCCGCACAATAATAAAAGGGTGTTTCTTGTACAAAACCCATCGGCCGAACGGCAATCTGGGACTGAATAATTTCAGCAGGTTTCTGCGGTCATTTCCGCATGAGGTGTCGTCCAATCAGCACGGTGGGCTACGTATTGTGCAAAATAAGTTCAACTTACTGCCACGCGGTCTGTTCGAAAGTGGTATGTCTTGTTTTTAATATCGTTTTTTGTTGTTTGTTGCCATTATCGATTTATCACGTGCAATTTTTTTAACACACATATCTATAAAAAAAAATGATTATCGGTTTGCCACGATTTATCAAAAACGTCTAACACAGCAGAGGTGACCGCAAAGTTCAGCTCAGGATGGCACGCGAGGTGAAGAAAGGTCACACATGCTGCTACTTTTGCGCGGTGATTGGAGAATGTGGGCACCTCGGGCAGCTCTTGAAGGTGAAACGGAGAGTGGAACAATGACGACGACGACGACGACATCCCAACACGTGAACAGCTCGCTCGCCTCACATCTCCCCCCCGTGCATTGCGTTCCCAGCGAACGTTGCAGCGTCATTATCGTCACAAATGATCGTACGAATAACATTTTTTTGTTAATGTAATTATCTCTTCAACGCTTTGGGTGCTAAGTGATCATTAATCCACGCTCCGTATCCCGGCGCGGGCGGTTTAATTAGCTCGCGAACCGTGTTCTGGTCCGAGTTAAAATGAATTGGGGGGGGAGGATGTGAGGAGTTATTTGAAAAGTATCATTAATAATTATTTAAATCGGTATCTTTCCGAGCTTACCCGCCTCACGAATTCTGGCTTATAATAGAGTTGGACCGCTCTGAACGACCACTCCTGTTAACGACTAATTGCTTAACGACGGGCCTCCATAGACCCCAATGTGTAGTGTATAGTGTAGTGTATAGTAGTGTATTGTAGAGTGTATAGTAGTGTATAGTAGTGCAAAGTAGAGTGTATAGTAGTGTATAGTGTAGTGTATAGTGTAGTGTATAGAAGTGTAGTGTATAGTAGTGCATAGTGTAGTGTATAGTGTAGTGTAGAGTGTAGTGTATAGTAGCGTATAGTAGTGTATAGTGTAGTGTATAGTGTAGTGTATAGTGTAGTGAACACATTGGGCTTCCATAGAGCCCATTGTGTTCGCTTACCCACCATTTCCACGGGCTTTTAATTAATGCATTGATTAACCATGTTTATTTTCATTTTATGTGTTAACAATCTTGTTAGTATCTTTATCCATGAATATCCATTGTTTAAATATTACAAAGTGCGTTTTTTGGGTAAAAAATGTGGTTAACTTTCAATGGTTTCGGAACGAATTAAGCCTTTAACGTCGATTTCCTATACTCATATTCTTAGGTTTTTTCGGTAAAGTCACGTAGGTAAAACATCAAAATTAATGAAAATAAAATAAATAAAAATCACGACGTTTCGGAGGCAACACAAGTCTCCGTCATCAGGTGGGACCTCCTGATGACGGAGACTTGTGTTGCCTCCGAAACGTCGTGATTTTTATTTTATTTTATTTTCATTAATTTTGATGTTTTACCTACGTGACTTTACCGAAAAAACCTAAGAATATGAATCCTTGCAGTCACGAAAGCTTCAAATCTAGAATTCCTATACTCATTTAATGACCAAATCGCTTCACGACGGGTCTCATGGAAGCAATCACCGTCGTTAAGGAGGAGTTCTACTGTGCTCAGGTCCTGTTGGACATCTGTAGTAAAAAGAAGAAGAGCTTTGTGGCTGATCGGATTCCTCCAGTCTAAATAAAGATTCTGATTCCGAGTCTGGATTCGAGGAGGATGCAGAGGTGGAGATTTCATCCCAAGGGGGCCAGAGACACGTTTGGCGTTTCTCAGCAGAAGTGCCACCATACCTCGGGTCCGTATTCCGGCAACATTTTCCCACCGCTGCTGCTGACGTGTGCTGCCTCTCAGGGACTGGATGATGGTAGTCCATAACGAACAAACACGTCCCGGAGGTGTGATCTGTGACGCGAGGCGCGTGCAGACACGGTGGGGTAGACCAAGGCTGCTCAGTTTGTGAATTCTGAGAATCAGGTTCAAGTTTGGGTTCGAGTTGGCGATCAAAGGCAAGGCGAGAACGTCACGGTGGCGAGACGTTAACTACCTCGCCTGGTATACAGGAGGTCATGGGTTTGATTCTGATGCTGACACCTGTATATTTGGAATTTGCATGTCTCTCTCCCCGTGGTCGTGTGGGTTTTCTCCGGGTCCTCCGTTGTTTCCCACCACATTTAGAATCAACGTCACGCGTTTAGAGTATTTGGCTGCGATACATTTTCACATGTGAAGCCACTTCGATGAACGTGGCGTAGGTCGCTCTGAAAAATTTCTGTATGGCTTAGTGGGCCTTACCTGGTAAAACAAAAATACAGTCATCCGCCGGCTGCCGCTTGCTCGGTGAATGAAAGAGGTGAGAGTCCAGGATGCCTCTTGCTCGAATTTGTCGTTGACGATCACTGAGGAACGGGAGCGAGCGAGCGAGCGAGCGAGTGAGTTAGCGTGAGCGTCCTGTGGCTGTAGGAAGGTTGGCGTCAGGCAGGGCGGCTGGCGCGGTTGCCCCACTCCGAAGGGTGGCCGATTGATGGCAACCAGGGGGTGTCGCCAACCGACGTAACAACAATAAGAAGAAGAGCCAATTTTTTGGGGGGGGGAATTCGGTGAAAAAAAAAAACTCGATATCCAAAAAGCCGCACAACGCACGCGAATGCGAGCCGGTGGTGGCTTCGTAATAAACAACGGTCACGAAGCCGTCCTTGTAGAGACCGCTTGCGGCCCCGGAGTCTGCAGGTTTCCCGACCCCGGGTGGAAACGGAGCAAGCAGTGGCGGCTCGCGGATCAATTATTTTGGGGGGGCAGTGCCAGCGGTGAGGAGTTGGTGGGGGGCGGCGGTTTTTTTGGGGGGCACAAGGATGACATCTTTCCACCGGTTGGCGAAAAAATCTCTGCTCGCGGCTCGGCGAAGAAGTTAATGATGAGAAATGATTAGCCACTGCCGGCTTCTGTGCAGCACGCCTTTTGATTTCAATAGAGCGGCGGGGAGCGCGTGCGCGCCAGAGAGAAGGTTAGGGAGGCAAAAAGACACGCGCGCAAAAAAAGCGGTGAACGCGTTTAGTAGGAAGGCTGCGTCGTGACTCGTTATGCCCCCCCCCCCCCCCCGAGTGCCGCTTCATTGTCTGTGTCACTCTGCTGCACGTTAGTGGGGTGGCGTGACGTTATCTTCCCCGCCTGGTATGCAGGAGGTCGTGGGTTCAATGCCGACCCTGACGCCTGTGCAGTAGAACTCCTCTGAACGACCGCCCCTGTTAACGACTAATCGCTAAACGACGGGCCTCCACAGAGCCCAATGTGTAGTGTATAGTAGTGTAGTGTATAGTAGTGTAGTGTATAGTAGTGTAGTGTATAGTAGTGTAGTGTATAGTAGTGTAGTGTATAGTAGTGTAGTGTATAGTGGTGTAGTGTATAGTGGTGTAGTGTATAGTGGTGTAGTGTATAGTGGTGTAGTGTATAGTGGTGTAGTGTATAGTGGTGTAGTGTATAGTGGTGTAGTGTATAGTGGTGTAGTGTATAGTGGTGTAGTGTATAGTGGTGTAGTGTATAGTGGTGTAGTGTATAGTGGTGTAGTGTATAGTGGTGTAGTGTATAGTGGTGTAGTGTATAGTGGTGTAGTGTATAGTGGTGTAGTGTATAGTGGTGTAGTGTATAGTGGTGTAGTGTATAGTGGTGTAGTGTATAGTGGTGTAGTGTATAGTGGTGTAGTGTATAGTGGTGTAGTGTATAGTAGTGTAGTGTATAGTAGTGTAGTGTATAGTAGTGTAGTGTATAGTAGTGTAGTGTATAGTAGTGTAGTGTATAGTAGTGTAGTGTATAGTAGTGTAGTGTATAGTAGTGTAGTGTATAGTAGTGTAGTGTATAGTAGTGTAGTGTATAGTAGTGTAGTGTATAGTAGTGTAGTGTATAGTAGTGTAGTGTATAGTAGTGTAGTGTATAGTAGTGTAGTGTATAGTAGTGTAGTGTATAGTAGTGTAGTGTATAGTAGTGTAGTGTATAGTAGTGTAGTGTATAGTAGTGTAGTGTATAGTAGTGTAGTGTATAGTAGTGTAGTGTATAGTAGTGTAGTGTATAGTAGTGTAGTGTATAGTAGTGTAGTGTATAGTAGTGTAGTGTATAGTAGTGTAGTGTATAGTAGTGTAGTGTATAGTAGTGTAGTGTATAGTAGTGTAGTGTATAGTAGTGTAGTGTATAGTAGTGTAGTGTATAGTAGTGTAGTGTATAGTAGTGTAGTGTATAGTAGTGTAGTGTATAGTAGTGTAGTGTATAGTAGTGTAGTGTATAGTAGTGTAGTGTATAGTAGTGTAGTGTATAGTAGTGTAGTGTATAGTAGTGTAGTGTATAGTAGTGTAGTGTATAGTAGTGTAGTGTATAGTAGTGTAGTGTATAGTAGTGTAGTGTATAGTAGTGTAGTGTATAGTAGTGTAGTGTATAGTAGTGTAGTGTATAGTAGTGTAGTGTATAGTAGTGTAGTGTATAGTAGTGTAGTGTATAGTAGTGTAGTGTATAGTAGTGTAGTGTATAGTAGTGTAGTGTATAGTAGTGTAGTGTATAGTAGTGTAGTGTATAGTAGTGTAGTGTATAGTAGTGTAGTGTATAGTAGTATAGTGCCTCTGTAGAGCCCAATGTGTTCGCTTACCGACCATTCCCCTGTTAACGATGGGCTGTTGTAGGCACAGTACATATTAATTAATGCATTGATTAACCATGTTTATTTTAATAGTATGTGTTTAGAACGTTGTTAGTATATTTATGTATTAATATCCATTGTTTAAATATTATAAAGTACGTTTTTTGGGTGAAAAATGGTAACTGTGGATGCTATCGAAATGAATTGAGCCTTGAACGTGTATTTCCTATACTCACTTAACGGCCAAAGCACTTTCGTGCAACCAATTACCACCGTTAAGAGGGGTTCTACTGCATATTTGGAGTTTGCGTGTTTCACTCCTCGTGGTCGCGTGGATTTTTCTCCGGGTCCTCCGGTTTTTCCCCCTCCACATTGAGAATGAACATAGCGCGTTGAGAGCATTTGTCTGCTACAAATGTCCACGTGATGAGCCCACTTCGTTGAGCTATCATCTGTGGCCAGGTGGTTTCTGAGAAAAAAAGCTACAAAGCTCAGTGGGCCTTACCTGGTAAAATAAAAATAAAAGAGTTTAGTTGAATAGTTGATCATTTCTCTCCCTCCCCTCCCCCAACCCGTGAGCACTGCTTTTTTGGCTTCCTTCCCCGGAATTCATGTGCCCCCCCATCCCTTCATATTTCTCATACCGGGCTGTTGTCAAATTTAAAAAAAGATATCTCTATCATCGATTTGAATTGGCGTTATTGCACCGATAATCAATGCCCGCATATCCACATTGAGCAGGGCGGTTAGAGTTGTTAATAGCTCAACGCATGTCGGAGTCGTGGACACGCTAGCGCCTACTCAAAACGCATTAGCAGCGAGTGTGCCGCACTCGATTTGGCACTTTTTGTAAAAATTGGGGGAGCATATTGACGACGAACGCCGCCGCTGGGCTGGCGGTTCGAGGTGAGAAAATGTGGAAATGCGCGGAAGTCGCCCGTTTGTCATGCGCCACCGATTACGCGATCTCAGTCCCAGTCAGTGAGTTAGGGGGAGTATTTGGAGCTGGCCGAACGCCACACGATGGGGCTGCAACAAGACGCTCGGGCAAATGTTTCCTCCGTGTGAAAAAAAGCAAAAAAGCTGTGAACGCCCGACAAAGTATTGAGATGCAGTTTCCACGAATGTCGCCATGTAAAATGTAAATGAATTCAGAATCAGAATATTTATTTATACTGGAGGAATCCGATGAGCTATAAAGCTCTTGATTTTTTTTTACAGATGTCCAGTCGGGGCACGGGGTCACAAGGTTACAACAACAAGAAGCAATAACAAAAACACGAGTGCCAAGCGTAGGAGAGGTCAAACAAATGACCTTAAAAATATAAAAAGTAAAATCAACTATATTGTTTTCTCTTACAAGGCAAAGCCCAGCTTATTTTTCAGAAGCGACCTTGCCCACAAATTTAACGAAGCATGCAACCACGCGGAATAGACGTGCAAACATTCGGTCACACTATGAGTGCGAGTCTCACATTTGGAAATCTGCAAGTTCAAATCCCGTTGGGGGGGGGGGGGGGGGGGTCTCATCCTATCTCTGGGATGCCACCAGTCCGGGTGGCAAGACCCGGACACTTCGGAAGAATTGGCATCCGTACTCAGGTGGCCGCAGGATATTGAATTGTGACCGAGATCCGATGCCGGTAATGGGTTGAAATTTCATTGCAGAGTGACTGCACGACAATAGGCCCAAGTGCTGACTTGAGAGTCACGTGCGGGTGCTTGGCCTACAGAGGCAAAGGTGGCGGCCCAAAAAAACTCGCACACGCTACAATAAAACCCACGTGAAGCATCAACCGGGACGACCAAAAAAAAGTGTTTAATTACGGCCTCCACTGACATGCTTCTCCGATGCACGTGCAGTGTTGTGCTAGGTAATTATATCGTGCCGCATTGTATGGTACATTTTTATTTATTTTATACCATCGTTAGAAAATGTATTATTATGTAATCATTGTGTTGTGCCGTATTGTAGTGTATTTGGTAAATGATTATATTTAATTTTATCGTGTTAAAAATAGATCAGTGGTTTCACCACTGAACCGAAATTGCAACGTTTCATTGCATTCATGGTTAATTAATCCTTCCAACGGAAATGTAAACTGTCAAATGGGAAAATTTAATCTGAAATCGAAATAAATAAAAACAGGCCGACCGAGTGGTTAAACGAAAATGTTTTTTTTTAATTTGCCCAAAAAAAATGGGACAAAATCCGGTTGTTTTAACCGCTTCTTGTGTAGCGCTCATAACTAATTAAGATCGGAGCACAATTCCCTCCCAGCAGTGCATTGATCTCAAATTGACCCTTCCCCTAACCCTCTCCTGGCCTCTCTCTCCATCCTACGTGGGTGAGAGCGAGGAGGGCTATTCATGGTGACAGCTGCAGGCTGCTCTACGGATGAGATAGGTGAGAGTACAGCACCTCATCCACCAAAGCTTCTATCGTCAGTGGTGGAAATGGGAAGGTATTACGACGCATTGTAAGTGTGCACGTTGAACTTCTTTCGCACCGTACGTAGCCAACCGTGCTAATCGGAGGTGCGGGGGAAAGGGCAACGAACTAATAAGAAAAAAGCCAGTTCGAAAGAAGCGAGTTTTCAGTTTGGGTGATTTAACAGCTCCAGTGGCTTCCTAATGTCGGAAGGAAGAGCGTTCCAGAAGGCCGCAGAAGCGCGTCTGAAAGCGCCGCGCGATGCGGTGACCGCCGCCTTTGTTCGATGGCTTAGCCAAAAGCCGTTGCTGCTGCGAGGATGACCGGAGTTTGCGTGATGATGGTTTATCCTCCTTGACGAGGTCGGCAAGGTGTTGTGGTTCATCTGTGGCAAGCACTTTGTGTGGGCCACAAGGTCACTTCTCACAACACCAAACGCGCATCAGGCCCCATGGTGTTAAAGTGCAGTCTCCAACTCTTTTTAAATCACAGCGATTGAAAACTAATTTTCAACTGCTTTTTGTGTTTAGTTTGTTGTCCGCCCGTTACACCTCCGATTTGCACGGTTGGCTACGTAAGGTGCGCTGTCAGATGCACTTCTGCGGCCGTCTGGAACGTTCTTCCTTTCGATACTAGGCTAGTCACTGGAGCTTATGGATGGTGGTGAACGAGGTGGGGGGGGGGGTGAGAGCGGCAGGAAGCCCACGTGCCCCTCTGGACAACACTGGGGTAGGAATCAAGCCGTTTCTAGGCCCTCGCGAGGACAGCCCAGTCGGGTGCGGTTGGGGGGGGGGGTCTGATTTACTAAATGCAGCAGCACCTGCAGTGATCGAGTGATTGGTCCAGGCCTGGTCACCGAGGGTGTGGCAATCAGGGTGGGTGCCTGGGGTGCAAAATTCTCTCTCGAGGGGCACCGCCGACTATAATTTACGAGCGCACTTTGTTTTAATGGGTTTTAACCCGATTTCACGGACGATTCTTCGTGAAGCATGCATAAAATGGCTCACGTAAATACCATGATGGATAGATAACATGCTCGCATTTGACAGTGTTATTACCAGAGCATTGCCTTGAAGAGGTGCCAAATAGTTGTTTTATTGTTTTGCCCACGACATCATTTTGAAGTTCCAGGCCCGAGACTTAAGGCTCCTTTAGGCTCTTTAAGGAGAAGCCTTAAGGAGGGCGCCACGGTGGCGAGATATACAGGAGGTTGTGGGTTCGATCCCGATGCCTGTTGTTAATTTGGAATCAGGACCGGATTAAGTGAAAAGTGTTTCGTTCGTGAATGGTGAATTTTATTTGTTGTTAGCCTTGTAAAAATAAATTAAAATTGTCTTTAACTTTGTTTCCCTTTTGAAAATATTACTGGGGGCCTCACAGTACCTGCAGCCCAGGGGCCTACACAATCTTAATCGGGCCTTGTTTGGAGTTTGCGTGTCTCTCTCTCTCTGTGGTTGCATAGATTTTTCTCTGGGTTCTCCGATTTCCCCCTCCCCCCCACACACACACACATTTAGAATCAACATGCGTTTATACTTTTTGGCTGATATAAATTTGTACGTGTTAAGCCACTTCGTTGAGCTTTAATTTGTGGCCAGGTTGCTTCTGAAAAAGAGCTACATAGCTCAGTGGGCATTACCTGGTTAAAATAAAAATGGGTTGAGTTATTTGTGATATCTTTGCTACGCTACAGCTGATGGACGGGCCTCCACAAGATCGGACTCTAGAGGGAATCTGGTCTCCTCTTCATCATTAGACCTCCTTTGCTAGTACCAAAATATAATAATAGCGGTTTTCCCCTTTTTTCTTGCAACAAAATTGAAACCTTTTAACAACGAATCATGTGTGCATTAACCACAATACTTGTGGTCAAAATGCAAACAAAAAACACACTGATCATATATGCATTGTCCTTGAAACTGATTGGTCCACACCAGAGATGGCTTTCTTTTGGGCCTCGTCTCAATTGGTGCTTAGACCATGCATATATTAGTGTGTTTTTAGTTTGCATTTTGACTACAAGTATTGTCGTTCATGCACACAGTATTCCTTGTAAAGAGGTTTCAGTTTTGTTACCAGATAAAAGGGGAAAAACCCCTATTATTTTGGTACTGGCAAAGGTGGTCTAATGATGTAGATGCTCACCCCGAGCCCTCATTACTTTGATAGTGCATTGTCTTTGAGCTGTGCGCCTTTTGGTGTCCTCTGGTCTAGCACCAATTGAGACGAGGCTCAAAAGAAAGCTGTCTTTGGTGTGGACCAATCAGTTTCAAGGACAATGCATATATTATCAGAGTGTGTTTTTTGTTTGCATTTTGACCGCTAGTATTGTGGTTAATGATTTCTTGTTGCCAGAAAAAAGGGGGAAACCCCATATTATTATTGGTCTTTTTACGTTGACAGGACGCGTTGGTAAGGGTCAGTGCGTACCGACACTTTACCCCACCACACGCCACTTGCTGGTCGTTTTAACTTGGGTGGACCCATTTTGCCGCTGGGTGTGAAATTGAGAAACATGCTTCATCGTACGAGCAATAGAAACCTCTCGGCCCCCCTCTCTCTCTATTTAAGGCCTCGACACAGAGGCGTTGTTTCTCTGTGTGCCTATGTGTGTGTCTCTTTCTCTGTGTGTCTCTGTGTGTCTCTCTCTGCTTGTGTGTGTCTGTGTGTCTATGTGTGTCTCTTTCTGTGTGCCTCTGTGTTATCTCTCTCTGCTTATGTGTCTGTCTATGTGTCTCCGTGTCTGTGTTTTGTCCCTCTCAAATTTAGCAATCTTTGGAAGAACGTTAATCAAACAGGTAGGGTGTTGACTGTTATGTTAGCCGACTCTCTGTGTTGTATTGCATTATATTTCTACGTTTACTAGGTTTGTTTTCTCTTTCATTTGTACCTGATGATGATGATTGCTTGTGGTGCAATCGAAACGTCGTATGCTATTATTTAAAAAAAAAATCTACGTGACTTAACCGAAAGAACCAAAGAGCAATAGAAACCTGCTCCATCGTTCGAGCATTCGAGCTGTGTAGGAGAAAAAAATGAAATAAAAATTAATAAAAAATAAAATAATAAAATCACGACGTTTCGGAGGCAACACAAGCCTCCGTCATCAGGTGGGACCGTCACAGCCAGATTTGCATCACTTGATACAGCAAATCTGGCTGTGACGGTCCCACCTGATGACGGAGGCTTGTGTTGCCTCCGAAACGTCGTGATTTTATTATTTTATTTTTATTAATTTTAATTAAATTTTTTACCTACGTGACTTTACCGAAATAACTAAGAGTATGAATCCTTGCAGTCACGAAAGCTTCAAATCTAGAACTGTGTAGGAGAGTCATCGCCTCTCGTGAAACAAAAGACGGTCACCGCATCGCGCTCTTTCAGACGCGCTGCTGCGGCCGTCTGGAACACTCTCCCTTCTGGTGGTCTGCATGTTCACCACAAGTACTGCGTGTGGTTGATGCAGACTTGACTCCTTGCAAAAAGGTTTCTGTTTGGTGTTTGAACATCTTAACACCTCGAGTTTTTTTGCCAGAAAGCGTAAAACCTATTCTAATTTTTCACACTTCGATACTGGCAAACAAGGTCCCATGACAGAGATTTGTGTATATTTTATATATTTTTTACGTTTGCTAAGTACAGGCCCGACGGCCCAAAATGCCAACAAACGGCGCAATTAAAGTTTTATTTTGAATGGATTAAGATTTAACGCGTGCCTTGAAACCGACAAATTGGTTTTTGGTTTTTAGTTTATTTCCTCGTGTAGTGTTTTGTGCCTGAATATCCTATATTTGAGCAGGCCTCTTCTCTTACACTGTGGGGACCCATCGGTGTTAAAACCAAATTTGAAGCCATTTACCCGACGGGGGAATTCATCCGCCAACAAAATAATATACGCGGGCTTGGAAAAACGAATCGTTCTATTTGCGAGAAGGTATCTCCAACAGCACACTTTGCATCCTGCACCACAGCTCAGGGTCGAACTCTCCACAGCAGCTGCAGAGCGATTCGCAATCTCCTCATCTTTACACTTGTGAGCAGGGCCAGCACTGCCAGGCATCGCTTTTTTCTGTGGCAGTCCGCGTATCTCTCTTCATTCTGGTTGCCCTGCACGACAGCTCACGGTGGAAGTTTCCTCCAATGTTGCAGTAGCAGCAGAGCGACTCACAGCAGCATCTTCCTCCTCCTCTCTACACCAAGGAGCAGAGCCGGCACTGTCAGGCGTCATTTCTCTGTCGCAGCCCCCGTATATCTCCAGAGTCATTCTGGTTGCCCTGCACGACAGCTCACGGTGGAAGTTTCCTCCAATGTTGCAGTAGCAGCAGAGCGACTCACAGACTCATCCTTCTCCTCTCAAAACCAAGGAGCAGGGCCATGGTCAGTGCCCGGCGTCGTTTTTCTAGGGCAGCACTCCGCCGTCTGGAACGCAACCATCGTCATCACCATAATCCCGCTGCTGCTGCTGAACATTCACAGCAGCAGTAGCAGCAGAAGCAGCGGGAGCAGCATTCAGCCCACATGGACTTTTATAGAGACATCTTCAAGTTCCCCGACTTCTTTCACCCGACTTTCGAGCGACGCTGAGCTTTGCCTCCGCGTCTCAAGACTTTTCTACGGTCATCTGTGTGTCTGCGGATTATATTGTCCTGGTTACGAATTGCATTGTGACCACTACATGTGATCATCGATTATAATCGATTCACTTAGGCAGCTGGAACTAAACTGAACTGGTGGGCTTAAGGCCCCTGTATTTATGCTACTAATTATATTACTGGAAAGTTATAGAATGTTCTAGAAGTTACTCCAAGTTTACTCAGCACTGAATCTATCTGGAATGTTCTGGAAAATAGGTACATTTCAAATATCAATGTTCTGGTCACAAAAGCAAAGTTTGTGGGGAATAATAGCCATTTTCTATACTTTTGAGGCATAAACAATTAGGAAATAACACTTACTACCCAGGAACAATTTGTTTCTTTTACACAGTGTTATCTGGCAGGTTCCGAAACCGGAAAACCCGCTCCAAAGGCTGTAAACCAGTCCAGCGATCGTCAAACACGTGGTTGTGTTAAAACAAGAGCGGCAGTGGGACTTGGTACATCACCGCATGCAGAGTCTTCGAGATTGGAGTCGTTAAGTATGGAACAGTCAATACAGTAACTTTTTTTACAAGTAGGACATTTATTTTGGTCTATTAGTTAAGGTTATTTCAGGAAATTTAATATAGCAAACAAATGTTAAACTATATTCTTGGTTCTCTCGGTAAAGTCACGTAGAAGGGAAACAATAAAATAATAAAAATATAAAACAATAAAAATCTCACGACTATTCGACTGCAACACAAGCAATCATCATCAGGTGTGAAAAGCACAGCAAGAAAACCTTCAAATCTTTGGTCACCCCGTGCCCTCTTTTAAATCTCAACGTTCGTCCCTACAAAGTCCCACCACAAAGGAGAAACACAAACAAATGGATAAAACATTTTTTTGCCCGAAATGGAACGGCCGTACGCCGTGTGGACCTGAAAACTAAACTTAATTTCCTTCAACCGTATGGGTTGACAGGTATGAGGTTGCATTGTTATATTTTTTTGCGTGCCACCTTGAAAGCCTTGAAGACCCGTCCTGTCCGACAGTCTGCTGCCTAAATTAAAGGCTTTGTCGCAAGGTCATGTGCGTGCAAACGCGAGTGGTGAGGTTGTCATGACATGCAAAGTAAATGCTGGGATTCTTGGGGTTTTTTTTTCCTTCTTGCTACGTATTATCATTTGATTATGGCCTGTAATATCTATTTTGGCATGACTGTGTGTGAAAATTGTCCTCTTCGGCAACAAAAAGTGCTTTTGGTCGAAAGAAGGTGGCCGACATACTGAAAAAAACTGTGTGGAGCAGGAGATTGGTTGAAAAAAAGATTGGCCAGAGTTAAGGGGAAAAAGCTATATTCCTGTACAATATACCATATGTGATCCTTCAGCCATGGGCCCAACAACAATGGCTTGCCGGTATCACCCAGGGTGGCAAATGCTAACAATGGTTTTATGAAAATATTTCATCTCAAGATCACAAATATGTGCGGTAGCAAGCTCACACTGGTAGCTGCTTATGAGAAAAATATCGTTGGAGGCGGTACCATCATATTATGATGGAGAATATGATTATGTTGAGGGCAAAAAAAAAACCCAACGTGCAATGAACCATCCACGGAATATTATATAAGTAGGAAGGAGTGCCTATGACAACAGAGGGCATTTACGTGAACGGTTTCATCCATGGTGGACGCTACCTCCACCTGGAACGCAGCCTTCATCACCCCGAGGCACATTCGTAGCGGCGTTTCAGCCACACCCACTGCCTTCTAGGAGACGCTTGAAGGCCCCCACGACCTTTCTCGCCGTGGCTATCGAGGGACCACCGACCTCGGCTCGCCGTGCCTTGGCGTCGCGGTCATTTTACGCCCGCGACATATTTGCACGAAATTGCACCGTCGCCGCCATCCTTATCATCAACCGCATGAATTTTAACTTTTGTCATTAACGACCCGCGTCTCGTCCCGACGCTTCCCCATCTTCCTTCCGCCACCGCCACCACCACCCACCAGGATGGCCGACTCGGACAGCAATGGCGGAGGAGGCTGCATCGAGGCGACGGGCTCGAGCCCCACGCCCCCCAAGGCGCCGTGCCCCCTGCTCAAGAAGAACAGCCAGACGGACCTGCTGAGCCGCCTCAAGACGCGCAAGGTGCTGGGCGTTGGTGGTGAGGATGACGAGGGAGAGGCACACCGCTCCAAGGTGAGCGGGGACGGGGCTCCGCGCGCGACCCCAGCTCCCCCGGGGTCAAGCACGGGTTTGGCTATCGTACGGCGCGAAAGAAGTTCAACATGCGTGCGTACCAATAATAATAATAATGCAATTCATAAAGCGAGCAAATTTGCGGACGTAACGGCTGCAACTCAGAGGCGCGGAGCCAAGCTCAGAGTCACTCGAAAGCACGTGGTTATAGAGGTGAGTTTTTAAGTGTTTCTTGAAGGAAGGCGATTGAGGTGATGCTGCGAATGTGCAGAGGGGTGATGGCGTTCCAGACTGTTGGGGCTGCCACCGAGAAGCGGCGCATAGACGTGACCATCCTGGATCTTGGTATCAAGAGGAGGTCGTGAGTCGCGCTGAGCAGGCATCTGCCGTGTGCTGAGGTGTAAGTCGTCAATAATGAAAAAAGGTAGGCAGATGTGAAGGCATGGTGGCAGAAGCAGGCGATCTTGTATGTGACCCTGCTGGCAATGGGGAGCCAGTTGAGGGCACGGAGACAGGCAAGTGAGCAAGGCCTGTGGCTGAGCTCGATGGATGGGACGCGTCGAAGCGACGCGCTCGTCGTTTATTTTCGTGATCTGTTTAGGATTTTTTTTCTCAAAAGTTTTGCACCGCTTATGTCGTTCACTCGCAACGATGACTTTGCCATCACGTGCCACGTTATTGTGGGACTGTCTGCGTGGCGTTATCTTGGTGTGGTCTGTGACTGTTTTTCGTTGTTGTTTTTTGCTGCCTTGCGTCAACTTGATGAATCGGATTCATAGCATTAACGTATTACGTATTTAGATTTCAGTGATTTGCTTAGCTTTTTCTCAATTTTGCACTCCCAACGTTTGTTTTGTTCTGTTGTCGTTGTTGTTTTCTTTTGCTGTTGTAACTTGCTGATCCGCCCACGCTGAACATCTGTGAAAGGTGCGGAGGGGCGTGTGGGAAGGACAACAGAAATGCCCAGTTGCAGGCCAGCTCCGCGTTTACTTTGTGGGAAACATCGAGCGACAAGCGTGCTATCGGTGGGTCCCCTAGGCCAAACAATAACAACAACAACAAAATGTCCCCTTTGAGACGTTTTCGTTCCACCACGGTCGCAACGTAGATTTCAATGCAAGGATTGTTACGTTCCCGTTAGCGGGCTCGTACAGTCCCGAACGCGGGTGCGTACATCTCCCATGTGAGTGGGAAAGAACGCGGTGAGACATCGAGTGGGGGGGATTGGATCAAAGGGCACTTCAAAGGATCGGCGACTTCTCCGTTTGTTGCTCAATGCGGCAGCGAAACAGGGGAACATTATATTTTATTATTTCCATTTTTTGAAAGAGGAAAAAAAGGGGGGCCTCGCGTTTATTTGACTGTTGTCAGTTTTTTTGGGGGGGGGGCTTTTAGTTTTCGGATTGATGCTTCGCTTCCTGTTCATAGATTCACTGCGTTCACGTTCAGGGAATGAAATGCAGCCAATACTGTAGTATGATTCGTGATCAATCGTCGGGTTGGGCCGCATGTGTTGTTAAGGCCCTCCACGAGCCGACAGCGGTGGTGTAATTGTGCTGTGGTCAGTTGAAAAACAATTCTGTCCAAGCTGCAGGGAATGTATTGTTTCACATTGATTTCAAATCCTCACCCTCCACATCCTCACTCTCCCAAGTCCTCACCACTACCTCCAAGTTCTCACCCTCCACATCCTCACCGTCCACGTCCTCACCCTCCACGTCCTCACCACTACCTCCACGTCTTCACCACGACCTCCACGTCCTCACCCTCCACGTCCTCACCACCACCTCCACGTCCTCACCCTCCACGTCCTCACCACCACCTCCACGTCCTCACCATTACCTCCACGTCCTCACCATTACCTCCACGTCCTCATCCTCCACATCCTCACCACGACCTCCACGTCCTCACCACTACCTCCACGTCCTCACCCTCCACGTCCTCACCACCACCTCCACGTCCTCACCATTACCTCCACGTCCTCACCCTCCACGACCTCCACGGCTCCGCTAGAACGGGTTTCCGTCCGTTCCATGAACGTCACCTGTTCACGGCCTCGCTCAATAGACGAGTGCACGTGGACCCCCGACACGCACGCACGCAGGTGCCTGCCCACCCGCCCGCCCGCCCACGTGCGTACCGCTCTCTGAAGTGTAAATAGCCCGTTGAATTAAAGGATTTTGAGTGCAGCACGGCAAAAAAAAATCGAACGTGTTTTCAATGAGCCGTAATTTCAACCCAGAGATGAGAGCGGTTGTGAAACCCATTAGCATGGTGGGGTTTTTTGTGTGTGTGTTTGTGTTGTTTGTCCTAAGACCGTGTCCCCGGCTGTCCGCAAGCTGCAGGCCGCACTGTCGTTCGTTGATGAAGGGCACAATGAAGGCACCACAGGCTGGAAATACTTCAGTGACAACCACCAGCACCGCTGTCGTATTAGTAGCCGGCAACAACAACAACACCAACCACAAAAACCGAAGTACATTTTCATCAACAGCCATTCTCTAGAGTATAATAGAGGGTATTTTTGGGGGGGGTTAGATCGCGACGAAATAGCAAGGTTTGTCACGTAAACAAAACGTGCCAATTAGTGACTACTTCAGCTCACCGGTGCGTTGGAGAGTAACCCCACAGCATTTACAATTCGAGCACGACGTTTCGCTGGTGAATACAACAACCAGCTTCGTTAGGCGATTTAGCCATTATTTTGAAGAAAAGTCCATTCTGTTTCGGTCTTTAAATAGAGTAAAGGTGATGTCATCACTGTGAGCCCATCAGGTACGAAGACAAGAGCAGATAGCACGACGGAATATTGCGTAACCTGTAGGATGGTGGTTGGATTACACACAGTGGCGACCCACCGGTCGTGTCTTATTTCTCAGTAACCACTCGGATAACACTGGTCAACAAAAAAAAAAATTCTGGCCTGGACTTTTGCAGCTGTTTTAGACTAATTTCAGGGTGCTGATTCCAAATCTGATCTCAGATTTGCTCTATCACATCTCATTTTTATGCTATCGGCATACCCCATTTTCATTGATTTTACCCGAAATTAACTCTGTCACTTATGATTGCAAGTTGTTGCGAGTCAGTGACTACTTTAGTGTTAAAATATGGTGCTGTATTTTTAGGATAGTGTGTTTATAATATAATTTTATGTAGATATCCACATTTATTTAAGATTTTTCTTCTGCAGTTTTTATTGAAAATGCAATATTCGATATCTCAAAAACCTGATGTGATAGACAAAAACTGATGCCAGATTTGGAATCGGCACCCCAAAATTACCTTAAAACCGTTGGAATACCTCATGCCAGAAAAAGTGTGTTGACCAGTGTTATCAACGGTTAGAATAAATCGTAGGAAGTGTCATCGATCCGGTGCGTGTTTTTGGCGGTTTGTGTTGCCTCCTCTGCCCCCTGGGACGTTGTGTGCGCCTCCCCTTCTTCGTGTGTTTACACTGTGTCTTGCGCTTACGTTTTGCACGATTCGCCGCACCCCTCTCACCGCGCAAGAACACAAATGACTCGCATGTAATCGGCAACGCTTGGGGCGATGTCACTCACCATGCCGAAGGGCCAATGCCCCGAAACGACGCCCGCCACAGTAGTTGCGCACCCATTTGGGGCGGCGTTTCTGTCGAACGTGTCGCATTCTGTGGTGTCATTAATATTACTCTTTATTATTAATCGTCATTCTTCGTGCTTGTGCGCCACTGGAAGCACAGGCTCGCGATTCCGTATCGAGCGTTCCGTGGACTTGTATTCGTGGTTGCGGCCAGCCTTCGAAAAAAAAATGTTAACGTGCCGCACTTTTACCCGTGCATACGTTGTTGTTATTTTTTTGCAAGTTGATGAGAATTTTCAGATTTTTTGTTGTTGTTGTTGCTTCCCCCCCCCCCCCCCCCCTTTGCATTCCCGCTCTCTCAGATAAGCCAGGTGTTGGGGAACGAGTCAAAGTTTGGGCTACGGGAACCACTGGGGCTCAGGCAAGTTGACACACGTCTCTCGTTCACCGCCGCACACACGCACACACACACGCACGCGCACGCACACACACGCACACGCGCTCTCATTCACACGAACCTCAACGCGACCGAACACTTATGTTCCCGCCGTGCGACACCTTCGCACAGCGACGGCACCCGTGGCAATTCTTGATCGCGCGGCGTGCGGTCGGAATGACCTTGCGTTGTGTGACGCACGGTCCGTTAACGCACTCCCCTGTGCCCCATCTACGGACCCAGGAGTACTGAGGCCAGGGCCTCAGTCCGCGGAGTTTTTTGTAACCACCTCCCCCTGCCCCCCCCCCCCGCCCTTGTTGCAGGCTGTGCCTTGTACTGGACTCTTGTTATGTGTCGAACTGGTTAAGCGCCAGGATTCGATTTCATCTCCGGGAACGTCGAAACTAACGGGACCGTCTAAACTAACGGGAACGTCTAAACGAACGGGAACGTCTAAACGACGGGATAAACGTGTTCACCACAGTTCATTTGGCGGCTCGCGTGTGCGGCGGCGGGGGGGCAGAGTGAGAGTGCGCTCACCCCCTTTCAATACGTCAGGTCAACGTGGACGAATAGGCCAAATACCCTCCACAGTTCCCTCTGCCTCCGAATCACTGCATCATCGCTGTACACCAGCACTCCCTGTAGTCGATTCCAATTTAATATTTATTCGTTGGGCAATCAGGTGGCCAGGTTGCTTCTGAAAAAGAAGTTAATAGCTCAGTGGGCTTTGCCTGGTAAAATAAGAAAAAAATGTTTAGTTTTTGTGATTGTTTTGTGACTTGCTTACCTTTCCTATCCTCTACTTTGCACTCATATCGTGTTTTTTTGTCGCTGCTTGTTGCTGCTGTAATGTTCTGACCCCGTGTCCCTGCTGGATATCTGTGAAAGAAGAGCTTCATAGCTCATCGGATTCCTCCTGCAGTAAAAATAAACATTCTGGCACATCGAATCGAATAACCTCAAAATTCAACGCGTCTGAAAGAAAACTTTTAATGAGCGGATATCACCTGGACCATAAACATTGATATTGACTAAGAAAATGTTTTGGCCTTTGGAGTTGAGGGGGGTCTGTGCAGAGCAAACCTTGTTTTTACAAATTTACTGGTAGGAACCACCTGGTTCCACCAGCCCACAGGGGATTATTGTGTCCGTCCGTCCAAAAATGGGAGGGGTGGGGCTGGGTGGAGAGGGGAGGGTGGGGAGGGGCTGGGTGGGGAGGGTGTGAAGGGGCTGGGTGGGGAGGGGAGGGTGGGGAGGGGCTGGGTGGGGAGGGTGGGGCTGGGTGGGGGGTGGGAGGGGTGGGGCTGGGTGGGGAGGGGCTGGTCACCCCGTGGTGCCCTTATAAAACTCAACGTTTAACCTACTCACGCCAGCTTGTGCCCGCCCTCACAGTCGGCCATATTTGCAGAATACACCACGCCGCCGTTGACCCTGGCCATTGACCGAGCAACCCAACGTTCCTACCAGCTCCCTCCGCAGGAATGTGTTCAAATCCACCTCGTAGTTTTGAGCCATTTCCTCGCGGATTATCCGTTTTAACGATACCCCGTTGTGACACACCTCTGCCCCCACCGTAGGTTGTGGCAACTCGTGTCGGCCACGATGTTCACAGTCATCGCGGGCATGGTGAGTTTTCGATTTTCGGTGTCTTTGAGAAAGTGATTTCGGCGGATATATTCACTTTTCCCCCTTTGCGCAGAAGCAGCGTGCAATGATCGCTTCATTCTGCGAACGATTGGGTTATTGGAGAGAACATCTGGAACAATCCGATTCATGTATTGATTTTTTTGGGTTAGGCCACATAATTATATTTGGGCACATTTGTGTCGTTAAGAACCCTCCACCACCCAACATGGGCCACCACGGTGGCGAGATGTTAACTCCCTCGCCTGGTGTACATGAGGTCGTGGGTTCAATCCCAACCCTGACCGCTGCTGTTTATTTAGAGTTTGCATGTCTCTCTCTCCGTGGTTACATGGATTTTTATCCGGGTCCTCTGGTTTTTTCCTCTGCAGTTAGAATCAACATCACGTCTGTAGAGGATTTGGCTGCTATAAATTTCCACACGATGATAAGCCACTTCGTTGAGCTATCATTTGTGGCCAGGTCGCTTCTGAATAAAAAGAGCTATGTAGCTCAGTGGGCCACATCTGCAATAGTAAAAGTTAAAGTTAAAATAGTTCATATCCACGTGAATCAAATCGTGGCATGTACAGTACAAGCGTTTGACGTGCCGATTATTGTCATCATTTTCAGCTCAACGGTGAGTTTGAGAAGAATTCTTGCAATCGAATTCACCCATTGGAAATTGTTTGATGATGAGGAGAAACTACATCCAGGCACTATGCGCGACTGGCCTGTATTGTTGTATTCGGGCCTGGGATCAGGACAGAGTGGCAGAGCATCACGCCTGTCCCATCTCTTGGCTGCGATAAACGCCGGGCCTAGCAAATGTCCTGGTCAGGGGCGGTTTCTTCATTAGGGCGATTGGGCGACGCACCACCAATCTCATTCAACCACGGTTACGCTAGGCGTTACTGTGCCTCTGGATATAGTCCAATCAGCGTCATGTCACGTTCTGTGGAGTACCGCCTCTTTTTGGGCGATTTCACTACGGCTGAGAATCGCCCCGAGTGGTCCCATAGACTTACATTCAAAGATGTTTTTTTTCGAACGGCAGGCGCTGCAATGCATTCTCTATGGCTTCCGGGAGGGCTCGCACTAACGTGCTTACGTCATCATACGTAAGCACGTTTCATCCAACAATATTATTTGTCGCCACCTAGTGGAATCTTTAATAAAATAAACTTGAGTGGATTGTAATAATAGTGAGTATAGAAATAACCAAGATGTATTGTTAAGAGTCACTTTATTTTTCATTAATATTAAAGAAGTGAAGTTGCCTTTACATGCTTAAGCTGTTAATTTATCCATTGCATGGGTGGACCTTATCCTTATCAATCATCCAGGCATTTGCCCCCCCTGAGAGATTTTGCAGGAGCCGCCACTGGTCCTGGTTAACCCGGCAATTTGGAGGCAGGATTGGTGGATCACACAGTGAGGGAACCGTGATGCTCTGAGCAAACTAGTTACCTTCATGTTGCCATGTAGTAAGTTTCTGACGGGCTGTTTTTTGTGAAAGTTGAGTATTCTCTCCTTGCACGCAAGCCCTAGTCCAAGCCACGCTGTTTCCTCCCACACACTAACGAACTCACAAACAAAACACCTCGTGAAAGACGCAACGCACAAGATCCCTGGATTTGATCTTCCACAAAGCTCACGGTCCACCCTAAACCGCATCATGGCAGATGCAGATACCTGATATGCAGATACCTGATACGCAAATTAAACGACGCAATAATGCCAGATCAGCAAATACGAATGAGACACCACGCCGATGATGATGATGATGCACTCCGCTGCTCCTGATGCGGTTAATTATCCGGCTTGAGCCACTTGAGTTTGGGGAATCCTTTGAATGTGTTCTGAGTCTTCCGAAAGTTCCCTGCAGCCAGTGTGGGTAACCGCCTAGCGGGCGGGGACTGATGCGGAGTGATGTAACTGCGGAACGAGACGACGATGATGTGAGTGAGGTGGGGGGGGTTACGTTTTGCAGGCGCTGGTAATCCCGGACAAGCTTTACGAGGTGCTGTTCGAGGAAAGGAGCACTCAGGGCTCTCTGTCCATGAGGCTGTATGGAGGAACTTTGCTGTGTGAGTCACACATACACACACGCATACACACACGCATGCACACACACACATACACACACATACACACATACACACACATACACACACGCATACACACACACATACACATACATACACACACACACATACACACACACATACACACACACATACACACACACACGCGTTAAAAGATCTCCCGTGTAGCCTTCAACGGACTGTTCATGGGAAGTGCTGTCAGCGAGTAGCAGCGCCTATGAAGGCCGGCACGTGGTCACACCACGCGCCTTTCGCCTTCGTTTACACATCGCACGAGGCACTCGCTTGAGGCTGAGTCGACCTAGGGGAGACCCCAGGACCGGTTCAAATATTCGCCGCTGTTGTTGGCCTTGAGCGGGAATCGAACTCGGGTCGCCGGGTTTCGTAGCGCAGCGCGCTGACGATTGTGCTACCGTACCCCACACACACAAACACACGGTGCATACGTGTACATACGTGTACATACGTGTACATATGCAGACAAAGACAAAGATCCCTCGTATAGCTTAACGGACTGTTGGGGCAAGTGCTGTTAGTGAGCACCTCTGAAGGATGGCACGGCACACGAGGGGGTGGGTGGCCAGCACCACGCTCGGCCGCCTTTGTCTCCCCAGTGGCGATGTTTACACACCGCACCAGGTACTAATTTGAGGCTGAGTCGACCTAGGGGAGGCCCAGGACCGGTTCAGATAATCGTCGCACTGGCGTTGGCCGTGAGCGGGAATCGAACTCGGGTCGCCGGGTGCGTAGCGCAGCGCGCTAACCGCTACACTACCTCTCCCCACGCACATGTACAGACATGTGTGTACATGTACATACGCAAATCCATCGTCACAGCATTGGCTGCCGCTTGTCTTTCCACTCTCGTCCACGCCCACCCCCCCCCCACCTTCGCTGCAGGCATCTCGCTGGTGCTGTGGAACGCCTTCTACACGGCAGACAAGGCCATCATCCGATGGAGCCTGGCCCTGCAGGCTTCTTACTTCATCGTGCAGATGGGAGGTGAGGAGAACTCTTCCGGCGCGACATTTCTCGGGCCCCCAACCACCGCTCGACGACGTTCGTGGCCCGGCCGGGATCGTAGGGCGCCGTTCGGCCTCTTGGCGCCGTCGCTGGGTGGACGGAGTCGCGAGTCGGGGGGCAGGCCCCCTAACCCCACGTTGTTAAATGTCCGATGATGCTGGATGCAATTACCAGCGAAACGTCGTACTCAAATTGTAAATGTTGTGGTTTCACGCTTCAACACACCGGTGGGCTAAAGCAGTGAACTATTTGTCTTTTGTCAACGTGACACTTTTTTTTACTGATTGGCTGTATCGGGTGGTGGAGGGTTACGACACATTTATAAATAACGCGATCTAAACCCAAAAACGTTGATTATGAATGATTACGAATAAGTAATATTATTTTTTTTACTAGTAATGGAAGAACTCCACGAATACAGGAAGTGTCCCCGAAGCTTTCCATAACGTAAGGGACCGTGGCCAATTGCAGCCAACGTCAGTTGACCGTGGACAATTACAGGCGACGTCAGTTGACCGTGGACAATTAGAGCCAAGTCAAAACATAACATATAAAAAATAATGTTTAAAAATACATATATATTTTCTTTTTTATGATAGAATATAGCAGAGGTGGGACAAAGTCATTGTTATGCAAGTCCAAGTCGAGTCGCAAGTCATCAAATTCATGACTCGAGTCTGACTCGAGTCCAAGTCACATGACTCGAGTCCACATCTCATAGGTGGGACAAAGTCATTGTTATGCAAGTCCAAGTCGAGTCGCAAGTCATCAAATTCATGACTCGAGTCTGACTCGAGTCCAAGTCACATGACTCGAGTCCACATCTCATAGGTGGGACAAAGTCATTGTTATGCAAGTCCAAGTCGAGTCGCAAGTCATCAAATTCATGACTCGAGTCTGACTCGAGTCCAAGTCACATGACTCGAGTCCACACCTCTGGAATATAGTATTGTCATCAGTATGACATGAGTATACCAAGTTTACAGTCGATACCACATTGGGAAGTGGATTAAAATTGAGTTACAAGATTTGAAGATACAACAACAACAACAACAGAAAGAGTGAGTTAAAGGAAAGCGTATTAAAAAAACACTTAAATTTCGATTTAAAGCTTTCGTGACTGCAGGGATTTATATTCTTGGTTCTTTCGGTAAAGTCACGTAGAAGGAAAATAATAAAATAATAAAAATTAAACAAAAAAATTCTCACGACGATTCGGCCACAACACAAGCAGCCGTCCTCAGGTGAATAACAGAGCCGAGGAAACGTCGTGAGAATGTAATTGTTTAATGTTTATTATTTTTTTATTTCCCTTCTACGTGACTTTACCGAAAGATCCAAGAATAAAAAAAACACTTGTTTTAGAAACTGCAACCGCCCGCCCACCGCCTTCGACTGATTGGCTACGTACGGCGCGCATAGAAGTTCAACGCATGGTACCGTACGTTCGCACGTTCGCACGTTCGTACGTTCGTACGTTCGTACGTTCGTACGTTCGTACGTTCGCACGTTCGTACGTTCGTACGTTCGCACGTTCGTACGTTCGCACGTTCGTACGTTCGCACGTTCGTACGTTCGTACGTTCGCACGTTCGTACGTTCGCACGTTCGTACGTTCGCACGTTCGTACGTTCGCACGTTCGTACGTTCGCACGTTCGTACGTTCGCGCGTTCGTACGTTCGCGCGTTCGTACGTTCGCGCGTTCGTACGTTCGCGCGTTCGTACGTTCGCACGTTCGCACGTTCGTACGTTCGCACGTTCGTACGTTCGCACGTTCGTACGTTCGTACGTTCGCACGTTCGTACGTTCGCACGTTCGTATGGTACGGTATCGATGCGCGGCAATCCGGGGCAGAACGCGAAGCGAAATCGCGCCCCAAGCGTTCGGGGGCCTCCCGCCAGCTCGCCTCGAGTTTGATGTTCTTCCGCCCGCAGCCCCCGATCAGCACGGTTGGCTGCGTACAGAGCGAAAGAAGTTCCAACGCGCGTTTGCCCGTGCGAGCGTCTGCCAAGTTCGCCAGCATTGATTCGGGTCGTGGCGGACTTTGCCGAGGATGCCGGTGCGGAGTTGGCTCACCGGCGGGGACGATGGGGGCACGTTTAAAAAGTACCTTTTGTTGAAAAGTGGAGCTCACGGGCAGTTAGGTGAATTTAACTGCGCAGGATGCTGACAGGCCTTCCCTTTTAACGCCGATTCAGAAGGCTCACGGAGCTTCCTCGCGCGTGCCACAACGAACGCGGGGCTCTCGAAGCCAGACGTGAACATTTAAGACTCTGCTCAACGGCGTATCGCTCGTCCTTAAAACCTTCAAACAACCTTCACCTTCATAACCTCGCCAGCCCCTCACTTTCCCTACCATCACCCTCCCTTGCCATCCCTTCCCCACACCATCCCTTTCCCCCATCAGCCGACACTAATGTACCATTTATAATTCTTGTAAAGCGCTACATGAAACCCTCCATAACGTAAGATCCCAGACGAAATAAAACTTCCCCTCAGTTGCTTTACACTGAAACAAAAACGAAATGTGACTATGACATCTCGCTGGCAAAACCGAGCCCCCCCCCCCGCCCCTTCCGAGGGGGCGTTGTCGGAGCCCCCCCCCCGCCGCCTCCGAGGGGGGGGTGTCCGAGCCCGCCCCCTTCGAGTTCATGTTTTTGTTTTCTGTTTGTTGCGGTTGCACCCGATTCAAGAGCCGAATGGCTCACAGGGCCATACCTAATACATGAACTTGAACTACCGTGGGGTGTGGCACAATGCGTTCGTTGCCGCACCAAGTGGGGGCCCCACCCCCCCCCCTCTCTGCATCCCCATCGAGTGCCCTTTGCGAGTTCTGCGATTTCAAGAGTCAGCTTTATCTGGAGGTTCGGGAACAGGAGCGCCACGGTGGCTAGGAGATGTTAACTACCTCGCCTGGTACGCAGGAGGTCGTGTGTTCGATCCTGACCCTAACCCCTGTATATTTGGAGTTTGCGTGTCTCTCTCATTATCATCATCATAACGGGGGCTAGGAGATGTTAACTACCTCGCCTGGTACGCAGGAGGTCGTGTGTTCGATCCTGACCCTAACCCCTGTATATTTGGAGTTTGCGTGTCTCTCTCATCATCATCATCATAACGGGGGCTAGGAGATGTTAACTACCTCGCCTGGTATGCAGGAGGTCGTGTGTTCGATCCTGACCCTAACCCCTGTATATTTGGAGTTTACGTGTCTCTCTCATCATCATCATCATAACGGGGGCTAGGAGATGTTAACTACCTCGCCTGGTACGCAGCAGGTCGTGTGTTCGATCCTGACCCTAACCCCTGTATATTTGGAGTTTGCGTGTCTCTCTCATCATCATCATCATAACGGGGGCTAGGAGATGTTAACTACCTCGCCTGGTACGCAGGAGGTCGTGTGTTCGATCCTGACCCTAACCCCTCTATATTTGGAGTTTGCGTGTCTCTCTCATCATCATCATCATAACGGGGGCTAGGAGATGTTAACTACCTCGCCTGGTATGCAGGAGGTCGTGTGTTCGATCCTGACCCTAACCCTTGTATATTTGGAGTTTGCGTGTCTCTCTCATTATCATCATCATAACGGGGGCTAGGAGATGTTAACTACCTCGCCTGGTACGCAGGAGGTCGTGTGTTCGATCCTGACCCTAACCCCTGTATATTTGGAGTTTGCGTGTCTCTCTCATCATCATCATCATAACGGGGGCTAGGAGATGTTAACTACCTCGCCTGGTATGCAGGAGGTCGTGTGTTCGATCCTGACCCTAACCCCTGTATATTTGGAGTTTGCGTGTCTCTCTCATCATCATCATCATAACGGGGGCTAGGAGATGTTAACTACCTCGCCTTGTATGCAGGAGGTCGTGGGTTAGATCCCGACCCTGACGCCTGCTGTACAGGCTGCTTCAAAAAAATGTGAACACTTCTGAGAATTTGCAACAACACCACGAGAAATGTGCCGCCTCCAGGGCTCTGGAGACCACCTGGAGAAGATTCCAGGCCACGCGTTGACGACGATGGCGAACAAGTGCAGACTCTTTGACTTTTCGAAGCTATTAACATGACATTTGTTATCACGTTACAGTGTATTATTATTATTATCTGTTTCTTTTTTCTATTGAAAACAATAGTCCCGTGTAGGTGTTCACATTTTTTTGAAGCACCCTGTAGATTTGGGGTGTGTGTGTATCACGCTCTCTCTTCCGCTCCCTGTTTTTTTTTCCGATCAGAGGAAACAAGAAGATGCTCAGTGTATTCGGCACTTTGCTTCGTTCGTCATTTCGTTTTTTTAATGCTTTGCTTCATGTAACCACCCAACCCCCCTTTTAACTGAAAGATTTAACAGAATATTTTTCGCTCTGCTCTCCTTACCCCTTCCCTCTCTATCTACCCCCCTCTCTGCCCCCCCTCTCTCTGTACCCCCTCTCTTCCTACTCCATGTCGCTCTCTCTCTCCCACTCTCTCTCCCGCTCTCTCTCCCGCTCTCCCGCTCTCTCTCCCGCTCTCCCGCTCTCCCTCGCCGTCGTCGTCCCACCCGGCAGTGACGGTGTTTGCCGTGTGGGAGCGGGGCACCGCTCCGGAAAACCTGGCCCTGCTGCTGAGCTCGCGCGCCCTCTTCACGCTCGTCGCCTGCTTCTACCACCGCAGCGTTGGGCGGCGCACCAAGAAGCAGCACTAGGGACGGGCGGCTCCTGGGGGCGAGCGAGCGAGCGCGCGCACGGACCCGCGACGGCGACGCACGCGTATGACGGCGTAACACGCGCACGCACGAACACACGGACCCCGCACGCAGCCAGCAGCAGCAGCATCACGCGAGCTTCATGCCCCCCTCCCCCAGCCCCCCCCCCCCCCTCCCAGACTGGAGAAGTCCACGTCGAGCGACGCAGCTCGTGCGTCGGATAGGGCCAGCAGACGACATTGGCAGGACCGTTTCGCGCGCGCGGATGTAGGAGGACGCGCGCACGGACACGCACTGCTACGGAAAGGCACGCACCACACACACACGCACGCACGCTAGGACGCGCACACATTAGACTGTGCGCACGCACACGTGCGCGTGCATCAATAGGATCGAACGCAGGTTTCAAGCTCGCGCACACAAACCACAAAACAACCACAATCCTGCCCCGCGATTTTATTTTACTTTTCTTTTTATGAAAGTCCGTTTTGAGTTTTTAAGTCGCCGCGTTGCTTTGGTCTGCTGTAGCCACCACTCCAGTCTGGTTTCACGTGGGAGCACGCACGCACACACACGTTTGTGAGTTCCATGCACACGTTAGGTCCAGCGTACGTTGGGTAAAATTCGCAACAACGTAAACAAAGGTTACGTTCCGTTCTTCACGACGTCGTTACTACACTGAATTTTGTTGTACAATCGACTGCACTAACCAGTTTTAACCTGCCTCTGTTTTTTGTTTTTGAGACTCAACACTAATGAGGTAGAGACTACGTTCTTCCTGGCCATGATATCATGACCTTTACATTAAAACTAACTTAGCTATCACGAAACTAATCCTCTGCACGAAAACAGAAATTACTCGTTTTTATGACCGTTAATTACACAAAGTAACGGTGTATTCCGTTAGTTGTTTGCCAACCTTAAAAAACAAAGCTATATTGCGATTCAAACGGCTCACATCTTTGGGTGGATATTTGGCAGATTTCTAAATACTGAAATAATAATGCAGGTTTCACACGTAGGCTTTCGCGACCAATAACATCCATAATATAAATGTCATTTTGGGTTAGATCGCGTAAATATAAATGTGCCGTTAAATCCGCTACTGAAATAGGAGGACTTTCTTTCACAATACTGGCGATCGCCTGATGAAGCTGGATGTTTGTAATCACCAGCGAAATATGGTACTCGAATTGTAAATGTTGCGGGTTTACCCTCCGGCACACCGGTTAGTGCTGTACTAGTAACTAATTTTCACGTTTTGTTTACGTGACAAACCTTACGAATTGGCTGTGTCGGGGCAGTGGTGGGTTTAACGACACATTGAAATAGACGCGATCTAACCCAGAAAAAAACTTTCATTATTAATAATAATGCCGCCTGCAAAGTGGCAGACTTCTGCGTGGTCTGCTGCTTCCTTCCAAGCACATCGCGTGGATCCAACTGGGGGTTACCCGCCCGGGTGTCTGCAAACCAAACCTAGGGGCCACGTTCAACCCTCCAGCTAAATGTTGTTGAACCTAGCGAGAACTCCGAAGAATCGGAAACTTTACTTAGACTGGAGGAATCCGATGAGCCATGAAGATCTTTTTTTTTCGCAGTCGTCCAGCATAGGGGGGGGGGGGCCTCATTTCACGAGACTAAAAACCCGGGGTCACGGAAATGACAAAAGCTAAAACACAAAGTGTCATTACACGAAACAGAAAAGAGAAATCAGCGCAAGAACAATTCCCGGGGGACCGTGAGCGTCGTTTGATGCCGGCACGTCCCGGTGCCGTGAGCCAATCACAGCACAAGCGACGCATCCAGAGAGGTTTCCATGGTCTCAGCAGGGCCAGTGTCACTTGGCACGAATATTATCGGAACGGTTTTAAAATGTGAAGTGGGAGAAAACTCTCGGGGGGGGGGGGGGGGGGGAGAGGAGGGGGGCACTTGGCCTGCTCTTCCACGCGGACCAGACGTGTTGGAGGATAAAGAGTGGGCGTGCCCAGATTTTACCGCACGCCCGCAGCCTGGCGATCGACTAACTGCGTTGTGTGTGTACCCATTTACTCTGTTGGGTGGACGCAGGCGAAACGGTGGGGGGGAGGTGGGGGGGATTTCATAAACTTGCACCGGACCGGCGACTTCTGGAGGTCCACTGCACCGCGGCAGCTTCCTGAATAGTTGTAGTAATAACAATAATGTTGCGTACGTACGTTGGAACTTCTTTCGCACCGTACGTAGCCAACCGTGCTAATCGGTGGTGCGGGGGAAGGACAACAAACTAAACGCAAAGAAGCCGTTCTAAAGAAATAGATTTCTAATCTAGACGATTTAACAGTGCAGAGCTCCCCAGCGGCTTCCTAATATCAGAGGACAAGGGCGTTCCAGACGGCCGCAGAAGCGCCATCTGAAAGCACCGCGCGATCCGGTGACCGTCTTAGTCCGATCTGTTAGCCCAAGGCCGCTGCTGCGAGGATGACCCGGAGTTCGCGTTTATCCAGGAAAACTTTGCCGAGTCTCAAGGAGAGTCCAACATTGGGATGTTTGGCCAATTCCTTTTTATGAAATGTTTTGCATATTATCCTACGAATCCTAATGGTGCCTTAGTTTGGCTCGATGAGACTCAAAAAAGGAAAAGGCATTATTCCTATTACGAATGTGACCATCGTGAATTTCGTCTCCACGCCCTTAACAACTTCTCTGCTTCTCTATTTCTTGGTAACAGTTGTCTCTGTGTTCTCTCAGCCTCTGTCCCAGTCTGCTGTCACTCTGGTTTCGGAGCCACTGCTCTCTCTCTCTCTCTCCCCCCTTGCTCTCTGTGCTCTCACTGTTTCCAGTGTGCACGCTGTCTCTGCGCTCCGTCCTCTCTTGCGATTGATTTTATTTCGCTTACGCCGGCAACAAACGTTCAGGGCCTTCTCTCTCCTCTCCTCTTGCCTACTATAGTCTCACTTGGCCTCTCTTCTTCTGAATAGTGAGCTATGCCCCCACGAATTAAGCTCGAATTCAATCCTCCACCCCTGGATCTGTCAGCCCTTGGCTGGCGGATTTTCAGGTTGTGAATCACAACGTTCCATATCCCCTGCACAGGGAGGTGCCAATTATTTAGCCTCGCGATGCTTTATGCATTCCAAAAAAAAAGAACAGATTTATGAGTGTCAACTTGGGAACACGAAATGGGCGTATTGAAGACGCATTCTCTGCCATGCTTTGCTTGCGTCTGGCAGATCACAAATCTTGCCTCCACTGGTGGCTCTGTCCAGTTGTGTGAATGTGGCTTAATTATATGACCCCCACCGTGCGATCTGGGGCTCAAATCGACCTCGTGGGAATCTAGTCCCAATGCCAATCCTGCTTTTTATTGTTTTATTGTGCCAAAACAAAGCACTCTGCCATGCTTCAATCGCCTTCTGCCAAAACTTGTGAATCGCATGATTTGTTTACATGCAATAACGTGTACACTCGAGAAGAGCGACCAGTTTTGCCTGCAGGAGACACCGAAAACATTTCCACCAGCGTTGAGACACCACGAGATGTCTGTGAAATGTTTTCCCCCACCGCCAGAGTTGTCGGCCGTGCGTGCTGAACAGCAGCGTTGATTTCTTTGAGGACTGCCCGTGAAGGTTATCAAGGAACAAAAATCCCAGAGCAGCTGACATTCGCCCAAAAACAAATCCGCGCGAGAGCAAGTGCAGGACACCGTTAAGACGCTCAACAATTGCCTTCGTGCAAGTCCACGCATAGAGAGCTCTTACACCACGAGGAACAATTGCAGGAATAAAACTCAGCAATAATAATACGCGCATGTGCATCCGCCGTTCACCACCGAACAGCGGTGAAGATATCACCGTGAAGCTGCAGTGCAAGAACAAAAAAAATTAACCCGTAAAAACAAAGTTTTTCACTATAAATCCTTTATATGCGTGTTCAATGGGCCACAACCCAGCCCACATTGGTCTTTGAAACGAGCGGCTAGAGTCCTCTCGTCCTCTGGCTTGAGATGGCTGCCACCTATGGGTCAGATGATTGCCTGCCACCATTAAGCAATTGGTAATTAAATATAAAAAAAATTTACCTAAAAAGTGTAACATTTTGGAAAAATAATTTCACGAAAGGAAATTGTCACGCACAACGAGTCTGTGTGCAAAATGTCAGCTCGATTGGATCACGGGAAGTGGGTTAAAAAACGACCGAAAGATTTGCACGGTCGTAAGCGCGCAAGCAAGCAAGCAAGTGAACTTAATATAAAGGATTTAAAAACGAACTTTCAAATGCCACTCAAGAATTATTGTTGCACGTTTCACAAACGAAGCTGGCTGGCTTCCCGTGGCAATCTGTGGGCTTCGATTCACATCTCCCCCTCCCCCCAACTTGCTCTTGGCACTCAGCCCCTCCCCTTGTCTTCCAAAACCCCACCTATGGCGGTGAAACAAGATACCAACAATTCAATTGTATTCTCTATATTTTGTATAAGTGCATTATTATTTCCAACCAAATTGCATCCTCTATATGAAAAAAAATGTGGACATTAAAAATTCAGCTTCCACGATACGAGTAAAATGATCCATTTCCGTACCACCTCTTATCTAATTTGTTCCATTAAATCATCCGCATCCATGACATACTCAGATATTTATTCCACAAACACCACTTACGGCATGTATCTTAGTTACGCACGGCTTTAGTTGTATCTACTATCCTTGAATATATCTCTCATATTCTAATTATTCATGTTGCTTGTCAAAAACTGATCCAAAATGTTGTAAATTTTTGTCTTCGACGTCAGTCAATGGTCGGTATTGTCCTTTGCTAACAGGCCGATGGGACCTAACGGTAACATATTCGAGTAATTGATTTTGAAATGCAGGCAAATTATTATTGGTTTCCTGTCCAGGACCGTGCCCTGTCCAAGCTTGAGCCTGAGCAGTCTGGGAAACCTGTCGCCGGGTTTTCAGGTGGCAGGAATTGAATTGTGCCCGAGATCTGCGACCGTCGCTTGTGTTGAACTTCATTTCAGTTCCACTGCACAGTTTTGACAATGCCCATGCGTACGTGTGTACGTGCGTACATGCGTAGGTGTGTAGGTGTGTACGTGCATAGGTGTGTACGTGCGTACGCCGAACCTCTTTCGCGCCGTACGTAGCGAACCGTGCTCGTCGGAGGTGCGAAAGAGACCGAGGCTGACTTGAGAAAGATGCCCGGGTTCGGTCTGCAGTGGAATATGCGGCAACCCGACTCCCATCTACCACCCCCCTCCCCCCCCTCAAATCACGTGGTGCCCCCCTTTCGGTGCTCTCTTTACTGCGCCCTTCAATCGCCGCTGCAAAGCGACGAACTCGAGTTTTTTTTTTTCTTCTTGGATTTAAATGGCATCGTAGGGATTGTTTGGAACAGCGAGGCCCCATCGCGGAGCGAGATTACACGGGCCCAATCACGGGATGTGCTCAGTGCAATCATGGTAAGAGAAAGAGAGAGCTGGGAAGGAGGAGGGTAGAGACGCGGTGCGCCGCTTGACCAGAAAAGTGCCCTGGGCTCACCAGTCCAAAGTTGTCATGGCTACCATTCACTCGCGAAGCCGGAGTTAAATTGGTCAATCGCCTGCCACGTACACCGTCGGCTGTCACGCGTTTGCACAGTCAAACAATCAAATCGGAGCCGAAATCGATGTTTCCCGCGGCATTGGGGCGATGCGTGTGTGTGCGGTGAAAGAGCGGCGTACGAGGAGGGAGATAGGCAAGATCTTTTTGGATAGGAATCGCAGCATTGACACGTCGATAGGCCGAGTTCATTTCACGGTGGGGCGAGCCATTGCTTCCTCTGTTGGGCTACGGGATATGTTATTGTCCTTGTTCTTGTCAGAGCGCCGGCCGCTATGACAATGTATTTATCTGTATGTTTGTATGTTGAACTTGTTTCGCACCGTATGTAGCAAACCGCCCCCATCGGAGGTGCACAATCAGTGCAGCACAACCTTCTAGTCAGTGAGCACCGCACGTCATTCGGCTAACCCCTTTCCCGTTCTGAGATGCGTCTGCAAGTTTTCAGGGGTGGTCCCGTTCACCGCCGAATCACGGAACGCGTAAATTTTATTTAGAGAGGCGTAGCAGCGCCGCTTTTTAAAAAGTCTTTGTTACTCACCACAACACGACGACCGCCGCTCTACGACAGCTGGCGCACAAACTGTGCTACACGCCCTTCCGCGTGGCCTTTTAGACGAAAATCTGATGACGTACACGTACTTCATCGGAATGGTTAAAGGGTTAACAACAACAACAACAACCCGGGACCACTTCTTCTGCCAACACTTTGGCATTTATTGAGTTAGTGTAGTGAAGGCACCTATAAAATAAAAAGTGGTATAGTTTTATAATTACGAATGCTAACATTAATGGGGTTTTTTTTTTGGTTTGTTATTCTTTTAATTAGAAACAAGACTTGTGCGTTAATTATTGTCATTATTGCATTGCCCGAGTGGGTGTTGTTTGGCCCTGGAGATGCGGGGGCCCGTCATGGTGGCCCGGGTAGTTGGTGCTCTGGAGAGCGGCAGAACGTCGATCGATAATCGATCGATAATCGACGTTTGCTCGCCGGGTCGATCATGATGACGATGGCATCGGCCGTGATTTCTCACCTGTCGGAGTTGGGCCGCGCGAAGGCTGGCTGCCATCTTAATCTCCCTGCATTATCTGTATTATTATTCTTGTCCTGTAATCCTATTATAATTTCTTCTATAATAGATTTGAGTCTCTCTAGCAATCGGATGCATCCGAGATCAGATGCTTTCTGGATGTTTAAGCCAAGTCATTTAATCAAGATGACAGAACCCCAGGCAGGTATTTATCCACGTGCCGTGGTGGTGGATTAATCACACGACTATTAAAAACAATCGATGTCTCGAGTTTCCTGGCTGGCTGCTGGCTGGGCGTCTTTACCACCCTGCTCAACTTCGGAATTTTTTCCCAAGGTCTTGAAAAAACTTTTGTTCAATGCAGGGGTGGGTCAGAAAGTTACAACAACAGTACAAAAACACGATAGGAGTTCAAAGTATAGGAAAGGTAAGCAAATCACAAAAAAATCACGTGAAATAGATAAAGTATATAAGTTCAAATTGCGTAAGTACACCAATCCCAAGCTTGGGCAGCGGAAGCAAAAACAGTCCCAGACCACCTCAAGATAGCACACAGCAGTCCCGCAATAAAATGGCACATTAACGTTGAACTATTACATCTGGTAACCCCATTATCAATGTCCTCCTCATGCTGCTGCTGCTGTTGCTTCTGCTGCTGCTTCTGCTGCTTCTGTCAGAGCGATAATCCTTTCAGTCTAACCGTGGTTTCACTACACGAGGCAGGCCGTCAGCCCAAAATGCCAATGGCGCCAAGGCCTGAAACGGAACCTAGTAATGTGAAAAGGCACATTATGCGCGTGTGTGCGTGCGTGCGTGCGAACGAACGCTATCGGTGAAATGTGATTCAGAGTCTTTCTTTTCTTCACCTTTCATTTCGACGGGAGGAACCTGACGAGCCTCTGGCAGGGCGACGTTCCTTTTGGTGTAACTGCGGTCCAATACGTTGCGGGTCGTAGACCCAAATTCCAATGTCGCCAAGGCCTCATAAGAAGCCTAGTAATGTGAAAAAAATGGATTTGTGTGTGTGTGTGTGTTGCGGAGAGATTAGAGCGTTTCCCTCTCTAAGTTGCGTGAGCCGTGCTTGGGCCCAGGTGGGGTTAGGGGTTCACTTTGTTCGGTTGTTGGGCAATGGCCACCCCGCTGTCAGGTGACACCTGCCTCGCCTACCTCACCTGAGTTCGCATCTCGAGTGAAAATATTTTTTAAGTAAACAGGTTGTGTGCGTGCGTGCGTGCGTGTGTACGTTTTGCGTAAGTCTTTGTACTCGTACTAAACTACCTCTGTATTGGGTTTGTAAAAGAAAATATTTTTGTGAATATTTATCCGGCGAACTGTAAAAGGAAAGCTTCGACGATTGCGCGAGAGGGCAGCTTTTTGACCCTCTTAACAAAAGCGACGTCCATGCTCTTTCAACCACAAACTCGGTGGCTCGCACCAGCCAGTGGAAACACAGCCCCAAATCCATCCGCAGGCGCGAGGTTCCAAAATGTGCCCGACGCGTTCAGACGTTGATCCATTGCGGGTTGTGCCACCGATTTGGCAGGCAATCAGTGGAGCCAGCGTTATCTGCCCTCCAGACGGCGGCAGCCGATCACAAGTTTAGGGTTGTTGGGGGGTGTGCAGAAATTCCGCCGCGGTGCAACTGGCACAGCGGTGTGATCTCCGTCCCAGCGACCGGCCCAAGCGATTGGACCTGAGCCATTCGACACGAGATAGGACCACCAGAACTTTGGAAATTGTTGGTAGCACCGGCTCTGGATATTTGTGGTTATTCCACGCATCCACGAAGAAGAAATAAACAGTTGCACGTTTACGAATGCGACAGTGGTTTTGAGGTTTCTATACCTGTCAAACCATACGGTTTTACCCCTATTCTTCTAGAGGGAAATTGAGTTTTTAAGTCCATATGGCGTACAGCCGTTTCAATGCGGGCAACATTTTTTTTGTCAATTTGTTTGCGTTTCTCCCTTGTGAACGGGACTTTGTAGGATGAACGTTGAGATTAATAAGGGCACAGCATGACCAATAAGGTCTGAATTGGACTGTAATAAGGTACGGCACTGATAAGGGGTTGACAGGTGTGGGTTTCAATTGGCATGAATGATGCTATATTTAAAAATATAAATTAATTGTAATAAATGGTTTTATGCCTCCCCCTGTAGAGCTGTCATTTAATGTGCAGAGCCAATCTCCTACGTACCGTGTGGCTTTTTAAACGCTGCCAAAAGAACCCTTCTGCAAAATTTCGCATGAGAGGTTTGTGGTGCCGCAGTTACCCTGCTATCATGCACGCCCAACAATAACAATGGCCACCATCCACCACTAAGTCGGGGTGACATCACCACGGCGTTCGTGCCAGGCTAGGTGCACCTCGAGGCCACGCGAAGTGCCGAAAGCTCGCTGCGGGCAGGAGGTTGCGGGACAGGCCCGGGTGTTGCGGGTTGACTGACTTGAGATGATGACTGGCAGATGCGCACCAGCTGTTGCTGCCCACTGTGCCGTCTCGCCACGTTTTTTTGTTGTTGCGAGCGTCCCACCTGCACCCTCCAATAGTTGTTGGTGTTGTTGTTGTTGGAGGGTGACTGCCTCCGGGGACCCGTCGCTTACGAGCCTCCTCCACGGAGGTCGATCTTGACACCCGCCGGTTACCACACACCATGTATGGTAACCGTATACACACAGGAAGACGCGCGCGCGCACACACGTGGTGTGTACGGATCACAGTTAAGAGGTAAACAGCCAAACGCCACCGTTCCTCAACATTCCCTCGTTTTCCACTGCCGGATTGTGCCGCTCTCGCGCAATTTGGCCCCACATGGGATTTGTTTGCAAGTTAACGTCTCGCCACGATGCAGAGATGTTAACTAGCTCGCCTGGTCTACAGGAGATCGTGGGTTCGATCCCGACACTGACGCCTGTACTATTGAATTTGGATGTTCTCCCCCGTGGTCCCGTGGATTCTTCTCCGGGTCTTCCGGTTTTTTACACCACATTTAGAATCAACATCGCGCGCTTCGAGTATTCGAATAGTATAATACTCTACTACTACTACAGCCACTTCGTTGAGCTATCATTTGTGACCAGGTCCCTTCTCAAAAAGAGCTACACAGCTTCGTGGGCCTTACCTGGTAACATAAACAGTTTTCGTTTAAGTCAAGCACTCTGACCACACGGCCAAATACAATAAACAATTGGGCCTTACTTGTCCGGCCAGGAAAGCCTGTCCCGACGGGTCTCGAAACTCGCGTGTCATGGGGTCACGCTTTCGTACGTTTGGAAATGTTCGGCTGTGAGAGGCACCGCAAGCTGCTGGAGATAACCCCACGCAGAGCAGGGGAATAATTGGACCAGGAGAGTGGACAGCTGAGGGCTTGGAACCCAGGACGCCTGCGGTGTTGGCTCGGTGTGCTCCAACACGATCATCATCATTGTGAGCCCCGTGTCGCGATGGTGGTAGTGGTGGTGGCGGTGGTAGTGATGGTGGCGGTGGTGGTGGTGATAGTGGTGATGGTGGTGGTAGTGGTGGCGGTCATGAACCATCAACGGTGGACGGTCAGAAATGTCACCGGCCCTGCCATTCCCTTCTATCAAACGTGCCATTCCGGCTGTAGCAGATGCTCGCAAAAAAAGCCACTTTGGGTGAATTTGTGTGTGCCTGTATGTACGAGTGTGTTTTGGGTATGCGTTGTGTGTAATATGGATTGTGTACACGTGTGTTAGGTGTAGAGTGCATGGTGCTGGCCACCCCCCCCCACCCCCTCGTGTGCCGTGCCGGCCTTCGTAGGTGCTGCTCGCTAACAGCACTTGCCTCCGCAGTCTGTTACAGGCTATTGCGAGGGATTTTTTGTAGTTGTGCGTGGGGAGCGGTGGTGCAGCGGTTGGCGCGTTGCGCATACAAACCGGGCGACCCAAGTTTGATTCTTGCTCACGGCCACCACCAGTGATGGTTATCTGAACCGGTCCTGGGCCTCCTTTAGGTCTACTCAGCCTAAAATGAGTACGCGGTGCGGTGTGTAAACGGCCGGGCTTGGTGCTGGCCACTCACCACCCTCGTGTGCCGTGCCGGCCTTGATAGGTGCGCGCTAACAGCACTTGCCCCAACAGCCTGTTAGGGCTATACGGGGGATCTTTGTGTTTGGGTTGGAGTGTGCATGCATGTTATGAGTGCATATTTACAAGTGTGTGCGTGTGTGTCGACTGCAAAGACAAAGATCCCCCGTCTAGCCTTAACGGACTGTTGGGGCAAGTGCTGTTAGCGGGTAGCGCCTTTGAAGGCCGGCACGGCACACGAGGGGGTGGGTGGGTGGCCAACAGCACGACTCTGCACATTGCAAGAAATGCGCAGAAACTTCCCCCCCCCCCAAAAAAAAAACACAATTGTTGGGATGGTCTCACACACTGCCACCAGCACAGAGGAGAGACCAATTCCGGCAGGTTGTAGCTGCTGTCAAGGTGGAGTTTCCGGCACGTTCCTTGCGTGACGAGGGCGCCACGGTACGGGATGCCACGTTCTGAAATCCTCCATCCCAGATTCACCCCCCCACCTCCCTCAACCCCCCATCCCGCCCTAGCACCACCCCCACTCGGACCGAATCGGCCAGGAGGATCAGGCCACAAGGCTTCATGAGGGCCTTCGTTTAGAGGGAAAGAAATGTGGCCAGCAATCTGGACGATGGTCCAGATTTCGTGTTTAAAATCGGCTGACTTTCTGCTCCAAACGTGGTGGAATAGACGGCCATAACCCCCCGCCCCCATCTCCACCAACCCTCTTATTTGTTGCAGATGCAGGGGAGTGCGTTGGCGCAGTTGATTTTATATCCGCTAGAGAGTGTTAAGGACAGCAGGTCCTTGTTATTTTAGGCGGTGAACGCTGACGCGTTCCTCATTGGGACTGGCGAGATAACAATTTCTTTTTTTTTATCACGTAGGCTTTCGCGACCAATATTGTCCATAATACGAGGTTTTTTGGGGTGTAAATCTTGTGTGGTGCTGTGCTAATAACGACTTGGCCACGATCTGTTTACGTGACAAACCTCACTGGTTGGGTTGTGTCGGGTGGTGGCGGGTTTAACGACACGTTTATATATTCACGCGATCTTAAACCAAAACCCCTCTATTTGTGGAGTTCATTTAATATCGCACACACGGCGAGCTAGTGGCAAACCACGACGGGGAAACCCTGCGCTAGTTAGCCGCACGCTCTTCAACAATTACGGCTTGCGACGTTCACGTTGGGAAATAAGCCACGGACATCTTCTTGGTTCTTTCGGTAAAGTCACGTAGAATGGTAATAATAAAATAATAAAGGTCTGTCTTCTCGACAGACCTGTTCTTCACCTGAGGACGGCTGCTTGCGTTGTGGCCGAAACGTCGTGAGAATTGTATTTTATTATGTTTTATTTTTATTATTTTATTATTTCCATTCTACGTGACTTTACCGAAAGAACCAAGAAGATGAATCCCTGCAGTCACGAAAGCTTTAAATCGAAATTTGTCCGTAATTTGTCAACTAGCGTTAACGGGAACGTTTGTAAATCGAGGCGCGCCAGTCTTGTCGTTATTAAAAAAAAGTGTCCGTAATCTCTCTTCTTGGTTCTTTCGGTAAAGTCACGTAGAAGGGAAATAAAATAACAATAAAATTGCATTTTTCACGTAGAAGGGAAATAATAAAATAACTTTTATTATTTTATTATTTCCCTTCTACGTGACTTTACCGAAAGAACCAAGAAGATAAATTACGGACACTTTTTGCGGTGAACGAAATCGAACGAAATCGAAGGAAATTTCACTCCGGCCACGCGCCGAGAGACCCATCAAAGGAGAAGCCACCCGGGTCGGCTGTGTTGTCATTCCCCCCCCACCGCCCTCCCTGTGCTCTGTCACGTTTTCCTTCCTGGCTCCCCTTCATTGGAATAAACTTCCACTCCACATCAAACAGGCAACTTCGCTCACCGGTTTTCGTTCCTCCCTTAAGACTCGTCTTATTTCAATCGCGTATCGCTCTACGACTTGCTGTCCGCATCCTTAAAACTTTAATCATCCTCCACCTTCCCCTGCATAATCTCGCCTCTCCCTCTCCCTGCCATCACCCTCCCTTGGCATCCCTTCACTCTCTCCGACACTCAAATCCCATCATCCATTTTCCCCATCAACCAATGACCAATGCACAATTTCTAATTCTTGTAAAGCGCTTTGACAAAAGCGCTCTATATATATTTGAAAACTAAATCCAAGTCAAGATAAGATCCGTCCGTCACCGTGTCGCGGTGTGGTCCATGCAGAGGCAGCAGCAGCAGCAGGGTCTTTGGTGCCGTTGTCTGTTTTAAATTTATTAGTATTCGATCGTTTAATTATTCATGTTTTCTATTTTAGAAGTTTTGTTTTGGTGTCGCGCAAAGCGATCTAGGTGTGTTTATTTTTGGGTGTAGAGTTGCAACGACTCGTCCGAAAGAACATATCCCTTATTTGTTTGTATCAACTCAATGGGAAAGGGCATTCCCATTCACGACATTTTAGTTTTACGCCCGCTTATTGAAGAACGCGTCCCCCGTTTCGTCAATCGAGGGATACTTGCAATCCAACATTTATGAAGCGCCTTGAATCAGGGATCTCAAAGCAGAGGGTACGCGACAGGGCAGCAACAGGCCACTCGACACGGTAAAATAATTGCTGAAAGCCATTTACTGGATTAGCTAAAAGTTGATCAATTCGGAAGTGGAGAACGTTTTTGGTTTTAAGGCGAGCGAACCATGAAGATCTGAGATGACAATCCGCTGCGGTTAGAATCCCGTTCTTCAAACGTACACGAATATTACGCCGTCTCTACGCCCGTTAAATCGCATTTTAATACGTTTCGCGAACAATAGTTTAAGCCTGCTTATCCGTCATATATAAATTGGAATGGGGCTTTCATTTTCCCCCGTAAAAAAATACGTAACAGAATGGGAATTACATATAGCAGTGTAAGATACTGATGTCATGTATATTGTCACCGTTGCTTGCACGAATACAATGTTGACTTCACTACCAATTTATTTTGATTTGCTTAACGGGTTATTAGAGGCGGAAGTAGGACAGATAAAAGCCCTTTCTTCTATCATACCGTACATTGTTTTTGTTTCAGGCTTTCTTAGGTTAAAACTACAATAATCGTATGTTAATTCAAGCCAGCCTTACCACACACGTGACCAACCAATGTGTTATTATTTTTTACTGACGTGTAATCAAGATGCGTATCCACAATTATTGCTTTCGTTGTCCAATATTTATCCCCTATATTGTAGGCGCCCTTACGGCCCCCCTCTCAGTAACTTCCCGCAGATCGCGTGAAAGTCGGCGGGCTTTTTGACCTCCCCCCCTACTGTCGTGAGTGACCACCACCCTTAATTTTGGAGCTTTCGTGACTGCAGGAATTATTCTTTGGTTCTTTCGGTAAAGTAACGTATAAAGATAAAATAATAAATTAAATAATAGCATAATACGACGTTTCGATTGCAACACAAGCAATCATCATCGGGTATAAAAGAAATAGCAACAAAAATCTAACCAGAAAACTATAGACAGACATATAAGCAGACAGATATCACAAAGATACACAAAGTGCCGATACGTGTTCTCTCTCTGTGTATCTTTGTGATATCTGTCTGCTTATATATCTGTCTATAGTTTTCTGGTTAGATTTTTGTTGCTATTTCTTTTGTACCTGATGACGATTGCTTGTGTTGCAATCGAAACGTCGTATTATGCTATTATTTAATGTACCATTTTATCTTTATACGTGACTTTACCGAAAGAACCAAAGAATGACCACCACCCTTTTATTTTACCGCGTGAATAAATTTGGCGGAAGACTCGCGAAGTAACACAACAAAATCGGCTCCCGTTCTCGCAGTGCTCACAGGCTATTGTGGGTGGAGGCCTTTCCGTACGACAGGATCGCCGCACGATTTGACCTCCACAATTCATACGCCCTTCGATGTGACTTTGCCTCAGTGCGAGCAGGAGACCTAATGAAGGCAAAACAAAAAAACTGGCACAACTTTTAAGCATCTTGCTTTTTAACCACAGCGTGTGTCCATGCCACACACACTATGGACCGTTTTGCAAACCCACCGTGGCCTGCGCTGGAAGAGGAGGAGGAGGAGACGCGATAGAAAAACCACGCGAACTCTTCTCTATTCTTAGGTTTTTTCGGTAAAGTCACGTAGGTAAAACATTAAAATTAATACAAGTAAAATAAAATAAAAATCACGACGTTTCGGAGGCAACACAAGCTTCCGTCTTCAGGTGGAACCGTCACAGCCACGACAGCTGTATCAAGTAAATGAGAGATTGCAGGAGCTACCACTCCGTTTGTATAATGGTTGGAGAGGGGGGAAGGGCCAAGTACAGCACACTTTTTATTCATATGGTAAGGTGAGGCTTAAGAGGGTGAGCCTTTGTTATGGAGAGGTACGGTTTGTGACTCAACCTGGCCTACCTAACAATAGTGTGAAAAGGAAAAAAAACAACTAAACATGGTAAACCTGTAATAGTTGTCTGTCAAATAAGATTGGCCAAATAAGTGTAGTTAAATCTTTTTTGCATGGTTAATCACATCTTTCTCTCTTCTCTCTCGCCCGAAGCCCTCTCGTCGTGGGCAACAGCAGCAGCAGAAGCAGACTTCGACATTGTGGGCATTCAGCTTCGGAACCACATTGCCGCCTACTTACGCAGGAATACAACAGAACTATTCCAACGTTTGAAACAACAACAACAAAGAAAAAGAAGCCACACCTTAGTTGTGGTGGGTTTCAGATGTTGTGATATTTGGTTTTAGGTCATCTTGTTGCTGCTTCGTGGGACCATGGAAAATTAAGTTAAAGTAAAGTGCATTTCCATCTCGCGTTTAAAAAAAGAAAGCAAATCTCGCCGACGTGTGAGATTTCTCACAAGCAACGGATCCAATGTCTCTCGTTTTCAATTTGCATCGAATGGAACAAATGCCGTTGACACTTCTGCTATCTGCGGTTTTGGATGGATGGATGGGACTGCTGTTGCAGATAATTAGCTTGAGCAGCAGTTATCCCACCCCCCACCCACCCAAACAACAACATTTCAAATGCATTAACACCAGTGGGGGTGGGTGGGATGGTGGGTGTACGTGGGAGATAAATGGTAAGATGGGCATTGAAATGTCGCTGTCCTGCACACACCCACGACACACGCACGTATGTATGTTGCACTCCATTCTCACCGTACGTTGCCACCGGTTGCGAATTGGAGGTGAAGGGGGGTGGGGGTAAGGACAACAAACTGAACGCAAACGGCATCTCTAAGGAAATGAGTTTTCGATTTAGATTGGAAAGTGCTTTGCTCCAGTGGCTTCCTCGCATCCGAAGGATGAGCGGCGCTCCGGTGACCGTATTTCTGTTGTTATTGCGATGGTGCCTATGTGGCCTACACCCCCTGGTGTCGCATTTTGAGCACAGGTGGCAGAACAAAGGAGATTAGCCCGCGTGCGTGTGAGAGAGAGCAGTGCAGCGGCGTTGCAGAAAAAAACTGGCGTCTTGCCACGCCGCCGCATTGCGTCCGCGAGTCTGCGAGCTGCTGTTGGTTGCCTGTAGGACAAAGACAAAGATTCCCCCATATAGCTTTAACAGACTGTAGGGGCAAGTGCTGTTAACGAGCACCTATGAAGGCCGAAACGGTACACAAGAGGGTGGGTGGCCAGAACCACGCCCGACCGCCTTTGTCTCCCTAGTGGCAATGTTTACACTGCATCAGGTACTCATTTGAGGCTGAGTCGACCTAGGGGAGGCCCAGGACCGGTTCAGATAATCGTCACTGGTGTTAGCCGTGAGCGGGAATCGAACCCGGGCCGCCAGGTTCATAGCGCAGCGCGCTAACCGCTACACCACCGCTCCCCATAAGGACACACACACACGCACACACACAAGCACACACACACACACGCACACACACACGCACACACAAGCACACACACACACAAGCACACACACACACACGCACACACACGCACACACACACGCACACACGCACACACACACACACGCACACACACACGCACACACGCACGCACACACGCACACACACACGCACACACACACGCACGCTGACTGCTTCGCTGCTCTGGCTTCTGTGCAGGTCGAAGCAGAGGGGGCTTTTGTCGACAGAGAAATCTTCTTCCGCACGTTCATTTGCGTTCAGCGGACGTGCCAAGGATTTTATTTTTTTGGAAAGGCTGTGTCCTAGGCCTCAGAACAATAGTGGGGGTGAGGTTAAGGTGGGTTTCATCTGCCCAGGGAACAGTACAGGCCCGGCCAACCTATCATAAGGGTAATTTTTTGTTTCATTAATGGGTCCAATATTTAAACAGGTTACCTTCATCCCAAGGAAGAGTCTGTTATGACAGTGTGTTTCTCGATCGATGGTATTGTGCCAATATAGAGCGCTAAATATCATCCGTCTGTCCTCCAGAAATAAACTTGCGGGCTAATATCATTATTCACTCTGACAATTATTTACCCACGAGAGCCCTAATGAATCGCACGGAGCGGCCTGCCAAGTCCTGCGACGTTTAATCCCAACTTTGTAATCTGCGGTGTCATTTTTCATATTTGGGGATGTTTTGACCAATGCCAGTTTGTAATGTATGGCGGGGGGGGGGGAGGGGGGGGGTAGCGATGGGAGCAAAACCCGGAGGAGACCCCATGCGTAACAGAGGAGAGAATATCCAAAAGGGCGCGCCAAGACGGGAGTAAAACCCGGGACCCTTTTTTGCTGCGGGGCCACAAACCATCACCTCCGCATCCACCCAGCCTCCCTGCCGTGGACATCGGCACGCGCGGCATCTCGTGATTGCGACGGTGTAACGTTACGGTATCACGAACGCGCTCTCTCTCTCACTCTCTTCACAGCAGATGGCAACGTTTTTTTTTATTTGGTATCGCTCCATAAAAAAATCAGTGGGGGGCATTGGCAGAAATCAAACCCCAACCGTCGCCCGCTAAGTGGCTCGGTGATTTTTCAAGACGGTGACAATCACCGAGCCACCGCGAACCGGTTTGTTTATTCCACTCGACGTTTGCGTTCCATTTTAAAACCCCAATGTCACTTGAGGCTCAAACTCTGTCCACCTTATTTTTTATTTACATTTTAGCACGTGCATTTGTAGACTTTTCTTCTTTCGAGTGTCGGCTATAGGGAGGGGAAAGCTTAGCGCCGGTTTTTGGGACGTGCCGAATCGTCATTGTACCGTGACATACCTGTCAACTCCTTATCAGTGTCTACCGTATTACAGACCAATTAAGACCTTATTGGTCACCCCCGTGCCCTTATAAATCTCAACGTTCATCCTACAAAAGTCCCGTTCACGAGGGAGAAACACAAACACATAGACAACAATTTTTGCCCGTATTGAAACGGCCGTACGCCGTATGGACCTGACAACTCAATTCCCCTGTACAAGAATACGGGGTAAAACCGTGTGGGTTGACAGCTTATGGCCGTTACAACGACGAAGAGAGAGAGAGAGAGACGTAGAGGGTCTGCGTGGAAGTGCTGATACACAATCCTGTGCCCCATTCCTGTGCGCGCAGTACAATTGACATCAGCTCCCCGGGCGCATTCGTAACGCTTTACGTGACCCCCTCTTCATCCCCGGTGGGACGTGAGGCTACAAGGTTCGCATTTATAGCTTTGTCCAAAAAAAACAATTTTCACGAGAGAGAATTATGAACCGGTCAAAAAAGGGCTTTGAGAGCTGGACGCGACACATTCTGAACCGTCACATCTCGCCAGATGTTCGATATAACGAACAAACCCCAATTATCATTATTCACTGTGTCGTGTTGTTGTTGTTGTTGTTGTTGTCGTTTTGGGTCCCTTAAATCAAGCGATAGTCTGCTGCAGTTCGTGCGTCCCCCGTGTTTGTTTGTTTTTTGCAAATGAAGAAACGACGAACTGATGGAACTGATGGCTATCTTGCGACAGTCATCGTCACGCAGTTTTAGCCACCAAGGTTGCATTATTTCAAGTTGACGAAATGTCTGCGATCGATTTGGGCACCCAAAAAAAAAAGGTTGTCGCCACTCATTCCACGCGGCGGTGAAGGAACATTTTGGTTGACGAGCTGAGTTTAGTAAGTAAGGACGTCTGTCTTTGCGCGCCCTTATGAGTAGCGGTCCATCGCGAGTGCGCGTCAACCGACGACGACGCCACTTTTGGAGTCTGTTGCAGAACGGGGCTCAGGCTCAGGGATGGATCCCGAACGTGAGCTGTGAAGAAGACATCTCACGTGCTTCTTATCGTACAGACTCGCTGTAGGCACCGTCAAACAACAGCAACAACGACATTATCGGTTTCTCAAAACGATTTGACTGCCCTTCGCGTGACCTCTTCGCCTGCACGACAACGAAAAGAATGGGGTCTCTTTCAAAGATGTTTGATGAAAAATTGGTGAAATTTCACGTGCGAGTTGTGTGTTTACCCAAGAAAAAAAAAACTACAAAAAAAATTGCCAGTCCTGTTCTTGTTTATTGGAAAGTGATTTGTGCCAGTAAAATTTGGTTTGAGTCTTGTTTTGCGTGTCAGTTAGTTATCACTGCGAAACGTTTACCCGTGTGTCCGGGATGTCAGGTGAGCCCTTCCCAAACGAGAGGCGATTCCTGTTCTTGTCCACCATTATTACCATCGGTGCCATCTAAACTTTCAACTAAAACTTTAATGTTTTATTTTAACGGGTAATGCCCCCTGAGCTTTATAGCTCTTTCTCAGAAGCGGCCTGGCTGTCACAAATGATAGCTCAACAAAATGGCATTGTGTGGACATTTATAAGCAGCCAAATGCTGCCAAAGCACGATGTTAATTCTGAACGTGGAGGGAAAACCGGAGGACCCGGAGAAAAATCCGCGTGACCACGGCGAGCGAGACAAAAACTCCAAATATGCCGGTGTCATGGTGAGGATCGAACCCACAACCTCCTGTATGCCAGGGGAGGGAGTTAACATTTCGCCACCGTGGCACCCACCACCACAACAACCGCCGGGCCAGGTGCACGTTGAGGCCACGTGAAAAGTGTCAAAGTCTCGCTGCTGGCAGGAGGTCACGGGGCAGACCCAGGTGCCATGGGTTGACTTGACTGAGACCACCGGCAGATGCAATCAGCTGTGCCCCCTACTGTGCCATCGCCACCCTCGCTGCTATCATCAGCATCACCATCACGGTTACCCACCATCACCCTAACTTAACACGTAGGCTTTTCGCAGCCAATGTTACAATTGATGTGTTTGGGTTGGGCCACCGTTATGAGCTGACCCAAAAAATTGTGTCGTTTAAGAACCCTCCGTCACCCGACAGCCAAACGAATTAAATTGTCACGCGGTTAACACGCGACAAAGATTATCACGCTGTTTGTCGTCGTTTCAACTCCCCCGGTAAGTTGAACAATTCTCACGCGTTTCTGCATTGCTACAATGCATTAGCGCATCGATGCATTAATGCATGTATGAATTATATAGCTTGCTTACTAATTAATACATCAATGCACGCACGACTGGATTAATTAACTCATGAATAAATGCATCGATACGTTGATGAATGTTTAAATGCACGAATTCATGCATTTGTGGGTGCATTAATGAATGCATGGACCGGTGCGCGAATGCATAAATTAATGTGATGGACGCTGGCCCTCTCAAGTGCACAGGCCAGCGCCACTGTGCAGGTACGTCCGACGTTCTAGCAGCAACAGCGACTACCTCCCATTCCACATTACCATCGTGGGCGCCACACCACGTGGCTGCGGGATGAATGGAGGTTTGTCGAACCGCCCCGGGCCAATCGAAAACTATAAACGATTTACACGATTGCCTTCTGGCGTTCATTTTACCGGCATTCGCCGCTTCTCAGTAAATGGGGGGCGGATTACAGACAATGAAATATCCTCACTTAATTTCTGAAGCAGGACATGGAAATAAGAGTCTTCGTTCAACACTCGACGACTTGAAATTGAAAAGCATAGTTCGAGTGTGCCTCCTCCAACATCGCCGTGGGTCTACCCGTGCGTGGAGGTCATCCCACTCCTGCTAAAACTCTTCTTTATTTTACCAGGTAAGGTTCACTGAGCTCTCTGGCTCTTTTTTTTCAGAAGCGACCTGACTATCACAAACGATAGCTCAACGACGTGGCTTGATCGCCGTGTGGAAATGTCTAAGCAGTCAAGTGCTCCAAACGCACGTTGTTGATTGTAAACGTGGAGGGGGAAACCGGAGGATCCGGAGAAAAATCCACGCGACCACGGGGAGAGAGAGAGAGAGAGAGACACGCAAACTCCAAATATATAGCAGCAGGCGTCAGGGTCGGGATCGAAGCCACGACCTCCTGTATACCAGGCAAGGTAGTTATCATCTCACTACCATGATGATGAGAGAGACACGCAAACTCCAAATATACAGCAGCAGGCGTCAGTGTCCGGATCGAAATCACGACCTCCTGTATACCAGGCGAGGTAGTTACCATCTCACTACCATGATGATGAGAGAGAGACACGCAAACTCCAAATATATAGCAGCAGGCGTCAGGGTCGGGCTCGAACCCACGACCTTCTGTACACCAGGCGAGGTAGTTAACATCTCCTAGCCACCGTGATGATGATGAGAGAGAGACAGGCAAACTCCAAATTTACAGCAGCAGGCGTCAGGTTCGGGATCGAACCCACGACCTCCTGTACACCAGGCGAGGTAGTTAACATCTCCTAGCCACCGCGGCGCCCACTTCTCCGGTGACGTCCCCCACCTCACAGTGGCCCCTCGTGATCACCAGCCCGGCGCGATCCGACCGTTAACAGCCACGGAGTCTCTCATTCGTGTTTGGTGAAAGCCCAGACGACTCCAGATTCGGCGTTGAAACCGTTCGCAATTGAACTTATGGGCCGTTCATAAATGACGTCACGCACCTGAGGGGGAGGGTCAGACATTTGTGACGATGTGTGACGAGGGGGGGGGGGTTAGAAATGTGACGTCACATCAAAATGCGTAACTTTAAATAAATATAGAATTGTTATAACACTAATTGTTATAACAACACTCACACAACATCAGAGTGCAGCGTCACATTAAATTCGCACTACAATAACAAATAGTTTAAAGCGATTTGAAGCATGTTTATTTTCAAAATGGAAATATGGTTTTGGGGGGGGGGGGGGTAGAGCTTTGTGACGTCATATTTAAGGGGGGGTTTGACTTTTTGTGACGCCGTGTGACGATGGGGGGGGGGGGGTCAAAAATCGTCCAAAATCGCGTGACGTCATTTATGGACGACCCCTTATGGCTCCCCGAGCAGCGAGATTTGTTATTTTGGATTAATGTAATTTCCCGACATAAAAAAAAACACACACACACGGAAATGCTGAATTGCCACCCCACAAAAACACCTGGTGATTGTTTCGCTTTAACTTTGACACGCGAAGTCCACATCTTTTGTGGCATTTCAACAATTGGACGTTTCAAGACCGCGTTCTTCCGAGTCACCACCAGAGGGCGTACGCACTCTTTGACTCTGCGTCCCTTCCTACGGAAATTAAATCCGCACAATCAATGTCTTTGGGAGAGACAGAGACACACACACAGCACCAGCACTTGACTTGGATGTGCGCGACATTCGGCAGATGGTGGCGTAAGTTGGCCATTTGAAGTTGCGATGGAACAATAAATGGAAGACATTCTGGGCGTTGTGCTGGCATGTGTCTGTCTCTGTTGGCACAGTAGGAGGCAACAGGTGAGGCATCGGCCGGTCATCTCGGTCAGTCGACCCATGGCACCTGCTGGGTCTGTCCCGTGACCTCCTGCCAGCGGGCGTTCGACACTTCACGTGGCCTCAACGTGCACATGGCCTGGCACAAGCGCCGTGGTGACGTCACCGCCATTTCGTGGCGAATGGCGGTTGTTGTTGTTGTCTCTGTATTGTTTTAAACAGTAGAATAGAATCTTGACTTAAGGCTTTCGTGACTGCAGGAATTCATAATCTTTGGGTCTTTCGGCAAAGTCACGTAGATAGAAATAACAATAAAATAATAAAAGTAAAGTGAATAAAAAATAATGAGTATTTTCATTTTTATTATTATTATATTGTTCTAACTACGTCACTTTACCGAAAGACCCAAAGAATAAGTAGAATAGCTCTTCTAGAAGAGTCTACATAATCAATTATTTGAATTAATTCCTGGCCGTTTAACCCCCCCCCCCCCCCCAAAGATTAAAAACTACGACGTCCTATTTGAGGGGGGGTCTGATTTTTGTGACGCCGTGTGACGAGGGGGGGGGGGGTCAAAAATCGTCCAAAATCGCGTGACGTCATTTATGGACGGCCCCTTAGGGAGAGGCGCGCTCACGTGGTGCAATATCCCGTAGTGTCCAGCGGGAGGCGCTACGCTCATTGCGATGAAACGGGCGGTGGGATGTGGATGGCGGGATTCTTCTATTTTAGATAAATACCTTGATCTGTTTGTCTGAAGAAAAAACCTCTAGGATACTTCCCGACCAGGTAGAAAGCTGAAATTTGGTACACGGTTAGCCTTTAGGACACAAACACCAGGAAAAAAAATCGGAAAATCCGTGATTGTTCATTTTAAGGCCTCATACACATGTTTTGTGAGTATCATAAAAAAAATCGTTAAAAATATGATTGCGGGTTTTTTTGTTTGATAAGAGCGTTAGACAGCAAATGAAATTAAAGCGAGAACCATTGTTTTATATTTCATTGTTTTTGAGATGTTCATATCTTAATAATTGGCAAACGGTAAAATATACGAGCTTCCTCTCAAAGAGTATTAAGTTCATTCATTTTTGCTCTTTCTAATGAAAGATAATCTTTACATTTAGCGGTTTCCGATGGGTACATATTTAGATATGAGAAGTTGAATCAAGTCATCAACAATTTTTTAGCGAAATACAAATGTTTAGAGTAATCGTTAGTGCCTGATCGTAGATGAAAAATTGTCAACAATATATATATATCACATCAGGCTCATTATCATATTTCTTAAAAAGTTTGCCTGGCGAAGACAGGCTTCATGAACTAGTAATAAACACACACACACACAGCGGTGGACCCTCTCCCACCGGCATTGATTCATTCAAGAAATCTTGACTCTGCTGATGAGCCGCTGGCTGTCGCAATCGGTGCAGAGTTGATCTTGCTGGACATGCCGTACACCGCAGTGGCGAGGGAGATGTCATCTCCCTCACCCGGCTACGCAGGAGGTTTCGTGGGTTCGATCCCGGACCCTGGTGATGCCTGTCGTGGTGGTCACGTGGATTGTTCACCGGGTCCCTCCCCCCCCCCCTCCAAATTAAAAAAAATCTGTTTAGATGATTTGTCTATAATACAGGGTTTGTTTTTTGGGGGGTTAGATCGCGTAAATATATAAAGGTGTCGTTAAACCCGCCACCACCCGACACAGCCAACTAGTAAGGTGTGTCACCTAAACAGAACGTGGCCAATTCGTTACTAGTACAGCACCACCGGTGTGTTGGAGAGCCAAGCCACAACATTTACAATCTGAGTACGACTTTTCGCCAGTAATTAGAACTAGCTTAGATGATTTGGTTGCAACTATAAAAATGCCCACGTATGATGATGATGATGATTGTATAAGCCATTTCGATGAGCCATCATCACGTGCTGCCAGGTCACCTCTGGAAAAAAAAAACCTCATAGCTCCGTGGGCTTTAGCTCGTAAAATGTAACAGTTGTGGCAATAAAACCATGAAACCACTCCATTGACTTGGGGTGGCCGTTATCCCGTTTAGACGAAGTCATTATTTTAGATTGAGGCGGAAATCAATGCCAATCAATCAACCAACGTGTGTTTGCCACGCGCAGATTGTCTCTCATTTGGCCCGTTACCCGGCCAGCTTGCGAGGGAGAGATCTGTGGTGGATCCGCGCACGACCAGAACAACATTGGCGTCAGAGCGTTCCGTGCGGAGGAACGTTCCGTGCGGAGGAACGGGCAACAACGGAACAGAGAGAGTGCGTCGGAGGCGCAGGCGAACGGAACAATAAAATACCATTTTTTTTAAATAAAAAAAAATGGTTTACACAAAAAAAACAACAACCTCATGATTAACAAGATGAACATCAAGGTTGAACGTCCGATTGTTTTTTCCCTCGACAATTTTTTGTTTATATATATAGAATATGATGCATCACCGCAAAAATTATTGTTAACGACTAATCCGCTTAGTCCGCACAAGTAACGAACATTCATTAGGTGACACTTCAGATTACGCGTTTTGTTCGTCGCGGCTAAATATGACAATGAATGAATGAAAGGGAATTCTCTCTCCCTAAGTTTATTAGAATTGCTTTTTTGTGCCACGCGGTGTCCTGAACGTCAGGGCGTATCGACTCCGTGTACATTGTTCTGTAGTACAGCACACACACACACACAGAGAGAGAAAGAGATACAGCAAAGTATAATGTCACTCAATTCACGGCCGGCTTCCCACCGCTCAATGAGCTTCGTTGCAATTCCATTGTTCGTCTTTGTTCAAGAGCAGACACTGCGTTCTATTAATACCCAGTTCCATGCGCGCGTGTGTGTGTGGGGGGGGGGGAGCGGTGGCGCAGTGGTTAGCGCACTGCACTACGATACCCGGCGGAGCGAATTTAATTCTCGCCCACGGCCATCAACACCAGCGACGATTATCTGAACCGGTCCAGGGCCTCCCCTAGGTCGACTCAGCCTGTAATGAGTACCTGGTGCGGTGTGTCAACATCGCCACGCAAACACGGGGAGTGTGTAGTTAACATCTCACTACCGTGATGGTGAGAGACAACGCAAACTCCAAATATACAGCAGCAGGCGTCAGTGTCCGGCTCGAACCCACGACCTCCTGTATACCAGGCAAGGTAGTTAGCATCTCACCACCGTGATGATGGGAGAGAGACGCGCAAACTCCGAATATGCAGCGGGCAGGCTTCAGGGTCGGGATCGAACTCACGACCTCCTGTATACCAGGCGAGGGAGTTAACAGCTCACCACCGTGGCTCCTCTATCAGGAGGGTCCTTGTTGCATTTGGGGTGGCCCTGCTACATTGGGTGTTTCAAAAGCTCCCTGCTGTGGGAGGCAACTCTTAGGGAACAGTGGGGGTGGAAAATTAACAAATTCTATACAGACATGAAGCCCGAATCGTGAATCGAACCCGGGACTTTCTTGCTGTGAGGCACCAGTGTTACCCACTGTGACGTGTCACCCTGCAGCTCTTGATTTGCGTTGTATGAGAAACCATTTGGTGATGCTGCTGCAGTAGCAGCGGTGCTCAAAGCACAATCAACAATACCACTCAACACATTCGTCAAGAACACTGTGGGACCTTAAAACATTTAAATATATCATATGCGACGGTTCGGGAAATTGCCCTTCTTCATTGCACATATGCCCAACGTCGCCTAAAATATATATATATAAAACATTTCATGGCAATTTTTTTACGAATATTCTCACGGGGTTTTTATGTGTGTGTGTGTGTGTTTTATCGCGAGATCTTGGAAGACGCAGATACGTAATACGTTCCACGTGGGTTAACATCGCTACGTATCGCTCATGCGTGGTGAGTGTGTGTTTTGTAAGCGAACATGCACGGGGACATCTGTCGTTAACGCAGCAATTACTCCATTACTGCGCCTAAGCACGGCTTTCCAATGATATATATACGAACTGTACCCATCAGTGTCCATTAATTTTAACAACGATATAGTGCAGCCCTCCGATGCGTCATCCGATTGCGTCGCGTGCTGTTCGATAACGAACCTCGAAGGGGGGCACATCGCAAGTTCCAGCACGGCCGCGTAAACAAAAACAAAACAAAATCCGTGCGTCGCTCATATCGTGAAGCGAGGGAGCCCGCGACCTCGTCGAACTTGTAACGCGCAGAGGGGAGCGGCGGCGTTGCTCAAGCGCCGTCTACTCGAACCGCTCGTGGGCAGATGTAGTGGTATAGAATAGTAGTGTAGTGGTATAGAATAGTAGTGTAGTGGTATAGAATAGTAGTGTAGTGGCATAGAATAGTAATGTAGTGGTATAGAATAGTAGTGTAGTGGTATAGAATAGTAGTGTAGTGGTATAGAATAGTAGTGTAGTGGTATAGAATAGTAGTGTAGTGGTATAGAATAGTAGTGTAGTGGCATAGAATAGTAATGTAGTGGTATAGAATAGTAGTGTAGTGGTATAGAATAGTGGTGTAGTGGTATAGAATAGTAATGTAGTGGTATAGAATAGTAGTGTAGTGGTATAGAATAGTAGTGTAGTGGTATAGAATAGTGGTGTAGTGGTATAGAATAGTAGTGTAGTGGTATAGAATAGTAGTGTAGTGGTATAGAATAGTAATGTAGTGGTATAGAATAGTAGTGTAGTGGTATAGAATAGTAGTGTAGTGGTATAGAATAGTAGTGTAGTGGCATAGAATAGTAATGTAGTGGTATAGAATAGTAGTGTAGTGGTATAGAATAGTGGTGTAGTGGTATAGAATAGTAATGTAGTGGTATAGAATAGTAGTGTAGTGGTATAGAATAGTAGTGTAGTGGTATAGAATAGTGGTGTAGTGGTATAGAATAGTAGTGTAGTGGTATAGAATAGTAGTGTAGTGGTATAGAATAGTAATGTAGTGGTATAGAATAGTAGTGTAGTGGTATAGAATAGTAGTGTAGTGGTATAGAATAGTAGTGTAGTGGCATAGAATAGTAATGTAGTGGTATAGAATAGTAGTGTAGTGGTATAGAATAGTGGTGTAGTGGTATAGAATAGTAATGTAGTGGTATAGAATAGTAGTGTAGTGGTATAGAATAGTAGTGTAGTGGTATAGAATAGTGGTGTAGTGGTATAGAATAGTAGTGTAGTGGTATAGAATAGTAGTGTAGTGGTATAGAATAGTAATGTAGTGGTATAGAATAGTAGTGTAGTGGTATAGAATAGTAGTGTAGTGGTATAGAATAGTAGTGTAGTGGTATAGAATAGTAGTGTAGTGGTATAGAATAGTAGTGTAGTGGTATAGAATAGTAGTGTAGTGGCATAGAATAGTAGTGTAGTGGCATAGAATAGTAATGTAGTGGCATAGAATAGTAGTGTAGTGGCATAGAATAGTAATGTAGTGGCATAGAATAGTAGTGTAGTGGTATAGAATAGTAGTGTAGTGGCATAGAATAGTAGTGTAGTGGCATAGAATAGTAATGTAGTGGTATAGAATAGTAATGTAGTGGCATAGAATAGTAGTGTAGTGGCATAGAATAGTAATGTAGTGGCATAGAATAGTAGTGTAGTGGCATAGAATAGTAGTGTAGTGGCATAGAATAGTAGTGTAGTGGCATAGAATAGTAGTGTAGTGGCATAGAATAGTAGTGTAGTGGCATAGAATAGTAATGTAGTGGCATAGAATAGTGGTGTAGTGGCATAGAATAGTAGTGTAGTGGCATAGAATAGTAATGTAGTGGCATAGAATAGTGGTGTAGTGGTATAGAATAGTAGTGTAGTGGCATAGAATAGTAGTGTAGTGGCATAGAATAGTAATGTAGTGGCATAGAATAGTAATGTAGTGGCATAGAATAGTAGTGTAGTGGTATAGAATAGTAATGTAGTGGCATAGAATAGTAGTGTAGTGGCATAGAATAGTAGTGTAGTGGCATAGAATAGTAGTGTAGTGGCATAGAATAGTAATGTAGTGGTATAGAATAGTAATGTAGTGGCATAGAATAGTAATGTAGTGGCATAGAATAGTAATGTAGTGGCATAGAATAGTAGTGTAGTGGCATAGAATAGTAGTGTAGTGGTATAGAATAGTAATGTAGTGGCATAGAATAGTAGTGTAGTGGTATAGAATAGTAGTGTAGTGGCATAGAATAGTAATGTAGTGGCATAGAATAGTAGTGTAGTTGCATAGAATAGTAATGTAGTGGCATAGAATAGTAATGTAGTGGTATAGAATAGTAATGTAGTGGCATAGAATAGTAGTGTAGTGGTATAGAATAGTAATGTAGTGGCATAGAATAGTAATGTAGTGGCATAGAATAGTAGTGTAGTGGCATAGAATAGTAATGTAGTGGCATAGAATAGTAGTGTAGTGGCATAGAATAGTAATGTAGTGGCATAGAATAGTGGTGTAGTGGCATAGAATAGTAATGTAGTGGCATAGAATAGTAATGTAGTGGCATAGAATAGTAATGTAGTGGCATAGAATAGTGGTGTAGTGGCATAGAATAGTAGTGTAGTGGTATAGAATAGTGGTGTAGTGGCATAGAATAGTAGTGTAGTGGCATAGAATAGTAATGTAGTGGCATAGAATAGTGGTGTAGTGGCATAGAATAGTAGTGTAGTGGCATAGAATAGTGGTGTAGTGGCATAGAATAGTAGTGTAGTGGCATAGAATAGTAATGTAGTGGCATAGAATAGTGGTGTAGTGGCATAGAATAGTAGTGTAGTGGCATAGAATAGTAATGTAGTGGCATAGAATAGTAATGTAGTGGCATAGAATAGTGGTGTAGTGGCATAGAATAGTAGTGTAGTGGTATAGAATAGTAATGTAGTGGCATAGAATAGTAATGTAGTGGTATAGAATAGTGGTGTAGTGGTATAGAATAGTAGTGTAGTGGCATAGAATAGTAGTGTAGTGGTATAGAATAGTGGTGTAGTGGTATAGAATAGTGGTGTAGTGGCATAGAATAGTAGTGTAGTGGTATAGAATAGTAATGTAGTGGCATAGAATAGTAGTGTAGTGGTATAGAATAGTAGTGTAGTGGTATAGAATAGTAATGTAGTGGCATAGAATAGTAATGTAGTGGCATAGAATAGTAGTGTAGTGGTATAGAATAGTAGTGTAGTGGTATAGAATAGTAGTGTAGTGGCATAGAATAGTAATGTAGTGGCATAGAATAGTAGTGTAGTGGTATAGAATAGTAGTGTAGTGGTATAGAATAGTAGTGTAGTGGCATAGAATAGTAATGTAGTGGCATAGAATAGTAGTGTAGTGGTATAGAATAGTAATGTAGTGGCATAGAATAGTGGTGTAGTGGCATAGAATAGTAATGTAGTGGCATAGAATAGTAGTGTAGTGGCATAGAATAGTAATGTAGTGGCATAGAATAGTGGTGTAGTGGCATAGAATAGTAATGTAGTGGCATAGAATAGTGGTGTAGTGGCATAGAATAGTAATGTAGTGGCATAGAATAGTAATGTAGTGGCATAGAATAGTGGTGTAGTGGCATAGAATAGTAGTGTAGTGGTATAGAATAGTAATGTAGTGGCATAGAATAGTGGTGTAGTGGCATAGAATAGTGGTGTAGTGGCATAGAATAGCGGTGTAGTGGTATAGAATAGTGGTGTAGTGGTATAGAATAGTGGTGTAGTGGTATAGAATAGTAATGTAGTGGCATAGAATAGTGGTGTAGTGGCATAGAATAGTGGTGTAGTGGCATAGAATAGTGGTGTAGTGGCATAGAATAGTGGTGTAGTGGCATAGAATAGCGGTGTAGTGGTATAGAATAGTGGTGTAGTGGTATAGAATAGTGGTGTAGTGGCATAGAATAGTAATGTAGTGGCATAGAATAGTGGTGTAGTGGTATAGAATAGCGGTGTAGTGGTATAGAATAGTAGTGTAGTGGCATAGAATAGTGGTGTAGTAGCATAGAATAGTGGTGTAGTGGCATAGAATAGTGGTGTAGTGGCATAGAATAGTAGTGTAGTGGTATAGAATAGTAGTGTAGTGGTATAGAATAGTAGTGTAGTGGTATAGAATAGTGGTGTAGTGGTATAGAATAGTAATGTAGTGGCATAGAATAGTAATGTAGTGGTATAGAATAGTAGTGTAGTGGTATAGAATAGTAGTGTAGTGGCATAGAATAGTAGTGTAGTGGTATAGAATAGTGGTGTAGTGGTATAGAATAGTAATGTAGTGGTATAGAATAGTAATGTAGTGGTATAGAATAGTAATGTAGTGGTATAGAATAGTAGTGTAGTGGTATAGAATAGTGGTGTAGTGGTATAGAATAGTAGTGTAGTGGCATAGAATAGTAATGTAGTGGTATAGAATAGTAATGTAGTGGCATAGAATAGTAATGTAGTGGTATAGAATAGTAATGTAGTGGCATAGAATAGTAGTGTAGTGGCATAGAATAGTAGTGTAGTGGTATAGAATAGTAATGTAGTGGCATAGAATAGTAATGTAGTGGTATAGAATAGTAATGTAGTGGCATAGAATAGTAGTGTAGTGGCATAGAATAGTAGTGTAGTGGTATAGAATAGTAGTGTAGTGGCATAGAATAGTAATGTAGTGGTATAGAATAGTAATGTAGTGGCATAGAATAGTAATGTAGTGGTATAGAATAGTAGTGTAGTGGCATAGAATAGTAATGTAGTGGCATAGAATAGTAATGTAGTGGCATAGAATAGTAGTGTAGTGGCATAGAATAGTAATGTAGTGGCATAGAATAGTGGTGTAGTGGCATAGAATAGTAATGTAGTGGCATAGAATAGTAATGTAGTGGCATAGAATAGTAATGTAGTGGCATAGAATAGTAATGTAGTGGCATAGAATAGTAGTGTAGTGGCATAGAATAGTAATGTAGTGGCATAGAATAGTGGTGTAGTGGCATAGAATAGTAATGTAGTGGCATAGAATAGTGGTGTAGTGGCATAGAATAGTAATGTAGTGGCATAGAATAGTGGTGTAGTGGCATAGAATAGTGGTGTAGTGGCATAGAATAGTGATGTAGTGGTATAGAATAGTGGTGTAGTGGCATAGAATAGTAGTGTAGTGGCATAGAATAGTGATGTAGTGGTATAGAATAGTGGTGTAGTGGCATAGAATAGTAGTGTAGTGGCATAGAATAGTGGTGTAGTGGCATAGAATAGTAGTGTAGTGGCATAGAATAGTGGTGTAGTGGTATAGAATAGTAGTGTAGTGGCATAGAATAGTAATGTAGTGGCATAGAATAGTGGTGTAGTGGCATAGAATAGTAGTGTAGTGGCATAGAATAGTGGTGTAGTGTTATAGAATAGTGGTGTAGTGGCATAGAATAGTAGTGTAGTGGTATAGAATAGTAGTGTAGTGGTATAGAATAGTAGTGTAGTGGCATAGAATAGTGGTGTAGTGGCATAGAATAGTAGTGTAGTGGTATAGAATAGTAATGTAGTGGCATAGAATAGTGGTGTAGTGGCATAGAATAGTAGTGTAGTGGCATAGAATAGTAGTGTAGTGGCATAGAATAGTAGTGTAGTGGTATAGAATAGTGGTGTAGTGGCATAGAATAGTAGTGTAGTGGTATAGAATAGTAGTGTAGTGGTATAGAATAGTAGTGTAGTGGCATAGAATAGTGGTGTAGTGGCATAGAATAGTAGTGTAGTGGTATAGAATAGTGGTGTAGTGGCATAGAATAGTAGTGTAGTGGTATAGAATAGTAGTGTAGTGGTATAGAATAGTAGTGTAGTGGCATAGAATAGTGGTGTAGTGGTATAGAATAGTAGTGTAGTGGCATAGAATAGTAGTGTAGTGGCATATAATAGTGGTGTAGTGGCATAGAATAGTGGTGTAGTGGTATAGAATAGTAGTGTAGTGGTATAGAATAGTAATGTAGTGGCATAGAATAGTAGTGTAGTGGTATAGAATAGTAATGTAGTGGCATAGAATAGTAGTGTAGTGGTATAGAATAGTAGTGTAGTGGTATAGAATAGTAGTGTAGTGGCATAGAATAGTAGTGTAGTGGCATAGAATAGTAGTGTAGTGGTATAGAATAGTAGTGTAGTGGCATAGAATAGTAATGTAGTGGCATAGAATAGTAATGTAGTGGCATAGAATAGTGGTGTAGTGGCATAGAATAGTAGTGTAGTGGTATAGAATAGTAGTATAGTGGCATAGAATAGTAATGTAGTGGTATAGAATAGTAGTGTAGTGGTATAGAATAGTAGTGTAGTGGCATAGAATAGTAATGTAGTGGTATAGAATAGTGGTGTAGTGGCATAGAATAGTAATGTAGTGGCATAGAATAGTAGTGTAGTGGTATAGAATAGTAGTGTAGTGGTATAGAATAGTAGTGTAGTGGTATAGAATAGTAATGTAGTGGTATAGAATAGTAGTGTAGTGGTATAGAATAGTGGTGTAGTGGCATAGAATAGTAATGTAGTGGCATAGAATAGTAGTGTAGTGGTATAGAATAGTAGTATAGTGGCATAGAATAGTAATGTAGTGGTATAGAATAGTAGTGTAGTGGTATAGAATAGTAGTGTAGTGGCATAGAATAGTAATGTAGTGGTATAGAATAGTGGTGTAGTGGCATAGAATAGTAGTGTAGTGGCATAGAATAGTAATGTAGTGGTATAGAATAGTGGTGTAGTGGCATAGAATAGTAATGTAGTGGTATAGAATAGTGGTGTAGTGGTATAGAATAGTAGTGTAGTGGCATAGAATAGTAATGTAGTGGTATAGAATAGTAGTGTAGTGGCATAGAATAGTAGTGTAGTGGTATAGAATAGTAGTGTAGTGGCATAGAATAGTAGTGTAGTGGCATAGAATAGTAGTGTAGTGGCATAGAATATTAGTGTAGTGGCATAGAATAGTAATGTAGTGGCATAGAATAGTGGTGTAGTGGTATAGAATAGTAGTGTAGTGGCATAGAATAGTAATGTAGTGGTATAGAATAGTAATGTAGTGGCATAGAATAGTAATGTAGTGGTATAGAATAGTAATGTAGTGGCATAGAATAGTAATGTAGTGGCATAGAATAGTAATGTAGTGGTATAGAATAGTAATGTAGTGGCATAGAATAGTAGTGTAGTGGTATAGAATAGTAGTGTAGTGGCATAGAATAGTAATGTAGTGGTATAGAATAGTAATGTAGTGGCATAGAATAGTAATGTAGTGGTATAGAATAGTAATGTAGTGGCATAGAATAGTAGTGTAGTGGCATAGAATAGTAGTGTAGTGGTATAGAATAGTAGTGTAGTGGCATAGAATAGTAGTGTAGTGGTATAGAATAGTAGTGTAGTGGCATAGAATAGTAATGTAGTGGTATAGAATAGTAATGTAGTGGCATAGAATAGTAGTGTAGTGGCATAGAATAGTAGTGTAGTGGTATAGAATAGTAGTGTAGTGGCATAGAATAGTAATGTAGTGGTATAGAATAGTAGTGTAGTGGCATAGAATAGTAGTGTAGTGGTATAGAATAGTAGTGTAGTGGCATAGAATAGTAGTGTAGTGGCATAGAATAGTAATGTAGTGGTATAGAATAGTAGTGTAGTGGCATAGAATAGTAGTGTAGTGGCATAGAATAGTAATGTAGTGGTATAGAATAGTAGTGTAGTGGCATAGAATAGTAGTGTAGTGGTATAGAATAGTAGTGTAGTGGCATAGAATAGTAGTGTAGTGGTATAGAATAGTAGTGTAGTGGCATAGAATAGTAGTGTAGTGGTATAGAATAGTAGTGTAGTGGCATAGAATAGTAGTGTAGTGGCATAGAATAGTAGTGTAGTGGTATAGAATAGTAGTGTAGTGGCATAGAATAGTAGTGTAGTGGCATAGAATAGTAGTGTAGTGGCATAGAATAGTAGTGTAGTGGCATAGAATAGTAATGTAGTGGCATAGAATAGTGGTGTAGTGGTATAGAATAGTAGTGTAGTGGCATAGAATAGTAATGTAGTGGCATAGAATAGTAATGTAGTGGCATAGAATAGTAGTGTAGTGGCATAGAATAGTAGTGTAGTGGCATAGAATAGTAATGTAGTGGTATAGAATAGTAGTGTAGTGGCATAGAATAGTAATGTAGTGGCATAGAATAGTAATGTAGTGGCATAGAATAGTAGTGTAGTGGCATAGAATAGTGGTGTAGTGGCATAGAATAGTGGTGTAGTGGTATAGAATAGTAGTGTAGTGGCATAGAATAGTAATGTAGTGGTATAGAATAGTAATGTAGTGGCATAGAATAGTGGTGTAGTGGTATAGAATAGTAATGTAGTGGCATAGAATAGTAATGTAGTGGTATAGAATAGTAATGTAGTGGCATAGAATAGTAGTGTAGTGGTATAGAATAGTAATGTAGTGGTATAGAATAGTAATGTAGTGGCATAGAATAGTAATGTAGTGGTATAGAATAGTAATGTAGTGGCATAGAATAGTAGTGTAGTGGCATAGAATAGTAATGTAGTGGTATAGAATAGTAATGTAGTGGCATAGAATTGTAGTGTAGTGGCATAGAATAGTAGTGTAGTGGTATAGAATAGTAATGTAGTGGCATAGAATAGTAATGTAGTGGCATAGAATAGTGGTGTAGTGGCATAGAATAGTAGTGTAGTGGCATAGAATAGTAGTGTAGTGGCATAGAATAGTAGTGTAGTGGCATAGAATAGTAGTGTAGTGGCATAGAATAGTAGTGTAGTGGCATAGAATAGTAATGTAGTGGCATAGAATAGTAATGTAGTGGCATAGAATAGTAGTGTAGTGGCATAGAATAGTAGTGTAGTGGCATAGAATAGTAATGTAGTGGCATAGAATAGTAGTGTAGTGGCATAGAATAGTAGTGTAGTGGCATAGAATAGTAATGTAGTGGTATAGAATAGTAGTGTAGTGGCATAGAATAGTAATGTAGTGGCATAGAATAGTAGTGTAGTGGCATAGAATAGTAGTGTAGTGGCATAGAATAGTAATGTAGTGGTATAGAATAGTAGTGTAGTGGCATAGAATAGTAATGTAGTGGCATAGAATAGTAGTGTAGTGGCATAGAATAGTAGTGTAGTGGCATAGAATAGTAATGTAGTGGCATAGAATAGTAATGTAGTGGCATAGAATAGTAATGTAGTGGCATAGAATAGTAGTGTAGTGGCATAGAATAGTAGTGTAGTGGCATAGAATAGTAATGTAGTGGTATAGAATAGTAGTGTAGTGGCATAGAATAGTAATGTAGTGGCATAGAATAGTAGTGTAGTGGTATAGAATAGTAGTGTAGTGGCATAGAATAGTAGTGTAGTGGCATAGAATAGTAATGTAGTGGCATAGAATAGTGGTGTAGTGGCATAGAATAGTAATGTAGTGGCATAGAATAGTAGTGTAGTGGCATAGAATAGTAGTGTAGTGGCATAGAATAGTGGTGTAGTGGCATAGAATAGTAGTGTAGTGGTATAGAATAGTAGTGTAGTGGCATAGAATAGTAGTGTAGTGGTATAGAATAGTAGTGTAGTGGTATAGAATAGTAGTGTATTGGCATAGAATAGTGGTTTAGTGGCATAGAATAGTGGTGTAGTGGCATAGAATAGTAATGTAGTGGTATAGAATAGTGGTGTAGTGGCATAGAATAGTGGTGTAGTGGTATAGAATAGTGGTGTAGTGGCATAGAATAGTAATGTAGTGGTATAGAATAGCGGTGTAGTGGCATAGAATAGTGGTGTAGTGGCATAGAATAGTAGTGTAGTGGCATAGAATAGTAGTGTAGTGGTAGAGAATAGTAGTGTAGTGGTATAGAATAGTAGTGTAGTGGCATAGAATAGTGGTGTAGTGGTATAGAATAGTAGTGTAGTGGCATAGAATAGTAGTGTAGTGGCATAGAATAGTAGTGTAGTGGTATAGAATAGTAGTGTAGTGGCATAGAATAGTAGTGTAGTGGTATAGAATAGTAGTGTAGTGGCATAGAATAGTGGTGTAGTGGTATAGAATAGTGGTGTAGTGGTATAGAATAGTAGTGTAGTGGTATAGAATAGTAGTGTAGTGGTATATAATAGTGGTGTAGTGGTATAGAATAGTGGTGTAGTGGCATAGAATAGTAGTGTAGTGGTATAGAATAGTGGTGTAGTGGCATAGAATAGTGGTGTAGTGGCATAGAATAGTAGTGTAGTGGCATAGAATAGTAATGTAGTGGTATAGAATAGTGGTGTAGTGGTATAGAATAGTAATGTAGTGGCATAGAATAGTGGTGTAGTGGTATAGAATAGTAATGTAGTGGTATAGAATAGTAGTGTAGTGGCATAGAATAGTAATTTAGTGGCATAGAATAGTGGTGTAGTGGCATAGAATAGTAATTTAGTGGCATAGAATAGTAATGTAGTGGCATAGAATAGTAATGTAGTGGCATAGAATAGTAGTGTAGTGGTATAGAATAGTGGTGTAGTGGTATAGAATAGTAATGTAGTGGCATAGAATAGTGGTGTAGTGGTATAGAATAGTAATGTAGTGGTATAGAATAGTGGTGTAGTGGCATAGAATAGTAGTGTAGTGGTATAGAATAGTGGTGTAGTGGTATAGAATAGTAATGTAGTGGCATAGAATAGTGGTGTAGTGGCATAGAATAGTAGTGTAGTGGCATAGAATAGTGGTGTAGTGGTATAGAATAGTAATGTAGTGGCATAGAATAGTAGTGTAGTGGTATAGAATAGCGGTGTAGTGGTATAGAATAGTGGTGTAGTGGCATAGAATAGTAATGTAGTGGCATAGAATAGTAGTGTAGTGGCATAGAATAGTAATGTAGTGGTATAGAATAGTGGTGTAGTGGTATAGAATAGTAATGTAGTGGCATAGAATAGTAATGTAGTGGCATAGAATAGTAATGTAGTGGTATAGAATAGTGGTGTAGTGGTATAGAATAGTAGTGTAGTGGCATAGAATAGTGGTGTAGTGGCATAGAATAGTAGTGTAGTGGTATAGAATAGTGGTGTAGTGGCATAGAATAGTAATGTAGTGGCATAGAATAGTAGTGTAGTGGCATAGAATAGTAGTGTAGTGGCATAGAATAGTAGTGTAGTGGCATAGAATAGTAATGTAGTGGTATAGAATAGTAGTGTAGTGGCATAGAATAGTAATGTAGTGGCATAGAATAGTAGTGTAGTGGCATAGAATAGTAATGTAGTGGCATAGAATAGTAATGTAGTGGTATAGAATAGTAGTGTAGTGGCATAGAATAGTGGTGTAGTGGCATAGAATAGTAATGTAGTGGCATAGAATAGTGGTGTAGTGGCATAGAATAGTGGTGTAGTGGCATAGAATAGTAATGTAGTGGCATAGAATAGTGGTGTAGTGGCATAGAATAGTAATGTAGTGGCATAGAATAGTAATGTAGTGGTATAGAATAGTGGTGTAGTGGCATAGAATAGTAGTGTAGTGGCATAGAATAGTAATGTAGTGGCATAGAATAGTGGTGTAGTGGCATAGAATAGTAATGTAGTGGTATAGAATAGTAGTGTAGTGGCATAGAATAGTAGTGTAGTGGCATAGAATAGTGGTGTAGTGGCATAGAATAGTAATGTAGTGGCATAGAATAGTAATGTAGTGGCATAGAATAGTAATGTAGTGGCATAGAATAGTAATGTAGTGGTATAGAATAGTAGTGTAGTGGCATAGAATAGTGGTGTAGTGGCATAGAATAGTAATGTAGTGGTATAGAATAGTAGTGTAGTGGCATAGAATAGTAGTGTAGTGGCATAGAATAGTAATGTAGTGGCATAGAATAGTAATGTAGTGGTATAGAATAGTGGTGTAGTGGCATAGAATAGTAATGTAGTGGCATAGAATAGTGGTGTAGTGGCATAGAATAGTAATGTAGTGGTATAGAATAGTAGTGTAGTGGCATAGAATAGTAATGTAGTGGCATAGAATAGTGGTGTAGTGGCATAGAATAGTAATGTAGTGGTATAGAATAGTAGTGTAGTGGCATAGAATAGTTGTGTAGTGGCATAGAATAGTAGTGTAGTGGCATAGAATAGTAATGTAGTGGTATAGAATAGTAGTGTAGTGGCATAGAATAGTAGTGTAGTGGCATAGAATAGTAATGTAGTGGTATAGAATAGTAGTGTAGTGGCATAGAATAGTAGTGTAGTGGTATAGAATAGTAGTGTAGTGGCATAGAATAGTAATGTAGTGGCATAGAATAGTAATGTAGTGGCATAGAATAGTAATGTAGTGGCATAGAATAGTAATGTAGTGGCATAGAATAGTAATGTAGTGGCATAGAATAGTAGTGTAGTGGCATAGAATAGTAGTGTAGTGGCATAGAATAGTAATGTAGTGGTATAGAATAGTAGTGTAGTGGCATAGAATAGTGGTGTAGTGGCATAGAATAGTAATGTAGTGGTATAGAATAGTAGTGTAGTGGCATAGAATAGTAGTGTAGTGGTATAGAATAGTAATGTAGTGGCATAGAATAGTGGTGTAGTGGCATAGAATAGTAGTGTAGTGGCATAGAATAGTAATGTAGTGGCATAGAATAGTAATGTAGTGGCATAGAATAGTGGTGTAGTGGCATAGAATAGTAATGTAGTGGTATAGAATAGTAATGTAGTGTCATAGAATAGTAGTGTAGTGGTATAGAATAGTAATGTAGTGGCATAGAATAGTAGTGTAGTGGCATAGAATAGTAATGTAGTGGCATAGAATAGTAGTGTAGTGGTATAGAATAGTAGTGTAGTGGCATAGAATAGTAATGTAGTGGTATAGAATAGTAATGTAGTGTCATAGAATAGTAGTGTAGTGGTATAGAATAGTAGTGTAGTGGCATAGAATAGTAATGTAGTGGTATAGAATAGTAATGTAGTGTCATAGAATAGTAGTGTAGTGGTATAGAATAGTAGTGTAGTGGCATAGAATAGTGGTGTAGTGGTATAGAATAGTAATGTAGTGGCATAGAATAGTAATGTAGTGGCATAGAATAGTAATGTAGTGGTATAGAATAGTAGTGTAGTGGTATAGAATAGTAATGTAGTGGCATAGAATAGTAATGTAGTGGTATAGAATAGTGGTGTAGTGGCATAGAATAGTAGTGTAGTGGCATAGAATAGTAGTGTAGTGGTATAGAATAGTGGTGTAGTGGCATAGAATAGTGGTGTAGTGGCATAGAATAGTAGTGTAGTGGCATAGAATAGTAGTGTAGTGGCATAGAATAGTGGTGTAGTGGCATAGAATAGTGGTGTAGTGGCATAGAATAGTGGTGTAGTGGCATAGAATAGTAATGTAGTGGTATAGAATAGTAATGTAGTGGCATAGAATAGTAGTGTAGTGGTATAGAATAGTGGTGTAGTGGCATAGAATAGTGGTGTAGTGGCATAGAATAGTAGTGTAGTGGCATAGAATAGTGGTGTAGTGGCATAGAATAGTGGTGTAGTGGCATAGAATAGTGGTGTAGTGGCATAGAATAGTGGTGTAGTGGCATAGAATAGTGGTGTAGTGGCATAGAATAGTGGTGTAGTGGTATAGAATAGTAGTGTAGTGGCATAGAATAGTAGTGTAGTGGCATAGAATAGTGGTGTAGTGGCATAGAATAGTAGTGTAGTGGCATAGAATAGTGGTGTAGTGGCATAGAATAGTGGTGTAGTGGCATAGAATAGTAGTGTAGTGGCATAGAATAGTAGTGTAGTGGCATAGAATAGTGGTGTAGTGGCATAGAATAGCGGTGTAGTGGTATAGAATAGTAGTGTAGTGGTATAGAATAGTAGTGTAGTGGCATAGAATAGTGGTGTAGTGGCATAGAATAGTAGTGTAGTGGCATAGAATAGTGGTGTAGTGGCATAGAATAGTAGTGTAGTGGCATAGAATAGTGGTGTAGTGGCATAGAATAGTAGTGTAGTGGTATAGAATAGTAGTGTAGTGGCATAGAATAGTGGTGTAGTGGCATAGAATAGTAGTGTAGTGGTATAGAATAGTAGTGTAGTGGCATAGAATAGTAGTGTAGTGGTATAGAATAGTAGTGTAGTGGCATAGAATAGTAGTGTAGTGGCATAGAATAGTGGTGTAGTGGCATAGAATAGTAGTGTAGTGGCATAGAATAGTAGTGTAGTGGCATAGAATAGTGGTGTAGTGGCATAGAATAGTAGTGTAGTGGCATAGAATAGTAGTGTAGTGGCATAGAATAGTAGTGTAGTGGCATAGAATAGTGGTGTAGTGGCATAGAATAGTAGTGTAGTGGCATAGAATAGTAGTGTAGTGGCATAGAATAGCGGTGTAGTGGTATAGAATAGTGGTGTAGTGGCATAGAATAGTAGTGTAGTGGTATAGAATAGTAGTGTAGTGGTATAGAATAGTAGTGTAGTGGCATAGAATAGTAGTGTAGTGGCATAGAATAGTAGTGTAGTGGTATAGAATAGTGGTGTAGTGGCATAGAATAGCGGTGTAGTGGTATAGAATAGTAGTGTAGTGGTATAGAATAGTAGTGTAGTGGCATAGAATAGTAGTGTAGTGGTATAGAATAGCGGTGTAGTGGTATAGAATAGTGGTGTAGTGGCATAGAATAGCGGTGTAGTGGTATAGAATAGTAGTGTAGTGGTATAGAATAGTAGTGTAGTGGCATAGAATAGTAGTGTAGTGGCATAGAATAGCGGTGTAGTGGCATAGAATAGTAATGTAGTGGTATAGAATAGTAGTGTAGTGGTATAGAATAGTGGTGTAGTGGCATAGAATAGTAGTGTAGTGGCATAGAATAGTAATGTAGTGGCATAGAATAGTAGTGTAGTGGCATAGAATAGTAATGTAGTGGCATAGAATAGTAGTGTAGTGGCATAGAATAGTAATGTAGTGGTATAGAATAGTAGTGTAGTGGTATAGAATAGTGGTGTAGTGGCATAGAATAGTAGTGTAGTGGCATAGAATAGTGGTGTAGTGGCATAGAATAGTAGTGTAGTGGCATAGAATAGTAATGTAGTGGCATAGAATAGTAGTGTAGTGGTATAGAATAGTGGTGTAGTGGTATAGAATAGTAGTGTAGTGGTATAGAATAGTAGTGTAGTGGTATAGAATAGTAGTGTAGTGGTATAGAATAGTAGTGTAGTGGCATAGAATAGTAGTGTAGTGGCATAGAATAGTAGTGTAGTGGTATAGAATAGTAGTGTAGTGGTATAGAATAGTAGTGTAGTGGCATAGAATAGTGGTGTAGTGGCATAGAATAGTAGTGTAGTGGCATAGAATAGTTGTGTAGTGGCATAGAATAGTTGTGTAGTGGCATAGAATAGTAGTGTAGTGGCATAGAATAGTAGTGTAGTGGTATAGAATAGTAGTGTAGTGGCATAGAATAGTAGTGTAGTGGCATAGAATAGTAGTGTAGTGGCATAGAATAGTGGTGTAGTGGCATAGAATAGTAGTGTGGTGGCATAGAATAGTGGTGTAGTGGCATAGAATAGTAGTGTAGTGGCATAGAATAGTAGTGTAGTGGCATAGAATAGTAGTGTAGTGGCATAGAATAGTAATGTAGTGGCATAGAATAGTGGTGTAGTGGCATAGAATAGTAGTGTAGTGGCATAGAATAGTAATGTAGTGGCATAGAATAGTAGTGTAGTGGCATAGAATAGTAGTGTAGTGGCATAGAATAGCGGTGTAGTGGCATAGAATAGCGGTGTAGTGGCATAGAATAGTGGTGTAGTGGCATAGAATAGTGGTGTAGTGGCATAGAATAGTGGTGTAGTGGCATAGAATAGTGGTGTAGTGGCATAGAATAGTGGTGTAGTGGCATAGAATAGTGGTGTAGTGGCATAGAATAGTAGTGTAGTGGCATAGAATAGTGGTGTAGTGGCATAGAATAGTGGTGTAGTGGCATAGAATAGTGGTGTAGTGGCATAGAATAGTAATGTAGTGGCATAGAATAGTAGTGTAGTGGCATAGAATAGTAGTGTAGTGGCATAGAATAGCGGTGTAGTGGCATAGAATAGCGGTGTAGTGGCATAGAATAGTGGTGTAGTGGCATAGAATAGTGGTGTAGTGGCATAGAATAGTGGTGTAGTGGCATAGAATAGTGGTGTAGTGGCATAGAATAGTGGTGTAGTGGCATAGAATAGTGGTGTAGTGGCATAGAATAGTAGTGTAGTGGCATAGAATAGTGGTGTAGTGGCATAGAATAGTGGTGTAGTGGCATAGAATAGTGGTGTAGTGGCATAGAATAGCGGTGTAGTGGCATAGAATAGTGGTGTAGTGGCATAGAATAGTGGTGTAGTGGCATAGAATAGTGGTGTAGTGGCATAGAATAGTGGTGTAGTGGCATAGAATAGTGGTGTAGTGGCATAGAATAGTAATGTAGTGGCATAGAATAGTGGTGTAGTGGCATAGAATAGTAGTGTAGTGGCATAGAATAGTAGTGTAGTGGTATAGAATAGTGGTGTAGTGGCATAGAATAGTAGTGTAGTGGTATAGAATAGTGGTGTAGTGGCATAGAATAGTGGTGTAGTGGTATAGAATAGTGGTGTAGTGGCATAGAATAGTAGTGTAGTGGTATAGAATAGTGGTGTAGTGGCATAGAATAGTAGTGTAGTGGTATAGAATAGTAGTGTAGTGGTATAGAATAGTAGTGTAGTGGTATAGAATAGTAGTGTAGTGGCATAGAATAGTAGTGTAGTGGTATAGAATAGTGGTGTAGTGGCATAGAATAGTAGTGTAGTGGCATAGAATAGCGGTGTAGTGGCATAGAATAGTGATGTAGTGGCATAGAATAGTGGTGTAGTGGCATAGAATAGTGATGTAGTGGCATAGAATAGTGGTGTAGTGGTATAGAATAGTGATGTAGTGGCATAGAATAGTGATGTAGTGGCATAGAATAGTGGTGTAGTGGCATAGAATAGTAGTGTAGTGGCATAGAATAGTAGTGTAGTGGCATAGAATAGTGGTGTAGTGGCATAGAATAGTGGTGTAGTGGTATAGAATAGTAATGTAGTGGCATAGAATAGTGGTGTAGTGGCATAGAATAGTGGTGTAGTGGCATAGAATAGTAGTGTAGTGGCATAGAATAGTAGTGTAGTGGCATAGAATAGTAGTGTAGTGGCATAGAATAGTGGTGTAGTGGCATAGAATAGTAATGTAGTGGCATAGAATAGTAATGTAGTGGCATAGAATAGTGGTGTAGTGGCATAGAATAGTGGTGTAGTGGCATAGAATAGTAGTGTAGTGGCATAGAATAGTAGTGTAGTGGCATAGAATAGTAGTGTAGTGGTATAGAATAGTAGTGTAGTGGCATAGAATAGTAGTGTAGTGGCATAGAATAGCAGTGTAGTGGCATAGAATAGTAGTGTAGTGGTATAGAATAGTAGTGTAGTGGCATAGAATAGTAGTGTAGTGGTATAGAATAGCAGTGTAGTGGCATAGAATAGTAGTGTAGTGGTATAGAATAGTAGTGTAGTGGCATAGAATAGTAGTGTAGTGGCATAGAATAGTAGTGTAGTGGCATAGAATAGTAGTGTAGTGGTATAGAATAGTGGTGTAGTGGCATAGAATAGTGGTGTAGTGGCATAGAATAGTAGTGTAGTGGCATAGAATAGTAGTGTAGTGGTATAGAATAGTAGTGTAGTGGTATAGAATAGTAGTGTAGTGGTATAGAATAGTAGTGTAGTGGTATAGAATAGTGGTGTAGTGGTATAGAATAGTAGTGTAGTGGCATAGAATAGTGGTGTAGTGGTATAGAATAGTAGTGTAGTGGCATAGAATAGTAGTGTAGTGGTATAGAATAGTAGTGTAGTGGTATAGAATAGTAATGTAGTGGCATAGAATAGTGGTGTAGTGGTATAGAATAGTAATGTAGTGGCATAGAATAGTAGTGTAGTGGCATAGAATAGTGGTGTAGTGGTATAGAATAGTGGTGTAGTGGTATAGAATAGTAGTGTAGTGGCATAGAATAGTAGTGTAGTGGTATAGAATAGTAGTGTAGTGGTATAGAATAGTGGTGTAGTGGTATAGAATAGTGGTGTAGTGGCATAGAATAGTAGTGTAGTGGTATAGAATAGTAGTGTAGTGGTATAGAATAGTAGTGTAGTGGCATAGAATAGCAGTGTAGTGGTATAGAATAGTAATGTAGTGGTATAGAATAGTAATGTAGTGGTATAGAATAGTGGTGTAGTGGTATAGAATAGTAATGTAGTGGTATAGAATAGTAGTGTAGTGGCATAGAATAGCAGTGTAGTGGTATAGAATAGTAATGTAGTGGCATAGAATAGCAGTGTAGTGGTATAGAATAGTAATGTAGTGGTATAGAATAGTAATGTAGTGGTATAGAATAGCAGTGTAGTGGTATAGAATAGTGGTGTAGTGGTATAGAATAGTAATGTAGTGGCATAGAATAGTGGTGTAGTGGTATAGAATAGTAATGTAGTGGTATAGAATAGTAGTGTAGTGGTATAGAATAGCAGTGTAGTGGTATAGAATAGTGGTGTAGTGGTATAGAATAGTGGTGTAGTGGTATAGAATAGTAATGTAGTGGCATAGAATAGTAATGTAGTGGTATAGAATAGTAGTGTAGTGGTATAGAATAGTAGTGTAGTGGTATAGAATAGTAGTGTAGTGGTATAGAATAGTAGTGTAGTGGTATAGAATAGTAATGTAGTGGTATAGAATAGTAGTGTAGTGGTATAGAATAGTAGTGTAGTGGTATAGAATAGTAGTGTAGTGGTATAGAATAGTAGTGTAGTGGTATAGAATAGTGGTGTAGTGGTATAGAATAGTGGTGTAGTGGTATAGAATAGTAGTGTAGTGGTATAGAATAGTAATGTAGTGGTATAGAATAGTAGTGTAGTGGTATAGAATAGTAATGTAGTGGTATAGAATAGTAGTGTAGTGGTATAGAATAGTAATGTAGTGGCATAGAATAGTAATGTAGTGGTATAGAATAGTAGTGTAGTGGTATAGAATAGTAGTGTAGTGGCATAGAATAGTAGTGTAGTGGCATAGAATAGCAGTGTAGTGGCATAGAATAGTAGTGTAGTGGTATAGAATAGTAGTGTAGTGGCATAGAATAGTAGTGTAGTGGTATAGAATAGCAGTGTAGTGGCATAGAATAGTAGTGTAGTGGTATAGAATAGTAGTGTAGTGGCATAGAATAGTAGTGTAGTGGCATAGAATAGTAGTGTAGTGGCATAGAATAGTAGTGTAGTGGTATAGAATAGTGGTGTAGTGGCATAGAATAGTGGTGTAGTGGCATAGAATAGTAGTGTAGTGGCATAGAATAGTAGTGTAGTGGTATAGAATAGTAGTGTAGTGGTATAGAATAGTAGTGTAGTGGTATAGAATAGTAGTGTAGTGGTATAGAATAGTGGTGTAGTGGTATAGAATAGTAGTGTAGTGGCATAGAATAGTGGTGTAGTGGTATAGAATAGTAGTGTAGTGGCATAGAATAGTAGTGTAGTGGTATAGAATAGTAGTGTAGTGGTATAGAATAGTAATGTAGTGGCATAGAATAGTGGTGTAGTGGTATAGAATAGTAATGTAGTGGCATAGAATAGTAGTGTAGTGGCATAGAATAGTGGTGTAGTGGTATAGAATAGTGGTGTAGTGGTATAGAATAGTAGTGTAGTGGCATAGAATAGTAGTGTAGTGGTATAGAATAGTAGTGTAGTGGTATAGAATAGTGGTGTAGTGGTATAGAATAGTGGTGTAGTGGCATAGAATAGTAGTGTAGTGGTATAGAATAGTAGTGTAGTGGTATAGAATAGTAGTGTAGTGGCATAGAATAGCAGTGTAGTGGTATAGAATAGTAATGTAGTGGTATAGAATAGTAATGTAGTGGTATAGAATAGTGGTGTAGTGGTATAGAATAGTAATGTAGTGGTATAGAATAGTAGTGTAGTGGCATAGAATAGCAGTGTAGTGGTATAGAATAGTAATGTAGTGGCATAGAATAGCAGTGTAGTGGTATAGAATAGTAATGTAGTGGTATAGAATAGTAATGTAGTGGTATAGAATAGCAGTGTAGTGGTATAGAATAGTGGTGTAGTGGTATAGAATAGTAATGTAGTGGCATAGAATAGTGGTGTAGTGGTATAGAATAGTAATGTAGTGGTATAGAATAGTAGTGTAGTGGTATAGAATAGCAGTGTAGTGGTATAGAATAGTGGTGTAGTGGTATAGAATAGTGGTGTAGTGGTATAGAATAGTAATGTAGTGGCATAGAATAGTAATGTAGTGGTATAGAATAGTAGTGTAGTGGTATAGAATAGTAGTGTAGTGGTATAGAATAGTAGTGTAGTGGTATAGAATAGTAGTGTAGTGGTATAGAATAGTAATGTAGTGGTATAGAATAGTAGTGTAGTGGTATAGAATAGTAGTGTAGTGGTATAGAATAGTAGTGTAGTGGTATAGAATAGTAGTGTAGTGGTATAGAATAGTGGTGTAGTGGTATAGAATAGTGGTGTAGTGGTATAGAATAGTAGTGTAGTGGTATAGAATAGTAATGTAGTGGTATAGAATAGTAGTGTAGTGGTATAGAATAGTAATGTAGTGGTATAGAATAGTAGTGTAGTGGTATAGAATAGTAATGTAGTGGCATAGAATAGTAATGTAGTGGTATAGAATAGTAGTGTAGTGGTATAGAATAGTAGTGTAGTGGTATAGAATAGTGGTGTAGTGGTATAGAATAGTAGTGTAGTGGTATAGAATAGTAGTGTAGTGGTATAGAATAGTAGTGTAGTGGTATAGAATAGTAGTGTAGTGGTATAGAATAGTAATGTAGTGGTATAGAATAGTAATGTAGTGGCATAGAATAGTAATGTAGTGGTATAGAATAGTAGTGTAGTGGTATAGAATAGTAGTGTAGTGGTATAGAATAGTAGTGTAGTGGTATAGAATAGTAGTGTAGTGGTATAGAATAGTAGTGTAGTGGTATAGAATAGTAGTGTAGTGGTATAGAATAGTAATGTAGTGGTATAGAATAGTAGTGTAGTGGTATAGAATAGTAGTGTAGTGGTATAGAATAGTAGTGTAGTGGCATAGAATAGTAGTGTAGTGGTATAGAATAGTAATGTAGTGGTATAGAATAGTAGTGTAGTGGTATAGAATAGTAATGTAGTGGTATAGAATAGTAGTGTAGTGGTATAGAATAGTAGTGTAGTGGTATAGAATAGTAGTGTAGTGGCATAGAATAGTAGTGTAGTGGTATAGAATAGTAGTGTAGTGGCATAGAATAGCGGTGTAGTGGTATAGAATAGTAATGTAGTGGCATAGAATAGTAATGTAGTGGCATAGAATAGTAGTGTAGTGGCATAGAATAGTGGTGTAGTGGCATAGAATAGTAATGTAGTGGCATAGAATAGTAATGTAGTGGCATAGAATAGTAATGTAGTGGCATAGAATAGTAGTGTAGTGGCATAGAATAGTAGTGTAGTGGCATAGAATAGTAATGTAGTGGCATAGAATAGTAGTGTAGTGGCATAGAATAGCAGTGTAGTGGCATAGAATAGTAGTGTAGTGGCATAGAATAGTAATGTAGTGGCATAAAATAGTAATCTAGTGGTATAGAATAGCGGTGTAGTGGCATAGAATAGTGGTGTAGTGGCATAGAATAGTAATCTAGTGGCATAGAATAGCGGTGTAGTGGCATAGAATAGTAGTGTAGTGGCATAGAATAGTAATCTAGTGGCATAGAATAGTGGTGTAGTGGCATAGAATAGTAGTGTAGTGGCATAGAATAGTGGTGTAGTGGCATAGAATAGTAGTGTAGTGGCATAGAATAGTGGTGTAGTGGCATAGAATAGTAATGTAGTGGCATAGAATAGTAGTGTAGTGGCATAGAATAGTAGTGTAGTGGCATAGAATAGTAGTGTAGTGGCATAGAATAGTAGTGTAGTGGCATAGAATAGTAGTGTAGTGGCATAGAATAGTAGTGTAGTGGTATAGAATAGTGGTGTAGTGGCATAGAATAGTGGTGTAGTGGCATAGAATAGTAGTGTAGTGGCATAGAATAGTAGTGTAGTGGCATAGAATAGTAATGTAGTGGCATAGAATAGCGGTGTAGTGGCATAGAATAGTAGTGTAGTGGCATAGAATAGTAGTGTAGTGGCATAGAATAGTAGTGTAGTGGCATAGAATAGTGGTGTAGTGGCATAGAATAGTGGTGTAGTGGCATAGAATAGTAGTGTAGTGGCATAGAATAGTAGTGTAGTGGCATAGAATAGTAATGTAGTGGCATAGAATAGCGGTGTAGTGGCATAGAATAGTAGTGTAGTGGCATAGAATAGTAGTGTAGTGGCATAGAATAGTAGTGTAGTGGCATAGAATAGTAGTGTAGTGGCATAGAATAGTGGTGTAGTGGCATAGAATAGTAATGTAGTGGCATAGAATAGTGGTGTAGTGGCATAGAATAGTAATGTAGTGGCATAGAATAGTGGTGTAGTGGCATAGAATAGTAGTGTAGTGGCATAGAATAGTAGTGTAGTGGCATAGAATAGTGGTGTAGTGGCATAGAATAGTGGTGTAGTGGCATAGAATAGTAGTGTAGTGGCATAGAATAGTAGTGTAGTGGCATAGAATAGTAATGTAGTGGCATAGAATAGTGGTGTAGTGGCATAGAATAGTGGTGTAGTGGCATAGAATAGTAATGTAGTGGCATAGAATAGTGGTGTAGTGGCATAGAATAGTGGTGTAGTGGCATAGAATAGTAATGTAGTGGCATAGAATAGTAATGTAGTGGCATAGAATAGTGGTGTAGTGGCATAGAATAGTGGTGTAGTGGCATAGAATAGTGGTGTAGTGGCATAGAATAGTGGTGTAGTGGCATAGAATAGTAATGTAGTGGCATAGAATAGTAGTGTAGTGGCATAGAATAGTGGTGTAGTGGCATAGAATAGTAGTGTAGTGGCATAGAATAGTAGTGTAGTGGCATAGAATAGTGGTGTAGTGGCATAGAATAGTAATGTAGTGGCATAGAATAGTGGTGTAGTGGCATAGAATAGTAGTGTAGTGGCATAGAATAGTAATGTAGTGGCATAGAATAGCGGTGTAGTGGCATAGAATAGTAGTGTAGTGGCATAGAATAGTAGTGTAGTGGCATAGAATAGTAGTGTAGTGGCATAGAATAGTAGTGTAGTGGCATAGAATAGTGGTGTAGTGGCATAGAATAGTAGTGTAGTGGCATAGAATAGTAGTGTAGTGGCATAGAATAGCGGTGTAGTGGCATAGAATAGTAGTGTAGTGGCATAGAATAGTAATGTAGTGGCATAGAATAGTAATGTAGTGGCATAGAATAGTAGCATAGCGCTGGCTGCTGGCAGGGAAGGGGAACTGCGGCTTACGGCAGCCCTGACGACAGCAGGCCACGTGATACACCAGAGTGTAGGCGCAGTTTTCTTGTACCAGAAACTAAGCTACGCCTTAACTTGTGGGAGCAATAAGTCTGACGCGTGTTTGAGGTGTCTTAACTCAAAGTCTTTCTTTATTTCTTAGTTGCACAAAAACGAGCGTTTTCTAAACCTATACCTTCGCCTGTTCGCGTACTGCATCACCCTGTCGCGCGGTAAAAAGACTGCATCCATATTCTTAGGTTTTTTTCGGTAAAGTCACGTAGGTAAAAAATGAAAATTAATAAAAGTAAAATAAAAATAAAATAAAAATCACGACGTTTCGAAGGCAACACAAGCTTCCGTCTTCAGGTGGAACCGTCACAGCACGATAGCTGTATCAAGTGAGATACAGCTTGCGTTACCTCCGAAACGTCGTAATTTTTATTTTATTTTTATTTGACTTTTATTAATTGAAATTTTTTACCTACGTGACTTTACCGAAAAAAACCTAAGAATATGAATCCTTGCAGTCACGAAAGCTTCAAATCTAGACTGCATCCACTCGCTCCCCACCCGGCTCTTCTCATAGCCCCCCGGGTCTAGGGGAAAGGTCACAGAGGGGGCACACCAAGAACCTGCTGGTAGGTTCCAGAAAGGGGGCGTGGCCGGAGGCGGAGCCAGGCCACGTGACAGTATAAGAGGGGCCTCTGTAGGGGACCTCGGGGCTGTCGTGTGGAGTGGGATCCCCATCGTGCTCCTGGAGTCTTCGTTACCGTCCTTCTCGTCGTCTTCACCATCCTTCTCGTCGTCTTCACCGTCCTTCTCGTCGTCTTCACCGTCCTTCTCATCGTCTTCACCGTCCTTCTGTCATCTTCACCGTCATTCTCGTCGTCTTCACCGTCCTTCTCGTCGCCTTCACCGTCCTTCTCGTCGTCTTCACCATCCTTCTCGTCGTCTTCACCGTCCTTCTCGTCGTCTTCACCATCCTTCTCGTCGTCTTCACCGTCCTTCTCGTCGTCTTCACCGTCCTTCTCGTCGTCTTCACCGTCCTTCTTGTCGTCTTCACCACCCTTTCCAATTGTCCTGACTGAGTAGCGTCAGCGGCAATAGACGGACTAGCTATTACGAGTGTTAGCCCCGATGGTGCTTGTTAATAAAGAAGTGCCTCCGAGTCTTATCGTCTACGAGTTAGTCACTACACAAACACGGGTTTGACGCGTAACGCTCGCGCAGAGCGAACCCGCTATAAGCACGCAGCGTTGAGAAACAGTGGAAACGGATGAACCAACGTTGTCGGATCAACGTTGTCGGATCAAACCGTTTCCGCGTTCACCAGGATTAACTCCACGATCGTCAGCGAACGCTGTCGTCAAAGAAAGGATTGGTTTATAATATGCGACGTTTCGAGCAGTGAACCCTATTCAAGTGCTATTGATGAACGCGTTGATTTGTGTGTGCGCGCGTGCGTCAGTTGCGCACCACCGTGTCGACACAGTTATCAATGATGCCATTCGGGGGGCGCGTGGGGCGGGCGGGGGGTGCAATCCACTCTAGGCTCGATGAGACAGACTTTGGCAATTTATCACAACAGTTCAGAGGTCGGCTGCGACTCGGTCCGTACATTGGAACGACGGTGATTTTGCTGACGAGCGCGCGTTTTACCCCCCCCCCCCGCGCCTCCGCTGCTCCCCTATTCACCCCCAACCCACCCACCGTGGCATTGTATGGTAATATCTAAAATACGCGTGGACTTGCGTTCGCAGGACCATCTCATCTCGCGAGTGACGCGATCGTGGGGCGATGCGAAATTCATTGTCGCCACTTCAGCTATTCGTTGATGCGTCGTTCACTCGATGAGGCTCCTTAGGGGAGAGTTATGCGGTGGTAGCCGAGTACAGATCTCACAAATATTTTCTGGTGGCTTTTATATGAATGGATAAAACTCACGAAACTATAAACAATTTTTAGTTTACCGGGTAAGGGCCACTGAGCTCTTTTTCAGAAGCGACCTGGCCGCAAACGATTGCTCAACGAAGTGGCTTATCATGTGGAAATGTATATCAGCCAAATGATCTCAATGCATGTTTATAAACGTGGAGGGGAAAACCGGATACAAATACACACGACCACGGAGAGAGAGAGAGACATCGCAAACTCCAAATATACAGCAGCAGGCGTCAGGGTCGAGATCGAACCCACGACCTCCTGTATACCAGGCGAGGGAGTTAACATCTCCTCGCCACCGTGATGATTTTAGAGAGACGAAAACTCCAAATATACAGCAGCAGGCGTCAGGGTCGAGATCGAACCCACGACCTCCTGTATACCAGGCGAGGGAGTTAACATCTCCTAGCCACCGTGATGATGATAATGAGAGAAAGAGAGAGACACGCAAACTCAAAATATACAGCAGGCGTCAGGGTCGGGCTCGAACCCACGACCTCCTGTATACCAGGCGAGGTAGTTAACATCTCCTAGCCACCGCGGCAGACGTCTCAGCACCGTGCCCTTTTGAGCGAGGAGGCTGAACGGGATGGGGATGAGGAGGACGGTTCTGGCACGGGTCCGAGTGAGTCACCGTGACGCCGGGGGGTGGAGGGGGGGGTAATTGGCAACGAGGATTCGGCACGCGCGCTCAATTTCCTGGATTGGCTCTCTAATGTAATAAGCCGGCGAAAGCGCAAAACCCATCCCGTCCGATTGAAGAGGCACTTTTCGTGAGCGACGCGATTTTTTTCTCTTCCCCCCGGAGAATAATAAGTGAATAATTAAAGCTGCATCGCACCAATGCCGTTCGTGATACGAAGAGGTTTGCCGAGCGAGTGTTGTGTGAGTGTTGTGTGTGAGTGTTGTGTGAGTGTGAGTGGTGTGTGTGAGTGTTGTGTGAGTGTGAGTGAGTGTTGTGTGAGTGTGAGTGAGTGTTGTGTGAGTGTGAGTGAGTGTTGTGTGAGTGCTGTGTGTGTGTGAGTGTTGTGTGTGTTGTGTGTGAGTGTTGTGTGTGAGTATTGTGTGTGAATGAGTGTGTGAGTGTTGTGTGTGTGTTGTGTGAGTGTTGTGTGTGAGTGTTGTGTGTTGTGAGTGTTGTGTGTGAATGAGTGTGTGAGTGTTGTGTGTGAATGTTGTGTGTGTGGTGTGTGAGTGGTGTGTGTGAGTGTTGTGTGAGTGGTGTGTGTGTGGTGTGTGAATGGTGTGTGTGAGTGTTGTGTGTGTGTGGTGTGTGTGTTGTGTGTGAGTGTTGTGTGTTGTGAGTGTTGTGTGAGTGGTGTGTGTGAGTGTTGTGTGTGTGTTGTGTGAGTGTTGTGTGTGAGTGTTGTGTGAGTGGTGTGTGAGTGGTGTGTGTGAGTGGTGTGTGAGTGGTGTGTGTGAGTGTTGTGTGAGTGGTGTGTGTGTGGTGTGTGAATGGTGTGTGTGAGTGTTGTGTGAGTGGTGTGTGTGAGTGTTGTGTGAGTGGTGTGTGTGTGGTGTGTGAATGGTGTGTGTGAGTGTTGTGTGAGTGGTGTGTGTGAGTGTTGTGTGTGTGTTGTGTGAGTGTTGTGTGTGAGTGTTGTGTGTTGTGAGTGTTGTGTGTGAATGAGTGTGTGTGGTGTGTGAGTGTTGTGTGTGAGTGTTGTGTGTTGTGAGTGTTGTGTGTGAATGTTGTGTGTGTGGTGTGTGAGTGGTGTGTGTGAGTGTTGTGTGAGTGGTGTGTGTGTGTTGTGTGAGTGGTGTGTGTGTGGTGTGTGAGTGTTGTGTGTGAGTTGTGTGTGAGTGGTGTGTGAGTGGTGTGTGTGTGGTGTGTGAGTGGTGTGTGAGTGGTGTGTGAGTGTGTTGTGTGAGTGGTGTGTGTGAGTGTTGTGTGAGTGGTGTGTGTGAGTGTTGTGTGAGTGGTGTGTGTGTGGTGTGTGAGTGTTGTGTGTGTGTTGTGTGAGTGGTGTGTGTGAGTGTTGTGTGAGTGGTGTGTGTGAGTGTTGTGTGAGTGGTGTGTGTGTGGTGTGTGAGTGTTGTGTGTGTGGTGTGTGAGTGGTGTGTGTGAGTGTTGTGTGAGTGGTGTGTGTGAGTGTTGTGTGAGTGGTGTGTGTTTGGTGTGTGAATGGTGTGTGTGAGTGTTGTGTGAATGGTGTGTGTGTGTGTTGTGTGAGTGTTGTGTGTGTGTGGTGTGTGTGTTGTGTGTAAGTGTTGTGTGTGTGTTGTGTGTGTGTGGTGTGTGTGAGTGTTGTGTGTAAGTGTTGTGTGTGAGTGGTGTGTGTGAGTGGTGTGTGTGAGTGTTGTGTGTGAGTGGTGTGTGTGAGTGTTGTGTGTGTGTTGTGTGTGAGTGTTGTGTGTGAGTGTTGTGTGTGTGTGGTGTGTGTGTGTGGTGTGTGTGTTGTGTGTGAGTGTTGTGTGTGAGTGTTGTGTGTGAGTGGTGTGTGTGAGTGTTGTGTGTGAGTGTTGTGTGTGAGTGTTGTGTGTGTGTGGTGTGTGTGTTGTGTGTGAGTGGTGTGTGTGAGTGTTGAGTGTGTGTGGTGTGTGTGGTGTGTGTGTGTGGTGTGTGTGTTGTGTGTGAGTGGTGTGTGTGTGGTGTGTGTGTTGTGTGTGTGTGTGTTGTGTGTGAGTGGTGTGTGTGAGTGTTGAGTGTGTGTTGTGTGTGTGTTGTGTGTAAGTGTTGTGTGTGTGTTGTGTGTGTGTGGTGTGTGTGTGTGGTGTGTAAGTGTTGTGTGAGTGTTGTGTGTGAGTGGTGTGTAAGTGTGGTGTGAGTGTTGTGTGTGTGTGGTGTGTGTGTGTTGTGTGTGAGTGTTGTGTGTAAGTGTTGTGTGTGAGTGTTGTGTGTGTGTGGGGAGCGGGAGTATAGTGGTTAGCGCGCTGCGCTACGAACCTGACAACCCAGGTTCGATTCCCGCTCACGGCCAACATCAGTGACGATTATCTGAACCGGTTCTGGGCCTCCCCTAGGTCGACTCAGCCTCAAATGAGCGCCTGGTGCGGTGTGTAAAAACATCGCCACCGGGGATACAAAGGTGGTCGGGCGTGGTGCTGGCCACCCACCCCTTCGTGTGCCGTGCCAGCCTTCATAGGTGCTACTCGCTAACAGCACTTGCCCCAACTGTCTGTTGAGACTACACACACAGGGGATCTTTGTCTTTGTAGCTGACAGCGGTCAGCAAGATCCCTAACATGAGATTATCCCAGCTAGGGGTCATCCATTTAGTTGGTACGCAAAGATCTGTCAAAACTTGACCCCTCCCCTCCTCTGTACGCACGCTGACTTTTTACACCCTCCCCCCCTCCCCCCGAATCCTAGAGAACGGCCGATATTTAATCCTCGCAGAAACGATCAAGGATTAATAATATTAACGTGTTTCAGCAAACAGATAGTCCACCGCCGGACTATCTAATTAATTTGAAGGCCAAAGTAGACGAATTATTATCGAGGCTTCACCCGCCCCCCCCCCCCAGTACGCACATTGTCAGTAGACCCCCCCCCCCCCACACGTAAGCCCCCCCCCCCCCCTCCCCCCTCCATGCGTACGTACTCAATGGATGGCCCCCTACCTGGGTTCGATTCCTAGCCAATGTTTTTCATGTATTGCAAATCCTATTATGATATTCCTCGTCTTGTTTTACTTGTCTGTGTTATTTGACCGCCGTATTTGTTTCACGTATTACCGTTGGAGTAATAAACATCCTCTATTTGAAATATGGAACAATCTGCCTAGACGCATTTCAAATTGATGACACTGCACCCCCGCACGCCTCCCAGCCAGCCTCCAACTGATTGAGATCTTCACTCTCCGTGAGCCGACGAAGTGCACCCCTCGTTGACACGTGAGACTTCCGCGACCAAATATTATATCCATGGGGGAGGTTTTCATACAACGCACACGGTGCGGTTTGACCCCGACACCCGCACCGGTGTGCTGACGAATTGGCGTGTTTTGTTTACGTGGAATTTTTTTTACTATTTGGCTGTGTCGGGTGGCGGCGGGTTTAACGACACATTTATATATTTACGCGATCTAACCGATGAATCTCTCATGGATTTGTGCCCCTCATCTCCCGCGGCTTATCGCGTGCGCAATTATAGCAGCCAAATACTCTAAACGCACGATGTTGATTTCTAAATATGGAAGAAAAAACCGGAGGATCCGGAGAAAAAAAATCCACGCGACCACGGGGGAGAGAGAAACACTCAAATTCAAAATATACAAAAAGGTGACAGGGTCGGGATCGAACCCACGACCTCCTGTACACCAGGCGAGGGAGTTAACAGTTCGCTACCCGCGTCGGGATCGGGATCGAACCCACGACCTTCTGTACACCAGGCGAGGGAGTTAACAGCTTGCCACGGACGTCGGGGTCGGGATCGAACCCACGACCTCCTGTACACCAGGCGAGGGAGTTAACAGCTCGCCCACAACAACAACAGCAGCAGCAGCATCGGCAGCACATTTCGGCACCTTACGCCACAAGACGCGCTCTAAACTCATGTTGCTTGCGTCACGTCGCGCTGGGGTCTTGCTACTCCCTGCCGAGCGTGATTGGGTGCTGCGCGAATTGCGCGCCGAAACACAGCGAGTTACAAATAACTAACGGGCGATTGTACGAGGCCGACGGGGGAGCGGGTTTGTTTTACATCGTCGATACAAAACGCGTCACGGGGTAGGGGGCGGGGAAGGGGGTGTTGGAGGAATACATTCAAATCATTGCAATGTGCTCAGAGTCAGGATGCGTATTTATACTGCAGGAATCCGATGAGCTATGAAGCGTTTTTTCACAGCTGTCCAGCGGTGCTCATGCGGCCACAAGCCCCGATGGGACCATGGCCCAGACTTTGCTCCGCGTGTCCATTCCACGTTCTGCCCATCCCAGGTCCTCCCTCCACTGCTGCTGAGAGGGTGTGCGGATGTGTGTGTGTATGTTGAACTTCTTCCGCACCGTACGCAGACGACTGTGCTAATCGCAGGTGCGCGGGGGGGGCAACGAGCTAACCACAGCAAGAAGCAGTTCTCTCAAGAAATTAGTTTTGAATTCAGATTCAAGAGCGCGAAAGCTCCCAGTGTCGGAAGGAAGAGCGTTCCAGACGGCCGCAGAAGCGCATCTGAAAGCGCCGCGCGACGATGATGCGGTGACCGCCGTCTTTGTTTGATGTTGAAGCCAAACGCTGCTGTTTGCGAGGGTTGACCTGGAGTTCGCGTGGCGATGGGTTTATTGTCCCTTGACGAGACCAGCAGCGAGGTATTGTGGGCGGCCGCCGAGCGCGTCGAAGATGGAGCGAGAGGGAGGGAGGGAGGGTGGGAAGACTGGCTTCGTGATATTTTTTTTATACTTTCAGAATTCGTAATTTTTTAATACTTCCTGAATGCAATCGATAGCTGTGACGTTTCGTACAGAATATGCCGCGTAACAGAGGGCATCGGCGAGAAATCACTCGGTTAAATGTGTAGATCTTTAGTTGAACGTAGTTATTGATTGAAACGCAAGGAGTGTATGCTTTTACGTAACATTGAAAATAGTCGAGGTATGTAGGTATACACCGTGTAACACTGAGTAGCGCCGCAGCGTCTGTGCCAGGCTAGGTGCACTTGAAGGCCATCACGTGAAGTTTGGGAGGGCTCGCTGCTGGCAGTAGGACACGGAAGACGCCCCCAGGTGTTATTGATTTACTAACAGAGATGACCTGGCGTATACAAAGATCCCCGTGTAGCCTTCACAGACTTTGGGGGCAAGTGCTGTTAGCGAGCACCTATGAAGTCCGGTACGGGCACACGAGGAGCTGTGTGGCCAGCACCACGCCCGGCCGCCTTTGTCTTCCCAGTGCTGATGTGTACGCACGACAACAGGGACTCATTTAGGGCTCAGTCTACTTAGGGGTGAAACCCAGGACCGGTTCAAATATTCCCCTTTGTTGTTGGTCGTGAGGAGAAATCGAACTCGGGTAGCCGGTTTCATGCGCAGTGCGCTAACCACTGCGCCACCGCTCATCTGTATATGCGCATACATACACACACGCACATTGGAGGTAATGACGGGGGTATCAGTTGTGAGTGTGAAGGGACTGGTGGCCACGAGAGGTAAAGACAGGGGTATCAGCTGTGAGTGCGAAGGGACTGGTGGCCACGGGAGGTAATGACAGGGGAGTCAGTTGTGAGTGCGAAGGGACTGGTGGCCACGGGAGGTAGTGACAGGGGAATCAGCTGTGAATGCGAAGGGACTGGTGGCCACGGGAGGTAAAGACAGGGGTGTCAGCTGTGAGTGCGAAGGGACTGGTGGCCACCGTAATGATCGAGAAGGGAGCGTGGTCAGGTGACGGAAGAGGACGGTGGAGTCTGCCGGTGGAGCGAGCATCCAGAGTCAGCGAGAAGGTTCGAGAAGGGGGGCGTGGCCTCGTGTCGGTATATAAGGAGATGCACGGGAGATTTGGAGCTGTTGCGGTGGGGTCTCCGCCTGATGTCAAGTGAACACGTCTTCAATAAAGTTCCATCTCACGAGTGTGTCAAGTCGTCATTACACTTGTACACTTGCTTTAACCAATGCGGCTGAAATGACGCACTCCTAGGGGAGGGCTTGCCGCTGACGGGAAGTGCTACACGCACGGTCTTACACGGAGGGGGCAGATATATGATGGAGACGTGGAGAAGGGCCATCGCCGCCAATTGCTGTCTATTATACAGGGTGGCCCAAAAAGTGAGGACACGTAGGGTTATTTCATTTATTTTAACACTGGCATTAAAAATTTCGACATTTGCTCTTCAACACACCGGTGCGCTGTACTGGTGTAATGCGGGCGTAAAGGGCTTGGCGGATGTGACGTCATGTGGGGGAGGAGTCAGGGTCACGTGAGAGGGAGATGGTATAGCGGTGAGACAGGAAGAGATCGAGGCAGTCGGGCGAGGGAAGAGTGGAGACCGCGTTGGGTGGTCGCCGTGCCCTCAGCCTGGTGGCTGAGGGGCTCGGTGACAGCGCCAGCCAGCGGGATGGAAGAGAGTTGGTTGGAGACTGGACGAGGGTGAGGCCAGGGAGGGCGAAAGCTGGGAGCAGCGACAGCAGCCAGAGAGGCTGCGTGTGGGAGACAGCAGCGAGGCTGCTAGGGGCTACAGCAGCCGGGGGCTGCAGAGCAAGAGGGCTACGGGAGCGACAGCAGCCGGAGGGGCTGCGTGTGGGGGAACAGCAGCAAGGCTGCTAAGGAGCTACGGGAGCGACGGAGACCAACAGCGGGGCTGTTGGCGGTGACGGGAGCGACAGCGAAGTCGGCACCGTGTGGAAGGAGCCAGATAAAGGACAGCCGTGTGGGAAACAGAAACGAACCCGAATAAAGGACACCAGACCAGATACTGTGGTCGAGTCCATTTATTACACTAGTAACGAATTGGCAAGTTACGTTTATCTGACAAACCTTACTAATTGGCTGTGTCGGGTGGTGTTGGGTTTAACGACACATTTATATTTACGCGATCTGAACCAAAATAACAATATTATTGATGATATTGGTCGCGAAAGCCTACGTGTTAAACTAACATTTCAACTGTCTATTCTTAAAGTTTTATTTTAATCTATGATCATCATCATTAATATCTACACACACACAGACCAGATTCAAATTAAGATTGAGATTTGCCTTCATAGCACATGAAGACGGACCATTACCCAAATCGTTGACTAGTATATATCTATCCTGTTATCGCTACAACGTTATTTAATTAATGTGTTCAGTTTGTGTGTGTTGTACGTGCTACAAATAAGAGCCATTGCCCGATACGGTAACCATTTCATATATATACAGGCAGACCTCGACAAACGCACGGGGTTACGTTCCTGGAAAATGCCGTGTTGGGCAAACTCGCGTTCAACAAAATAATATACCTCATGGGAAAAATAGGGTTGCGTTCCTGCATCCAAAATGACCCGCTGAGTCTCTCTCCATTTCCTGTGTGTGCGTGCGCGTGTATGTGTGTGTGTGTCACCTCAACACCAAACCCCCGTCTCCGTTCCTCTTCCCACAATGCAGCACTCACGCCAGACGCTCGCCCCTGACACGTGACGTAGCGCGAATGATTCACCACCCAGGCGTGCCGCGCACGACTCAAATGTTGGACTGCTCAATGCACGAGGGCAATGGGTTTTGCGAGCATTTTCCATTGTGACGTTGACCGCGAGCGTGTCGATGAGTCGCCATCTAAGGCGTCCGTCTGTCCGGCGTTCTCGACGAGTGGACGGCTCGATGCACGAGGGCAATGTGTTCGGCGAGCGTTTGCTGTCGAGCGGCCATGGTGTCGTTGTCGAGTGTTTCGATTTAAAGCTTTCGTGACTGCAGGGATTCATCTTCTTGGTTCTTTCGGTAAAGTCACGTAGAAGGGAAGTAATACAATAATAAAAATAAAACGTAATAAAAATTCGATTTAAAGCTTTCGTGACTGCAGGGATTCATCTTCTTGGTTCTTTCGGTAAAGTCACGTAGAATGGAAATAATAAAATAATAAAAATTCAACATAATAAAATAATGCTCACAAGAATTATAAAATAATTCTCACAAGAATTATTTTATTATGTTTTATTTTTATTATTTTATTATTTCCATTCTACGTGACTTTACCGAAAGAACCAAGAAGATGGTTGTCGAGTGTTGTTGCATTGTCACACGCGAAAACGGTGCGTGGTGAATTGCGTCGTCCCCACGGTCGATTCGTCGACACCTTCTAACGGACGCGGCACACTCACGGCACTACTTTTGGACGCGGAGATGAAAATCGTGGCAGCGCCAGACCGCGTGCAGCCGAAATAATCACCCCACGTGTTCCCGAAAAACAGACCTCATTCACTAAACCGCGTGTAGCCGAGACACGCGCTCGATAAAACCGCGCTGGGCAATGTTTTCCTAAAATACATTTTTCGTTACCTTTACAATGCCACAGTGTTATTGACAAATGTGTTGCTTTTTTGTTTGTCTGTTTATCGACAATAGTTTGCAAACACGACGGCACTGCAGGATTACAGATGGAAGCGGCGTTAGACCCAGCGGAAGAGTAGCGTAGAGGAGGAGGGGGGGCATTACGATTGTACCGACGTAACCTCGCGTGCAGCGTCTAAATAGATAGCCGCCAGCCGCGGCGATATAGCGTGACGATCGGCGATGTTGATTCCAACGCAACATTACACGGCCCAAAAAGCTTCGTAACGTCGTTAGCGGGGCCACGCTCACAAACCGATGATGTTTTCGTTCAGCATTCAAACTCCGGTGTTTGCATTATTGTTGTTAATGTTTGAAAGGCGATCGTGCACCGCCCCCCCCCCCCTAACGCCATGCCGCCGAGGTCAGGCCCTCTCTTATCAGACATTTGGCTCGTATGGAGGGGTCCCGTGCATCCTTCCTCCCCTCGTCCCTTATCTCTCCCATTAGCTGTGAGTGGCCGCGTGGTCCGTTAAGCTAGGTCCGGGGTCTCAGAAAGCAGCGATTGGCAATTTGCATGCCACTCTCAAACCGCACGCAAGCACGCGCGTAAAGCAGCCGGCCTTTTGCGTTGATCATGATTCTCTTGTAGACTAAAGCTTAACTATTGTTATTTTTATCAGCTAAAGGCCACTGAGCTGTATAGGTATTTTTTCAAAAGCGACCTGGCCGCAAATGATAGCTCAACGAAGTGGCTTTTCACGTGGAAATGTATAGCAGGCAAATAATCTAAGTTCTGTTTCCAAATGTGGAGGGAGAAAAATTCACGCGACCACGGGAGAGAGACACGCAAACTGCAAATATACAGGCGCCAGGGTTGGGATATAACCCACGACCTCCTGCATACCAGGCGAGGGCGATAACATCTGAAGGCGAATGCCATGATGCTATCTCCCTCCAGCTGTTTAAAGATTCTTCCTGCCGTTCATGAAACGTTTGCAAGTAATTCATACACGTGCATTCAATGGGTGTTTGACATAAAAAAGGAACCGCTGTTTTTAATCAAATTTGTACATGACGAGTAAAAAAAAAACATAATCATTGTCGTTCCAGAAAAATAGTGCAGGCTGCAAAACCACAGGTTACAAACAACAACAAACAACAACAGAAACCTGTACACAAAACTGACCTCTCTGGCATTATGCAATAAACCATCGGCAGTTCCTGAAGAACTGCATTGTGGTTCCTCCTCGTCATAGGTCACACAAATTGTATATGCGATGTGACCAAGCGTGACGACCTGACTGGCAGCTATAATGTAACAAAGGTTTGAGGCAACTGTGGGCTGGTTTCGTTTTTAGCAGGACTCATCATCAGAAAGGGACGCTCACTGCTGCAGTCGGCTCGAGGAGCTGGTTGTTTCTAGCAAAACGTGCGTCACCTATGAGGGGTTTCTCTTCCTTTTTGAGGCCACGGTGTTATCCACGCATGTGTGTGGGCTTGTGTGAGCTATCTCTGCTTGCTTTGTGCGCCACTGCTAACGCAGCAGCAGCAGCAGTATCATGGCACTTTTTTGCAAGTGTCAAAGTATGAAAACGAAGACTAGGGTTTTACCCTTTCTGACAATACAACAGGAAGTGTTCAGATGTCCAAACACCAAATAGATACATTTTGCAATGAATCAAGTCTCCATTAATCACACGTAATTGTGGTGAACATGCAAACAAAACATGCTCTGCTAAATCTATCAATTGTCTTTGAAACTACTTGGCCTACACCAGAGACTACGGCCTTCTTTGTGTGTGTGTTGAACTTCTTTCGCACCGTACGTAGCCAACCGTGATAATCGAAGGTGCGGGGTGGGGGACGACAACACACTACACCCAAAGAGCTGTTTCTAAGGGGGGAAAATGTGTTTTTCAATCTGGATTTAAAAGTACATCGCCGTTGATGGCCCCGTCAAAGTATGCTGCCACCAACGGCTATGCACGAGCGTGCCCCCTGCCGCAGTTTCTAGAGCTCAACGCAGAGGCGCCTTTACCACATTATCAGTGTTGTAGTGACTACATTATCAGCGGTGTAGTAACCACATTTTCAGTGTTGTAGTTACCACATTATCAGTGTTGTAGTGACTACATTATCAGTGTTGTAGTAACCACATTTTCAGTGTTGTAGTTACCACATTATCAGTGTTGTAGTGACTACATTAGCAGTGTTGTAGTAACCACATTTTCAGTGTTGTAGTTACCACATTATCAGTGTTGTAGTTACCACATTATCAGTGTTGTAGTGACTACATTATCAGTGTTGTAGTGACTACATTATCAGCTGAGCCAACGCGACAATCGATCACGTGGGGCCTCAATATTTTATTTAGTCTCACGCGGTCGCACCTTTCGTGCACATTCTTATCCCTAATGACGTCGTCGTTACGTTGACGGTCTCGAACATTTCACGCCGTGGAGGGTGTGGGGAAAGGGGGGGGGCTTCGTCTTCGCAAAAAAATAAGCGCCGTTCTCCTTTTGACACTGTCGTTGAAAACCCATCTCATCGTGGTGGTTGTCAAGGGGGCTTCAACTCGTAGACTAAAGGTGGCCGGGAGTGGTGGTTGCTGCCCCCCCCCCCTTCGTGTGCCGCATTGCCGGCCTTCATAGGCGCTGCTCGCTAACAGCACTTGCCTCAACCGTCTGGCTCGTCTTTACGGGGTATTTTGGTCTTCGGTGGTGGCCAGGAGACTTTATGAATGAAGAGGGAAGGTGGAGGGTTTGTGGGGGGGGGGGGGCAAGGCACCCCCTCGCTGCCCCCCCCCCACGCTCATCACGCTACTGCCGTGCATGCTCCAGTGTCACCGTTTCTACAACTCCACTTTGTGTTCGTACAAATCTACACGCAGCAGCAGCATCTTTGTTCTCTACCGGTGGGTAAGCGGAACACGGTGAAAGCAACCCCCTAAGGCAGTGTTCGTCACTAATTTTTAGAGATGGGGTGGGAGGGGAGGGATACTAGATTTGAAGCTTTCGTGACTGCAAGGATTCATACTCGTAGTTCTTTCGGTAAAGTCACGTAGGTACCTATGTGACTTCACCGACAAAACTAAGAGTATAGGGGAGGGATACATTTGCCGATAAGACATCATCAGTGGGAGCGAGGGCCGCCACACATTTGAAACCATAAGGGGTTTGACAGCAGCACGATGATGATGATGATGGGTGATGGTGTTGTCACTCTTTGTGTCTTGTCGGTGGTGGCCGCCAGTGGTACAGCTGGGGCCTTGCCGTGAAGAACGCCGCGTCAAGGTTCTATGGGAAACCGCTGGAATTGTGGGACTCGGTCACCGATGTTTCCTTAACTCGAAACTTTGCATTTTTTTCTCACTTTCTTTACAAAGCATCCGACAGTTCATCGGCGTTGATTCGAGCAAGCCTGGCGACCCTGCCGATGAGGCACCGCGTGTCGAAACCGGTCCATCAATGCATGTTGAAAAATGATGTACTCACAGAAGGGGTCGATGGGTTTTACATGCAAGTAAAAAATTTAATTAAAATTAATACAAATAATTTTAATTTCATTTTTTACCTACGTGACTTTACCGAAAGAACTAAGAGTATGAATCCTTGCAGTCACGAAAGCTTCAAATCTAGAATTTTACATGCAACTTTATTTTGCGTGGAGAGACCGATGCATACGTGTGTGTGGGTGTCTGTAGGACAGGGCCGTGTCTAGGTCGGGCTGTGCGGCAGCGTGGTCAAGAGGGAGAGAGAGAGAGAGGTGGTGGTGTGACGTCGATAACAAAGAGCGAGAGAGACGGTGCTTCCTGCAACTACCTCGTCTCCGACTGAGTGTGGTGTGCGCGTCGCGCACCACACGCACACACGCACGTTTCAAACGTCATGCGGTTATATACGTGACTGGCGGTTGGTGCGTCTTGGGTATAATTGTTCTTTAGTCGTGCAGTGCATTTGAAATCGCGAACCTTCTGAGGTTTTTGATGGGGGGGGGGGGGGCGAGGTGGAGGGAGCGAGGGGGAGGGGTGAGGCGAGGGGGATGATTGGCGTGGCGGGAGGTAGGGAGGTAGGCGTTCCATGGCTTTCAAAATAATTAACCAATTAACCAATTAGTTAAAGCCACGAATCGATAGCCGCCGAGGTGGCTTCGTCATGCAGGGTCGCGCGTGGAGCGCAGGTCGTGTGCCCCGGAGTTCGGTGTGGCCCCAGATTCAATTTAAACAACAACAAAAAAAACCTCAATGATTTACCATCGCACCGGGCACATTGCGTCACGGCCTCCGTGCACGTGGGCAGACGGGCACGACGGAGGTTGGGTGGCGGTGATGAGCGGTCGTCGACTCGGCCTCAAATGAGTACATCGCCGCGAGGGAGACAAAGGCGGCCGGGCGTGGTGCTGGCCAACATAACCCCTCGTGTGCTGTGTCGGCCTTCATAGGTGCTCGCTAACAGCACTTGGCCCTACGGTCTGTTAAGGCTACACGGGGGATCTTTGTCTTTGGTGGGCGGTGGCGCAGCGGTTAGCGCTACGAACCCGGCGACCCGAGATCGATTCCCGTTCACGGCCAACACCGGTGACGAATATCTGAATCGGTTCTGGGCTTCCCCTAGGTCGACTCAGCCTAAAATGAATACCTGGTGCGATGTGAAAAAAACATCGCCACTGGGGAGACAAAGGCGGCGGTGGGTGGTTTGCTGGCCACCCACCCCCTCGTGTGCCACAGTGCCGGCCTTCACAGGCGCTGTTTGCTAACAGCACTTGCTTCCTACAGTCTGGTGAAGGCTGTGCGGGGGGATATTGGTCTTCGGTCGTGTCCAGGAGACTTTATGAATGGAGAGGGAAGGCGGGGGGTTGGGGGAGGGGTGCTGCTGGGTCTACGCGAGGTGACTCGGTTTTTATGAATGGGTTGGGTTCATGCGAGGAGTTTGCCGGGATGTGTGCTATGGACTGCTTCGGCATGCGAGGGAGACTCATTGCCGGGGCTGCTGCTGCTGCCACTGATGACAATAATGGGATGGGGGGGGTGGGGTGGATGGGGGGGGTGGGGGATGGGGGGTGTAGCGGTTAGCGCGTTGCGCTACAAACCTGGCGACCCGAGTTCAATTCCCGCTCACGGCCAACATCGGTGACGATTATCTGAACCGGTCCTGGGCCTCCCCTAGGTAGACTCGGCCTCAAATGAGTACTTGGATGTGGTGCGTAAAAACATCGCCACTGGGGAGACAAAGGCGGCCGGACGTGGTGCTGGCCACCCACCCCCTCGTGTTGCGTTCTGGCCTTTATAGGTGCTCGCTAACAGCACTTGCCCCAACAGTATGTTAAGGCTATACGGGGGATCTCTGTCTTTTGTAATGGTTAGCACCACCGATGTTGCCGGTTCGATTCGATCTCCCGGTGCGGCAGTTTAAATAATGGTTGGGCGAGAGGTTTCCAAATCCACCCCATCATCACGCGCAAGAGTGGAATAGAATTTGGGGCTCAAATAATCTAAAAATGGTACACGCATAGAAAAATGTAAGAATTTATTATTCTCTTTTTCATTGTCCGGCGGTGGCCAGGTAACTCAAAGGAGACGCAGAAGGAATCCGTCCCACATCAACTGCGGTCAACCACTCGGGACATTGATATTGATACCGACCCGATATCATTAACTCTGACGGGCGCCGTAGTGGCTAGGAGATGTTCACTACCTCGCCTTGTATACAGGAGGTTGTGGGTTCGATCCCGACCCTGACGCCTGCTGTATATTTGGAGTTTGTGTGTCTCTCTATCATCATCATCATCACGGTGGCTAGGAGATGTTAACTGCCTCGCCTTGTATACAGGAGGGCGTGGATGCGATCCCGACCACTGACGCCTGCTGTATATTTGGAGTTTGTGTGTCTCTCTATCATCATCATCACGGTGGCTAGGAGATGTTGACTACCTCGCCTGGTATACAGGAGGTCGTGGGTGCGATCCCGTTCCTGATGCCTGCTGTATATTTCGAGTTTGCGTGTCTCTCTCTCTCATCATCGTCATCACGGTGGATAGGAGATGTTAACTCACTCGCCTGGGTGCAGGAGGTCGGGTTCGATCCCGACCCTGACGCTTGCTGTATATTTGGAGTTTGCGTGTCTCTCTCTCTCTCCGTGGTCGCGTGGATTTTTTCTCCGGGTCCTCCGGTGTTTTCCCTCCACATTTAGAATCAACATCACCACGCGTTTAGAGTATTTTGGCTGCTATACATTCCCACGTGATAATAAGCGACTTGGTTGGGGCTATCATTTTTGATGGCCTGGTCCGCTTCTGACAAAAGCGCTACATAGTTCAGTGGGCCTTACCTGGTAAAATAAAGAAGAGTTTTAGCAGGAGTGGGATGACGTCCACGCACGGCCCACGGCGATGTGGTGGGAGCACACTCGAACTGTCCTCTTCAGTTTGAAGTCGTCGAGTGTTGAACGAAAACTCTTATTGCCATGTCCTGCTTCAGAAATTCAGTGAGGATATTTCATTATACTGGTAGGAACCTCCTGGTTACACCAGCCCACAGGGGATTATTGTGTCCGTCCGTCAGTCGTGCAGGGCGGGGCTGGGTGGGGAGGGAGGAGCTAGGTGGAGAGGGGACGGTGGGGTGGGGCTGGGTGGGGAGGGTGGGGAGGGGCTGGGTGGGGAGGGTGGGGAGGGGCTGGGTGGGGAGGGGAGGGTGGGGAAAGGCTGGGTGGGGAAGGGCTGGGTGTGGAGGGGAGGGTGGGGAGGGGAGGGTGGGGTGGGGCTGGGTGGGGAGGGTGGGGCTGGGTGGGGAGGTCCTGGCTTGTGCCCGCCCTCACAGTCGGCCATATTTGCGGAATACACCACGCCGCCGTTGACCCTGGCCATTGACCGAGCAACCCAACGTTCCTACCAGCTCCCTCCGTAGGAATGTGTTCTGTATCTCCCCCCCCCCCATCTGATGAGAAGCGGGGAAGACTGAACGCCAGAACGCGATCTCGAGCCTGCGAGCTCAAATCCTTGGCCGGTGGTTAACTCCAGACCATCATCCCTCCGGGGTCGACAAAATTGTCATGCCTTCCAGATTCAAAGCGAATTAACGTCAATTATAATCAGCGGCTGCCGGTAACGTGAATCAACGCGCATTGGGGTAAGACCCAGTGCGGATGGCATGAGCTTATCGGCACGACTTGGGGTGAATGATGCTATCAATGATTGCTTTGCAGAATGTTATCTCAAGATTAAAAAATATATATTACTTGCCTTTTGCCCGTCCAAGGATGGGTGTCTTGCTGTAAATCTGAAACTAGCACGCGAAAAGCAGACCGCGACGTGATATCCACTGCGTCAATGTGTGTGCAGTTTGTAAGGGCGCGGTGACACAGACTTATTTCATGGAAAGGTTATAATCCCTTGTTCATCAATTGTTTTTATAGCTTCATTTTGGTGATTTTGAAAGCGTTTTGGTTTAGCCATGTTTGTTTGTTGTAGTACAGAGTTAGCCTGATAACTTTAATCTACATTGTCTTATGGTTGTTATTGTTTGACTTGCATCCCACTGGGAATTTTTTTGCACACAGCGTTGAAATTCGGTGGTTTTTTTTGGAAGACTTTGCTGTTTTTCCCAGGATTTTTCTGTTGCGTGTAGTCACTTTACGATGTTTCTTGTTCGTGTTTTTGTTTTGGTGCGGTCGCACCCGAGTCAAGAGCCGCATAGCTCACAGGGTTATACACCTCATGAATGAAAACTGAAAAAACTGAAACGACGTCCTTTTTACTTTGATGTCTCAACAGCGCTACGGAGATCACGTGGTGACGTGAGGGTTCTGCGTTTGTCGTGAGGGTTGTGAGTTGACGCCGAGGAGGGGGCAGGAGGCGCCCCCCCCCCCCCCAATGTGGAGTGACGTCACCCGCTAATTATTATGAATGGGGGAGGGGGTGTCCATTTGGAGGACGTCACCTTCTCATGATTCTAGATTTGAAGCTTTCGTGACTGCAAGGATCCATACTCTTTGGTTCTTTCGGTAAAGTTACGTAGAGAAAAAATAAGAATAAAAAAAGTAAAAATAAATCAATTAAATCACGACAACCACAGCAAGAAACTTTTACTTCAGTAAAAATGTATTGCTGTGGTTGTCACACCTGATGATGATTGCTTGTGTTGCAATCGAAACGAACGTGATTTAATTTTGATTTAAAGCTTTCGTGACTGCAGGGATTCATATTCGTGGTTCTTTCGGTAACGTCACGTAGAAGGGAAATAATAAAATAATATAAATATAAGATGTCACACCTGATGACGATTGCTTGTGTTGCAGTCGAAACGTCGTGAGAATTTTTATTGTTTTATATTTATATTATTGTATTACTTCCCTTCGACGTGACTTTACCGAAAGAACCAATAATATGTGATTTAATTTATTTATTTTTTCTTCTTTATTTTTCTATTTTTTCATTACCTACGTGACTTTACCGAAAGAACCAAAGAGTATTCCTGTGTGATTGTGGTAGGTATAGCAAGGGCACTCGGGTAGTCTTTTTTAAAATCCTTTATATTAAGTTCGCTTGCTTGTTTAGGACCGTGCAAATCTTTCGGTCGTTTTTTAACCCACTTCCCGTGATCCACTCGAGCTGACATTTCCCACACAGACTCGTTGTGCGTGACAATGAATGTTCGTGAAAATTTGTTTCAAAAATTTTACACTTTTTAGGACAAAAATATTATATTTAATTACCAATTTCTTAATGGTGCAATGCAATCATCTGACCCATAGGTGGCAGCCATCTCAAGCCAGAGGACGAGAGGACTCTAGCCGCCACGCATATAAAGGATTTATAGTGAAAAACTTTGTTTTTACGGGTTATACTTATTCGAAATAAAAATGTTCATCACGGGTGCTTCATGGAGGACATCGTTTTGGGGGGTGGTGGGAGAAGTCCATTGCGATATGAAACGTCTGTTGGAGGATTCGATCACAAATGAAAAGTGTTTGTGTGGTGGACACTGCCATGGTGGACACTGCACGTGGTGGACACTGAGAGTGGTGGACACTGAGAGTGGTGGACACTGCAGGTAGTGGACACTGAGTGGTGGACACTGAGAGTGGTGGACACTGCAGGTGGTGGACACTGAGAGTGGTGGACATTGAGAGTGGTGGACACTGCAGGTGGTGGACACTGAGAGTGGTGGACACTGCACGTGGTGGACACTGCACGTGGTGGACACTGAGAGTGGTGGACACTGCCCATGGTGGACACTGCCCGTGGTGGACACTGAGAGTGGTGGACACTGCTAGTGGTGGACACTGCTCGTGGTGGACACTGCAGGTGGTGGACACTGCAGGTGGTGGATCTACGATGTATGCTGAACTTCTTTCGCACCTCACGTAGCCAACCGTGCCAATCGGCTTTGATCGCCGTTCCACCACTCCCACGACAACGTCGTGAGCGCATCGGCCATAAATGACGTCACGGGATTTTGGACGATTTTTGACCCCCCCCCCTCCCTCGTCACACGGCGTCACAAAAAGTCAGACCCCCCCCCTCAAATATGACGTCACAAAGCTCTACCCCCCCCCCCCCCAAAACCATATTTCTATTTTGAAAATAAAACATGCTTCAAATCGCTTTAAACTATTGTCATTGTAGCGCGTATTTCATGTGGCGCTGCACTCTGATGTTGTAGGAGAAAACATTTATTTAAAAAAAAGTATATTTAATTAAGTAGAACGTGTTGTCTATATTTATTTGAAGTTGCGCATTTTTATGTGACGTCACATTTCTCAACCCCCCCCCCTTCTCGTCACACATCGTCACAAATGTCTGACCCCCCCCCCACTAGGTGCGTGACGTCATTTATGGACGGCCCCTAAGCCTCGCGTGAATGTCCCCCAGAGGGAAATCGTCTCAAACTTTACAGTCGCAAAAGCTTCGCGCACCCGCTTGGGCGCGCGGTCGAATGTGCAAATATTTAAACCGAAGCGTTTGCAAACGAGCTTTTAATAAATACACGAGGAAATGAAACGCATCGTTAGCGGCGCAACACATTTTTGAACACGGTATATAAATCCTCTTGGCGCGCGCATCATCACAATCGACGGGCTCCATGCCCACGCAATCGTGGACAAAAGGAGTAATACTCGTGTGCATTTAGAGGGTGGGGGTGGAGGGTTCGTTTGTTTGTTTGTCAATACGTGTAAATGTATTTTGTTCCTTTTAGAGTGAACCATGTCGCGGGATTTCGCATGAGATCTCGGACAAGCGCGGTCAGAGCTCGGGGGTGGGAGTCCAGAGTGTGTAGCTCCATCAAGCTGCCTTTGGGCGGCGGGCGGGTGGAGGGTGGTTAGGCCACAGCCAACAGACGCGGATGAGCAGAACGCATTGGAGAAGAGGAGCTGACTTAGCACGGACAGATTATCTTCAACCCCCCCCCTCGCAAAGGCAGCTTCCTCCCACTCCCTCCCTTCACTCCCACTTCTCCCACCGTCCACTCCCTGCCCTTCCACTCCCTCCCTCCACTCCCACTTCTCTCTCCCTCCACTCCCTCCCACTCCCTCCCTTCACTCCCACTTCTCCCTCTGTCCACTCCCTCCCTCCCCTCCCACTCCCTCCCTTCACTCCCACTTCTCCCACCGTCCACTCCCTCCCCTCCACTCCCACTCCCACCCTCCCTCCACTCCCCTCCCATTCCCTCCACTCCCACCCTCCCTCCCTCCACTCCCCACCCACTCCCTCCCTTCACTCCCACTTCTCCCTCCCTCCACTCCCTCTCCTCCCACTCCCTCCCTCCACTCCCACTCCCTCCCTCCACTCCCACTTCTCCCTCCACTCCCACTCCCATCATCCTGTGGTCTCCGATGTCCGACCAGAAATCCACGGGTGACCACCCTCGCCGCACCACCCCAACCCTCACCCCCTCCAACACAAGTGGAACAAACAAACACAACGAAGAAAAGCCCCCCCCCCCTGATTGGCCTACCCCAGAGACAGGCTTCTTCGTGGCCTTGTCTCACCAATCGTATGTCCGGCGGGAGGGCGACGGAGGGCGACGAAAGGCGAACGGTACAAATGCATTGCCCGTGTCAGAGCATTGGGGCACGGGTTGAGCAGTGATTATGTATACATGTGGCACTTTTTGTTTCCAGTATCAAAGTAATGGCAAATAAGAAGAGGTTTTTGACCCTTTCTGTTCGTTTTGCATGTTTCGCCACAAGTACGCGTGGCTAATGCCGACTCGATTGCTTGCAACAACAAAACAAGGGTATATCTCTTTGGTGTTTGAATATCTTCAGACCTGCTGTTTCATTGCCAGAAAGGGTAAAAATGTATTCACATATATATTATTATTTTTACCATATTTGCTACTGGGCAAAAAAAAAGGCCACCATAGATTTAAAAAAGAAGCCACCACCCCCACCACCACCCAGGATTTGTGATTGTGGCTGGACCGTCGCAAGCCATGGGGGGGGGCAAATCGTAAGGGCCCCCTTTCTGCCGCCCTCCAAACCACCAGCCCAAAGTAAAGATGGTTCAACAGAGCAGACAAACACTGCCTCCACATAGATTGCCTCAAGGCGCTGGGCTTAAACATCTCAATCGGTTTTTTTTCCTTTATATTCATAAGTGAGGAAAAACTCCGTTTTTTTTTTAAATACAGGCTGCTTCAAAACAATGTGAACACTTCCGAGAATTTGCAACAACACCACGAGAAATGTGCCTCCTCCGGGCTCTGGAGACCACCTGGAGAAGATTCCTGGCCACGCGTTGACGACGATGGTGAACGAGGTGAGAGAGACTGTTTGACTTTTCGAAGCTATTAACATGACATTTGTCACCACGTTACGGTGTATTCTTATCCGTTTAAATTTCGATTTAAAGCTTCTTTCGTGACTGCAGGGATTCATCTTCTTGGTTCTTTCGGTAAAGTCACGTAGAAGGGAAATAATAAAATAAAATTATCAATATTAAAACAATTATTGTTTTATTTTATTTTATCACTTCCCTTCTACGTGACTTTACCGAAAGATCCAAGAATACAACAACAACCTCCATTCGACACCGAGTGGCGGTGACGTCACTGCGGCGCTTGTGCCAGGCAAAGTGCACCTTTAAGTAATAGCACGTTAAATTTCGATTTAAAGCTTTCGTGACTGCAGGGATTCATCTTCTTGGTTCTTTCGGTAAAGTCACGTAGAAGGGAAATAATAAAATAATAAAAATAACACGTAATATAATACAATTCTCACGACGTTTCGGCCACAACACAAGCAGCCGTCCTCAGGTGAAGAACAGGGCTGTCGGAAAGACGGCGTCTGAATGAACACCACCAAGCTTGGCAGCGTATATTTAAGCTAAAATTCCTCTGCTGATATGCAAATTCCTTTGTCAAGGCACCCTCCCTCCTCTTACCCAGCTTAAATATACGCTGCCAAGCTTGGTGGTGTTCATTCAGACGCTGTCTTTCCGACAGACCTGTTCTTCACCTGAGGACGGCTTGCTTGCGTTGTGGCCGAAACGTCGTGAGAATTGTATTTTATTACGTTTTATTTTTATTATTTTATTATTTCCCTTCTACATGTTATCCGTTTCTTTTTTTCTCATTAAAAACAATAGTCGCGTGTAGGCGTTAACATTTTTTTGAAGCACCCTTGTATTTCACGCCGTAAGGTCCCATGCGCGAGACGGAGGAGCCCCACGTGCGCGCGTGTCTCCATGTGGAGCTCCCCTTTCGCACCGTAGCGGAAGCCAAAACCGTGCGACTCGCGAGGTGCGCGGAGTGGCGGGCAACAAACCGAAGACTAAAAGCGGTTCCGAAGAAACGAAAGTTTTGCTCCGTCGAGATGATTTTCAATGTGCACAGCTACAATGGCTTCCTAATATCGGAATGGGGGTGGAGGGGGGGGGGAGAGCGTCCCGTGCTCCACATAAAACCACGGGCCCTGAGTGACTCGTGGCTCCGTGACACGGACAAGGGAGAGGGAGGTTCTGGGTGGAGGGTAGGGGCTAGACTCGGGCCGGACGTTCCCCACCCCCCCTGGGCTAGAGGGTAGGGTCAGGAGTGTTGGAGCGGCGAAGACGTCAAGCGCAGGCCGTTGTCAGTCAATCAGAATCATCATCTATGCTGGGAGGAATCCGATGAGCTATGAAGTTCTTCCTCCCCCCCCCCACAGATGTCCAGTAAATAGATTGAACCCATCGACGTGACTTTACCGAAAGACCCACGAATATAAGAATATAAGATTAAGGGGTGGCATGAACCAATTCTTTCGGCTCGTGAAAGGCGGGAGGGGGGTTTCGTGGTCAATGCAAAGGATAGACGGAGCCTCTTTCGAGAAGGGGGGGGGGGGCCTCCGTTAGGTGGGAGGTCAGGGGCCATCCAGTGGTGAGGGGCGGTAGTGGGGGGGAGGAACGCCGGGGGGGGGGGGGTGGAGGGGCTTGTCAGTGTTCAGGGGGCGATCTGATCTTTGGAAGGAATTCATCGCGAGATCTGTGTGGGATCCATGGTGGGCGGACAGCAGTGGGATCTGATTGCGGAAAGGCGCGTGGGGATTGATGGCCTTTGGAACAGGGGGGGGGGGGGGGGGCAGCCCGTGGCTTTTTGAAGACTGCTTCGTCACGCCATGTAACGTCACGTGACGTGGGCATGCACGTGCATTGTGATAGAGCGGGACGTAATGCATGCACGTGCACTGCGGCTCTTTAAATACTCAGTTACTGGACCGAATTCGAACAACAACAACAATGGTTCTTCTTCCTCCTCCTCCTCTTCTTCTTGTTGTTATTTTGTTTTGCCGGTGACCTTGAAGGTATCCCCAAGGGGAATACTTGACTCGAACCATGGGGGGGGGGGGAGGGGGTGGAGATCCTAATGATAGATAGGGCCGGATTAAGATTGCGTAGGCCCCCCTGGGCTGCAGGTAACTGTGAGGGCCCCCCAGCAATATTTTCAAAAGGAAAAAACAAAGTTAAAGAAAAATAAAATTGTATTTTTTTTGTACAAGGCTAACAACAAATAAAAATTCAGCATTCACGAACGAAATCACTTTCCACTTCATCTCTGGAGGGGGCCCTCCAGCTGGCGAAGGCCCCTTGGGCTGCAGCCCCCTAAAGCCCCCGTGCCTGAATCCGGCCCTGAGTGGTAGGGACGATAAGTGGGGGGCAGGAGGGAGGGAGGAGGGGGGGGAGGGGTCCGTGCAGAGAGGCCTGCCCTAGCGGCGCCTGCGCCCGAACGTGCTGGCTCCCGTGTCCGTGGGGCCGGCGCCTTCCATGCCGCGCGCGCGGCTCAGGAAGTCCATGAGGCGCTGCGTGGCGCACGTGGCCGTGTTGCACGCGCGCTTGTGCACCAGGCTCCTCGCTGATGCCGCCTCCTCCTCCTCCTCGGGCCTGGGAGACGCGCAGGTGGGGGGGGGGGGGGGTGAGGTAGGGGGGTGAGGTGGGGGGGGTGAGGTGGGGGGTGAGGTGGGGGGTGAGGTGGGGGTGAGGGGGTGAGGTGGGGGGGGTGAGGTTGGGGGTGAGGTGGAGGGGTGAGGTAGGGGGGTGAGGTGGGGGGGTGAGGTGGGGCGGTGAGGTGGGGGGGTGAGGAGGGGGGTGAGATAGGGCGGTGAGGTGGGGGGGGGGGTAGGGGGGTGAGGTGGGGGGGTGAGGTAGGGGGGTGAGGGGGGGAGTGAGGTAGGGGGGTGAGGTAGGGGGGGTGAGGTAGAGGGGATGAGGTGGGGGGGGTGGGGGGTGAGGTGGGGGGGTCGAGGTAGGGGGGTGAGGTGTGGGGGTGAGGTGGGGGAGGTGAGATGGGGGGGTGAGGTGGGGGGGTGAGGTAGGTGGTTGAGGTGGGGGGGTGAGGTAGGTGGTTGAGGTGGGGGGGGTGAGGTAGGGGGGTGAGGTGGGGGGGGGGTGAGATGGGGGAGTGAGGTAAGGGGGAGAGGTGAGGGGGTGTCTAACACGCCCCCCTCCGTCAGGCCCTCCTCGGTGTGTGAATCTGGCTCTGACACTAGCCAGTGCCTCCCCAAGCCATTGACCTCACCGCACGTCACTGGTTACTACGCCACTGATAATGTAGTTACTATACCACTGATGATGTAGTTACTATACCACTGATGATGTAGTTACTATACCACTGATGATGTAGTTACTATACCACTGATAATGTAGTTACTACGCCACTGATAATGTAGTTACTATACCACTGATGATGAAGTTACTATACCACTGATAATGTAGTTACTATACCACTGATAATGTAGTTACTACGCCACTGATAATGTAGTTACTATACCACTGATAATGTAGTTACTATACCACTGATAATGTAGTTACTATACCACTGATAATGTAGTTACTATACCACTGATGATGTAGTTACTATACCACTGATGATGTAGTTACTACACCACTGATGATGTAGTTACTATACCACTGATGATGTAGTTACTATACCACTGATGATGTAGTTACTATACCACTGATGATGTAGTTACTATACCACTGATGATGTAGTTACTATACCACTGATAATGTAGTTACTATACCACTGATGATGTAGTTACTATACCACTGATAATGTAGTTACTACACCACTGATAATGTAGTTACTATACCACTGATGATGTAGTTACTATACCACTGATGATGTAGTTACTATACCACTGATAATGTAGTTACTACACCACTGATGATGTAGTTACTATACCACTGATAATGTAGTTACTACACCACTGATAATGTAGTTACTACACCACTAATGATGTATTTACTACGCCACTGATAATGTAGTTACTACACCACTGATAATGTAGTTACTATACCACTGATGATGTAGTTACTATACCACTGATGATGTAGTTACTACACCACTGATGATGTAGTTACTATACCACTGATGATGTAGTTACTACCTGCGCGGGGACAGCTGTCACTGGGAGTGCCGCTCAGCGAAACTGCATCGCAATCGTGAAGCTTTCAGTACTGGCAGACTAATGCGCAGCTTCCACCAAGGGCCTGAGTCGATCTAGGGCCTCCTCTAGGTCGACTCAGCATGAAATGAGTACCTGGTGCGGTGTGTAAACATCGCCACTAGGGAGACAAAGGCGGCCGGGCGTGGTGCTGGCCACTCACGTCCTCGTGTGCCGTTCCGGCCTTCATAGGTGCTCCCTAACAGCACTTGCCCCTACGGTCTGTTAAGGCTATACGGGGGATCTTTGTCTTTGTGTGTGTGTGCATGTGTATGTACTGGTGCAGGCTGTTGGACTGCAGGGCTGATGTCTCCCCAGGGCCGCTGAGTAGGAGCCGCGTCTCAGACGGGGTCAGCACGATCGGTCGGGAAACGGAATCCGCAGGAACCACGATCACCCTGCACAAAGACAAAGATCCCCGTCACCCCGGTATAGCCTCAGCAGGCTGTTTGGGGCAAGTGCTGTTGGCGAGCCACAGACCAATTTCACTCACACACACACATTCTAGCAGAACCAAAGTGAATTAACGGCGGCCCCTCTGCGATGAGACGCGATCAATGTAAGTGGGGCCGCTATAAAGTTGGTAACTTTCAGAGGGGACACTTTGATGAGCGGATTAATGAATCACTTAGCTCCAGTTCCGCGGCTCACTTAGTCGGATTAAAACGCCGCCGACAGAGACATCGTCCCAACGCATCACCGCGACTTGGTGGGTGGGTGGGTTGGGGGGGAGGGGTTTCTGTCGCGATTGATCAATGCCGATCGCCGTGATTGATCCGACCGGTTATAGCCACAGGACTGCTGGGGGGTGTGCCAACGGGTTTCGTACCAACCGACCGCTAGCGCGGGATCGATAATCGCCTCGTTCGTCTCGAGACTCGTCCCTCTCTCCATGTCTCTGTGGTGGATGGAGAGAGAGAGGGGGAGAGGGGGTGGGGTGGAACAAAAAAAACGCAAACAATCAAAATCGATCTTAATTTTGGAGCTTTCGTGACTGCAGGAATTATTCTTTGCAGCAGCATCCCTACTTGCAGCAGCATCACGTTGCCGTCCACTCATTGATATGCTAATTTTTAATCTGCCCCCTCCCTCTCTCTGCCCCCCCCTCTCTATATTTAAGGCACCGTAACAGAAACGATCTCTCTTTGTGCCGATATGTGTCCTCTCTCTGTGTGTCCTTGTGATGTCTGTCTGCTTGTATGTCTTTCTATAGTTTTCTAGTTAGATTTTTGTTGCTATTTCTTTTATGCCTGATGATGATTGCTTGTGTTGCAATCGAAACGTCGTAATATGCTATTATTTCATTTATTATTTTATCTTTAGACGTGACTTAACCGAAAGAACCAAAGAATAATCAAAATCGATTATATAATTACAAGAGCTCCCCCCCCTCCTCCGTCTCTGATCTCTTCACCTGAGTGGGTTCAGCGATGACGTCGTCCTACTGCCGCTCTGTTTAAGACGAGAAGCAGGTGCATGGCTTCACGATTCTGGCAAACTGTCCGATGGTGCTGGTCGATGTCGTTACCAGCGAAACGTCGTACTACTCAAATTGTAAATGTTGTGGATTTACTCTCCAACACAGCGGTGGGCTGACGAAGTACACTACACTGTACACTATTACACTATACACTACTACACTATACACTACACTATACACTACACTATACACTATTACACTATACACTACTACACTATACACTACACTATACACTACTACACTACACCACTACACTACACTATACACTGCACTATACACTACTACACTATACACTACACTATACACTATACTACACTACACTATTACACTATACACTACACTATACACTACACTACTACACTACACTATACACTACACTACACACTACACTATACATTACACTATACACTACACTACACACTACACTATATACTACACTATACACTACACTATACACTACACTACTACACTATACACTACACTATACACTACACTATACACTACACTATACACTACACTATACACTACACTATACACTACTACACTATACAATGCACTACTACACTATACACTACACTATACACTACACTATACTAGTAACTAATTGGCGTTTTGTTTACGTGACAAATCCCTTACGGATTGTCCGTGTTCGATGATGGAGGGTTTCGACACATTTATACTTGGGCGATCTAACCCAAAAAAAACTTTATTACGAATAAAAATCACGTGGGACGAAGACAACGATTCCCCCGTGTAGCCTGTAACGGACTGCTGGGGCAAGCGCTGTTGTTAGCGAGCAGCACCTACGAAGGCCGGCACGGCACACGAAGTCGGGGTTGGGTGTGCCAGCACCACGCCCGGCCCGCCTTTGACTCCCCCGGTGGCGATGTTTTTATACGCATCGCAGCAAGGTGCTCGTTTGAGGCCGAGTCGACCTAGGGGAGGCCCCAGGAGCCGTTCGGATGTAATTCGTCACCGGCGGTGTTGGTCGAACTCGGATCGCCCGGGTTCGTAGCGCAGCGCGTTAACCGATTGCGCCACCGCTCCACAGGTCCACAGGTACACAGGTACACACACACAGGTACACACGCAGGTACACACACAGGTAAACACACAGGTACACACAAACAGGTAAACACACAGGTACACACACACAGGTACACACACAGGTACACACACAGGTAAACACATAGGTACACACACAGGTACACACACACACAGGTACACACACACAGGTCCACATGTCCACAGGTACACAGGACATCTGTGAAAAAAGTAGCTTCATAGCTCCTCGGATTCCCCCTAATTTGCTGATTCCAGACAATACGGTACACACTTCACCGCCGTCTGGAACGCTCCGCCTATTTCAACGAGGCTTCGTCTGTCCCTTTGCATTGACCACGGAACCACCCCCCCCCCACCGTTCACGCTTCATTCCTCCTCCAGCATTCAATAAACATTGGCGATTCTGATTTCCAAGGGGCGCGATAGGTTTTATTCGTCGGTGTAGATGACCGGGCAACGACTGCCACTGCACCACCTCCGGTACCACGCGGCGCATCGAGATGCCACGCGGGCCACCGTGAGGTCCGTGAGGGCCTCACGTCAATCGTTCGAGACAAGTTCAACTGCTGTTGGCGAAGCCACCGCCGCCGCCGCCGCTGCCGCGTCGATAATTGAGACCCGAAACGGAGAAGAGCGACCCCCGCCTGGCTTGACGTCGTTTCGTTCGCCACGTCCGCCCACGTGTCATCGTCCCGTTATAGTTACGGGCGTCGTTGAAGCGACCACTGTTGGGTCGTGAATGTTGAAAACACCGTCGCTCACCGGGGGCATCGTTTCGATCGTCTGACATTCAGACGGGGCAGTTGCGGTAACAACTGACAACAACACAAATTGGCACGCGTAACATTGCTTCGCCAAAGGTCTTGGTGAATCCGGAAGGGGAGAAAAAAAACAACGTTGAGCCAACGTTGAGTTTGCGGTGGGAGATGTTGGACCAGCGTTGGTAGCTACGTTCCATGTTTAGCGGTTTCCTTTCAGCCACTTGCCACCTCTGGCCGTGATCCCGCGATGTAATACCCCACTCCAGCACCTGCACCGATTTAAATGTTCCATCTCTCCCCCGTGTCCGATCTCACTTTTCTGTTAATTGTAATTAATTGAAATTTAGTCCTGAGATTCGCTCCCAAAGCAATCGAGCTCGCGCCAGCGCAGGTGACGTGGATTTTTGTTCCATCATAGTTGCCCAATGATAATTATCATTTTAATTTACCGTATTGTTTGGCATAACGCGACGCTCCGGAAAGTAAGACTCGCCCCAGACGTGTACACTGGTTTGAAAAAGATCGTTTTACGCACAAACAAATACAAATATGCTCGTATAGGCACAACAGACTGTTGGGGCAAGTGCTGTTAGCGAGCACCTCTTAAAGCACGGCACACAAGGGGGTGGGTGGCCAGCACCACATCCGGCCGCCTTTGTCTCCCTCGTGACAATGTTCACTCACTGCACCAGGTACTCATTTGAGGCTGAGTTTACCTAGGGGAGGCCCAGGACCGGTTTAGATATTTGTCACTGATTATATGTTAGCCGCGAACGGGAATCGAACTCGGGTTGCCGGGTTCTTAGCGCAGCGCGCTAACCGCGACACTCACAACACACATATGGGACCGTCGGAGACACACCTGCAACGTTTTTGCTTTTGAATACAATTCGTCGATAAAAGTGCTTCTCGTGATCGGCAGACTACGGTAATTACGGTAGATCACCATTGTAGGGTGTCATTCGCGGGGTCAACCCCACGTAGGCTTTCGCGACCAATATCATCCATAATGCAGGGTTGGTTTTCTTTTTAGGTTAGGGTTTAACGACACATTTATATATTTACGCAATCTAACCACCCCCCCCCCCCCAAAAAAAAACTTTTTATAAACCCCCATTTACAGTTAAACGTTAATGCCCAATTAATTATAAAATAATAAAAAAACCGACCACACGTTGCGAGGGCGAATCCAGGTTCTACCCAAAAATTCAACGTCACTCGCTCCTCGACGTTTCGAACACGGGACCTCCATCAGCGGTTTGTCTACTCGCAATACCTCCCGTGTCGCAGTGCCGCCCCTGGGGTCCTGTTTGTTAAACTCTAACCGGGTCTGGCAGGCCTCAACTCCGCCGATGAGATCCGCGGTGGGTGGAAACCCGGGCCCAATGCGCTTCTTGCGTGAGCGATTTTTTTTCACTGAGTGTAAATAATAATGATAATACGCGCAGGAAAAGGTATACTGCTTCTACGGATTTGAACGTCACTTTATTCCGCCAGATTTAGCAACCCCCATCCCCACGTGGTATACGTACAACATAAAAGCATCAGTCTACTTCAAGTGTCTATGTATATCCTTTATTTTTGTTTTGACTATTTCTATTTTTTAGCAGGTAAGGCCCACTGAGCTATTTGGCTCTTTTTTTAGCAGCGACCTGGCCACAAAGGATAGCTCAACGAAGTGGCTTATCACGTGGAAATGTTTTTTCCAGCCCAACACTCCAGACGCACGCCTCTGAATGTGGTGGGAAAAGCCGGAGGACCCGGAGCAACATCAAAGCGAACACGGGGAGGGAGACACGCAAACTCCAAATATACAGCAGCAGGCGTCAGGGTCGGGATCGAACCAACGAACGCTTGTGTACCAGGCGAGGTAGTTAACATCTCCTAGCCACCGTAATGATCATGATGATGATGAGAGAGAGACGCAAACTCCAAATATACAGCAGGCGTCAGGGTCGGGATCGAACCCACGAACTCCTGTGTACCAGGCGAGGTAGTTAACATCTCCTAGCCACCGTAATGATGATGATGATGAGAGAGAGACGCAAACTCCAAATATACAGCAGGCGTCAGGGTCGGGATCGAACCCACGAACTCCTGTGTACCAGGCGAGGTAGTTAACATCTCCTAGCCACCGTAATGATGATGATGAGAGAGAGACGCAAACTCCAAATATACAGCAGGCGTCAGGGTCGGGATCGAACCCACGAACTCCTGTGTACCAGGCGAGGTAGTTAACATCTCCTAGCCACCGTAATGATGATGATGATGAGAGAGAGACGCAAACTCCAAATATACAGCAGGCGTCAGGGTCGGGATCGAACCCACGAACTCCTGTGTACCAGGCGAGGTAGTTAACATCTCCTAGCCACCGTAATGATGATGATGATGAGAGAGAGACGCAAACTCCAAATATACAGCAGGCGTCAGGGTCGGGATCGAACCAACGAACTCTTGTGTACCAGGCGAGGTAGTTAACATCTCCTAGCCTCCGTAATGATGATGATGAGAGAGAGACACGCAAACTCCAAATATACAGCAGGCGTCAGGGTCAGGATCAAACCAACGAACTCTTGTGTACCAGGCGAGGTAGTTAACATCTCCTAGCCACCGTAATGATGATGATGAGAGAGAGACACGCAAACTCCAAATATACAGCAGGCGTCAGGGTCGGGATCGAACCCACGAACTCCTGTGTACCAGGCGAGGTAGTTAACACCTCGCTACCGTGGCGCTCCTATAGATACTTTATGTACATTGATGGTTGTGTCAATCTAGATCAGTGGTTCTTCACCTTTACTGCACCCTACGTCTGATCTTGAGCAAACTGTAGCGAGTGGCTCGCAGCTATCGCAAACCTTCGAGTTCAAATCCTGGTTGGGATTTGACACAGCCCGTCAACCCTTTTGGGGGGGGGGGTCGATAAAATAGGTACTTATCCGTGTGGGGAAGCCAACAGTGGGCCGTCCTATGGCCACGAGACTCGCCTCCTCGCCATGGGAATGTGGAATTACAGTCACCGTCTCTCAGGGCTGTAAACAGGAGATGAGCACCGGTGGTCATTCGAGCGGTGCGCAACTTTGACTTGTGATTAGGAGTCGAGACAGTAAATGATTCGCAACACTTCTAATTTCGACAACGTCTGCGGGGCTGAGAATTATATTTTAAGTGTTGACACGTTGAGCGAGCCGTGGGTGAAATTGACGAGCCTGAAAAATCCACAACGCACACAAATCACCATCGTCCTCAACAATGTAACACGGTTTAAAAGCTTTCGTCACTGCAGGGATTCATCTTCTTGGTTCTTTCGGTAAAGTCACGTAGAATATATATAATAAAATAATACAAATAAAACATAATAAAATAATTCTCACGACGTTTCGGCCACAATGCGCTGTGGCCGAAACGTGACTTTACCGAAAGAACCAAGAAGAAGAAACATGTAACACGGCCATGTTACACCCAATGATTGGTTAGCGCCGTGTATGCATTGAACCGTGGTGGCGAGATGTTAGCTACTTCTTGGGTTCGATCCCGACCCTGACGCCTGCTGCTGTGTATTTGGAGTTTGCGTGTCTCTCTCTCTCTCCCACTCCGTGGTCGCGTGGATTTTTCCTCCGGGTCCTCCGGTTTTTCCCTCCACATTTCAAACCAACGTCAAGCGTTTGGAGTATTTTGGCTGCTGTACATTTCCACACGATCACGATAAGCCACTTCGTCGGTCTATCATTTGTGATAACCAGCTCGCTTCTGAAAAAGTAGTTTTAGTTTAACATAATGTTGTGTCGAACTAGGGCCCCCCATTTCGGAAATAGAGGAGGTAAGGGGGCCGTTCTTACCTCTAACAAACCTGACAGTTTTCCAGCATCGATTCACGCGAGGCTAAGTCTGCTGATGGGACACGGCGTGTCGATCACTGGTCAGGTGTTGTGCTTGGAGTCAATCGACGCTGCCACAAAATTGTGCGCTGCCAGAATGCCGCGCGGCTGATGGGGTTGTATAAGTAAATATACAATTGTATTTTGTGATCTGGGGAGACGCACATCTGGAGGTAACATTGGTCTGTTTTTTATATATATGTTCCACTGCTGGATTATAAGTTTTCGTGACTGCAAGAATCCATACTCTTGGTTCTGTCGGTAAAGTCACGTAGGTAAAGAAAATAAAATAAAATATAAAAATAAATCACGACGTTTCGGATGCAACACAAGTGTCCGTCATCAGGTGTTTTTTGCTGTGATTGTTCCGACGCTTGTGTTGCATCCGAAACGTCGTGATTTATTTTTTATCTTTTATTTAATTTTAATTTTATTTTATTTACCTACGTGACTTTACTGCTGGATTTTATTTTTTTCGCCTGAGGACGACCGATTGTGTTGAGATCGAAACGTCGTGATTTATTTTATTTTGTACTTACGTGACTTTACCGAAAGAACCAAAGAGTATGTACACGAAAGATGCTTACAACTGCGGCAT